>NC_140953.1:52384748-53627248 GCF_014529385.1 Adiantum capillus-veneris | reverse complement strand
TGAATGATTCTACGATAGAACCATTCAAATAGTTCTCTCAAACTGTTAGCCTTGATTCGAGAGCCACCATGTCGTGTGTGCCTGAAATAAGCATTTCTCGCCATGTAATGAGACTTTTCCATCCCTTGGGTATTCCATATTGTCGGGTTCCCATACTTCTGTATAAAATATGGCAAATGATTGAAGATGATGTGCTGGATATGAAAACAGATTAGTTAGAATGTTTTACACTCACATATTTGCACATAAGAGAGAAAGAAATACATGATAATACCATGTAGTGAGTAATCTGGGTGTCTGTCCATGCTGTCTTGAATGATTTTTTCAGAAGGTTGAGATTTTCCTTGAACTTGTTCATATCACCTTGTGACCAGTCATCTTTGTCGCACATCAAAAATAGGATGTCTATTGATCGCCAAACCTCAGCCTTCGCGTTACGAGTAGTTGGTTCGTGGTCTTTGACTGCAATATGCAGCTTTTTCCAGCTCTGATACTCTACCTTGCTAACATAAGATGTGTTATATATTTTTCCATGTTTTGTTAGCTTTGGA
This sequence comes from Adiantum capillus-veneris, assembly GCF_014529385.1. Classification (NCBI taxonomy): domain Eukaryota; kingdom Viridiplantae; phylum Streptophyta; class Polypodiopsida; order Polypodiales; family Pteridaceae; genus Adiantum; species Adiantum capillus-veneris. The sequence continues at coordinate 53,626,697 of NC_140953.1, read as the reverse complement.
TCTCTTGTACCTTGGGGCTTAGATAAAAACCTCCGTGCCTTCACCCCACCGATGGATGGTTTGCATGGGACATCCTTCTCAGCAGTTGATCTCTTTTCATCCCGCTGGATTTTCACATTGCCACCATGAAGCCCCATATCCGACAGTACCATTTCTAAGCACTGCAAGGCTACTTGTTGTTCTGCAGAGTTCTTAATCTTCCAAGCAAACCCGATGTATAAGTAGACCAATTTCTCTACAATTCTACAAAGGGCATGCATTGTACAAATGTGGACATTCACAAGTGGTATTTTCAAAACTGGTCGAAAAGCAGGATCCTCAATGTGACGTGTTGGAGCTTTTCTCCACCACTTTGGGTCCATGACCTTTGCAGGCTCCATGCAGAACAAACACGGTGACTTTGCCATTGCACCCATTCCACAATTATACATGCACTTTAATGTTTTAAGGTCACCTGCAAGATGCCACTGAACTTGAAAGTCTCCCCTTCCATCTAGACGTAGCACCTCTCCCTGGTTACTCTGTTGATCAATCAGCTCCGGAATATTAGTTCGATGGAACACCCAATATAGAATCTCATGATCTTCTTTCTTTACCTGCAACACAAAATAAATGAGACTTAAGTAGATCTGAACATTTGAGCTTACTTGAGAATATCGCTTACCTCAAACGCACCAAGCCACCATATGTTAGATTCTGATTGAACACTAAAATATAAAGGATCATCACTGGGACACTTTGAGAGGGCTCTATTCATTAAAGTAATAGTAACACGCTCTAGCTTTTTCTCTTTAACAAGCTCACACTCATCCAGTTTTAACACAAAATGTAATAGTCCACGTGACTCTTCAAATGTGATGTTGTAAAACTCCACCATTCTCTTCTGTAGTATCCGCAGGTCCATAAAAATATTGTTGAACTCATCATATGCCATGTTCGCTCCATGGCCACTGTAAGTTGCTTTAATATGAAAGGGCTGTCCAAGATAGTCTCCCTGTGCCTCGTTAAGCTGAAGCCTCTCTTTCCAAACACTTGAGGCTGATGGTAGAAGTTTGGATTTTATACCCTTCCTAACAAAGATGGATGAGACAGACTTTTGGATAGCCGAATATCCTCTTTTGCTTACACCAAGTGAATCAAGTGTGCCTTGTATCTCTTTTGCAGGCACTGAGTTCTCTGAAATAAAGCGGTCCACTACATTTCTTTGTAGAACCTTAAACTTCTTGTCATGTACTATATCTGCTGCCAGGCTTCTACTTATAAGTGGCTTCAATCTCTTTCCTATATTGGCTTTGGGGTCAATGTTTTCCTTGTCAGGATAGATTGAGTCTCTACATGAAGACAATGCATAAGTAAATAACAGAAAATTTGCTTCACTAACACTATTTAGGCACATGAAAACAATGCATAACAAGAAAAAACAAAGAGATTACTTAACTAAGACAATGTAGCCAACCAAGAAGCATCACCTTAATGCTCGGATTCTTTTCTTGAGACCTCCTGATGCAACCTGCAATGTTTCAAGATTGCGCAATTTCTTCTTTTGGATACGACCACCCAAGATGGTGTCCTTCATTTGACAACTTCGCACCTTTCCTTTCAGTTCTTGTACCTCTGTTTTATGTTGCAAAATGGTAACCTGATCTGTAGAATGTAAATATGAAAGGCGAACAATCTCACATTGTTGAGCTTGGAGAATGCTCTTGTAAGTTCCAGCTTCTCTTGTAAGTGATTTACAATAACCCAGAAGGCCGTTTTCTCCATCACCAGCAAAGGTCAATAAGCTTGTAGGATTGACAAACGGTGGAGACGCATTAGTTATTAGATTCTTAGGGTAGAGAGAGCCTCTCGTCCAGATATCTATGTGTTTAGCTCCTTGAGCTCTGAGCGTGTCTATGGAGGTGGGAGGTATATGTGTGTTTGTTTTACTGCGCTTAATCAATGGTTGGTACTCATTGTCCAAATCAATGTGAAGGTGATATTTGGCTCGTTTGTGGGTAACATTTGTGCCATTTGAGGAGTGCGCCATTAGCCAAATGTGCAGGTTTAATGGAAAGTGAATAGCGGCTGCGGATTCGTCCCTCCATGTTAGCCTCATTCCATCCGTATTGACGTTGTTCATTCAATGCAACTAAAAAGAGGATTATCCCTCAATCACTACGAACGAATGTTCAGAGGGGTAAGGAATCTACTTAAAGTACACTTTTTGAAGTTTTACTATGAAAGACCCAGCTCTTTTATTTGTCATTTTTTCTAGAGAGAGAGTGCAAAAAATACATTTTCTTAGAAGGCCCTCCAAATGACCTCCGAAATTTCCTAATGTCCAAGCTCTCCTTTCTCCCTTGTGTACCTGTTGGGGCTCACAACCCAGCTCAAATACTCCTCTGGACGTCCCAAGTCCCTTGCATGTGGGCTCATTTGCGGCCATGTGGCAGCTCTGTGGGGATTCACCTTTTGAAGGCTTCTAAATTCCTCAAAAATTCCCCCCCATCTCAACTAAAAAAACCTTTTTTTTTTGCTTGTATTGAATGCTCTACCATATCCTGCCCAGTTGGCCTATGCACCGGCCATCGAGCCCGACCAAAACCCAGCATTCCAATCTTCAAGCTCACATACCGACCTGCAAGGCGAATTTAACCCGACCTCGATCAATGCACCCCAAACCGGGGAAAAAACATCTGACTCCTCACGTTTGCCACAAACTACTAACTTCAACCGAGTATATCTCCGTGCTCCGGACTCCGATCCACGTGCCATCACTTCCTGCTAGCATCATATGCTACATACTACACATCAAACACCTGGCAAACTCATGAAAACACCAGATGGCGCATTTCCCAATGTGGGCAAGTAGGCTCATAACTGGCCCCCAAAAAAATTTCAACTAACCATATCTTGCTAACCCGAGCTCCGATTTGCAATCCGAGAAGACAGGTACGCTCCATAACTTGAGCACTACACATGTATCCATTGACACCTTGCTGGGCCACCTGTCCCAAGCTGCCCTGTTCGTTGGGGATTTGCAACACACTCTACCTTTAAACTTCAGTATCTTGCACACCGGGGCTCCGTTTGACGAGCCGTCTGGACCTACTCCTGCAACACTTCAAGCTCTACATTCCTGGACCCAAAGAGTGGGCCTCCCATATCCTTCATTTGCTCCCTAAATTAGCCCCTTATGGAGCCTTCCTTGGCCTATAAACCGCATCGGTCATACACCTCCGTTGTTGCGTGTCAGCCCATGATCTTCCTAGCTGCTTCAACCTTTTGCTATGCTTCTGCTAGCCTGCACATATCTACCTTTTCCATCTTCTATGGTCGACACACTTTGGCTGTACCATCATTGCCCACCCCCTAGTTAAGCATTTATGCTCAACCACATAAAAGCTTTATTCCCCTATAAATCCAAAAACCTGGCAAACACTATGAGAAAACCAAAACCATATGTACACATTTTTATTCTGCCTACTGCCAAACCTTCAAGTGGGTTGCCCCACCCCCTGCATCACATAGCTTCCACCTGGATCAAACCCCTGCCATTGATATCTTCCACCCATCTGTAACTGCTCACCATAGAATCGTACCACAGGACCTAGACCATCATGTGTGTCGGTTGGCCCTAGCCTACCTGACACCAAGCCCCAACACATGTCTGACCCTCCCTCCCAACCAAATAAAGTGGAGGCCTTCACCCTAGAACCCTGCACCACCTGTTGAACCAGCCTCCACATAGCTGTATCTACCACCATATGCATCAACCATAGCTTACATTCCTTTAATGGAAGCAAAGTCACTATTTGGGATTCTTCTTTCTCCACCCGTGGACATGTCTGCTGCATCGGAATCTCCTCCATCTTTAGCATCACAACCTCCTCTTTGGCCACACACTCAATTCCAGCATCATCGAGCCCTTCCTCGTCAACCGGCCCTTCAAGGTCAATCAGCACCTCTTGCTCTTCAGCTTCAATTACCTGTTCTTTAAGCACCTCTTCTACGGCTACATCAGGCTCTTCTTGGGAAGAAAGCAACTCGGTCTCTATTGCACCATCTTTGTATTCCTCCATAGACACGGTCGCTTTATCTCTCCTGGCAAAATGCTGCACCTGTTGCACCACCATGGCACCTTCCACCGCTACTTTCATCAGCACAGCCATCAGCATGGCACCACACACTACCTTTACCTGCATTAGGAAAAATATGGACTCTCCATGGGCCTTGTAAGAATCCGTAATTTTAAGGAAGTATGTTGTGATTAAGGGACACAAAGGAATGATGGGGGCTATTTTGGTAGGTCATTTTCTAGCCTTCAAGCCTAGAAAAGGTGGGGTAAGTAGTGACTAGGAGGCTACCTTCTCTCTCTAGCTTTTCAGCATCTTCTAGAGAAAAGGGGGTGTCATAAAGAGGGAGAGGGACCCTTGTACAAAATGAGAACCCCACATTTCAATTTTTAAAAAAAACTCCGCCAAAACTAAACCCTAAAAATTTGAAATTTATTGAAATTTTCAAAAGTAGTCATTTCTCCCCAAAAAGTCACCCCAAACCTATTCTAATATCAAAACATCATTTTTTGCCTCCAAAATCCCTCTCTCTCTCTCTCCATGTCTCCTCTTTGTCTCTCTCACTCCTCTTCCTCAAAGTAGCCATGCCCACCATAGCCAGGACCTGCTGCATCTCCCTCTTCATCTAAATGCTAAATCCTCCTCACTCTTACAGAATTTTGCATCTCCCTCTCCATCTACCTGCTACACCCTCCCTCTCATTCTCACACACTCCTGGATCTGCCTCTCCATCTACCTGCTAAACCCTTCCACTCACTTTCACATTCCTCTCTCCTCTCTTCTTTCTATCCATGTACCCTCTTCCATTGTTCATTGTCCTCCCTCAAAAATACCAAGTCTACCGTAAGCCAAGATCTACAGCAACTACCTCTTCATCTACCTCCTCAATCTTCCATTTCAATGTCAACGTCCCCTCCCCTGACCCTACCCCTTCCCTCCCACTCAACTTCCCCTATCAACCAAGCCTACCCTGATTACAAGCTAATGTAGTTGTCTTCACATCCACCTTTGCCTCTATTGCATCCCACAACACCAATACCCAACTTCTACAAGCTTTGGAAAAGACTCTACCAAACCCAACTTCTTGCAAGCTATGGAACAGAATATTTCTTTTTCATGTAAGGTGGAGTCACATCACAAACTTTCTAGTTGGAAGGACACAGAAGGGTGCCCCTGCACCACAGGTGGAAACTCCATAGCCATGAGACAGAGATGGATCCCAAGCATAGGAAGGTCAAGTATGTCAAGAAATGGCGATGTTACTTTACACAAGGTCACTGGTTTCAACTTGAGTGTATTTGAGGCAACATTTGAAGAATTTAGATATGTACTCTATTCATGCCGAGCATGTATCCATAATGCCCAAAGCTATCAACATAGATTTTACTTTGTAATCTCATAAAATCATGTTTGAGGTGGTTTGCAATGGACATGGTTTTTTAACAACAAGCACTATGTCTTTAATATATGAAATCTTTCATCTTGCAAATTATTTTCTATGTAGCAATTTCTTTGAAGATTTGATTCTTATTGAGGGGTTTGATGCTTATACAAGTGTGTCAGATGAATACGGTGAATTCTTGGTAAATACTAAGGGTTCATAACTAATATAGAAAGTGTTGAACCAATGTTGAGAATTATGCTAGTGGGGAGGATTACCCATCACTCATAGGCTTGCATCAAGATGGGCCATGTAATTGAATCATGGTAGCATTTCTGAGGCTGCAAAACTATATCAACCAATACTTCAAAGATAGGGGCTAGTTGGTTAGTTTAGGAGAGGAGGCAAGGGTGCCTATTCATGCATTGGATGGAAAAGAGGCATGGGATGGGTTACGAAAACCTTTATTATCTCTCTCTCTCTCTCTCTTCCCCCCCCCCCCCCCCCCCCCACCCACCCACAATATCTCTTTGCTTTCAACTAGCTAGCCATGTATGATCAATTATTTTTGGCATAAACTTATAGAGTAGTGTTTTGTATTAATAGAATATTGGCTCCTTTATGGGTAGCTTCTTTAAGAATCAATTATCTCTCTCTGTATCTCTCCTTTTTGTGCATGTTATGGCCATTTGCTTCAGCTCTGTTTCACTAGTAGGCCTTTGTGAGACTAAAAAGTGTCTTGTACAACCAAGCAAAGCACCCCATTTTTCTATAGAGACCAAAACTAGAGCATACACACTATGGGGCACTATCCTGAAAATCAAAGGGGGGCTTGCAACGCGCCATGGTATGAGATAGCTATTATTGCATGGTTGAGTGAAGTTTGAACATCCTGTAGGACCATGTCAACCATGCCAAAGCAAGCTCGCACAAATAGAAGGTAAGGCAAGGGATGCATAGGCCTTGGGAGGCCCAAAGAAAGCCTGCCACCACAAGGGAGCGCATTTGGGCCTTCCATATGAGGCCCAAAAAAAGCCTGCCACCACAAGGGAGCGCATTTGGGCCTTCCATATGGAAGGCCCAAATGCGCTCCCTTGTGGTGGCAGGCTTTCTTTGGGCCTCCCAAGGCCTATGGAAGGCCTACCACAAGGGAGCGCATTTGGGCCTTCCATAGGTCTATGGAAGGCCCAAATGCGCTCCCTTGTGGCAAGCTTTCTTTGGGCCTCCCAAGGCCTATGCACCCCCTGCCTTGCCTCCTACTCTTTGTGCTTGCTTAGTTTTGGGCATGGTGGCCTTGGTCCTACAAGATAACCACGAACATCCATCCAAAGAAGCATTTTACAAAACTCTAACTCACATGATATATCGAGAAAAATAAAACTCATCCTCTACTACAAATGGCTATAGATTTCTCACCATGTGCATGATGCGTTCTCTACTCATTCTCTACTACTACAATTGGCTCAAAGTATGCATGATGCATACTCAATTAGCAAGCAATCCAAGGAATAACTTGTCTTGGGTTTGATCCATGTATCATGTCATTTATCCATCATAAGAGTGTATCCTCAATAAAGGGGCAATGCCCTTGAGCTCCAAAAGGGTCTCTCTCTCTCTCTCTCTCTCTCTCTCTCTCTCTCTCTCTCTCTCTCTCTCTCTCTCTCTCTCTCTCTCTCTCTCTCTCTCTCTAGTTATCTATCTATTTATCTATCTTTGTGTTTTTTATCTGCATGTGTATCTATCTATCTATTTATGTATATATCTATCGAATTATCTATCTATCTATTAATGTATTTATCTATATCTATCTGTCTGTTTGTCTGTTTATCTCCCATCTATCTATGTACACTATATATATATATATATATCCCTCTCTTTTCTTTATTTTGATTTCATAGTCCATGTTCCTTGGGGATTTCAAAGAACACAAGATTATGGTTGAGCTTACACAAATTCATATCAAATACAACATAATAGCATGCCATTGCATTATTGATGGCAAAGGTAGAACGAAGTGTTTGCACAATGCCAAGAGGGGATTCATGTGTGTGCTTGCAAACATGAGGGAATATGATTGCTCTATCTTTCTTGGATTAGGTTTGAGTCTATTCTTTCAAAAATTTGAAGCCTGCCAAATATATTGAGATAAACTCTGAGTGCTCATGAACTAAATGTTTGTTCAATGCCAAAGGAGGTTCATGTCTATGCCTGCAACACAAGGAAATATGATTGCTCTATCTTGCTTAGATTAGTCTTGAGTATGGGATTCTTCTAAGAATTTAAAGCTTGCCACCATTTTGAGATAAACTCTAAGTGCTCATACAACAGAAAATGAATCAAACCTGACCTTTGAGGTTAGATGGCTTACTAGATCTACATGCAGGCACATTGCAAAGGTGTACTTGCTACCAAAAAATCAATTTACTTGATCAACTCACTTATGAGAACCAAAAATTTGGCAGGAAGCACAATACCCATACAAGATTAGATGAAACAAAAATTGATCACAAGCACAACATCATATAGTTGAAGATTAACTAGAGTAGACAAAAATGTAATGAAACAAGAGTGCTTTCTATTCAAGTAGTTTCATTACAAAGTTTGTAGCTTGGCTACAATAATAGCTTGGGATGTTATGTACTGGATCAAATACATTGAATGGAATATAGACTGAGGCAATTGCTATGCTCTTAGCAAGGCTTGTCTCATCATTGATAACTCCATGGACCTCCATATCCACAAGTATACACAACAAACAAAGACTGTTTAGAATGATCGTCTGATTGGAGAAGTCGCACTTTCCACTTGACACCAAACCAAGTTGAGCCCAAGCATCCACTGGAATAACATCTTGTAATACAACAAATATGGTGTTAGCTACTATAGTTTAAATTAGTATACATTGTTGAGTTATATAGATTAGTTCTTATCTATAGCATGCACAACCATAAAGGTACCGGAGAGGCATTCAAGTGGTTGCTTTGTAAGTAAGCTGGATAAAAAAATACGTTCACAAATACCATCGTCAAAAAATATGAACACTTGCAAATTAAAGAGGACATATCCATAAGATGACTTAGCATTAGACTTACAATGAGGTGCAAATTGGTTTGAAGCTCTCTGCAAGTGGATCTCAGCTACACTATACACATGTTGAGTGATGGCCACCATTCCAGATTTTATTTTGAAATCCATCACTCTTCACTTCCAATGGCGTTCCACTATGCCTTGACATTGTACTCCATGAGGACCAACACTGAACGGTTGCATGTAGACCCATGAGCCTTGCTAAATACCTGTGGGATCCATTCCACCTTCGAGCTCTTTGTGTTGTGCGGTATGACCTTTTGTATCTCCAACTTGGGCCGTCTATGCATGGTATGGTTGGAAATGCTTGGGAAGAAGTCAGGTGGCCACATAGTAGAGAGAGATTGGGAAGGGGGAGGGGGGTGAGGGTTGGAGAGAAGGATAGTGAGGTCTACACAGTACAGAGAGAATGAAGGGGAGAAAGGGAGAGATAGAGAGGATGGAGAGCGAGCTTTTGGCTATGGTGGGATAGTGATGAGCTTTGGGCTATGGTGGGCTGCATTGTGGAGAATGGAGGGGTGAGGGGAGGGAGATCTAGAGAGGATGGAGAGTGAGCATTTGGCTATGGTGGGGTTGACTGTAGAGAGAGTGAGGAGAGGGAGGGGGGACACTTGAAGAGGAGGATAGTGATGAGATTTGGGCTATGGTGGGCTGCACAGCACAGAGAGAATGGAGGGGGAAGGGGAGGGAGAGTTAGAGAAGATGGAGAGTGAGCTTTTGGCTATGGTGGGGTTGACTGCAGAGAGAGAGTGACGGGAGGGGAGGGGAGGGGGCAGGGGAGAGAAGATTGTGGGAGAGAAAGAGAGAGAGAGAGAGAGAGAGAGAGAGAGAGAGAGAGAGAGAGAGAGAGAGAGAGAGAAAGAGAGAGAGGGGGAATTTGGAGAGAAAAAGTGACTTTTTGATGTTTGGTTATGTTTTGAACAGTTTTGGAGGGGAAATGGTCATTTTTTAGACTTTTCAAAAATTTCAAATTTTTAGGGTTTTTTGACCTGCGCAATTTTTCTTTTGGGTCCCTTTTTGTCAAGGGTCCCTCTCTAGGCTTTATGAACCTCTTTCCCCCTTTTTAAACCCCCCCCCCCCCCCCCCCCCCCCGTCCACCTCCCCTTTCTCTCTAGGAATCAAGCATTGAAGAGGGGGACAAATAGGCTGTTCCCCTATCTCCTTAGGCTATAGGTGATATCCCAAGAGCCCTCTCATTGGTCCTCCACTAACCCTTCCCTAATCAAAAGGGCCCTAGGAGAGTCCATATTTTTCCTAATGGCATTCCATCATCTGTAGGTCTAGATCGCTCCATTTGATCTTCATCATGCACCTCGTCTTGCTTTGTTCCCTGCTCTTCTTGCACATGGGCTACTACCATATCATCAAACAGATAAGAGGGCAGCTTTACCTTTACCAGCTTAGGTTCCTCAGACTCCGTCTCCCCGTCATAGGATGTAGACTCATCCGCACTATTCTCCTCTCTTGTCTCCCAACTACATGGCTTGTATCTTCATCGTCATCGGCATCATAAACCAATTCCGTATCTGCATCTTCATCCACTAGCTGCTCCACAAAAGTTTGACCATCTTTCCGACTTTGCTCACTTTCTTCATCAGCTCCTGAACCCTCGATATCTGCATCCCCATCGCATTCTGCTATCTTTTCATGCAAACTTTCCACAAAAACAGGCTTTACCTCTTCAACCCGCACCGGAACCTCCACATCTGCTACCATTTTCGTGTCTTTGTTCACCTCAACATGGAGCTTCTCCTCGTTGACAAGCTTGTCCACCCTCGGCACATGTACTTCACATACTAGAGCACATACTAGAGATCTCCAAGAAACATAGCCAATAGTAGGCCTTACCTCAACATGCTTGGCACTCCGAGCACTTGGAACCGTCCTTGGTTGAACCAAAGAGCACTCTGCTACCTCCGCAACAGACATATAATCTGCTGGCTTTAGCATGCCCAACTCCAGCTTCGGCTTTACCTTTTTGCTCTTTATCTTTGCCAGATAGACCATGTCTTCATAGGTATCTTCTCTGTTTTCCACCTTTTCTCTAATCCTCGGATGCACGCATTCCAGCATCTTTGACAGCTTCAAATACTGATTGCTTTTGACCCCAGTAGCAACCTCTAAGTGCTTCTAACAAGCTTCAAACTGCTCAATGAAATTAGAGAAATCTTTACTTACATCCTGGCGTACTGCCTTCAGCCTTGCACCAGCTTCTTTCGACGTAATCACCTTTCGAAACTGCGCCAAAAACTGACTTTGCAATCTTTGCCAACACTCTTGATCAGTGCTCTGTAAACCATAGAACCACACCTTGGCTCGTCCTCACATCAACAATGGCACCATCTGCAACCTTTTTGCATCCGTCGACATACGCATCGATTGCAGCCATAACTCGAAATCTGCTAACCAATCCCCGGGATCTTCAATGGCCATAAATATGGGGCCAAAACATGGCTCCACCATCTTTGTCAGCTTCAAACTTGACCATCAAACATCTCAACCATCAGCCAACTACTGTGTCGGCTAAAAAACACCACTTTCAACTGCAAATTGGAGCATCAGACAGCTCCTCAGTGGGGGCACCAAAAGATGGAGAGGGGGAATATGGAACACACCCAGCACACAAAATTTTTGTCTCTCTATAGCCCAGGGATTCCACAGCACCCCTAACCTCTCTAATAACACCTTCAAATTGGCTAATTTGCACTAAAAATTCCACTTTAGCATACCAAACAACTACCTCACACCTTGGAAAAAAACACCTTTCAGCAAAAACACACCCACACTGCTCAACTCACCCTTTCCGGCTCACAAGACACCCCAATTCTGCCCTCTTGGTGACACCCTTCAAGCTGCATGCAAACCCTCTGCAAACACCGGCAAGTACACAAAGAGCAAGAGAAAAGGAGGGGAATGCGGAGAAGCAACACAAGAAGTAGGGGAAAATATTTGGTATTATTGCATAGGGAGATAGTACAGTCAAGTATGCAGCTCCAATGGCAATTTTGCAATTCACAAGTTTGAAAAACTCCAATCACTCTCTCTGGCAAAAAAGCCCTCTTGGTCCAAAAGACCCCAAAAAATGAACGCCTATGCCCTTTTATAAGGCTTGGCTAAGGCTAAAAAGGAAAAAAAACAAGAGCTATCTAGCTCGTACAATTAATTGGAGCTTCTTTTAGAAATTTCCTTGCATGGCCACCGCTTGGCACTTTCTTGGTGTTTGGTATCTACATGGTGCAAACCTCTTGACTCCTCCTCTGTTCAATTTGGCTTCCTTTGCATTTACACTTGCATTATGGTCTCCTCTCGGATGGGTTCCTTCTCTCTCTTCATTTGGTCCGGCTTTGCCCGGCCTTGCCCTGAAGTGGGCCCGCCCTTTGCTTGCTCTTGTTTGGCTTCACCCTCTCTTACTTTCTCTTTAGTGGGACTGCCTCCCTTGGTCGGCTTTGGGCCCTTTTCTCCCTCTCCGGTTCACTTTACTGCAGTACCCTCCCCTTGTGCAATAGCAATGTCGCTATTGGGGGGGCAATTCCTCTTAAAACACAGTTGGGCCCCAAGGGCCGTGGGAAGCCACCCTTATCGAGCCGCCACATCATCAGTCTACGTCGCGAGCACCTTTCCTCCTCACCCGGGCGCGCCACCTGCACCGCTGCTCTTGGCCAAAATGCCACTGGGCCTCTGCCCCCGCCGCTCGCGCACAAGGCTGGCAGCACCGCCCGAATTTTCCACGCCATAGCTCACGGAGGTCCAAGCTCTCCTTTCTCCCTTGTGTACCTGTTGGGGCTCATGACCCAGCTCAAATACTCCCCTCGGCATCCCAAGTCCCTTGTATGTGAGCTCAGTTGGGGCTACGTGGCAGCCCTGTGGGGATTCACCTTTTGAAGGCTTCTAAATTCCTCAAAAATTTCCCCCCCATCTCAACTAAAAAAACCTTTTTTTGCTTGTATTGAATGCTCTACCATATCCTGCCCAATTGGCCTATGCACCGGCCATCGAACCCGACCGAAATCCTGCATTCCAATCTTCAAGCTCACATACCGACCCCGCAAGGCGAATTTAACCCGACCTCGATCAGTGCACCCCAAACTGGGAAAAAAACATCTGACTCTTCATGTTTGCCACAAACTGCTAACTTCAGCCGAGCATATCTCCGTGCTCCGGACTCCAATCCACGTGCCATCACTTCCTGCTAGCATCATAGGCTGCATACTATGCACCAAACACCTGGAGAGCTCATGAAAACACCAGATGGTGCATTTCCCAATGCGGGCAAGTGGGCTCATAACTGGCCCCCGAAAAAATTCAATTGACCATAGCTTGCTAACCGGAGCTCTGATTTGCAATCCGAGAAGATAGACACGCTTCATAACTCGAGCATTACACATGTATCCACTAACACCTGCCTGGGCCACCTGTCCCCAACTACCCTGCCCGTCAGGGATCTGCAACGCACTCTACCTTTAAACTTCAGTATCTTGCACACCGGGGCTCCGTTTGACGAGCCGTCTGGACCTGCTCCTTCAGCACTTCAAGCTCTACATTTCTGGACCCAAAGATTGCACCTCACATGTAATGGAATTGATATTTTATTGTTTAATGCAGCTGACAGATGGAAAAGGCTAAGGATTATGTGAAAGGATCTCTAAAGGATATTATATTTTATAATTTATTATTCAAGTGCTCTTTATGAGCTTTGGCCATTTATGACCGGTCGGCCAGTTTGTACTCATTTTTGGGAATTCAAGAAATCTATAAATGAATACGTGCAAGAGGGAAATGCTAACTCTTGCACGGGGGGAGATTGCACCCAGTGTCTGCGTTGCTCTTCTCATCTCTCCTCTCTTCTCTCTCGCCGTGCCGACGTAGCACTCCGCTCTAGGAGGTGCACGTGCACGTGCTCTCTCAATCTCTCTCGCTCTTTGTCTCTCTCTGTTTGTGTATCTTGCGATTATGCGACCACGTGATTGTGCCAGGTATGCCGATTAGCCTGTTTTATGTTGTTTATTGTGTTATTTCGGGTATTTTGCAGGGCAGCCACGCTCTCGTTTGTAGCAGTGGTATCAGAGCTTGGGCTACGCTCTCGGATTTTACGATAATCAAGGCTATGAAAATTAACAGGATCAAAGATAAGCCATGATTGCCTATATTCAATTTGTCAAGTTGTTTAAAATTTCTATGTAGGTGATTATGCTTAATATACTATCTAGAATTCCAAATGCATGTGAATAGTTTAAGAATTGTGAAATTTTTATGGTAAAGTAGAGAATATAATTGGTCTTAATAATCTTGTGATTAGGAGTTTAACTGTGGTGACTCTAAGTGAAACTATCTATTTCATACATAATAGGAAGAAATAAGACTATATTTGTGATGAAATCCCAATTTTCTTTTCATGGCCACTACACAGATGGTAGGAAAAATTGCAAGGGACCCTTCAATTACACCCCTTTTGATGTAAGAAACATCCAAAGAGACCTTAAATGTCCATTTGGAGGGTTTGGAAACCTACAATTACTCATAAAAGCGGAATCGGATTAGATGTGTGGGAAAATCCCCTAAACAAATGGGGCCCAATATGGTATTTCAAAGCCATTTTGTGGGCAATTATCGAGCTGCATCCACGGCCAGCAGCACTGTAGAAGTAGAGAGAGGGAGAGAGAAACACCCCATCCCTATGCTTGAGCAGCAACTGTACCACGACAGTTAACTACGGGAGCTTGATGGCAACAACCCTACTCGACAGCATGCAACCTTGGCATGCAAGGTACTTTAATGCCTTGACTGCAGCTCATATACTACCATTTTTTTATTTTTTTTATCTTTTACTTCAACTACGGTATTCTGCACACGCTGCCCACACACCTCCAACCATTAAACTCTCTCTTTCTTAGGATCGCCCGCAAGTCGCGGTTACATTGGTTGTGCTCTACTCCTTTTTCTCCACTCCTTTGCGGTTACACTGGCTGCGCTCTGCCAACCCGCCCACCAAATTACTTCCATGCAGCTGCTCTATTCTCTCGCAACCATGTATACAGTGCCGCCAACTCAGCTTGCCCTGGGTGCATGCAAACTGGAGGGCCGTGTGCTGCTTTCCCACCCTTTTTTGTTTGGCTTATCACCTTACGACCAACATGTAGTGCGTACCATTAGTCCACTCACCAGCTCCCTCGGTGCCACTTTAGCTGTGCATGCCAACTCCTGCACACATGGCGCCACTCAAACTTGGGTCACACTCCACTCAACTCCCTCACCGTGGGCAGCTGTCTGCATGTGTCTAGTGCTCATCTCTCTTTTTTTTTCTCTCTCTCTGCAGCCGCTCGACCAACCACACATGCAGACTTATACATCTCTCTCTTTATCCTCTCTTGCATGCCGAAGGTCCTCACATTCCCTGAAGATTCACTCCCTCACTTTCTTTACGAAGGCCACAAACCGTTCTCTTGCCATGCAGCCAACCCCCACCACCCTCAACTGCAGCCGCTATGTAGTCTTTCTCTCTCTCTCTGACCTCCTGGCGGGCAGACTGCAGGATCAGTTTCCCTTTCTCTTAATTTCTCTCTCTCTCTCTCTCTCTCTCTCTCTCTCTCTCTCTCTCTCTCTCTCTCTCTCTCTCTCTCTCTCTCTCTCTCTCTCTCTCTCTCTCTCTCTCTCTCTCTCTCTCTCTCTCTCTCTCTCTCTCACACACACACACACACACACACACAGTCGTCGGCCTTTTGCTCTCCATTTCCGACTCCACCACCTCGATTCCCAGCCAGCGTGCATGCAGTGGCTGCTGTTGTAATCTCTTTCTCACCTCATCCGCCCACCATGCAGCACAGGACCTTCCTCGCCTACCACTCTCAGCCATGCAAAGTGGTACCACCTATTGCATGGACCCCTCACAGCACTGCAGTGTCAAACCATTTTCACTTACCCCTTGCAGTGCTCACCTTCTAAGTATGCAGTAACTCCACCAACCCTCAGTCCTCGTTTTCCCTCTTGCTCTGCTCATGGCCAGCCCTTTGCTCAGTTTTGTATACCTTGCGTTTTCCCTTTCAACCCCAGGCCCGAGAGCAGCGCTATCCTGCCAGCAAAGCCCATCCAACTCCTCCCTTTGCAACCTCCTCCGACATTGACGAAGCTCTTTTGCGACCGTTGCACTATCTTTTGCGACACCGCCGCTGCAGCTCTGACGACGCTGAGGATGATTTGTTTGAAGTCTTTTTACTTTACTTCATTTTATTTTATACCCAGACATAGTATTACAACCCTAAGGATTGTATGAGGTTGATCCCATAGGACAACATTTCATTACTCCCTCTCCTCCCCCCTCGTCTACTGCTTTGGATGCAGACACACCTATGGCATTCCCCCCACTACTTACAGAGCCGGACGTTGATGAAGTTTTCAGCAATCAGTGTAATACTTTCTCCAACAACGCGTTGTTAGGCATTGTCGCTTATGATGTTGGCTTTTTTTTAATTCGTCAGTCTTTTACTTTATTTTGTACCCCGGCATTGGAGTAGATCCCGAAGGATTGTATCTGGTTGTTTTCATAGGAAATTTTAACATTATGAAGCCTGTCAATATAACATTGCATTTCATTTCTTTCTCTCTCTCTCTCCCCCCTTCCAGTACGCCTACTTACAGAGGCGGTATTTGATGATGCTGACGACACCTTTTCTTTTTTCTTTTTTTTCTTTACTTCATTTTCATATGTACCCAAGCATTGGATTAGATTGTTAAATTTACATGGATTGTATCAATTTGGCCTATCTTTAATTTTGGCCTTTTGAAGACGTTTAATACGAAATTTCATTTCATTTCTTTATCTATCGTCAGCCTCCCAATATGATTCCTGATCACGACGGACATTGAGGAAGCTCTTTGGCAAACATTGAGGAAGCCTTCTCAGATAAACACATGCTGTCGAGCAACCACGAAAATCGACAATGATGTTGACGATTTTTAGAATGATGCTGTTAGGGTTTTAATTTTAGTTTTTCACTTTACTTCATTTTATTTTAGTACCCAAACATTGAATTAGATTCGCACTAATTGTATCAATTTTGACTCAAAATGTAATTCAAAGGCGTTTAATGTAACATTTTATTTCTCGCCTTTCTGCTGCATCTGAAACCTCCACACCACCTTCCCCCCCCCTCCCCCACCCAATTGAGACTACTTGTAGAAGCGGACATCCACAAAACTCTTCCATGACTAATGTAATACTTTTAGCGACAAAGCCTAATGTTGGGCATCCGCGGGACTTGACGACGATGACGCTGACTTTAGTTTATTTTTCTACACAGATATTGTATTAGATCCATAAGGACTGTATTAGTTTGGTCTTATAGGTAATTTGTATGAGTTGTAGACTCTCATACTACACACCTAGTACAAGTTTAGAAGAGAAGCTTAAGTTTTTGTTCTTGCTAGACATTTTCTTGATGCATATTCTTTTACATATTTTGACGTCTGATTGACAATGTCCGAAAGAGCAACTAAGGTCAAATCAATTTTGTGTTGTTTTCTTTATTCGTGGACCAATCTATTATTTATAGTGTGTCCTTTACCTGATGTATGCTCGTGATATCATGACTAGACACTAGTATGCTCATGATATCATAATTAAACACTAGTCAATGTCCTTTAACAATTATAAATAATAAATTTTACAATGTTAAGAACTTTAGAGACAACAACTTGCGATATCAAGGGGAGTAATCCATTTATTCAAATAAAAACAATCTACAATATATTGATTCCATCTCACTTTTCGATTAATCCGAGGCTCATCATTGTAAATGACTTTTGCTAATTACAATTCTCTCCTACTTGTATCTCTCTCCCCACGCATAGACTGGTATATATTTCAGATGCAGTACATCATCCAGAGTCTAATGATTTACAGACAGCAAAAAGGTAAGTTCTCTCTGCATTTTCATTTTGGGTTTTGAAAAATCTTCTCAGAAACACAAGTAATTATACACTGATAACACTCTCTCAGATACTCATAGTCCTACACTTATTTCCTAATACCATTCCAGAGAGAACAACAATGTTACATAAATTCACCACCTCTAGCACACTTATCAGCTTGATTACCATTTATTTCTTGAAAGAAGGCATGGCTCTTTTAATTACCTGCATTCTCTAACATTGTGCCAATACTTGTATTAAATGAAATTGCTATTGCGATCATTCCACACTGAGATATGCAGCTACTCATGTGCCTCGCGGTGCTTTCCGTTAAATACCGATTTGTCAATACTTTGTTACTCAATCTTACTCCGATGTGGTGTGAAACAGGTAGTACTTTTTTTAAAAAATTATTTTATGCCCTGTCTAGTCCATCGGTCACATGCACACAGATCCGCTGATTTAGGCAGTGTGTAAATGCTCATCTTGGTGTAGATTTGCCGATTTAGGCAACACCAATTATCTGTACCGATCCGCCGATTTAGGCAGCACATTAATAAATTGAAAATCTATTCATAATGGTAAATGCAGATCCGCCGATATAGGCAGCATTAGTGCAGATTCATCGATCTAGGCAGCACGTCTTCTTGGTGTAGATTTGTCGGTTGAGGCAACACCGATCACAAAATCATGCTGCAGTGGCTGGCCACCACTGTAACTGGTATGATTTTGTTACCCGGGTACATAATGAAAGTGATTTTGGATTTGGATATTTAGATTTTGGATTTGAAACAGATATATGTTGGCAGATTTTCGGACTTCAATTTTTCAGTATTTATGGAATTGGATTGAGATTGATGCGAATTGATTATGATGAGTGTGACCAATGATATGCTGATTCATCAGGGTATGACATATACTGCTTATTCTAGTGGTATGGGACACTAGAATAGGTAGTATGTGGATGACGGCAGGCATAAATTAATGTTGTTTCATTTCATAAATTTTTCTTTTATTATGTGATGTTTTGACACAACATACTAATCACTGTTTTTGACAAGTATTGTTTGCAGATTTTATCTTCGCAACTGAGGACAGTTGCTTTCCAACGGAGAGGTATGTAATGGAATTGATATTTTATTGTTTAATGCAGCTGACAGGTGGAAAAGGCTAAGGATTATGTGAAAGGATCTCCAAAGGATATTATATTTTATAATTTATTATTCAAGTGCTCTTTATGAGCTTTGGCCATTTATGACCGGCCGGCTAGTTTGTACTCATTTTTGGGCATTCAAGAAATCTATAAATAAATACGTGCAAGAGGGAAATGCTGACTCTTGCACGGGGGGAGATTGCACCCAGTGTCTGCGTTGCTCTTCTCATCTCTCCTCTCTTCTCTCTCGCCGTGCCGGCGTAGCACTCCGCTCTAGGAGGTGCACCTGCACGTGCTCTCTCAATCTCTCTCGCTCTTTGTCTCTCTCTGTTTGTGTATCTTGCGATCATGCGACCACGTGATTGTGCCAGGTATGCCAATTAGCCTGTTTTATGCTGTTTATTGTGTTATTTCGGGTATTTTGCAGGGCAGCCACGCTCCCGTTTGTAGCATCGCATCTCCTTCATTTTCTCCCTAAATTGCCCCTTATGGAGCCTTCCTCGGCCTATAAACCGCATCGGTCATACACCTCCGCTGCTGCGTGTTAGCCATGATCTTCCTAGATGCTTTAACCTTTTGCTTTGCTTCTAGTAGCCTGCACATATCTGCCTCTGCCATCTTCTATGGTCGACACAGTTTGGTTGTACCAACGTTCACAGAGTGTTTTTTTTTATTGGTCTGAGTTTGCAAATCCTTCATGTAGCATTTTAAAGAGTGTAATATTTGAGAATAAAGGTGTGGTAAATGCAAAGGTTGGGAGGACATATTCCTTGGTGGAATCTCACGAATATATGAATATATGTGGATTGGAGCCCAAAAAATTATGTATCTAGAATAAAGGGTAGATGCTCTCACTTTTAGCTAACCTAAGTGAAAGGAGATTGTACAATTTGGACATGGCAAAGATGTCACAACAAAGGTAACTCATTGCCATGCATTTTTTTAGCACCACGATTGACCTGGTGAATCTTGTTTGCAACTCCCAATGTGGCAAAGTCCTATAGTGCCACTACTGAGTTGGACTACTATGTGGGTGCCTTGCCTTCAAGACGACGAACTGGAGGTGATGCAAGAGTGCATGGATGACTATGATTGCGGGTGCATATTCGGATATGTGCAAGGTATCCCCAATTGAGAGATGCACACACACTCAAGGAAGGTTTTTTTTTCTTTGTCAACATCTATCATGCTCACCAGCATACATTTTTGGAGTGGTCATTGCGGGTGAGGTATATTATTTTTGATTAATTTTACCAGGTTCGAATCCTACTACGTGTGCACATGTTGTTTAGATGGTTGCAAACAATAGGATTTTGGTGAGGGAGATGTTACCATATACATGTGGTAGTGATGTATGTGAACACACTAGGACTGCCGGGGCATTTTTTCCCTCTTTAGGAGGTTTTTCCCCCGTGCATTGCATATACACCCATCACTCTAGGGCTATCTATCTTTCCATTGCACACTAAGGAATACACTCTCTATTGTGTGCCTAGAGCTGTATGCATTTCTCTACAACCCTAATTCCAACAATTGGTATCACAGCAAGTTGCGTCCTCTCGGGCTTAGTCGTAAGCTGCTCCAGCACACACCTGCTCACTTTCTCCAATTTCAATGAGGTTTGGTGAGCGTTCGCAGGTCTGACAAATATTTTGGGCTCATTTTGGCCTCAGTTTCCAGATTTCAGATTTTAGATTTCAGATTTTAGATTTTAGCCTTCTCAGATTTCAGATTCGGGCTCATTTCGACCTCCATTTCCACTACAGGCAGGTCTGCACATGCAATTTTATCATTTTGTGCAAAATTTTTGTCAATTCCGTTTTTTGCATAATAGGTCATATACAGTCTATTGCGGGTTGTGCTATATAGCACGTGCAAGTCTCACTGAGTTTCTCCTCATTTCGAGCAGTTTTCACATCACGTGCAGACATTTACCATGGCTAACAACCGTATCAAAGGGCATCTCGTGTCATAATAATCAATATCTACTTCTCCTAAATGATTTTCTCATGTTAAACTAATCATTTAATATGGGGAAGTGTCAGGGGAGAAAAAGCTAGAATATTGGTTAAGCTAGCAGACCGGCCATAGTAGGGATCCAAAGGAGGAAAAATAGGGATCCAAAGGGGGGGGGGGGGGGCATCTGTAAAAAATCCATGTGCAACAATGGGCTTAAAAGACCCTAAGGTTCAGCCCATTAAGACTTCCAAAATGCTAAGGTTCCAAAATTCAAAGGTTGTGTCCAAACGCCAAACACTAGGGAAATTGGATGCTTTGTGTGTGTCCCAAAAGTCTTTAGCAATCCCTACATAGTGAGTGGCATAAAATGGCAACCATCTTTTTGCAACATTTCTTCAGCCTAATCAACATCCTCTTCCTCATATATGTATATATTTTTCTACGCTATTAAGTTATCTAGAGTAAATGCCCCCTCTTCATTTGACCTTTGTGGCGACACATACATTGTACTCTTCCCAAAAATGTCACCTTAGTCATATATTTATATTACCACCCTTTTCTCTTTTGCTTTGTAAATAAAATTAAACATACAATAACCAACTATCTTCCCCCAAACTTTCTTACCTCTTGTAAATTAGTAGTAAAAAAATAATATATCCATATTCCATCCTATATAGATAAATTACCATGGAAATCAACTCTCCGCTTGACTTTACCAAAGATTATGGTCCATCTCTACAAGTCTTCTATGCCCCCTACATAGGTGGCCCAATATCTCTTAAGAATATACATATAGTTTTTCTCCTTTCAAAAGAAGACTCAAATTGTATATTTTTTTCACAAGCAAATAATATTGGGCCCTCCTCTATTTGTTTAAGCATCATACCCTTTTGAAAAAGCATGATTCCCCTTGGATGCATACAAGCAAAGGGCCCATACAACAAGACTTGGAAGCAAAAGGTTCCCTAGCCTAGTGTGGACCTTCCAAACCAAATTCCTTGGTGCATGGGTGTGAAGAAAAGTCTAAATTCATATCAAACATGTTGAGAAGGTCAAATTTTCCTTTTGAAGCATGTCATTCCGAGCTATAGGTAAAAAGTTATGGTCAAAATAGTGTAAATCTGTCAGATTCGCAGCAAAAGGGAACTATAAATCAAGTAAATCAAGAGGGTGAGATCTTATTTTTCCCCTACTCATCTTCTAGAAGAGCAATGAGTGTTCAAGGTCACTTGCATGTGATGGGACCAACCTAAAGAAGCTTTCTAAATGCCAAGACAGACAAGTTGAGATACCCCGCAGGAGCCACCTGTAGGGCCTCATGGTGGGGCCCACCTACATTATGCACCCCTATGGATCCTTCACGGTCTAACATAATATTTTTTGTGAATAAATAGTCCATTTTATGTCCAATATTCAATGAGTGGCCAAAAGACACTTAATTAGGGCTAATCACTCACCCTAATTAAGTGTAGCATAATCCCCCTCCTGCACAACTATAAATAGCCCCCCTTGGAGAGACTCAAGGACACACACCTATATTTTCAACTTCATGTTGTTCTTGATCAATAGTAGAGAAACCCCCAACTCTCCCTCTTTCACATCCTCCCTCCTAACCCTCCTCTTTGGAGGATGTGCAACTCTATCCTCCACTCTTTCTATTCTACAATCTCTTACTCCATCAACCCAATAAATCAGTGTAGCACCTCAATAACTTGTAAATACATCATGATCTCTCTCATGGTTATGTTAATGATCATTAAATCATCTTCAAACAATCAAGTGTCACAATTCTCAATGGTTAGCCAGCGTCTGTCTTCCCCTTAAAAGGTGTGCGAGAAATCAAGTAAGTGTTATACTCTCAATTTACCATTGGTTGGTTTCTCCACACTTATTCAATTAGTCTAAAGAAATTTCTCACTCCAACTCTCATTTGCTTCATTTCATATGCATGTGGCTACCTCTCATGGTGATTTTATTTGTCATGGCATTGCATAGATGGAGATGAGCTCTCTATGCAAAGTGTGTTAGTTCGATGTAGGTGATTCTCTTGTGTGTTTGAGAGGCAAGTCTTGTGCGCATGATTTTTTTGATGAGTGCTTGAGAGAGGAGGAGTTTGGATGTATCATGGCTATTCTTATGGGGAGAAGGTGAATGCTATTCCACAAATTGTATATTTACATTTGATGCACGGCATTGGGTTGCATAATCGTTGATGGTGTCAAGTGTCCAAAGTGTATATAGAGTAAGGGGTTCTCAAAGTGTGTTGCTTGAGTGGGTGAGTGCAAGTGTTATTTTGATTGGTTTCTTCTCCACTCCCAAAAGAAGGTGGTGCCCCAAGTAGTGTGCGTACCTCTTTACGAACATTTTGTGAGGGTAGGCCCATTGGTTTGGGTTTAGAGGCCCCATTTCAACTGAGCTCGCCCTCATAAAGTGGTGCCCCCATTGATGAACGTATTTCCAAGTTACCTTCAAATTTTTAGTGATGAATAATGGAGTTCCCATCTATCCATTTTATTTTGCACAACACATTAGAGTAAATGTTCACATAGATAGAAAAGTCTTTTTTTAGCGACGCATTGTTTTTATGTTTGGTGTAGAAAGACTTAGAGAAATACTGGCATCACCCAATCCAATTATACTTCCAATCATCAATTATGAAACTTCTTTTGATGTTCACGTGTTCATTTTGTTTTAAAGGCAGGAACAAGCAGTGGTGAAGGGGTGCTCAATGGCCATATGAAGGAACGAGGTCTTCAAACCAACAACGAGGAGTAGCACATGAATCACGATCAAAACAACGAACCTTTTAGGCCTGTCACTCGGCAATCCATTCACATAATCATTGCAACTAAGTTTAGGTTTCAATCTATCATAAGGAGGATATTTGGATCCACTCGCCTCAATGAAATCAATGCTTTAATTAATCCATTTATTCTACCTATGATAAAGTACGAATTAACAATGGATGTGTACATCTTCATTTTAATGTAATCAAATTTATAGTATCAACAATCTTGTGCGGCCCGTAAGAGAAAAGTTTCTTGAAAAAAAAAATCAAAAAGTCTAAACAAAATGTCAAGTTCTTTTCACATGTTTTATGCAAGAAGTGGGGAAGATGCGCAAGAGTTTCTTGACAACTTGGAGATGGCACATCTCATATCTGGGAGAGATGAAGAGGAAGTAAAGCTACGAGCCTTCCCGTTGGTTCTAAAAGCAGAAGCTAAAGCATTGTATGAGACCTTGCAACCTCAAATCAAGTCCAACTGGGAGAGACTGCGAGCAAGCTTCATCTCCAAGTTTGGGCTAGGTGATACTTCTGAAGGACTATGGAAATGTCTTATTGGACATAAGCAAGTATCACTTGAAGACTATCCCTCTTATGAAGCAACCTTTGTCAATCTATGGGGTAGGTGGGAGGCTACATTAGAAAATCATGGTGGTACACCTAACTTTCTAAAAAAAGAGAGATTCATGGTTGGCTTGTATCCACTTTTAAAGGCTAAAGTAGAGCTAAAATTCCCATCCACCTTCGAAGAAGCACGTGAGGTAGCCATCATCAAGTTTAGAAAACTACACTTCCAAGCACATAGAGCAAGGGGTTTGAATGAAGTGAGTGAGAGGGAGTCTTCACAAACCATGGAAGCACCAATTAGGGCCCCTCTTGCACAATCTTCACAAATAGGAGATAACTCTCAACAAGAGGTTTTACAAAGGCTAACTCAACAGCTTGAGAACCTCACTCTGAATCTAGTACAGGGCCTACCTCAACAACGACAACCAAGAGAAGGGAATCGCAATCAACGAAGACAAGCTCAAGAGTTGCGATGTTGGAATTGTAATGAAATGGGACATGGCATGTACAATTGTCCACATCCAAGGCGACTTCCGGGAGACATATATCCCCCTAGACTGCCTCCTCTCATTGTGCAGCAAGAACTAGCTCAAGGCCCACAAATCCTTCGTCGACCACCACCACCAACAAATATACCTCCCGTCCCACATGAGGAGGAAGAAAGAGGAGTCAACATCATCAAGCTAGAAGAGGTAATAGATGAGCATACTCTAAACTTTGATTTTATGCCGGCAACAAAACGCACAAGAGCACATGATAAGGATGAAGACATGAGAAGTGAAGGAACAAATTCAGCCAGAAGGGACAAGAAGAAGAAGTCAAAGATGGAAGAAGCTGAAAGTAGCAAGAAGAAAGATCAAGGCGAAGGGAAATTGGTATCAACGACTTCCCATTGGGAAAGGAGCTAGAGCCCTACAACATCCTCGAGTATTTACAAACCAAAAGCCAAACATTTCATGGCCTCAACTTCTACACCTATCAGCCAAAGTAAGAAGGCAATGGCCAAAGTTGGTAAGTACAAGAATTCCAAAGAAGAAAGCAAATCTTTCCATTAAGTTTGTGGCCTCAAAGCTACAAAAAGATGTGGAACCCATTGTGGATGCTTACTTAAGGGGTAAAAAGGTGTCTAATGTATATGTTGATGGTGGAGCTCAAATGTGTGTGATCACGGAAAAATCAATGAATAAGTTAGGGCTTGAAATTACAAAGTCCTCTAATTGTCAAGCTAGGCTAGCCAACAACTCAAGTGTGAAGTGTTTGGGGATCATTGAAAATGTAAAAGTCTCTGTATGTAACATAGATGCACGAGTGGATATGTATGTCATGCCAGCTAAGGGGGAGGGCTATCTCATCATCCTAGGGAGGCCTTGGATCATTGTTGTGAATGCAGATCAAAAATGGAGAAGTGGTTGTTTGATTCTTAAGAAGGGTCAACCGGTGGTGTATGATTGGCGAGAAGGAAAGCAACTAAATATCAACTATGAAACCATGGCAGATGAAGAGAGCGAGGAGGAGTGTCCTTACTCAAGTGATGAGGAAGCATCAACCAGTGCATCAACCAGTGAAGAGGATTCTTCTTTGGAGGTAATGGGAATTGTATTTAACACCAACACCCAAGATGTTTCCGTAGAAGAAAACCCAACAGACAATCACACACAAGGGGATGAAAGATGCCACCACCTTGAAGAAGGATTTGAGAAGATGCTTGCAAAAGATCTTACTTGTGAGGAGAAGAGGTCCTACATCAATATGTTAAGGAGGTATCCCAATTTGTTTATCACTGACTACTCACAAATAAGAGGTGTAGATGTAATAGAGCATCGAATTGAATTGAAACCAGGGACCAAACCCGTGGCTCAAAAGTTAAGGCGACTAGGATCTGTGCAACAAAAGGCTCTCCTACAAGAAGTGAATCGACTCTTGAAGGCTGGCTTCATCTATCCAGTATCCAACTCCGAATGGGTATCACCTATTGTAGTCACTCCCAAGAAGAATGGTAAGTGGAGAGTCTGCATGGATTACAAACCCCTCAATGCTGCGACAAAGAGGGACCACTTCCCTCTCCCTTTCCAAGATGAAATTTTGAATGAAGTAGCAAGTCATGAATGCGACACTGTGTGTGATGGGTATTCAGGATATTTTCAAATTAGAATAGCAGAAAAAGACCAACCAAAAACCACCTTCATCACACCTTGGGGATGTTTTGCATTCAGAGTAATGCCTTTTGGGATCACCAATGCTCCTAGCACCTTCATGAGATTCACAATATTTGTAGTTCAGCCATTCTTTGGAAAATCTATAAGAGTCTTTATGGATGATTTCTGTATTTATAGTTGTAGATCACTTCACTGCCTAAAGGTTGAAGAGGGGCTTAAGAGGCTCCATCAATTTGGGGGACAACTCAACCCAGAGAAGTGTCATATCGGTGAATCTCAGGTGGTTTTGCTAGGCCATGTGGTTTCTTCACAAGGAATTCAAGTGGATCCCTCTAAAGTAGAGGCCCTTTTGTCATTATCTCCACCAACAACAACTAAGGAACTAATGACCTTCAACCACAAAGTGAGGTACATGTCTCGCTTCATCCATCTTCTAGCAGAAGCCATCACCCCTTTGCATAGGTTGGCAAACCAATCTACATATGAATGGGGGAGGGAACATGCAAAATGTTTTGAGGAAGTGAAGGGCATTCTTAGCTCTCTCCCAATCCTAATGCCACCAGATCCAAAGGAGACCTACTATGTCACTCGAAGTGTAGGTTTCGAAGCAATTGGTGTTGTTTTGTTGCAAAAAGATCCTAAAACATCATACATGAGGCCGATCTATTTTGCAAGCAAGGTGATGACGCCAGCAGAGAAGGGCCCTATACACTGAAATGGAGAAAGTGGTCTTTGCAATCTTGTTTGCGGTAAGGAAGTTTCGATCGTATCTTCTTCCTGTGCCATTTGTTTTTCTCACCTTAGAGCACAATCTACCATATGTAGTACAACACATTGACGAAGGAAATTTGGAATGGCGGCCTCTACACCAAAACAACCTCCATTGCGTCACAAGGGAAATGAGATAAGGGCACCACCTAGTCTTGGAAGCGTGGGCTAGGACCGCTACACAAAGAGAGAGAGAGAGAGAGAGAGAGAGAGAGAGAGAGAGAGAGAGAGATCACTATGAATGAAGCATTAACCTTAGTGTGTGTACAAGGAATGGATGACTTCAAGCACTCCCAACACAAATAGCATGTAAATTACCAAACAACCACTCAAGGATTAGCCAAGATCACATCAAGCACTCTCACACATATATAAAAGACTTCTCTTAATTATCATAAGTAAGAGAAGGAGAGGTTACTAGCATGAAACAATTTGCACTCTAGAATGTGCAAGAATAGAGTGAATGAATGAGCTTATGGGCTCATGGTGAGTGATACAAAGACTCAATGGGGCTGAGGGAGGCTTGAAATTACAAAGGGGAAGGCCTCTTTATATAGGAAAGAGAGTGATTAGGAGTGAGGTTAAGATCCAAGTGTAATTTGTACAAATGAAGCTTGATTAGGGACATTCAACCAATGAAGAAGCTCCTTTCAAGTGATTTGTTGACCAATTAGCTCCATCATCACTTGTGTTGTCTTCACTCCTTCCTCCATAGCTTGAGTCCAAGAGCTTCCTTATTTTTAAATGTAAAGAATCTACATAAAATCAATACATATCTAGTAATAATAGAAAGGGGTTGAATGATTGCATGGCAGCCATCCAATTTTTTGAATTTTGTGCTTCATCAAAAGATAGAGGCTCCTCAACATCATGTAAGCTAGACACAACCAAAGCATAACAATCTGATGCATAAGATGCATGGCGAGAGCCTGAACGAGTACGACTAGACAAAGATGCATCCAATTTACTATCACACAATGTATGCACTAGCCATTTTGGCATACCTCTAGCCTACTCATTTTCAGCCCTTTCCTCATCAAGTACAACATGTACATTTACATCAGTAATAGGCTGATGTATAACATTTTCAAAAACCCCCATAGGCTGTACATTTGCCTCATTGGAATTTACATTTGTATTTCCACCACTAAAAAGAGGAAACAAAGTGTCATAAATGTCATTTGAGCTTACATTACTGTCTCTAGTACATGACAGCAAGGGCTGAACAGAATCTTCCACAAACACTACATCCCGTGAAACCAGAATACACTTTGTTTGCGTATGATACAACCTGTAACCTTTGCTTTCAGCACTATAACCAACAAAAATACATTTGACAGCCTTATCATCTAATTTTCTGTGCTGTGTTTGTGGCACCAAAGCATATGTCAAATAGCCAAAAACATGCATGTGCTCAATAGATGGATTTCTATCATGCCATGCTTCATATGGAGTAATAGACTGCAAAGCTTTTGTAGGACACCTGTTAAGTACATAAGTGGTAGACATGATGGCCTCAAGCCAAAAAGAATGTGGCAAAGCTTGACTTTTGACCATACATCATGCCATTTCCATAAGTGATCCGTTTTTCCTCTCAGCAACACCATTTTGCTGAGGCGTATAAGGCACTGTACATTGGTGTTATATCCCAGGACTAGGCAGAAATGCATTAAATTTATGAGACATATACTCCCCCCTCGATCGAACCGGAGGGTGCCCATAGTACATTTTGAGACATTTTCAGTCATAGCCATAAATTGTTTGAAGCACATAAAAACTTCGGACTTCGCTTTAAGCGGAAATACCGATGCATACCTGGAGTAATCATCAATGAAATTCACGAAGTAAAGGTAATTTCCCAAGGACGGAGTTTGCATGGGCCCACAAACGTCACTATGCACAAGCTGCAACCTGCATGTGGCCCTAACTGAACTATCCTTTGGAAACTTAGAACACTGCATTTCACCCAAAATACAGCCTTCACAGACATGTTTGACAGGTGCTTCAAGAGGCGGCAAAGAAGCAACCATATCAGATTTCTGCAAACGTAGCAAACTGGCAAAATTCAGATGACCAAAACGTGCATGCCAAAGTTTTGTATCTGAAATAGCCCTTGAATCTGCAATTGGATATGCAAAATTTTGTCCACAATTGTCATACAAAGTGAGCTTATACAACCCACGGCACAAAAGCCCAAATGCAACAATTTCATCACCAAAACTGAGATCATGAACTGTACATCTTTCATCCACAAATTTGACTACAAGTCCAAGTCTAGCAAGTGCAGATACAGACAAAAGATTCTTCTTGATCATAGGTACATAAAGTGAATCAAAAAGTGTGAAAGAACTGCCATTTGCAGCAGTAAGCACAATCTTTCCAACTCCCTGAACCGGATAGGAGGCATTGTTGGTACAAGTGACAAAATTCACATCAGGGACAGACTCAAGAGAGGCCAACAATTTACGATGTGAGGTAATTTGCTTTGTAGCACCACTATCAAAATACCACACATGTGAATTTACAGCAACTGACATGCATGCATCATGGACAATAGGATTGTAAGTGCACTCTACACGAAAAGCCCATTCTGCATCAACATCAACATTACAGTCTCCTTTTATAGAAGACTCAACAATGGCTGCATTTGTAGTGGAACCAGCGTTTGCAGTGGAACCACCCTCTTTCTTCTTAGCCTCTTTTGCCTTCAACTTAGGATAGTACTTTGATCAAGTGATCATTAGCTTTACAATAATGGCAACGCATCTTCTTTTTGCCCTTATCACCAGATTTGCTAGACGAAGTGCTGCCAGCAGAAGCATTGGGAACATAAGTTTTGCCACATGCAGCATAACCATAAGAAGTGGCTGCATTGTTGTTACTACCCTTTCTTTGAGAAGCAATAAAAGCCTGTTCAACTGCATGCTGTTTAGTCCTGTTTATTCTGGAAAGTGACTCTTGCAACAGCAATGTGCATAATGCATCAAACTTGACAACGTCTGGATTTCCTTGGGTCATAAGTCTCCAAGTACTAGCAAAAGTCTGGTAAGAATCTGGTAAGGCATCAAGAACAATTTTCACAAGGGAACTGTCTGAAATGACTTCGCCTGCAGAAATAATTTGCTCATTAATATCCTTGACACCAGCAAGAAAAGTGTCCATATCATCTTCCTCATGCATAATCTTCGACTCCAGCTCTTTACGCAACAAGGCAATTTTAGCCTCATTGCGGCTTGCATAAAGACCTGCTAGAATATCCCAAGCCTGTTTTGCAGATTTTGCTGAATGAATGTGAGGAACAATGGTGCGCTTCACAGAAAATGCAATCAATGCATGAACCTGCGCATCCTTTACATCCCAATGAGCTTGTTCTGCCATAGGCAAAACAACTCTAATAGCAACAATCCTTGCAGCAAGACCTGCAATATCCTCAACATCGCCTACATCCTCAAAACCAGGACGTACATCAATGCCCTGCACAATATTCGAGATGTAACATTTAATGGCCTAGTAACTTGTGTGTAGTGGAAAATAGCATGAACATAGTAAGCATTTCATTAGAATAGATTCCTAATGAGATTAACAAGAGCGCTTGGATGGAGAGAGCAACAAAAAGCATAACACCTAGTTAATAAGCATGAACAATACTTCAAAAGAGAGAGAAATTAAGCAATTGACAACAGTTGAGGACCAGATTTGCATGGAGCCGGTCCCCCCTCCAAAAGGCTTTGTATTATGGTTTCTCCCATCAAGAGAGACATTTTACAATACAATTTCTTGGGTTCCTTCAATACTAGCTAGTGAAATGAAGATGGAAACTTCATGCACTATGCAAAACACTTATCAAACACAACATCAATTCCCTCACGGTCTCAGACCCAAGACCTCACACACCTTCGAAGATGGTGAGAGCTAGCGGGGTATGAGAGTAGATTGAGAGGAAGAAGGAGTATTCTTACCAGAAAGATGTACATCTCCTCACATAATCACTCATATTAGCATAGCTTAGCTTAGTAATTAGCATGGTAGAGGAGATGAGCATGCATTGAAGCTTGGTGTTGGTTGGATTTGCATCACAAATCCAAGAGTTGTTGGTGTAGGCCTTCCTTCTCACAAGCTTGGAGTAGGTGATAAGCTTTCCATTAAAGCTTGAGAAGGAGAGAGAGTCTTCTTTACTTCACACATGAGATTGTGTGAGTGTGTGTGTGTGATAATGCCTTGCAAAAATCAGCCCCCTCTCTCTCTTGGTCGACCCCTCTTGCTATTTGCTCTTGCTAGCATCCTATTGGACCTCCCTAGACTTAGCCAATGGTAATTAAGAAGCATAAGTGATAGCCTTCTGACATGTGTCCCCCTTTCCCCTTTTGTGAGAGCTTTAGGTAATCAGAATTGGGTACACCTTGTGGGCATCCGGGCTAGGGAGCTGACATGTGTCCCTCATTCCCTTTGTGTAAAGGGAGCTTGTGTGTGTGTGTGTGTGTGTGTGTGTGTGTGTGTGTGTGTGTGTGTGTGTGTGTGTGTGTGTGTGTGTGTGTGTGTGTGAGAGAGAGAGAGAGAGAGAGAGAGAGAGTTTCTCTCTCATCCCCTACTTGCAAGGCTTGCCCCTTCCTATGTAGGGATTGCTAAAGACTTTTGGCACACACACAAAGCATCCAATTTCCCTAGTGTTTGGCCTTTGGACACAACCTTTGAATTTTGAAACCTTAGCATTTTGGAAGTCTTAATGGGCTAAACCTTAGGGTCTTTTAAGCCCATTGTTGCACATGGCTCTTTTACAGATGGCCCCCCCTTTGGATCCCTATTTTCCCTCCTTTGGATCCCTACTGTGGCCGGTCTGCTAGCTTAACCAATATTCTAGCTTTTTCTCCCCTGACACTTCCCCATATTAAATGATCTGTTTAACATGAGAAAATCATTTAGTAGAATTAGATATTGATTATTATGACATTACCTCTCTCTTGAAATCATAGTCGTCCTCGACTATGGGGTAGAGAAGATAAAGCATATTCATTAGTCCTTTTTTTACGGGTAGAGGATCCCTATGTTACCCTACGACATCATTCCACAATGGATGACTAGTTCATTTGGCGCTTGAGAGCCTGAGGCTGCTGCAAGCATGTCTGCACATTAGTCCTATCATCTTCCATAGTAGAGTGAAAAGCTCTACTTGGTGTTTGGGAGACGTCATCTCCGCAAACTTGATCTAATCATGCATACTACTTCATTTTTGTGCACAATAAAGAAAAAGAGAGTCTTATAAGACAAAAACTTTGTTCATTTTTAACATTTGTACATTTGCTTACTCTAGGGAAGCATTGTAAGCATTGACAAGGTTTAGGTTATCCTTCAATTGTATGCCTTGCATCCATCTAGCATCTTCAAAAGGATAATTTTTAAACTTAATAAGATATTGCCGGATAGTCTTACCGCCTCTTAGTACCTTGTCTTCATGTTGGAGAATGGACTCGGGCTACAACACCTCTTCTTGGTCCTTGATCTCTGGTGGGTCTTCAATAGTTGGTTCTTGAGGTGGCTCTCCTTTGTAAGGCTTTAGTAGGCTCACATGGAAAGCATTGTGTATGAGCCAATGGTTGGACAACTTGAGTTGATAGGCCATCTCATTGATTGGCCTAAGAATCTGGAAGGGACCATAGTACCTTTTTGCTAACTTAGCATAGTACTTTTGGTATCCCATAGGATTCTTGTCCGTCGTGTGCCTTAATCGAGCCTTGGGAAATTCGAGTAAGACCCAATCATTTTCTTTAAAGGCTTGGGCTCTTCTTTGCTTGTCAGCAGCAGCCTTTTGCCTTTGCTGTGAGATAGAGATAGCATCCTTAATCTTTTGGAAAGATTCTTGTATGTTTCGGCTATACTCATCTGCAGAGCGAAGATCTTCCCATGTACCTTAAGTAGCAAGGGACTTTTTGATCTTCCCTCAATTACCTCAAAAGGTGCTTTTCCCGTGGAAGTATGTACAGTGTTATTGTAAGCATACTCCACTAAGGGTAAGTAATTCTCCCATTGGGATCTTTGATCTACTTCCATTAAATAGGATTTTAGTAGTGTTACCATATACATGTGGTAGTGATGTGTGTGAACACACTAGGACCACCGGGACATTTTTTCCCTCTTTAGGAGGTTTTCCTCCGAGCATTGTATATACACACATCACTCTAGGGCTATCTATCTTTCCATTGCACACTAAGTAATACACTCTCTGTTGTGTGCCTTGATCTTCCTTCGTCTTCTCCAAGCTGTGTGCGTTTCTCTGCAACCCTAATTCCAACAATTGGTATCAGAGCAGGTTACGTCCTCCCGGGCTTAGTCGCCAGCTGCTCTAGCACACGCCTGCTCACTTTCTCTGATTACAGTGAGGTATGGCGAGCGTTCGTAGGTCGACAAAAATTTTGGGTGAGCTTGTAGAGATCGGTCTACTCAGATTTTTGATTTGGGCTCATTTCGGCCTCCGTTTCCACTACAGACAGGTTTGCACAGGCAATTTCGTCATTTTGTGCAAAATTTCTGTCATTGTCGTTTTCTGCATAACAGGTGCCCTTATAGTCTTCTATGGTTTGTGCTATATAGCACGTCTTGTTCCCGCTCCGTTTCTCCTATTTTCGGGCAGTTTTCACATCAGGTGCAACATTTACCATGGCTGACAACAACAACATAGATGTGTTCAAGATGTTTGCTGCTGAGGACAGGTTGGATGGGGACAATTACCCTATGTGGGCTTATATGATGCAACACGTTTTTGTGTCAAAGGGCGTCTGGAATATTGTGCAGGGCATTGATGTACGTCCTGGTTCTGAGGATGTATGCGATGTTGAGGATGTTGCAGGTCTTGCTGCAAGGATTGCTGCTGTTAGAGTTGTTTTGCCTACGACAGAACAAGCTCGTTGGGATGTTAAGGATGCGCAGGCTCATGCATTGATTGCATTGTCTGTGAAGCGCACCATTGTTCCTCACATCTGTTCAGCAAAATCTGCAAAACAGGCTTGGGATATTTTAGTTGGTCTTTATGCACGTCGCAATGAGGCTAAAATTGCTTTGCTACGTAAAGAGATGGAATCGAAGATTATGCATGAGGAAGATGATATGGACACTTTGCTTGCTAGTGTCAAGGATATCAATGAGCAGCTTATTTTTGCAGGTGAAGTCATTTCAGACAGTTCCCTTGTGCAGACTGTTCTTGATGCCTTACCAAATTCTTACCAGACTTTTGCTAGTACTTGGAGACTTATGACCCAAGAAAATCCAGAAGTTGTCAAGTTTGATGCATTATGCACAGTGCTGTTGCAAGAGTCACTTTCCAGAAAAAACAGGACTAGACAGCGTGCAGTTGAACAAGCTTTTATTGCTTCTCAAAGAAAGGGTGGTAACAATAATGCAACCACTTCTTATGGTTCTGCTGCGAGTGACAAAAATTATGTTCCTAATGCTTCTGTGGCAGCAATTCCTCTGGAAATTCTGGTGATAAGGGCAAAAAGAAGATGCGTTGCCATTATTGTAAAGTTAATGATCACTTGATCAAGTCGTGTCCTAAGTTGAAGGCCAAACATGCTAAGAAGAAAGAGGGTGGTTCCACTGCAAATGCTGGTTCCACTACAAATGCAGCCATTGTTGACTCTTCTGTGAAAGGAGATTGTAATGTTGATATTGATGCAGAATGGGCTTTTAGCGCAGAGTGCACTTACAATTCTACTGTCCATGATGCATGCTTGTCAGTTGCTGCAGATTCACATGTGTGGTATTTCGACAATGGTGTTGCTGAGAGTAAAAACAGGTCACTGACGGAAATGGCACGATGTATGGTCAAAAGTCAAGCTTTGCCGCATTCTTTTTGGCTTGAGGCCATCATGTGTGCCACTTATGTACTTAACAGGTGTCCTACGAAATCTTTGCAGTCTATTACTCCATATGAAGCATGGCATGATAGAAAGCCTTCTATTGAGCACATGCGTGTTTTTGGCTGTTTGGCATATGCTTTGGTGCCACAAGTGCAGCGCAGGAAATTGGATGATAAGGCTGTCAAATGTATTTTTGTTGGTTATAGTGCTGAAAGCAAAGGTTACAGGTTGTATCATCCGCAAACAAAATGTATTCTGGTTTCTCGGAATGTAGTGTTTGTGGAAGATTCTGTTCAGACCTTGCTGTGAGATAGTAATGTAAGCTCATAGGACATTTATGACACTTTGTTGGCTCTTTTCAGTGGTGGAAATATGAATGTAAGTTCCAATGAGTCAAATGTACAGCCTATGGGGGTTTCTGAAAATGTTCTAGATCAGCCTATTACTGATGCAAATGTACATGATGTACTTGATGAGGAAAGGGCTGAAAATGAGCAGGCTAGAGGTATGCCAAAATGGCTGGTGCACACTTTGCATGACAGTAAATTGGATGCACCTTTGTCTACTCGTACTCGTTAAGGCTCTCGCCATGCATCTTATGCATCAGATTGTTATGCTTTGGCTATGTCTAGCTTACATGATGTTGAGGAGCCTCTGTCTTTTGATGAAGCACAGACTTCAGAAAATTGGATGGCTGCCATGCAATCAGAATATGATGCACTTATAGAAAATGACACATGGACTTTATGTGGTTTGCCTCCAGGCAAAAAGGCCATTGGTACGAAGTGGGTTTACAAGTTGAAACGCAAGCCGGATGCTGAGATTGATCGCCATAAGGCTCGACTTGTTGCAAAGGGTTATGCACAACAAAAAGGCATAGATTATGAAGAGACTTTTTCTCCCACTTGTCGTATGACTACTGTGCATTGGAAGCTCATTTCGGTTGGGATGCACATCAATCAGACATCGTTACTGCTTTCTTGAATGGTGACATATTTGAGGAAGTTTATGTAACGCAGGCTCACGGTTTTGTCATAAAAGGACAAGAGGACCAAGTGTTCAGATGTAAGAAGGCTTTGTATGGGTTGAAGCAAATCTCCTCATGCTTGGTATGAGAAAGCTGACACTCATTTGGTTAAACGAGGCTTTCGTAACAGTCCAACAGAAGGCACATTGTATGTAAAGCGTGAGGGTGATGTACTTCTCATTGTGGTTCTTTATGTGGATGATTTTCTGATCACTGTACCAAATGAGAGACATATTGCTGAATTTAAGGCTGATTTGAATGCTACTTTCAAGATGAAAGATTTGGGGTTGTTGCATCATTACTTGGGTATACAGTTTAAGCAGTGTGATGGTGGTATTGCCTTGAGTCAAAAAAGTTACATAGAGACATTGCTATGTAAGTTTGGACTTCAGGATTGCAAACCTATTGCCACTCCCATGGAAACAGGTTTGAAATTGAGTCTACATGATGCTGGCGATCCTGCTCATGCCACTCTTTACCAAATTGCTGTTAGCTACCTCATTTATGTATGCAACACGAGGCTAGATATTCAGTTTGTAGTCTCACAGGTCAGCAGATTTATGCATAGCCCAGGGTCTAAGCATTGGCAGGCTGTTTTCCGCTACCTTAGTGGCACTTTACACCTTGGCTTGTTTTATCCCAAGGGGGGATCATTGCCGCCAGACTTACATGCTTTTTCGGACTCAGATTGGGCTGGTTGTTTTGACACGTTGGAGAGGGGGAATGGGGGAACACGCCCAGCACAAACAAAAGGGCCTCTCTATAGCTCAAGGCACACACAGCACCCCAATACACTTAGTGAGCACCTTCGACTCACAGAATTCACACTATTGCACACACGATCAAACACAACTTGACACACTACAGCGCACACGCACTCAAATAGACCACCAATCAACCCACACCCACAAAATGGCTGCAATCATCGCCTACCCTTGCACACATACCACTCTCTCTCTCTCTTCTCTCTCTCCTCTCTCTCTCTCTCTCTCTCTCTCTCTCTCTCTCTCTCTCTCTCTCTCTCTCTCTCTCTCTCTCTCTCTCTCTCTCTTCTCTTTCTCTCTCTCTCTCTCTCTTTGCACACACATTCATCGGGGGGGCGCACACGCCATCACACACCCGACATCACATGCAACAGAACAAAGCAGGAGAAGGGGCGGGGGGGGGGGGGGAAGGAAATAGCACGACAAGAAACGGCCGTTTTCAATGGGGGGAACTCACTCCTTGCTCAAAAAAAACACTATAGCCGTACTCGGCTTCACAAAATACATGGGGGAGGCGCCCTCTCGGCCCTCTGCAGACATAAAAACCACTCTTGGCTCTTTTCCTGTGGCTTCCAAGCTCACGAGGCGACAAAAGCCCTCAAAAATGCTA
The DNA here is from genome assembly GCF_014529385.1 of Adiantum capillus-veneris. NCBI lineage: Eukaryota > Viridiplantae > Streptophyta > Polypodiopsida > Polypodiales > Pteridaceae > Adiantum > Adiantum capillus-veneris. The sequence continues at coordinate 53,589,628 of NC_140953.1, read as the reverse complement.
AAAAAGAAGACTTTATAGAGGGGAAGCACCATTTTTAGCATGTTTGGCTCTTTCCCGACACATGGCGAGCTCTTTTTGACTCTTTTGCATAGTTTTTTATCTCATTCTCTCACTCTCTCTCTTGCTCGCCCCCTGCTGCTGTGGGACCTTACCCTACTTGAGAGGGGGAGGCAATAGCGATGTCTCTATTGCCCTCCTCCTACCTCCTCAAAATTTCGGCCGCGGGACCATCCCCCCACTGGGGCCGCCACATCATTATATCCAGCGCCGACGCCGCCTCCACACAACGCGCGGAGGCGCCACCTGCGCCTCCGCCACGCTCGCCAAAACTGGCCCATTACCGCCTGCGCAATGCCTGAGAACGCTCACGCCATAGCCCACAAGCTCCCAAGGAGCCCACTCCTCTCATATGTCTCAAGATGGGCTCACGCCCTCCAACATATACCATGCCACGCTGTGTCCGCCCTGCGCATGTGGGGTGATCTCCCTGCCAAGTGGCGGCTTCGCATGCCTTAAGCCTCGAGCCCTTGAAAACAAGCACAACCCCATTGTGTTTTTAACCAAAAAACTTTGCAGCCTGCCTTTGCCTGGCTCTCCTATACTGTCCCCATCCCCTACTGCCAAGCCGCAAAGACCTTCTGAAGCTTCACTTTCCCGGCTCCAACCACACCCTTCATCTCTGCATTTTGATCCCTCGGTGCCCTCGAACTAAAGCCTCCAAAACGGAAAAAAACCATCTGCAACTGTTCACCACCCTAATGCTCCCAACTTCGTCTCGCTGTATCTGACTGATCGAGCATCTGATTGAGGTGCAGTTGATTCCGACTAACTCCACATGGTGAACACTCCCACCGAGAACCTTGGCGAGGCTCAAAAAACGCCAGATGGCACATCTTCCAATGCGGCCAAGTGGGCTCAGACCCGGCCCCCGAAAAATCTTCAACTGACCATATCTTGCTAACCAGACCTCCGATTCGCAATCCGAAAAGACAGGCATGCTCCACAACTCGAGCACTACACACATGTACACTGACATCAGCCCGGGCCACCTATCCCCAGCTGCCCTGTCCGTCGGGGATCTGCAACACACTCCAACTTTAAATCGCAATATCTTGAGCACCGGGGCTCCGTTTGACGAGCCGTCTGGACCGGCTTCTAGAGCACACTGAGGACAACATTCTAGCACATAAAACCCACACCTCGGGTACAGAAGGCCACCAACCATGCTTGGCTCTTTGCAGCACACCTTTGGCCTAAAAAACCACTTTGAACATACACCTCCGCTATCCTTGGGCTGCCTAGGGCGTTGGTACCTGCCCTAGCCTTCTGCATTGCACTTGACTGCTGCCTTGGCCTGGCATTGACCATCTCCTAGCTCGGAACAACTTTGGCTGCACCATCATTGCCCACCCCCTCGTTGAACATTTATGTTCAACCACACATGGCCTTATTGCACTAAAAAACTGCACACCACAAACAAACTCTCTGTACACTGCAAAAACACCTAACATATGTACAAAACTGGCACCTGCTACCCACTTTCCTCATTCACGCGGGTTGCCCAACCCCCTGCTTTACCTGTTATCACCCTCCTGGGTCAAACACCTTGCATTGGTCTGCTCCATCCACCTGCAACAACCTTGCATAGTGCCACACCAAGGCACATATCCAACTGCATAACCAAGCTGCCATCCACATGCTTCTACCACTCCAAGCACTGCTTGGCAACCTGCCCACTCGCAACAAAGCACCTTCAAGAACAGCAAATAGACCACCTTCGTGCTCACCATCCAAAGACCCGCTTGTACCATCTCTCGCACCAAGCAAACCTAACACATCGGACCCGCCGTCCCATCCATGTAAAGCTAGATCCTCGTCTAACAGATCCTGTACCTGTTTGACAGCATATTGCATAGCTACCTTGATTAGCATTCCCTTTAACCACCACTCACATACCTCCTTAGAAAGCTTGGACACCGCCTTGGAATCCGCATCACCTGCCATAGAGGGCATTGACTGCACGGGAATCACCTCTAACTTTGACTCCACATTATCTCTGTCACCTGCCATGAACTCAATTCCAGCATCGTTGAGCTCCTCCTCGTCAATTGGCCCTTCAAGGTCGATAAGCACCGCTTGCTTGTCCGCTGCAACCACCTGCGCTTCTACCACCGCATCCTCAAGATCTGCCAAGGAAGAGAGAAACTCGTTCTCTATCACATCCTCCTCATTCTCTTCTATAGGTACAACTGCTTCACACCTTTTAGCACAACTTTGCACCTGCTGCACTACTATGGCATATTCCACCGCTATCTTCATCAACATAGCCATTAGCATGGCACTACACACCAGCTTTACCTACTCTTCACCACATGTAGGCCTAGACTGCTCCACTCGGTCTTCACTAAGCACTTCGGCTTGCACTTTACGCTGCTCCTCATACACATTCACTGCCTCTCCACTCACATGTAAGAGGTCAAACTCATCATACCTGGATTGGGATGACTCGATCTCCCAACTCGTATCTGCGTCCATAGAGCTACTGTCACTCGATTCAACCTCCACTTCGGTTTCAAGCTCCGGAATCTCCTCTAGCTTCACCGCTTCAACCTCGTCTGCAAACCGCACTGCTTGATCTTTATCGCACTTCAATGGAGCTTCAACAGCTTCACTCAAAATCTGCAACACTTCCTTTGTCCACTCTAGAACCACCTGCACTTCCTCCACAATTGGAACCGCTCTAGCTGGCATCTTCGGCATAGGAACCATCCTGTCTCTTTGTGGCCAAAGAACCATTGGTTCTTCTCATACTTGCACTCCTCTTTGCACCACCTGTGGCTCGGCTATCACCACCTCACACTGCTTTGGCATCACTGCACCTTGCAAACACCGCCTAGCCTCACGCTTCTTTAAAATCTTTTTGGTTCGCCCTCTCGATAGAGCTACCGCCTCCTCATACAACGTTGGACCATCTATTTCCACTTTATCTCACACCTCCTCATTGAGGCAATCCATGAATTTACACAATTTCAAAAAACTGGCATTTTCTGCAGCAGTTACCTTGATCAATTTCCCCCAAAGCGCCTCGAACTCCCACTCGAACGCTTGAAAATCTCCCTCCAAGCTTTGCTTTAATCTGTCTAGCTTCCGCTTTACTTCATCTAGCTACGCATCCGCTACAAATCTCATTCGAAAAGCTGCCTCCAGGGCTTCGCAATCTATTTTTTCTTCTTCACCAAGGCTATCAAACCATAGCTTTGCTTTACCACAAACCAGGAGCGGGAACACCTGTATCGCACCATCTTCCCTTGATAAACCACTTTCCAACACGAACAATCCATAGTCTTGAAGCCAAGTTTTCGCATCTTCAACCCTAGTGAAAATGGGAAATCCTGTCCAAGCCATCACTAGCAGCACCTGCTCTTCAAAGGCCGCACCTTTGGCATCACAAAAATCACCGCTTTGTCTTCAACTAGGAGCATCAGCATACTCCTCCGTGGGGGCACCAGAAGATGGAGAGGGGGAATGGGGGAACACGCCCAACAAAAACAAAAGGGCCTCTCTATAGCTCGGGGCACACACAGCACCCCAATCCACTTAGTGAGCACCTTCGACTCACAGAATTCACACTATCGCACACATGATCAAACACAACTTGACACACTACAGCGCACACGCACTCAAATAGACCACCAATCAACCCGCACCCACAAAACGGCTGCAATCATCGCCTACCCTTGCACACATACCACACACACTCTCTCTCTCTCTCTCTCTCTCTCTCTCTCTCTCTCTCTCTCTCTCTCTCTCTCTCTCTCTCTCTCTCTCTCTCTCTCTCTCTCTCTCTCTCTCTCTCTGCACACACATTCATCGGGGGGGCGCACACGCCATCACACACCCGGAATCACATGCAACAGAACAGAGTAGGAGAAAGGGGGGGGGGGGGGGGAGGAAATAGCACGACAAGAAATGCCCGTTTTCAATGGGGGGAACTCACTCCTTGCTCAAAAAAACACTATAGCCGCACTCGGCTTCACAAAATACATAGGGGGAGGTGCCCTCTCGGCCCTCTGCAGACAAAAAACCACTCTTGGCTCTTTTCCCTGTGGCTTCCAAGCCTCACGAGGCGACAAAAAGCCCTCAAAAATGATAAAAAAGACTCATTTATAGAGGGGGAGCACCCATTTGTAGCATGTTTGGCCTCTTTCCAACCCATGGCGAGCTCTTTTTGACTCTTTTGCATAGTTTTTTATCTCATTCTCTCACTCTCTCTCTTGCTCGCCTACCCTGCTGCTATGGGACCTTACCCTTACCTGAGGGGGGGAGGCAATAGCGATGTCACTATTGCCCTCCTCCTCCTCCTCAAAATTTCGGCCGCGGGACCATCCCCCCACTGGGACCGCCACATCATTATATCCAGCACCGACGCCGCCTCCACACAACGCGCGGACACGCCACCTGCGTCTCCGCCATGCTCGCCAAAACTGGCCCATTACCTCCTGTGCATCGCCTGAGAATGCTCACGCCATAGCCCACAAGCTCCCAAGGAGCCCACTCCTCTCATATGTCTCAAGAGGGGCTCACGCCCTCGAACATATACCGTGCCACGCTGTGTCCGCCCTGCGCATGTCGGGTGATCTCCCTGCCACGTGGCGGCTTCGCATGCCTTAAGCCTCGAGCCCTTGAAAACAAGCCAAACCCCATTGTGTTTTTAACCAAAAAACTTTGCAGCCTGCCTTTGCCCTTGAAAACAAGACAAACCCCATTGTGTTTTTAACCAAAAAACTTTGCAGCCTGCCTTTGCCTGCCTTAACCAAAAAACTTTGCAGCCTATACTGTTCCCATCCCCTACTGCCAAGCCGCAAAGACCTTCTGAAGCTTCACTTTCCCGGCTCCAACCACACCCTTCATCTCTGCATTTTGATCCCTCGGCGCCCTCGAACTAAAGCCTCCAAAACGGAAAAAAACCATTTGCAACTGTTCACCACCTTAATGCTCCCAACTTCGTCTCGCTGTATCTGACCGACCGAGCATCTGATTGAGGTGCAGTTGATTCCGACTAACTCCACATGGTGAACACTCCCACCGAGAACCTTGGCGAGGCTCAAAAAACGCCAGATGGCACATCTTCCAATGCGGCCAAGTGGGCTCAGACCCGGCCCCCGGAAAATCTTCAACTGACCATATCTTGCTAACCAGACCTCCGATTCGCAATCCGAAAAGACAGGCATGCTCCACAACTCGAGCACTACACACATATACACTGACATCAGCCCGGGCCACCTATCCCCAGCTTCCGCTATCCTTGGGCTGCATAGGGCCTTGGTACTTGCCCTAGCCTTCTGCACTGCACTTGACTTCTTCCTTGGCCTGGCATTGACCACCTCCTAGCTCATACCAACTTTGGCTGCACCAACGTGAGTGTCCACAAGTGGTTTTTGTTTCATGCTTGGCAGTTCATGTATATCATGGTTGATCAAGAAGCAACCTACTATGGCCACTTCGAGTTGTGAGGCTGAGTAAGGGTAGTCTTCACAGCTATGGTTGAGTGTGTATGGCTCAGACGCCTTATGGCTGATTTGGGTGTTGGATAGGACACTGCCAACACTATCTACATTGACATTCAGAGTGCATTGGCAGTTGCGAGGAACCCAGTTTTTCATGCTCACACAAAGCACATTGAGGTGCATTAACACTATGTCAGGGAGAGGCTCTCAGTAAGAGAGATCAGATTGGCATATGTGCCAACATAGGACAACCTTGCAGATCTTTTCACAAAGGCATTGTCTCGTGAGAAGCTTGAAGCTTTCCGCAAAGCTTTGGGCTTACTCCCCTTTGTGGATTGATCATGTTCTCAAGGCATGACACTTCCCTTTACTCATGTGCTAGCTCTCGTTCACCGCGTCACTCCAAGGGGGATTTGTTACCATATACATGTGGTAGTGATGTGTGTGAACACATTAGGACCGCTGGGGCATTTTTTCCCTCTTTAGGAGGTTTTTCCCCCCGAGCATTGTATATACGCCCATCACTCTAGGGCTATCTATCTTTCCATTGCACACTAAGTAATACACTCTATGTTGTGTGCCTTGAGCGTCCTTTGTCTTCTCCAAGCTGTGTGTGTTTCTCTGCAACCCTAATTCCAACAAGTAGATTGAGAATTGTTAGGTTAGCTATTTTACTTTGGCCATCCGTTTGCGGGTGATAGGCCGAAGAGAAGTTTAGCCTTGTTCCTAAATTCTCAAAGAGACCCTTCCATAAATTATTGGTCATTCTAGGATCTCTATCTGACACTATGGACATTGGCAAGCCATGGTACTTGAAGATTCGTGAAATGAAGAGGGTTGCCATTTGATGGGCTTTGATAGTCTTTTTGACAGGTATAAAATGATCTTGTTTACTGAACCTGTCTACTATCGTCCATATTCCTGTATTCCCATGGATAGACTTAGGCAATCCACAGATAAAATCCATGGATATGCTCTCCCATGGTGAATTAGGGATTGGCAAAGGTTGAAGCAATCCAAGTTGCTTCCCTCTATCAAACTTCGTCTTTTGGCATACCACACATTTAGAAAAATACTCTTGTATGTTTTCTTTCATGGTAGGCCAATAGAAATATGTTTCAATGCGCTTTAGGGTAGACTGAATCCCTCTATGTCCTGCATAAGGAGGAGCATGAGATTCATACATTAATTTCTCACGTAGTGAGCTAGTAACGCATAATCTATTGCCATAGAGAAGATGACCATCTTGTAAAGTAAATGGTTCCGCTTTCTTCCTTAGTGCAAGGGCTGAAATCACATCTCTAAAATCGGGATCAATAGCATATTCATCTATCATAGAAGATAGATCATTGTGAGTTGCTATGGAAACCGCATTCACTCTCGTCCATCTTGAGAGTGCATCGGCTACTTGATTATGCTTGCCAGCAATGTGAGCAATATGAAAATGAAATTGCAAAAGGAAATTTTCCCACCTCATTTGTTTGTCGGAGATCTTGGTCTACGTCATGAAGTACTTAAGACTTTGGTGATCCGTTCGCAGAATTCAAGGAGTCCCCAATAAATAGTGCTTCCATGAGTCTCAGGCATGTAGAAGTGCAAGGAGTTCCTTTTCATATATGCCTAGAGCTTGCTCAAGAGGGTCGAGCCTTTGAATTTCATAGGCTATGGCGTGACCTTCTTGAAGCGAAACAGCTCCAAGGCAATCACCACAAGCATCACATTGGACCTCAAATGGCTTTGAGAGATCCGGTAGTGTAAGCTTAGGTTGAGAGATAAGCTTTTCGAAAGCATTGTTCTCCTTGGCAGACCATGTGTATCTAACGTTTTTCTTTCTTAGATCATGTGATGGTCCTACTATTAGTGAGAACTTTTCTATGAAGCGTCTATAGTATGCGCACATACCTATAAATCTTCTTAATTCATGAAGATTACTTGGTTTAGGCTATCCTTTTATTACCTCTAACTTTGATAGATCCATTTGGATGCCATCTTGAGAGATAATGTGATGTAAATACTAAATCTGTTGCAAGAAAAATTCAGTTTTTTTTCGACTAACATAAAGTTTATTCTCTCTTAGAACTTGAAATATTACCTGGAGGTGTCGCTTGTGTTCATCTAATGAATAAGAGTAGATGATGATATTATCAAAGAACACTCCAATAAAGGTTTGGTGAGGCCTGAATAGCTTCTCCATCAAGCGGTTGAATGTGGCTGGTGCATTGGTCAAGCCAAAAGGCATGACAATGTATTCATAAAGACCAAACGTAGTGCGAAATGCGGTCTTTACAATGTCTTGATCAACTATCTTTATGTGATGACAGCCACTCTTTAGGTCAATCCTACTGAAGTAGGTGGATCCTTGTAGCTTATCAAATAGGTCTTCTACGCGTGGAACGGGAAACCTATTTTTGATAGTGATCCTATTTAGTGCTCTATAGTCGACACACATACGATATGTGTTGTCTTTCTTTTGCACTAGTAGCATAGGAGAACAAAATGGAGATGAGCTAGGCCTAACCATGCCCTTCTCAACTAATTCATACACTTGCCGCATAATCTCCTCTTGTTGAGCTTGAGAAACTCTATAAGGAGGTTTGTTAGGCGGTGAACTTCCTAGAAGAAGTTCAATTGCATGGTCATCATTGCCTCGTTTAGGAGGTAGCTCACAAGGGATGTCGTCAATAAAGACATCTTGAAACCCCTTGAGAAAATTGGATAACTCTAATTCCTTTTGATTGTGGATATTTTCTTTTGCTAAAACATTAGGTTCATTTTAAGAGTCTTTAACAAAAATCATGTACACAGAAATAGGGCTCTTTATTGACTTGTTGAAAGCTGGTGTATGTACAATGGGTATAGCGTTACCCATTTCCTTAGCATCTATATACATATCTTTTTCCTTGAACTTAAAGGAGATTCTCCTTTCAAGGAATTTAACATTGGCAGCCATGCGATCAAACCATGGTGCCCCTAGGATTACATCCTCATGCTTGAGAGGAGAGATAAAGAAGTCCTCTTTGTCCACATAGCTTTGGACATGGAGCCTCAATTTCCCGATTAAGGGAATGAATGAAGCTTCTTGCCCCTTGAAAGCACCATCTGCGGGTAGGACATCTCCCATCTCGTAGGCTTGTATGCCTAGCTTGGTGGCCAACTCTATGGATATAAAATTGTGAGTAGAACCAGGGTCAAAGAGAATAAAAGCATTATGTTCTCTTACATTTCCCCAAGCATGGCATAGAGGAGATCCTTTGTGGTGAGTTTCCTCCTCTTGGATTTCGACCAAGGTAGCTCTAGGAGGATCATGGTGGTTGTTCTTTTGGGGACAAACGCGGTACGCATGCCCTTGTTCACCGCACTTGAAACACCGGTTATCCTTGCTATAACGCTCAAGCTCTTCAGAAGAGAGTTTATTTTTGCCTCTATAAACTCCCTTCTCTTTAGCTTTGTTGGAGTTGCCCTTAGGAGACTTTTGGACATTGTCCTTCCCCTTAGGCTCATTAGAACCCTTGTTTTCAGGGGGCTTAGAATTCCTCTTAGCCCCTGTTTGAAAATTGATTCGAGAGGCCACCATAGTATGATGTATTACCACCGATATGGTGTGTGGCCTTTGGGAGTTGACATACTCCGCCATTTCTTCGGTTAAGTCCGCAAAAAAAATGCTGCTTTTGCTCTCCAAAATCCAACTTTTTGAAGACAGTGGCTTTGAGTTGTAGGTCCCAAAACTTGTCTACATATTTGTGGATGGATTCATAGGGAGAGAGCTTCAAGCTTCACCATTCGGTGAGTACTTTGTCTTTGGCATCGGTGGCCAAAAACTGCCTCATAATGGAAGCTCTTAAAGCTTTCCATGTTTGTGGAGCTTCACCGTTGGCCCATAGGCTAGACCACCATTGTCTGGCGGACTTTTGAAAATGCATAGCTACATGGCGTAGCTTAGAGGACTCCATGAAGCCCTCATCTTCGAACGCCGCATCGAATTGCTGGATAAAGGCCAAGACTTTGTCCGTAGCACCAAAAGTGCCATCATAGGTAAGGAAAGAGATGCTCTTCCCTCCCTCTTTGAACTTCTTGAGCTTGGATGACCTCTTCCACGTGGCATAGGATTTCCTATGGCCTCTTATTTTTGATGATTCAAGGGTTGCACCATCACTTTCTTCAAAAGATGAAGAATTTGAGGAAGATGGAGAAGAGGGTGACCTCTTTATTGCCTTTTTCTTTCCTTGATCTTTGTTGTCTTCACCATCACTTTCATAAGAGGAAGAGGATGAAGAAGATGGAGAAGAGGGTGTCCTCTTTCTTGCCTTTTTCTTCTCTTGATTTTTATCATCCCTCTTTGAAGTATGGTGTGGAGAAGTATGCGACAGTCTTCTCCATTTTGGAGGTGATGGAGAGCGTTTAGCCCGCCGTCTTCGTGGAGCCATCTCCCCCGAGGTGGCGGGAGACTCACTTCTTTCTCGTTCCTTCGGTGGAAGCTCTTGAATTCTCCTTTGAGAAGGAGATGCGTCTTTTTCCCGAATCGGAGACAGACCTATTTTGGAAGTCTCTCAAGGAGGCTTCCTAGATGTTCTCTCGTCATGGTGGGGAGCTTGAAAAATCCCATGAGCACGAAGCTGCCATTGCACTTCACTTTGGAGGGATGGATTTCCCATGGATTGTTGAAGCCTAGAAACAAGATAGTTAACAAGCATCGGGGCATCATTAGTAGCTTGCTCATTAGCAAAATCAAAGTTATCAACATTAATTTCACTCTCTTTACTATTGTCAGCCATTCTAACAACTTTTAGGTGTAAACTTTTTAGGTGTACTTTGGCACTTCAAGCCCTAGTTTCTACTCCCGTGGCTCGAATACCATTAATTGCAAGGAATAGAAGAGAGGGTCGTTCAACACCAAAACAGCACTGGCTCCTCTCAAGCTTCTAATAGCTCAATAGTGGGTAAGCCATAGGCAAGCCTCGTAGGACTCCACTATTAAGACCATAGCTCTTGACGGTGATGCCCCGTTAACTGCACAAAGGAAGGCGCACTGCAAGGCTGAAAAATCCCTATTCTATTGACTCACATGCAATTAATAGTACCAACCTTTTATAGCTAGCTTGAGGACCTCCCTTCTTGAGCAAGAAAAGAGAAACCTTGTGCTCTGATACCAATGTAACAGTTAATGGCCTAGTAACTTGTGTGTAGCAGAAAATAGCATGAACATAGTGAGCATTTCATTAGAATAGATTCCTAATGAGATTAACAAGAGTGCTTGGGTGGAGAGAGCAACAAAAAGCATAACACCTAGTTAGATAGCATGAACAATACTTCAAAAGAGAGAGAAATTAAGCAATTGACAACAGTTGAGGACCGGATTTGCATGGAGCGGGTCCCCCCTCCAAAAGGCTTTGTATTATGGTTTCTCCCATCAAGAGAGACATTTTACAATACAATTTCTTGTGTTCCTTCAATACTAGCTAGTGCAATGAAGATGGAAACTTCATGCACTATGCAAAACACATATCAAACACAACATCAATTCCCTCACGGTCTCAGACCCACGACCTCACACACCTTCGAAGATGGTGAGAGCTAGCGGGGTATGAGAGTAGATTGAGAGTAAGAAGGAGTATTCTTACGAGAAAGATGTACATCTCCTCACATAATCACTCATATTAGCATAGTGTAGCTTAGTAATTAGCATGGTAGAGGAGATGAGCATGCATTGAAGCTTGGCTCTTGGTTGGATTTGCATCACAAAGCCAAGAGTTGTTGGTGTAGGCCTTCTTCTCACAAGCTTGGAGTAGGTGATAAGCTTTCCATTAAAGCTTGAGAAGGAGAGAGAGTCTTCTTTACTTCACACATGAGATTGTGTGAGTGTGTGTGAGATAATGCCTTGAAAAAATCAGCCCCCCCTCTCTCTCTTGGTCGACCCCTCTTGCTATTTGCTCTTGCTAGCATCCTATTGGACATCCCTAGACTTAGCCAATGGTAATTAAGCAGCATAAGTGATAGCCTTTTGACATGTGTCCCCCTTTCCCCTTTTGTGAGAGCTTTAGGTAATTATTTAATTCAACTAAACTCTCATTGGACCCCTTTGCCTCCTGGCCAATAGGAATCAGGCAAGCCATTGGGCTACTGAATGCTCATTGGTCCCCTTGGGAGACTGTCCAATAGCCTTCTAGAGAGCTTAATTCTTATTGGTTCTTTTATTAAGTGTTTTTAAACTAATTAAACTAGATTTACTCTATCCTAAGTCTCATTGGTCCACCTCCAAGGCCATCCAATAGGAATTGGGTACACCTTGTGGGCATCTGGGCTAGGGAGTTGACATGTGTCCCTCATTCCCTTTCTGTAAAGGGAGCTTGTGTGTGTGTGTGTGTGTGTGTGTGAGAGAGAGAGAGAGAGAGTTTCTCTCTCATCCCTACTTGCAAGGCTCTCCCCCTCCTATTGAGGGCGAGCTTTTTGAAATGGGGCCTCTAAACCCAAACCAATGGGCCTACCGTCACAAAATGTTCGTAAAGAGGTACACACACTACTTGGGGCACCACCTTCTTTTGGGAGTGGAGAAGGAAACCAATCAAAATAACACTTGCACTCACCCACTCAAGCAATACACTTTGAGAACCCCTTACACTATGTACACTTTGGACACTTGACACCATCAACAATTATGCAACCCAATGCCGTGCATCAAATGTAAATATGCAATTTGTGGAATAGCATTCACCTTCTCCCCATAAGAATACCCATGATACATCCAAACTCGTCCTCTCTCAAGCACTCATCAAAAAAATCATGCGCACAAGACTTGCCTCTCAAACACACAAGAGAATCACCTACATCGAACTAACACACTTTGCATAGAGAGCTCATCTCCATCTATTCAATGCCGTGACAAATAAAATCACCATGAGAGGTAGCCACATGTATATGAAATGAAGCAAAACAGAGTTGGATTGAGAAATTTCTTTAGACTAATAGAATAAGTGTGGAGAAACCAACCAATGGTAAATTGAGGGTAGAACACTTACTTGATTTCTCGCACACCTTTTAAGGGGAAGACATACGCTGGCTAACCATCGCAAATTGCGACACTTGATTGTTTGAAGATGATTTAATGATCATTAACATAACCATGAGAGAGATCATGATGTATTTATAAGTTATTGAGGTGCTACAATGATTTATTGGGTTGATGGAGTAAGAGATTGTAGAATAGAAAGAGTGGAGGATAGAGTTGCACTTCCTCCAAAGAGGAGGGTTAGGAGGGAGGATGTGAAAGAGGGAGAGTTGGGGGTTTCTCTACTATTGATCAAGAACAACATGAAGTTGAAAATATAGGTGTGTATCCTTGAGTCTCTCCAAGGGGGGCTATTTATAGTTGTGCAGGAGGGGGATTATGCTACACTTAATTAGGGTGAGTGATTAGCCCTAATTAAGTGTCCTTTGACCACTCATTGAATATTGGACATAAAATGGACTAATTATTCACAAAAAATATCATTTTAGACCGTGAAGGCTCCATAGGGGTGCATAATGTAGGTGGGCCCCACCATGAGGCCCTACGGGTGGCTCCTGCGGGGTATCTCAACTTGTCTGTCTTGGCATTTAGAAAGCTTCTTTAGGTTGGTCCCATCACAGGCAAGTGACCTTGAACACTCATTGCTCTTCTAGAAGATGAGTAGGGGCAAAATAAGATCTCACCCTCTTGATTTACTTGATTTATAGTTCCCTTTTGCTGCGAAGTTGACAGATTTACACTATTTTGACCATAACTTTTTACCTGTAGCTCGGAATGACATGCTTCAAAAGGCAAATTTGACCTTCTCAACATGTTTGATATGAATTTGGACTTTTCTTCATGCCCATGCACCAAGGAATTCGGTTTGGAAGGTCCACACTAGGCTAGGGAACCTTTTGCTTCCAAGTCTTGTTGTATGGGCCCTTTGCTTGTATGCATCCAAGGGGAATCATGCTTTTTCAAAAGGGTATGATGCTTAAACAAATAGAGGAGGGCCCAATATTATTTGCTTGTGAAAAGAATATACAATTTGAGTCTTTTTTGAAAGGAGAAAAACTATATGTATATTCTTAAGAGATATTGGGCCACCTATGTAGGGGGCATAGAAGACTTGTAGAGATGGACCATAATCTTTGGTAAAGTCAAGTGGAGAGTTGATTTCCATGGTAATTTATCTATATAGGATGGAATATGGATATATTATTTTTCTACTACTAATTTACAAGAGGTAAGAAAGTTTGGGGGTAGATAGTTGGTTATTGTATGCTTAATTTTATTTACAAAGCAAAAAAGAAAAGGGTGGTAATATAAATATATGACTAAGGTGACATTTTTGGGAAGAGTACAATGTATGTGTCGCCACAAAGGTTAAACGAAGAGGGGGAATTTACTCTAGATAACTTAATAGCGTAGAAAACTATATACACATATGAGGAAGAGGATGTTGATTAGGCTGAAGAAATGTTGCAAAAAGATGGTTGTCATTTTATGCCACTCATATTAGCCCTCCCCCAAGCCTAGAGATATTCATATCTTTAGGAGGTCGTTGTTGCTTTTTTTTTTTTCGTTTTTCCTTTTCTTCTTTTAAAAAAAAAATAAAAAATAAAAAAATAGGAGGAGTGACATGCACTCTTTTACTCCATTAGACCTACTTTTCATTACCTCAATCCCATAAATCGGAGATGGGAGAGTTGCCTTGGGTATGTTCAGATTCCAAGGCTGGTTCTTCTTTGCACATCAAAGCCTTAAAAATAGGTGGAGTATTTGCCAAGCCGAAGGGATCCATGCCAATTTGGAGCTTAGACGATGTAGGTAGATGACTTCCTATCAACGGATTGATACATTGAAAGTAGTGCTTTAATGTCCATCCATTGACTCTGGTCTTGTGGAGTTTTCCTGATAAATCTGCTAATCTGTAACTACCATTCCCAAACTTTGTTTTTATCATGAAAGGTCCCTCCCATCTTTTCAAAAAGTTTTTGTCAAGTCGAGTATCAAGTCGGTTATCATAGTGAAGAACCAACATACCTTCCTTCAATCCTTTCCCCTTGAGCTTCTTGTTGATTTTGTCCCTTTGGCTTGTCGCTTTGGTGATGTAGTGATCAATGGACTCTTCTCTATCTAGCTCAAGTCGTTGGAGATCTAAGATCCTTTCATGTAGAACCTCTTTTGGTTTTTTTGCCACTCTTGCAAGAACGCGCAAGCTTGAGAGCTCTACCTCAATGGGGAGAAGTGCCTCCTGTCCATAAACTAGATTAAAAGGGATGAATTGGGTAGATACCTTGAAAGATTTCCTATACGCCCAAAGAGCAGCCGTCAAATGGAGATCCCAATCATTAGGCTGGTCCACAACCTGCTTAAAAATGATCTTACATATCATTCCATTCACTTTTTCCACCAATCCATTGCATTGAGGATAGTAGGGTGTGAAATGCAGGTGTTTCACTTTTAACCTCCTCAAGAGATCATTCAGAAGGTCAGCCCTAAAGCCGGGCCTCGATCTAATAAGATTTCTAGGGGTGTTCCAAACCTACTACAAATATGATCAAAAATAAACTTTGATACCTCTTCAACTGTGATTCTGGTTGTGCTTGTTGCTTCCGCCCATCGTGTCATGTAGTCAACACCCATGATGATGAAAACCTTCCCTGTAGAAGTACGAGGTAGGGGAACTATTGCATCCACACCCCACTTTTCAAAAGGGCCATAAGATATTATTGGGACTCGAGGCTCATATGTTAGTCGTCTATCCCCAGCAATTTGGCATTGCTTACATGCCTTACACCAATATTGGACATCATGATGTAAGCTCGGCCAAATAAACCCTGCTTGTAAAATCTTCCTACTTGTAATATCTTGAGAAAAGTGACCACCACAGAAATCATCATGACATGAAAGAAGAATTTTCTCTATCTCTTGCACACCTGGTACTCTCCTCAAGACCAAATCTTTCCCTTTGTGATATAAATCATCCCCAATCAACTGGTAAGGTGTGGCCTTCTTAACTAGTCTATGTCTTTGCACCTTGTCTAAGTGTTTGGGACACTCACCTGCTTGTGGAAAGAAAATAATGTCTTTTAGCTCCTCTTGACCTTGATATTTGGGTTCATATAGTTTCACACCTCCTACCGCCATTTGAAGCTTTTCATTTGTGAGTAAGCCTGCTTCCTTGTTATGAGTTCTCACAATGTGTTGTACCTGTGTTGCTTTAAAACCCTTCATCAAAGCTCTTACACTACTATGCCACTCAAGCAATGTACGATTCTTGCACCTCCAAGTCCCTTGGATTTGCATGACCACTAGCAAAGAATCACCTTTTATAATAAGTCTTTGTATGCCTAATTCTTTGCATTCTTCCAACCCAAGGGTTAGAGCAGCATACTCAGCCTCATTGTTAGAGTGGACATTGGGTAGAGTGATACCTTTTCTAACCAATACCTCCTTTTGTGGGTTCAAAATGATGATCCCCCCTACTGCTTTGTCTTGTTGGCGTTGATAAGCTCCGTCAAAGCATAAAGTATGGGAATTATCAATCTCCTTCACTTTGAATTGTTTTGAGCCTTCCTCTCTTTGTAGTCGTGATCCTTCCCTTTCTCTCACTTTGTAGGTGAGAATGTCTGCAAGTCCTGCTCTTGTGCCATCTTCTACAAGGAAAGTGTATTCCAATTCTTGGAGTTCAAGCACTCACTTTTCTATTCTAGATGAGAGGCTCATGTTGATCCGAGCCTATCACAAATTTTTGTTTATTATATTTTGTTGGTTTTCCTTGCTTCTAAAGGTTTACAATAAAAGAAAGAGTGAGAACAAACTCTTGGAAAAATTTTAAAAAAATGATTTGATAGGAATTTTTTCTTGACTAGTTCACCGGAGGTGAAAGGTAGAGGGAGAACCTAGTGGTAAAGGGAAGGGAAAATATGTAAATGTGAAAAGAAAAGATATGATGTGGTTGTGGAGCCATGCACCCATGATTCAAGGGTCATGAGTGACTCATATCATCATGGCTTTGGAGCCATATGATGATTCAAACAAATGGGACCCAAGTGGAAGACTTGGTAAAGGAAGGAACCAGACACATGATTTTGCTGAATTTTTAAAAAATACTTCCACTCCGATCCAAGAAAAGTTGTTTTCATCAAAGTTGTAGCTGATGAGCTGGAGATTCTGGCCATATTTTTTAAATAATTTTTGCATCTACGGTCTAGGAGATATGGCAAAAATGGCAGACGCCAATTTTTTCAACTGTGGTGGAGACCACCTCCTCTACCTTTACACACACACACCCTTCCTTTTCCACATTGAGACCTTCTCTAAAAATCAGCCATTAGTCTTCTCACCCTCCTCTCCTTCCTCCTCTCTCTCAAGCTCAAAAACCCATCAAAATTCCTCTTCTAATCACCTCTCAAGTCATGCTTAATTTTGTTGTAATTCATAAGTTCTCATTCAACCCCTTTCTATTATTACTAGATATGTATTGATTTTATGTAGATTCTTTACATTTAAAAATAAGGAAGCTCTTGGACTCAAGCTATGGAGGAAGGAGTGAAGACAACACAAGTGATGATGGAGCTAATTGGTCAACAAATCACTTGAAAGGAGCTTCTTCATTGGTTGAATGTCCCTAATCAAGCTTCATTTGTACAAATTACACTTGGATCTTAACCTCACTCCTAATCACTCTCTTTCCTATATAAAGAGGCCTTCCCCTTTGTAATTTCAAGCCTCCCTCAGCCCCATTGAGTCTTTGTATCACTCACCATGAGCCCATAAGCTCATTCATTCACTCTATTCTTGCACATTCTAGAGTGCAAATTGTTTCATGCTAGTAACCTCTCCTTCTCTTACTTATGATAATTAAGAGAAGTCTTTTATATATGTGTGAGAGTGCTTGATGTGATCTTGGCTAATCCTTGAGTGGTTGTTTGGTAATTTACATGCTATTTGTGTTGGGAGTGTTTGAAGTCATCCATTCCTTGTACACACACTAAGGTTAATGCTTCATTCATAGTGATCTCTCTCTCTCTCTCTCTCTCTCTCTCTCTCTCTCTCTCTCTCTCTCTCTCTCTCTCTCTCTCTCTTTGTGTAGCGGTCCTAGCCCACGCTTCCAAGACTAGGTGGTACCCTTATCTCATTTCCCTTGTGACGCAATGGAGGTTGTTTTGGTGTAGAGGCCGCCATTCCAAATTTCCTTCGTCATAAATTGGTGCCCCCACGGAGGAGTTCTCAAGCAGCGCTCTGTCAATCCTATGAAGGAAGATCCATCAAATTCTCCGAGACTTCCACTATGGTCTCCCCAAGAAGCTCGAGAAAAGAAGCGTCTTTATCGACAAACGGCATGTATGCGGGTAAAGAGAGTTAACTACACACACCGTTCTTTGCTTCAAGGAAAATCTTGTAGTCATCAAGTCCCTAGGTCAAAAAATTGTGTTGAGTGCTTTGTGGCTAGTGTGAAGACACTTCCTTTGAAGCCTCGACTTCAGGTGGTGAAAGCACTCTCAAACTCGGGTATTAACAAGTTTTTGGAGGGGGAGCTACACATCAATGGGGTGCGTTATTGGCAAGAGGCTACATATGGTGATGCACTCCAACTACTACTAGCAAGAAGGCTCAAGGTGGTTGAGAGGGTAGCCATCGAGCCCTATGAACTCTACAAAGCTGAAGATGGTCACACCAAAGCTAGGCTAATCACTGGTGAGCAAATTCTTCGCATCTCTCAAATGGTGGGATCCAAGAGAGCTCAACTTCAATGAAGTGCTTCATGGAAGTCTGTATTTAATGCACCAATGAATAATCCCATTTTCTACAACTTTCAATCAGTTCAGAATGTTAGGGTGAATGTGCGCATTGATAGAAAGATTTTTTTCCAACAAAGATTGGTCTTCTATTTTGGAGCTGAGAGGTTGAGAGAGATATTGTTGTCCCGTGACCCTATAATATTTCCTATTTTGGAGTATAATGTATCTTTTGATGTTCACATCTTCATCTTGCTTTAAGCATACTCCATGAATCATAGGGATTTATATGGACCTTTCCAACCTCTTGCTAGACAAACTGTGCATATAATAGCTAGCACAAAGCTTAGGTTCCAAAACATCATAAGGAACTTACTAGGCCCTCGTCGTCTAGCTGAGATTAATGCATCTATCAATCCATTTATTCTACCCTTAATAAGATATGATTTGGGCCTAGACGTTTTCATCTTTGTGCTGTATTGAGAGGAAGGCAACCCATTTTTATGATGGCTTTCCCAAAAAAATTTGGGCGTAGTGGGGAAAATGCTGGGGATTTTTTGGATAACTTGGAGATGGCTTTCCTTGTCTCTGGGAGGGATGACGAAGCATTGAAATTGAGAGCTTTTCCTTTGGTGCTCAAAGAAGAAGCTAGGGTATGGTTCCAGGCTCTAGATCCAACCCAAAGAATTGATTGGGAGGGATTGAAGGCGGCTTTCCTACGAAGATTTCAACGAGCCAATTCGGCAGAAAAACTATGGCAACGGCTTCTGGCCCTTCATCAAGTTGACCCTCATGGTTATGCAACCTATGAGGAAGGTTTTTTGAAACTTTGGGGGCAATGGTCAGACTCACTAAACCCTGGTGAGCGAGCTCCCAATTGCCTCCAAAAGGATCGATTTATCTCAGGTTTGTACCCCTTGCTAAGGGAGAAGGTAAAGAGTAAATTTCCAAATGCTTTTGAAGATGCCTTAAGAATTGCTAGGGAAAAGAATAGAAAGATTCTCTATCAAGCCCAAGCTGGCCAGCTAGCTTTGGGAGGCAATATCACAACTATAGAAGCTTCTCACATACCTCCAAATGTGCCTAATGCACCAGACCTCAATAGAGGTCAACAAGAAGATATGCTCCAACAAATAAACAATCTCACAAACCAGCTAGAGGGGTTGAGAGTAAATCTTGTGCAGGGTGCAAGAAGGCCTATTGAGGGAAATGGTGGGAATCGGCCACCAATGCGACGTCAAGCAAGGGAAATGTTGTGTTACAATTGTGGGGAAAATGGCCACGGCATGTATAATTGCCCTCATCCCAGAAGATATGACTACCCTGTCAGAGGTCCTCGACAACAAGTAAGTCCTCCCCGTGCTAGAGCTCAAGCACAAGAGCAACCGCAACCTCAAATTTTGCAGCCACCTCGTGCTCAAGCTCAAGCCCCTGCTACTCAACCAAATGTGAGCATCATAAGGATGGAGGAGGTCCTCAAGGGCAGAAGCAACCAGGAAGAAATAGCTAAAGGGAAGATGAAGATAGATGAAGTGGCTACAATGCCTATCAAACGTGTGTGTGTCCAAGATGAAGTAGGTAAAGAAACAAGCAAGGATGCAAGCAATGAATCAAGTACATCTCGGGCAACTAAAGATGAAGCCAAGAAGAGAAAGACCCGTACTAGGTCTCAAATTGACATCTCTGATTTCCCTATGGGATCTCGGACACAACCTTATGACTTGACAGCTGATGTGAGTTCTCAAGGACCAAAGATTACTTGGCCACAACTACTTCATATCTCCCCAAAGCTTCGACGACAATGGTCAAAAATGGTGAGCACGAGGGCAAAGCGAAGTAAGCTAGTAAGTGTAATCAAAGCATATGGTCTCAAGGATATAGTGCCTTTGGTGGAGGCTCAAATCAAGGGACAACGGATTCCAAAAACTTACATTGACAGTGGAGCAGAGGTTTGTGTCATGACAGAAAAGCTAATGCATCAATTGGGTTTAGAGGTAATGGAATCATCAAACTTTAGGGCAAAAATGGCCAATAATGTCTCTGTCACTTGTGTGGGTGTAGTGAAATCTTTGAGAGTTTCTGTTTTTGGAATCACTACAGAGGTTGATGCTTATGTGATGCCAGTAAAGGGAGAAGGATACCCCCTTATTTTAGGACGACCTTGGCTCATGGGTATAGGAGCTAGGCAAGATTGGGCAACAGGAGACTTGGAGTTGAGGCCTCACATGGGTGGCCATAGTCGGAAGGTGGTTTATAACCTAAAGAATGGGCGACAAGAGAACCTTGAACTAGAGACGGCAGCTGATGAGTGGAGCTCAAGAGGATGCTCCTCATCCATGGACGAGGAAGAGAGTTCAAGTGAAGAGAGTGATAGCACTCTCGAAGTCATGGGCGTCACCATAAAGGAAACTACCTCATCAGAAGACAACCCGAGGATCCAAATGGAGAATGTTTGGGATGCCAGCCTAGAGGAGATGTTATCCAAGGATATAAAGGAAGAAGAAAAGGAGGGTTATGTAAATGTTCTCAAGAAGCATGCATCATTGTTTATTTCTGATTACACTCACATTACAGGTGTCACTGCAGTGAAGCATCATATCCATCTAAAAGAAGGGAGCAAGCCAGTAGTACAAAAACTAAGAAGATTAGGAGTTGTGCAACAAAATGCACTGTTGTCTGAGGTGAAGAGACTCTTAGAAGCAGGATTCATAAACCCAATAGAAGATTCAGAATGGGTCTCCCCAGTAGTGGTGAAGCCAAAGAAGAATGGTAAATGGCGAGTGTGCGTGGATTACAAGCCACTAAATGCTGCAACAAAGAGGGACCACTTCCCTCTCCCATTTCAAGATGAGATTCTAAATGAAGTAGCAGGCCATGAGAGATACACAGTGTGTGATGGCTACTCTGGCTACTTTCAAATACGCATTGCAGAGGAGGACCAGAAAAAGACTACTTTCATCACACCATGGGGATGTTTTGCATTTCGAGTCATGCCTTTTGGTCTCACCAACGCTCTAGCCACCTTTCAACGATTCATGAACATGGTCTTCCAACCTTACTTTGGTAAGTCCATAAGGGTTTTCATAGATGACTTTTGTATTTACAGCTCCAAAAGTATGCATCTCAGCAAGATTGATGAAGGATTTACTCGTTTAGCTAAGCTGGGTGGACAACTAAACAAGGACAAATGTCACATTGGGGAAAGCAAGGTTACACTATTAGGGCATGTAGTGTCCATTGATGGAATCGAGGTAGATCCTGAAAAGATAGAAACATTGCTAAATCTACCTTCCCCAACTTCCATCAAACAATTAATCTCTTTCTTGCAAAATCTAAGATATTTGAGTAGATTCACACACTTACTCTCCCAAGTGATATTTCCTCTACAACAGCTGACTCGTCAAGAGACGCTTGTTTGGAGTGAAGAAAGTGATGGGCATTTTAGAGAGATTAAAAAAATGTTAGGGTCACTCCCTGTAATCCTCCAACCTTGTTGGGAAGAAACATTCTTTGTAAACCCTAGTGTGGGAGAAGAGGCCATTGGTGCTGCCCTCCTACAAAAAGATCCAAAAACATCCTTTATGAGGCCTGTGTATTTTGCTAGCCGCCTCATGGAAAACACAGAGAAGGCCTACACCCTGATGGAACAGCTAGTGTTAGCTCTCATGTTTGCGGTAACCAAATTTCGGCCATACTTGCTGCCGAAGAGGTTTGTAATTATCACTGTGGAGGATATGTTTCCCTATGCACTACAACATATGGAAATCTCTGACAAAATAGCAAAGTGGGTGGTGCGACTTCAAGAGTTTGATTATACAATACAGGTTGAAAGAACAACTCGAGCATGCTTAGCCGACATTTTAACAAACAAGTGCTATGAAAAAGTTTTCCATTTGAAGAGAAAGGAACTTTCACCACCTCCAGCTCTAGAGGCTTTGGTCAATGCTTATAGCCTCTACTTTGATGGAGTATACAAGAGAACCAAGGATAAGGCAGTTGCAGGCATCGTGGTCTTATCTCCATTGGGAGAGAGGATCCATGGTGAAGGGATCACTCTAGAAGATGTCCACTCCAACAATGAAGCAGAATATCATGCTCTAATTCATGGCCTTTGTTGGTGCCTCGATAATTCAATTAAGAGATTAAACGCTTTTGGTGACTCCATGCTTTTGGTAAGGCAAATGCAAGGTACATGGGCTTGCAAAAATGCCCGTCTCTCTACTAAAATGAGAGAAGCCAAAGCTCTTATGAGGAGATTTAGGGAGGCACAAGTACATCATGTGCCAAGAGACCAGAACAAGGATGCAGACCACCTAGCATCATCAAAGTTAAATGAGTCAATAGTGGGAGCAGTGGCCATCAAACTTCCACTTCAGCAAGGCAAGGAGGACTTGGAAGATATTATGCACATTCTGGAGCAAGGAGAGGCTCCTAAACACTTGAATGCAGGGGAAAGGCGATGGTTAGCTAGGAAGGCTACCAGGTATCGCATAGTAAATGATGACTTGTATTGTCTTGGTAAGGATGGTGTGCTTAGGAGAGTGCCTTTGAAGAATGAAATTGAAGAGATTTTAAAAGCTTGTCATGATGATATGTGCGGAGGACACTTTGCACACGACGTCACTAGTAGAAAGGTTCTACAAGCTGGGTTTACTTGGCCAAGTCTTCATCGTGATGTCAAATACTGGTGTCAAACATGTGATGAATGTCAGAAAGCAGACCACGACGGCTCATAGCTGAACCTCAGAACCCAAAAAGGTATATGGGCCCTTTGAGAAGTGGGGAATTGATGCCATAGGGCCTCTACCACGCACTCAGTCAGGTAAAGAGTACATCATCATGGGAGTAGACTACATGACTAGATGGGCTGAGGCTATGCCGACCAATAGAATTACTGCTAAGGATGTGAGTCAGTTCATCTTTGACCACATCTATTGCCGTTTTGGCACCCCTCTTGAAATACTATCTGATAGAGGACCAGGGTTTAGAGCAGACTTGGTAGGAGAACTCATGAAGAAGCTAAATATTCAGCATCAACACTCTACTCCTTACTACCCTCAGTGCAATGGTTTGGTGGAAAAGGTAAATGGAATCATTTGCAAAATTCTCACCAAACAGGTACATGCCAGGCGCCAAGATTGGGACAAACACCTGAATGGAGCTCTATGGGCCTATAGAACCTCCTTCAAAACCACATTAGGGTACACACCCTTTCATTTGGTTTATGGAAAGGAGGCGCTTTTGCCCATTGAAGTGAAGTTAACAAGTCTTCGAATATTGGGTAGCCAGGTAGGCTCTCAAAAGGAGAAAGTACATCAAAGGATCATGGATCTAGAGAGGCTACAATTGGATCGTGAAGAAGCCATCAACCACTATTCTCAAGAAGCAGAGAAGCGCAGAGAAAAGTTCAACAAAAAGCTAGCATCCAAAGACATCAAAAAGGGATCTCTGGTGCTTCGATATGACAATCGCTTCGACACTCGTAAGGATGGAAAGTTTCTTTTCCGATGGGAAGGCCCGTTCTTGGTCACCAAAAAGTTCAAAAATGGCTCTTACAGACTTCAAGACATTGATGGTAAAGTGCACAAGACCAGGACAAATGGATGGCTTCTAAAGCCTTATCACATCAGGATAAGGTCAGCTCAAGATCAAAGAAAGTAGGCTAGAGGCATAAATACCCCTAGCCAGGTTTGGGGGGGCTATGATCCGAGCCTATCACAAATTTTTGTTTATTATATTTTGTTGGTTTTCCTTGCTTCTAGAGGTTTACAATAAAAGAAAGAGTGAGAACAAACTCTTGGAAAAATTTTAAAAAAATGATTTGATAGGAATTTTTTCTTGACTAGTTCACCGGAGGTGAAAGGTAGAGGGAGAACCTAGTGGTAAAGGGAAGGGAAAATATGTAAATGTGAAAAGAAAAGATATGATGTGGTTGTGGAGCCATGCACCCATGATTCAAGGGTCATGAGTGACTCATATCATCATGGCTTTGGAGCCATATGATGATTCAAACAAATGGGACCCAAGTGGAAGACTTGGTAAAGGAAGGAACCAGACACATGATTTTGCTGAATTTTTAAAAAATACTTCCACTCCGATCCAAGAAAAGTTGTTTTCATCAAAGTTGTAGCTGATGAGCTGGAGATTCTGGCCATATTTTTTAAATAATTTTTGCATCTACGGTCTAGGAGATATGGCCAAAATGGAGGACGCCAATTTTTTCAACTGTGGTGGATACCACCCCCTCTACCTTTACACACACACACCCTTCCTTTTCCACATTGAGACCTTCTCTAAAAATCAGCCATTAGTCTTCTCACCCTCCTCTACTTCCTCCTCTCTCTCAAGCTCAAAAACCCATCAAAATTCCTCTTCTAATCACCTCTCAAGTCATGCTTAATCTTGTTGTAATTCATATGCACAGCAAAAAGGCATAGATTATGAAGAGACTTTTGCTCCCACTTGTCGTATGACTATTGTGCGTTTTCTATGTGCATTGGCAGCTCATTTTGGTTGGTATGTACATCAATCAGACATTGTTACTGCTTTCTTGAATGGTGACATATTTGAGGAAGTTTATCTAACGCAGCCTCGCGGTTTTGTCAAGAAAGGACAAGAGGACAAAGTGTGCAAATGTAACAAGGCTTTGTATGGGTTGAAGCAATCTCCTCGTGCTTGGTATGAGAAAGCTGACACTCATTTGGTCAAACAAGGCTTGCGTAACAGTCCAACAGAAAGCACATTGTATGTAAAGCGTGAGGGTGATGTACTTCTCATTGTGGTTCTTTATGTAGATGATTTGTTGATCAGTGGACCAAATGAAAGACATATTGCTGAATTTAAGGGTGATTTGAATGCTACTTTCAAGATGAAAGATTTGGGGTTGTTGCATCATTACTTGGGTATACAATTTAAGCAGTGTGATGGTGGTATTGCCTTGTGTCAGAAATGTTACATAGAGACATTGCTATGTAAGTTTGGACTTGAGGATTGCAAACCTATTGCCACTCCCATGGAAATAGGTTTGCAATTGAGTCTTCATGACACTGGTTGTTAAGTATGGAGCCTGATTTACCCTT
This sequence comes from Adiantum capillus-veneris, assembly GCF_014529385.1. Lineage (NCBI taxonomy): Eukaryota > Viridiplantae > Streptophyta > Polypodiopsida > Polypodiales > Pteridaceae > Adiantum > Adiantum capillus-veneris. Next base: position 53,564,310 of record NC_140953.1, on the reverse strand, counting down.
GTAATTTTCTGTGGTAAAAGCGCACATTTGTAAGGCCCCCATTATGAGGAGAAGCCATCGTGCGTGAAGGAAAATCACTCACCGGAAACCAAAATTTTCATGGACAAGAATCAGGGGCAACTTTAAAGGCCTCGGGGGCGGAGGCCCCCGAGAATTTTTTTTTCGCCGGAATATTATGGCCGGACGGCAGCCGGAAAGTGGTCGGAAAACAACCGGTCGGTTGGCCGGTGGCCGGTAGTCAATGGCCGATGGCCGGTGGTCGGAAGTCAATGGCCGGTGGCCGGTGGCCGAATTCAAAAGCGGACTTGTCTTCTCAAGGGCGGCCACACATGGGCGGATTGGAGGGTCCGATTTGGACTTATTCGCACAAGGGCGGCTACACATGGCTGTCTCTCATAAGAGAGGGCAGCCCTTTTGGCCTATAAAAGGAGGCCATTTCTACACACATTTCATAGTGTGAAGTTGATGCAACAAGGTGAGTGTGAGGTGGTGAGAGTGAAGCAAGGCGGGAGCTCCATTAAGGGTATAATCCCTTTGTAAACTACTTCTTGTTTTGAAGTACTAAAGCCATTGAGTGGCTGCTTTCCCGTGGGCGTAGCCCACATTGGGTGAACCATGTATATCGTGTGTACTCTCTCTCTCTCTCTCTACTCTATAATGTCGTGTATATAAATCTGTCTCTCTCCATTAAGTAATCTACTCAATTACCTACGTCTTATTTCCTAACAACTGGTATCAGAGCAAGGTTTGCTCGTAGCTAAATTATCTCAAGGAAAGGATTCCTTGAATTGAGTGGGAGTTATGGCGGAGGAAGGGAAGCTCAAGATTGAGAAGTTCAACGGAAAAAACTACCAACATTGGAAGATGCAGATTGAAGACTATCTCTACTAGAAGGACCTCTATTTGCCACTAGGCGGTCTTGCGAAGAAGCCCGCAACAATGGCAGATGAAGCATGGATTGTCCTTGATCGAAAGGCACTGGGAACAATCCGGTTAAGCTTGGCGTCAACGGTGGCCTTCAATGTTTCGGTGATGAAGACCACGGAGGACTTGATGAAGTCACTTGACGACTTCTACGAGAAACCATCGGCATCCAATAAGGTATTTCTTATGAAGCGCTTGTTCAATCTAAAGATGGCAGAGAATGGTTCAGTTGCAGAACACCTAAATGACTTTAACACAAACATAAGTCAACTTCGATCAGTGAAAATCAATTTCGATGACGAAGTGCGAGCTCTCCTTATACTATCATCTCTACCGGATAGTTGGGACAGCCTTGTGATGGCTGTAAGTAATTCTATCTCTGGCACAAATACTCTTAAGTTTGATGATGTTGTGGGTGTTCTCCTAAGCGAGGAAATGCGAAGGAGAAGCACAGGAGAATCATCAAGTGTTGCACTATCAGTGGAAACAAGAGGAAGGCTTAAGGAGAGGTTCAAAAATCAAAAGGGTCGAGATCGCTCAAGGCGGAGCAAGTCACGCACAAAGTCAGTTCTTGAATGTTGGAACTGCGGCAAGAAGGGCCACGTCAAGAAGGATTGCTGGTCCAAGAAGAAGAAGGAGATAGAGTCTCAAGACAACAAGCCAACATCGGAGGCCAATGTGGCAGGTAAAGTAGAGCAAGATGCTCTAATTCTCTCATTAGACAATGTGTCTAATTCCTGGATAGTAGATTCCGGGGCTTCATTCCATGCGACACCACACAAGCAACATTTCCAAGACTACACCAAAGGTAATTTTGGGTATGTATACTTGGGAGATGATGAAGCTTGTGAGATTGTCGGCAAAGGTACAGTTTCTGTCAAAACTGCTAACGGAAATGAATGGAAGCTTAAAGATTTTAGGCATGTTCCTTCTCTTCGCAAAAATTTGATCTCTACAGGACAATTGGACGATGAAGGTCACAACATTGCATTCGAAAACAAACGGTGGAAGATCTCAAAGGGATCTTTGGTGGTTGCCAAGGGTGAAAAAGTCGGTACACTTTACTTGTGTACTGTTAGCACGCAACCTTCAGCTTGTGCAGAAACTACAGAAGTTGACAGTGCGGTGTGGCACTACCGACTTGGGCATATGAGTGCCAAAGGAATGCAAATCCTTCAAACAAAGAAGCTTCTACCAGGTTTGAAAGAAATGGACTTAGAGTTCTGTGAAGATTGTGTTTATGGTAAACAAAAGAGGGTAAAATTTCAAAAATCAGGTAATGAAAGAAAAAATAAAAAACTTGAGTTGGTTCATTCTGATGTTTGGGGTCCTGCAAGTACACCATCACTTGGTGGCTCATTGTACTATGTAACATTCATAGATGATGCAACTAGAAAAACATGGGTTTATGTCATGAAGAATAAATCCGATGTATTTTCCATATTTCAAAGGTGGAAAGCCTTTGTGGAGAATGAAACAGGTACCAAGGTTAAATGCCTCAGATCCGACAATGGAGGCGAATATTGCAGCCAAGCTTTTGAAAGCTTTTGTGCTAGCAATGGCATTCGGAGGCAAAGGACAACCCCAAGGACACCTCAACAAAATGGGATTTCGGAAAGGATGAACAGGACAATCATGGAACGAGCACGAAGCATGCGGCTACATGCAGGCCTATGGCTTGAGCTTTGGGCGGAAGCTGTAAGTACGTCTGTGTACTTAATCAATCGGTCACCCTCAACGGCATTGGATGGGGGAGTTCCAGAAGAGGCATGGACAGGTAAATCGGTGAATTATGCATTTCTCAAAGTGTTTGGGTGTGAGGCTTTCATGCACATAGATAGAAGCCTAAGATCAAAGTTAGATGCAAAGTCCAAAAAGTGTTTCTTCATTGGCTATGGAGAAGGAGACTTTGGGTATCGCCTATGGAATCTTGAAGATGGTAAAATCTTAAGGAGTAGGGATGTAATTTTTAACGAACAAAATATGTACAAAGATTACTTGGAAAGAAAACAAACAAAAGAAACAGGTGATGAGTACATGGAGCTTGAGGACGATGAAGACTCAAGGACTGCAAACGGTGACAATGTGCAACAACGTCAACCAAATGAGGAGCCTCAACCTATTCCCCGAAGATCTACAAGAGCAAGTAGACCTCCAGAAAGGTTTGTTCCTTCCTTCAACCATCTCTTGATCTCAGATTCTGGAGAGCCGGAATCATATGAAGAAGCTATGCAACATGAATCCAAAGAAGAATGGACGAAGAGCATGCAAGTGGAGATGGACTCACTACATCGCAACCAAACATGGGAGTTGGTTGAGTTGCCTAAAGGTAAGAGGGCACTTCAAAACAAATGGGTGTACAAGCTAAAGGAAGAAGAAGGTGGGAAGAAAAGGTACAAGTCTAGGCTTGTGGTAAAAGGTTTTTCTCAAAAGAAAGGTATTGACTTCAATGAAATATTTTCTCCTGTTGTAAAAATGAACTCAATTAGGCTTGTCTTAAGCCTTGTGGCTGCTCATGATCTAAATCTCGAGCAAATGGATGTAAATACGGCATTCCCTCACGGTGACTTAGAGGAGGAAATCTACATGCTTCAACCAAAGGGGTATGAAGTAAAAGGTAAGGAGAAAATGGTTTGCAGATTAAAGAAGAGCTTGTATGGTTTAAAGCAAGCATCAAGACAATGGTACTTGAAGTTTGATCGATGGATGTTGGATCATGGATTCACAAGATGCAACTCGGATCACTGCGTCTACACGGAGAATTTGGGAGATGGGAAATTCATCATCCTAATGTTGTATGTTGATGACATGTTGACTGTAAGTGCTAACATGCAGGACATCAAAGACCTAAAAGAGGAGCTGTCCAAATCTTTTTCAATGAAAGATTTAGGTGCTGCAAAGAGGATACTTGGTATGAAAATATCAAGGGACAGGACGAAGAAGACAATAAAGCTATCTCAAGCAAATTACATCAAGAAGGTACTAGAAAGGTTTGCAATGTAAAACCAGTTTCTACACCTTTGGCTGGTCATTTTAAACTAACGAAGGATATATGTCCAAAGACACAAGAGGAGATAGCCTATATGTCTAAAGTTCCATATGCTGCAACGGTAGGTTCTCTAATGTATGCTATGGTCTAGACAAGGCCAGACATTGCACATGCAGTGGGAGTTGTGAGTAGGTTTATGGACAACCCAGGTAAAGAGCATTGGCAAGCTGTGAAGTGGATACTTAGGTATCTAAAAGGGACAACAACAAATGCTTTGTATTTTGGAGGAACTGATATTTTTCTAGAAGACACAAGAGGAGATAGCCTATATGTCTAAAGTTCCATATGCTGCAACGGTAGGTTCTCTAATGTATGCTATGGTCTGGACAAGGCCAGACATTGCACATGCAGTGGGAGTTGTGAGTAGGTTTATGGACAACCCAGGTAAAGAGCATTGGCAAGCTGTGAAGTGGATACTTAGGTATCTAAAAGGGACAACAACAAATGCTTTGTATTTTGGAGGTAAAGAGCATTGGCAAGCTGTGAAGTGGATACTTAGGTATCTAAAAGGGACAACAACAAATGCTTTGTATTTTGGAGGAACTGATATTTTTCTAGAAGGATATGCTGATGCAGATATGGCAGGTGACAAAGATACTCGAAGGAGCACTACTGGCTATGTGTTCACGGTTGGAGGCACAGCAGTAAGCTGGGCTTCAAAGCTGCAGAAAGTGGTTTCACTTTCTACCACGGAAGCAGAGTATGTAGCAATGACGGAGGCAAGCAAAGAAATTATGTGGCTTCACAGATTCTTAGAAGAGCTTGGATTCAAACAAGACAATTGTGTCTTGTACAGTGATAGCCAAAGCGCTATCCATCTTGCCAAGAACTCAGCCTTTCATTCAAGGACAAAGCACATTGAGGTGAGATATCACTTCATACGCACTCTTTTGGAAGAGGGACAACTAAAGCTAGGAAAGGTGCATACAAGTGAAAATCTTGCAGACATGTTTACAAAGGTGGTCAACAAGGAGAAGTTGAGCTTTTGCTCATCTTCAATCGGCATTCAAGGATAAGAAGCCAGAATGGAAAGCAGTCACAAGTTTGGTTTGGAGATCAGTCTCCAAGTGGGAGATTGTTAAGTATGGAGCCTGATTTACCCTTGTAATTTTCTGTGGTAAAAGCGCACATTTGTAAGGCCCCCATTATGAGGAGAATCCATCGTGCGTGAAGGAAAATCACTCACCGGAAACCAAAATTTTCACGGACAAGAATCAGGGGCAACTTTAAAGGCCTCGGGGGCGGAGGCCCCCGAGACTTTTTTTTCGCCGGAATATTCTTTTTCGTCGGAATATTATGGCCGGACGGCAGCTAGAAAGTGGTCGGAAAACAACCGGTCGGTTGGCCGGTGGTCGGAAGTCAATGGCCGGTGGCCGAATTCAAAAGCGAACTTGTCTTCTCAAGGGCGGCCACATATGGGAGGATTGGAGGGTCCGATTTGGACTTATTCGCACAAGGGCGGCTACACATGGCTATCTCTCATAAGAGAGGGCAGCCCTTTTGTCCTTTCTACACACATTTCATAGTGTGAAGTTGATGCAACAAGGTGAGTGTGAGGTGGTGAGAGTGAAGCAAGGCGGGAGCTCCATTAAGGGTATAATCCCTTTGTAAACTACTTCTTGTTTTGAAGTACTAAAGCCATTGAGTGGCTGCTTTCCCGTGGACGTAGCCCACATTGGGTGAACCACGTATATCGTGTGTACTCTCTCTCTCTCTCTCTAGTCTATAATCTCGTGTATATAAATCTGTCTCTCTCCATTAAGTAATCTACTCAATTATCTATTTAGCTACGTCTTATTTCCTAACACTGGTGATGTCACTCTTTACCAAACTGCTGTTGGATGCCTCATTTATGTATGCAACACGAGGCCCGATATTCAGTTTGCAATCTCACAGGTCAGCAGATTTATGCATAGCCCAGGATCTAAGCATTGGAAGGCTGTCAAGAGGATTTTTCACTACCTTAGTGGCACTTTACATCTTGGCTTGTTTTATCCCAAGGGGGGATCATTGCTGCTAGACTTACATGTTTTTTCGAACTGAGATTGGGCTGGTTGTTTTGACACACGATTGTCCACAAGTGGTTTTTGTTTCATGCTTGGCAGTTCATGTCTATCATGGTTGGGCAAGAAGCAACCTACTGTGGCCACTTCGAGTTGTGAGGCTGAGTACAGGGCAGTCTTCACAAGCTACGGTTGAGTGTGTATGGATCAGACACCTTGACAGGACACTGCCAACACTATCTAAACTGACAGTCAGAGCGCATTGGCAGTTGCGAGGAACCCAATTTTTCATGCTCGCACAAAGCACATTGAGGTGCATTAGCACTATGTCAGGGAGAGGCTCCCAGCAGGAGAGATTAGCTTGGCTTATGTGCCAACACAGGACAACCTTGCGGATCTTTTCACAAAGGCATTGTCTTGTGAGAAGGTCGAAGCATTCCACAAAGCTTTGGGCTTACTCCCCTTTGTGGACTGATCATGTCCTCAGGGCATGGCACTTTCCTTTACTCATGTGCCAGCTCTTGTTCACCGCATCACTCCAGGGGGGATTTGTTACCATATACATGTGGTAGTGATGTGTGTGAACACACTGGACCGGCGAAGCATTTTTTCCCTCTTTAGGAGGTTTTTCCCCTGTGCATTGCATATACGCCCATCACTCTAGGGCTATCTATCTTTCCATTGCACACTAAGGAATATACTCTCTATTGTTTGCCTTGAGCTTCCTTCATCTTCTCCAAGCTGTGTGCATTTCTCTGCAACCCTAATTCCAACAGGAGAAAGGATCTGATGAGGTTCTACCTAATGAATTTAGAGAAGAGTGAAGCTAGACAATCATCGCATATGGATTTAGCGAAACTAAGGCCATATCAGTCTGTGTCGGTGCACACAGGTTTTTGCACGTGAATTTGGGCGATGTTGCGACGAGGTCGGGCGCTGTTGCAATATATATTCTATAAATTTTGAAAATCTCTCTAATTCACAAATAACTCTATTAAGGGACTCGCTCGTTCTTTTCATCGCTCGAAAAAACTCGCTCTCCATCTTGTATGACTCTATTTCCTTCTATGTCATCTTGCTATAATGCCCATCCAATCCACTATCACAATCATAGGTTTTCCACATGGATAGTCTACCTGCTTCAAGGTAGGTGTGATGAAAGTAGTTTCTTTAACTTTCTCATGGCTTTTGTGTGCCCTTCTTCCCATTGAAACTTTTGATTCTTTCTCAAAAACTGATAAAGAGGATCTGCTACATGTGCATAATGTGGTATCCAAATAAGATAGAAGACACATGCACCTATAAATGTTCACGCTTCACTTATTATTGTACATGTTTATTATTGCATCCACCTTGTTGGAAAAGGATGTCTACCATAAGGACCAAACATATGCCCACCAACAATCAACACATTATTAACTCCAAATACAGAATTTTCCCTGATAGGGTAAGATTGACACTTTCCAACCTTGATAAAATCTTTTCACAATCTTCAATAGGTCTACAATAAATTTACAGCACCCCCTCAAATCCATAGCTTCATCTTTGCCTTTTTCTTCATATCCATTGATAAGCACATCATCAAAATATGAAATTGTGATTTTAGATATGATGTTACATAGAACCTTATTCATCTCATTCATCATATGTGCAACAATTTAGTTGCTCCCTGAGGTAAGGTACTATCCTTACCAATCCCAAAGGCATTTTCATGGTTGTCAAATGTCACTGCTCTCAATAGCTAGTTGAAATTGACCTACATTGAATAGATCTCTACCATTAAGTAGATTTTCCTTCCTGTAAACACCTCTGTAAATTCCTCCATAATTGGTGATATACGCAATAACCTTGTTTATGGGTTGCATATCTTGTAAGAAGCACAAAGATCCATTCTTCTTGAAAATTGTGAGCCACTTGTTTGAATATGGTGTATAGGTCTCCAAAATAATCATTGTTAACCTTCTCATCCAGTAGCTCTATCACCTTTGGAAAATGTGCTTTTGGAACCACAATTGGACATAAATTTCAAGTGTGTGTGTGTGTGTGTGTGTGTGTGTGTGTGTGTGTGAGAGAGAGAGAGAGAGAGAGAGAGAGAGTGAGTGAGTGAGAGAGAGAGATTGAAGGAGTGTGTGTGTGTGTGTGTGTGTGTGTGTGTGTGTGTGTGTGTGTGTGTGTGTGTGTGTGTGTGTGTGTGTGTGTGTGTGTGTGTGAGTGAGTGAGAGAGAGAGATTGAAGGAGTGGGAGATAGAGAGAAATAGAGATAAGGAGAGGTAGAGGGAGACAAAAGGGGAGTGACAGAGAGAGGGGATAGAGAGAGAGAAAAAAAGCTCATACTAAACACTCTGCTTGGAGCAAGCTTTCATTGTGAGATTTTTTACTAAATTTCCTTAGTAGAGCAATATAAAAAAAATCTCACTCAACTCATAGCTTCTATGTTAGAATGTAACGTGTAAGTAGGTCCCTTTGCTTTTGCATGATCTTTTTTTTTTCATTCTAGATTCCTCCCTGTGTACTTCACGTGGAGGAGGCACTTCTAGAGAAACCTCATGAGAGGGTCGTGGATCCTTTTTTCCCCATTTCTTGTAACCACCTTTGAAATTGAGGGTCCTTCCTCCCCGTTTTCATGCCTATGCTTATCTTCAACAATTGCCACATTGTTGTGACAATTATTAAGATATGAATGCACTAATAAGGACTCCACTAGATAATCGCATCCTGTTGTGTAGCATAATATGCAATCACCCGCTTGATGTAGCACTTCTTTAGTCACCTTTGCTTTCTCAAACTGATGCCACTGGATATGGCCACAATTCATCAACCTCATCAAAAACATCTTCAATAAGCTTTGATCCTTTCTTTGTAAATTGGTTCTATCTTTGTCCCATAGATCGCAGCTTCCATTCCAGCGATGGGATGACTACTTGTCATATCCTCCATGAACTTACACATTCCTACTTTTCCAAAGGTCCTTCCAAAATGGCATACCTTTTCCCTCAATTGGATTTTTCTATCCTTAAAGAAGGCAAGATCTATCTTCAAAAAAGTATCAAAGCTATCAAAATATCTCATATCATAATCTGTGCTATTGCACAATATACATCTATGTACAAAGCCTTCTCTACTTCAAAAATCTTGCCCCGATGGTTGTCCTTTTTGTTTAACCTTGCTAGTTTGAGCTTCATTTCAAGAATCCCTTTGATAAGCTCATTTAGCATTGAAGACTTGTCACTCTCTTGATTCAGAATAGTTGGCTTGACTGCATTCTTAAGTGGGCTAGAGGTAGGGTCACAGTATTTACCACCAACTTGTCTCTACGACATTGTCTTATGGAAAGGAGTACCTTCAACCTCCTTGCACTCAATCTTCAAGCCGTGCTCAACATTATTATCTTCCAAAAGTAGACCCAACTTCTTTTGAAGGTTAGCATGTAAAAATAGTTTAGTCTTCTTGGCATTCAAGGTATCCTGTTTTGTTACTGACAATTGAGTATATGCCGCTCAAACTCCCTTACCAACTAACTGCATTTCAGACAATCCTTCTTTTTTTCGGGAAATCTATTCCAAAACTTTATAATCCATTCAGAGTCTTTCATGAAGTACTCTTGATTTAGCATAATATTCTCCATGATCTGCTCTTATCTCCCCTTACACATACTTTGATTTCAAGAACACAAACAAGCACGAAACTCATTGCCATATCAATTGCAAGTACCATACTGAGTTCCATCTCCTTTACATAGTGTCCCAAGAACTTCAAATTAATTAAACTGGTCCATTTTATCCACAGTTAAGTGAAAAACACTTGCTATTGTTGCATGAATAGTGAAAATGCTTGAAACATTTGCATCAAAGCACATCCCTTGTTGCTCTTCTTGATCTTTAATAACATGCTCGCATATGACGTGCTTATGCAAGTACAGTAGGTGCATCACACCAAATTTTGAACGCAATTTGTGCTTTTTGACCTAATCAAGAAGTGCAACCTGAGTCTCTATGGTGGTCGAAGCACCCTTGAGAGTCCAAATTGGAAACCAAACCAAAACACAATTATCCTATGTATGTGAACTTAATTGCAACTTAATGGGGCCTTGAAGAGGAAGCGATCTAAAAGTCATCCAAAATCACTCCAAGGGGGCCTTGGCAAGGAAAGCCAAACTCGATAGGAAATACATCTCCACGAATCTAGCCAACTGCTTCAATAGAGTCAATGCTAGAGTCAAACATGACTCCTATCCCTTCGATGATCACCAATCCATGAAAATTTGGAACAAATGGTTTCATAATGATCCTTCTCTTTTTAAGATTCCGTTGGTCCAAGACATCATAATGTTGGAATTGGGTTGCGAGAAATCACACGCAACTTGGAGAAGACAAAGGAAGTTCCTCTTGATCGAAACGGAGGGTGCCCATAGTACATTTCGAGACATTTTCAGCCATAGCCAAAAATTATTTGAAGCACATAAATACTTCGGACTTCGCTTTAAGAGAAAATACCCATGCATGCCTGTAGAGTCACAATGAAAGTCACGAAGTAAAGGTAATTGCCCAAGGATGGAGTTCGCATGGGCCCACAAACATCACTACGCACAAGCTGCAACCTGCGTGTGGCCCTAACTGAACCATCCTTCGGAAACTTCAAACATTGCATCTTACCCAAAATACAGCCTTCACAAACATGTTTGACAGGTGCTTTAAGAGGCGGCAAAGAAGCAACCACATCAGATTTTTGCAACCGCAGCAAGCTGACAAAATTCAGATGTCCAAAACATGCATGCCAGAGTTTTGCATCTGAAATAGCCTTAGAATCCACAAATGCATTTGCAAAATTCTACCCACATTTGTCATACAAGGTGAGCTTATAGAGCCCACGTCCTAAAGTGCTAGATGCAACAATTTCATCACCAAAACTGAGATCATGTAATGTACATCTGTCATCCACAAACTTGACTACAAGTCCAAGTCTAGCAAGTGAAGATACAGACAAAAGATTCTTCTTGATCCCAGGTACATAAAGTGCAACTACAAGTGTGAAAGAACTGTCATTTGCAGCAGTAAGCACAATCTTTCCAACTCCCTGAATCGGATAAGAGGCATTGTTGGCACAAGTGACTGAATTTCCATGAGCGATAGACTCAAGAGAGGTGAACAAATCACGATGTGAGGTAATGTGCTTTATAGCACCACTGTCAAAATACCGCACATGTGAATCTATAGCAACTGACATGCATGCATCATGGACAAGAGGATTCTAGGTACACTCGGCACTAAAAGCCCATTTTGCATCAACATCAGCATCACAATCTTCTTTCACAGAAGACTCAACAATAGCTGCATTTGTAGTGGAACCAACATTGCAGTGGAACCACCCTCTTTCTTCTTAGACTCTTTGGCCTTCAACTTAGGACACTGCTTGATCAAGTGATCATTAACTTTATAATAAACGCATCTTCTTTTTGCCCTTATCACCAGAATTTCTAGACGAATTGTTGTCAGCAGAAGCATTAGGAACATGTGATTTTCCACTCGCAAAAGAACCATGAGAAGTGGTTGCATTACTGTTACCACCTTTTCTTTGAGGAGAAATAAAGGCATGTTCAACTGCACACTGTCTAGTCCTGTTTTTTTGGAAAGCAACTCTTGCAATAGCAATGTGCATAATGCATCAAACTTGACAAATTTAGGATTTCCTTGGGTCATAAGTCTCCAAGTACTGGCAAAAGTCTGGTAAGAATCTGGCAAGTCATCAAGAACAGTCTGCACAAGGGAAATGTCTGAATGACTTCACCTATAGAAAAACATTTCTCATTAATATCCTTGACACCAGCAAGGAAAGTTTCCATATCATCTTCCTCATGCATAATCTTAGACTCCAGCTCTTTACACAGCAATGCAAGTTTTGCCTCATTGCGTCTTGCATAAAGAACAGCCAGAATATCCCAAGCCTATTTTGCAAATTTTGTTGAACGAATGTGAGGAGTAATAGTGCGCTTCATAGACAATGCATTCAATGCATGAGCCTGCGCATCTTTTACTTCCCAATGAGCTTGTTTTGTCGTAGGCAAAACAACTCTAACAGCAGCAATCCTTGCAGGAAGACCTACAACATCCTCAACATTGCCTACATCCTCAAAACCATTGTTGGAATTAGGGTTGAAGAGAAACGCACACAGCTTGGAGAAGACGAAGGAAGCTCAAGGCAAACAATAGAGAGTGTGAAACTTAGTATGCAATGGAAAGATAGATAGCCCTAGAGTGATGGGTGTATATACAATGCACGGGGGAAAATAACCTCCTAAAGAGGGAAAAAATGCCTCGGTGGTCCTAGAGTGTTCACACACATCACTACCACATGTATATGGTAACAAATCCCCCCTGGAGTGATGCGGTGAACGAGAGCTGGCACATGAGTAAAGGGAAGTGCCATGCCCTAAGGACATGATCAGTCCACAAAGGGGAGCAAGCCCAAAGCTTTGCGGAAAGCTTCGAGCTTCTCACAATGCCTTTGTGAAAAGATCTACAAGGTTGTCCTGTGTTGGCACATAAGCCAAGCTGATCTCTCCTACTGAGAGCCTCTCCCTGACATAGTGGTAATGCACCTCAATGTTCTTTGTGCGAGCATGAAAAACTGGGTTCCTTGCAACTGCCAATACGCTCTGACTGTCAGCGTAGATAGTGTTGGCAGTGTCCTGTCCAACACCCAAATTAGCCATAAGGCATCTGAGCCATACACACTCAACCGTAGCTGTGGAGACTGCCCTGTACTCAGTCTCACAACTCGAAGTGGCCACAGTAGGTTGCTTCTTGCTCAACCATGATATACATGAACTACCAAGCATGAAACAAAAACCACATGTGGACACTCGCGTGTCAAAACCAGCCCAATCTGAGTCCGAAAAAGCATGTAAGTCTGGCGGCAATGATCCCCCCTTGGGATAAAACAAGCCAAGATGTAAAGTGCCACTAAGGTAGCGAAAAATCTTCTTGACAGCCTGCCAATGCTTAGACCCTGGGCTATGCATAAATCTGCTGACCTGTGAGACTACAAACTGAATATCGGGCCTCGTGTTGCATACATAAAGGAGGCATCCAACAACAGTTTGGTAAAGAGTGACATCACCAGTGTCATGAAGACTCAATTTCAAACCTATTTCCATGGGAGTGGCAATAGGTTTGCAATCCTCAAGTCCAAACTTACATAGCAATGTCTCTATGTAACGTTTCTGACACAAGTCCCTTCATAATCTATGCCTTTTTGTTGTGCATAACCCTTTGCAACAAGTCGAGCCTTATGGCGATCAATCTCACCATCCGGCTTGCGTTTCAACTTGTAAACCCACTTCGTACCAATGGCCTTTTTGCCTGGAGGCAAACCACATAAAGTCCATGTGTCATTTTCTATAAGTGCATCATATTCTGATTGCATGGCAGCCATCCAATTTTTTGAATTTTGTGCTTCATCAAAAGACAGAGGCTCCTCAACATCATGTAAGCTAGACACAGCCAAAGCATAACAATCTGATGCATAAGATGCATGGCGAGAGCCTGAACGAGTACGACTAGGCAAAGGTGTATCCAATTTACTGTCAGCAAAGTGTGCACTAGCCATTTTGGCATAACTCTAGCCTGCTCATTTTCAGCCCTTTCCTCATCAAGTACATCATGTACATCTGCATCAGTAAGCAGGCTGATTTGTAACATTTTCAGACACCCCCATAGGCTGTACATTTGCCTCATTGGAACTTACATTCGTATTTCCACCACCGAAAAGAGGCAACAAAGTGTCATATATGTCCTGTGAGCTTACATTATTGTCCCTAGTACATGACAGCAAGGGCTGAACAGAATCTTCCACAAACACTACATCCCGTGAAACCAGAATACGCTTTGTTTGCGGATGATATAACCTATAACCTTTGCTTTCAGCACTATAACCAACAAAAATACATTTGACAGCCTTATCATCCAATTTTTTGCGTTGCACTTGTGGCACCAAAGCATATGCCAAACAACCAAAAACACGCATGTGCTCAATAGAAGGCTTTCTATCATGCCATGCTTCATATGGAGTAATAGATTGCAAAGCTTTTGTAGGACACCTGTTAAGTACATAAGTGGCACACATGATGGCCTCAAGCCAAAAAGAATGCGGCAAAGCTTGACTTTTGACCATACATCGTGCCATTTCTGTCAGTGACCTGTTTTTCCTCTCAGCAACACCATTTTTCTGAGGTGTATAAGGCACTGTACATTGGTGTTTTATCTCACGACTAGCTAGAAATGCATTAAATTCATGAGACATATACTCCCCCCCTCGATCAGAACGAAGGGTGCCTATAGTACATTTCGAGACATTTTCAGCCATAGCCAGAAATTGTTTGAAGCACATAAAAACCTTCAGACTTCGCTTTAAGCGTAAATGCCCATGCATGCTTGGAGTAATCATCAATGAAAGTCACGAAGTACAGGTAATTGCCCAAGGACGGAGTTTGCATGGGCCCACAAACATCACTATGCACAAGCTGCAACCTGCATGTGGCCCGAATTGAACCATCCTTTGGAAACTTAGAACGCTGCATCTTACCCAAAATACAGCCTTCACAAACATGTTTGACAAGTGCTTCAAGAGGCGCAAAGAAGCAACCATATCAGATTTCTGCAAACGCAGTAAACTGGCAAAATTCAAATGACCAAAACGTGCATGCCAAAGTTTTGCATCTAAAATAGCCCTTGAATCTGCAACAGCATTTGCAAAATTTTGTCCACACTTGTCATACAAAGTGAGCTTATACATCCCATGGCACATAAGGCCAGATGCAACAATTTCATCACCAAAAGTGAGATCATGAACTGTACATCTGTCATCCACAAATTTTACTACAAGTCCAAGTCTAACAAGTGCGGATATAAACAAGAGATTCTTTTTTATCCCAGGTACATAAAGCGCATCAACAAGTGTGAAGGAACTTCCATTTGCAGCAGTAAGCACAATCTTTCCAACTCCCTGAACCGGATAAGAGGCATTGTTGGCACAAGTGATTGAATTCCCATGAGGCACATACTCGAGAGAGGTGAAAAATTCATGATGTGAGGTAATGTGCTTTGTAGCACCATTGTTGAAATACCGCACATGTGAATCTGCAGCAATTGACAAGCATGCATCATGAACAGAGGGATTGTAAGTGCACTCTGCACTAAAAGCCCATTCTGCATCAACATTAGCAACACAGTTTCCTTTTACAGAAGACTCAACAATGGCTGCATTTTTAGTGGAACCAGCATTTGCAGTGGAACCACCCTCTTTCTTCTTAGCCTCTTTGGCCTTCAACTTAGTACACGACTTGATCAAGTGATCATTAGCTTTACAATAATGGCAATGCATTTTCTTTTTGCCCTTATTACGAGAATTTCCAGACGAATTGCTGCGAGCAAAAGCATTAGGAACAGAAGTTTTGCCACTCGCAGCAGAACCATAAGAAGTGGCTGCATTGCTGTTACCACCCTTTCTTTGAGAAGCAATAAAAGCCTGTTCAACTGCACGCTACCTAGTCCTGTTTTTTCTGGAAAGTGACACTTGCAACAGCAATGTGCATAATGCATCAAACTTGACAACTTCAGGATTTCCTTGGTTCATAAGTCTCCAAGTACTAGCAAAAGTCTGGTAGGAATCTGGTAAGGCATCAAAAACAGTCTGCACAAGGGAAATGTCTGAAATGACTTCACCTGCAGAAATAAGTTGCTCGTTGATATCCTTGACACCAGCAAGGAAAGTGTCCATATCATCTTTCTCATGCATAATCTTCTACTCCAGCTCTTTACGCAGCAAAGCAATTTTAGCATCATTGCGACGTGCATAAAGACCAGCCAAAATATCCCAAGCCTGTTTTGTAAATTTTGCTGAACGGATGTGAGGAACAATGGTGCGCTTCACAGACAACGCAATCAATGCATGAGCCTGCGCATCCTTTACATCCCAACGAGCTTGTTCTACCGTAGGCAAAATGACTCTAATAGCAGCAATCCTTGCAGCAAGACCTGCAACATCCTCAACATCGCCTATACTCAGAACCAGGACGTACATCAACGTTCTGCACAATATTCCAGACGCCCTTTGACACAAGAACGTGTTGCATCATATAAGCCCACATAGGGTAATTGTCCCCATCCAACCTGTCCTCAGCAGCAAACATCTTGAAGACATCTGTGTTGTTGTCAGCCATGGTAAATGTTGCACCTGATGTGAAAACTGCCCGAAAATAGGAGAAATGGAGCGGGAACAACACATGCTATATAGCACAAACCGTAGAAGACTGTAAGGCACCTGTTATGCTGAAAATGGCATTGACAAAAATTCTGCACAAAATGATGAAATAGCCTGCGCAGTACTACCTGTACTCGAAACGGAGGCCGAAATGAGCCCGAATAAAAATCTGAGCAGACTAAGCTCTACAAGCTTCCCGAAATATGTGTCGACCTGTGAACACTCGCCAAACCTCACTGTAATCGGAGAAAGTGAGCAGGCGTGTGCTAGAGCAGCTGGCGACTAAGCCCAGGAGGATGTAACCTGCTCTGATACCAATTGTTGGAATTAGGGTTGCAAAGAAACACACACAGCTTGGAGAAGACGAAGGAAGCTCAAGGCACACAATAGAGAGTGTGTTACTTAGTGTGCAATGGAAAGATAGATAGCCCTAGAGTGATGGGCGTATATACAATGCTCGAGGGAAAAAACCTCCTAAAGAGGGAAAAATGCCTCGGCGGTCCTAGTGTGTTCACACACATCACTACCACATGTATATGGTAACATTTGGCCCCCATGATTTGATTCGCATGCATGGCACTATTAACGGACAACGTGTTCGTATTTTAGTGGATGATGGTGCAACTCATAACTTCTTGAACTATAAGCTAGTCAAGAAATTGAAGCTTACACAGACTCCCTGCGCTCACAAGTATGTGGTGGAGCAGATGTCTAGGAATGATAAAGAAGTATGGAACACGGTAGTTCAAGGGGTTGAGCTTATTGTTCAAGATCATACGATGACCCTTGACTTCCAAGTTATGAACATGGACCGTGCTGATGTAGTTTTAGGATGGGAGTGGCTGCATGTTTTAGGAAACACATTGCACACTAGATATGAACACAACTCATTATCCTTCATGGCCAATGGTAAACATGTGCTTTTGCTTGGTGAGAAAAATATACCATTTTCACATCTTATATGTACAGCCGAGCTTTCTATTTTGCAGAAAGCAAATTTAATAGATGAAGTCTTTTTGTGTTATTGCTTGTCTCCAAGTCTTGTGAATTGTTAAGAGCAAAGTGCGGTGAATTCTAGTAATGGTATGCAAAGTGCAAAGAATTATAATGATTACAAAAGTGTCAACAAATCTAACGAGCAAAGTGCTCTCAATTTTAATTCTATAGAGCAACGTGCAACTGTTGTAAAACAATCATTACAAGAATTACACGATTCTCCATCCCAACATAACTCTAGTTTACTTTCTCCTTTTGCATGGCAAAAGCTGACTCACTTACTCATGGAGTATAGTGATGTGTTCTCAAGTGATTTACCACCGGGTTTACCCCCTATACGTGATGTGCAGCATGGCATAGACGTCTTGCCAGGCACTAAACCGGTGAGTAAACCATCTTATCGTATGAGTGCTAAAGAAGCCAAGGAGGTTGAGAGTCAGTTGGTTGGCTACCTCCCTCGTGGTTTCATTAGGCCTAGCACTTCGCCTTGGGCATCACCAATTCTATTGGTAACAAAGAAAGATGGTACTATGTGCATGTGCGTAGATTATCGCGGATTAAATGCGATAACCATCAAGAACAAGTATCCTCTGCCTCGAGTGGATGAGTTGTTTGATCAACTCCACGGGGCAAGATAATATACAAAGATAGATCTTCGTTCAGGATACCACCAAGTGCGTATCCTACTGCAAGATATCTCCAAAATTGCCTTTAGAACACGGTTCGGACATTTTGAATTTTTGGTTATGCCTTTTGGTCTAACCAATGCTCTAGCTACATTTATGATACTCATGGATAATGTCTTACATCCCTATTTTGGAAAATTTGTTGTGGTTTTCCTTGATGACATTCTCATTTACAGTAAGACTGAAGATGAACACGTAGAACACTTACGATTAGTCTTCGAACAGCTACGAGCTCACACATTGTATGCTAAGCAAAGCAAGTGCGATTTCTTTAAAACAGAGATGCATTACCACGGTCATGTGATCTCTTATTCTGGCATCAAAATGGACACTGACAAGGTCGCTGCCATGCTTCGATGGCCACATCCCAACACGGTTGAACAACTTCAAATATTTTTAGGCATGGCTGGATTTTATCGATAGTATATCCGTGATTATGCCAAAATTATTGTTCCTATGACAGATCAACTTAAAGCAAAAGGTGAGACCTTTTCTTGGGAAGAAGCCCAAAAATGCAATTTCGAACAGCTCAAGGTAGCTATAGCCACTGCTCCCATCCTAGCAATCATCGACCCACTTAAGCCGTTTGTGGTAGAGACTGATGCTAGTGATAAAGCAATTGGTGCGGTACTTCTCCAAGAGGGAAGACCTATAGCCTCTAAAAGTAAAAAGTTAGATAGAGCTCAATAGAATTATTCTGTCTATGAGAGAGAGCTCTATGCCATAATTCACGCTTTACAAAAGTGGCGACACTATGGTGCCGAGTTTGAAGTAGTTTTTGATCATGAGAGTATCAAATGGTTTAATACTCAAACGGACTTGAAGGGCCGTAAAGCTAGATGGGCCGAATTCCTTCAAGATTCTGATTGTAAGCTACGATATCGCAAGGGGTGATATAATGTGGTAGCGGATGCACTAAGTCGGATGCCTCAGATTAATTCACTTGCTTTCACGGAAATAAAGAGTGGATTTTTAGAGTCATTACGTGGCAAGTGTGCACAAGATCAATCATATGCTAAAGTGTGGAGTGTAGTTTTAAAAAGAGATCCCTCACACTCACATGTCTCTGTACAACCAAACCAACACGTCTCTGCATGCGCAGATAAAAACTCCAACACATAGAGCTCCACCCCTACTCAGGAAGAGCTTAAGCGATGGAAGAATTTTTCCATTGATGATGGCTACTTACTCCACAAAGGTAGAGTATGTGTGCCAAAGGACTCAGACACTAGGCGCCAAATCTTATTTGAGTGTCACCATAGTCCAAGTGCTGGTCCAAATGCCTTAGTTAGACGGAAATTTTATTGGCCGGGCTTACATCATGATGTTCAAGAGTACGTACTAAACTGCCAACAGTGCCAAGTTAATTAGGCAAAGCGTCTCAAGGTAGGTGGCCTTTTACATCCTTTAGAGGTTCCACAAGGTAAGTGGGAGAGTATCTCTATGGATTTTGTAGTAGGACTACCTACTACAAATCGTGGCCATGATGCCATATGGGTAATTGTAGACCGTCTCACCAAGATGGGTCGATTCATTCCCACTAAGACTATGGTTAAGACACAAGAATTAGCACGGCTATTTGTAGAGCATAGCTATAAACTCTATGGTCTTCCAGCTAGTATCATTAGTGACAGAGATCGAAAGTTCGATAATCACTTCTGGAGAGCTGTGTTCCAAAAGTTGGAAACTAAACTTAATCTAAGTACGGCTGATCATCCAGAAACAGATGGTCAAACAGAAAGAGTTAATCAAGTGCTAGAGGATATGCTACGAGCGTACGTTAGCAAGATGCAAACCAATTGGGAAGACTACTTACCTATATTGGAATTTGCTTATCATAGTTCAAATCATGTGACTACAGGGTTGAGTCCATTTATCCTTTTGTATGGATTTCAACCTAGATCACCCGTTACGGTGGGGTTGGCTAAGGAGAAGATACAACAAGCAAAGGATTTTCTCCAAGACCATTTTGACATGCTTCGAGTTGCTTGACAGAATGTTAAGCAAGCTCAAGATCGATATAAGAAGTACGTAGATGAACATCGTCGTCTTGCTACTTTCAAAGAAGGAGACAAGGTTTTCCTCAAAGTTCTGGAGCATTCAGAAAGTCTAAAGACGGGAAAAGTTGCTAAACTTTCACCACGCTATTGTGGACCGTTTACCATTCTCAAACGTATAGGTCAAGTGGCCTATAATTTAGCTCTTCCAGAGCACTTACAAGTTTATCCTGTTTTTCATGTTAGCTGTTTATGAAAACAACTAGGACAGAATGATAATGTCATTGACACAGATGTGTTAGTTGACCTTATCGAACCGCCAAGCATCCCTTATGAGCCTAAAAACATTTTGGATTCTCATGAGCTTCGCACCAGACATCATGTCAGACGACAGGTGTTGGTAAAATGGCTAGATAGACCTGAAGAAGGTTCTACCATGGGAGAAAGTCTCTGTACTTAAGACACGTTTTCCCTACATTCATTTTCGAGGACGAAAACGATTCTCCAAGGGGGGGGGGGGGGGGGGGGGGGGGGGGGGGGGGGGGGGGGGGGGCGGGTGTGGGGGGGGGGGGGGGAGGGGGGGGGCGCTGGGGGGGGTAATGTAAGGACATGGGTCTACGGGCAAGGCCACCGGCACGAACGGTGTGTACGCTAGGGGGAGGCTATAAGATAGCACGGTTGGGTGGAGACTAGCACACGTTTTCGTGCAGCTCCGCTTCCATGATGGGAAAATTATCAGAAAGATGCAGGTCGAGCTTATTTGAAGCTTACTTGATGAATAATCGGGATTCGGTGTTCAAGGCTTGGTAACAAGCTAGCATTATGAGTAATGTATGCCAGATTCAAATTTTAAGGGCCAATGATTGTTTTTTATGATGCTAAAAGTGGATATGCTCCAAGTTGACAAAATGGGAGTTTATGGGTTGGAATTGTAATACTCGGAATGCTGTTCATGCTTATCTTTACGGCTCGCTGTTTGGAGTCCGAATGGAGAAGTTGTGGCCAGTTTATCATTCTCGAAGTTCGGTTCCGCTGGAGTTTGGACTTGCCTCGAGATGTGTGTCAAGGGAGTTGAATTCAACTTAGCTGGGATTTGATTAATAGATCTCCAAAAGGGCTCTGCATGTGCTTAACAAAGCTCAAATCGAGCAATAAATGCTCAACTCATGGGCGTTTAATTCTCGTTGCAATTATGGACAACTACGACGATGCTTGGTTGGTTTTACACACCGGCATTGAAACTTGAGCTGAATTTATTTTTAATATGGGTGTGAACCCATGCAATTGAAAGGGAAGCCTAGGGACAATCACGACGTCGTGACTGTCCCCAACATATGAGGAATTTTATTAGGCAAAAGGAGGGGAAGAAGAAAAGGAGATTTCGAAGACAAAAGGAAGGCGAGATTTGGAAAGGAAAACAAAGGGCTCTAAGGCTTTTCTTATGCTTAGGTTTTTGGAGATGAAGAGCAGGAACGAGAGCACGAAGGAAGTTTTAGGGGAAGTTTTAGGTTGGCAAGCAGGGAAAGAGAGGGAAAGAAGAGCAAAGCAGGACGGCAAGAGCGGGGTCTCTCTCTCGTAAGCAAGAGAGGCTCGATCTCTCTCTCTCTCTCTCTCTCTCTCTCTCTCTCTCTCTCTCTCTCTCTTCTCTCTCTCTCTCTCTCTCGTAAGCTCTCTCTTTTGTCCTTGGCTAGAAAAGCAAGCAAGAAGAAGCAGGAAGGAGGAGCGGGAAGCAAAATCTCTTTCGAGCTTGTTCTCGGCTAGTCTTCCGTAAGCAAATCAAGCCAAGGAAGGGAGAAGAGGGAAAATATAACGAAGCAAGCAAGGCGAGGAGCTTGAACAAGAAGGAAAGCATGCGAGGAGCTTGGACAAGGCAAAGATTTTCTCTCTCTCGCTCTCGACCTCGGCTAGCAAGCCGGCAGGGGAAGATTTGAAGCAGGATACGGCTATCTCGCTTTCATGCTGTGACGCAAATTCAAGGGGCTCTTTCTTAGCATAAGCAAAGGAATCGACCTAACTAAAGAAGCAGGAGGAAAGCACAAGGCAGGTCCAGCAAGGGTTAAGGAAATCGGAGCAATTGAAGAGCAGGAGGAAGTTAAAGCCTGTGAGCGGCAATCAAGCCAGTGCAAAGCATAAGGAGCAAGAAGCTGCAAAATAACTAACAGAGTTGAAGCTTGTTGAATCTAAGGGCAACCAAAGCAGATGGAGCGACATGAGGGAATTTCCATCATCGTCATCCTTTAGAGCTTGAATTAGCATTTTGTTAAGTCCGGTGTCGTTAATGGCCCAGTTAATCCTGTAAACGGGAGCTTAAACTCCTAGTTAGCAGCTGATCCAAGTGACGGTGTTGTTAACAGCCCGCCTTGGCTAAGGACTAAGTTGTACTCAAAGTAATATTCAATTAATTGATGATTGTGGTGATTGCCAGAGCTATCAGTGTCTCTTGTTCTCTCTCTTTCACACCTCCCACAGCTAGAGGCCCGGCGCTTGCCCCCAGCTCACGTAGCGAATACATATCCCCCGACATCTTTGGTGAACCGGACGCGAAGCGAGCCAAGGTGGGAGGTAAAGATGGAGATACTAGAGCAACTGAAGAAATTTATTGACGATTTTAGTTTGAATGGATTTGATAAAAATATGGCAGTTACAGATTTGCCAAAAATGATGGAATTGGTTCAGGGGTATCTACAGGAAGCAAAAGCCATGCAGATAAAAAAGCAGATTAATGATGCTGTAGAGCTAGCACTTGATGTTGTTCGGGAGCAGTATTATATTTTTCACGGATCGGATGATTGCGGCTTTTGAGGAGGTTGTAAACTCGGATTTTAAAAAGCCAGTTCAAGAACTGGCAGAAGCATATCCCACACGGTGGGAGTATTTTGCAAAGGAATTTATTTACGAAAGCTCAAGGATTCTAGATCGAGAAATAAAGGAGATTACTGAACGAAGTAAGGTTGTCTTCAGTAAAGGTGAAGGGGACCAGATACAGATCCTCAACTATGATGAATTTTGGGAGCATATTTCTGCAAGAAGTAAAGCCAAAGAAAATGTTGAGCTGGAAGTAGCAGATCAGTTCGAGAGGAGCTTATTTTGAGCAACGAAGAAAAGGTAAACGATGAATTTGATGCTGAAACAGGCTTATATGAATTTTTTTCAAAGATTGCTTGCATGGACGCTACCTCTAATAATGGTTCCAATGAAGACATAGACTGTACAACAAGTGGTTCGCAAGTTGTTGACCTTGACATGGGTTATTCTGAAGGAGTTCATCAAGCAGATGAGCCTCTATAGGACATTACTAAAACTATCAGCACTATAGCCGAGCAAGATAACATGTTTGGTGCAGATGAGTGCATAAATAAAGCTATTATATACATAGTAGCTGATGAAGTGACTAAAATTGTGGACCCAGCACAGGATGAGCCTGAGGATGTCAATGAACCTATGATTGCTACTAACAATATGCTTGTAGATGTTGCTATCATAGAAGAGGATGCTATAATCAATGAATTTTTGTCTAGATCTGAAGGAGATGTTTATGGTAGTATAGAAGAGCTTTCTAATGCGTATACCTCTTCAGAGGGGGTGCCAGATGAGCCTTTACAGTTCTATAATGTATTGCTAAGTGCAGATGAGGAAGCAGAGGATGATATGGATGAGTATGAAGATTGGTCGGATCATGCTGATTGTGAACAGATTATAGATAGGGATTTTACATCTATGCTTGTACATGGGCTGCATGAGGAGATAACTCCTATAGTTTTGATTAATGTTGAGACTTCCAATGGTGATTTTCCTGAGGATGTTATGGATGAAGATCTACATGATAAAGCTAAAATCCCAACAAATGAAAATTCGTCTGATGATACAGGTCGAGAAACTCCCAAGGTTTTCTAGATTATGCTAAGCCAGAAGAGTGGTTGGTTATGCGTTCAATAAGATTACATGGTTGGCTTCCAACTGACTTCTTTGAACAATTGATGAAGTATCTTCACATCTTTTAAGTTGGTTCTGCTACCAGAACTTGAAGTAAAGGACTTGACGCCCATTCCGTGTGTAGACAGAGTAAGGCATACTTGAGCTTGACAGGGTTCCCTAAAGGGAGCTTAATGGTCAAGCCGTGTGCAACATTAACTGGAGCACTTGAGTCAGGCGGGTTTCACTAAACAGGTTATCCATAATTCAATGCTTTGAAGATACGACAGAAACAGTTCAGAGATTTTTGATGGGCAGCTACCTAATGATTAAGCTAGAACATTGATGATATGGTATAAGCCTTATTTCATTTTTTACATGTTTACCAATTACGTGAGTCTGATGATGGCAAAGAGCTCAAGGTACCTAAAGAAGATGCAGATTGAAGTGTAGTTGGCACAGACCGGAGGCTGTGCAGGTTCAGAGGGGGTGGATGTCGTGCAGCTCCGCTTCCATGATGGGAAAATTATCAGAAAGATGCAGGTCGAGCTTATTTGAAGCTTACTTGATGAATAATCGGGATTCGATGTTCAAGGCTTGGTAACAAGCTACCTTTATGAGTAATGTATGCCAGATTCAACTTTTAAGGGCCAATAATTGTTTTTTATGATGCTAAAAGTGGATATGCTCCAAGCTCTCTCTTTCGTCCTTGGCTAGAAAAGCAAGCAAGAAGAAACGGGAAGGGCTCAGAGCTAGGAGCGGGAAGCAAAATCTCTTTCGAGCTTGTTCTCGGCTAGTCTTCAGTAAGAAAATCAAGCAAAGGAAGGGAGAAGAGGGTAAATATAATGAAGCAAGCAAGGCGAGGAGCTTGAAAAAGAAGGAAAGCATGAGAGGAGCTTGGACAAGGCAAAGCTTTTCTCTCTCTCGCTCTCGACCTCGGCTAGCAAGCCGGCAAGGGAAGATTTGAAGCAGGATACGGCTATCTCGCTCTCATGCTGTGACGCAAAATCAAGGGGCTCTTTCTCAACATAAGCAAAGGAATCGACCTAAGTAAAGAAGCAGAAGGAAAGCACAAGGCAGGCAAGGGTTAAGGAAATCTAAGCAATTGAAGAGCAAGAGGAAGTTAAACCATGTGAGCGGCAATCAAGCCAGTGCAAAACATAAGGAGCAGGAAGCTGTGAAATAACTGACAGAGTTGAAGCCTGTTGAATCTAAGGGCAACCGAAGCATATGAAGCGACATGAGGTAATTTCCATCACCGTCATCCTTTAGAGATTGAATTAGCATTTTGTTAAGTCCGGTGTCGTTAATGGCCCGGTTAATCCTGTAAACGGGAGCTAAACTCCTAGTTAGCAGTTGATCCAAGTGATGGTGCTATTAACAGCCCGCCTTGGCTAAGGACTAATTTGTACTCAAAGTAATATTCAATTAATTGATGATTGGCGGTGATTGCCAGAGCTGTCAGTGTCTCTTGTTGCCTCTCTTTCACACCTCCCACAGCTAGAGGCCCGGCGCCTGCCCCCGCCTCACATAGCGAACACATATCTCCCGACAACGCATTACCACCTCCCTTTCAAAAGTATTCATTGCCTTGTGGGAAGATATTGAGTATGCGGAATCCTGAGGATTTGACTTTATCTCTGTCAAAATTGATTTTGACAAAGCATATGAGAAACTTGAGCGGTCCTTTTTGCTCATCAGTATGATTCACATGGGCTTTGGCCCTAATATGATAAGATTCGGGGCCACATTATTTGGAAATGCCAGAGCCAGAGTGGCTGTCAATGGGTTACCATCAGAGTTCTTCAACATAAACATAGCAATTCGGCAAGGTTGCCCCCTAGCCCCGTTAATATTCGCCATAGGAGCAAACTACCATTTCAGATCAAAAGCAGGAATGGTCCATCCTCTTATTTAGAGACTTGGACAAGTTCTCATTAGAAGACCACAGAGGGTGGAGTTTTTTAGGTTGGACCACAATTTTCTTTGGTCCTCACCCCATCAGACCTAGAGGTTTAGAACTTCTCATATCACTCTTGGCTGCCTATAACAGATTTAGACCCAACCTCCAACCCAACTGGAATTCTAATCATGCTATGTCTGTCAGAGGGACGGACTCTATATGGTGGCCTCTCCATCCTATCCCCCCCCCCCCCCCCCCCCCCCCCCCCCCCCCCCCCCCCCCCCCCCCCACCCCCCCCCCCCCCCCCCCCCCCCCCCCCCCCCCCCCCCCCCCCCCTCCCTCTCCCCCAACATGTCAGAACTGCCCTCCGGATCCACAACAAAGGAATAGGAGTATGGAAGGATACTTGGCATCTTGTTGACCATAGATGGCTAAGCAATGACGAGCTACCTACCCAATTCCCTCTCAAACCTTGGAAGATATCGCTCATTGAAAAGAGGATCAGACTTTTCAACCATGAAGAGTGTTGGAAACTCTCAACTTATGAACCAATCACACCTAGCTTGTTCGTGTGGAAAGGAGGTTTTAAGATCTATCATCCCCAACCACCAGCCACGAAATTTCCCCTCCCCTTCATGTCACTCTTAACAAGAGGTGGAATCTTAATCTGGATTGAAGGCAATGGAATTTCAAGTTTCCAGAATATGGTGTAGAATTATTGACCCCAAAAAGTTTGTCCTATTATGGCTTCTCCTTCACAAGGCCGTATGGACTAGGGACAAGAGCCTTAAGATAGGTCATCGGATGGAGTATGCCCCATATGCCACATTGATGTGGAAATTATTCAACACCTCTTCCTAGGGTGTCCCCATTCGGTCCGACTTCTTGGCCCTCTCATAGGGGCCTTAGATTTCTACCCCTCTTGGCGACAACTGCTTCTGGGAGATTCGGTTAGAATTTTGATTGGTAGTTGGAATCATATCAACGTGGAGTTTTTGTGGATCATTTGGAAGGACATGAATAAGGACTTGTTCAACATGGCATACTAGACTCCAAGACTAAGAATTCTTTTATTTTTTTAACTTTAATCTACAGGTGTATGATATGAATTTCAACAAAATTCTGGTTTACACTGCTAGAAGTGGGCTAGCTTCTGACCCCACTTCAGTTACAAAGCCAAGAGTGTATCTCAGAGAGCTAGGCTGGCCAACGATGGTAAGATTTGGGATCTGCAGGAATGGCAAGGGGAAAGCATGGATCTCCTTGGTGAACTGAAGGACATGTTAGATCAGATAATGACAAAGTCCAAAGAGCCATTGACAATTTACCCCCACCCATGTTGTAATCTGATGTTTTGCTTTCTGGTCAACATTTTTGTATGTAAGTGCCCACAATGGTCTAGTCACCCATTGGTTCAGAGTTACCCCTGCTAGGGTAAAGGGGCCAAGTTAAGGCCGCCTAAGCCACACCAGGGATTGCAAAGCACATTGTGCACTGTTTTAAGCGTGGAGGAGTGCAAAACGAATTTGAGGGTGAGATCTACAAGCATGGGAAAACTGAGCACGATCAGGAGTGCAGAGACGACGTACGAGATCGCCAAAGATTGCTAGTGTAACAAAATTGGGGGTTTGAAGCAAGACATCTCGACGGTAGTAATGCGCCGTTTTGCCATCAAGGCTTGATCTCAAAATCTCACGGTGGAGATTGATAAGTTTCCCGCTCTAACCACTCTGCTCTTCATGTCTTTATATTGGTGCAAGGTGATTTTAAAGTTGGGGGTAGTAGGGTCCCTCAATAGGTCCCTGCTTTTTATTGGCCCTTTACCCTACTATATGATACCTAGGAAGTTTTGTATATTTTACCTTGCCTTCTTTTCTAATATAATCTCTCACGCGTTTGAGAAAAAAAAGTCGACGTCTCGACAAGGCTGCCAGTCTGCGTAATTGATCAGTCTCCTCGTATTTAACGGAGATCTGTTTTATTATCTTCCAGCAAAATCTCTCTCTCTCCCTCTCTCGGCCTTCAAACACTTGCTGCCTTGTCTTGTTTGGAAGGTCGAGCGACTCGCGGGATGGATCGCTCAGATGCGTTTGCTGTTTCGGAATTTATGCTCACCGAGCTTGAAAGGCGCTTTTGAATGAGGTTTTGGTTGATCCAAAGGCAAAACCAAACATGATCAAGCATATACTGGGCCGGCTTCCTCGCAGCAGCAAGCCACCCAAGTCGGAGGTTTCAAATAATGAGGCAGATGGGGGGGCCAATACAAGCACTGCTTCAGCCTCCTTGGTAATGCACAACAGGTTGGGTGCAAAAGACGTCAGGTTAACCCCATTTCCTGTATGTAGCGGTGCAGACACATCCTTTGAGCCCTTACCTTCATTTCGAGATGTGCCCAGCTCGGAGAGGCCGAACCTTTTCATCAGAAAGCTCGACCTGTGCTGTGTAGTTTTTGATTTTTCAGATGCCAGCAAGAATGTCAAGGAGAAGGAGATCAAGCGCCAGACCCTCGTGGAGCTTGTTGACTATGTCGGCTCCTGCACAAGTAAGTTCTCTGAATTTGCCATGGAAGAGGTTGCCCGCATGGTTGCAAGGAATATATTTCGCACACTCTTACCGCTAAGGCGACATGAAGCTTCCGTCGTTGACTCCTATGATGCTGAAGATGAAGAGCAGGCCATGGAACCTTCATGGCCCCACCTGCAGTTAGTCTATGAACTTTTTCTCCGTTTCATTGTGTCATCAGAAGTGGATCCCAAGATTTGCAAGCGCTATGTTAAACAGTCTTTCATACATAGACTGATGGGCTTATTTGACTCTGAGGACTTTAGAGAAAGAGAATACCTCAAAACAATTCTTCATAGAGTATATGGAAAGTACATGTCATATAGACCATTTATCCGGAGAACAATCAGCCATATTTTTTATCGCTTCATTTTTGAGACAGAGAAACACAATGGTATTGCTGAGCTTTTGGAGATCCTGAGCAGTATCATCAATGGGTATGCCTTACCTGTGAAAGAAGAACACAAGCTGTTTTTGGTCCGTGCCTTAATACCTCTCCACAAGCCTACATGTGTTTCGGCATATCATCGGCAGCTAAATGGCTGCATTATTCAGTTTGTGGAGAAGGACTTTAAGCTGGCAGACACCATAATTAGGGGATTGCTTAAGTACTGGCCAATCACAAACAGCCACAAGGAAGTCCTGTTTTTGAATGAGCTGGAAGAAGTTTTAGAACTTACCCAGCCTGCAGAATTTCAGCGTTGCATGGTTCCCCTATTCAAACGGATCGGACAATCACTTAACAGCCCACACTTCCAGGTTAGAGTCTTCTCTTAATGGGGATCTTTCATGCTCAGTTTTAAGGAATGTGGGCACCCTTTTACTTTTTCTTTATGTGTTTTATGGATGCTTACATATCTGATTCACAAGAAAAAAAACCCTGTGTCCACAGTAAAACATTCAGCCGAAAGATTGTCTAGAGGCTGTTTTTCTTTTGCGCAGTTTTACGCGTATCTGCTTTTTCAGACATCTTTGCCAAGGGGACCGAAAATGAAGATTTCTTGTCGATGCTAACATGCATGTTCATTTTAGACATTGAGTGATCAGAATGTCCGGATTATGTTTTGAATTTAACCCGATACATAGATGCGTTAGTGTTTTTTAACATGATTTTGAACGATTTTTTTTTAATTTTATAAATGATCTAAATTGCCGATCATTCTGTAGTGTACATTGATGTAAAAATGTTTTAAGCGATTTTGATGTGGAATTGGGTTTGAGTGAAGTGTTTAGTCAGCATAAGATTGTCTTAAGTTCCTTGTTATGCTCTGTCAACTACCTAATTTCTGTGCTAATATTTTCTATTTAATACTTCTTTTAGTGCTAGGATTTGTTATGGTTGAGTCCCTACATCTCTAGAGCTATGACAGAAACTCAGTACATAGATCTTGGTATTGATGTATGCTCTCTTTGTGTGTGTGTGTGCGCGCGCGCTTTGGCTCTTCGCTTAACGAAAGCTACTTGACCTTGCGTGTGTGTGTAAGGTATGTGTGTGTGGGAGTGAGTACATGTGTCTATTGATGTGGTGTGTGTGGGTGTGTGCTGCGTAATTTAGCCATAGGTTGGGGTGTGTGATTTCGTTGGCCGATGGGTTTGATTGAACAGTGCATTTGCAAGCACCGGAAAGCCTTCGAGAGCTTGGTTGTGGATGTCTTGACTCTAATGTTTACATGAGGATTTTGAAGATGCACGTTGAGCCTGGGAAGGACGTGCTCTTGTCACGGTGTACATGAGCTTATGGATCCTGTTGCTCAATATGCCCTTAATGCGGTGACTCTCTTCTTCCCGGGTAAAATTCCTACTGCACAAGATATAGGCTAATGGATTGATTTTCTACTTTGGCGCAAGAGGATTTTATGAGATCTTACTAGCAGACATGGATGCTCGAGATGCCTTTATCGAAATGTCTCCTCTCCTTCAATATGCAAATGACTTATGTATTGCCCTGGGCTCTCACCAAGGATTATCAGAGCCTTATTCGCCATAAGTGCCGTGTTGGGTGGTGGATTTTCCTTGCACTTTGCATCACTTTCTTCCCTTGTTGGCTGCCTAGTTGGGCAAGCTCATTTACCCTCCTAATCTGGATGCAAACACGAATCGTTTCTATGTTTGCTGGGACACTGCCATTCCTACACTAGCAAGTATTTCGGTTGATTTTGGGGATATAGTGGTTGGAAAGTGCCCATTTAAACTCAAATGGGGTAAATTTGCAAATTCTTGCTTCCGTTGTGGCCAATTTAGTCATATGCAGTCTGAATGTGCAAAACCAAATCTGCAGCCACCTCCTTCAGCTGGCTCTTCCCCTCTGCCTCCACAACCTCCGAAATCTTCTCCTGAGATACAAATCAATAGTGCTTGAGCTTCCACCTCGACGATTGGGGCGAATAAAGGCAAAGGAAAGCAATCACAATTGTAGACACTTCCTAATTCTTCGAATGCAAAAGATAAAGACAAAGAACAGGTTTCAACCTCTTGGGCTTGGCGAAGAAAACTATCACGATTGTGACGTATTCTTGAAGCTAGTAGCACCTCTCTTGCGTGTTTCTAATGTAGACATGAATACACAAAAGATCAGAGACCCCGATTCTCCAAAGGGTGGGTCTCTTTGCTCAAAGGTCACACCTGTGCGACGAATGGACACGCCTCTTCAACAAATGGTTGCATCTCTACGCCGATTGGACATGACTACATCGAAAGGACACAACCCTTGGTCTAAGTTCTCTCTTGACCAATGGTCATGTCTTTTCACTTGTGTCCTTTCAATTCCTATACAAGGAACCTATTGTAACAGATTCAGTCAATCAATCAGCACACATTCAGTCTCTTGAGTCTATTGTCTCTAGTTCTATTTCAGTTTTACTTAAGTACAATCTTGAATACACACATAGTAAGTGTATTCTTCACAGTGGTATCAGAGCAAATGTTTTTCCCCTAGGCCTCTAGACTTGGCGTCCACTTAGCCTCGTCGTTGCTTAATGTCACAAGACGTGCACCACGTGCCGATAGAAAAGAACAGATTGAACAGACTTTTAGCACTTCAATAACAATTGAATTGAAAGAGAGAGACGACACGAGACACGGAGTGGCGGAATTCCACCCCAGAGAGTTTCGGCCCCAAACCTTGGCCCCCCTTTCTACATTTCTTTATATTACTTAAACTCTCTACAAGCCGGTACTTCAGACTCTACACCTTCTTTAGAAAGCATGCGAACTTATAGACCATGCCGTAGTTGGCTACAAACTGATAAAGGGAAAGCTAGAGTTTACCACAAAAGAATCTCCGGCCACTAACCACAACTCTCGCCAGCAAAGAACAAATTCTCGAGTGTCTCGTGAAAGTCAACCACAAAGGCCTCGTTTGACACCTCAACAACGAGACACCTTACTACAAGAAGGCCGATGTTTTGGATGCTTTCAAACAGGACATAACTATTTTGGTTGTCACCAACGCACTGATAGACCCGCGGAGCTGACTCCCGCATGAACGGTCGACAGAAACCGAGGACCATCTCCAGCCAAACGAGCTAAACTGGCTATTGGATTAGTGCCTGACATCTATGGCATACGCCTTGAAAGTACAAATGAATTGTGTCGAGCATATGGCAAAGTCAATGGGTTCAAAGCCCTTATTTTCTTTGACCCCGGAGCTAGAGAGAACTTCATCCATCCAGGATTCTTAAAGCAAATGCACTTTGATTATGATGCAGAGGGTGGAGAAATTGAAGCTGAGCTAGCCACGGGGCAAACTCAGAAAGTGGTACCACTCATTGGTGCTCTTCCAGTGACTATTCAAGATTATCATGGAAAAGCTGATTTCCACATCATGAAGTTGGGCAATTGTGACGTTCTATTAGGCATGCCTTGGCATGACAAGAATGATGCGACTCTCCATGTTCGGAGCCGAACCATCACCGTGATGCAGAAGGGCAAGCCAATCGTCCTCAAAGTTCGGTTGTCCGAACAAAACCCTGAATGAACTCTCTAGTTGTTTTATAGCTAGATACTTTTGAACTTTGTTTGAGAAAGTATTGTTTGAAACTTTGTTTGAAATGGGTGGTATCTGTTTTGAACCTGTCTTGGTGCCGATTTGAAATGTTTGACTCTGGCTTTATTACTGGTTTCAATGATTGGTGATTTTACTCCCGGGTGGAGGGTGAGAGATGATGTTTGAGAATGCTTGTTCATACTCATGGCCTGGGACCTTGTGGTTATTTGCAGGGGGAGTATTGAATGATTGAAAAGTGTTGTTACTCATGGCCCGGACCCTTGTGGTTACTTACGGGGGGAGTATTAAGAAGTGTGAGTAGTAGTTACTCTCAGCACCTCCAAACGACGCAGGCTGTGGTTTGGGGGGCGTTTGGTTGTAAAAGGCCTCTATACCTCATGGCCCGGACCTTTTTAGGTTATTTGCGGGAGGAGTGATGAGGGACTCGTTGAACAGCTCATGGCTCGGACTTGGATGATTATTTGCGGGGGGAGTGTTCATCGGCGGCTTTATGTTTCTATGTCTTGTAACATGCATTGTGATGTGCCAACCACTACTGAATATTCCTAATTGGATGAGATTGCTTGGGTATGTAATTTTAGTGCATCAAGACACCCATGGAAGATCAGTACGGTCTGGGTGTGATGGCTAATTTTACTACGCTGGAATATCAAGAGTTCCGATCTGGATGAAAGGAGAAGCTAACTCCTTGATCAAAAGAGCCGAAAGGAGAAGCTAACTCCTTAACAAAAAGAGCAAATTGATTGTCCCTCGGAATGTCCCTCTGAATGACCCTCGGAAATTTTTGAGCTAATTTGAGTTGTTTTGCAGATATGTTGTAATCGTAGACGATTACTCTCTTTCAAGAAGGGGAGATGTAACAAACTGCTGACGTGTCAAAGCCCTAAAGAAGGGAGCCAACTTGGAGATGCCGACTGAGGAGCCTAAACCCTAAGAAGAAAAAGTAACAGAAGAAGAAGTCCTACCACCTTATGGGGACCCCGTCCGATGGGGCCCCAGTGATAAAGGATTAAAATAAAGCAGGACCCGTACACACACACACACACACAAATTGATAATGTGGCAGATTTTCAAAAATTGTGCTGGCATGATGACGTGGCAAGCTGTTTGGATTTCCGTGTTTTGCATTGGTTGATGACGTGGCAGCTGTACGGATTTCCCTAAATTACGCTGGCAGCTTTTGGCATTGCTTTTGGGACCAGAAGCTTTTGAGTTTTGAAGGCTTTTCACTGTAACTGCTTTTCAGGCCAAGGGCCTTTAAATATGAGGTTAGGGTTCATTCTCTGGCATGCTTCCTGGAGAAGGTGCAGAGTTTGGAGTTCCGGCTTGTACTGTGTTGATGCAATATAAAGAAATACCGAAAGGGGCGCCAAGGTTTGGGGCCAATACTCTCTGGGGTGGAATTCCGCCATTTCGTGTCGCGAGTCGTCTCTCTCTCGCTCTCTCTTAGTTCAATTGTTATTGAAGTGCTAAAAGTTTGGTTAGTATTTTCTTTTCTATGGGCACGTGGTGCCGGTCTTGTGACAGTTAATATGCAGGAGACACTTCCAAGAAAGGAGTCAATCACAAAGGATTGCCCAAAGTACAAAGTCAACAAAACAAAATGGTGATCTGATAACTGCAGGGTGTAATCCATTCTTATATCGCATACAAATTCATCATATTGTTGCAAGTTGAGTACATACCAACGATTTAGACGTGCTCGATAAGGAATGAGCAACATGTTGAAAAGTAAACCCTGAGACATCTGAATGCAGTTAATGCCATAAATCAAGCATTTGTGTAGAAGCAAGAAGATGATCCCATGCTTGTCTCTCCGCAAGCAACATGTGAGAATTGTCTGTGGTGCTATCATGCATATTTGGAGTATTATTGAAATCACCACAAAGGAATGCATTGGAGACCCATGGATAAGAAGAGATGTCTCGCCATAAAGCGGCCCTTTGCCTAGAGGCTGTGTATGCATAGATGCCTCTAATCTCATAGATTTGACCATTCAACAAACATTGCACAATCATCTGGCGACCGCAGGGGTCGTTACTCACAAGAACTGGTTGAAGTTCATAATGGACCATTATTAATAATCCCGAGTAACCATGCAAACGAGCATATGCAATCCAATAACCATCAAAATAGGAGCATTGCGATACCAACAAACTCATGCTGATTGTGTTTTTGCAAATTAACTATTTTTGCCTTAACAGTATTTACATAGTGCTAGGGTAGCCGCCACTTATCAAGGTTACATAACCCGCGCACATTGTACGAGATGAATCTAATACAATTATGCATGAAAGATCATATGTACAAGTGGCAAAAGAACGTAAGAGATTAGGTAAACGTGCCCATGGACACATCTTCATCCACCACATCTGTGCTAGGTCCAATCTGTGATTCAATGCAGAAAAAGGTTCCTCAGAGTTTGCATGCGAGGTGGACCTCACCAATAAGTACATCCTTGTAAGAATGCATCGCTTTTTCACGTACCATTATCATTACATGGAAGTTGCTTAAATGATTCATTCTTATTAGCATCAACAAGTGGAACATAATTAAGAGAGGAGGGTGGAGTGCTAATCTTCACTACTTTTTTAAGCACCACCCAAGTATTATTATCACTTGATCCAACATTCTTACCTTTCACAGCATTGCCATTATCAGGAATAGCAGATTGAGGAGGCTTGGTTTTCCCTTTTTCCACATTGGGAGCCACATTAGCAATGGAAACTCCATTTTGCTTAGCCTCACTGATAGATTTTCCCGTAGGGACGAGAGCGAATGATGGAACTGTTGAAGGAGGGGGCTGCAAGATAGGTTTAGGGCATTCTGATTGCATGTCTCCAAATTTACCACATTTGAAATAGGACTTTGCAAACTTGCCCCATTTGAGTTTGAAAGGGCGTTTGCCCACCCATGGGTCCCCCAAATCAACCATAATGCCATCTGGGGTTGGTTTGTCAGTATCCCAAAGAATGCAAAACCTATTGGTGTTCGCATCCAATTTTGGGGGGCAAACCACCTTCCCGAACTGTGCAACCAAGAATGGTAGAAAGTGTCTCCATGTGCGAGGGAAATCAACAATTTTCACCCCCTCCGGACATTTATGGCCGATAAGATTTTGATAATCCTTTGTCAATGCCCATGGCAAAACATGGGTCATTTGCGTGCTTAAAGAAAGAGGAGACATCAACAACAACAAACTTTTGGCTTCAGTATCTACCAACTGGACTTCATAAAATCCACGAGCAGCGAAATAAACCCCATGGACAGCCTGACGTTCGAGAAGAAAATAGACCCATTGCCCGACATCCTGCGCAGTAGGCATTTTCCCCGGGAAAAACAAGATGACTGCATTCATAGCATACTAGTCCATGAGGTCACAAGAATACGCACCTCAAGAACATGTGCCTGACCATTCCAAGCTTTTTAAGCCGCCTCAAAATCCTCATACAAACAGGTTTTGATCTCAGAAGTGGCTTCCAATAAATTACCCTTGGCTTTCTGACGCTTAAATACAGACGGAGATTTGGACATATAGTAACAAAGCCATCCAGAGAGCAAATGCCTATAGAAAGGTGCACTACAATTAAAAAAATTTAAAATAAAATAAATTATAAATTTAGTGACCTCTAGCTCTATACAGGAACCAAAAGAAAACGTGCATGAAGCCACAGAAGGGCATACATCAAATTAGCACTCCGCCTTCCCACAATTCTGTTCAAATCCACACTGAGTATTCTAGCAAACCAAACTCTGAACCCCAATTCTGTGTCTAAGTTGATGGTGATTACCCACATACTGGCAGTGCGGTGTGACACCCTCTTTGTTTCTGAATTGCAAAGGAGACGTCTTCTGCTGCTGTCTCTCTCTCTCTCTCTCTCTCTCTCTCTCTCTCTCTCTCACACACACACACACACACACACACACACACGCACACCTTCGTGCCCACACACACACCCCTGCGCGCCGGTGTGGAGGGCTTCAGAGATAGCATGCTGTCAAACAAAGCTACTACTGCAGGACGAGCTGTAGCTGAAACAGGCGGGTGCAGTCACTGACACGCAGGCAGAGCATGCGCAGGGCTCACCTGCCACAGGGCTGCAGGTTCGCGCAGGAGCTGATTCGCGCGCGTGCGGCACACACACACCCAAAAAAAAAAAAAACAATGTATGAAGTGGTTGGACTGTATGAACTGCTGGTGTAGTGGGTTATTCTGACGAGTGGTTTTACGGCATAGTCACAAGGGACGCGTCCCGAGGAGTGGGGACGGGGACCGGAGCTCAAATGGATTTTTAGTGTAAAAAAGAGGGCGGAACGGCAAGTGGGGACAGGAAGCCCAAAAATGGGCATCCCCTGTGACTATGTTTTATGGAGGTAGGTGCTGACATGATATGCTGTTCAGAGGCAGGTGCCGATGTGGCAGTTTACACGAGCTGCTACTTTTTGAGCCCCTCGTGGCCGATAAGTCAACCTGTTGCTTTTACTACATGAGTTGGTTTTAGAACTTCGTGAGATGCTTTTAGTATAGATAAGAGGCTAGTATGTAGTTGTAATCAGATTCTGGGAGTTGCCTCTCTTGAGCAGTTGCACTGTATAAACTGCTTGATATCATCATAAAAGAAAATTGAATCCATGCGACACCCACCTTATCTAATGCAGACCCACTATGTGTGCTTGATTAACAACTCATCTCTACCTTAGCAATTGCCCGAAAGAAAAGAGTAGTTAAATCTATGTCAAGGAAGAAGCTCGAGCAATGCATTTTGGTTGTGACAGTGACTTATGATGGTTAGGTGTATGCTTGAATATAATGGCTGGAGCCACAATATGATAGCCAAGGATGTGTTTAACAGAATGCTGGATACAGGCACAGAAGATAAAAAATGTGTTTGTTTTTGTGTGGCATGCCAAAGCTCATGTCGTGCGGCATGAAGTATTATGGTTGTAGTATGTACAACCATCTGAATATACGGTAGGATGTATTCTACACCGTATGTACCATGTAAGACCTCTGTGGTACCTATTGACTGTATGATGACAGTGAGGTGATGTGCTTGCAGATTGTATGAGTTTGCACTATTGTTTTGCAAAAGAGTTCCAATACATGCGACTTCCACACCAGCAGGAATCACTACGTAAATAAGAAAATAAAGTAGTGTTTGCATAATTACAAGCAGATTGGTTGTTCTTGTACCCTTTGGGGCTTTGGCAACAAGATAATAATACTCCTTTTGATGGTGCAAGTGCGTATATAATTTGTTTAATTCTTGCAGGTTGCGGAAAGGGCTTTATTTTTATGGAACAATGATCATATCGTCAATCTGGTGGCACAAAACCGAGCAGTTATCATACCGTTGGTGTTTGCACCATTGGAGAAGAACATTCAGAGTCATTGGAATCAAGCTGTGCATAGTCTGACCTTAAATGTCAGAAAAATACTAGTGGAGATGGATCAGGAGCTCTTTCTGGAGTGCAAGCGCAAGTTTGAAGAGGACAAAGCAAAGAAAATTGAATCGAATGAGAGGCGCCAAGTAGTGTGGCAACGGCTAGAAGCATTAGCCTTATCCAATCAAACTGAGAAGCCAAAGGAAGAACTCCTGCTTCTGAAAAATAGAAGTGACCTACTTGATAAAGTCCATTAAGTACAGGGGCATTATGAACACCCATGTTTACAAGGTTTCATGAGATGAGGGGAGTTGTTCTCTAGGGACCTTCAGCATGTTTTTGTGCTATAGACAACTTCCTACTTTGCATTTTTTTGGGACAAGAACTGTGCAGAAAACAAAGACGATTTGCAAGGCAGGGGTAAGAGGCAAGGGAGAGCCAACAGCTGCCGAGGTAACATGTGCAAGGTTGCCTTTCCACAGCTGAACAATCTTATGTCTTGTATGTAAGAATCTCTTCGGGCCTCTTGGATGTTGAAAGCTGCCAGATGGTTTTGTGTAAAATATATGTAAGAGGCAGTCAATGTAATTATATAGTAGTTGATGGGTATCGTACATGTCTCTGGCATCAACCTACGTCCACTTATATAGGTAGTTGATGGGTATCATACATCTCTCTGGTGTCATACCTACGACCACTTTTTGGATGTGTATTCTGAAGGTCTAAGCATAGGTGAGAGTGCCCAAGATGCTTTGATTTAAATACTGAGATGCAAGACCCTTGTCAGGGAAAGCATGTCCGGGTTGGCGTCATGGCCCAGCCCATGTGATAGTGCCAAAACCAATATTCATATGTTTCGTGGTAATTTCCTGTGTGTGTTTTGCAGTACATAGCTGGCTATGCTTTTGAGTAATTGTTGCAAGTGGGTTTGACAGTAAAATTTTGAGGTATGATCCATACAAAGAAAGCATCGATAGCAAAGCGAAAGTGTTGGCTTCTGAGATTGGGAGCCAATAATTATTGTTCCATGCCACAAAGTGTGCTGTCTTTGCCACACAGGACTAATCCTCTGTAGGCATATAAAGAGCGTGCCTTATCCTCTCTATTCGAGCTCTTTTCTGTTTCATTACTCTTAGCCCATTTACTCTGGAATTTTGATGATGGGCTTATCGTACACCGAGGAGGGTTGTGCCTATGCCGATGCAACTTGTGTATATGTGTTGCTCGGATGTAAAATGTATAGTCTTCAATCCTTGAGAGGACCTATGATGATTGCTACTTTGGTTCAACCTTTAGTAGAGATTGACATCAATCTTGCTCAAATCGATCTCTTCATGATACCTAAGGTGAATGTTACGAACATGTGCAACTAGTCTTGCTTGGTTGGCCTTGTGTAGTTGATGTGTGAAATGTTGTAATTGTGTAGATTGCAATAGTATGTGTATTGCCTACTTGCTTGTTTCTAACAAATTTGTATAATTATCTTAAGATTCCTACTTCGAAGGCTCCTTAAACTTCCTTCAAGCAACCCCGATGAGCCTCCATCGATGTGCTTGTCTCCCAATCTTGGGCTCTCGGCTACCATTATTGCATCCTTTACCACCAACTGCTACACCACTTATTCCCCTTATGCCTTAGCTTGAAATGGAGAGAGAGAGAGAGAGAGAGAGAGAGAGAGAGAGAGAGAGAGTCGCTTCTATTTGCAATGTTTTCTATCACAACCTAGCCTTCCCCCAAGGTTTAGAGCCTTACCTATCATCAACCTTCTCGTGTTGACTATACCCATATTTACTCATAGTAGTTTGTGTGTAAATAGGATGCTATTGGTAGATTGCTTCATAACTTTTTCTTAAGCAAAAAGAAAATTGTTCGCTAAATGCAAAAAAATAAACAAAGATTTTGCGTAACAATGGTGAAATCAAAACAACATTTCTTTGTAAAGCACACATGCAGACTCTCCATTAGTATAGAGCACTAACCTTATGAGTAATGTCTTCATTTGAACAAATTTATACGACATTTGAACAAGTTTGTACGACAAAAGTTTTGCCTTTGAGGAGCTACAAAAGAAAAAGAGAGCACTATTTAAAACTTTTCATACTAAGGAAATAAAAGTAAAATAAAAAAATAAATAATGCACATCTTTGTGAATGCCATACAAAAGTATGGTGGAGATTCGGCACAGTGCTTCTCCAAAATTTATAAGAAACAAAAGTTGTCTCGACTCTTCTACTACATAGTCATGGTATTTAAAAAGAAGATAACAAACCTGAATTTCTCTTTGATAATTTGGTATTTAAGTCTTTGCCACGGCCACATGAAATTCTCTCTTGTAATTTCGTATTTTAGTCCTTGCCACCGATATGTTGGGCATATCCTATAATCAACATGTTCCGAGAGCCTACATTTTTAATAGAAAGCTCATTAAGAATTTTTCTAAGAACACGAAAGTTGGCATACCTATCGAACAAAGCATTGCCAAGTGCAACATGTTTCTCCAATAACCATCGAATAGCAATGTCGTAGTGAATTCTCTTAGCCATGTGAACGTCTTGCATAAGGTCACAAGTATTTAAGACGCAAGCATATGCAATTGTATTTGGTAAAAGTCCTTCCTTGAGCACTCTCCTAAGTCACAAGGATAGGCAATTGCATTTGGCAAAAGGCCTTCCTTGAGTAAGATGCCTCGCTCCACTTGTAGTCCCCAAGGGTGATTTAGATATTTTGGGATAGAATCAAGCATGTTCCTTTGTTGCTGCTCTGATAACTTTCTCCTCTCTTTGGGCAAGGTAGATTGTGTTATTGGAGCTCTCTAAAAAGTATCATCTCGATTTCTTACAATTTTCGCAAGTGATGGAGTACCTTGTTTGCCCTCTAAGGAAGGCCGGTCCATCCTCATTGATCTCAATTTCAAGCTCCAATGCCTCACATCCAAGACGTCTAATTCTATGAACTTATTTTCTTTAGTGGTGACCTAGAAGAGCCATTTTCATCCTCATGTGTGATGATAACCCCAGAAAGCGTCGATTAATACTAGAAAGTTAGATTCTTTATTGAGAGATCAACTTCTTTTCATCGGTAGAAGATCTTGCCGCGTCTTTTGGTTTGTGGCTTTTGCCATCCTGTCATGTTCACTTCTGCTATCATATCTACCATTACCACTCCTCCTATGTTGTTCCCCTTCCTTGAACTTAAGCCTCATGCTCAAGCAAGAGAAACCAACAGAATGGAGGGTTTCTCCATAACTTACATATATTTGATTCAACTTTCATAGGTTTCAATTGTGCTATTGGATTTTTTTCAGGACCCAATGGGTCAGCATGGGTACAATAGGTTGCAAAATCCATGGTTCCTTTCCCCCCACATGAAGGCTATCTGTCAACTCTGCCATGAATCGAGTGCCCTATCATCTGCACTTGTCATCACTGATAGCCATACTACAATGTCGGCATGCCGCTCGTGCGCTAAGAATTAGACCAACAAGGAGTTCATGTATCCTTGAAAGGCTAGATCACCCAAGACATTTGCTCGTGGACACAAAGCAAGTGCACGTGTAGGGATTATTAGTCTTGTGTGGAGCATTGTGAGGCCAAGCAAGTAGTAGGGGTACTATCTGAAAGAAATTCTAAGAAAAAAGAGAGTAAAGCGAGATGCGATTTTGAATGTAAGCCATCGGGGGTAGCCATTGCTGAGCAAGGAGCAGAGGCCAGCGCGTACGTGCAGGAAGCAGTGGATGCCACCGACAGAGGCATGTCTACTAGCTTGCCAGGCTTGGATGAGGGTGCAAGAGAGGAGGTTTTGTTTTCTATATCACAAGAAGATTTAGAAATTTTCTCATGTAGGAAAACGGAGTCTTTTCCAGTGTTTTTCATACAATGAATAACATCATGAGCTTCTGCTCGAGAGGCACCACATACCTAGCTATGTATGCAGTGCCTCCCTCACAAAAATCATGATGTTGAGGTAAGTCACAATGTGGGAGTTATTCTGAGAATTTGTCCAAAACTTCTTGTGTATGGGAGGGTGTGCGGTAGAGTCGCCTTGTCATAGGGGTTAATCTATAAATGGAGGCAAATGTGTCAATTGTAGTCGTAGTAGTTAAAGTGACAAGATGATACTATGGATATTGCTTGATACTGTTTTACTGAACAAAAACTACAAGTCATAATAAGCAAATAATACTTTGTGAAACATACTAATGAAATTAAAACTTTTTGTTGGCACTCCTGCCGAAAGGGAGTGTAAATACAAAAGAATTTCAGCCCGTGTACAACGGAGCACCCTTTCAATTTTTGGAAGGTATGTTTTATTTTCTAGTTTCTCTTCTTCTGGCCGCTGCTAGATCTCGGACTCTTTGTCCTAGTCAGCAAAGCGCTCTACCTCCAGGTCAGCACTAGCCATCCTCCATGTCAGTGCCAAAGGCCAGAGAATTTTACCTACGATCCCACTTTTACATTGGGCCCT
Organism: Adiantum capillus-veneris; assembly: GCF_014529385.1. NCBI lineage: Eukaryota > Viridiplantae > Streptophyta > Polypodiopsida > Polypodiales > Pteridaceae > Adiantum > Adiantum capillus-veneris. The sequence goes on along the minus strand of NC_140953.1, from coordinate 53,522,166 downwards.
AGCCTCTTCTCTCTCTATCTAGACTTTTGCTCTCTCTCTCTCTCTCTCTCTCTCTCTCTCTCTCTCTCTCTCTCTCTTCAAAATTAATGCAACGTCGCTGGCTTTAGAAGCCTCCAAGCAAAGCATTTAAAATTACATAGGCTCCAACAGTTAGCCTTCATTTATCCCAACTTCAAACTGGACTTTGCTTTAAAGAAAATTGTCCTCACACTCAAGCGTAAAAATTGCCCCTCCACACAATAATTTTCCAGAAAAAATTGTTCACACAATGCTTTCCCAAAAATTCAACTGCTACACAAAAAATACACACACACACACACACACACACACACAAAATGTATTTTCCCCCAATGCTTAACCATGGATTAAGCTATTAGTTATGAAACTCTCTCTCTCTCTCTCTCTCACACACACACACACACACACACACACACACACACACACACACACACACACACACACACACACACACACACACACACACACACACACACACACACAAACATGTGTCCCTTCTCTATGAGATTTCTCATATATCCGCACAATTCTTTCCTTATAGCTTATGTTGATGGTATGGAAGACACACACACACACACACACACACACACACACACACACACACACACACACACACACACACACACACACACACACACACACACACACAATGGATCTCTTCATTGTACTTTGTTTGATGCTTATTGATGGCGCTATATAGGTAGCTCCCGCTCCCATTTTCATGCTACACCATGCATATCCAAATTCCTAGCCTCGGTATTTTTAATTCACATTCACTTGAGTGGTTGCACATACGCAACGATCAATCTAAATAGAAGATTGTCCATGAAGCACGAATTCCATGGTCGCGTGTGAGCGATTTTGTTGTCGGGGAGGCCAAATCCACCGATTATCCGACGACCTTCAAGACATACACACACCATCGACGTACTCTTTCACAACTTGAGCTCATCACAAGCAAAACTTGGATTGAGAGAAAAGTGTGAGTTTAATTTCTATCTCTTATCTTTTAATCCTAGTTCGGTTGCAAGTTTAGGGTGCAATTTTAATGCATCTTTTGGTGTGCAATTTTAGGTTTTGGTGTGCATATGGCCCAAAAGACTCATCGGAAACAACACCACCATCCAAGTGTGCTTGAAGGAGAAGACCGCATTGGAGATTCATCAAACTCGGTGCCCGTTAGTACAAGGAAGAGGCGTGCGCCACTCACTAAAGGATTTCTCTTGAAAGGTTGTCAGTGCCATTTTAGCATTAAGCGTTTGGCCAAGGAGCAAGATGTAGCTGTGATTTCTTACATCCATCCCTATCACACCAATAAGTTGGATGAGGTATGTCATGGTTCTTCTCATCCAGATGTATCTTTGAAGTTCTCCCCTTGGATTTCATTGCACAAAAAGATATGGGTATCAAGTATGCTTTATCGTGGTTTTTCTCCCCAACAAGTCATGGAAAAGCATATACAAGCACTACACACCCAAAAGGAAGAGGATCCTAATTACAAATTGGTGAGGAATGACTTCTTTTGCATACGTGATATAATGAATATAGGGAGCAAGCTCTCTATTGACCAATATCAAATGCATGATAATGATGCGGAAAGTGTGCAACGTTGGTGCAATGAAAATACGCTTAGCATATTCATATATCAATCACAAGATGCAATGCACAATGTGGAGTTTATGCTAGGAATCCAAACTCCATGGCAAAGAGATATTTGCTACAAGTACGGGAATGGAAATGTTCTCGCAATGGATGCAACCTTTGGAACAAATAAGTACAAGGTGGGTAATATTGGCACTTTCATTTTAGCTTGATCAAATTCACTTGTGTACTTTGTTGTTGCATTATCATGACAAGCACTCTTGTGTTGTAGTTTTATCTTTACACGATACTAGTCTTTGATAGTCATCGCAATGATGTTCCCATTGCATGGATCTTGACTTCCTCGGGCACATTTCAAACGACTTGTACATGGCTCACAAGCTTTAGAAACCATATGTTGGATCACTTTAAGTCTTGGGAACCTGGAGCATTCATGGTTGACGATGTTGAAATAGAAATAGGGGCTTTACGGTATATCAACCTTTTAGATGACATGTAATGTGAGCGACCATCATTGCCCTTTAATCTCACATATGCTTATACGTTTTGCAGGAATGTATTCCATGTACCTATTTTGTTATGTTTATGGCATGTCAAGAGGTGTTGGCGAAAGCATTTCATCAAGAAGGTGAAGGATTGGCCAACGAGGGCGGATATGTTCTGCGCATTGGGCATGATATGTATGGCTAGCCTACCTCATCAGAGGATGCCACAAAGGAGGATGCAAAGCTTTTGTTGGAGTCATTCTACTCAAAGTACAACGAAGAGGAGGAGTTCATCTTGTACTTCAAAACATATTGGGAGTCAAAGATAGGTACACAATTAACTTCCTCTCTTGTGTACTCTCATTGTATTTCTCTTACAAGATTCATGTTTTGGCACATAGGCATGTGGATACGTGCAACCCGCAATTTCCACATGCAGGGCAAGACACGAACGACGCTATTGAGGCCTACCACAACCATCTCAAGTACAAGTTTCTAGGCTCATCAAAGAGGTTAATGGCCCGTAGAGTTGATTGGCTTCTACACAAGCTTACTACAACGTGCCTACCATTTTATTGGTTCATGAAGCAAGTGAAAGATAATGGTTTCAAACGCAACAATGCAATAGAGAATGCCGTTGAGAACTCCTACCAACAAGCATTGGGCATTCTTGATGGATATGTAAGGCATATGGATTCTTCTTCAGGTGTTGCATTGGTGCAAAGTATTACCACACAAGGGCATTTCCACACAGTGTTCAATGCCGATTGTGATTGGGCATGTTGTACTTGTCGGTGGGCTGAACAAGGAAATGTTTGCAAGCACCAAATCAAGGTAATGCTTATGAAAGGCGATTCCCATTCATCATTGATAGCACGATGCTTGCTTATGTATAGCGCTTCAAACATGTCCTCAATGCCTAGAGGAAACCGGCCCACACTTACAGGGACAAATAGTGATCATGGGGCATCAAGCCCTACCATGGATTGTAATGTCTTGGAAGGGGAGCTCTGCTTGGTTGAATCATCGACACACGCGACAAGCATTCAACCACTTCGACACATTTTTGAGGATTTGATCGGCCTAGTGGGTGAGGACAAGGTGCTCATAAAGGAGGCATGTGAAGGATTAAAGTGGACCCTAGGTTATGTGAGCCTACTGAAGGCACGCAAAGAGATGGATCGGGAAGCAAGTGCCGGATTCATCTCCATGGAGGATGGTTCCGGAAACTCACTCAAGCGTGCTCGGCCATTCATTGAGAGAAAGGGTGGAAGGAAGCACCAAGAACCCACTATCCAACCATTCACAAAGCCCCTAAAGCAACCCAAAGTCTCCATGCAATCAAAGTTGGATGCAAAAGCCAAGAAACACAACACCAATGTAGAGTCATCTTGAGTACTTTGTAGCTGAACACACCTTGTATGTTTTTATTCAAGTTTTCAAATTACTTCATTTGTGGCAAGACTCTCCAACATTTTGCGTATCTCAAAGAGAGAGAGAGAGAGAGAGAGAGAGAGAGAGAGAGAGAGAGAGAGAGAGAGAAGTTTGAAACATTTTCATTGTTATGTAGCTAAGTTTGTATATGTGACTTATCAAGAGAGATACACAATGTATATGAAAGAGAGGGGGGTGGAGGGATATTGTAGCATGGTTATGGTCTCCATCACTTGCAATATATAGTTTTGGTACCAAGGTTAGCTTCATTTACAAATGAATGTGTTTTTCAAGTCATTACAAAAATTATGGGCACAAAACTCTCTCTCTCTCTCTCTCTCTCTCTCTCTCTCTCTCTCTCTCTCTCTCTCTCGCGTGCGCGTGCCATCAATCCACACACACATACAAACACAATGTGCTAATTGAAAAGAGCGAGTAAGCATGACTAAAACTAATCTGCAAATCGATTTGAAAACCATACATTAAATAGGAGAGTTACAATGTTGTTGAATTTGAAAGAAGAAAAACAAGGTTGTTGAACAAAGAAGAGACACTTTAAGCTACATTGGAAGGTATCCCTTTGAGTCTAGAAGATCTCCTTTGAGGCACCATAATGTTGACATTTTGATTCATTTTGTGTTGCCTCTTGGTTTTGTGGCGTCCCGTAGTTTCACCCACTTCTTGGTTGCACCTCGCCTCGACACGTGTCACTTTATCATGGTCCTCCTTGTCACTCTTACCCACATTGTTCATGGGAAGAGGTTCAGCTACGTCATGCTCTACATATACGTCTTTGGTAGGAGGAGTTACCAAATCCACTAATTACACCACACAAAAGGAACCATCAATAACATATAAGAGAAATAAAAAAGAGAAGCTTCTAAGGACAATGATCACACTCTAAAAGAGAGGGTTTACCTTCAAGCCTTGGACCCTCGAGCTTCTCCCGCTTTGCACACTCTATGTATCCCGCCACGACGAATTGAGCACATTTAGAATCAAAAGAAATGCTTGAATCATACATGCGAAGAGCACTCCGAGCTTGTTGCACATGCAAATCGTTCTCTCTTTGAGACCACTTCCCCAAATAGCGAATATAAGGAATCGAGACTTCCGTGTTGTGTTCTTGAGCAAAGTGACATAGCATGCCTTCTCTCCCAACGATGCCTTTAAGGCCAGCTGGTTTAGCCTTGCACTCATCGCGCTTGCAATAGAAAACATTTCTATTTCTTGATTTGTACAAGATTTCCTTGTACTCCATGAACACAAAAAAAAAACTTTCTTCACTTATTGAAGGCATGGAGGAATGTGTGTTTCACATAATGTGTAAGCATGCATGAAGGAGTTATTCAGAGTCATGCATGAGCACTTCTTAAGGCTCCACAAGCATGACTCCATAAGTAAGTTAAGTTCCATTACACTAAATTGATTAAGTAGCCCACCCTAGACAGTTTCCAACTACTCTCTCTCTCTCTCTCTCTCTCTCTCACACACACACACACACACACACACACACACAAAAGACCATATAATGTTAGCCTCTCTCTCTCTCTCTCTCTCACTCACTCACACACACACACACACACACACACAAACAAGACCATAATGTTAGCCTGCCATGTAAAATTTCATACAATATTTTAGCTCTCTCTCTCTCTCTCTCTCTCTCTCTCACACACACACACACACACACACACACACACACACACACAGACAAGCCTTAATAATAATTACACAACACCATAATGTTAGCCTGCCATCATAAAATTCCATGCAATATTTTAGCTCTTTCTCTCTCTCTCTCTCTCTCTCTCTCTGTCTCTCTCACACACACACACACACACAGCCCTGCCAAAGTTGCCTTTTCTTTCTACACCGTTTGAAAGAGAAAACAATTACATTTGATTAAAGCTAAAGCCTACAACCCCACATTTGATTAAAGCTAAAGTGTCCTCACATTAACTTGAAGGAGATAAAATGTGCACCTCATCATTCTCCCTACGCACTTGGAATTCTCCCCGAAGCCGCGCCCTCTCAATGTGATGATCCGGTTCATGGACGCCCTTGCTCATCGGTTCTTTGTCTCTTGCTCGTCGAGCATCGTCAAGCTCGATCTCAATTGGCATAACCACAATTGGCTTATCGTTCTCCTTACGCACTTGGAATTCTCCCCGAAATCGTGACAACAACATGTGGTGATCCGGTTCATGGCTACCATTTAGCCCCGGTTCTTTGCCTCTTGCTCGAAAAGCACCGTCATGCTCGATCTCGATCGGGTATGAGACAGTTTCAAGGTCACTCTCACTTGGTGTAACCACAATCGTATCATTGCGATTCCCGTGCCGGCTACAATCCGTCTCATCAACGCACGGAGTTCCCATTCCGTGAGAGCTTTCCCCTCCAATGTCAGAAAAGGCACATGATCCCCTTGTAGCTCATCGGGGTTTCTTTCCACGACAGCCATTCTCAATGGGTAGAACCCATGTGGCCATATAGATAGATAGATAGATAGATAGAGAGAGAGAGAGAGAGAGAGAGAGAGAGAGAGAGAGAGAGAGAGAGAGAGAGAGAGAGAGAGAGCAGCAAGAAGGAGTACTTGGCTGGGGAGGGGGAGGGGGAGAGAGAGAGAGAGAGAGAGAGAGAGCGCAGCAGCAAGGAGTACTTGACTCTTTGGCTGGTGCAATGGCCCTTGCTCTGCTGATTCTAGCCTGCGAAAAAGGAGCACGCGGCTGCTGACAATTAGCCGTTGTTGTTGGTTTGGGGGGGGGGGGGGGGGGGGGAGGGGTCCACACAGAAAAGCGCTCCATGTTGGTCTGTTTTACCTCAGGTGAGTCAGCCAGCGTGGATGCCACCTCTACAAAGAGGCCGATTTCTAACTCAAGCCTCTTCTTCTTTGTTTCCTTCTCTCTCACACCTCCTCTCCTCCTTCTCTCTCTTTCTTCAGTCAGAGTGAAAGGCAGTGCTTTCTTTAGACGCCTTGTTTTGTAAAGCGCGCATGCAATGTGTCAATAAAGAGAATGTACCAACCTTATGCGTAATCTCTTCATGGGACAATCACTGGTCTGATGGTAGAGAGCTTCGAGGGAGGCTTCCCATCCCTCCCTTACCCTCTCACTCTGTTCGATACTTGCTGCTTCAAGTACCCAAAGGGCCTTTTGAGAGAGAGAGAGAGAGAGAGAGAGAGAGAGAGGTTACTCATCAGAGAGTTAACTTACCTCTTTACTGGTCCTCTTTGGTCGGCTTGAGGGAGGTTGTGACTCAACAATCTTGATTTACACTCACGATTTGAAAAGCATGGAGGTGTTCAATGCCTTTATGATTACAATTGTAGTACAAATCCATGCAATGCAGTAGCGTAAGATTTAATGAGCTAGTAGTATGTACTATGTATGTGCCTTCATGGTTTATTGGGGGGATCCTCCAAGATTGAATTTGTTTGGATCGTAGGACTAGCTCATTAAATCTTTTTATTAGCAAGTCCTCATGGTTCACGTTGATTTGGAAACGTTGTCAGGATTTTTTTGGAGCAAGGGATTGCGCATATGTACATACCCATGCATGGTGCATCAAATAAAGTATTGCCCATTTTCCAGAGCCAGGTGGTTACGTGGGGCCCACATGTGTACAGGTAGGACACCATGTACATAGTGCATCGATTTTCATCGTTACTAGTACCATTGTGTTTTTCTACAATAAGGAGGAGTTGGTAGCGCGTAAAACTTCTCGAGGAAGCTATCCGCGGGCCGACGACGTGAGGTCAGCAGGTGCGTCAGATGGCATCTAGTGGCGTCAGGAGGGCGAACGAGGTCAATATTTGCACGCAGATGAGGACGGACACAACGTGGGTGTTTGCTTGTGAGAATTATGCAGAAAGGTCATCATGAGGACCTTTTTTTGGGGCCACTTCACGTGGTGGCGAGATGCATTATTGGAAAAAAGCTGAGTGCCAGGTGTGCGAATGATGCAAAAAGGTGACAACTATGCACTGCGAGGTCAGTTTTTGGCCTGTTCGGGGTCCGTTTGAGGTCATCTAAAAGGCCAAGGGTGCCCAACTAATAAAGCTAAGTGTGGGAACTGAAAAAACAGAGAGAAGACCAGAAAAAACGTGGAGAAGAGAGGAGGAACAGCCGCAGGTGTGTTTTTGCTCATTTTGGAGCCTGTTTTGGCCGTAAACTGCTCATCCGAGGTCGGATTTGAGCACTTTGACATTGTAGACTGGGGTTTTGGGCCGTTCCGGACGCGATGGCGCTGTCCATTTTGCCAAATTCCTCACTCTTTTCCTGCTGTTTTTCTGTGTAAGTTCCTCCTATGAGCGAAGTTTCTGCTCCAGTTTGTGATTGTATCTGGCTTCTTTCACCCATAGTGTGTGAGCTATTTGCCCCATTGGTGTTGGCCCAAGCTCATTTGTATCTAAACATCAAAAATTCTCCTCTTTTGAGCTGAGTTTTTGGGTGTGTGTGTGTGTGTGTGTTTGTGTGGAGTGGGCAAGTGGATAGTCTCTCTCCTCTCACTCCAGAGATGTGTTCCCTGTCTCGGCCAGGTGTGTTGTGTAAGCCGAGTGGTGCCCCATAGTGTGTGTGTGTATCTTCCCAAGAGTGTGTGTCGGGTCGTTATAGAGGCGCTGTGTGTGTTTTCATCCCGCTCACATTCTTTTGGCGCCCCCACGGAGGATCTTCTTCGAGTACCTTCTTCTTCGAGCTTCGAGCTTCGAGCTTCGAGCTTCGGGATTGCAGGTTGCAGATTACAGATTACAGGTTACAGGTTACAGGTTACAGGTTACAGGAACAGGGACAGGGACAGGTACAGGTGATTCACACAGGTACAGGTAGCTGGAGTACAGTGATGTCACTTGCAGTTGTTGTGGGAATGCATCACTTGGCGCCTATTTGAGCGCATTGTCTGTTGGATTGTACGTTACTTGTGGAAACTGCCATTGTACGCCTTTGTGGAGCCATATATGGTTTTATTTGGCAGTCCCAGCCATTTCTGGAACTTGGTCTGGAAGATAGTCATTTCTGAGACTTGACTATACGCGATTTGCATTAGCCTTCGTGTGAGGGTCGATAGCGTGAGGTTTTTATTGAGCTGGGGGATTCTCAAATGTGGAGATCCTTTCGGTGATACAGGTAGCTGGAGCACCCTTTTCGTGACCTCGCCATAGGCTATGTACTAGTGAGTCCTACTTGATGCTCGGGTTCTATTGTTGACAGTTTATGCATACATAGACAGTCTATATTTTGGGTTCCTACTGCTCTACTTCTGGGGAAACTCTGTCGAAATTTTCCCAAGTTATGATGGCTGGTTTTTTGGTATTTTGAGCCATTTATGCTGTTATGCTGCTGAAATTTTGGCAAAATCAGAGGTTGAGTCAGGTGTGCCTTCTTGGGAGCTTCATGGTTGGCTTTAATGGATGATCAAAATGGCCCTCAGTTCACTCCTTTTCATTTAACGCAAAGAATTCAGATAAATGTTCATGTGTCCAGGAAGATCTTTTTCCAGCAGCGCATAGTCTTTATGTTTGGGCCAAGAAGATTGAGAGAGATCCTGGAATGTCCTTTGCCTGTTGTAATTCCGATGATCAACTATGAAAACTCATTTGATGTGCATGTGTTTGTTCTCATCTAAAGCTGAGCTCCATTGAGGTTTCTGGGGATTGGGTAGTAAAAAGTTTTGGGTTCTTGCACTTGTGTTCGAAGGGGTTCTCAAAGCATCATAATTTGGGTAGCCATGGCTTTCTCTTATCCCGAGTTTCATGGAAGAAGTGATGAAGATGTGGAAGAATTTTTGGAAAAGATGGAGGTTGCCTGCATTAGCAACCAGATTCATGACCCTACGCAAATGTTACGCCTTCTCCAAATTTGTTTGAAGAGTGATGCACGAGCTTGGTCCAAAGCATTTGAAGAGGAGTTGCGTATGGCTGATCCACCTATAAGATTGAGTTGGGACAATCTAAGGCATGGATTGGAAGTGGAGTTTGTGAAGATAGAAGACCCTGACAAAGTGTGGCAAGAAGTACAGGCTTTGGTGCAAAAGGAAGGTGAGCCAGTAGATGCGTACATACGTAAGTTTTCATTGGCATGGGAGCGAATGTGCAAGGCTTTAGCACCACAGGTACCCCCGCCTGACATGATGAAGAAGGACAGGTTCTTGGCTGGTCTTTGGGAGAATATACGTTGGAGAGTAGAGCTAAAGAAGCCTAGGACATATGAAGATGCACTAGAGGTAGCAAGGAACAAAGAGTGGAAGCTGAGGAAAATGAGCCAGTTAGGGGTGGAGTCTTTGCCAATGAGGTCTGAATTTCAGCCTATAGAGTCTTTACAAGGGCGCATGTCAGGGGTTCATCATGAACCAGTGGTTCCTGTTACTACTCAGGTTATGCCAGCAGTGGTCACTACAGCAGTGCAAGATGATGGCCTAAGGCAAGACATGAGGCAAGTGGTTGATCTGATGAAGAATCTCAGCCTAAACATGCTAGGTCAAGTGGGAAATAATCGAGGTCGAGGGCGGTTTGCAAATCAGCCAGGAGGTGAAGAAAGACCTAGGAATGGTGCTGGACAAAGTAATAGTAGGTTTTGGAGGCAGACGCCCACATGTTATAATTGTGGAGAGTTGGGTCACATCAGCCCGCAATGTGATAAGCCACCAAGGATGGGGGGAGACATGTATCCATTGCCAAGACAGGTGCTAACTAGGTCAAATGATTATGGCATCGAAATTAAGGGAGACGAAGGAACCAGTGGACTGACCCAGGAGGAAAAAGGGAAGACAAAAGTGCTAAGTGTAGTCACCTTGGAGAAGGCATCAAAGCTAGAGGATACATTAGTGATGCCTATTGGGAAGAGGACCACAGAGGATAAGGAAGGAAGAAGTGCCCCAGGTCCTAGTAAGAAGAAAGGAAAGAGCCATGAAGGCGAGGATGTCAAGGCCAAGAGGAAAAGGAGAGCTCGTCGAAAGTTTCATGTTTCAGATTTTCCACTAGGGGATGGGCAATTAAGCTATGACTTGAAGGAGGATCTGACGAGCAGGAAGGCAGATGTTACTTTTGGGCAGCTTATAGAGATGGTGCCTAAGCTAAAGCGACAGTGGAAGAGGATGGTTAACCCAATGGAGAAAGAGCCAGAGAGAGGTTCAGTGAAGGTGTTGGCAATGGACGAGCTACCAGACATTTGTCCAATAGTAGATGTGTGGCATAAAAGGAAAAATTTGGGACAAGGTTATGTGGATGGCGGAGCCCAAATATGCGTCATAACACACTCATGCGTTGAGAAGATGGGTCTCACAGTGGCTGGGGTGTCAGGTTTTCGGATCAGATTGGCAAACCATCAAAAAGTAAAATGCTTGGGTGTTGTAAAGAGCTTAGAAGTGGAGGCATATGATGCAAAGGCAGTGGTTGATTTTCATGTGATGCCAGCAGGGTTGGGAGCATATCCTATTATACTGGGCAGACCATGGTTACGTGCAGTGGGAGCTGTTCAAGATTGGCGACATGGTACGATTAGCCTCTATGGAAAGACAGGTACCAAGAAGCTTTATAATATGGACACAAGGAAACGATTAGAGGAGCTTTATGAAGATGAGGATGAGTCTAGTGATGAAGACTCTTCCACGGTGACAGATGAGGATAGTGATAGCACTACCAGCAGTGACGAGGATGCTGATGTTGCATTTATTTTGATGGATAAAGAAATCCAGGAGTGTGGTTTAGTCGCATTTGCGAAGGAAGTTGAGGATGAAAGTGAAGGGCCTTATGAAGTGATTGAAGGGCTGATGCAAACCAAGGTTGAGTTGTCAAAGAAGCAGGAATTGATGACACAAATGATCAGTGGAGACCTCTCAGCTATGGAGAAGGATATATATTTGCATATGCTGGCTAGTTTTCCTGATTTGTTCATTACTTCATATGAAGAGATCAGAGGGTTCAAGGGTGAAGAGATGCATATAGAGCTGAATGAAGGTGCTAAGCCAGTGCGGCAAAGGCTAAGAAGGATGGGTCAAGAGCAAATGGAAGCCTTGCGGGTAGAGGTGGACAAGTTATTGAAGGCAGGGTTCATAGTTCCAGTGGAGACCACAGAATGGGTGAGTCCAGTTGTAGTCAGTCCAAAGAAGGATGGGAAGTGGAGAATTTGTGTGGATTTTAAACCCTTAAACGCAGCCACTAAGAAGAACCCATATCCTCTTCCATTCATCGATCAGATCTTGGATTCAGTGGCAGGTTATGAGAGGTACAGTGTGTGTGATGGTTTTTCAGGCTATTTTCAATTGAAGATTGCTCTTAAAGACCGCACAAAGACAACTTTTATTATGCCATGGGGCTGCTATTGCTACACAGTGTTGCCGTTTGGGTTGTCAAATGGACCATCTTTCTATCAAGAAAGAGCAAATTGGGTGCTGGAACCATTCATTGGTAGTTGTGTTAAGGCTTTTATGGACGACTTCTGTGTCTATAGCAGTAGGGCTGAGCATCATGAGAAGTTGCAGATGGTATTGGCTCGATATGATGAATGTGGAGGACAATTAAATCCAAAGAAATGTCATATAGCACAGCCAAGGGTGAAGTTATTGGGCCATATGGTGTCAGAAAATGGCATTGAGGCTGATCCAGATAAGGTGAAGTCTATTATTCTTCTTCCATCACCTATGAGTACGAAGCAATTGGCAACCTTTATACACAAAGTGAAGTACATGGCACGGTTTATTCCATTGTCTTCGCAGCTTCTTTATCCATTACAACAAGTGGCAAAGCATGATCCATTGCAATGGGATGACAAGTGTGAAGAAGTGTTTCAAGAGGTGAAAGAGGTGTTAGGGGGGTTGTCAGCCATGCAGGCTCCTGATTGGGAGAAAGTTTTTTATGTAAATCCATCAGTAGGGGATGATGCCATTGGAGCCATGCTATTGCAAAAGGGGAAGGGCAGCCATTATATGAGGCCAGTGTATTGTGCAAGCCGAGTGAAGTTGGTAGCGGAGAGAAAGTTATCGGAAGTAGAGCTAGTGATGGCTAGTGTAATATTTGCTTGTCGACGATTTCGTCATTACTTGCTACCACGGCCTTTTGTTTTCTTGACGAGTTATGCCTTTTTGCCACAGTTAATTAATGGTATTAACATGTCAAATGTGGTGAAGAAATGGGTAATTGAGCTGCAAGAGTTTGAGTTCTCTTTTCTAGTGGAAGATAGTACAAGGGCTACCCTAGCTGATTTGTTGACCTACAAGGAGAATCCCCTTATTGTTAAAGAAGAGGTGGTGAGAAAGGTAGTTGAAGAAGTGCCACAGATCAGCAATGCACATGTGTTGTTCTTTGATGGTTCATACAGAAAGAGCCATGATGCAGCTTCAGGGGGTATAGCACTTTATGATCCAGAGGGGAAGCTAGTATGCAAGAGAGGGTTCAAATTGGATGCTCATAGTAACAATGAGGCTGAATATGCTACATTGGAAGCCGGATTACACATTTGTTTGAAGCATGGGGTTCGAAGGTTGAGCATAAAAGGTGATGCCTTGTTAGTGGTGAAGCAAGTGTTGGGTGTGTGGAAGAGCAAGAACACCTCATTGAAGGAAATGTGCTTCAGAATTAAAGGCCTGTTAAAAAAGTTTGAAGCATGGAGTATCAGACACATTGAACGTGCTCTAAATGGAGAGGCACATGAAGCAGCTCAAGGCATGATTGGGGAGCTATTTGTGTTGAGGACCACTTTACCTCTTTATCATGGCCGGGAAAGTTTGGCTCAAGAAGAGGAGTTTTTGCTAACAGGAATCATTCCAAAGGAGATTCAGAAGTCTAAGAAGTATGGCTTTGTGCGTAGAGCATACAGGTACAAATTGATTGGTGATGTCTTATACATGAAAGGGGCTGATCTCGTGTTGAGACGTGTACCTTGGCGGGAGGAGCTTTACAGAGTGTTGGAAGAGAATCACGAAGGCGCATGTGGTGGCCATTTTGCTCTAAAGATCACCTTGCATAAGATTTTGCAAGAGGGGTATGTATGGCCTAGTTTGCACAAGGATGTTCACCATTGGTGTAGGTCTTGCAATAGGTGTCAAGCATTTGGGAAGAGAGTGTTGAAGCCAGAGCTACGAAAAACCATTATGGCGTTTGATGTGTTTGAAAAGTGGGGGATTGATGCAATAGGCCCGTTACCTATCACAAGCAGGGGCAAAAGCTATATTTTGACGGCAGTGGACTATCTTTCTAGATGGGCAGAGGCTACAGCAGTAAAACAGATCACTGCAAAGGATGTGGCAAAATTTGTGTATGATGAAATATGTTGCAAGTTTGGGGTGCCATTAGAGCTACTTTCAGATAAGGGGCCAGGATTTAGAGCTAAACTGCTAGACTTCTTATGCACAAAGATGAAGATTAGGCACCAGCATACCACTCCTTATTACCCGCAGTGTAATGGCTTAAATGAAAGGTTCAATGGTGAGTTGGTACAAATTCTTTCTAAAGTGACAGAGCACCAAGGAAAGAATTGGGATTTGGAATTGCCTAGTGCATTATGGGCTTACCGTACTTCGGTGAAGACAGGTACAGGGTTTACTCCATTTCATTTGGTGTATGGAAAGGAAGCACTATTGCCTGTGGAGGTAGAGTTGCCTGCGGTCAAGATGTTAGAGAAGTTGCTTGGGCCGCCTAGTGATGCATTCAAAGAAAGGCTTTTGCAGCTACAAGAGGTCCAGTTGGATAGGATGAGCGCATTGGAACATTATGGGCAGATGCAGGATAAGGCTTTGGCAAAGATAAATGAAAAGGTTAAAAGTAAGGGTATCAAGAAACATGACTTGGTTTTGCGCTACAATAGTAAGCTGGACAACACCTTCCAAAAGAAGTTTCAGATTAAGTGGGAAGGCCCTTTCAAGGTAGTGGAGTGTTTTCCAAATGGCACATATCAGCTGGCTAACCTGGATGGTGTTCTACATACGTCAAGGGTAAATGGATTACGTCTTAAGTTGTATCATCCCAGGTTGATGATGGTGGAGCAAGATGAGCTGTCTGTGGATCAAGCTGTGTTGGTGAGGGATGAGGAGACCTGTGATGCGGCGAGTCTCATATCTCTCTTTGCTGCTGCTGATCATGAATGATCTAGCAGGCTAGGGGATGGGCAAATTATGTCAGGAGTTTTTTGGAGCAAGGGATTGCGCATATGTACATACCCATGCATGGTGCATCAAATAAAGTATTGCCCATTTTCCAGAGCCAGGTGGTTACGTGGGGCCCACATGTGTACAGGTAGGACACCATGTACATAGTGCATCGATTTTCATCGTTACTAGTACCATTGTGTTTTTCTACAATAAGGAGGAGTTGGTAGCGCGTAAAACTTCTCGAGGAAGCTATCCGCGGGCCGACGACGTGAGGTCAGCAGGTGCGTCAGATGGCATCTAGTGGCGTCAGGAGGGCGAACGAGGTCAATATTTGCACGCAGATGAGGACGGACACAACGTGGGTGTTTGCTTGTGAGAATTATGCAGAAAGGTCATCATGAGGACCTTTTTTTGGGGCCACTTCACGTGGTGGCGAGATGCATTATTGGAAAAAAGCTGAGTGCCAGGTGTGCGAATGATGCAAAAAGGTGACAACTATGCACTGCGAGGTCAGTTTTTGGCCTGTTCGGGGTCCGTTTGAGGTCATCTAAAAGGCCAAGGGTGCCCAACTAATAAAGCTAAGTGTGGGAACTGAAAAAACAGAGAGAAGACCAGAAAAAACGTGGAGAAGAGAGGAGGAACAGCCGCAGGTGTGTTTTTGCTCATTTTGGAGCCTGTTTTGGCCGTAAACTGCTCATCCGAGGTCGGATTTGAGCACTTTGACATTGTAGACTGGGGTTTTGGGCCGTTCCGGACGCGATGGCGCTGTCCATTTTGCCAAATTCCTCACTCTTTTCCTGCTGTTTTTCTGTGTAAGTTCCTCCTATGAGCGAAGTTTCTGCTCCAGTTTGTGATTGTATCTGGCTTCTTTCACCCATAGTGTGTGAGCTATTTGCCCCATTGGTGTTGGCCCAAGCTCATTTGTATCTAAACATCAAAAATTCTCCTCTTTTGAGCTGAGTTTTTGGGTGTGTGTGTGTGTGTGTGTGTTTGTGTGGAGTGGGCAAGTGGATAGTCTCTCTCCTCTCACTCCAGAGATGTGTTCCCTGTCTCGGCCAGGTGTGTTGTGTAAGCCGAGTGGTGCCCCATAGTGTGTGTGTGTATCTTCCCAAGAGTGTGTGTCGGGTCGTTATAGAGGCGCTGTGTGTGTTTTCATCCCGCTCACAACGTCCATGAAGGTCGAAGCTCCGGTTCGATTCCTGCCTGCTGGTGGAAAAACTTTGGCGTGGTTGCACTGCCCCAAGTATTGTGGGTTGAAGAATCTGGGAAGTATTTTGCTAATAAAAAGAGACAGGACCCAGGTATGTAGGTGAGCTAGTCTATGGGTGAGAATTGGCAACGTGGAGCAACATGGGTTTCATTTCACAATCAAAAAACTTTAATCTTGGCAATAGAAAACTTGGATCATTTGCATTAAGATGGATCATGCTCTACTTTTCATCACAATTTGAGATCTAACAACTTTTGCCAAGGTCTCCCTTGAGTACTTTCTCAACCAAGCAAATTAGTTCACAATCATAGAGCTATCATCCTTGTTGGTTGATTTATAAAACTACATGAGAAAATTAGTTGAGCTCTTGGATTTGTTCCAAAAGATTTTGTTGAGCTCTTGTCCTAGGCTTGCTTAGCTCCCTTGATCTCTCAGATGAGTAATACCACATCATCACACGAGGATTTATCGAGTAGGTTGATTGCTTATTATAGTCAAAATTTAATATTGTGTTAGGTTTTTTGGTGTAATGAGACACAAGAACTTTTCCATGACCAAAAAATGGTTGTCTTTAGTAGGAAGGAACGATTATTGATAAATTTGATACTGGCTACCTTTGTTTTCTATCCATGCTAGTGAGGTGTAGTGCAACTTGCATTAGGAAGGGAATGGTGTCTAAGAGGACCTCTTTATTTTCCATGGGTTTATCGATGGGCAAATGGGTGGATTCCATGTGGACTGAAATGGTGGGTATGACAGAGCCCAAAAATGAGAGGTCAAACTTATAGGCATGGTTATTTAAAAAATAAATAAAGAGAAAATCTCTTATAAAACCAAAAAACTAAACCATTTGCTAAAAATTTGGGATAAGAACCAATCTTTTCTCTCTTTGATGGATGCCAATTTCTTTCTCCTCTCTCTCTCTCTCTCTCTCTCCCCCCTAAAAGAGGGTTCCTCCAAAAATGTGTTGGTCATTCTCTCCCTCTCTCTCTCTCGACTATACCATCTCTAATTTCTTTTCACTCCACTTTGCAAAATGCATTTGTTTCTTCAATGTCACTTTTCCCTCCCAACAAGCTCTTGCAATAGAGGTTTGAACCTCCGTTCCCTCGTCAAGCTTGTTGCATTCTCCTCAGGCTTACTACCTATTGAAACTCTCCATTGCTCTATGAATCTCACTTCACACCTCTCCCTAAAGCTAAAGATCTTCAACATATCCTACTCCTAGATCTTCTTTGTTGCATGGATTACTTTCCTCAATAGCTTCTGCTAGGAGGTGGTAGCGATTACCTAATCATAATCCCACAAAATTATCAACCCGTGGATTGGCAACCAGGATAGCACTTGGAGGCACGAGCATTATAGGATGCATTGAAATAGAGGATTCAAGGGATCCTTCTACCCATCATAGAGGAAAGCCATGCAAGGGGCTTCCTTTAATCAACAACACAATCCTACTTACTAATCACTTTGCACACAATCATGTGATTGAGATTAACCTCTCACATCGATCACTTTAATCACAACTCCTAATCACTCAACTACACAAGCATGCAATTAACATATCTACTTCGCATTGTTGTGACCATTCCGGGCCATCCCCTCAATGCGACTACGTATGCACACGCACTAACCACACCTTGTAGAGAGAGAGAGAGAGAGAGAGAGAGAGAGAGAGAGAGAGAGAGAGAGAGAGAGAAGGAAGGCATAGCTCTCATACATCATGGCCAATAGTGTAGATAGAAGAGATCAGCTCAAAAAGGGATTAGAGATCTAACATCACCCTAATACAATCTCACTTCACATAATCAAAACAAAGAAGACTAATCAGAAAGAAAATGTAATTGATTATTAGAAATCAAGAGCTACATGGGCATGGAAAACCCACGAGCCTCATGACCATCCACTCTACAAAGAAGAGAGCTCACCCAATAATGACTTCTCATTTAGCATAGGGATATTTTATAATTTTGGGCTTCAAGCCCTTCAACTATGGGATAAAGTTGAGCCCTTTAGCCTAAGCTTATACAATTTGGAACTCCTAAATGAGCCCAAGGCCTTATACAATGAATAGAAAGTATTGTGCACAATAGCACATCCCTAGCTTGGTGCATAATCGGTGTAGCATGTGTTAGCCGATGTTTGGACCTTTAGCACCTTCAATCAACGGGCATCGGGAGACCCCTCCGATGATGTGATTACAAGTCATGCAGTGGGGTCAGAACTAGACGAATAGGGGGCTTAATGACTGCCCAATGCCTCCCATTGCTTGGTTTTGACCTTTGCAAAAGAATATCATCTTAGCTAAACGTCGGCTCAGGTAACATTTTCCCCTCCTAATTTTGGCATAGGTCCTCGTGTTCGATTGAAGCAAATCATGGAGACATGGTAGAAAACACGTCTATGAAGGAATGTTGAGCTTCAAAATGTAAGACAAGTCATGAGTATCAAAGCCCAACAAATGATGAATAAAACATGAAGTACAATGAAAGATTATGCAAAGTGAATTTTAGCTTCCAAGTGATGGTTTTAAAAGTCAAAAACTAAATAACATAATGCAAAAAAGCACCTAAACTATTATGAAGATTAAACCATTAAAAAAATTAGATTTATGGATGTAACACAAGCAATTAATTAAGACCCTGGGCTAATGCAAGTTCGTAAACCTATTGGCCTAAAAACTATATGATCAATCTTAATAAAGCATCCAAGTCTATCATGTCTATGGCTACAAAGAAGCTACTAATCTATTAGTACACTGTCACACTTAGCTTTTTGAAGCTCATGGAAGATTTATTTTTAAACTTTTAATAGAAAAAAAGTAAAGCACATCACAAGGCTACCACCCCAAGGCAAGTCAAGTTACGACTCTCAGCTCCTTGAACCCTCAAGGAGGTGTTCCAAGAATACTAGCCTACCAAGGCGACGGCTAACCCCTATTAGCCCAGGGCATCGGTTTAGGGCCTTGACCAAGCAAGCCAAGGTGGTTCCTCTTGCCTACTAAGTGCAAATAAGGCGCTAGGCCTCACATAGACACAAACATAACATAGAAATTTTATTTTCATGTGTCTAGTAGCATTTGTGCTACTCTTTTTGGACACTTTTTTTGCTTCATTGTTTTGTTTTTAGCACTTTTTTATTGCTTCCATTATGAGATTTTTGTGACAAATGGACTAAGAGGCTAAACCTATTCAAAGCCCTCGGTCATGTTAAGTTAATCACTAGGAGTTTAGGACTAATGAGTAATGATCCTACATTAACCTAAGGTCAAGGCCAATTACCCATGATTAGCACACATAAAACCAAATTTTTAATGAGTTTAATATTCACAAAGCAAAGTGTTGAAACTTAGCTTTTGAAAATGAAAGAAAACAAAGCTTAGAAGCAAAATCATTTAATCTAAGCATGCAAAGAGACGTAAACATAAGAAAGAGCATAGCATGGAAGGATTTCACCTACTCGTGCTCTTTGACATCCTTGAGCAAAGCATCCATTTTGGTAGAAGCCTCTTGATTCCTTTTATTTGCAAGCCAAGCTTCTTGAAGCTAAGTGTAGCAAACAAAAGCTCCAAAAGCTATTTATTGAAAGCCAAGAAAAGCACACAAAAAACATAATTGAAATCCTAATGCTAGGGTCTCAAACACCCAAATATACCAAAGGTAAAAACCCTAGGGAAAAAAAGTGCATTTGGTTATGCACATGATGCTCTTTAGTAGAAAATCCATGCAGGCACATCAAAATATGAGAGAAAAAAATGCTTCTATATAAGCATATTTTACAATTTTTACAATCTCTTATGCATGATTAAAAAAGTCGATCAATCACTAGCTCAAATGAAATATTAAGATTTAGATGTAGCTTTTGAAAGCCAAATTGTACAATTCAAAGCTCCAAAAAGGTTGACTAACACTAGCATAGAGCTAAGAATTATACAACTTTAGTCAAACAAATGAAATGAAATGGCTCTAACTAGCCAAATAATGCAATATACTGTAATTCCAACTTCCCTTTTGATCATTAAACACTCATGCTTAAAAAACAACTCAATCATTAGTTCTCTTAATAATATGATGTTTCAACACAAGCACTAGAAGATTACCCAGCATTTTAAGGCTATCCCATGGTCATTCATAGAAGCTCAATTTTAGTGTTGTATAAGGATTTTGCAATCAAATTGAGCACTAAAATGTAACAAACAAACCAAGTCCAAGCACAAACTATCTCAATCAAGCATCAATGAATTATCAACAGTTGCTTTGGAAATTTAAGATTCATGCATGCCAAAAAGAATTTTCCTTTTAGTGAAAAGATTTTCAATCAAGCTAAGCACTAAAACTTTATGCTCAATCACAACAACCTTTTTAATGCATTCCATGCACAATTTTCAATCACGCAATGGATGTACACACAATCGTAGCAACAATTGGCACATAAGTGATGCTAACCTGTTTTGCTCTTGTGTAACAAGTTTTTAAACATGAAAGAAGAAAAGAGAGTGGCGTCAGTTAATGAACACATACAAATGAGCATCACCCTAGCATACACAACAAAAGACTTGATTGAATAGTCAATCAAAGAACTTAAATCATAGATTTTTTCTTTCTCTTTGTCAGCAGCCAAGTTTTACGGTGACATACTACACTCATCCCTTCATAAATTTCTCCTTAATCAACAATCGGTACTTTAAAAACTCTCAAATAGTGAGTTTTTTGCATGAGTGAGTAGGTCACTACCCTAATCTTTTGAACCCATTGATTAAGTGAGAATCAAGAAAACCCAAAAAAATAAATTCTTTTATCGATTGGTTGTCTTGCAGTTCTGATTTAGTCGAGGACAATGAGTGTTCGTGACTCATATTTTTCAAATCCTTTTTTAGCTTTCATGGGAAAGAGGAGATGATCCTTTGGGAATCACCGCCTTTGCCTTTTCTTACTTAAAGAAAACTTGTTTTTACAAAATTCTGAGCTAGCGGTATCCTGTGTGGGTCGACTGAGAATGAGTCCTAAGGGAAATCATGTGATGGTGTGAATGGGGTATTGTGGCGTTGTGCAGAGGCAAGGGCAAGTAAACTGAATTTTTGGTGTGTTTTTGAAGTGGTAGCAAGTGGGTGAGGGTGTTTTTATGAGTGTCTTGTTTGTGTGGGATGTATCTACTATGGCAGATGAGAGTGGTTGAGAGGGAGAAGCAACGGGCATCTTGCCTCTAATGACTTGGGGTTGCCACACTCAAATATATATATATATATATATATATATATATATATATATATATATATATATATATATATATATATATATATATAATATATATATATATATAGATAGATAGAGAGAGAGAGAGAGAGAGATAGATAGAGAGAGAGAGAGAGAGAGAGAGAGAGAGAGAGAGAGAGAGAGAGAGAGAGAGAGAGAGAGAGAGAGAGAGAGAGAGAGAGAGAGAGTGGTTCTTTTTTGCGGCAAAAATAGCGCTCAGGCTAGAGTGTGTGTGTGTGTGGTGTGTTGTGATTGAGTGTTCATGGGAAACGGCTTCCAGCAGGGGGTGAATAATCAATGAACAGGTAGTAGCTGCAAATCCACAAGGCAGGACTCCTACTTAGAAGGGACTTGGGATTGCAATATGGGTGTAGCACTGTAGGTTGTGTAATGCACGCATTGCAGGTAAACACTACAGAAAAGTAGAATGTCACAAGTGTGTGTGATGGTGTGTAGCCGCTGGCTATGGACAACACTAGCAGAACCATGGACAAAAGGTCATTCCACTGAGGTGAGGTGGAAAACTACATAACCCCACAGGGGTATGCTACAGGCATATGAAGGGTCAAGCTGTTTGTCATGAGCACAAGCTTTCCCTTCCATAGTAAGCTCAAAACACCCAAAAGTGAGGCATCTCTCACATTAGCAAATGATGGGAATTCTACAAATGGGGCTTTTTGATCCATTAAAGGCAAACGTAGTTGGCGCGAATAAAGTGGTGGAGATTATGGGAGTGCACACCAACTGAAAATGAGCTCAAGAAGACCTCAAAAAAGGTCTCCAAAAGCGGATATGGAAGCCTATAGCTTCAACGAATATGGTGCGAGGTCCCTGATTATTGTGCATGCATGTGTGAGTTATTTCATCTTGGAAGCAGCCAATCAAAGTGTGTTTTTGAATATTGCATGTGCAGCTAGTTAGCCAAGTTTGGCAAGTTGCATCGATGGCGAATACATGCCGCCTTGTTCTATAGTTGAAACCTGAGAATAGCACCTACAAGTGGCAAACTGGACACATGTGTGTGGGCATTTTGAATGCAACGGGCAGGTCATCCTAGTTGTGATGCCATATGCAGGTACAAGTTGTAACTTCGAAATCCAAGAATATAGGCCCCATTTGTGTGTGTGTGTGTGGTTGGTGAGCTAGCATTCAAAGGTGCATCATGGGGGGCCCAAGGATGGTGAGCAAGACTACAAGTGTGTGTTTGAGTCTAATTGAAGGTAGTAGTGTCTGGGTGTGTAGAATGTGTCACTCATGCTGCAAAAGTAGTGTGGGGTCATAATAAGGTGAGAGAATAAGCGTGTGTGTGTGTGGAACGCCATAAGCGGGTGTACCAAGGCCAAGCACAAATGTGTGCGTGATGTTTCGCATGGTGGGTAGCTACAAAAAATGAAAAGAGCTGGCATAACAGGGTGTATATTTATTAGCTTTTTAAAAAAAATAAAAATAACTCTCTCTTGGAGAACATTCCCACGGCTTTCACGAACACCACTACCCAAATTTCCATTAATTACCAGATGTGTGCTTACAAAAAAGATAGTGTTTCTTTTTATGAAATGCAATAGTGATTGATGGCTCAAATATAACTGATCTCAAACTACTTCAAGCATCAATCAAGTCCAATCTCTTAATTGATACCAAAATGGGTTTTCAAACTCAATGAATTACGTAAAATCTACCATTTTTTGTCGCAACTGAGCTTTGAAAATATTTCTTTTAAGAAGATTAGAAAATTTGATCTATTTAATGATCATGGGTGAGCACTTCACCAAAATTACACTCATAAAATTGGCAGCGTCTCTCTTGGGTCATCCTCACTGTTGGGGTATAAATCCCAATGTGGTCGCCCAGGTAAGTGGACGGGCCGCCAGGTATGTACACATATTCTTTTGTAAAAACCTAATAAGAACTCACTATGCTCTACACATTACAGTAGAGCGAGTTCACCATATTGTCATGCTCTTCTTCTCGCACTCTCTCTCGTGTCGCACGTCCGCTCGTACTCCTTCAACTGGTATCAGAGCTCAGATCAAGGCTCGGGGCAGCACTGCAGGAGGCTAGAGTCACCAACTCAGATTGGAGTGAAATTCGACAGGAGAAGACACGGCCCCAAATCTCGTGGGAGAGGCCGAAGGACTTGGTGTTGTCAGAATGTCATTCTGAGGTCATCTCGGCCACCGTTCGGCTTCGACAAAGGTCTCCGCAGGCCATTTTCGACTACGTGGTCTCGACGGGTGCAGATCCGACTCTGCAAATTTGGGGTTTTTCGGCCTACGACTGCAGGTGCTGAGGATATCGACACTCCCAGAGTGTTGATTTGTGGTTGTTTACACATCGAAGGACGGCTCACAGTTCTTGGAGGTGTGTCACATACGACACGGGCGTATCTACAAACAGACTGTAGGCGACATCCACTAGTTCATCAAGTAGCTTGTGTTTGCTGCTTGATATTCCAGATTTCATCCTGACATTTCAGGTACTTCCACATGGGATGTATTGTCAGAGATGATGTATGTCTGTTGAGGGTTTGCTGGCTGTGAGTCACGCAGCAAACAACCGCCGCAGCGGTTACAGCATATAGTGGGAAATTTGTGGATGTATGACTTTGTGGGAAGTCTATGTACTGTCAGATTTAATGTAGCCTTTGTTGAGGGTCGAGTGAGGTTTTATTGAGCTGGGGGATTCTCGAATGTTGAGATCCTTTCGGTGATACAGGTCTTGGAGCGATCCCTCGAGCACCTTTAGATAGGCAGCTAGGATGTATTGACTGTGAGTTAGACAGTTGGGATTGCATCTTTGCTTTACTGCCGTTGAGGCATTGTCGCACTCTATGCTTACAGGACAGTGACAGGACAGTCAAAGACAGTACAGGTGCAGGACAGGTTTACCCACAGCTTACAGTGTCAGAGAGACAGTGTTTTTTGAGATGTTTTTTGGTCTGTTTTTGAGTACACCAGAGCCATTTTACAAAGGAGACTCTGCCGAAATTTATGCAGAATCTGAAGCTTTCTTGGTTCATTTGACAGGTTGATATTGGTTCAGAGGTCAGTTTACAGGGGAAACTCTGCCGAACTTTTCCCAGGAAAGTAAACCACTATGAAGCATAGCTATGGCTGGATCACAGGACACTGCTCTTTACAATATCAAGAAGCTGGATGGAACCAATTTCCCATTGTGGAAGAAGCAGATTTGGCATGTGTTGGTACAAAAGAAGCAGATAAAACCTATAAAGCTCGAGGGGATAAAACCAGAAGATATGGACGAAGATGAATGGAGCGAAATGGATGAATTGGCACTTTCTACCATTATGTTGACTTTGGCAGAAAGCGTTTACTTCAATGTAGCAGACGAGATGTCGGCTTATCAAGCATGGTTAAAGCTGAGTGATCTTTATGAGAAGCAGAGTGCAGCTTCACAAGTATACTGGCTTAAGAAGCTTGTTGACTTGAAGATGAAAGATGGGACACCTATGTCCAATCATCTGAATGAATTCAACACAATCTATAGTCAGTTGTCAGCTCAAGGTGTCAAGTTTGATGAACCTGTTAGAGCTATGTTCCTGTTGATCACATTGCCGGAAAGTTGGGACACTTTTCGCACAGCTTTGAGTAATTCTGCACCTCCAGATGGTTTGAACATAGCAGGTGTAGAAGGAAATCTGTTTACTGAAGAAACCAATAGAAAGACAATGGACAAAGGCAAAGGAACAGCCTTAGTTGTCAGGGGAAGGACCAAAGAAAAGTACAAAGGTGGAAAGAGGAATCAGTCTCGTAGCAAGTCCCGCAGTGCTAAAGGCAAGAGTGACATAGAATGCTACCATTGTGGCAAGAAGGGTCACATGAAAAGAGACTGCAGAGAATGGAAAGCAGAAAAAGGCAAAGAGAAAGCTGAAGACCATGGTGAGAAGAACAAGTCCTCAGTGAAGATTCAAGAAATAAATGTGACAAACACTGTTGCAGAGGATGACAGTCTAGTGTCAGGAGACATCTACTTCTTGAAGAATACAATGGACTCAGCTCTTCTTACAGCATCTGATGGAAATGCACCGAGTGACTGGATTATAGACTCAGGGGCATCACTTCATGTGTCTCCAAACAAGGAGTGGTTTACCTCTTATGTGACCACTAAAGATCATGTTCGGCTAGGCAATGGGCAGACATGTGAGATCTTAGGTGTTGGAGATGTTCAATTGAAGTTTCAGAATGGCTCTTCTTTCACGCTGAAGAATGTGAGACATGTTCCCGCAATTACAAAGAGCTTGATCAGCACAGGTTTACTTGATGATGCTGGCTACGTCACCACTCTTGGACAAAACATGTGGAAGATATCCAAGGGTTCTATGACAGTAGCACATGGAGTAAAGTCTGGAGGACTTTACATGATTTATGTATCAAATGTCTCTAAAAATGTAATCAATGTAACCGAGCAGCCGAACGTTTCTTTGTGGCATAGCCGGTTAGGACATATGTCCAAGAAGGGAATGGAAATCTTGTCTCGTTTTGGTTATTTGCCTGGCTTTTCATTTAATGATTTTGAATTCTGTGAACATTGTCTGTATGGTAAGCAAACACAGCAGCCACATAAGCATAGAAGCAGTAGAAGAGATACACAGTTGGCACTTGTTCATAGTGATTTGTGTGGACCTATGCCTAACCTATCTCTAGGGGGAGCTTCTTACTTTATGACATTTATAGATGATTACTCGAGGAAAGTATGGGTTTACTTTCTCAAGCACAAGGATGAAGCGTTTAGTGTTTTCAAAACGTTTGTGACACTTGTGGAGAATCAAAGTGGCAAGAAGCTTAAATGCTTACACACTGACAATGGTGGAGAGTATGTTTCAAAGGCCTTTCAGGACTTTTGTGAGTCAAAAGGTATAAAACGTGAACTTACTGCTCCTTACAATCCTCCTCAAAATGGTGTTGCTGAGAGGATGAATAGGACCATACAAGAGAAGGTCAGAAGTATGTTGTCTAATGCACAGCTGCCAAATGGGTTTTGAGCTGAAGCTGTATCAACAGCTGTTCATCTTGTAAATAGATCTCCTAGCAAGGTTTTGCAGAAGGATTCAGTGCCAGAGATGGTATGGTCAGGCAAAATGCCCTCATACAAGCATCTCAGAGTCTTTGGCTGTGAGGCATATACTCACGTTCCAAAGGAATTTAGGAACAAACTTGAGCCAAAGAGTAGAAAGTGCATCTTTCTAGGCTATGGTAATTCTGGTGAGATGGGGTACAGACTTTGGGATCCCGAATCCAGAAAGGTTGTCCGCAGCAATGATGTTCACTTTAATGAATCCAAATATCATTCTAAACCAGAGAGGGTTGAGGAGATTAGAAGAGTTGTCTTCCAAGAAGATGGACCTGCACGTGCAAGACAAAATGTCAGGGCTCAAGAAATGCAAGGACATGATAGAGTGGAACCACAGGTTGTGGCTGAGCCTGAGCCACCTATTGTGCGTAGATCTGGACGTGTCACGCGACCTCCTGATAGGTTTGTTCCATCTATGAACTATGTCATGTTGACTGATTGCAATGAGCCTTCATGTTACAAAGAAGTAGTGCAAATGAAGGACTCCGGGAATTGGCAATTGGCCATGCAGTCAGAGATGACAGCTCTGCATAAAAACAAGACATGGAAGCTAGTTAAATTACCACAGGGCAAAAAGGCTCTACCTTGTAAATGGGTTTACAGGTATAAGATCACCGCTCTTGATAGTAAGCCAAAGTACAAAGCAAGGCTTGTTGCCAAGGGATTTAAGCAAGAACAAGGCATTGACTTTGATGAAGTCTTCTCTCCGGTGGTCAAGATGACTACATTGAGATGCTTTCTTGCATTGGTTGCCATATTAGATTTGGTGTTGCACCAAATGGATGTCAAGACAACGTTCTTGCATGGTGATTTAGATGTGGAAATTTACATGCAGCAACCAGAAGGGTTTGTTGAGAAAGGCAAGGAAGATTGGGTATGCCAGTTGTTAAAGAGTCTTTATGGCTTAAAACAATCACCGAGGGCATGGTACCATAAATTCCACAAGTTTATGCTTTCTCAAGGCTACAAACGTAGTGAGTTTGATCACTGTCTATATACAAAGAAGGCTAAGGATGGTAGTTGGCTGATCCTTATTTTGTATGTGGATGACATGTTGATTGCTGGCAAGCACTTGGAAGAAATTTCAGCTTTGAAGTCAAAGATGGCAAAATCGTTTGACATGAAAGACATTGGTGAGGCAAGTCATATACTTGGTATGCGCATTGCGAGAGATAGATCAAAGAAGTTGATTTGGTTATCTCAAACAGAGTATATTGACAAGGTTTTGCAACGTTTCAATATGGAGAAGGGAAAGGCACTGAGTGTTCCATTGCCACCATATGTGAAACTTAGAAAACAAGATTGTCCTGTGTCTGAGGAAGAACAGGCTGAAATGGATAAGATTCCATATGCGTCTGCAGTGGGTAGTTTGATGTATGCAATGATTGCTACTCGCCCAGACATTGCATTTGCAGTGGGAGTAGTAAGTCCATACATGTGAAACCCAGGCAAGAAACATTGGGAGGCAGTGAAAGGAATATTGAGATACCTGAAAGCTACAAAGAGTATGCGTATATGCTATGGGAGTCAAGAGCTAAGTGTAAAGGGTTTTACAGACTCAGATTATGCAGGTGACTTAGACAACCGAAGGTCTACGTCAGGGTATGTCTTTACATTGGTTGGTGGAGCAGTATCATGGCGTTCTAGATTACAAGATTGTGTTACTCAGTCTACTACAGAGGCTGAATATGTTGTAGCATCAGAGGCATGCAAAGAATCAATTTGGCTTAATCGACTAGTAACAGATTTGGGAATCAAAGAAGAGATGCCTGTGTTATATTGTGATAGTCAAAGTGCTATACAATTGGCTCGCAATCCAGTTTATCACTCAAAGACAAAGCATGTGGATGTGAAGTATCATTTCATCAGGGAAATGCTCGAGGATAAGCAACTTCAGCTTGTCAAAGTTCACACCACAGAAAATCCTGCTGATCTACTTACAAAAGGACTTCCCTCAGAGAGCTTTGCGCATTTTCGCAAGCAGTTAGGTGTAGGGTAGTACATCACTTCTCTACATCTCTTGTATATTAGCTTGTATAGTAGCTTCTCTCACACTTAAAGTACCACATTGGACTTTAAGTGGGAGGTTGTTGGGGTATAAAGCCCAATGTGGTCGCCCAGGTAAGTGTGGGCGGGCCGCCAGGTATGTACACATATTCTTTTGTAAAAACCTAATAAGAACTCACTATGCTCTACACATTACAGTAGAGCGAGTTCACCATATCGTCGTGCTCTTCTTCTCGCACTCTCTCTCGCGTCTCACTTCCGCTCGTACTCCTTCACTCACATTCAATTGCTTCAAATTTTATAGCTACAAACTATAAGCATACTTGACAATAGAATTTGTATGCACACAAATCATGGAGTGAAACAACATATCCAAACATTAAGCCAATTTCTCTTAACTTCGCTTTGTACCCAATATCAATCCATTTCCTATCATTGTGCATAATTTTGAATTGGAAGAAATTCATGCACACAATTTGTTCTAGTGCATCGATTGGTCAATGTATACACACAAAATGAGTCAAGAAGTTCTTATTGGCCACTCCAAACTTGATTTTAAATTATTGCAACATGAGTTGCTCTTATCCAATAGTCCTAATCATCCAAACCCAATTGGATTTGTCATTTTGGTTTTTATGGCTACACACACTTGAATTCTGAGTACAATTACTCACACAAATGAATGCAACGTTGCCATGTTCATCATGTAGATCAATCATTAGCATGGCAACACACAAGAATTCTTCACAATTGAGCATTAACTGAGTGATCTATCTCAATCTTCAAGCCAATTTGTGATACACACATCATTATTTGATCAATCCATATTCATCGTAATTGGTAAATAATACCAATTATTCATACAGACATTGGATTGCACATGCCATTGATTGGCACACACACCCAAATTTAAGCCAAAATTATATGCAAAAAATACACCAATTGCACGTTGCAATGCTCAAAATGGACACTTGATCAAGCATAAACAAATGTATGTGTGTTCAATTTCTCAAAATCAATCTTAATTTTCCCTAATCAAGCAATGCACACGCTCTAAAATTAAGCACATAAATTCAAATTTAGCTCAGTTGGCAACGAAATCAGGCCTATCCCTAATGCTTGCACACACATTTGATTCACATTTGACAATCAACAAGCATTTGGGTGTTCCAATTGACCATCAACGATTGAATCAAGTGGTGTTTAATTGGACACACACACACACACACACACACACTCAAATTTAGCCTAATTTATTGACAACTAGGCATATCCCATGATTGGAATTGCCTAACATTCACATCAACTACATGATTTCACACTCATATATCATGAATTTTTTCAATTTCTATGCATATACACACTCAAGATTAGATGCACACGCACTAGAATTTTATGGCAATGTTTCCCTCTTTGGTGCTTTACGCACACATTGATATTTACGCACACATTGATATTTACACACACATGAATTCTTGTTGTAAATCAAGCATAATCTTGACACACACATCATTCATTAGTCAAAATTGAACATCAATTTTACTCCAATTCATTCAAATTAGGCACAAAATGTAGGTGACTTGATTCACACCTAATCTTAGAAAGTGATTAGCACACATTGGAGTAACATTAAGCAATCAATAATTCAATTGAGTAAGCTAGTGCACTTGCATCATCAACGCATTACAAGTTATCCCTTGCTCCACACAAAGACGCATCATTGGACACACAAGTGTGTGCATCTCCAATTTAGCCCAAAAATTGACCAATTAATACGGCCAAAAATCAACACTCAAATTAACAAATTAAGCATAAATTAGCACAATTAACTTGATTAGAGTGAAGATTCCACCTCTTATAAGGGGATTAAACATACATGACACATCAATGCTAGCGGTTAGGTTAGTAAAGCTAATAAAAAATTAGTAAAAATTAGCATGGAATTAGTACAGTTAGCATGGAAATGAAGGAAAATTAATAATGGTTAGTGAGAAGCTAGTGAAATTGGGGGGTGGAATTGGAGGTTTGGGATATTCATAACTCAAAAGTTAGCTTCAATCACTTGCATACACATCATCAAATCACACTAATTTGAGTTACACACTCAAAAACCGATGAAATTGCTAGCGAAATTACTCTATTCTAACATCCTCTTCTCACTAGCTTAGGATTTCGGTCCCCGACAACGGCACCAAATGTTGGGAGGCGTTGTAGAAACGGCCTCGTTGTAACCCACACAAAATTATCAATCCGTGGATCGGTTAGTGCTTGGAGGCATGAGCGTCATATGATGCATCAAAATAAAGGATTCAAGCCCAATCCTTCTACCCATCACAGAGGGAATCCATGGAAGGGGCTTTCTCTAATCAACCACACAATCCTACTTACTAATCACTTTGCGCACAATCATGTGATTGAAATTAACCTCTCGCATCACTCACCCTAATCACAACTCCTAATCACACAACTACACAAGCATGCAACTAACATACCTACTTCGCATTAATGTGGTCATTCCGGTCCATCTCCTCGATGCGACTATGTATCCGCACACACTAACCACACACCTTGTAGACAGAGAAAGAGAAGGAAGGCATAGCCCTCACACACCATGGCCAATGGTGTGGATAGAAGAGATTAACTTAAAAAGAGATTAGAGATCTAACATCACACTAATACATCTCACTTCACATAATCAAAACAAAGAAGACTAATAAGAAAGAAAATGCAATTGATTATTAGAAATCAAGAATTACATGGGCATGGAAAGCCCATGAGCCTCATGAACATCCGCTCTACAAGGAAGAAAGCTCACCCAAGAATGACTGCTCATTGAGCATAGGGCTCTTTTATAGTTTTGGGCTTCAAGCCCTTCAACTATGGGATAAAGTTGAGCCCTTTAGCCTAAGCTTATACAATTTGAAACTCCTAAATGAGCACAAGGCCTTATACAATGAATAGGAAATATTGTGCACAATAGCACGTCCCTAACTTGGTGCATAATCGGTGTAGCATGTGGTAGACGATGCTTGGATCTTTAGCACCTTCTGTCAACGGACGTCGAGAGACCCTTCCAATGATGTGATTACAGGTCATGCAATGGAGTAAACCAAGCGAATAGGGGGCTTAATGACTGCCCAATGGCTCCCATCGCTTGGTTCTGACCTTTGTGAAAGAACGTCAGCTTAGCTAAACATCAGCTCAGTTAACAGCCTCCATGATGTGCAGGTGCTGCTACTTCCTTTCATAAAATTAGCAGGTGCTCGATGAACTAGGAGTGTTATTGACTCTATTTCTTGCATCAACACAAGACAACAATGGTTACTATTGAACTACAATGATTGATGTGGGTGACAATGCAACCAAGCTCAGGAGGTGCACAGAAGGTCTCAAGGAGTTTCATCAGAACACCACTAGAAGGGAAGAATCATGGAGTTCAAGCAAACCCAAGATGGTACGTGGCACAAAGCTGCAACATGCATATATAGCTTCACAATTG
Organism: Adiantum capillus-veneris; assembly: GCF_014529385.1. Classification (NCBI taxonomy): domain Eukaryota; kingdom Viridiplantae; phylum Streptophyta; class Polypodiopsida; order Polypodiales; family Pteridaceae; genus Adiantum; species Adiantum capillus-veneris. The sequence continues at coordinate 53,490,486 of NC_140953.1, read as the reverse complement.
AATCTAGGACAACATTTACTCCATCGAGGTTTCTACAAACTATAATTCCACTTCTATATAAGGTTTTTAGGATTGTCTATTTCTATTTCCAGTTCATACATTGCTTCTAATGTGTGCATAATATCGGTTGCTTGTTCATATTTGCAGATGTTTTTCCATCGGATTTTGTAGAGTGAGAGCCAATAGAATCCTTCACAGGGACCTTTAAAGCCATCCACATGGAACTTGGAAAATTACTATATGCTGTTTGTTGATCCTTTGAGCTTGCCTCACAAGGCATCTTTCTTTATAACCATACTTATGTTAGGCTTATGTGAAAAGGGTATGGTAAACTATCTGCCATTCACTCACCAAGCCTACACAAAGTTTAGAATAGCCTATGCCAAACAATGCATTGATAGAAGTAACCAAAAGGAGAATGGAGGTGGATGTGCAAGCATCCATGAAGTGCACCTATAGGTCCCGTAAATCAACAATAACATGTTTTATGTCTCTTCTTGTGTTTGTGTATATTTTTCGATTGTAGAGTGTCCATAAGATTTCAACAATGTGGATTGGCAAAGGGGATGGTGCGACTTGTAGTTGGACGGGAGACCAATGTGGTAACCCACCATGGAGATAACATTAGCTGATGTGTAATTAGGATAAATTGGTGTTAAGATACCATATTGTGAAGCAAAGCCTGTCAATGGTCTTTCCGTACAGAAGGTGGAAGCAAACAATGAGAGAATGGGATACACTCGACTCTGATGTTTCTGCTAGAGAAACTATCGACCTTCAAATATGTCTCCATGATGATCTTGTGCACAACATCTTTGTGAATAATGATTGGCACCTCGACCATCTTCGAGACGAGTATCGCAATCTGAAATACATTTCCCAAGCTATACATTGATAGACCGCTTTTGACGTGTACAAAGTAGCACTTATATGCATGGTCATATGTACAAAAAGATGTAAATACATGCATTTGGGAGCTTTGCAACGTGGTTTCAAGTTCAAAAAAAGATGCAACGTGTACACATTGTGAATAGTCAAGTTCGCGCGCTAGCAGTCGAACACATGTACATGCCCTTATAGGGTATCGGGGCCTTGGATATGGTTTTAGGTTGCTTATTTTGGTTCTAGATAATGTGTTTGATCTTTCTAGAATGTAAATAATGCAAGTGACAAGTATGGGTACTCTCATCCCGCTCGAGAAGATTGAAACATGCAGTAACTGTCTATTTACGGTGCCTAATTTGTGGTGATGCGTGCACCGCCCTAGAAGTGTTCAAAAATAGAATGTGGAAATGTTTCAAAGTGCTTTGGGTATTGAGGATCAAGCGTACAAAATTTGGTGAATTTTGGAGTCCGTTTGGGGTTTTTCCCGCGAAAAATGCCCCCCGAGGGTCAAAACTGGGCCAAAAAAGGTTAAAAAAGGTGTGAAAAGGCATCAAAGTGCCACATCAGTGACGCTGCCGTGAGTGCTTGGGCAAAAGAAGCATTTTGGAAGCCAATTTTGGGCACTTTAACCTCTCTGTGTGGGGAAGGAAGCAGGGTTCCATAAGGTGGTCTAGTGCAGTCCCGTCGCGTTCGCGTCCTGTTTTCGAGTGTGTGGAGGAGTGAATGAGAGCTTTCTCTCTTCAATTTTGCACTTGGGAGAGTCTATGGAAGTTCTGAGGTTTCCATGGATGTGTGTGTGTGCGCTCCTTGCCGCACTGTCGAAGCAAGGGCCTTGCCTAACACTGTGTGCGAGCCATAGACGGCTCCAAGCACACAACTAGCTTAACTAGTAAGCTCAAAAGAGGGCAATGGTGTGTCACTCACCGCTCTATGCTCCTGCCGTGGAGGATTCCTCGCCGCGAAGAAGAAGAAGCTGCAGTCGTGCCGCGCTCAACCGCTTCGCCGCCGTCGTGCCTTCGTAATGCTCAATCGCACACACACTCTCCCTCTCTCTCTCTCTCTCTCTCTCTCTCTCTCACATACACACACACACACACACAAGGAGGTGAAGAAGAAGAAGATGGAGATGGAGATGGAGCAAGAGCACTCTTCTATTGCACAAATGAGAGAATAAGTGAATTTTAGGTTTAGTTGGCTTTTATATGAGCTCACCATATTCACACTTGGGCGCCCATGCTTAGCCAACTAATCCCTTGAATGTCCCAGTTAGAGTGCGCCTCTCATCGGCGATCACTCTTAACCTTTTCCTATTGGTCCGACAAGCCCGGTACCTGACTCTACCAAATACATAATACACGTCCGTCGTAGGTGATGGGGTGTCCGTGAGCCGTGAGGGTTAACATGCCCCCCTTCCTGATGTAGATTCCGTCCTCGGAAGCTATTGAGTTGAAGCTCGTTCGTCGAGGTGGAAGAGCATTTGAGATGAATGTCCTTAGCCTTCTTCAGTCACTGCAAAATCAAACAACATTGGCACAGTAATTGCATTCTCATAAGTGATTAAAAAGCATATGCAGTTTTAGGTAGACAAATTGATTGGTAAAAGAATTTCAAACAATTTGTCAGCAATGAACATTAAATTTCAATGTAATCAAATGCATAAACAGATGTAAAGGTAAAAAATTAAACAAGTCAGGGGTCGCTAATTTGACGGTCGAAAGGCACTAGAGATCGAATATTAATACCATGGGTAAGCTTCTTAATTTTCTCTGGTCAATTAAGTTGTTTAATCGCGAGAGCCAAGTATTTCATGTTCGAGGCTTGACTAGAGGCTATACTTAGAGGACCTTGTAGTTAAGCTACGATAAAAGGAATTTCTCATGAAATCATCGCCTAACTGATTACCTTTTCTTTGACCCCCCAAAGTGTTTTCACAGTGATTCAATTTGATGTGTGTGCTTATTTTGTATGCCTTGGGTTTTTTGCTTTTCAAGGAAAAGCGCCCATACTGGGAACCTCTAGGGCTCTAGTACCATAGGCAATACATGTGAGTGAAGTACCAAATCAAGATGAGATTTCTCTTCCAGCTTAAGATTTTACAGTGTGGCACTTTGATTTTTTGTTTGTTCATTTTCAGCATTTTAATTTTGTAACTTTGGGGGATCATATAACATTGATACACCTCCCCAGGCTCATCACACTAGTAAACTCCCTTTATAATACTTAAGCGAAAGGTCAATAGGGTCAAGCCCACTAGAAAGCCCTAGTACATTTCACACAATGCTGCCTAAATCGGATTAAGAACCTAAGTAACCATTGATTATTAGGAAGGCATTCCCCATGGTATTAAGAGAAGATTTCTAACACCTAACTTGGTCAAACTAGCTTAGTCGGACTGCTTGATTTTTAAACCTAGACAAGTGATTATGACAAAAAATTACATTGAATTAAATGTTTGATACTAAGCAAATGCGGTGAATATTAGGCTACCAATCACAATTAAAGTAGACAATCATAGATGAAAAAAAGATAAGGGACAATGCTAATGGACAAGAAACACCTGTTTGTGTCGATGGTCGCGCTTGATTTGAAGAGTGAGTCGAGATAAAGATTCCATGAAGGTCCAAATCCTATCAATAGCAACACGCTCCTGTACACACTAGGAAACAAAAGGAATACCTCCAGGAGGCACATTAGTGGGAAAAGGTACCAACACTTATTGAACACAATAAAAAACATAAGGAACCCTAACCTAATTATTTGCACTCCCCCTAGAGAGTCAAGGGAATAGGATATTGTAGAGGTTGGGGGGAAACCCTAAGGCTAAACCCCTATCCTCGTCGTCGAGATAAACAAAGTCATCATCCATGAGACCATATGTGCCATCCGTGTAGTTCTGTAAATTTTCTTCTTCATCATAGGTGCCCATGTTTACTAAGAAGGTCACTAGACGCCTATAGTCATCTTGGTCAAAAGGGTAGGCTTGTGCAATGGGAGAAACGCTCTCTACTAAGTATGGATCAGACGTGGTCAAGAGACGTATCAACCATTCTAACTCCTCAAAATTCCTCTCACATGCTAGCGTACCTATCAAATCCCATTCACATGCAAGCACTGGAAAGACCATGTGAAATATTTGTGAAAAGTAACGAGGGTACCTCTCACCCAAGGCAGGAGTGGATGACTCTAGCGTACTAGCCATATCTGTACACGCAAATAGATGATGGTTAGAGTGCAAATATTACAAGGGTCGTGTTCTTGTGCATAATTTGTTTTTATGATTTTGTGTTATGGCTCTTGTTCTTTTACTTTTTTATCTTGTTTTAGTGAGTATAAGGCTTTATATATACATTCCCTAAGATTGGAGATTAAGAGGTCAGGGAGAAAGGTTGAGAGGGAAGCAAGTGAATAATGGATGTCCACAAACACTCCCTCCTTCCTTGGGTAGATCATACCGTTTGAAATGATGTCGTCACCCTTTGAAACCAATTGTTCCAGTTGGTAATAGGTGAGGATTTTTGCCAGTAGTTTTCTATTACCCTAGGTGCCTCGTCAAGTTGCAAGGGTGGTAAGGTACTCTCCCAGGATCGAACTTGAAGTGGTTCATCAGGTGATTCTTGAACACTGGGAGGTGTGGATTCTTTTGTAGCTTCATGGAGGTCCACTACTATAGATGGAGGCTGTGTAGAAGCTTTTACCTCTATGGATGTATTACATGAGGAGCTAGAAGCTTCATGGAACTCCCCCCTTCCTGAGCTAGGTGGAATAAATTGGTTTTGCCTTGGAGCCCAAACTAGCTCTGGACTAGGTGTGTAGCATTCTGTGCTCTTTCCCTTCCCACGGTCTGCCATTGGCTTTAGCGTTACACTGTTTGACTCATATGGGTTTGTTGTCGATAGGGAAGGACACATTTTACGTTTAGGTACCCAAATTTGCTCATTTCCATCATAGTAGCCTTGGGCTTCTAATAGTCGTTTTGGAATCCATCGTGATTTGGTCTTGAATCTCCTAGAGCGCGCTCTTGGTTCTCCAGGGAAATTTTTTCTTGAAATGGATGGGAGGGTTGAGGTAGTTGGAAGTAAGGCCTTGGGGACCCATTGATATATACTCTTAGGCCGTGCAGGTTGAGTACTTGCAATATTACTGCTTGCTGCAACTACAAGTGTTGAAGTGCTAGGTTCATGGGTAGCCGGCAAAGACGAGTTAACCACCTTGGCTTGTGAATGTTGGCTATCCTTCAACTTTGCTAGAGTTTGCAACGTAGGTGACTTTGCTTGAATGATAGGGGTAAGAGTCGGTGGTCGCGTCGTGACACTACCAGTATCCCAATCAATAGTGCATTTGGTTGCCAACATCCACGTGCATCCCAGGTTTACGTTGCCTTCCATAGCTCCCGCGGGCATGACTAGAAACCTTTGCACTATGCTTCCATTGTCATAGACAATAGGGGTCTGAAGGACTCCAAGAATAGCAGTTTTCTTTTTATTAATGTCCTTGACTTGCATCGTACTCGGGGATAGGGTCGGTTTCCCTAATTGACACCAAACTCCATAGGATAACAAATTGTGTTTAGCTCCCGTATCTAATAAGGCATTGTATAGTACTTTCCCATAGGGGCTATTTAGCTCACTTGGGTATCGTAGGGGTGGCTCAGATTCTAATGAGTCGTCATTTGTGTCCTCGAAAAATGCTTGCGTGATTCCCAAATTAGCCTCTCGTTGGCGTCTAAGACGTTGTTGTCGTTCTCGAGCCTCAACTCTTGCTTGGATTTTTTTAAGCTCTGCTTGTTCCTTGGCAGCCTTCTTTTGATGGATGGCTTGCAACTCTTCCTGGCTTAGAGGATCATAATATCTTTTGAATTTAATCCCATTAAGGAATCCAATGGTTTCAACTCCATCTAGAGTCTCCACACGAATGGTACCTTGCGGGGTAATTTCACACACTCGATATGGTCCCTTACCAGCGTATTTCAATTTCTTCTTTTCATTATGTACCCCGTACATAAGAACTTTATCACCAACCTTGATGTCTTTATCGTTTAAATGGCTATCGAACCACTTCTTTCTCCTATCCTTCTCCACTAGAGCATTTCGCACAGCTAATTGCCTCTCTTCATCTAGCCTTTCCAGGATATATAATCGCTCAACTAAGGGGTTACCATCCCAACCTTCTTGAGAAGCTACTCGAAGACTAGGAATGACAAACTCCCATGGCATAACTGCTTCTTGGCCATACACCATTTTAAACGGTGTGCAATTAATAGCAACTTTATACGCAGTACGATAAGCCCATAAAGCTGATGTAAGCTTTAGGTCCCAATCAGTGCAATTAGCCTCAACTGTCTTTGTCAAAATGGAGATGAGAGTTTTGTTGGTACTCTCAACTCGGCCATTTGCTTGGGGATAATAGGGTGTAGACTTGTGGTGAGATATCATGAAGTTTGATGTGAGTTCTTTTATTACTTCATTTATAAAATGAGTTCCATTGTCACTCACAAGTTCAAAGGGGCATCCAAAACGTATGATAATGTTCTCAAAGAGGAACTTAGCTGTTGTTTTTGCATCCCCTTTCGTGTTGCTTTTGCTTCAGCCCATTTGGTTACATAGTCGGTAGCCACAATGATATATCGTGATTGCCTGTACGTGCAGCCGGACTAATCGGTCCTACAAAGTCTAAGCCCCACTTTTCAAATGGTTGGGTTACCTTGATGGGATGTAGAGGCATCCTATCCCTTCTTTGTGGCTTGTTGAAGCGTTGGCATTCATCACATCCCTTTGCAAAAAGTGATGCATCCTTAAACAGAGTGGGCCACCAATAGCCTGACTGTAAGATCTTTCGGGCAGTCAACTTTCCTGAAAAGTGACCACCAGCTACGCCCATGTGTGCCTCTTGTAGAATATATAAATACTCATCCTCGCGGGCACAACGTCTAAGAACATCATCTTTTCCTCTCTTATAGAGAGTTCCAGCCAGTAAGCAATAGGGTTCGCATTCCTTGATTAATTTTCGAGCTATATCTTTTCGCAGCTCTTTGGGTGGAAAACCATTAACTAAGAAGTTAACAATCTTTTCACTCCATTCAGGCATTGTCTCAACAATGAACAAAGGAGTATCAGGCAATTCATCATCAACCCCCATAGGAGCTTCGCCATTAGGAATACGAGATAAATGATCCGCCATGACATGTTTCCTCCTAGGCCTCATAACAACGGTGAAGTCAAACTCAAGAAGAATTAACAACCATCGTGTAATTCGACCTGTGGAACACGGCTTGTTTACCAAATATAGCAATGCTTGATGATCAACATAAAACACAAACTTGGTAGCAAGAAGGTAATAGCGAAATTTCTTTACTGCGTAAATCATAGCTAGACCTTCGCGCTCTGTAGTAGTGTAGTTCATCTCGGCATCATTTAATTGGCGACTTGCAAAGCTAATAGGGTAGTCCAATTTATGTTCTCCTGGTTGAGTTAGAACACACCCAATAGAAAAATTTGATGCATCAATATGCACATGAAAAGGTACATTCCAATCAGGTGTTCGCAGGATTGGAGCACTTGTTAGGGCCTTCTTTAATAACTCATAAGATTGATGACATTCTTCCGTCCAGTGAAACTCGATAAGAAGCTTGTACAATGGACGCGCTATCTCGGCAAAGTTTAAAATAAACCTTCGATAATAACCAACATGGCCCATAAATCTTTGAACTCCTTTATAGTTCGTAGGTGGTGGCAAATCGGCAATGGCTTTAATCTTACTCTCATCTGTGGATATCCCGTTCTTGGACACTATATTGCCTAGAATGACTCCATGCTTAACCCAAAATTGGCATTTGAAAGGGTTCAATGAGATGCGATAAAATCTGCACCTTTCAAATATTTTTCGTAGATATAACAAATGCTTCTCCCAAGAAGAATAAACACAAAGGTCGTCTAGGAAAGCTTCACAAAACTCCCTTAGAAATTCTTTAAACGCAGTGTTTATTAATCGTTGGAATGTAGCAGGGGCATTTGTTAAGCCAAAAGCCATAACACGAAATGCAAACACTCCAAACTCTGTGATAAAAGAAGTTTTAGCTTGGTCCTCTAATGCAATTGTGATTTGATTGTAACCAGAGTACCCATCTAAAAAGCTATAAGCTTCCTTGCCCGCAACTCTTTCAAGCACATGTTCTGAATATAGCAAGGGATAATGATCTCTCCTAGTAGTTGCATTAACTTTCTTGAGGTCCACGCACACTCTTAGTTTCCCATTCTTTTTTGGCACAATGACTATTGGAGAAACCCACTCTGAGTGCTCAATAGGGTATATGAATCCACATTGAATAAGTTTTTCAATCTCCTCTTGTACAATTTTGGCGTACTTAGGATTCATTGGATAGGGTCGTTGCTGGACGGGTTTAGCAGTGTTGATCATGGGAATTGTATGTTGCACCACAGAAGGTGGAACGCCCTTCATGTCATGATATGTCCAAGCAAAGATATCCTTGAATTCCTTGAGGATCTCCTTAAGTACAGCCTCTTCAGTTTCGATAAGGTCTTGAGCAATAAAGACTGGTTTAGACTCCTCACCTGGTTCTGCTAATTCTATCTCTTTAACTACCGCTGGACCATCATAGACTCCACTGCTTCCATTGGTAGGTATTCGTTGGGCTTTGGCATACACAACCTTTCGCTCCCCCGTGGTATAAGATTTAAAATGTTCAGGAGCCGTATGTAAGTCAGCAGGCTCTTGTCCTGACAGAGACCTTTCTTTTAGTTCTGCCTCCTTTTGTTGTTGTGCTAACTCTCGGTTTTGACGTCTTCTTATAGTTCGACTCAATTTCGGTTTTGTAACCTCCAATTGAGCGAGGTCAATGGGTCGCGGGCTGCACCACATGACACTCTGGAGATGTTCACCCCAATTGTCTACTAGCTTTAGATGAGCATCACATGCCCCTAGATAGCTAAGCCATTCTGCAATAGATCTTTCCTTGTTTATCCTAGCTCTCACATTTGCTCGATATCTTTGTCTCTTATATGACCTTTGTTTCTTGTTAAGGTTTTGATTTTGGTAAATGTTTGAACTCGACTCGCTTGATAGGTCTTCCCTTGTATCTTCTTCACTCTCATATAAATTACCATAGATGGTCGTACTAGGCCTTGAGTGTTCAGTTTCTATACTTGGCTCACTCGATGTTTCCTCAGGTTCTGAATCCATTTCTCCCTGAGATTTCGTTTCTGATGTGTATTGGCTTGAAGCCTTTGAGGAATCATCGGTTTCACTCTCAGGTAGGTGTGCCTCTTTCTTATCATCGGATGTTACATGTGCTACACCTAACATGTTTACTGGTGCAATGTGTGGTATCTCTTCCCCATCTGGTGTTACCCAGGTTGTTCCTCTAGCTCCCCATGTATCTATAGTTGCCGCTAGGTGCACCCAATCGACATTGTCTGACTCAGCCATTCCGGGTAGGATATCCAAATAAGGAGAGTTCTCCCCAATATCCGTGTCTTCGTTACACGTGTAACAATATTGTAATGGAGCTGAGTGAATTGTTGTGTCTGATCGATTATCAATGATGAATTTATTTCCTAGAGGATGCGTTCGACCATTTAAAAGATCAACTCGAATGACAGAGTCTTGGAACTGTAAGTAGACGTGGTTTTTGGACCAGTCATGTACCATTTTTGCTTCCCTCATGAATGGACGCCCTAAGATCATCTCAAATGACATAGGATGCTTGGAAAAATCCATAACAATGAAAGTCTGCCCTACCTTGTGTCCCAAGACCTTGATTCTGAGATCCTTTAGCATTCCAATAGGCGTAACAATAGATCCATTAGCCATTTTTACCACTATGCTCGTGGCTTCAAGGTGAGGTCGCCCCATAGAATCCCAACAACTCTTTGTCACCATGCTGACTCCCGTACCATCGTCAAGGACCCCATTTACAGTTAATCCTTTAGTAGTGATTGGTAGAGTAGCATTAGATTCATTACCTTCAAAGTATTGCCCCAACTTGTTAACGGGTACTTCAATTACAGATTCATGTCCCGCTAGGTCAAATGGTGGTGCTAAATGTTCCTCATCATTCATTACCGACTCAGGTTTGTTCATATGTGAAAACTGTGGTAATCCGGCCTGTAATTCTCCATTGAGGAAGGCTCGAAGAGCTGAGACTAGCTCGGGGTCTTTATATAGTTTGGACATGATGGTGGTTCTAACTTCTGAAGACATGAAATCCATCAATTTGGCAACATTTAATGGCATCTTGTGGGACGTAGGACCGTGACAAGAGAATGATGAAGATGGAATCTCCACTTCCTCAAGGGGGTCGGGCATTCCCTCACCAAACATTCTCTCTAGTAGGAAAGGTGTGTGTCCACTTTCAGATGTCCAATGATACTGGGTATAGCTAATGGCCTGTAGTTCTTGTGAGGTTGAACTTGTGTGGGAAACACTATGTCCAACATTTGGATATTTTTGGGTTCAGTTTCTAATATTCGTTGAGTTTCTTCCACCAAACCCCTCAGTTGTTGGACTCGTTCAATTTCCACTGTTGGGTTTGGATAGGTTCCAATCATTCTCTTGCAATCCTCATTTTTTGTCTCTCGTGGCTTATCTTGGGGGTTCGCAACTGGGTGGTTTAACTTTGAATACTCTTTTGGTGTTCGTCGTAATTCCCTCTCGTGATCCTCCTCACTCACTTTTTCCTTTGTAGTAATAGTTTTGGTCTCCGTGGTCTCTATTGAATCTGAGTCATCCTCAGGGTCATTCATATACACGGGATCCTCTCCTGTCCCTATGTTAGTCTTTGAACTAGGTTTTGAGCTAGAAGCATTAAGGGATTTCTTTCTTCGTGTTTTCTTCTTTCTCGCTCGTCCAATGGATGCAGCATCTCTCTCTTCGAGGATGTAATTTTGCTTTTGGAACATCGACCGTGTGAGTGCATTCACTGGTGCTATGTTTATAGTTGGTGGTGTCCCATCAACAATCTCTATTATGTTCAATGGTGTGATTTTCGGTGCGTTTGGATTGTTAGGACACTGTGCGATCAAATGATCTATGCCACAACGATTACAAGTGAGTATTGGCATTGCCAATGCACTCCCTTGACTTGTTTGCATTAGTGCAGCATTCTTTTGCATTCTAATGGGGCACTCAGCTACTCGATGTGGTCCACCACATTCGTAGCACTGAAGAGGTGGTCTCCTGGCAAAACTATTAATGTTTTGGCCTCTTGCTGCTAGCGCAGTAGCTTGATATACCGGTTTGATTTGTCCCCAATGGTCTTCCATATAGTACATGGGACACTCCTCAAGCATGTCGACTCCATAGGTGATACTAGAGTTTATGTCCTCTTCGCAATCTACATAAGTACTAGATGACTCGCAACCTATTTGGTTCATAGGTGTAACTCTTGGATGAGGGGGTTGCGGTCCTAGCACTGAAGGTGGCAACGGTGTGGTTTGGACCACATTTTGGGTTCTAGGGACCATGTGCTGTAATGGCAACTGTTGCTCCATGGGTGGGGTAGGCATCAATGCAGGAACTCGAGGTGAGTCTGCCCAAGCTATAGGCGGTCTATTTTCCATGATGTGTTTAAGCATTAGGCAATCCTTCCCTTGATGGCCATACCTACCACACGCGTTACAAGTCCCATTAAACTTTACTCTAAAAGTAGGGCATTCACTTGTAGTATGTGGGCCCAAGAAAATTGAGCACCATTGTTGCTCCCTTCTTGGATACATATGAGTGTTTTGTGGAGCACGATTACCCCTAAGGCTTTCTTGGATGGCCTTGGTGAGATCTGCCAAAGTCATCTCAGATATCGTTTGCTCTTTCACGATTGGCTTTATCTTCATTGGCTCATGCCCTGACGCTTGCGAGCTACTAGACTTTGGCTCGGCGGACACTCTTTCTCCTGCAATCATTAAGTTATCCTCCAATTGGATTGCATTCATGGTGACTGCTTCCCAAGTAGTGATACCTCTAATGACTAGGCCATTATAGATACTGTCATGTTGTAGTCCCCTAATGAATCTATCGAGCAATTGGTTGTTGTTGAATCGCTTGTTTGGATTGCATCGAGAATTCAAATTCTTTAGGCGACTAATGAAGTCTCTCACGGATTCACCTTCTTCTCGTTGGGCTTTCTGGAACTGAGAGGCTACACCCCAAAGTACTCCCTCTCGTATGTATTCTTTTAAGAACAGTCTCCTAAGAGTAGAGTAGATCGTTTTCTCTTCTACTCTTAAGGTTCTATACCAATCTCCAGCCTTTCCGCTTAGGTTCAAACTCAAAGCCTTACACTTATGTAGCTCATTGTGCTCTTCCAAGGAATCGCACACATGTTCAAAGACTTCCATATTCTTTCTAGCATCTCCGTCTCCACTAAATTTCTGTGTGAGCTTAGCTACTTGAACTGCCTTGCTCCTAGGCTCTCTATCAGGTGCACTACGCATGTTTTCCGCAATAGAGCGACCGATAGTTTGAGAAAATGCTGCCAAATCTCCTATTTGAGCAAGTATAATGGGTGTATGTGCTCCTGGAACCACATGTGAGATGGGAGTTGGCCTTGGCCTTGGCATACGCGCGGCTCTTGGGTCCCATATTTCGTATGGTGGTGTACCAGACGGTGGTCCAAAGTTTACAAGCGTGGCCCTAGGCATAGGGGGTGCCTGATATGGCATGTTATTATTAAATGGCATGGCTCCACTTGTATAAGAGCTTGGATAATGCCATTGTGGATTGTAAGCTCTTGGAATAATTGGAGGTGTAGGAGCTACATGAGGCTGAGGTACGACAGGTGCACATGATTGATACATACATGTAGGTATAGTTGGGGGCACTGTGCTACTAGGCATCGGCGCAGTGTTAACAAATGAACTCCATGGTGTACTTCTTGTCATGCTCACCATTGGGATATGCATGGTAGCCGTAGTGTCATTAAGAGAAAGATGAGCTAGATCTGGGAAGGTAAAGCTGCCACTTGTGGGTTCAGATTGTACTGAGGCTCCTGGCGAAACAACATATGGAGGATCAAGGGGGCTCACTGAGGGAGTCTCCATTTGTGATAGGGTTGGTTGGTTGGACTTTCCCGTATCCAAGAATCTCATTAGGCCTGTTGAAGGCATGTTGATCCCTGTGTTCTGTCTTTCTAACTCGACAATCCTATGGAGAACATCACAGACTTTCTGTTGTTGCTCATCTATGCTAGTAGCACCCGATGTGGATTGTAGAACATCTAACCAACCCAGATGATAGGTGTGTCCTGTGTACTGATCAGTTAAAGCTTCTGCTTGTAGGTCATACTCCCAATTTTTGTTTAGGAATATCCCATCTAGGCCTGGCGTGCTGGAGGTTTCCCTTGAAGTGGAAGCATTATTACTCCCCATTGCTTGCCCCTCCGTGACTGCTACCTTGGGAGAACTCGGTTGCTCGGTTGGCATGATTTTTGTCATAGGAGCCTTTGCTTTCAGGGCTCGACTTTGTTCTAGTTTTCGTAGGTTCTCAATTTCCCTCTCCCTTGTTGCTTGCATATAGCGTTCGATCTCTTGCACTTCGGCAAGACTCCTACCATCGGGTAGTAGAACCTCAAAGGGAGATAGTCCTAAAGGATCAGGAGGTGCAGTGGATGGAACATTCACATGCACACTCTCAAGAAGCATAGGGTCTATTTTAGGCATGAATGACAAATTTACTTCCCCACTCCCTTCATTTATTTCATTAACCGCATGTTCAGAGCGAGTAGCTCTACTAAGGGTCTCTTTTAAGCGGCTAAACACGCTGGACCCGGGCCGTGGGCCCATGGGATGCATGTCTTGACTTGAACTATCAGGGTTTGGTGTAGGATACCCCTCCATGACTTCGTAGTCAGAGGAAGAATCACTAGACGCGATATGAGGATCTTGGGTCGCGCTACCTTGAGTCCCGGCCGAAGGTCCAGAACCTAGGGTGGAGGAATAATGGGTGCCCGCGTAAATGGAGGCACTACCAATATGCTCGTGCTCTAACACTCGTCTAGAGCGTAGGTTCATATAACTTACACACTCTAGAAGTGTCAGTGAGTGCCCGTGAAGGCTGCTCACCTAGTATTTTTGGGTGTTTTGCAACCCAAGTCTTTTCTTTATTTTTTTTTATTTTTTGAATTTTTGGTACTTTTTTTCTGACCCAGCTATAGAATAGAACATATGATAGCTCAAAACGAGCGTCTCGGTCAGAGGGACGTGCCGTGCTTTACAGCCCTCCGTTTGGTCACTTTATGCCCTCGGAATCCCTAAAACCGTCAATTTCTAGTAGGGAACTAGGCCCAAATTAGAAAGTCTAAGGGTGCAAGTGGGAAGAGAAGGGAGGAGAGTGGAGGACTTGCCCCACATGCTCTCATTCCCTCTTGAGGGGGTAGGGTATATATATAAGAGTGAGTCTAGTATATATCATAAGACTGAGGACTGGGCTTGGGCAAATGACCCCGATCCCAATCAAAATTTTAGTGTAGCCCCTCAGTCACTCACGCTTAAATATTTTTGATTTTTTTTTTAATTGTTTTTAAAAAAAAAAAAAATTAAGGCGACGACCGCGCGCGGTTTAGGTGACCCTTTCTTGGCCACACACACTGTCAACACCTACCTAACCTCTCTATCAATAGCTCACAGCTCACAGACAGCTGACTACCTTATCTACTTACTAACAGTGCTACTAACCACTAACTAATTTGTTAACTGCTTACTGATAGTGAGCTAACTGTCCACCTACTTCCTCTCTCACTACCTTACTGTGCAAAGACTGTGTGCAGGCAAACCTTGACAGGAAACTGTGTACAGACTGTGTGCAAACAGAAATTGCTAACTGCCTTCCTACTTATTCATTCAGCTAACGACTACTAATTGTGCAAAGACTGTGTGCAAACAAAAAACACAACATTATGCAGAAATCACACAACTTGCAGACAATACAGAAATTAACAACTTGCAGAAAAACAACTCATTCCTCTTCCTCTTCCTCTTCTTTCCTACTACAAACAACTCATAGGAGAAGCACAAAGTGCCTCTTGGGCTTAGTGCAGGGCGATTCCCCGGCAATGGCGCCAAAAATGTGCGCTCCTTGCCGCACTGTCGAAGAAAGGGCCTTGCCTAACACTGTGTGCGAGCCATAGACGGCTCCAAGCACACAACTAGCTTAACTAGTAAGCTCAAAAGAGGGCAATGGTGTGTCACTCACCGCTCTATGCTCCTGCCGTGGAGGATTCCTCGCTGCGAAGAAGAAGAAGCTGCAGTCGTGCCGCGCTCAACCGCTTTGCCGCCGTCGTGCCTTCGTAATGCTCAATCGCACACACACTCTCCCTCTCTCTCTCTCTCTCACATACACACACACACACACACAAGGAGGTGAAGAAGAAGAAGATGGAGATGGAGATGGAGCAAGAGCACTCTTCTATTGCACAAATGAGAGAATAAGTGAATTTTAGGTTTAGTTGGCTTTTATATGAGCTCACCATATTCACACTTTGGCGCCCATGCTTAGCCAACTAATCCCTTGAATGTCCCAGTTAGAGTGCGCCTCTCATCGGCGATCACTCTTAACCTTTTCCTATTGGTCCGACAAGCCCGATACCTGACTCTACCAAATACATAATACACGTCCGTCGTAGGTGATGGGGTGTCCGTGAGTCGTGAGGGTTAACAGTGTGTGCGAGGAATTGAGGGAAGAAGGTGCGGCTTTCTACAAGACTATGTGACCCTGTATCGGTGCCATTAGGGTTGGCGCTACTCCAAAGAGTCCAACAGAGTGGAGTTTGGTGAAGGCTTTGCAATGGTTTGAGAGTGGCCTTTTGTGGCTGGAGTTTTTGGGTTTTTGATGGTTTTTCTTGTATATTTTGGTCACCATCAAGTGTGATTTCCAATGTTGATCACCTCGACTCACCTTGTAGTGTCTGCGGGCAGACACTACAAGCCCTTGCGGGCAGGGAAGGGCTTGTAGGTCGATGCGTTTGGAGTTTGAATTGAGTTTGTGGGTAGAATTTTTAGGGAGCTTTTGAGTGGTGGTGAGTGAGGTGAGGAATTTAAGTAAATTCCTTGTATTGTGTTGAGTTTTCTGGGTGTGTGAGTGTGCGCACGACATCTTTTGCTCCATCATCCTTTGGCGATCCCGCTGGGGAGTGGAAGTTTGTCGGTTGTGCACCCAAGTGAAGCGGTTTTGCTGTGAAGTTCGAGCTTCATTGAAGAAAAGTGGTGGTTTGGTTGAGGTGCAAGACTTCAACTTTTGTGGAGTTACTCACGCAAGGGAGAAGCGACTCAGAAGAGATGGCTTATAGTTGGCCGGTGTTCACAGGGAAGGAGGATGTGAAGGACTGGATTTGCGGATTTCGAGTGGCATACGCTTGGTATGCACATTGTGAATGACGAAGCAAAGATTCATGTATTTCCTCTGGCACTCAAAGGAGAAGCTCGGGAGTGGTTTGAAGGTTTAGAGGAAGACAAAAAGCAAACATCGGAGCAGGTGAAGTTGGCAATTTTTGATAGGTTTGGGAAGAAACTACCCGCAACAGAAGCGACGACAAAATTGAGAGGTTTGCAGCAAGATGTTCATGCTAACTTTAAAGAGTTTTTGCAACACTTCAAAGGACATTGGGTTCAATTAGAGGCGGCATCCCAAGTACCTCCAGGGGATTTCTTTAAAGTGCGTCAGTTTATGGATTGTCTCCATCCAAGTGTAAGGGAGAAGGTCGATCAAGATAAGCCTGCTACATTTGAGAGAGTTGTGGAAATTGCTGATGTCATAATAATCAATATCTAATTCTCGTAAATAATTTTCTCATATTAAACTGATCATTTAATGTGGGGAAGTGCCAGTGGAGAAAAAGCTAGAATATTGGTTAAGTTAGCAGACCGGCCACAGTAGGGATCCAAAGGAGGGAAAAAAGGGATCCAAAGGGGGGGCCATCTGCAAAACAACCATGTGCAAACAATGGGCTAAAAAGACCCTAAGGTTCAGCCCATTAAGACTTCCAAAATGCTAAGGTTCAGAAATTCAAAGGTTGTGTCCAAAGGTCAAACCTAGGGGAAATTGGATGCTTTGTGTGTGACTAAAAAAGTCTTTGCAATCCCTACATGGGAGGGGGCGAGCCCTAAAGGTAGGAGATGAGAGAGAAAGCCACACACACACACACACACACACACACATACACACACACACAGAGGCTCCCTTTACACAAAGGGAATGAGGGACACATGTCAGCTCCCTAGGCCAGATGCCCACAAGGTGTGCCCAATTTCTATTGGATGACCCTTGAAGTGCACCAATGAGATTTAGACTAGAGTAAATCTAGTTTAATTAATTTAAAAACATTTAATAAAAGAAACCAATGAGAATTAAGTCTCCTAGAAGACTATTGGGTAGTCTCCCAAGGGGTCCAATGAGCATTCAGGAGCCTCATGGCTTGCCTGATTCCTATTGGCCAGGAGGCAAAGGGGTCCAATGAGAGTTTAGTTTAATTATTTAATTACCTAAAGCTCTCACAAAAGGGGAAAGGGGGACACATGTCAAAAGGCTATCACTTATGCTGCTTAATTGTGATTGGCTTGACTTGGGGAGGGCCAATAAGGCTTCCGCAAGAGCAAATAGCAAGAGGGCTCGCCCAAGAGAGAGAGAGAGAGAGGGCATTATCACACACACACTCACACAAGTCTATGTGTGAAGAAAGAGAATACTATCTCTTCCCAAGCTTTAATGGAGAACTCATCACCTACTCCAAGCTTGTGAGATAGAAGCCTACATCAACACTCTCTTGGCATGTGGATGCAAATCCAACCAAGAGCCAAGCTTCAATGCATGCTCATCTCCTCTACCAAGCTAATTACTAAGCTAAGCTATGCTACATATGAGTGATTATGTGAGGAGATGTACATCTTTCTCGTAAGATACTCCTTCTTCCTCTCAATCTACTCTCATACCCTGCTAGCTCTCACCATCTTCGAAGGTGTGTGAGGTCTTGGGTCTGAGAACGGGGATAATTCAAGTTGTGTTTGTTAAGTGTTTTGCTTAGTGCATGAAGTTTCCATCTTCATTGCACTAGCTAGTCTTGAAGGAACACAAAGAATTGTATTGTACAATGTCTCTCTTGATGGGAGAAACCATAATACAAAGCCTTTTGGAAGGGGGACCGGCTCCATGCAAATCCGGTCCTCAACTGTTGTCATTAGCTTAATCTCTCTCTCTTTTGAAAGTATTGTCGATGCTATCTAACTAGGTGTTATGCTTTTTAGTGCTCTCTCCACCCAAGCACTCTTGTAATTCTCATTAGGAATCTATTCTAATGAAATGCCCACTATGTTCATACTAATTTCCGCTACACATAAGTTATTAGGCCATTAAATGTTACATTGGTATCAGAGCTCAAGGTTTCTCTTTTCTTGCTCAAGAAGGGAGGTCCTCAAGCTAGCTACAAATGGTTGGTATTATTAATTGCCTGTGAGTAAGTAGAATAGGGATTTTTCAGCCTTGCAATGCGCCTGCCTTTGTGCAGTTAACGGGGCATCACCGTCGAGAGATATGGTCTTAATAGTGGAGTCCTACAGGGCTTGCCTACGGCTTAACCACTATTGAGCTATTAGAAGCTTGACAGGAGCCGGTGCTGTTTTGGTGTTGAAAGATCCTCTCTTCTATTCCTTGCAATTAATGGTATTCGAGCCGCGGGTACAGTAGCTTGAGTGCTTTTTCTAAAGGGGTTTGAAGTGCCAAAGTACACCTAAAAAGTTTACACCTAAAAGTTGTTAGAATGGCTGACAATAGTAAAGAGAGTGAAATTAATGTTGATAACTTTGATTTTGCTCATGAGCAAGCTACTAATGATGCTTCAATGCTTGTTAACTATCTTGTTACTAGGCTTCAACAAGCCATGGGCAATCCATCTCTCCAAAGTGAAGTGCAACGGTAGCTCCGTGCTCACGGGATTCTCCAAGCTCATCACAATGACGAGAGAACACCTAGGAAGCCTCCTTGTGAGACTCCCAAAAGAGGTCTCTCTCCGATTCGGGAAGAAGAAGAGAATCCTTATGAAGGGCTCAAGAATTTACTTCTTGATGATGCATCTCCTTCCCAAAGGAGAACTCAAGAGCCTCCACCGAAGGAACGAGAAAGAATTGAGTCTCATGCCACCTCGGCGGAGATGGCTCCACGAAGACGGCGGGCTAAACGCTCTCCATCACCACCAAAGCAGAGAAGACCATCGTATTCTTCTCCTCACCACAATTCAAAGAGGGATGATAAAAAGTAAGAGAAGAAAAAGGTGAGAAAGAGGAAACCCTCTTCTCCATCTTCTTCATCCTCTTCCTCTTATGAAAGCTATGGTGAAGACGACAACGATCAAGATAAGAAAAAGGCGAGAAAGAGGTCACCCTCTTCTCCACCTTCTTCAAATTCTTCACCTTATGAAGAAAGTGATGGTGCAACCTTTGAACCATCAAAAAGAAGAGGCCATAGAAAATCCTATGCCGCATGGAAGAGGTCGTCCAAGCTGAAGAAATTCAAAGAGGGAGGAAAGAGCATCTCTTTCCTTACCTATGATGGTACCTTTGGTGCTACGGACAAAGTCTTGGCCTTTATCCAACAATTCGATGCGGCTTTTGGAGATGAGGGATTCACGGAGTCCTCTAAGCTACGCCATGTAGCTATGCACTTTCAAAAGTCCGCCAGACAATGGTGGTCTAGCCTACGAGCCAACGGTGAAGCTCCATGAACATGGAAGGCTTTAAGAGCCTCCATTATGAAGCAGTTTTTGGCCACCGATGCCAAAGACAAAGTACTCACCGAATGGCGAAGCTTAAAGCTCTCTCCCAATGAATCCATCCACAAATATGTAGACAAGTTTTGGGACTTACAACTCAAAGCCACTGTCTTCAAAAAGTTGGATTTTGGAGAGCAAAAGCAACAGTTTTGTGTGGGCTTAACCGAAGAAATGGTGGAGTATGTCAACTCCCAAAGGCCACGTACCATATCGGCGGTAATACACCATACTATGGTGGCCTCTCAAATCAATTTCCAAACGGGGGTTAAAAGAAATAATAAGCCCCTGGAAAACAAGGGTTCCAATGAGCCTAAGGGGAAGGACAATGTCCAAAAGTCTCCTAAGGGCAACTCCAACAAAGCTAAAGAGAAGGGAGTTTACAAAGGTAAGAATAAACTCTCTCCTGAAGAGCTTGAGCGTTATCATAAGGATAACCGGTGTTTCAAGTGCGGCGAACAAGGGCATGCGTACCGCGCTTGTCCCCAAAAGAACAACCGCCAAAATCCTCCTAGAGCTTCTTTGGTTGAAATCCAAGAGGAGGAGACTCACCAAACTCACCACAAAGGATCTCCTCTATGCCATGCTTGGGGAAAGGTAAGAGAACATGATGCTTTTATTCTCTTTGACCCTGGTTCTACTCACAATTTTATATCTATGGAGTTAGCCACCAAGCTAGGCATACAATCCTACGAGATGGGAGATGTCCTATCCGCAGACAGTGCCTTCAAGGGGCAAGAAGCTTCAGTCACTCCCTTAATCGGGAAATCGAGGCTTCATGTCCAAGGCTATGTGGACAAAGAGGACTTCTTTATCTCTCCTCTCAAGCATGAGGATGTAATCCTAGGGGCACCATGGTTTGACCGCCTGGCTACCGATGTTAAATTTCCTGAAAGGAGAATCTCCTTTAAGTTCAGGGAAAAAGACATGTATATAAATGCTAAGGAAATGGGTAACACCATCCCCATTGTACATACACCAGCTTT
The DNA here is from genome assembly GCF_014529385.1 of Adiantum capillus-veneris. NCBI lineage: Eukaryota > Viridiplantae > Streptophyta > Polypodiopsida > Polypodiales > Pteridaceae > Adiantum > Adiantum capillus-veneris. Next base: position 53,469,855 of record NC_140953.1, on the reverse strand, counting down.
CAACAAGTCAATAAAGAGATCTATTTCTGTGTACATGATTTTTGTTAAAGATTCTCAAAATGAACCTAATGCTTTAACAAAAGAAAATAAAAGCAACCAAAAGGAATTAGAGTTATCCAATTTTCTCAAGGGGTTTCAAGATGTCTTTATTGACGACATCCCTTGTGAGCTACCTCCTAAACGAGGTAATGATGACCATGCAATTGAACTTCTTCCAGGAAGTTCACCGCCTAATAAACCTCCTTATAGAGTTTCTCAAGCTCAACAAGAGGAGATTATGCGGCAAGTGCATGAGTTAGTTGAGAAGGGTATGGTTAGGCCAAGCTCATCTCCATTTTGCTCACCTGTGCTATTAGTGCAAAAGAAAGACGGCACATATCGTATGTGTGTCAACTATAGAGCACTAAATAGGATCACTATCAAGAATAGGTTTCCCGTTCCACGGGTAGAAGAACTATTTGATAAGCTACAAGGATCGACCTATTTCACTAGGATTGACCTAAAAAGTGGCTATCATCAAATAAGGATAGTTGATCAAGACATTGTAAAGACCGCATTTCGTACTACATTTGGTCTTTACGAATACATTGTCATGCCTTTTGGCTTGACCAATGCACTAGCCACATTCAACCGCTTGATGGAGAAGCTGTTCAGGCCTCATCGAACCTTCACTGGAGTGTTCTTTGATGATATTATCATCTACTCTAATTCATTGGAGGAACACAAGCAACACCTCCAGGTAATATTTCAAGTTTTAAGAGAGAATAAACTTTATGTTAATCGAAAGAAAAGTGAATTTTTCTTGCAAGAGATTCAGTATTTAGGTCACATTATCTCTCAAGATGGCATCCAAATGGATCCATCCAAGTTAGAGGTAATAAAAGGATGGCCTAAACCAAGGAATCTTCATGAACTAAGAAGCTTTATAGGTATGTGTGCATACTATAGATGCTTCATAGAAAAGTTCTCACAAATTGCGGGACCATTACATGACCTAACAAAGAAAAGCGTTAGGTATACATGGTCTGCTAAGGAGAACAATGCTTTCAAAAAGCTTATCTCTCAACCTGTGCTTACACTACCAGATCTCTCAAAACCATTTGAGGTCCAATGTGATGCTTGTGGTGATTGCCTTGGAGCTGTTTTGCTCCAAGAAGAGCACGCCATAGGCTATGAGAGTCGAAGGCTCGACCCTGTTGAGCAAGCTCTAGGCATATACGAAAAGGAACTTCTTGCAGTTCTACATGCCTTAGACTCATGGAAGCACTATTTATTGGGGACTCCTTTCATTCTGCGAACGGATCACCAAAGTCTTAAGTACTTCATGACGTAGACCAAGCTCTCCGACAAACAAATGAGGTGGGAAAATTTCCTTTCGCAATTTCATTTTCATATTGCTCACATTGCTGGCAAGCATAATCAAGTAGCTGATGCACTCTCAAGACGGCCGAGAGTGAATGCGGTTTCCATAGCAACTCACAATGATCTATCTTCAATGATAGATGAGTACGCTATTGATCCCGATTTTAGAGATGTGATTTCAGCCCTTGCATTAGGGAAGAAAGAAGAACCATTTACTTTACAAGATGGTTATCTTCTCTATGGCAATAGACTATGCGTTACTAACTCACTGCGTGAGAAAGTAATGTATGAATCTCATGCTCCACCTTATGCGGGGCATAGAGGGATTCAGTCTACCTTAAAGGGAATTGAAACATATTTCTATTGGCCTACCATGAAAGTGAACATACAAGAGTATGTTTCTAAATGTGTGGTATGCCAAAAGACAAAATTTGATAGAGGGAAGCAACTTGGATTGCTTCAACCCTTGCCAATCCCTAATTCACCATGGGAGAGCATATCCATGGATTTTATCTTTGGATTGCCTAAGTCTATCCATGGGAATACGGGAATATGGACGATAGTAGACAGGTTTAGTAAACAAGCTAATTTTATACCTGTCAAAAAGACTATCAAAGCCCATCAAATGGCAACCCTCTTTATTTCACAAATTTTCAAGTACCATGGCTTGCCAATGTCCATAGTGTCGGATAGAGATCCTAGAATGACCAGTAATTTCTGGAAGGGTCTCTTTGAGAATTTAGGAACAAGGCTAAACTTCTCTTCGGCCTATCATCCACAAACTGATGGCCAAAGTGAAATAGCTAACCTAACCATTCTCGATCTACTAAAAGCCTATGTAACGGAAGTAGATCAAAGATCCCAATGGGAGAAGTACTTACCCTTAGTGGAGTATGCTTACAATAACACTGTACATACTTCCACGGGAAAAGCACCTTTCGAGGTAATTGAGGGAAGATCAAAAAGTCCCTTGCTACTTAAGGTACATGGGAAGATCTTTGCTGCAGATGAGTATAGCCGAGACCTACAAGAATCTTTTCAAAAGATTAAGGATGCTATCTCTATCTCACAGCAAAGGCAAAAGGCTGCTGCTGACAAGCACAGAAGAGCCCAAGCCTTTAAAGAAAACGATTGGGTCTTGTTAAAGTTTCCCAAGGCTCGATTAAGGCACACGACAGGCAAGAATCCTACCGGCCACCAAAAGTACTATGCTAAACTAGCAAAAAGGTACTATGGACCCTTTTAGATTCTTAGGCCAATCAATGAGATGGCCTATCAACTCAAGTTGCCCAATCATTGGCTCATACACAATGCTTTCCATGTGAGCCTACTAAAGCCTTACAAAGGAGAGCCACCTCAAGAACCAACTATTGAAGACCCACCGGAGATCGAGGACCAAGAAGAGGTGATGCAGCCCAAGTCCATTCTCCGACATGAAGACAAGGTACTAAGAGGCGGTAAGACTATCCGACGATATCTTATTAAGTTTAAGAATTATCCTTTTGAAGATGCTAGATGGATGCAAGGCATACAATTAAAGGATAACCTAAACCTTGTCAATGCTTACAATGCTTCCCAAGAGTAAGCAAATGTACAAAATGTTAAAAATGAACAAAGTTTTTGTCTTATAAGACTCTCTTTTTCTTTATTTGTGCACAAAAATGTAGTATGCATGCTTAGATCAAGTTTGCAGAGACTACGTCTCCCAAACACCAAGTAGAGCTTGTCACTCTACTATGGAAGACTGATAGGACTCATGTGCATACATGCTTGTGGCAGCCTCATGCTCTCAAGCGCCAAATGGACTAGTCATCCATTGTGGAATGATGTCGTAGGGTAACATAGGGATCCTCTACCCGCTAAGAAAAGGACTCATGAATATGCTTTATCTTCTCTACACCATAGTCGAGGACGACTATGATTTCAAGAGAGAGGTAATGTCATAATAATCAATATCTAATTCTCGTAAATGATTTTCTCATATTAAACTGATCATTTAATGTGGGGAAGTGCCAGTGGAGAAAAAGCTAGAACATTGGTTAAGTTAGTAGACCGGCCACAGTAGGGATCCAAAGGAGGGAAAATAGGGATCCAAAGGGGGGGCCATCTGCAAAAGAACCATGTGCAAACAATGGGCTAAAAAGACCCTAAGGTTCAGCCCATTAAGACTTCCAAAATGCTAAGGTTCAGAAATTCAAAGGTTGTGTCCAAAGGTCAAACCTAGGGGAAATTGGATGCTTTGTGTGTGACTAAAAAAGTCTTTGCAATCCCTACATGGGAGGGGGCGAGCCCTAAAGGTAGGAGATGAGAGAGAAAGCCACACACACACACACACACACACACACATACACACACACACAGAGGCTCCCTTTACACAAAGGGAATGAGGGACACATGTCAGCTCCCTAGGCCAGATGCCCACAAGGTGTGCCCAATTTCTATTGGATGACCCTTGAAGTGCACCAATGAGATTTAGACTAGAGTAAATCTAGTTTAATTAATTTAAAAACATTTAATAAAAGAAACCAATGAGAATTAAGTCTCCTAGAAGACTATTGGGTAGTCTCCCAAGGGGTCCAATGAGCATTCAGGAGCCTCATGGCTTGCCTGATTCCTATTGGCCAGGAGGCAAAGGGGTCCAATGAGAGTTTAGTTTAATTATTTAATTACCTAAAGCTCTCACAAAAGGGGAAAGGGGGACACATGTCAAAAGGCTATCACTTATGCTGCTTAATTGTGATTGGCTTGACTTGGGGAGGGCCAATAAGGCTTCCGCAAGAGCAAATAGCAAGAGGGCTCGCCCAAGAGAGAGAGAGAGAGAGGGCATTATCACACACACACTCACACAAGTCTATGTGTGAAGAAAGAGAATACTATCTCTTCCCAAGCTTTAATGGAGAACTCATCACCTACTCCAAGCTTGTGAGATAGAAGCCTACATCAACACTCTCTTGGCATGTGGATGCAAATCCAACCAAGAGCCAAGCTTCAATGCATGCTCATCTCCTCTACCAAGCTAATTACTAAGCTAAGCTATGCTACATATGAGTGATTATGTGAGGAGATGTACATCTTTCTCGTAAGATACTCCTTCTTCCTCTCAATCTTCTCTCATACCCTGCTAGCTCTCACCATCTTCGAAGGTGTGTGAGGTCTTGGGTCTGAGAACGGGGATAATTCAAGTTGTGTTTGTTAAGTGTTTTGCTTAGTGCATGAAGTTTCCATCTTCATTGCACTAGCTAGTCTTGAAGGAACACAAAGAATTGTATTGTACAATGTCTCTCTTGATGGGAGAAACCATAATACAAAGCCTTTTGGAGGGGGGACCGGCTCCATGCAAATCCGGTCCTCAACTGTTGTCATTAGCTTAATCTCTCTCTCTTTTGAAAGTATTGTCAATGCTATCTAACTAGGTGTTATGCTTTTTGTTGCTCTCTCCACCCAAGAACTCTTTTAATTCTCATTAGGAATCTATTCTAATGAAATGCCCACTATGTTCATACTAATTTCCGCTACACATAAGTTATTAGGCCATTAAATGTTACAGTTGAGGCCAAGAGCAAGAAGATCAAGAGAAGGTGGGAGCAAGGCATGACATACACTGAGCCAGCTGTGGTGCAACCAATGGTCCCTCTGGAAACGGATGATAGAGTGGAGCGAGTGGCTCAAGGTCTAGATCCCGTTACAGCTCGGGTTTTGCATGATCTTGCCGGTCAGTTGCAAGAATTAAGAATTAACATAATGAATAGGAACCAAAGAGAAGAGCGGCCAGCCGGGAGAGGTAGGGGACGAAGGCTACAAGGTAGATGCTACAATTGTGATGAAGAGGGTCACTACGCCCCTGATTGTCCTGAACCACAACTACGAGAGAGGAGGCATATACCCCTTATATGGATGTGGTCGAGGGAGAATAGAAGAAAATCGTCAAGAGCGAGCACTAGAAGCACCACCGCCGCAGCAACCACCACAACCGTTTCTTGGAAGTGGAGAAGGTAGAGCTATTAACATCATTACCCTTGAGCATCAAGATGTGGATGTTTTGGCCAATAAGAGAGCTAGGCATGATAGGGAGAAAGACACAGAAGAAGAGAGGGAAACAAGAGCAAGGAAAGGAAAGGCTAAGATAGAAGACAAACCAGAAAGTAGCAAGAGGCGGGGAAGAAGTAAAATTGGTCCAAAGGATTACCTCCTTGGCCAAGGTGTTGAAGACTATGATATTGTCGACGACATACAAAATCAAAAGGAAAATATATCTTTTGGTCAGTTGGTGGCTTTGAACGCTACATTGAGGAGGCAGTGGACCAAGTGTGTGAGTACACGACTTCCTTCCAAGAAGTAAAAGCATCAAAGCATGGTGTCATCCTTGAGGGTTGGTCACCCAGTGGAATGGTGCCATTAGTTGAAGCTATGCTAGGAAAGAATACGGAAGTCCAAGCATATGTGGATGGTGGTGCCCAGGTGTGTGTCATGACAGAGGCTATCATGAAGGAAGCAGGCGTTAAGATGTCAGTGAATGCTTCAATCCGTATGAGGATGGCCAACCACAAAAAGGCAAGGTGTTTTGGAATAGCTGAAGATGTGAAGATAAAAGTCTTGGGGATTGAGTGCTTGGATGATTGCTACATGATGCAAGTGGGTGAGAATGCTTATCCGATCATTTTAGGGAGGCCATGGCTTATAACCCTTGGTGCTAAGCAGGATTGGGGCACGGGCTTGATCACCATCCCCAAAAAAGAGAAAGGAAGGACCATTGTCTACAACATGAAGACACACGAGAGCCGTACACAGCCCCTATTGGAGATGCAAGATACAGATTCAACAGAAACTACGTCATACGATAGTGATGCGTCGTCTACAACATCATGAGAAAGTGTAGAGGAAGGATTGATGCAATTATGTCCTGATCTTTTTGGGATAAGTGTTGAAAAGGAAGCATCGATGCATGATGTGAATGTCAAGGAGAAGAAGGATAGTCCAAAAGCAATTGTAGAGCCTGCCAAAGTGAATGTAAGGAGCATGCTAGGAGAGGACTTGACAGAAAAAGAAAAAAAGGAGTATGAAGACATGTTCAAGGAATTTCCAAAGCTATTTGCCACCACTGAATATACACAGTTGCAAGGAGCTAAAGGATTCGAGCATAGAATCAATCTAAAAGAAGGTGCTAAGCCAAAGGTTCAAAAGCTTAGGAGGTTGGGGGTCATTCATGAGAAGGCACTTCATGAAGAGGTGACGAAGCTTTTGGAAGCAGATTTCATCTTTCGAGTGGAGGAGTCTGAATGGGTCTCTCCAATTGTTATTGGGCCCAAGAATAACGGAAGATTTAGGATATGTGTTGATTTCAAACCTTTGAATGCTGCCACAAAAAGAAATCATTATCCACTACCCTTCCTAGATGAAATCCTCAATCAGGTTGCCGGTCATGAACGTTACTCAATAATGGATGGATTTTCTGGCTACTTTCAAATCTTGATAGCGATTGAAGATCGATTGAAGACGACCTTCATTACTCCCTGGGGTTGTTTTGCCTACAAAAGAATGCCTTTTGGGCTGGTTAATGCATATGCTACCTTCCAAGGATGGATGAATAGAGTGTTTGGTCCCTACTTGGGTAAGTTCATTCGTGTTTTCATGGATGACATTAGGTGTTATAGCTCCAGGGTCACACATTTGGAGAAGCTGAGGTTGAGTTTTGAAAGGCTCGAACAAGAGGGTGGGAAACTCAACCCAAAGAAGTGTAAATTTGCTCATGCTAGAGTCCATTTTCTAGGACATGTGGTTTCCCAAAATGGAATAGAAGCTGACCTCGAGAAAGTTAAGGTTTTATTGCTTATGGATCTGCCCAACAACACAAAGGATTTAGCATCATTTGTGCATAAGCTCAGGGAGTCTTACCAAACACCGAGCAAAAACTTCCGAGCAAACCAAAAAGCGAGCGAGATCAATACCTAGGGCAATTACCCAAGTAATACACATTCTTTGGCATTGGTTTACACTACTGGAGATAGGGGAGTAGGGAGAGAATGAGACGAATGGAGGAGACACAAGAAAGACCATAAGGCTTCATCACTTCAAGAGAAAGGTAGGTTTCACATGAGAGAGGATAAAATCTTGCTACACAATAGCAACTTGTCTATTGCCGCGACAAGGGCTCTACATCGACAATCAATCCAAGTTTTGAGAGGATTAGGAAGGAAGAGAGAGTTTGCCAGCTTTGTCATTTAAACTGGAAGATATGGGAATTAAAGTTGATTTAGACATTGTGATGGAAGAGGGAGGTGTTTGGCTCTCCATCTTTCCCTTGCAATGTCAAGTTAAGTCGGAAGTGGCAACTATCCTAGACGAAAAATCCTCAAAAAAATGCAATGGTCTATGGTGAAAACAGGAATGCCTTTGGAGCCCATTTGGCACACTACATGGTTACTATCTTCTCGCTTTGTGAGGGTCGGGGAGAGGGGGGGATATTGACCAAAAATTGTTCGGCCCAAAAGGGGACAAGTTTTTTCTTTTGTGAAAGCATTGCAAACAACACATCCTTTCCGCCATCCCATTGTCAAACCAAGCCTTTGGCTGGGTTAAGATGAGCCTGATAGAAAATTGAGAGCTTTCATCTAACTCTAGAAGGAACTATAAGATGGTTTTAGGAAAAAAATATATAAATCGAGTTGAAAAAGGGTGTATTTTATTAGTAAAACATTCATAGATAAGGTCTTTTATAGAGGAGTAGGCTTCTTGTTCACAAGCGATGGAGGCAGCAATTCTATTAAGAATAGAAGCAAATGAATTAGTCAATAAAATTAGCATAGTGTAAAGTTGCAAGCACGTTCTATTGCAAGCGAGAGATTTGAACTGCATTCTCCACTTTTTCCGCTACAAAGTACTTGATAGGTTCTCATTTCTGAGGGGGAGGGTGCCGCCCAAGTTCTTATGGATCCAACAGAGGTGTTTTTCTCTGTCGACCAAACATTTTGCTCCAGCCTGGACCCTTGCTCTCTACTGCTAGGTGTTCTGAACCCAGCCTTAAAAAGGCATACTCAGGAAGTGTTCGGTCTCTTGAAGAAAAAACTCTAAAACAAAGGACTATTGCCAATTGGCCATTCACAATATTTTTTTCTAAATCAAATCTCTCTCTAGCAATCCACATTGGCATGGGCTTCTAGAAAGAGAGAGAAAGACATCCTAGACTCCTTTCAAGGCAAATCCTAAATCAAATCTCTTTCTATCTATCCATGCCGGCGTGGACTGGTAGTAGGTAGAGAGAGAGAGATCTACTAGTCCCCTTTCAAAAAGAAATCTAAGTAAAATCTCTCTCTAGCAGTCTACGCCGACGTGGACTAGTATAGAGAGAGAGAGAGAGAGAGAGAGAGAGAGAGAGAGAGAGAGAGAGAGAGAGAGAGAGAGAGAGAGAGATCCAATGTTAGAAAAGAACTTTCAAGTTTTCCTTTTTTTTCACCAGTTAGAGAAAAATTAAAAATGTATTTTTAAACATGGAGAGATTTGCTAATCTCCTTTCACACTTTTCTAAATCGAAACACTCTCTAACTATTCACAGCGGTGTGGACTCCTAGAGAGAGAGAGAGAGAGAGAAGAAGAAGAAGAAGAAGAAGAAGAAGAAGAAGAAGAAGAAGAAAAGAGTTTTAACGTCGTAGGAAACTATCCCAAGAGAGAGATCGTCTCCTTTCACAAATTCACACTTTTTTTCTAAATCGAATCTGTCCCTAGCTGTCCACGGCGGCGTGGACTCCTAGAGGGAGAATGATAAATGAGAGATATATTAGAGAGCGCACATACTTATTGATTGTCAGCTAGCGTAGATGTGATAAGAGCCACAAGGAGGGCATGTTTGGGACTGTATGTGAATGTGACCCAGTCACTCAGCAGGACGTTCAGAAGCGGAGATGGCTACTGCCAGTGTCGGTCCATAGCCGCAAATGATCTTTAATGGAACAGCTTCTTCTCTCTTGTCCGTCGAGCCTTCCTCTGGTTCCAGATTTTGGTGATCCATGAACGATTCCCATTATTTGTCAAGTTGGTAGCACAAGTTCGGTACGTATTGAGGCGGTCCGGGGCGGGCAACAAGAGAGGCGACCTCTAAACACCCCTCAAGGCTCCCGTGCTGCTCAATTGGGGCTGGGGCAACCACAAGCACAACACAACAACAAACCCACAGCCAAACCAAAACAAGATAGGGGCACCACCTAGTTATGGTATGCGAACTAGGACGCAAGAGAGATTTTGGCACAACCAAGAAGATGCACCACACAACACACACAAACAACCTCACACCAAGACACACATGAAATGGACCAGAGAGAGCTAGAGCAAGGGAAGAGAGAGAGGGAAGGATCTTGCGTAATACCTTATTTGTGACTTGCAAATGGAGATGGTTCGTTATGATGCTATCGTAGAACTTGTACAAAACTCACTCAATGCTTAGTGATTGCTAATCATTGCCAAAACACACACACACTGTCTTAGGGTGTGGGAGACCTCTCACCACAATACCCTCTTACAATGGACACAAAACTGGCAATGGAAAACACACTAAAACACTTTCTCAAATCAAGATCAACCGATAAAACTCAAAATACACAAGTCACCTTGAATTTACCAAACCGTATTGCACAAATGGAAGGACGAAGATTTAAACGTCGAATCACGCCTTTGATGCACCAAACCTCAATTTATTGATGATGAAGGAGCATGTAAAATAGTGGTTTTGAGATTTGTGGAACTCACGCTCTCTCACTTGCAATGTGTAGCTTGAAGGCTTCTCTCACACCAAGAGTGAAGCTCACAAGTGGTTGCTACACCTAAGTCTCTCCTCACGCATAGAGTGTTGGGGTGCTATGTGAGATGTTGGAGGTTGTTTTACAAGAAGGAGAGGGGCCTATTTATAGGTTGGAGACCCCTCATTAAGATTATTGGAAATCCTAATTTACAAGCTAACAAATCAGGATTATGATTTTTTTGAATATCAAAACATTGCGGGCCTTCTTTGTCTGCTTGAGTCATGGGTGTGGGCTCAAAAGAAAGCATTATTGATGGTAGATAAGGTGAAAGTAAGTTTTAAAGAAGGGGAGAGAGAGAGAGAGAGAGAGTTACTATACATGTCTTGAGGTGAGGTGTCTTTTATGGTTAGGTCAATGCTATTTTGTGTTAGTATGTAAGTCGTTAGTAATCACTAGAAAGTTAATGTTACATTTACAATGGGTAGAGTGAGTTGATTTGATGAAGGAAGAGGGGTGAATTAAAAGAGATTCATTGAGATGGTGAAGCTTTGAAGAAGCTTGAACTCACCCTTGTGTAGATTGTGGAAAAAATGACCGCTGGTCTTCTTCTTCTTCTTCGCTTCTTTACGCCGCCGCTGCCAAGGTTGATCATCGTGATGAAAATGGTAATTCCGTTGATGAGATCTTTTGATTTGCAGAGGTTAAGCATGGTACACATGCTGAATTTATGTATATATATAAGGAGTAAGATGGAATTGTACTTTGGAGATAATAGAGAGAGGCATAGAGATGGTGTATGTACATGGAGAGCTCATATGAGAGCTATGGGAGTAAGTGGGGAGGTTAATGGTGAAGAAGGTGAGAGAAACCATTGAAGGTGCAGGTTTGAGTGAGGGATTGAGAGAAATGTGTGTGTGTGTGTGTGTGTGTGTGTGTGTGTAGAAGTGTGGAAAGAGGTGAGAGAAGACTAGGGGCTACTTGTGAAAAAAGTGGGCAGACTGGGGTCCACTCAAAAAATCATAGCTCACCGCTGGTAGCTCCAAAAATCATGAAAAAATTTGAGGTGATTATTCAGAGCGTGGGCTACATTTTCTCTTTTGACCACTGCTCCAAATTCGGAGTGGAAATAGGTGCCAAAATTCTCACCAAAAAGCCTGTTTTTATGCTTGCAAAAGTCTTTTAGTGGACCCCTCCTGTGTTGAATTTGTACAATGCATCCAAGAGTGAGCCCCTCCTTTGTCATATCATAATACAAAGCATCCAAGTTTCCCTTGACACATGCATGGAGGAGGATTATTGGTGAATAAAGAAATATATACATGGTGGGACTAGTGTATGGACTATTCATGGACTTTAGCTCAATGAGCACATGGTGTTAGAATAATGAGTAAAAATAATAATAAAAATATGGAGGAGTTATGGATATGGAAAGATATTGGAATCATATGATATGATCCCTCCTTGAATTATTTTGGGTGAAAGAGGAAAAGGTATGCAAGTAAATAATATAATAAAAGTAACCAATGAGTAGAAATCAATTTTTTGTTTTCACGAGGGTGAGGGTGAAAATGTGGGAGTGATTTGTATAAAGGAAAAATATGAGGTTAGAGTATGTACATATTGGCAAAAAATATAATTATGGTGTAAGAGGATGAAAGAAGGTGTACATAGGTTTAATAAAACACACACCTAAGTAGAAATATTTAAATAAAATACCAAAATAATTATAAAAAATCCCTATATTTAGGCCATATATACAATGAAATATTTACACACAAAGAGGCCATAATATACTTTTATTTTTTATTTTTTCTATTTTTTTTGGCTCACCTAGCCCAGTGACTAGCTAGCTGAGGGTTTTTTAAGAAAATATAGGAAAAGCCCCCTAACTCACACACGCCTATTTGCAGTGAAATGGTAGGGATAGCCATAGTGTTTGGGTGATTTTGGTAGGGTGGAGTAACTTAGTATAGCAATTATGGAGAGCCGAAAAACGGCTATCATTAGCCCTCCCCTAGGATGATGGTATATTCATGTACCATCATAGAGCATCTTTTCCAAAGAGAGTGCTTTAGAGTCCTTGACGAGATCTTCATTGTTTGGCCCCTCAGAATTTTGGCTGGAGTTACACTCATGCTTCATGTAACAATACTTACATGAGACAGAGGCCTTTGGACAGATCTTTGGTAGATCCTTTGGTAGAAGGCGACTCAAATAGGGCTTCAAGCGATACCCGTTTACCTTCCTAGAGTGCTCTTTACCATTCAAGTCCATAAGCTGATAGTAACTAGAATTGAAAGCCTTCTTGACTATGTATGGCCCTTGCCATCTAGTTTCAAACTTGGCATCAAAACGATTGTCAAGTCGATTGTCATACCTTAGCACAAGCTCTCCTTCCTTGATGCCTTTGTCCTTCAGTTTCTTGTCGTGCGTTTCTTTCGCTTGTGTGGCTTTCCTCTTGTAGCACTCGTATGCTGCTTCTCTTTTCCACTCAAGCTCCACTAACGTAAGAAGTCGATCCATCCATACCTCTTGATCATCTTGCGCTCCTTTGCCATGAAGTCGCATTGTTGGAATGTTGAGCTCGATAGGTTGCAAAGCCTCTTGACCATAGACCAAGTGAAATGGTGTGAACTCCGTGGCTTCCCTATATGTGGTTCGATATGCCCACAAGGCACCATCCAAGAAGTCATCCCATAATTTTGTCTTGTTTTGCACCATCTTTCTAATGATTCCTGCAATGACACCATTAGCCCTCTCTACCAAACCATTTGATTGAGGATAGTAGGGTGTGCTATGCCGATGTAGAATGTGAAGCTCATTACAAACTTCTGTGAGCAAGCCCTTCCGAAATCCTGGACCATTATCAGAAACGATCTCCAAAGGTGTGCCAAATCTGCAACAAATGTGAGTGTACACAAACTTGCTAACTGTCCTCTCATTAACTCTTGCCACACTTTGAGCTTCCACCCACCTAGTCATATAGTCTACAGCCACTAGAATGTAGAGTTTACCATTTTTTGTCCTAGGCAGAGGACCCATAGCATCAATGCCCCACTTTTCAAAGGGTCCATTTGCAAGAACTATTTGCCTCGGGCCATGCACCAACCTTCTATTTCCATTTATCTGACAATTGTGACAGCTTTTACACCAATGTTGAACATCCACATGCAAGCTTGGCCAAACATACCCCGCAAGCAAAATCTTCTTCACAGTTGATTCTTGGGAAAAATGACCACCACATGCCTCTTCATGCAAACCTTTTAGAATGGCTGGAATTTCCACGATAGTTGGTACTCTTCTGCACACTTGATCCTTCCCTTTTTGATAGAGGGAGCCTTCTAGGAAGAGATAGAAACCTGCCTTCTTCATGAGTCTCCTCTTCTGAGCCTTCGTGAAGTCTTGTGGAAACTCACCCTCCAAAATGTAGCCGATAATGGGAGCCAATGACTCCAATCCCTGGTATCTCGGTTGCTTGACAGCTGTTGCCACCATGATGACCTGCACTTCTCTCTCAACACATGTAACTGCTTGTTGTGCAAGTAAATCGGCATCTTCATTTTGTTTCCTCGGAATATGATATAGTTGCACTTCTTCAAACTGATTAAACATCCTACGAATGGCATGAACTTTTGTCCTTAAGCTTTCATTCTTGCATGCCCAAATGCCTAAAATCTGTTTAACAATGAGAAGTGCATCTCCTTTTACCATGAGACGTTTTATCCCTTGGCCAATGCACATCTTCAAACCATGAAGTAGTGTGTCATATTCTGCTTCATTGTTGCTAGTTGAACCTGGTAGATTGACCTTCTCTTTCATGACCACCTCTCCACTTGGGTTGAGCAACACTAGCCCTCCCCCTGCTTTTCCTGTGGCTCGTCGAAAAGCTCCATCAAAGAACAAGGTAAAAGCATTGGGAATACTTTTTGGTGGTGGCAATGGTAGGGTCTTTACTTGAGGCACCTTAATTTCCTTCTCATGTACCCTATAAGTGAGAATCCCTGCCAATTGTGCACGCACACTATCTTCTACCTTGAAAGAGTATTGGAACTCTTGCAACTCCATAATCCACTTTGAGATCCTAGTACTAAGATTCATTTGAGATGACACCCAAGGGAACAAATTTTCTGCAGTGAGAATTACAAAAGGTTTTGGTAGTAGGTAGGATCTAAACTTTCTCACCGCAAACATGAGAGAAAGCATCATGAGTTCTGCTTCTGTGTAGTCTCTCTCCAAAGCATTCATGACCCTACTAGCAAAGTAGATGGGTCGCATCCTTGTACTGTGGGGATCTTGTTGTAGCAACACAGCACCAATTGTTTCCCTTCCAACACTAGAGCTAACAAAGAATGTGTACTCCCAACAAGGAGGCATGAGTGTTGGTAGCTCTGACAAAATGACTTTAATGTTACAAAAATACTCTTCAAGCTCATCAGACCATGCAAATTCTACTTGTTGTGTCAACTTTTGCAAAGGATGAAGCAATTCCGAGGCTAAGTGAATGAAGCGTGACATATACTTCACCTTCTGAATGAAAGAGATGACCTCCTTAAGACTCTTCGGTGATGGGAGCTCAATAAGAGCCTTTGCCTTTGAAGGATCCACCTCAATGCCTTTATAGGAAACCTTGTGACCGAGCAAGATCACTTCATCCTCACCTATGTGGCACTTGTCGGGGTTGAGTTGACCTCCCATGTCGTAGAGCTTCTTTAAACCTTCTTCTACCCTTTGTAGATGCAATGATTCTGAGCTATAAATGCAAAAATCATCAATGAACACCCTAATTGACTTTCCAAAGAATGCTTGAAACACCATGTTCATGAAACGTTGGAATGTTGCAGGAGCATTTGTCAGACCAAATGGCATGACTCTAAAAGCATAACAACCCCAAGGAGTGATAAAGGTTGTTTTCAATTGATCTTCCAATGCGATACCTATTTGAAAGTAGCCTGAGTAGCCATCACACACAGTGTACTTCTCATGACCAGCTACTTCATTTAGTATCTCATCCTGAAATGGGAGGGGAAAGTGATCTCTTTTTGTTGCCTCATTGAGTGGACGGTAATCCACACACACCCTCCACTTTCCGTTCTTCTTAGGAGTGACAACAACAGGAGAGACCCACTCTGAATTCTCCACTGGATAAATGAACCCTGCTGCTAGAAGCTTTCTTACCTCCTTGAGTAAAGCCTTCTCCTTGATGACTCCTAGCCTTCGTAGCTTCTGAGCCTTAGGTGTGGCCTCTGGCTTCAACTCAATTTTGTGTTGAACAGCATCTACTCCACGCACATCGGTGTAGTCTTTAGCAAAAAGCCTAGGAAACTTCCTTAGCACACATTTGAACTCCTCTCTTTCATCCTTTGTAAGTGTTGTTGATAGCATACCTTCCAGCATCCCTTCATCTTGATATTCACCTTCGTTCTCTTGAGGACCTACCTCCTCCAAGCCTTGACAAGAGGTCTCTTGGTTGCTTGGCTTAAACCTTACCCCCATGACTTCGATGGAAGACTCCTCTTCAGTAATGCTGCTGCTACTTTCTTCTTCTGAAGTGCTATCAGTCCAACCTTCTTCCGTCTCACTTTGAGATGATTCTTCATGGAGCTCCTCTTGGCGTTGCTCCTTCATGTCAAAGACAACCTTCTTATGATTGTCATTCCTGCAAATTAATTTCCCACTCTCCCAATCCTGCAAAGCTCGCATTTTCATTAGCCATGGTCTTCCTAGGATAAATGGATAACCACTTCCCTTGGTCGACATAACATAAAAATCCACTGCCTTCTTAATGCCAAAGGCCTCCACAAAAACATTTTTACAAATTCCTACACACCTAGCCTTGCTATTGTTTGCCATTTTCACTTTGATTTCAGGTGTCTCATGGATGTGCATGCCTAGTCTTTGCATGAGTCCCTCTGTCATGATGCAAATTTGTGCACCCCCATCCACTAGACCTTTCCTAACCAATCTCCCTTTGATGTAACAGTCTAGCACCGGTGTAATGTCCTCATTCATTTCAGCTTGTGCAATTTTTACAACAGGCACACTCTCTTTTACCTTTCTCCTAGTGCTAACTGCCCTTGTTAAATCCCTCCTAACTTGTGGACATAATGCAAGAAATTGAGGCCATGAAATATCAGGACCCTTACCTCTCATGTCTTCCAACAAGTTGTACGGAGCCATACCATGTCCAAGAGGGAAGTCTTGGAGGTTGATACGACGTCGAGTCCTCTTGGTTTCCTTGGTTTCCTTTGCCTTCTTGCCTTGTCCATGGTCACTCTGTGATGTGACTCCTTCTTTCTCTTTACCTTTTTGTCGGCCACGCTTAATGCCATTGGCTTCCATGTCAACCTCATTTGAATTTGTCACCTCTACCACATGCACATTTGGATCTGGCAAAGGTGGAACTCCTTCTACCCCTTGTGGAGGTGGTCTTGGTCCATTTGGCCTTTGTAGAAGCCTTGGTTGTTGACTAGTTCCTTCGCCTGCATTCATCACTGGGTAATTCAAGTTAGGTCTCCCTGGCTCCCCACGGGGCCAAGGACAATTATACATCCCATGTCCAGACTCACCGCAATTCCAACATTGCAAGACTCTCCTAGGTCGTGGATCTCGCTCTTCAGACTTCTTTGCTTGTCCCTTTGGACCTACAGCTTGTGCAAGGTGAATTGACAGGCTGCTTAAAGATTCGTTTAACTTCTCAATTACTTCCGCCGTTACCTCAGGAATCTCCCTCGATGTTGATGCTTGTGACTTACCTTTGGGTCTAAGACCTTCTATTGGAACCTCTCCCCTTAAGCACTTGAGTTTCCTATACTTCTCAGCAGCCCTAGTTTCAGCTGCATCAAAAGTAGCAGGTGCACCCGCCTCAACTTTTACCTTAAGGTCAGGAAAGAGTCCGGCTATGAACCTCTCCTTCTTTAAAAATTCTGCACCATCACCAGGGTTAGTAACATTTCGTATCCATAGAGCCCAAAGACGTAGAAACTCTTGCTTGTACAAGTAGTAGTCATCTAAGTCTTTTTGCTTATGAGAAACAATGTCTTGCCATAGTTTTTGAGTGTTTTGGGGATCAAAGAAGTATCTCTTAAAACGATTCAAAACTTCTGTGTAATTCCCCTTAACTTCCTCAGGCAAAGAGTCAAACCAAGTACTAGCATCTTTCCTAAGGACCACCTCAAACATTTCTACACGTTCTTGATCAGTTACTATCCTCTTGATACGGCAAGACATCTTGAAATTCGCTAGAAATAATTCTGCATCCTCTCCAGGCTCTCCAAAGAAAAGAGGATATCCAGACATTTGGCGTTGGCTCTCCATTGAATTAATTTCAAAGTGACGCGTTTTTGTTTTTTCTTTCTTTAAAAGATTTACACAATAATATTTTCTAAATTGCAATCTATTCTACAACAAAATAAAAATAGTCACATCAAATGACCTATGATAATCAATAAGAGGTAGAATGACAGGGTTTGGTGATGCGAGAATTTCTCCTACTCTTTGGGCACCAAACATGAATACCATACGTTGTTGAAAATGGATTTTTCTACTAATTGCAATGTTTATTCTAATGTGTGGAGTGAAATGGAAGGGGAAAACCTCTATTCCTGGGCCATTATCCATGGTCTATGCATGACCTAATACTCAAAACAAAACAAAAATATAGACGTCCAAACCAAGGTCGTACCTAATCAGAGGCAAAATAAAAGGGTTTACTGAAGCGTTTATCTCGGCCAACCTAAGAGGACCTAAAATCCTACGAATTACTCGCTGAAATTGCAACTTAGTACTAACAATTATGTGTACCTTTTGCCTTGCAATGGGAATGAAAGGATCATACAAATTCTCGTGATTCATGCAACCTACTTGACTATGCTAAAGGTTGAACCTACACAAAAAGATACACAAGCCTTTCCTCAGTGGGGGCACCAAAATTGAGGCGGTCCGGGGCGGGCAACAAGAGAGGCGACCTCTAAACACCCCTCAAGGCTCCCGTGCTGCTCAATTGGGGCTGGGGCAACCACAAGCACAACACAACAACAAACCCACAGCCAAACCAAAACAAGATAGGGGCACCACCTAGTTATGGTATGCGAACTAGGACGCAAGAGAGATTTTGGCACAACCAAGAAGATGCACCACACAACACACACAAACAACCTCACACCAAGACACACATGAAATGGACCAGAGAGAGCTAGAGCAAGGGAAGAGAGAGAGGGAAGGATCTTGCGTAATACCTTATTTGTGACTTGCAAATGGAGATGGTTCGTTATGATGCTATCGTAGAACTTGTACAAAACTCACTCAATGCTTAGTGATTGCTAATCATTGCCAAAACACACACACACTGTCTTAGGGTGTGGGAGACCTCTCACCACAATACCCTCTTACAATGGACACAAAACTGGCAATGGAAAACACACTAAAACACTTTCTCAAATCAAGATCAACCGATAAAACTCAAAATACACAAGTCACCTTGAATTTACCAAACCGTATTGCACAAATGGAAGGACGAAGATTTAAACGTCGAATCACGCCTTTGATGCACCAAACCTCAATTTATTGATGATGAAGGAGCATGTAAAATAGTGGTTTTGAGATTTGTGGAACTCACGCTCTCTCACTTGCAATGTGTAGCTTGAAGGCTTCTCTCACACCAAGAGTGAAGCTCACAAGTGGTTGCTACACCTAAGTCTCTCCTCACGCATAGAGTGTTGGGGTGCTATGTGAGATGTTGGAGGTTGTTTTACAAGAAGGAGAGGGGCCTATTTATAGGTTGGAGACCCCTCATTAAGATTATTGGAAATCCTAATTTACAAGCTAACAAATCAGGATTATGATTTTTTTGAATATCAAAACATTGCGGGCCTTCTTTGTCTGCTTGAGTCATGGGTGTGGGCTCAAAAGAAAGCATTATTGATGGTAGATAAGGTGAAAGTAAGTTTTAAAGAAGGGGAGAGAGAGAGAGAGAGAGAGTTACTATACATGTCTTGAGGTGAGGTGTCTTTTATGGTTAGGTCAATGCTATTTTGTGTTAGTATGTAAGTCGTTAGTAATCACTAGAAAGTTAATGTTACATTTACAATGGGTAGAGTGAGTTGATTTGATGAAGGAAGAGGGGTGAATTAAAAGAGATTCATTGAGATGGTGAAGCTTTGAAGAAGCTTGAACTCACCCTTGTGTAGATTGTGGAAAAAATGACCGCTGGTCTTCTTCTTCTTCTTCGCTTCTTTACGCCGCCGCTGCCAAGGTTGATCATCGTGATGAAAATGGTAATTCCGTTGATGAGATCTTTTGATTTGCAGAGGTTAAGCATGGTACACATGCTGAATTTATGTATATATATAAGGAGTAAGATGGAATTGTACTTTGGAGATAATAGAGAGAGGCATAGAGATGGTGTATGTACATGGAGAGCTCATATGAGAGCTATGGGAGTAAGTGGGGAGGTTAATGGTGAAGAAGGTGAGAGAAACCATTGAAGGTGCAGGTTTGAGTGAGGGATTGAGAGAAATGTGTGTGTGTGTGTGTGTGTGTGTGTGTGTGTAGAAGTGTGGAAAGAGGTGAGAGAAGACTAGGGGCTACTTGTGAAAAAAGTGGGCAGACTGGGGTCCACTCAAAAAATCATAGCTCACCGCTGGTAGCTCCAAAAATCATGAAAAAATTTGAGGTGATTATTCAGAGCGTGGGCTACATTTTCTCTTTTGACCACTGCTCCAAATTCGGAGTGGAAATAGGTGCCAAAATTCTCACCAAAAAGCCTGTTTTTATGCTTGCAAAAGTCTTTTAGTGGACCCCTCCTGTGTTGAATTTGTACAATGCATCCAAGAGTGAGCCCCTCCTTTGTCATATCATAATACAAAGCATCCAAGTTGCCCTTGACACATGCATGGAGGAGGATTATTGGTGAATAAAGAAATATATACATGGTGGGACTAGTGTATGGACTATTCATGGACTTTAGCTCAATGAGCACATGGTGTTAGAATAATGAGTAAAAATAATAATAAAAATATGGAGGAGTTATGGATATGGAAAGATATTGGAATCATATGATATGATCCCTCCTTGAATTATTTTGGGTGAAAGAGGAAAAGGTATGCAAGTAAATAATATAATAAAAGTAACCAATGAGTAGAAATCAATTTTTTGTTTTCACGAGGGTGAGGGTGAAAATGTGGGAGTGATTTGTATAAAGGAAAAATATGAGGTTAGAGTATGTACATATTGGCAAAAAATATAATTATGGTGTAAGAGGATGAAAGAAGGTGTACATAGGTTTAATAAAACACACACCTAAGTAGAAATATTTAAATAAAATACCAAAATAATTATAAAAAATCCCTATATTTAGGCCATATATACAATGAAATATTTACACACAAAGAGGCCATAATATACTTTTATTTTTTATTTTTTCTATTTTTTTTGGCTCACCTAGCCCAGTGACTAGCTAGCTGAGGGTTTTTTAAGAAAATATAGGAAAAGCCCCCTAACTCACACACGCCTATTTGCAGTGAAATGGTAGGGATAGCCATAGTGTTTGGGTGATTTTGGTAGGGTGGAGTAACTTAGTATAGCAATTATGGAGAGCCGAAAAACGGCTATCAGTATGTAGCAGCCACTAGAGGGAATGCCAGTAGCTCAGAGAGAAAGAGAGAGAGAGAGATCGATCGATCAATCTACGACCTTACGATCTGCACAGCGCAGCCTCCTCAGCTTTCAAGCAAGCTTCTGAATCAAAACTCTCTCTAGCACTCCACGCCGGCGTGGACTGCTAGAGAGAGAGAGAGAGAGAGAGAGAGAGAGAGAGAGAGAGAGAGAGAGAGAGAGAGAGAGAGAGAGAGAGAGGAGAAAGAGAGACATCTAGACAGTTCGGTAGTTTCACGCTCTGTGCGCTGTGTTTTGACTTCAAACTTTCAAAGGCAAACTAGAGTGCATCGTTAGCCGCAGAGTTCTGAGGGTAAGAGAAAACAAGAACCTCTAGAGTGCTTTGGGCTTTATTCCCTCTTTGGGATTTGTTCCCTCTTGGAGTCGGTTAGTCTTAGGACATTCCATAAATCAGCTCGCGAAGTTGAAGCTCGAGAAGTGTCGACTCTACAATATCAACAATCAGCACGATAGAGTCAAACGAATGATAATTGACACTAGAGTTGTAGATGCAAGGATATTGGTCGGACAAATTGCCAATGCTGAGAGACTTATTTCTCAAATTGACGATGTTATTCAAGCCTTGCCTCTGATCCAATTTAAGAACAACTATTTTTGTATGCCTCTCTTAGGACATCAACTATGTAGCTTGGTAGTATATCGTCCTTTTGGATATTGTAATATCTTGAACTATGCTCTTGAACATGTAGTTTTGTGTGCCAAAGAACTCTATGACAAGCTTAGGACTTGAGACATGTTACAAAGAGGAAACCAAGATACCAAGCTACCACTTGGATGATAAAGAAAGAGAGAGACCTGCTTAACTCACCTTAACAGCCTTATCAGCAGCTTCACACCCCACAATTGTGGCCTTCATGTCATCTGTATGACCCACCATGTCGACATGCCTCACCCTCTCCACGTTCCTTACCTTTTTTTGTACTCTTTTGGCTTAAGGCTCGCTACTTCTATTTTGCAGATAAAGCAAGACTTTGAAAGATCAAAGATTGTTGTTTCAAGCTTCTGTTTTTGGCAGAATTCTACAAGGAAAGGAGATTGTAGCCAATGGGCACTTTTTGTGTAGACATTTGAGAAAAGAGGACCAAGGGTCGCCTTCTCTACAAGCAGGCGCAATGGATTGATGTGTGTGTGATCAATCTCCACACCTTTTTCGACCCTGCAATGGATTGATGTGTGTGTGATCAATCTCCACACCTTTTTCGACCCTGCAACAACAGCCTATGCATGAGCTACTTTGAAGGAGCGAAGGAGATTTTGGAGTTTGCAAGTCGGTTGGACCTTGAAGAAGAACCGGAGGCAGAGGCCAAAATAGCAACATCACAACTTGATTCACTCAAGAATGACAAGAAGTTGGCTTCGAAGACTTTCACCAGGCCCATCCAAGGCAAGGTACATTCCCATGCCCCCAATATGACTGACTTGTGTTAATGGAAAGCAAAAGCCAAGGGGAGAAGTCCAACACTTGCATAGACCCCCCTTTGATCTACCTTACTCATTGATTGAAGGCAGAGCAGTGGTGTATGGTGAGAAGCATTTCACTCTTGTTATGCAGATTTATTTCTGTAGCCAAGTAGGTGCATCAGGGTCATTTTATACTTCTTTGTACACACATTGTGGTTCTGTGACCGTTGATTCTGTACATGGTATTGATGAGGAGGAACCTAGTTTTGAAACAATCAACATCGACAATTCCTATTGATCCTATCTTGACTCTTAAGGTGCTTGCATGGATGCATTAAGACCCATATTGAAATCTTAGCAAGCTCTTTCAAACCAAAAGGCAACTGTCGGTATTTGGTAATCACAAGGTACCTTGTAGCGATTCATAGTTACATGCATACGCCCCCCTCCAGATTCCAGTGAGGCATCCACTCCTTGTTTCCGTAACTCTTCTAAATCTTTCTCGAGCAAAATATTAGAAACTATATATGCCATTTCAATACTTCTCAAGTGAAAAAATTTATGAAAGGATGAGAGAGAGAGAGAGAGAGAGAGAGAGAGAGGCTACCGATTGCTGTGGTTCAGAGGTGTAACTCAAAAGAATGAGATGATATTGATCGTAGTGCTTTAGAGGGGTACCTTGCAAAAAACCACGAGGAGGGTTAGAGGTTTGTCAAGCTCAATGTTCGTAATCATACAAAATGGCAATGTTATTAATTGTTTGTTGTTCCATTTTTATGTTTCAAAAAAAAACAAAACATGCAAGTTTCCTTGCACGGGGGAGTTTGCACAGTCCTCCCCAATTTTTATAATACGAGGGAACGTGCCATTCCCACGACAGCGTGCAATTCTCAGTGTGTTCAATAACTGCGTTCTCTGTGTCAAAAATGTCAAAAATCACAGAATGATAATGCTTACTCACCGTGCGATTGAAGGAAGGCCTTTCCTTCGCATCTGCTAAAAACATCTCAATGCTTCGTTGCCACAGCCATGTTGTGCATGTCTCATGAAAACATCCTAGCCATGAAAAAGCGCCTTTCTTTTGCATATGGCAGAAAATCTGATTACTTCGTTATTGTCAAAGCCATGTTGGGTATATCTTGTAGTGCACCACATTTGGCAAAATAACCTGAGTGGATACATGTATAGAGCACATTGACATAAGTGATTGCATTGGGAGAAATTCCATCTTGCTGCATGCATTGAAAATAGTCCAGAGCTTCGTTGGCCTGCCCTTGCTGGGCATATCCTCCTATAAGTGCAGTCCAAGAAACTACATTTGGGGAGAAACCCTCCCTGCGCATTCGCTGAAAACACCCCTTAGCTTCCTCTCCCTGCCCCTGTCGGGCAAATCCTGTAATGAGTGCATTCCAAGAGACTTCATTCCGGACGGAAAGCTGGTCAAGAACTTGTTGTGCTTTCAAAAGTACACCACACTTGGCATACTTGTCAACCAAAGCATTGCCAAGCACGACATCTTTTTGTAACAGCCCTTGCCTAACAATCTCATCATGACTCTGCTTGCCCATGATAGTGTTTTGCATAATGCCACATGCCTTCAAAACACAAGCATAGGTGACCGCATCCGGAGAGAAGCCCTCACTTTGCATCCAATGAACACAACCTGGCGCTGATCTTGTTGGGCATATCCTGCAATCAATGCATTCCAAGAGACTGCATCCCGGACATAAAGCTCATCAAGAACTTGTTGTGCTACACTACACTTGGCATACATGTCAACCAAAGCATTACCAAGCCCCCGACTAACAAGCTCATCATGAATTTGTTTTCCTGTGTCGACGTCTTTCAAAGTGCCACATGCCAAACGTCAATAGGTCCAGAGGGTTCCTCCACATCTGTAAAGGACAATTCAAATTTTTGAGCAGCATCACATAATACCGGGAAGGGTCCTGATTGTCAATGGCCATGTACATTTTCATGTCCGGGAATAGTTCAAGAGTAGAGGGAGGACTAGGAAGCAGTTGAAGACGATCACGTCGAACTCTTTCGGGCCTGGTGGAGCTGTTTTAATAAGGGTGCAAATCAAACCACCTGCAGAGGGCATATAGTGGAAGGTGGGACCTTCCAACACCCCAACCATGCGAGTCCAATTTGAACCACCAAGGTAAGATGACAATTTGGCACCAGCTGAAGGGATGCAAACAGGAGAACAGCAAGTCCTGCCATAGCTGTTCCAGGCAGTGAGGGAGCGCTTGGGATGCCACAGAGAGAGCATCAAGAACCATGACTCCTGCAATCAATGCATTCCAAGAGACTGCATCCCAGACATAAAGCTCATCAAGAACTTGTTGTGCTACACTACACTTGGAAAACATGTCAAGCAAAGCATTACCAAGCCCCCGACTAACAAGCTCATCATGAATTTGTTTTCCTGTGTCGACGTCTTTCAAAGTTCCACATGCCAAACGTCAATAGGTCCAGAGGGTTCCTCCACATGTGTGAAGGACGATTCACAATTTTTGAGCAGCATCACATAATACCGGAAAGGGTCCTGATTGTTAATGGCCATGTACATTTTCATGTTCGGGAACAGTTCAAGAGCAGAGGGAGGACTAGGAAGCAGTTGAAGACGATCACGTCAAACTCTTTCGGGCTCGGTGGAGCTGTTTTAATAAGGGTGCAAATCAGACCACCTGCAGAGGGCATATAGTGGAAGGTGGGACCTTCCAACACCCCAACCATGCGAGTCCAATTTGAACCACCAAGGTAAGACGACAATTTGGCACCAGCTGAAGGGATGCAAACAGGAGAACAGCAAGTCGTGCCATAGCTGCTCCAGGCAGTGAGGGAGGGCTTCGGATGCCACAGAGAGAGCATCAAGAACCATGACTCCTTGGCCTTGTCTGACAACGACTAGTCGTTGCAGACACACCGGAGCTTGCAAAGCTCGTGAACAGACAACCTCGAGAATATGTGCATGACTAGCACATCTAGAGGTAGCGGGTCAAAACTGGCCGAGTTCAGATCAAGCTGAGGCATCCATCTCCTTTTCTTGGCGTCTGGCCACCGCCAGCAGCTTTCCCCCCTCTTCTCAGGAACACTGTTCTTTCTGAGATCAGTACGCGTGCTGCCTGCTTTCTTGCCAAGACGATGATGCATGTGCCTTGTATGCTGAGTAAGCTTCAATCTATCCCTCTTTTTTTTTTATAGCGCTGACGGCGCTGACGGCGTAGCTTTTTGGCAGGGCTGGCCACGTGGGTGAATGCCAAGGGAGGGATCTGAAAATCGCCACTACGCTAACGAAGTAATCATGTACGACTTGAGAGAGAGAGAGAGAGAGAGAGAGAAAGAGAGAGAGGACCCCGTCGCAACTTGCGAGCACATGCGACCAATGCTAGACCTTAAACATCAGCTATTGTCCGCACGTACGGTGGGGAAAGCAGCGATACCAGGAACTAGCCTGTATTTAGCGACAAGCGCATGAATGCCAACATCTCTCATAGTGATGCTGCAAGGCTACAAGCTAGTGTGTGAAAGAGAAGTCTACACTACCGCTTTTCAAAAAAAACTAGAAGCAAACCTCTGTCTAGCTGCCCACGCCGGCGTGGACTGCTAGAGAGAGCGATTTGGAAATTTTAATGTTAAAAAAATTTAAAAATTACCAAAATACCCCTCAAATTTCAAAAATTCATAAGATATGCCCAATATTTTGTCATAAATTCCCAAAATGCTCTTCAGATTTTTCAAAATTCCCAAAATACCTCTGGTTGTGATAGTAATTTTCTCCAAAAATAAATTTTTTTGTAGCCTTTTATAAGAAGACTGATTGTCTTATATCGTACAAGATGCTAAGACTAGAATTTGAGTTGGTTTTCTAGGTTTTGGAGATGAATTGCTTTATTATTTTTAGACATAATTACCTTCTTTGCAATGACAAATTACATAATAAGGACTCAAAAACGAATCTCAATTGTCGAAAAGAAATAAAGATTAGAAAATCTTGAACAATCCAACAAAATTAGATACAAGGGTATTTTGGTAATTTTCACAAATTAGATGGGTATTTTGGTAATTTTCCCTAGAAAAAAACCAGAGTCCAATGCTGACTTCGCGATTAGATTTTGAGCAAAAAACGGAGAAATTTACACAAGTTTTAGTGTAAATAGCAAAAGCTTCAAATTTTGACTTAAAAACCCTAGAGAACTTCAAGTTTTCCCTCATTTTCTTAGGTTAGGAAAAATGTATTTTTCTAGCCCTGATCTTGTTATGGATGGTGCCCTTGCTTACATGATCTTATTATGGATAGTGCCTTGCTTAAAGTGTGCACTATGGGGCTATGTATGGACTATTGAAATTTGAATGGCTCACAAGAGGAGTGAGTCTTGAGAGAAGAAGAGGACGTTGACAACAATTGAAGCTTTAAAAAGCCTAACCCTTTCCATGATTGGCCATCGGGGTTCCAGTGAGCTCGGCAACCTAAATTAGGCACCCTTATTGTTTCGAGGTTTACTTGTACAATGTTACTTTATAGTGACTTGAAAGTTCATATTGAATGTTGTATCTATATTGTGAGGGATTCCTTCCCAGGGGATAAGAAATGGGTTTGGGGTATTCACAAAGTACAGGGGTTTCCCTTATTACTTCTCTTCTTCCAATTCCGACAATTTGGAAGACAAGACAAAAGTGGAGTCCTCCTGTCATCAGGGCTGGCAAAACGCCAGTAAAGGCTCCACGTCGACAGAAGATTTATCTTTTCCTCCTCCTCCATCATCTTCAAGGGCGCCATTATGGGAAGAGGAGTTAGGAGGGGATACTCATGAAATCAAGAATGACAACCTCCACTCCAGAAGGGGAAGGGGACGAAGTCATACATGAATTAAGATTCAACTACATGTTGCCACCCCTTCTATAGTGTACCAAATATGGGGGAAGACACTAGTTTCAAAAATGAAGGGAACGGTCAAGATACTGGGCCGAGCGATAATGACCCCAGAGAATAGGAAGCACTGGGGGGAATTTCATGGCTTTGCCCCTTCCTACTTCCCAAAAAAAAGAATAGCAAAGATGAACCCGAGAATGAAAAAAGGAGCAACGGTGGGTATTCGAAACGTATTTAGTCCTTTGACAAGCCCTGTGGCGTGAAATCTATCATTAGCCAAACAATTGTTCGGTTTTGTTACTCCAGGCTTTGCCTTAACAAAAGCTATTGCCCTGTTTGCTCTGATGATGGCCTTTTAGATATTATTTGTATCTGAAGGAAATCCACTTTTGATAAATATAGATAACTAACATTACTTCAGGATGGCATGTGCTTTGGTCCCCCCCCCCCCCCCCACCTAGGTAACATAATGCTAATGCGTTAGACTCACAGTCCTAGAATGATGGTTCGACTCCATCCCCAGGATTTTTTCAAGTAAACCCAATGTGGCATGACGATACATGACAAGGGATCCTAGCTTAGAATGCAATGGATGTATGTGGATTCCTCCCTAGCTCTCCTTTTGGTAGGGATTTGGACACACGAGGAGGAGGGTTTGTTGCCAGCCCTTATTGAAATAGATCTACCACCTACTTGGCAAGGGGGTTTCTAATCACCGAGCAAAAAAAATGGAGCGAAGATAAATTCGAGGAAATTGATACAAGATCAATAATGGTGAAATAAAAAAATTATGCCATGCACATTACTTTCGTTACCACAAATCTGACACTTAATTGACAAAAAATAAGATTTTAGAACCATTATGAAAATTGAATACTCGAGACACAAGCAAGCAATCTCTTCATACTCGAAACATATAATTCAATTCCATGTGGCATACCTAACCTCCTCTCAAAAAATTGCCTACCAAAAAATTTGGCACCTTACTATTGCAATAAAGTCAACACACAACCTTGTAAGACTACAATGCTATCCTCCACTTTTGTAAGCAAGTAAAAACAAGTGCCTAAAACAAGCGAGAACAAGTGTACACTCTCTCTCTCTCTCTCTCTTCCCCCCCCCCCCCCCCCCCCCCACACAAAGCTTCATAGTTATGTCTAAAAATAACTAAGAAATACATCTCCCAGGCTTACATAACCAACTCAAATTCTAGTTTTAGCATCTTGTATTGATAGAAAATCAATCTTCTTATTAAAAGCTACAAGTGTTTTTATCTTTGGAAGCCTTCATCTCGCAACCAGGGGTATTTTGGGAATCTTAGAAAATTTGAAGGGCATTTTGGGAATTTAAGACAAACTATTGGGGGTGTTTTGGGAATTCTTAAAATTAGAGGGGTATTTCACCATTTTTGCGTGACCCTACTCTTCTGCTGCAACCATTTTAAAAAAATGAGATGAACCCTCCCTGGTTTGTTGCTGCAACCAGTCCGCGCTGGCGCGGATTGGTTGCAGCAACGAACCAAGGAGTGGGAGGGTAGGGTGATCTTTTAAAAGAAAACATGCTACTTTGGTCTTCATGGTGGCGGCACCAGGGTTTGCGAACTCTATGCCTCAGCTTACACCCGCCAGCCTGGCTTCTCTGGGCGCGTCTTGCATATCGTGAACTTGCTGGAACCGTTCCGCGCCGACGCGGACCGTTTTCGACAGGTATCACAATGCCCAAAATTCCGAGCTCTGGACCTACGCCTTCCTTTGTACGCTGCTTTGGCGCGATCGTGCCTATCAGTCCACCGTGTATGTTGTTTGGATAGAGGGTTTTGTACGCTTGTGTTAACCACAGGAGGCTTGACTGGATGGCGTGCAAATGCTCGGGACAGCCAGGCGAGGCAGCCTTTACTTAAGAGAGCTCTTCGTTGGCAACCAGCTTCTGATGCAGGTGACCTCCAGCTCCTCCTTCATATAACCAGCTTGTCACATGCCTCAAGCGCGGCATGGCTGATTCTGTTCCTTTCTTCTTCTTTGTAGTCTATTACGGGTCGCAACTGTGATGTGGTGAATCATAGCCATGTCATGGGCACTCTCATGTCGAGCTGATCGGACTCCACAACCTCCCCTTAATTGGCTAGCTCTTTCATAACGTATTACTCAAGCATGGCATGAAATTTAGCATGGTTATCCGGTTATTAAATGCTCTGAATCTGCCTCAAGGACGCTCCCTCCCATAGTCAAACGTTGCAGAGGATCCGACCTAACCAGTAGGTCAGAAATTATTCCTCAAATCTTCCAAGCAGTACATGGAGAGGCAGCTGCAGCAAGCTGTGACAGTCGAGCCCCTTACCCTCCCTCTAGCACGTGGCCCTTGCTACCCTTCACATTCATAGTGGCACGCAGCTTGTCCGCCCAATGAACCCCAAACAGTAGCATGCAGCCTGTTCCCCCGCCTATCCGGCCAATGAACTCTAGAGCAGCATGGCGTATTTGACTAGCCAAAGAAATGGAGCCGGCAACGGCCTCTAGGAGATGATTTTATTAAAAAAACAAAAGCGTGCATTGTATATCATGAGCCTACTAGAACCGTTCCGCGCACGCACGGAGACAATGTGAGAGGATAGCAAGCAAAAAAGGCTTTGGCAACATAACCCTATTGCAGTGGTTGCCATTGCGAGAAGAAACAGGTTCGGCAACATAAACTTCTTGCACTAGTTGCCAACAACAGAACCTATATTGCATTGGTTTTCAATAGAAGAGTCTTTGACTGTAAGTTTTTTTTCTTGCAAAGCTTCAACAAATACTCTAACACTAATTAACAGCATGCGTCGTTTGTGCACACTCTACACAGAAATTGCTTTCCACCTTATGATACAGCATGAGCCAAAAATGTTAATATGTTTGCTTTTACTAAATATACACTCACTATCACGGTGCTGCCAAAGAGGAGGCTCAATATGGTGAGGTATTTAATGGCCCCATATGCTTATTTTGTCTCGTTTCCACTTTAAACACAACTATGAGAACAGTCCTAGTAAGGGCACTTGCACTCCTCCCAATGGGAAAAGTGTGAATGCGAGAAAAACTAATAGAATCCAAAACACCTAGAAGGAAATGGAGTTGAGAACTACTACTTGATAGAAGCAAGACCCATGTCAACGTGCCAAAAATTTGAAGGAACGATATTTGAATGAATGTGTTCAATTATAAAAAATGTAGAGGCAGGGCAAGGGGTTGATTCCACAAACAGAGGGTCTAGTGTCATATGCACATGAGTCAAAGCTACTTTGAAGATACAATTGAAGATCATGCTTTTTTGAAACCAGTCTTAATGTTAATAAGACAAGTGACTTGTTTTACATGCTACAATGATGCTGCAACCTAGGGCACCCACGAAAAGTAGCCAAATTTTTTCACTGAGAATGGACATACATAACATGATCATTGCTAGTCAGCATATTGAAAAGGATGTGGAAGACTTGGTGCGTTTGTGTGTAGGATAGGTACATTAAAGCTACAGTTTGCAAGCACAGAAAGAAATGAAGGAAGGTGACTGCTCGTCCAAGCTCCCTCGATGTCGACTGTTGTTGCCAGCCCGCAAGACAAAGCACTTGGCCCTGTGTCCCATTAAAAAAGAACATGCTGATCAACCTATATATGGAATTGTATTCCAAGTGGATAATACAAGTGAAAAGTGCTAGAACAATAGATGGTAGGTGCATGCCCTCAGCTTGTCGCAAGCATCGACAGCTCTGTCGTAACAGTCCCACGCCAACATGGAATGGTTCCACATTCGCTGGCACTTGCGACAAGCAGGGGGCTGTTTCTTTTGTTCCGTGATTGAAGGGATTGGGGCTATTTTTTGTTCCATCCAATAAATTTCTCTCTTTAATGTTATTAATGTTTGATGTCATGAATGCAACAACTTGACTTCTTTCTTGATGATTTTGTTGTGACAATAGTTCTGGTTTGAAAAATTTTCAAAGCTCCCAAATAGCTAGCAATTGGCAATCACATTGAACATGCCCATTGCCGTTAGGTAAAGTGAATTTGAAGATATAGGCAATGGAAGGAAGGAAAAACTTAGATTTTCTTTTATAATGATATTGTAGATATAGATTCTTCAATATGTAGCAGCATCTTGAAATTGATAAGTTCTTCATAAATTGAGATCAAGTGTACTCTGTGTTAGTCATCAAAGAGGACTTTGATGATAATGATCTTTGTGGTGATAAGAGGGAGAGCAATTTTCTCTAAGAAATAAAGAATGTCTAAAGGGACTTGCTCGATTATTTTGTTGCTCGGAAATACTCGCTCCCCAATTTGTATAACCCCTTGGCAAGAGCTGTTGTCTTTGCTATATCAACCGGATAAACATGTGAAAAAAAATATTGAATATAATCAAATGACATCACTCAAAAACTTGCAAGGGGCATAGTGGGTAGAAATTGCAATGAAAACATGTAGGATACCCTCATAATGCTTTTTTGAACAAGCCCATGGTGACAATTCCTAGTTCCGTACCTTGTGACTTCTTGGGTTTGAAATTAGTTTATGAGGACCCTCACTCTAGTAGGCTTGTCCCTTGTGTTCTAAACAGGTCTTGCTTCTATGAGCTGCATTATACACACTCATCCCTTTGTCACTACATTCTGACACAAGAAATATCAGCCACATTAATACTAAGGAGAAGTTCCTAATTGTTCATTATATGAATCCTTTGTTTCCTTTGCAACGTGTTACCATTGCCTATTTTCAACTTAATGTCCACTTAATATCCACCACCTCTATCTAAGCTTGGATAGAGTGTAAGAACTAAATAAAAACACATATGTGAATGAATATTGAAATATGTAGAAGTGCCTTGACTAGTTTGGACTTTTTGAAATAGTACATTGCTAATTTTTGCTCGGTTTAGTTATCGCTCGAAAAAATCTGCTCGGGATTTGGGATTCCTCAAGCTCAGGTACTTGTCACGTTTTTTATGGATTCTATGTCAGTATGTGTATCCTCTTCAGAAATTGAGTCAAAGAGTTCAAGGGTTTGAATGGAATGAAGACATGCAACAGGCTTTTGATGGCATCAAGGAGGTTTTGTGTGCTTTACCAACAGTGAGTCCTCCTTACTTGCAGTCGATTTTCTATGTATCTATTAGTGTGGGGTCAGTAGCTTTTGGGTCAGTTCTCTTACAAAAGCAAGGAAGGAACTTCGAGCCAATTTATTTTGAGAGCAAGATGAAGAATGTAAGCGAGTTCTCCTACACAGAAATGGAACAGTGGGTATTTGCCTTGGTTCTTGCTTGTCGAAGGTTCAAAACCTATTTGTTGCCCCAAAAGTTCTATGTGCTCACCACATCGAATCTTTTGCCTGATGTAGTACAACATTTGAAGCCTAGCAAGCGCATCTTAAAGTGGACTTTGGAGCTTCAAGAGTATGAGTTTCAATTTAAAGTGGATCATTCTATTAAAGCTCACTTGGCAGACATAGTGGTACATAAGGGGGGGGGGGAGTTTCCATCTTACCCAAGGGTAGATAAGGATGATCATGAAGAGGAAGTAGATATTACAGATACGTATACAATGATGTTTGATGGTGCATACACGAAAGTACTTCAAAAGGCAAGTGGTGGGGTAGTCATTAAGAACCCAAAAGGCGATGTAATCTTTTCTAGATCTTACGATCTTGATGAAGCTGAAAGCAACAATGAGGCCGAGCATCTCACGCTTTTCCTTGGGTTGAAGCAGTGTGTTGAGTTTGGATTGAAGAGGGTCATTGCAAAAGGGGATGCGTTGCTAGTCATAAATCAGTTGCTTGGTTTGTGGAATGTTAACAAAGATGATTTGAAGAAGTGGTTCTATGGCATCAAGAAGCTTTTGCATGAGTTTGAGAAGATACAGTTTAAGCATGTTCCTCGTGAGAAAAATAAAGAAGCTGATGAATTGGCTAGGGACAAGTTGGATGCCTTGGTAGCTCCTTTAAAGGTCAAGGAAGCCTTGTATGTAGGAAGGGAATCATTGCAAGATGTAGAAGTATTTCTTAGTAAAGGGCAATGTCCAGAGGGCATGTCAAAAGTTCGGCGTCAGAGAATAGTTGCAAAAGCAAGAAACTACACATTGGTAGGTGAGGATCTCATGCTTTATGGCAAGGATAGCATTTTGAGAAAAGTGCCGTACAAAAAAGAGATAGGCTTGATTTTGTAGCACTTCCATGAAGAAACAGGCCATCAAGGCAAGGATCAGGTTGTCTTTCGTGTTTTGAGAGCAGGTTACTGTTGGCCCTCTATGATGAGAGATGCTTATTTTTGGTGCAAGTCATGCCATGAATGCCAAGTGTTTGCAAATCGGAAGCTTTTGGCTGAGCCTCAAAAAGCTATAATGCCTTTTGATGCATTTGCAAAATGGGGAGTAGATGCTGTGGGTCCAATGCCGAGGACCAACAATGGCAAAAGGTATATCCTTGTGGCTGTGGACTATTTGACAAAATGGGTGGAGGCAAGAGCAGTAAAAGATGTAACAGCAAGAAGAGTGGCCTCTTTTTTATATGAACAGGTGTGTTGCAGGTTTGGAGCTCCTATGGTTATCATTTCTGATCGTGGACCGGGGTTTAGGGGAAAACTTGTTGCTGCTCTCATGGAGAAATTGAAAATTCAGCATAGGCACTCTTCTCCTTACTACCCACAATGCAATGGGCTGGTTGAGAACTGCAATGGTCAAATTGTGAAGATGCTATCAAAGTATGCTAGAGAACATCCTAAAGAGTGGGACTTGGACTTGGAAAAGTGTTTATGGGCTTATAGAACTGCATATAGAGTGTCAACACAATTTACACCATATGAGCTTGTTTATGGAAAAGAAGCTCTTATGCCCATACAAGTGCAGTTAGATGCCTTGAAGTTGTTGTGCAAAATGCAAGGTGAGCATAATGACAAGTTGCAAGAAAGAATTCTTTCTCTAGAGTTGCTGCGAATGAATAGAGAGAAAGCCAGTGATTATTATCTTCAACAAGCAGAGACAAGGATGGAGAAAATGAATAAGAGGCTGCCAGAGAAAGAGATCAAAGAGGGAGATCTGGTGATGAAGTATGATTCTCGCTTGGATTTTACTTTTCAAAAGAAGTTGAGGGACAAATGGTTGGGTCCCTACAGAGTGAAGCATGTATTTCATAATGGCACCTATGAGTTGGAAAAATTGTCTGGTGAACGTTTGCGCTACAGAATAAATGGGTATCGATTAAAGAAATATTTTGCGAGGGATGTGGTTCCAGATGCAAATAGTCTCTTGGTTGAGCATAAATGCTCTACCTAGAGGGTGGGCAATGATGATAGACCGCTTTTGACGTGTACAAAGTAGCACTTATATGCATGGTCATATGTACAAAAAGATGTAAATACATGCATTTGGGAGCTTTGCAACGTGGTTTCAAGTTCAAAAAAAGATGCAACGTGTACACATTGTGAATAGTCAGGTTCGCGCACTAGCAGTCGAACACATGTACATGCCCGTATAGGGTATCGGGGCTTTGGATATGGTTTTAGGTTGCTTATTTTGGTTCTAGATAATGTGTTTGAGCTTTCTAGAATGTAAATAATGCAAGTGACAAGTATGGGTACTCTCATCCCGCTCGAGAAGTTTGAAACATGCAGTAACTGTCTATTTACGGTGCCTGATTTGCGGTGATGCGCGCACCACCCTAGAAGTGTTCAAAAATAGAATGTGGAGATGTGTCAAAGTGCTTTGGGTATTGAGGATCAAGCGTACAAAATTTGGTGAATTTTGGAGTCCGTTTGGGGTTTTTCCGGCGAAAAATGTCCGCCAGGGGTCAAAACTGGGCCAAAAAAGGTCAAAAAAGGTGTGAAAAGGCATCAAAGTGCCACATCAGTGACGCTGCCGTGAGTGCTTGGGCAAAAGGAGAATTTTGGAAGCCAAGTTTGGGCACTTTCACCTCTCTATGTGGGGAAGGAAGCAGGGTTCCATAAGGTGGTCTAGTGCAGTCCCATCGCGTTCGCGTCCTGTTTTCGAGTGTGTGGAGGAGTGAATGAGAGATTTATCTCTTCAATTTTGCACTTGGGAGAGTCTATGGAAGTTCTGAGGTTTCCATGGATGTGTGTGTGTGAGGAATTGAGGGAAGAAGGTGCGGCTTTCTGCAAGACTATGTGACCCTGTATTGGTGCCATTAGGGTTGGCGCTACTCCAAAGAGTCCAACAGAGTGGAGTTTGGTGAAGGCTTTGCAATGGTTTGAGAGTGGCCTTTTGTGGCTGGAGTTTTTGGGTTTTTGATGGTTTTTCTTGTCACCATCAAGCGTGATTTCCAATGTTGATCACCTCGACTCACCTTGTAGTGTCTGCGGGCAGGCAAGGGCTTGTAGGTCGAGGCGTTTGGAGTTTGAATTGAGCTTGTGGGTAGAATTTTTAGGGAGCTTTTGAGTGGTGGTGAGTGAGGTGAGGAATTTAAGTAACTTCCTTGTATTGTGTTGAGTTTTCTGGGTGTGTGAGTGTGCGCACGACATCTTTTGCTCCATCAACGTCTTTGTTGTCAATGACAAGGTTATTCAGTTTAGAAAAGAAAAGAGCTTTTTACGTGAGGACATTGCGTTCCCACGATGTATCACTGTAAAATCTTGTAACTGATGTGAATTTGATCCCATTAATAAATATGGTGTTTGGAATCTCATCTATGAATATATTTGTTTATTTACAAGCTTTTCTAGAGCAATTAAGTTTTCAACAATTTTTTAATCGAAATGTTCAACTTCATTGATTGGAAATTCCAATGCCTTCAATTTTGGTGTCTTTTGTTATTTTGTCACGTGTTTTATTTATAATCTATAATTTTAATTAACTTTTAGGATTTTTAAAATAAAAAACGTTGTGAGTGTCTTCGAGGGATTTATCAACATGCAAGACACTGCCAACCTGCATGCAAAAGCCTTCCAAAGCTTTCTTGATTACATGGAGCAACACATGGAAGAATATGCCATTATATTTGAGGGATCCAACATGGTGTGGTTGTCGGTTGATTTCTTCAAACACTTGTACGTGGCCGACGAGAACTTTTGCTTTAACCTATTGAGGTTTTTCAAAGGGCTCACCAAACAAAACTATTAGACGGAGGATGAGGATGACCTCATAGACTTGGACATGGGGTGTATAGGAACCCAATTGATAACTTGGGACATAGTTTTGGTTTTACTTGTGCTCGAGGTCATGAAGAAGGAACAATCAAAGAAAGGGTCAGCAAGAAACTCCCTGTAACCATTGTGGAGGAGTATCCGATGGTGTCTCTTGGTTACCCAAACTACAAGATTGCTCTAAATTAAACAACTTGAGATGTAAAATTACTAAAAAACCATGATGTCAACAATTAATTTTACAATTGCACCTTTTATAATTGTTTTTTAAAGTGACCCACTTTGTGTGCACCATACATGAAACACCATCTTTGAATAGTTGCACCCAAATATCCTCTGAGGCATCCTATAAGGCCAATAGGTAGCATGCTATATCCTCATTTTACTGATCACTGTATTTTTTGATAATCTCTCGCCAATTGAGAGAAGGCCTCTTTTGGAATGATCAGCTTGGTGCTCTTTTGAGTTTTCTTTATTTCTCCCAGAGCCACTATTCATGGCCTCCATCTTTGTTTCTTTTGTGTTGTTGGCAGTGATGGAAGAGCTGACCCTTGAGCCCATTCTGGAGGGTCAATGTTAGCTTTTATTTCTTTGTCTTGGCACATTTTTTTGCATGTTGTGGAAATTTTGAAGGCTTAGAGCTCCGAGCTACGCTTTGTTGGGTGGCTTGATCCCTGTCCTTTGCTGCCTTATTCTTTGCCTCTACCCTTGCTTGTAAATTTGCAAGGTGGGATCTCTCAACCTCTGCCCTTTCCCACTCCTCCTGTTTCCTCTACCTTCTCTTCACCTCCTATTTCTTTTGTGTTTATCTCTCAGCCTCCTTCTTCTTCTTTTTCTCCTCATCTCTTTTGGTTTTCTTGGTCTCTTGTTCTTTTGATTTAGAGTCACCTTATATTACCTTTCGAACCCTTTTTTTTTATGCGAGGGGGGGAAAATCTTCATGGTGCAGTTTCCGTGGTTGCTTGAGTTGCAGGTTGTGAAATGACATGCTATGTTTTCTCATTAAGTATTGAGCCCCAATATTCTTCTTCATTGGCATGTGTTTCTTGTTCTACTCTTTGTAGAGTAGAAAGTGGTAAGGGATCTGGCAAAGGCATGCATGTGGCATGATTTGAAGGTGGTAGATCATTAAAACTCTACTACATAGTTGTTTGATCCTCCCTATTTGAAGGTTGGGGAGGCTGTGGGGAATCAAGAGCGGGTTGTGGTGATTGGTTCTCCACACGCAATCAAAGCTGTGGATTTGATGTGGTGGATTCAGCATGAGTTTATGGGTGCAGATTTATTGCAGTATGAGTGGTGCTGGTGGCATTACTGTGCATAGTAGTCTGCTTTTGTGTCTCGTCCATGTGGTGCAAGATATGAGTGTGTGCTCGTATATGCTTGAGAGGATCTTTTAGAATGTGCAAATAGAAATGACTGTCAATTTATGAGTTTTGACTTATATAGTACTTAAATTTTTTTATAATATTTATAACTAATAAAAATAAAAAACTCAAAAAGAGACCAAACTTCAGGCATGAAACCAATGATTGTGCCATATAAAAGTCAATGGCTTTACTATGTATATTTATAGTAGAGCTAGTAAATTTATTAGAAATTTATCTATTTTCTATCCAATGCCTGTCATTCCATCACCTAGTCTCTCTAACCACCATAAAAAACAATCTTTTGCACTTGAGGCATGATACGATTGTGATTGCTTCACGTCAATCACTTTTTTTATTGTGCATTTTAAACTACTTTTCACTCTAGTAGTCTTCCTCTTCTCTCTCTCTCTCTCTCTCTCTCTCTCTCTCTCTCTCTCTCTCTCTCTCTGCTAAAACTCTAAAGTACAAGTTGAACATCTCATGGAGAGCATTGCTTCTTTTCCTTCCCTCTCCATAATGTGTCATTTTGAAGTAGATTGCATTTAATTAATTGTGTGAGTGCTCCATTCCTTAGCTAGTCCAAATTCCCAATGAGCCATAGGTATAAAGGAAAAGTGCGCCATGTGCAAAAAGTATGTGATGCAAACAAACCTAAATTATTTTAGCTCAAACACACAAGCACTTCTAGTCTAGAGGTCAAGTGTGCAACCCACCATGTAATGTGTTATGTGTGTTTTCCCCTTAGGCATCAACCATTTGGCCTGTGAAACTATTGATTGCAAAATTCAAGGTGAAGATCTCATGTGAGGTTAGCTTTGCCTTTTCAAGAAAAAAAAAATCATCAATAGACTACTACATATGAGCACGCTTAATTCCAAGGATTGCTTTGTTACCTACATAGGCTGTTATGTCAAACCCCTTTTGCATA
Source organism: Adiantum capillus-veneris (assembly GCF_014529385.1). Taxonomy (NCBI): domain Eukaryota; kingdom Viridiplantae; phylum Streptophyta; class Polypodiopsida; order Polypodiales; family Pteridaceae; genus Adiantum; species Adiantum capillus-veneris. The sequence continues at coordinate 53,431,401 of NC_140953.1, read as the reverse complement.
AGTAAAACTCATTGAGACTTTGGGAGTCAAAATAGTTTGAAAGCAGATGTTTACTGCCACCCATCAATATTTTAATGGGGAGATCCTATGTAGTTCTAGATGCCTTCTTGTCCTTTATTAGCTCAATTGTACCACCATGCAGATTGAAACTTGGTAGAATGAGCATAATTTTTTCATGCTTGATGTCAATGGTACACATGTGTTGCTCTTAGGAGAAAAGAATGCACCACCATCTCTACTCATATATGTACAACTAAAGTTTCCCAGAGTCTCTCATAAAGATGAAATAGAGGAATTTTTTCTTTACTATTCCTTGGGTCACTTGTTGTCTAATTCAAATTTTGATGTGTGTAAAGATGTTTCTCAACAAACATCCTCAGCACCGCAGTCTTATTTCTCTTCTCCTACTATGACATATTCAATATTAAATGCTAAGAGTACATGTGATAATGCTACGAGCACGCTCAATGCTAAGAGTAGAAGTGAGAATGATATTAGCCCTTTCCCACAGATATCATACTCAAAAGAAGAGCAAGATTTATTTTTAAAACATTTGCTTACCCATACAATAAATGCCAAGAACCTTCTTACTCTGTGTCAAACTAAGTTAAGTAATGACAACCTTTTACATCTTTAGGAATTGTTACAAGAAATATATTTCTTGAAGCCTACAGGGCCTCCTAAAAGTCTGGTTTTTTTTTGCAGTCATAAAATATGCCACGTAAACTCTCAAGAGATAGAGATGCCCGGGACTCAATCATAGCTAACACTTAAAATTATGTGCTTCCTGATGCACAAGCACCACCAGTACCTCAAGTTATCCCAATACCAAATTAGATGCCGCTTGTTGTAGCGCTTGTAGAGGATTTTGGGTGTGACAAGGATTTTAAGACCCTACTCAAATTCATGTAACCATGTCTTTTTCTGCACAGGTGATGATATACCTACTCAACTAGAATAAAATGATGCCATAGATTTCTCCAAAATCAATCTCATATTAGGCTACTACCAAGTTGATATCAAAAAATAACTTACTCCTAAACTAGCTTTCAATGCAAGGCTTGGGTATTATGAGTTCACAATCATGACTTTTGGCCTGCGTAATGCCCATACCACCTTTGATTGTCTCATGAGTAACCTTTCAAAAAAGAGCTAGATGATTTTGTTGTGGACGTTTTGATAAAAATCTCATATTTTCAATGTACACCATATTTTGGGAATTCCTAGAAGAGGTCTAGTTATACGCTAAGCAAGGCAAGTGCTCTTTCTTTGTAGAAAATGTGTATCTTCCTGTTAAAGATGCTTCCTAGGAGGACTAAGAATGTATTATTTTTCAATTTTCACACCTTTCGTAATGTGTTTTCTCATTTTTGTGATCCTAGGAGTTTGTAAGGGCCTCCTCCTAGAGCTTACTTTGACCAACGCATCTAAACCATTGACGATTGTTCGGGGTAAATTCGAGCTAAATCCAAGCATTAAACTTTACTCATGAGACACTTTAGATTTACACCATGGGAACATGGGCATAACCAATGTATGAGAGATTAGCTTTTCATCTCAAGAAAAATAGCGTGAAGAAAAATACAAGGAACAAGGAAAAAATAAGATAAGGAAAAAGAAAAGGAGAAGATAAGGATAAGGTGAGTAAGTAACTTGTTAAAGAAGCTTTGAAAAGGAAGATAAGTAAAAATAACTTATCGATAAGAACGATAAGCTATCAAGATAAGTGAAGGCACTTATCTAAAAAGAGGGCTTCTCTTCTCATTTTACACTTCTCTGCGTCATTTTTGAAGGTGCAACTTGAGAGTAAGCTTAGGAAATTCCTAGCTAAGCCTCTTTCACACACATACCTCCTACACATATCTCCTACATACACCACCCCTCTCCAAGAGATGCCATGGCTAAAACCCTAATCAAGCTTGCCATAACTTGATCTTCATCTTCTCATTACATTCTCACTTTCCTCTCTCCTAACCCTCAAGCTTTCCATAGCTTGAATCTTCCTTGTCTCATTCCTTTCTCTCATTCCAATTAACACAATTGGTGGTCTTCAAGTGAGGGTGAAGAGAAAGAGAGCCGACTACATTAACAAGCTTCTTCCATAATCCCCCCCCCCCCCCCCCCAAAAAAAAAAAAAAAAAAGCGAGGTGAAGACTCTACCATAACTACACTAAGGTAATGTCTTCTTGTCATATTCATGCTAGTGCACATATTAAAAAATTGGGTTACTTTCATTCTAAATTAATTCATGCTTAATTAACCCTAGATTGGTAACAAGACACTTTTATGTCATGTTAACCAAGCAATTTCCTGGAATTTTTGTGGGAGATGCTAACTTGATTTTTGAATGTTTGATAATTACAAAGATATCTTCTGAGCTGTAAAAAACTTAGAGTTTTTTTGGGCTATTTATTTTGGCTCTAACATTGTGTTTGATAGGGATTTGCCAACCTAAACTGTCCCAAAAAACATGTGCTATTTTTTACCATTTTCCATAAAATTGGCTATAGACCACCCTAGAATGTTCTAAGTGGCTTCTAGCGTGATGCATAATTAGTCTTTTTACCATTTTCCATAAAATTGGCTATAGACCACCCTAGAATGTCTCTAAGTGGCTTCTAGGGTGATGCATAATTAGCCTTTGCCATTCTAAAGGTTTTCTAATGCTTCTAAGGCATGACAAACATATATATTCAAAGTTACCGCATAATTAGCAAACATTTTCCATGCAGATTTAGGGAGAAATTTTACACTTTCATGAATTTTTTGGATATGTTTATGCTATACAAAGGTAATTTTGATTCTTCATATAGTCTCATAACTATGTAAGGCTTCTTTCATGAGTTTTGGGGAACCTAATACCCCAAAGAGCTAAAAATACAAAGTCGGAAATAAAATTCCACTTTACCAAATCACACTTAATTTGAATTATAAAAGTATTATGCTCAATATTGGTTATTACATTCAATGAGCATTGTCAACTTCTAGTTTAGGTCCATATCTAAGCATGCAAACCCATTTTGGGTATAAGTAGCTATTTTTCATGGAGGCTAGGATGGCCACAATGTGGAACCCAGTTTTTTCACAGTTTTTTTATCTTGTGGTTGTGTCTAGAATGATCATAGTAAGACATGTTTGCATGTCTTTGATAGTTTTTGGGTGTCAATATGAGGGTGAAATACCAAGATATGTCACTAGACAAGTTACATAGTGCAAAATATGGATATGGATAAGCAAACACAAAGGATAGGTCAAATTGCAAAAAATACCACTTTTTGTATCAAATTCTACACAAAGTTTAAGAATTTTTGTGGTTATAGCAATCATACACTAAGACTAGTAACCCATTGAAGTTCATGGGAAAACTAGATTTGTAACATGAAAAATTTTATATATGGCGTACCATGGAGGTAATCGTGAAAATATGCTGTTTTCAATAAAATGCAGCACTACCTTGGCTTTGGAAGCTTGTCATGACAAAGAAATCAAGCAATAGCTAGTGCATTCTCCTAAGTTAAGTGTACTTACTAACTACACGAATCTCTTATTCCCAAGTTTGATTCCCACTTCATAGATCAAAATCCATTTCCCGTTATTGACTTAATTTAATGGACAACATAAAATTGGGTTCAACTTCCTGGCCAACAAATTAATCCTCCGAAAATCACCCTCCCACCAAACTGTTTGATAATTGCACCTTTCCAAGGTGGTACTATGATAATAGAAAAAGATATTCCAAACATGTCAAACCAAGAATACATTTCAAGCATTTGAAAGCAGTATGTAAACTGTTGCATACCCTTGCAAGTGTGCATTTATAAAGTCGTTCTCACCTTTTTTCTTTTTGAAATATTTTTCTTTTTCCTTTAGTATTATGAAAGTTATTTAGTTTTTATTCAAGTAGTCACTTCTCTTAGCATATCCCTATCCTCATCCTAAGACTCGGGTATCATGTCTCATCCACCACATGTGGAGGAGGCACCTTCACACAATTTCCAATTTTTATTTTTCTTTATTTGTTTGGAAAAGGCTTATAAAATTAATCTACTCTATGTTCTTTTTAGATAAAAAATCCGAGAAGCAGAACAAAGGTCCGACTGATGAGAAAAATTACAGAATAGCCTATTTAGCTTCCTAGCCTTTCCAAGGTTTCTTTTTACCAAACAATTAGAAGAGTTCCTTAATTAAATTACATCTTCCTCCCTTATCTGATCCCTTCTTGGATCCATTTTTCTTAGTAATATTGTAACTTAAGAAAAATTAATAATTTGTTCTTATAATTAAGAGGAAAGCTTGCTTATGGAAACATAAGAGCTTAACACTGGTCTGGTAACCTACCAGGACACAAAAGTGTCTTTTCGGGGTTTTTTTTTAAAAAAATCAATACTCATAGTATATGTGTGAATTTTCAAAATTCCTTACACGAGCTTCAAGCTAAGAATTGATTCCAATTTTGAAAAATATGTAACATGTCTATCGGTCATAACTAAGAAAAAGTGTCAGTGACCTTGAACCAAGGGTGAATTAGAGAACTCTCACCAATTGACCCTGGAAGGTAGAGTTCAATTTTAACCTGATAACTTCGATTTGAAGTTGAATTGATAAGGAAAGATATTTTGGGGTTAAGGATTCTATATGAGAAAAAGTGAATGTTATCACCTCCCCTTGAGTTGGCATCAAAGAGCAGGAGGAGTTCTGTCTTGGTGTCAATCTCAAGTGAGAGGGATGTTAAGAATTGTGGTGTATCCATTTGGAGGTGATGCAGTTGGTGGTCCTTGGCACGGCCCTCACAAGTGGTATGAGAGCACAATTTGTACTCTTGGCCAGATAAAGATTTTAGTAGAGCTTTTGTAGGAAGAGAGTGAGGTACAAATAGAAAATGGCATGGAACTCTCAATAATGAGTTCTCAAAACATTGTGTAAGAGCAAACAAAAATAGAAAATGGGCAAGAACTCTCAAGAAGAAGGAGTTCTCGAAATTGAGCAAGAGGAAATGGAAGTAGAAACTCTAGAAGAGAATATGACACCATGCTAGAACATTTTGTCCACCTCATATTTCCTGTAAAAGGTATTGTTTCGTTTCAACAATGCAAATGGTGAATAAGTTTTAGTTCAAGGGAGAACAAGAGAAGCTCCCTTGAAAGTACTCAAACCACTGAGCTTTTGTAACAAAATCAAAGTTAATAAGACCATTTGGGAAATTAAGATCTTTAAAGGAGCAAAGAAACACAAAAAGAAGATAAGACTATTCAAGATAAGTTCAAATCTAATTTCATCACTAAGAGACTACAGCTCATAGCTCGGCCCATGGGTAAGGAGTTGAGAGTATCATTGGCTCTAGTAGGTCCTCTTTAGACTATGAAGGCATAGACCTTCATTATAGCTTAAAAGGTCATTCTAGTTCTCATTCAATTTTGTGTACGCAAGATGAAAAACTATATATAAGGAATTATAGGGATGGAGTGGTTGAGAAAAAAATCAAGTTATTGCAATCAAGGGAATGTAACATTTGCATACAATTAGAGGGGACAAGATACAAGTTCAAGGAAGAATGGACAAAGCTCCTCTAAGAGTAGTTAAAGTTAATTAATTGGTCAAGAGGCTTAAGAAAGCTCTATTCAAGTATATCATCAACTTAAATAAGCCCAAGAAGAAATCATGTGGCTTTAAATCTAAAATATATCAAGGTGTATTCCAAAAAATGAAAAAAAAACTCCTCCAGTCAAATTTTATCCAAGTCTAGAATATTGTATTTTTCTTCACTATTAGCCATAGGGTTTTAACGTCATTCCTCTCAAAAGAATGAAATTGAAGAACTTTAGCATTTACAAAATGCTAAAGAAGTGATTTTCTTGATCGTTAATTATTTCCCCAAATATAGTTTTTGGATGTGATAAAGAGAATCCATCTTTTAAAATGTCTGACTTTTAAAGAGCTTTATATCTACCCTTGCATATTTGTAAGATTTATTAACCTATCAATGAGAGAAAGTGGTTTTCTTTTTTTTATAGTCATAAAATATGCCATGTAAACTTGCAAAAGATAGAGCTACACGAGACTTGCCCGTAGATAACACTTCAAATTATGTACTTTTTTATGGACAAGAACCACCAGTACCTCAAGTTATCCCTGTAACAAATCAAATGCAGCTTGTTGTATCCCTCTTAGAGGATTTTGGGTGTGACAAGGATCTTAAGACCCTGCTCAAATTCGTACAACCACGTCCATTTCTACTCACGGGTTATGATGCACCTACTCAACCAGAAGAAAGGTATGCCAGATATTTCTCCAACATCAATCTCAAATAAAGCTATGACCAAGTTGATATCAAAAAAGAATTCACTACTAAAATAGCTTTCAATACAAGGACAAGAACCAAGATCTTAATATACGATGAACTTGTTAAGAGATACAATAAGGATAGGTTTAATTTTTTTACAAGTCAATAAAGCCATCCATCGTATGATCACAAAAGTAACTATCACAAGCAGGACACATATTAGATAACTCATTTATTGGGATACCTCCGTGTGTTATCCTAACACCTATCTCATTAGCATGAGGTGATATGCCAAAAGGACCTCTAAGAGGCAAGCCAAGATATGAATAAAAGAATACCTTGTGGTGAGGAAGAAACTCTGCAGATAAAAAGACTCATTCGGAGAACCCACGATGCACTAACCTCAACATGTAGTAATATTAAGGGCCCAAACCCATAGCTTCGATAACCATAGCCAAGCGAACATTGTTACGAAAGTGATCTTGACCCCAAAGTGTCACCCTTGTTATGCCATGAAACATCCACTATTTGGCTTGTGCTACCTGAAGTTTCCAAGTGAGGGAAGAACAAGCGCTCATATCTCTCCAAAAATTCTCTCCTCTCACAGTTTCACTTGCTCGTTGAAAATGAGGAATGACCACTGATAAAACCAGCTCCTACCTCCGAACCATAAAGTAAGGTAATGAGCAAAGAGACATCCTAAAGGATTAAAAGAGTCAACCTTAAGAAGTCCTTGACAAGGAGATGAAAAGAAATGAGAAAGCTGAAGATAATAATACTATAAGAGATAGGGATAGATTGTGCCTTATATAGATGAGCAAGCCAACAAAGAATGAACTAGCGTTACTTAGAAGTTAAAGGTGTAACTTGCAAATGAAGATATCTCACCTTCCTTTATTGTTTCAATATGAGAAAATCTCTTTCTTTTTGTTGAAGATCTTTTAAAGGCCTCCTCTTAGCCCTTACTCTTGACCAACACATCTAAACCATTGACTAAAAAAAAATAAAAATTTATTCGAGATAAATTTGGGCTAAATCCAAGCACCAAAGTTTACTTTATGAGACACTTTAGGTTTACACCATAGGAACATGGGCATAATCAATGTATGAGAAATTAGCTTTTCATCTCAAGAAAGATAGTGTAAAGAAAAAGACAAGAAAAATGAAAATATAAGACAAGAAAAAAAGAGGAAAAGAAAAAGATAAGGATAAGGTGAGTAAGTAACTGGTTGAAGAAGTTTTGAAAAGGAAGATAAGTTATCAAAATAAGTTAAAAAAACTTATCGATAATAAAGATAAGCTATTAAGGTAAGTGAAATCACTTATCTAGAATGTGTATAAAAAGAGGGCTTCTCTTCTCATTTTACACTTCTCTCCTTCATTTTTGAATCCAAGAGAAGCCATGGCCAAAACCCTAATCAATCTTGCCATAACTTGATCTTCATCTTCTCATTATACTCTTCCTTGATCAAGCTTGCCATAACTTGATCTTTATCTTCTCATTACACTCTTCCTTGCCATAAGCTAATCAAGCTTGCCATAACTTGATCTTCGTCTTCATCTTCTCATTACACTCTTCCTTTCCTCTCTGCTAACCTCAAGCTTTCCATAGCTTGAATCTTCCTTGTCTCATTCTTTTCTCTCATACAAATAACGCAATTGGTGGTCTTTGAGTGAAGGTGAAGAGGGAGAGAGCTTACTACATCAACAAGCGTCTTTCCACATCCCCTCCCCCCCAAAAGCGAGGTAAAGACTCTACCAAGGTAATGTTTTCGTGTCATCTTCATGCTATTGCACATTTTAAAAAATTGGGCTACTTTCATTCTAAGTTACTTCATGCTTACGCTCTCATTTTTCTATAATCAAGCTTTCCTCTTACTTAGAAGAACAAATTATTAATTTTTTTAAACTAAGAAGGTTACTAACCATTAACTATGTTGTTATTTCAAGTTTCTTAGATTACCATACTAATATGGCATAGAGAGTAGAAAGCACTCTCTTTAGCCATAGGTGATTGGAGATCATACTTACCTAAATAGTGTGCATGATGAATGGTGACTAATATCTATAACTATTCCTTAATCTCTTATAAACCTCTTTTTGATGTCACTTTTGTTTTCTTACCTAAATTACTCTTATAAAGTTAAATGTCATAAATCAAAGGCAACTAAGTTTTGGAATTCTTTTTGACACTAACCTTGTTTTTCTAAGAGAGACATTGTAATACTCTCATGAAAGACTCGCAACTTTTTCTTGATTATGCATTCATCTTCCCTCTTTACACAGTGTGTGTGTGAGATTGTTTTTGGGGTTATTACCTAATTCTCTTAAGAGGGAGTTGAGTTATTGAAGGATAATTTTATCATAATCAAAGGAGTTAAGAAGGATCCCATTCCAAGTAGGGTTATCCTCCCCCCTTGTCAATTGGAAAACCCCAAATCCTTAAACCACTCCTAGCTACAAAATTAATCCTTTCAACAGTAACAAGGTACACCTCAATTCCATCTTAAAGAAAGATTTGTTAACCATTCATACTCAATTGCATGAGCATTATCAGTAAACTAGCATACCCACTCTTAGGAACTTTGCATTTTACTTTTATACTATCATTCATTGAATGGTTCTACTCTTAAACAATCAAGCATCAACTCTTGCATAATCACTCAAAAGAAGTTTACGAAGTTCTATGTTTGCAATTCATGGCCCACACTAAAACAAAGATCATCATAAAGATCATATGCATTGTTCTTTTCAAGTTTGCATTCTTTGAATTTTATTTTGCAATTCCGATATGGAGGAAGCAAGGGAATAGCTTCATGAATGTCGTGACCGTGCTGCTTGAACATTAAAAAAAAACTCCCACTGCTTCCATGGATATGCTCCATGGATTGCAATGAAAAAAAAAAATTTGGGAATACGATCAACCACGAGGTTAACCTAAAAACTTCCAAGAGATTTGTTGTTTTCTTAAGGTCTTGTTTGAGTAAAGATTAAAATGAACTAGAAACTAAAGAAACTATAACTCAAAGAACTTAATGTAAATTAAAACTAGGATAAAAAAATTTACCGAGAAGATTTGACGTGGATAGCCCTAGCATAACATAAAAGTTTAAGTGTGAAATTTGTATTACATGTTTAGAAAAAAGCCGGCATAGGTGTTTACTTGTGGGATGCAATGGGGGGTGGTCCTTTCTGGCTAGGATTGATAACTGTTGGTCTATGTTTTGAGTTTGGGTTCATTCAAGACCCTCGAGCTAGAATTGAATGGGAGTGAGTCTGGAGCGGATGGGAGGACGTACGGATGCGTCTGGAAATTGACCTAGTCTAGGTAGGCCTGATGCCGACAAGAAAAGGAGGAAGGAAAATGGATTCAAGAAGAGATCGGATAAGGGAAAAAGATGTGATTTAATTAAGGAACTCTTCTAATTTTTTGGTAAAAAGAAACATTGAAAAGGCTAGGATCTTAAATAGGCTATTCCATATAATTGTCATCATCAATATAATTGTTTGGTAAAAAGAAACATTGAAAAGGCTAGGATCTTAAATAGGCTATTCCATATAATTTTCATCATCAACCGGACTTTTGCTCTGTTTCTCGGATTATTTATCTAAAAGGAACATAGAGTAGATTAATTTTATAACTTTTTCAAACTAAATAAAGAAAAATCATAATCAAAATTTGTGTAAAGGTGTCATCTCCACAAGTGGCAGAGGAGACAGGATACTTAAGTCTTGGGACAAGGATAGGGATATGCCTGGAGAAGTATATATAACTGCTTGAAAGATAACTAGATAACTTTGATAATACTAAAAAAAAAGATTAAAGTAAAATATTCTAAAAGGAAAAACATGGGAACGACCTGATAATCAAACGGTTCGGTGGGAGGGTGGATTTTGGAGGATTAATATGTTGGTTGAAAAGTTGAATCCAATATTATGTTGTCCATTAAGTTAAGTAAACAACGAGGAAAGGGACTTTGATGTACGGAATGGGAACCAAACTTAGAAACGAGGTATTTGTGTAGTCACGGTAAATACACTCATCTTAGGGGAACGCACTGATGACTGTGCTCGGTCATAACCGGGGAAAAAGCTTCAATGACCTTGAACCAAGGGTGAATTAGAGAACTCTCACTAGTTGACCCTGGAAGGTAGAGTTTAATTTGGTCGGATGGCTTTGATTTGAAAGTTGAATAAATAAGGAAAGATATTTTGGGGGTTAAGGGTTACATATGAGAAAAAGTGAATGTTATCACCCTCTTGAGTTGGCATTGAAGAGCAAGAGGAGTCTTGTCTTGGTGTTGATCTCAAGTGGGAGGGATGTGAGGAATCATGGTGTATTCATTTGGAAGTGGTGCAGTCGGTGATCCCTGGCATGGCCCTCACATGTTGACTATATGACTAGGTGAGTGGAAGCACAAAGTGTGGCAAAGGTAAATGAGAGGACAATGAGAAAGTTTGTCTACACTCATACATGTTGTCAATTTGACACATCCTTAGAAATTGTTTCCGATAATGGTTCAAGGTTCAAGAAGGGTTTACTCACGGAACTTTGTGAAGAGCTCCACATTCTACATCGTCATAGCACACCCTACAACCCACAATGAAATGTTTTGGTGGAGAAGGCGGAATGACTTCTTGGATGGGGCATTGTGGGCGTATCAAACTACATATATGGAGGCCTTAGAGTTCACACCATTTCACTTGGTCTACGGTCAATAGACTTTGCAACCTATCGTGCTCAACATCCCCACAATATGGCTACACGACAAAGGGATAGGGGGAGATCAAGATGCATGGGTAGATCACCTTCTTACACTAGTGGAGCTTGAGTGGAAGAGAGAAGCATCTTTTGAGTGCTACAAAAGGAAAGCTATGCAAAAAAAAAAAGAGAAGCATGAAAAGAAATTGAAGGACAAAGGCATCAAGAAGGGAGATTTTGTGCTAAGGTATGACAATCAACTTGATAATCATTTTGATGCCAAGTCTGAAACTAGATGGCAGGGACCATACCTAGTCAAGATGTCTTTCAACTCAAGTTACTACCAACTCATGGACTTGAATGGTAAAGAGCACTCCAAGAAGGTAAACGGGTATCGGCTAAAGCTCTATTTGAGTCGCCTTCTAACAAAGGATCTACCAAAGAACTATCAAAGAGCGGCTATTGCATGTAAGTTTTACAGCATTATGTGAATCAATTCAAAGTAACAAGGAGCCACACAATGAAAATCTTGTCAAGATATGAAATATCTTAAAGGACGCAGAACCACTCTCTTTGGAAAAGATGCCTTATGATGCCACATAAATGTACCATCATCTTGAGGGAGAGCTAATGATAGCTATTTTTTGGTTATCTATATTTTTCATAGTAAGCTACCTCACCCTAGAAAATTTACCTAAATACTATGGCTATCCTCACCTTTTAATTGTACATAGGCGTGTGTGAGTTGGGGGCTTTTCCCATATCTCCTTGAAAACCCTCAACTGGCTAGTCACTAGGGTAGTTGAGCCAAATAGATAAATAAATACATATATATACATAAATATATATATATATATATATATGTTAAGGCCCAATCTTTACGTGCATATATTTTCTTTTACTTTGGACCTAGCTATATTGTGAATTTGATTACTCCACTATTTGGAAGTTATATACATACTATATTTAGGTGTGCTTTTTTACCAGGCCTAAGTGAGCCAATTTGCACTTTTAACTTTCCATAAAAGTTTTATACTATCTCATATGTGTCATATTCATCCACTTTTATATCTCATGCATTGGATATTCTCACTCAAGCCTCCAATAATCTTGGTGTGACTCCACTCCAAAAACCACATCTATACCTTTCACTTTCACAAGCATTTTTCACTAGTAAATTAGTTTCCTTTACATATGGTTTTTTCCTCCCAATAAAAAGTAAAGTTTTCAATCACCTATCAATAATTGAGTGAATCATCTTATTTTATTTTATATTTATATTTTTAATATTTTCATCTATTTTATTTTCTCATTTGTGGTGGCCATGAGCTTATCGTCCTAGATTCCATGCACATAGAGAGGCTTGAATGTGAGTTTTGCCATTGAGAGTAGTTAATTAATGCCATACTCTCCATCATATTTATAGCTTTCTCTTGTTCATAAATAAGATTGATAGTTTGGGTGCAATTGTCTACCATGGCTACAACCCTTCTCTCCAAAATTGACTTGGCAAGTTGGCTAGTCGACTTGTATAAGGTGAATTTTGTTCTCAAAGGTTGTGGTGTCATTTATTGCTTGGCATTTTGAGGGCTTGTTGATTTTTTGCCTAAGCCTCCATTCTAAGAGGGTGGTACATACGGTGAGAGGGTTCCCGTAACCCTAAGACAATGTGTATGGTGGCAACAAGGTCAAGCTTTGTGTTGTCTCTCTAGTTCTCCCCAAGCTTGTAAGCATCAAGTCTTTAAGGCTAGGATCCAATTAATTAAGTTTATTTATTCTTTCTACCTCATTCGTGTGTGGCTAGTGAGCATCCCCCTCTCTTTCCATGATTGGTTATAAGGAAATATTGCTTGCATCCTAGTTTGCATCCATAACTAGGTGGTGCCCCTTCACTTGTTTGGCTCTGGGTTTTTTGTTATTCTCTCATGCTTGTAGTTTTCCCAACCCCAATTGAGTAGCAGGAGAGCCTTGAGGGGTGTTTAGAGGTCGCTTCTTTTGTTGTCCACCCCGGACCACCTCTTTATGCAAATATTGTTGTCATATGGACCAATTAAAAGACCAAGGCAAGTCTTTCAAGTGTGGTGATGAGCAACAATGTAGTTTTGAAAAACTTAAAATAAATCGTGTTGTAGCTCATATTTTGGATGTTGTCGACCCTACAAAAGCGTTTGTGGTTGAGATAGATGTTAGCGATAGGGCTATTGGAGCAATTTTACTTCAAGATACAAGGCCTATTGGTTTTGAAAGCAAGAAGCTTGATAGAGCACAACAAACTTAGTCTGCCTATGAACAAGAATTGTACGTTACTGTATATGCCCTTAAGAAATGGCGGCTTTAATTATATGGAGCTCAGTTTGAAATTTTGTTTGACCATGAAATTATTAAGTGGTCTACCTGCCAACAGATTTGAAGGGTCAAAAGGTCAGATGGGCTGAGATTATTCAAGAGTATGATGCTCGATTATGATATCGCAAGGATTGATATAATATTGCAGCAAATACTCTCAGTCAAATGCCTGATATTAATTCTCTTTTGTTTACAAAGATTAAAAGTAAGTTTCTTGAATCTCTTAAAGGCAAGTGTGAGCATGATGAGGCATACTCTAAGGTGGGGAGTCATGTTTTATCAAGGGATCCTTCTCATGTCAATGTTGATCATGCATCAAGTTCTCCATACTCAGTTCTCCTCTCTTGAGTGAAGAACTTATTGGATGGAAAAAAAATTTATATCGACGGTGGGTACTTACTCCACAAAGGGAGATCATGTGTACTCCACAAGGGGAGAGTATGTGTACCAATGGACGTAGACATTTGGCGCACTTTTTATATGAATGTCATGATAATCCAAGTCCACTGCACCCTGGCATAAGAAAGACTTATGCACTTGTACTTTGACACTTTTACTGGCCAAGTTTACATCGCAATGTTTAAGATTATTTTCTTGATTGCCAAAATTGAAAAGGTTAACAAAGTAAAGTGTCTGAAAGTAGGAGAACTCTTGCATCCTTTAGAGATCCCCCCAATGTTAAGTGGGAAAGCATTTCTATGGATTTTATCATTGGTCTACCTTCTATTACATGAGATCATGACTCAATGTGGGTGATTGTAGATAGGTTGATTGAAATGTGTAAGTTTATACTCGCCAAGTCAAATATTAAGACTCCAAATTAGCACAACTTCTTGTAGACATGTCTATAGGTTGTACAAACTTCCTAGTATTATAGTAAGTGACCATGATCCTAAGTTTAATAGAACTTTTTGGAGGGTTTCTTTTAAGAATTTGGGAACTCGACTCAACCTAAGCGCTACAAACCATCCCCAGACAGACGGTCAGACTTAAAGAGTCAATGAGGTGCTGGAAGATATACTATGAGCATATGTCAGCAAAAAGCAGTTGGATTGGAAAGAGAACCTAACCATACTAGAATCTGCTTACGATAGTACTAAGCATGGCACTACTAAGTTCAATCCCTTCATGCTTATGTACGGTTTTCAATCCCGTTCGCTGGTCGTGATGAGGTTGGCAACTGAGAAGCTATATCAAGTTAAGGACTTCTTGGCAGATCATATGGATATGTTAAAAGTTGCCCGCCAAAATGTTCAACAAGCACAAGATTGGTATAAGAAGTATATCATTGAGAAGAGACGAGTCGTGACTTTCAAGAAAGGTGACTTTGTTTTCTTACGAGTACCAGACAATTCAGAAAGTCTCAAGACTGGGCCTACGCCAAAATTGTCTCCTTGGTTTTGTGGACCTTTTAAGATCCTCAAGAGAATCGGTTCTATGGCATTCAAATTAGAGCTTCTAGCTAATAGTCAAGTTCATACGATTCTCCATGTAAGTCATTTACGCCAATTCTTATTACAAGATGACAATGTCGTTGATCAAGGAGTCCAACTATGTTGAATCCCAATATATTGAATGAACCTGAATGCATCATGGATTTCCATGAGTTACCTACACAACATCGTGTCTATCGTCAAGTTCTTGTCAATAAGTGGAAAGATCGACCTGAGGAAGGTGCCACCTAAGAAAACATCAATGTCATCAAGAAAAGGTTTCCCTCTTTTGTTTTTGCGAACAAAAAATATTCCTTAAGGCCGTAAGGGGGGAGTAATGTCATGACACAGGTCGTATGGACGCTTTAGACAAGGTCCGACACGGTGGATAGGTGGGTACAGTCCCTAGAGAAAGCCTAGGTGGGGACGATTCCTAGAGAAAGGCTCTGCCACATGGCAAGCATGCGGTCAAGGGGTGTCTTGAGCCAATGCGTATATAAGAGGATGGTTGGGTGGGTAATGGCATGCTTGTCTACCCATGGTGACAATTTAAAATTATGAAACATATATTACAAAATTAAGTTATCCACCTTTTTTTTATAAAAATTACCTGTTTTAAAAGTCAAATATAGAAATAGAAAGCTTAGCATAGGCCTTTTAATTCTCATCTAAGCTTGGTCGAACTTGACTTAAGCATTAA
Organism: Adiantum capillus-veneris; assembly: GCF_014529385.1. NCBI lineage: Eukaryota > Viridiplantae > Streptophyta > Polypodiopsida > Polypodiales > Pteridaceae > Adiantum > Adiantum capillus-veneris. The sequence continues at coordinate 53,415,940 of NC_140953.1, read as the reverse complement.
ACATTAAAGAGGCCCTCCCATACCCCCACACTTCCTAATGATGAAATTGGCTCAATGTCAACTCTTAGACGATATGGAATGATGTGAAAGTACCTCAACTTTACACTTTTGAAGGTATTAAAGACGTGTCGCGAGGTAGATTCCAATTGTAGAGTGTGCTTAAGCAATAGGCTAATAGTCACTAGGAATGGCAATTTTTGGGGGCCTCTCCTGTTTCTCATACCAATACTTGTTTTGTGTGACAATTGTGAGTAGATTGTCAAAAGGAACGGCAGTTCATGCCTGTTCACCCATACCCCTTTCCAAAATTCCATGTCACTATGAGATATTTTTGTACGTGTGATGGTATTACCTTATACCAACCAATGCGTGACAAGGATAGTTTTGAAACCCTTGCAAGAAATTGGTGCTTTAATACATAGATTATAAGGAGGTTTAGTGTCACTATTAATATAAATGTATGGTGATTTTGGCAATGGTAGATAAATACAAGGTTAAAGCATTTTACATCCATGTTAAGGCACCTGAGCGAGTAGGCAGAGAGGGTGATGGTTTTGTGTGGGTGGTTGGAAAGCTTGACGGAATGCCACAGTGCTGGTCTCAAGATCCTTCCTTGGATCATGGAGGGAGGGGAGGTTAAGGCGGTGGCTCCTGGCACTCAGGAGTTTAGTAAAGTTTTGTTAGGTTTACCTCCTGACTGAAGATTAGCCGCATGAAATTTTTGCAAGCTTTTGGCAGTTGTTCACCGATCGCGATGCAGGCCCTTGGATCATTATCCATTGCATATTATAGCCAAGATTTGGTTTGTAGTGCAGTGTTAGAAAAAAAATGGGGTCCAATGTATTTTGACCGGCTGAAATTCTAAAATCTCGGTTAGATTTTGAGCTTGCCTTGACAAGTTTTAGTGTAATTACCGGCAAAAGCTTCAAATTTTGACCTAAAAATCGGAAAAACTTCAAGTTTGCCCATATTTTCTTCAGTGTAGTGTGTTCTACTTCTGGGTGTTGACGAGCACTTTGGGCATGCTACACTTTTAAGACCAAGGTCAAGCATCATGATCCTTGTGTTTCTCTGATCGTGATCCATAAAGGTATTGTAAACTAGGGCCGCATCACACTATTGTTGGCAATGGTGCTCCGGGGGGAGTTCCCACCTCTACCGTCGTGACTCGCTTCTACTATGGACCCCAAGGAAGCCAATCAAGAGAGCACTAAGGGGGGGTCACTGGATCCCTCTTGGCAAGGCTTCTTATTCTCTACGGAAGGGAGGAAGAGAGCCTCTAAATTGTATGCTAGCATTACCAAGGTTTTGAAGCCTTTTCACTTTGGTGGTCATTCATTGTCAGAGGAAGTCCTGCTTGGGGCAATTAGGCTTGAGCCAAAACAAAGCCAAAGATAGGTACATACTGGAGGCATATTTTAGCCTAGAGGCAACATTACAAAGCCTTCGTGCATGTTGTGCTCGCTCACTGCTGCTCAATTTTATGGGTCAGCGAATGAAGACTCATAACCCGTAGGAGTGGGCAGCAACAAGGACTAACAATAGAAATGAGATCTGTCAGTTCACGATAGTGGGGAAAGGATTTAATGTGGCAAGATGTGCATCCAAAGTGTTCAGGAGATGGTTATGAAGGGGGGTATCTGGGGGGCTTTCCATTTTGCTTATGCTATGCTTTGGATGCCCGAGTTCTATCCAAATGAAGAGTTTATGGACTTTTTCCCGATGTGGGTTACTTTCAAGGGTTTCCCTCTTTGGTAAGAGTGGGCCTGGACATTAAGGTTTGTATTTTATGGAATATGAGTAAGCCGATCCCCAAGTTTTTGGATTTGAATATGGGCAGTTATGGAAGCTTCCGACAAGAGATAGCATTTTCCTCATTTCCAAACGCTTGCTACAAATGCAGCAAAATTAGTCATTATACTAAATATTTCCATGAAGTACAAGTTGTTTGCAACCAAATGGTCAAGACAACTTGGAGACGTGTCACTAGGGAGGTCGATTTCAACCTGGCTCGAATAATTGTGGTGATTAGAATTTGCAGCTTGATCTCGTCAGCCATGTTGTTCATGATAAAGGCACTGTGACGAGCATTCTTAGTCTACTAAATTGAAAGAAAAATAAATTATCAATTTTCTTCTTCTCGATGGTATATCTCCAGTTCATTTGCTTGGTGGTCAAGGGGCGCGCTGTGGCAGGTCCAACTCCTTGGTGGCAACCCCGAGTCAGCTTAAGTTTCATTTTGTTGTAATTAGTCTATAGGGTGGCACCCTTCATGAGCCTATGCATCTGATATATTTGGTGGTGTGTGGTGTGGACATTGGTAGATGCCATGGCTCAAGTAGAGCATGGGTTCTTATGCAGGGTTTTTAATACATTTATTACTCACAATTTGGGAGTTTGGAAGAGGAAGGCACCTAATGATTAAAAGCTGACAAACAAAAGACGTTTAAATTGATATCCTTGACTAGAAGGTGACCCCTTTCAAGTTAAAAAATATTAGGTGACACTCCATGTGAAGAGGGTTAGAAATGGAGTCCTAGGCTAGTGCTCGTTTGGATGGAATGGTGGGTCAGGTGGAGGTAGATGCCACGGCTTGATTGGAGCATGGCTTACATTAGAACCTTTTTTTCTTTCATAATATTTATATACACTCTCTGTGAGTTTGGCCCAAAAAAAAAAAAAATTTGAGAGAGGGGGGGAGGGGGAGCAGCTAAATGTTGTGTTTTATTCCATCCAAACATTTAAAAACCTTGCCATCTGGAAGAAAAATTAGGTAATGTATTCACATAGCATCCAAGGCCAAAATTTTGCCAATTGGCTTTGCTTTGCTTAGTTCCTACCACTGGCTAGCTTCGATTCCAAGGGAATCTCTCAATTCAAAGAAAAAGGGCTTGGAATCCATTCTTGCATGGCCTCTCCCTCGTCCCTCTCAAAGAGAGAGCGCAAACTCAAATCCCCCTTTTCCACCTCCCTCTGTTGCCTAGTGCATCATCTTGCACGCCCCCCTCTCCTGCTATCTACTCTCCTGCAAATGCTCCCTCTTGACCCTTGGCTACCACCTACAGCTCTCTCTCTTGGACAGCTTGCACACACGCACACCCTCCACCTATTGACTCTCACCCTTCTAAGCTAAGCTCAAAGCCTTCCTTTCAGATGGTAAATACTCGCTTAGCTCATCTAGATTCTTGCCTTTACCAATAGCAAGCAATGAAACCTCACTGCCTCAGTGTCCTCGCAACACACACACACACACACACACACACAAAGATCGTCCCACCGTAGGAGACATGCAAGAGAGAGAATGAGGAGGCCACCTCTGAAATGGAAATTTATAAATATATGTTTGTTACAGCAGCTGACAGGTGGCAAAAGCTATGCGAAAGGCTATCACATTTATGTACATTTTAATTATTCAAGTGGTCTTTAAGAGCAATGAACATTATTATGTTCGACCGAGCCGTTTGTATTCATTTTGAGCAATCAAAAAATCTATAAATAATTACGTGCAAGAGAAAAATGTTCACTCTTGCACTAAAGGAGATCGCACCCAATGTCTATGTTATTCTCCTCTCCTCACTTCTCTTCCCTCTCGACATGCCAATGGTATGAGAACATTAGCTACACCCTGCCTATTGCAAATTGTGAATATGATAAAATCGAAGTGATTTTTCTTTCTCTATTCATATAAACACTTTTGATTGATTAAACTTATACTAGTAGATAATCTATCGTAATGAATTCAAGTTCGTTTCTTCTCGTTATGTGTAGGAATCATGTTCACCAAAACGAACAAATTATATTAATAAAGCATTATGAACAATCTCAAAGGTCCGTGGAACCCTCCAAGTTTGAAGTAGAAGGTGAAGAAGAAGTAGAGATTTTTCCCATCGTAGGGACAATCCCAAGAGACCTTGGAGACATACTCAACAAGTCTCAAGTTTTAGACCACTTCCCGAAGAAGGAATTGAGATAATCAAGATACCATACTTAGAAGCTTCACCATTTATCACCGTTGTATAACTAAGCAATTTCAACCAGTGAGAAAGCACCCCACGCTATAAACTTAAGCCATGAAGGTATTGTAAGCTAGGGCCGCATCACACTATTGTTGGTGGTGGTGCTCCAGGGGGAGTTCCCACTTCTACCCTCATGACTCGTTTCTAGTATGGACCCTGAAGAAGTCAATCAAAAGAGAATTTGGGGGGGGGGGGGGGGGGGGGGGGGGGTCGGATCCCTCTTCACGAGGCTTCTTATTCTCTGCGGTAGGAAGAAAGAGAGCCTTTGAATCCTATGCTAGCACTGCCACGGTTCTGAAGCCTTTTCACTCTAATGGTCGTTCATTGGTAGAGAAAGTCTTACTTGGGGCGATTAGACTGAGCCAGAACAAACCCAAAGACGGGTACGTACTGAAGGCAAATTTTAGCTCCGAGGCAACATTACAAAGCCTTTATGCGTGTTGTGCTCGCTTAGTGGTGCTCTATTTTTTGGGCCAACAAATGACGACTCATAACCCATAGGAGTGGGAAGCAACATTGACTAAAATAGAAATGAGATTTGTCGGTTCACAACGGTCGGAAAGGGACTTTATGTGGCAAGATGTACATCCGAGCAAACTGTTCAGGAGCTAGTTATGAAGGGGGTTATCTGGGGGGCTTTCCATTTTGCTTATGCTATGCCTTGGACGCCCGAGTTCTATCCAACCAAAAAGTTCATGAACTTTTTCCCGGTGTGGGTTACTTTCAAGGGTTTCCCTCTCTGGTTGAATGACCATGTAGATTCCATTACTGCTCTATTGGGAAGGGTGTTATTCATCTGATAACTGTAGCGGGTAAGAGCGGGCCTGGACATTAAGGTTTGTATTTTGTGGAATATGAGTGAGCCGATCCCCAACTTTTTGGATTTGAGTATGGGCAGTTATGGAAACTTTTGGCAAGAGCTAGCATTTTCCTTGCTTCCAAACGCCTGCTACAAATGCCACAGAATTGGTCATTATACTAAGAATTTCCACGAGGTAGAAGTTGCTTGCAACCTAGAGGTCAAGACAACTTCGAGATGTGTCACTAGGAGGTCAAGTCATCTGCAGACGGCCCAAAGCTTGAAGATGAGACCAGGGAACAACCTATTGTGCATAGAGGCGACTAAAGAGAATGGTTGCCGAGATGCAAGAGAAACCAGTCATGCCTATCTGACTATCTGTTGGTGAGGTTAGCAAAGAGACAAGAGGCTTGGTAGCAGAGTTGCAAGATAAACCATATTTGCTCATCAATCCTGCTGTAGTGACGATGATCGATTCTAGTTAACTTGGCTTAAATACTTGTGGTGATCAGATCTCGTCAGCCATGTTGTTCATGTTAAAGTCACCGTGAAAAACACTATTAGTCTACTTAAATGAAAGAAAAAGAAAATTTGCAATTATTAGGTTTCTTCTTCTTGGTGGTATATCTCCGATTCACTACCTTGGTAGTCAAGGGGTGCGTTGTGGCAGGGCTAACTCCTTGGTGGAAACCCCTAGTCAGTTTAAGTTCCCTTGAATTGTAATTAGTCTATAGGGTGGCACCATTCATGATTTGATGTATCTGGTATATATGGTAGTGTGTGGTGTGGACATTGGCAGATGCCATGGCTCGAGCAGAGCATGGTTTTGTTTGTAACTTTTTTTTGTTTTTAATACATGTATCACTCACAATTTGTGAGTTTGGAAAAAAAAGGCACCTAGTTCATTAAAAGCTGAAAAACAAAAGAACTTTAATTTGATATCCTTGAGAAGGTAACCTTTCAAGTTTAAAAATATTAGGTGACACTCTATGTGAAACAAGCAGTGGAAGAAGCGATGGTCGGAGGCTTGATGGGTAGAGGTCACAGAGAACATTTGGAATCCACAGTGGCCTCACTTTATGAAGATATTTTTGTGGAAGGTACTTTGGGAGACAGACGCCAAGATTCAAGCACGAGGTATCAGACCCAATAGATGTTCAGGGTGCAAATTAGCTAGCAAAGACCTGGCCACCTTTTCATGGAATGCTCGTCTATTAGAGGCCTCGCAGGAAAGATGTGCAAATGGGTACAAAGGACATGGAAGATAGGGTTTTTCAAGAGGGATTTGTGCTTGGGTTGTAAATAGTTTCAAATTTTTGTACTTCTAATTTCTACTCAAATTGTCAGATATTGTTGCTTTAGTAATATCTAGAAGGCCAGGAATGATCGTGTCTTCAATAGTGATCTCTCTGTGGCTAGCTTCTCAAAGATTGTACAAGAAAGCAAGGAGTTAATTTATGTGGTAAGTAAAAGGCATAGCTTGGATGAGTGGCTTAGGACAACCCTCGCCATCCAATTGAGCCGTGCTTTGTAAAGGATTCAGTTGTCCGCAATAGTAAGCTACTAGGTATTTGTTGAAGGGGATCGGGGAGCACCACAGACGGAGAGTGAGAGAGAGAGAAGGAGACACACACACGAATTGAAGGGGATTGGGGAGCACCACAGACGGAGAGTGAGAGAGAGAGAAGGAGACACACACACAATGTGGGTGGGGAGACTCAATGAGTGAGCAGCCCCCTATACACTTATGCTATGTATAAGGTATACAAGTCAGTGGGCGCCCAGACTCTGGGCGGCCGGGCAAGGCACAGACGCCTGTCTGTGCCTTGCCCGGCCGCCCAGAGTCTGGGCGCCCACTGACTTGCCTATACCCCAACAACCTCCCACTTAAAGGCGACTGTGCCTTCAAGCAAGGGAACCTAGTCTAAAGACTACAAAAGGTGAGAGAAAACCGCTCTCAACCGATGCCCACTGGCTGGCTGTGATCGTGTGCATCCGGCTGTCCTGCTCCCGTGTAAGTCCATACACCACCAGACGTACCGCACACGTACTGCAAGTATGTACGCAATACCTGCATATCTCCCTCGTGCACTATGCCATCATCAGTCAACAAACGACTGACAATCCCAACTGCAAATGCTCCCATTGCAGTTGCGATATCTGGTCTCAAGATCAGCATCTCATACATGAGACCACTGAATGCCGATGCAATGCTAGCGGGCCCTGCTAGCTCTACGGAGCATGCATCAACATATATATCCCTGGCAATATGCATCTCTGACTGACAAGGAGTGTCAGCCACATGCATCTCCTGACTGTCCACAAAAGACGCATCAACCTGTCGTGCAACCTCAAAGCACACCAGCTGCTCTAGGTGTCTGCTGGAAGACATATCCTGCACAACTATATCCCCATGCTCACTGTCGAGCATAGAAAGGAATGACTGCATAATCGCTGACATCTAAGTCTCCTCTGCAATCATCCACTGCAAACATGACCACTCAATCTGCTGTGACTCACTAGAGCTCTCATGCTCTAACTCCGTATGCATAGACTCTTGCACAACATCCTCCTGTCGTGACTCACTAGAGCAAGACCGCTCTACCTGTCTATCCTGCATAGAAGTATCTCGCACAACTGACTCTCTGCTTTGCTCAGTCACTAGCAAAGCATGCATGTCTGACTCTGTCACCTCTCTGTGTGACTGCTCAAGTCGTGCCCCAACTGTGTGCACAACGAGCTCACTACTCTGCACTCCATGCAAAGTACCCTGCAACCCATGAGCAAAAGAGACTCGCCTGCTCTCTCGCTCTCTACCTGGCTGCGTGATCACAGAGACAACACCGTCTCTCCCATGATCCACATGCAATTGGTAACCTGTACCACTCCTAGCACCTCTCGCAATCACTAGAGAACCCAAATGCATCACAAAATCTCGCTCTCGTAGTGAAATTTGACATCCACTATCCCGTAACTGTCTGACTGAGATCAAATCCCGTCTCAGATCTGGCACATAACACACATGACGCAGGGTAAATCTCATACCAATGGGCAAGGACAAACATACGTCTCCTGCACCCTCAATGTCATACACAACACCATCATCCATGTGCACACAACCAAGTCTCCGACTAGAAAACGTGCTAAACCACTCACGATGTGACGTGACATGGAAAGTAGCATCTGAATCTAGTAACCAATGTGAAGACAATGTGCAATCCGATATGTAATCCGTAGACATAAGATCGTCTGAAGACAAGCTAGATGTAAATGTGACATCACCGTCACAAGCATACTCAGTAACCACCGTACTGATCTCACTAGCATCTGTCATGCCCAAATCTGTATCACGCATCTGTCGCCTCCGTTGTCTCAAACGCCTAAAACATCAACGCCTAATGTGCCCTCTATGTCCACAATGCCAACATGTCAAGTCTCTATGCCATCGAGACTTGCGTGTGGGACCAATCTCTCCCATGGACATAGAAGTGGGACTAGACTCCCCTGTAGACATGGATGTTGCGTACATAGAATGTAAACTCTGCCATAAAGCATGAGTTGTAGTCTCCCTCGAGACCTGCCAGTCAACAGACTCAACCAGATGCAAACGAATCGTAGACATTGCTAACTCATCAAGATCCTGCCAATCATCATCACGCATAGACTTGGGCTTCGCCGATAAACCACGCAAGGGTTTATCCTGCCCCAAATCTGTCAATGCAACAAGCATATGCTCCTTCCAAGCAACAAAATTTGCACCATCAAACTGTGTCAGACCATAACGCTGGAAGTCAAATGAAAAATCAGCCATAATGCTCGCAAAAGAGCAACCAACAATGAGTAGCAAATGTCAACCAAATCAGCCCTAAACTGGCTCGAATCGCATCAACAAAAGTCTGCAAATATGGTTGTAAAATATGGCTGCAAATCAGCCCCAAAATTCAGCTCTTAAACAGCTGCATAAACAAGTCACAAACGTGTCCCAGATCAGCCTACAACTGAATCATACATGGACACCTGCAAAGAGGAAACAATGGCTGAAAATTCAGAGCTCCCGCAATGTCAATACAAGCCTCGCCTGCTCTAGTATCACATTGCAATCTGTGAGCTAATCACCAAGCCCACACTGTGTGGTATCGATGCATACACACGCACAAGAACTCCCACTTGCAGAGAACACCGCACGCAAATGCTGAGTGCAACCAGCAATCTCTACCTAGATCGCATAAATGATACGCATAAAACTCCTGGAAAAATTTCGCCAGAGTTTTGACGCACAATGGCTATCAACACAAAATAACCATTGTCCTACAAGCTCAATACAATGAGAATGCAATGGGAGCTTGTGAGCTCAGTTGAGAGTGATGTATGCTCTTGTGGAAGCTCAGAAAGGAGTGTGGAAGATTGTGTGTAAGTGAAGGTGCTGCCCTAAAATTGTGTGCAGCAGCATAGTTTTCAGATTCGTTTTTCTCCTTGTAGAATGCAGATCTGAGAATTATGTTTGACGTACCCATCCGTTTCGACGTGGTCTACAACTTTGCAGAAGAAACTTTTTGCAAATTCCTCACCGTTTTGCTGATATTCAGCTCAGACTGACTGTATACAGAAAATTCCAGATTTTCTGTTGTCGCATTGTGTGCGAGTTTGATGCACTTTTGGAAGCACGCGAGATGCTTGAAATTGAGTGCATAAATTCTGAGCTGAAGATGCAATTGCAGCTTGTGTTAAGCTTGTGGTTTGAGGGTTTTTGGTAGACTTGGGCAACGAAGTACGGAGGCGTTTACACACCATCGAGGCGGTCTCTTGAGAGACGCAGGTTTTTGGAGCACACAGGTGGAGCTTCTTTCACTGGTTTTCACAAAATACTTTGGCAATGATTTTGTGCTTGGATTCATGGTCTTTGCGGATGGTTTGCATATGGTTATGGCACATGGTTGATGCCCATTATACATGCATTTTGGCGAGCACTTTCAAGTGCCGGTAAGCTCTCTTGAGAGCATTGTTTTCGCATTGATCAAGTTTCCGGATTGCAAATCTTTTGGTGTTTGCTTATGCGCAGTCACTCCGTTGATGTACGTTGAGTGCGGATTGCCATTGTATGTGAAAATGTGGAGCCATTTTGGCATTTCTACTCATTGGCATTGAGTAGTGTTATGGTTTATGGTAGAGATTGTACTTGAGTTTTTTGCTCAGTTTTCAGGGGAAATTCTGTCGGATTTTTCCCAAATTCTCGCCATAGTTTGTGATCAAGTGTTTACTCTCACTTTGACAGGTTTTGTCAGTTTGTACACAGTTTTGTGTTTTTGTATCCACTCTCGCAAGAGTGAGGAGTTGTGTATCTTTCTTTGCTTGAGACAGTGGTTTGCTCTCAGGTGGGAGAGTTTGTGATCTCGAGCATTGTTTGCCATAGTTTTGCAGAGCTTATGCATGTATGTTGAGTGTAGTTTGATGCGCATTGATTGCTCATTGTATTGAGCTTGCAGGACAATGGTTATTTTGTGTTGATAGCCATTGTGCGTCGAAACTCTGGCGAAATTTTCCCAGGAGTTTTATGCGTATCATTTATGCGATCTAGGTAGAGATTGCTGGTTGCACTCAGCATTTGCGTGCGGTGTTCTCTGCAGGTGGGAGTTCTTGTGCGTGTGTATGCATTGATACCGCACAGTGTGGGCTTGGTGATTAGCTCACAGATTGCAATGTGATACTAGAGCAGGCGAGGCTTGTATTGACATTGCGGGAGCTCTGATACCAATTGAAGGGGATCGGTGAGCACCACAGACGGAGAGTGAGGGAGAGAGAAGGAGACACACACACAATGTGGGTGGGGAGACTCAATGAGTGAGCAGCCCCCTATACACTTATGCTATGTATAAGGTATACAAGTCAGTCGGCGCCCAGACTCTGGGTGGCCGGGCAAGGCACAGACGCCTATACCCCAACATTTGTAACTAAGCTCGGTTGTAACCCTTTATCCCTCCATCAAGGCTCTGCTGAGCTTGAGGTTTATTTCTATGTCTATTGGTGACTTTATAATACAACCACTCTGTTGGCGGATACGCCGCGACGGACGTCAGCACAGCGAGAACTCACCTAACAAGATTTGTCAACTAAGGAGACAAAGCTCGACCCGTAGGCACGTGAAAGCAAGCATAGGGTGTCAACCTACACTCGACCGACTCTCGACTACTTCCTACAGAGGTCTCTACCCAATGTCTAAGCTATAGCCTTCAGGAGTTCATAAGAGGACTCCGGAGATTTCCTACAACGCTTTCAAGAGCCAAATACCCATCAAACGTTCTCGAAACGCTATGGAACTTGAAGGAAACCCTATTAACACCAATAGGTCGCTCTCCCTAAGGTCCATGAACCAAAACCCCAACCCTAAACACCCGTTGCAAAATCACATAGGATGTTTGGTCAAAATTTGTAAGTCGTCGTTTTTAAAAACTAAAGTGCCTAATGTGTAGCTCTACTCAATGCGAACGCGTGGATATGCTGAAATGAAAAAACAGACAACGTATGCTCACCGAATCACCAGATATAGCTCGTGGGTTGAGCTCACAAAGCCGGATCGTACACACGCAATGTAGGTGTTGGCACGTAGCTCTCTTCGGGGGCAACACGCTGCACTTCTCCGCACTTGATTCCGACCACTGGTGCGCATGTAGCATCAAGATAAAACTATCTCTCTCTCTCTACACCGAGTACGCTCAACTCACACACACAAAACTTATAAAATGACAAAATGTTTTTTGCATTAAGGTCAAAAGTGGTATAAATACCTTACAATCCCAAACCCTAATGTTCCAATTTAACCATTCACTTAGTCTAAATGTCAAAAATGGGTTACAATCTGGAAGCTTCTGCAAGACCCACTATTTTCAAAGGTGAAATGACGGTTTTTCTCAATTAAGGAATAATTACAAAAAATAATATCCTGTCGGGAAATCATCCTCCGTTGGGTGTGTCCAGCCGCTAACACTCCCCCCCTCCTAGTTCATGTCGTCCCCGACATGGCAGTAGAGCTGCTTCTTCAGTGGAGGCTTTCCTGCATCTTCAGAAGAGACTCATACCGTGCATGCTGGGCCAGTAATGTATGGCCGAATATTTTTTGTATCGATGGTGAAGAAACCTGTGAAGAAGGCTTCTTCAAAGGCCTGGAGATGATACGAGGACAAAAACATGATTCGCTGATAAAGGGCATGTATCACCTCATGAGAAGGCTGAGCAGACAGATCATATGCACATCTATATGTGTCTTGGAAGAAGAAGATGCTGTCTATTTCCTGTCCAGGTTTAAAGATTTCAAAAACTGCCATAAGGGTTTTAAAGATTTTTCTAAGCATGATGCAAGAGAGGTCAGGCGAGCCAGTGAACAATTTAATGGCACCCGTTAGGGTTTTCACCATGTATTGCTCACTCATTCTCTCGCCTGCCTTCAAGCCTAGCAGCTTTGGGTAGTTGATCCATGTGGGGTGGCTTTTCTGCAGCAGCTCTTGTGCTTTCCAGGTTATCATATTTAGTAGAGGGCAAAAGCTAAGGTTGTCTCTAATTCTTTTAGGCGCCTCTACCAGATGAACTAAATACTGCGAGTATTTGGTTAGCCATGCCTTTCTCCATTTTGGTTGAGAGTCCACAATCAGCTTAACTCCTTCTGGTTTGGAGATATCTTCTTTGTATAGTGGCACTATTGGCTCCTCTTTAATCCGCTTGTTTATTGTAGCAGCTTCATACTTGAGAAGAGGATATGGGAGAGAAGGTTGTAGCCATTCATGCCGAATGACGTTGGCATCTAACTTCTGACTCTGAATGGTCATAGACTTAAATACTCTCTGCTCCCACTCCATTGCTTCTTTGGCCGTGTCTTTTATTGCCGCTTCTATTGCCTTTTGTAGATTTTCTTCTTCTTCTTGTGTCAGATCCTGGGGCTCTTGGGATGGTCCCACAAGGATGTCGTGCATAGTGGTGTCCATTGGATCTGACACATTGTCTATGTCAATGCCTTCCATTGCTGCTAGCCCTGTGCTCAAGTGTTTCTCTTCAGTCTGCTATTGGCCTTTCAGCTCATATATCTGCTTCTGATATGCTTTCTTTTCCTGTACAGCTTGATCTCCCATGTTCACTAAGAGGTCGTTCAATTTTGCATTGGCTTTTTCAGCCTCTTCTAGCTTCCTCTTGGTGTCTTCATTTTCTATTTGTATCCTCTTTAGGTCCTCGTCCATCTTCTTTTTCAAGGCTTCTAGCTCATCTTTCATGGCCTTGTTCTCATCTTCTAGACGGTTTTGCATTACTAGGGAGCCCTCGGCCAGCATCAGTCTTTGTCTCTTCTCTAGTGTCAACTCCTTTTGGAGTTCCTTCGTCTGTTCTTCATATAGATCATTCTCTGGAGTGGTACTAGTCGAGGTAGCAACTCTGACTCTGGCCAGAGATGCCCTTAGCCTCTGGATGGTCTGTCTTTCACTTTCATTCGATCTTTTAGCTCTATCACTTCATCCTGCCTTGCCTCATGTTCTAGCTCAGCTTTTTCCTTAGCATTCCTCAAAGTTTCAACTTCTTTGGACTCATCAGCAAGCTGGAGTGTCAAATTGTCCCTCTCTTTCTTCGCATCTGTTAGTGATTTGCTGATTTTCTTGTACTCCTCCTCTGCTCTTTGAAGCTTTTGTTCTGCTGCCTGACTCTGTCTTTCCATCTCTTGGCATCTTTGTAGTGCCGTGTCCAGATCGGCTTGCAGCTAAGTTTGTTTCTCTATGTTCTCTTGGTCCTGCTTTTGCAGCGAGTCCACTTCGGCTTTGATATGAACTTCATTTGTTTTGAGATTATCAATTTCAATCTCAGTGGCCATAGACCTTGCTCTGAGCCCGGTGAGTTTTTGCATCACTTCATCCCAATCATTGGTTTGTGGCTGTAAATCCACTGTATCTGTGGCCATTTCCTTCAACTCCACTAACCGAGGGCTCGACATATATTCCTTGGGTCTAGTGCTCGACAACTCAAAAGCTGCATTAGCTACCTCTTCTCGAGAGTACCCAGGAGTTAGGAGATCAAGAAATATTCTATAGTTTCTTTCTTCTGGATCTGGCTTCTCATCTTTTGGCTCAACTTCTGCCTTCTACTCTTCCTCTTTGTTCTTCTCTTCTTTGGAGTCTTGTTTCCCATCAGGTTTGTTTAACTCCTCTTTTTGTCGGGTTTGGGGAGGACTAAGAGGAGGTGGTAATGGTGGTGGGCTGGATTCTTGGCTTGATGGTGGAGTTGGTTGCTTCTTCTTGAAATCCCGATCCACCTTTGTTTTCCTCTCTCTTTCTTGGCCTTCCTGCTCTTGTAGCAGCTGCCGTCCCACTTCGTCAACCTCTTCTTCTGTAAAAGGTATATTTGGGATATTCTCCGCTGTAGCATCTAAGATCTCAAAATTCTTGATATAATCTTCAAATCGATCCCTTTGAATCCTTCGAGATGATCCAGACATAGCCTCAAGTGATGGCTTCCATAACTCGCTCAGATCCCCTTTTAGCGCTCTCTCAGCTCTGAAACTTTCCATTAATCTTTCTAGCCTTGCCGCTTTCTATGACTTTGTTTCCTTGACTGGCACCTGTAGAGTTTCTTTCTTTCCCTTCTTTGGCTCTAGCGGCTCCTCTAGCACTGTCTCTAAACGGCGCTTCAACCTTGTGGCTACCCTGGGCGCCTTAGGAGGTTCTTCTTCTTTGTCTTCCTTCAGCTTGAGCCAATCATTTTGTGAGGGAGGTAGAGGCCAATTTCCCTTGGCATGCAATGCTCCATAGACGACTTTGGTTATCAACTCACCAGGCACAATATAGGTGGGATTTTTGGTCCCCATATTCACAAGATTGTCGTGAATGTAAGTGGCATAGTTTATCTCCTTTGGTTTGCTCTTCTGCATTGCCCATGTGAAAGTCGTGGCAATAGCTCCAGGTGGCATCCTGTATTTCCGTGGCCGCTTGGTACACATGTGGAAGTACTGATTGTATAGTTGGCTCATGATAGCCACCTTCGGGTTTGCAATATCTTCGAATGTATAGTTATTCTTCTTTTCCGAGTAGACCTTAATGTCATATCGCCTCTTTGTCACACTGTCTCCTTTGTTAGAGATGTCAAGTGCTGCTGCCACCACCTTCTCTGTGATGACAATCATTTTATTAGGCTTTCCTTGCAGATCTGTAACTCTGGCTATGCTGTCCTCTTTGATTGTTGTGACAAATTCCCACACTCTTTGAACATCAACGCCTGCTGGCAAGGCTTCAAAGTAATTGTGGAGATCCAGTTTCTCCAAGTAGTCCCCCATCTTGCTCTTGACAAATTCATTGAGCTCTTGAGGTATCATGGGTAGCTCCAGTGCATTTCCCTCTGGATCTTTAAATACTCCTTGGTAGATTCTCAGATCATTGGTTTCTAGCAGGTCATCTTGAATCCAAGTGCTTGTGGGCTTCAGGGTTCCCTCTGGGATAACAAAAGGCTCCACTTCTTCTAAGTAGTCCTTGGTAGTCATCCTCTTCTTCTTTGCAGGTGATTTTGTGGCTGCCATGGATCCTGTTGCACTCAGTAGTCCAAAGTTAGTGTTTTTTACATATTGGTTGATAAACTGAGTTCTGACTACCCAAATGACTTGAAAATTGAAATAAGAACTCAAAAGGGACTAGGGAAACCCTGCATGTGCCCACTATAGACTTTTGGCTAAAAAATAATCATGTAGACATCCTACGCGTAGGATGTCTACCTTCTCTGTTTTTGGTGAAACTTGACAGGCGTGTGGCCCTTGACCTGTGCAACATGGCTATGTACTTGGAATTTGGTTTGGACATCAAAAAGTACAATTTTGAGCAGATTTAGGCTTTTGGCTCTCAAATTGGGTAGGATGTCCTAAACAAGTGGCAAATGATAGGTAGAAATTTGATATATAAGCTTCTAGTACCATGTGAAAGACTCCCATGAAGTCAATTCCTGCACAGAAGGTCAATATGACACTGGAGACATCCTATGTGTAAGATGTCTATTTTCTCAAAATGACTTGAATTTGGTTCTGTGGATAGCCCTTAGAATGTAGAACATGGCCCTGCTCTTAGATTTTGATTTGGATAAGCATTGGTGTTGTTAAGAGCATGTGTAGTGTTTTTAGGCTCAAAACGTGCATCTTGGAGGTTTTGGGGGCCAAATGTGATTTGTTTGGCTTGAAATTTGATATATGAGCTTGTGAAGATGTAATAAAGATATCTGGAACTCAAAAACACTAGTTGGAGGTAAAATAGTTCATTTAGACATCCTACACGTACTATGTCTATTTCATTAATTTTCATATCTGACCGCACAGTTAGCTTGGCAATGTGCTAATGAGTATAGTGTGCAAGTTTCATGTGATTTGGACTAGTTTTGGTAGGTCTATGACCCATCATTGCCTCTATGCTCTGACTTTCCATTTTTTTAATGCATATGAGGTCAACTCTTGTCCGAATGTGATGAAACTTGATGGCTAGCATGTATAAGCTATGTAGAAGTTGTGTATGAGGTGAGATATTGAGTTTGGCTTGCAAAAGAGGCCTTGAGACATTCTACGCGTAGGATGTCTCCTGATGAATTTTCTATGAGAAATACCGGTACATGCCATGAGCCCCCCTGAGTCCCCTTTAAGCCCTATTTCAATAAAAAAATCAAAAAGATAGATAGAAACTCCCTATTTGGCTTTCAGAGACTCTGAGCCGTTTTCCTGACCCTTGGAGTGCTTTTCGGTGATGAAATTTCTTGATGTTAGTCTCCATAGCTTCATGGTTCCTTGGGGATCCTTGCCATATGGTTTTTGTTGGCTTTGGCTTCACCGGAGCTCCGTTTGGAAATTTGTAGCTCTGGAAGCGCCCGTGGTTGTGTTTGCATGCCGTCAATGATTTGTGGTGGTCTACCACCATAGGACTTGGTTGTTGATGGTCTAGGCAAGCCGCTCGTGAAGTTTGGTGGCAAACGGACATCCGGTTTGGCCATGAGAGCTAGTTGACGCTTTGTGTGTCTGATGTCGTTTCTGAAACTTAATCCCACTTCGGGTCGCCTTATGGCCATGTGGGCTATATAGCCTTGTAGAGCATGTCGAGATGCTCCTACCCATGAGTTTTGGTAGCATTTGGGCGACTTTCCACCGATTTACCACTTGGTGGCCTATTGCAAGCTCTAGAAGTTAGGGTTTTTCCCAATGGTTTTTTGCCACCTTTGTGCATTCAAGGGTGGTCTCCTATGCTAGGGTAAACCGCCGATGAAGCTTTATTGCTTTTGGGTTAGCCGTTAGGTGGCTCCCTCTACCTGTAGGTCTCTACTACCCGTTTCTAGTGTGAATCCTACACTAGTTTTCGCGATAAAACGTCAAACATACGTGAAAAGCTCAAGGTGGTGAGCCTACCTCTCATATCTGGAGCCTGTCAGGTGGTCGTGCGCGTCGTAGAAGCAACTGGAAGTCCGGTTCGCTCTAGGTGGCAAGAGCTCTCTCTCAAGAAGGAAATAGTAGAAATGAGCTCTAAGTGAAGTGAAAAAATCTTATAATGGAGGTCCCCGAACCACTTTAGATGAAGTTTGACATGTGCTCCCAACTACTTGCGAGATGCGGTTTAGGCTCGAAAAGTTCTTGATTTGGACTCCGTTTGCCCAGTTTCCGAGAAATTTGAAATTTTGGTCAAAATCTGGCCAAAACACGCCTTCCGCTCCATTCACATAATTGCACCCCCATTGTACCATAGGTTGTCCTATAGTCACTGATTATCCCCATATTTTTTGTTTTTCATTACGACCACATTTCACCTGCTTTTTGTATTTTTGAATTTTTTCTGCCGATAATTAGTAAAATTAAAAAAAATAGAAAATTAAACCCAAAAATTCCCAAAAATCATAATAACTCAAAAACATCACCACAGAACACTATATACACTCACATGCAATTTTTATGGCCGGATTTCTCCATTTTACCAATATTTTGCCCGAAAAATGGCTATTTTTACATGTATACACACACCTAGGGGCCTAATTTGGCATTTGGCCCCATATACTTGTAGATTCATGTTGTATAAGGGCATATGTACTTAGGTTAGTCCAAAAGAATTTGCAATCAAATGAAAACCCTTCAAAATAGTCGAAAAACATGCCCTTTTTTGCTCTTTTTACCTTCATTGGGTCCGCATTGGGAATGCCTCCCCCCCTCCTAGGCAGAGTCCTCTTGGACGACAAGGTATCGCCTCGGGGTATGTGCAGTGCATGGGTTAAAAATTGTGCTAATGCGCGGCCTTGTAATGTGGCCCTATTTAATGCATACTCAGTCACTGCGTGGAAAAATCAATGTTATGCGAGAGGAGGGAATAAGCAAGATGCTTATTGGCATTCGACGTCGAGGTTTCCTGTTTGTTGTTGATTTGGTTGGCGGATTTTCTTTGCAAGTAAAAGTTGTAACTCTACAGCTCTCTGTTTGATCGTCTTTCTTGCAAAAGTCGCTTGGTTTGCCATTACTGTCGATATGGTCGTGGTTGTCTCCGTGGAGAGAATTGTCGTAGTTGAATTGGCCGTAGTCTTTTTTTCTTTTACTTGCCATTTGAAGCTTTGTTTTGGAGGTTTTTGTAGGTTTATTGCCATGTATGTGATCGTCATTGTTGTTTTCCTGATCGGCACCCACATAGATCGGTTTGCCTGTTTCATATGTAGTGTGTGTCTACATGTTGGTGTTGCGTGTACTGAAGGGAATTCCTGTTGCTTTGGTTTCGGGATCCAAATGCAAGTCGCATTTAAGTTGTTACTGAGCATTCTCTTTGGGATCTATATCCTTTTTATTCCCATGGTTGTTGGTTGAACTGTGTTCTTCTGTTGACTTCTGCTGTTGTATTGTGGTTTGTATGCCATGTCACCTCAATCCTTCCGTACCCATACTTGTTTTTTGTGTGTTGCTAACCTTGATCTATTCACTGTTGTATGTGTTGTCTTATTTTTGTAGTGAACATGGTTAGCAATTCCCTGGTTATTCTTCATGTGTATCGTGTTGTTCTTTAGTGGCACCCATCCTTTTGGTTCTTTATCCAGTGATTGTGGTGCTATCATCTGGTTCTTCTGGGTTTGCTGAGCAAAGGCTACCACCTGTTGTTCTTGTGCATACTGAATTTTGACTGTATCCGAATTCCAATCTATCTGCACATTATACTCTTTCTGCCAAGGTTGTCTTAACAACATGGGGTGTAGTGTGCCCGCATCCTCAACCACGTAAAACTTGTGGGGATAAATATATTGATGTATTTGTACATGCAATATAATCCAGCCCAATTTTCCTAGCGAATGTGATGTACTACTTTCCAGCACTTGTGGAGTAGGATGTAGGTGATCTTTGGGCTTGAGCTGTTTATATAATTTGTAAGAGATCAAATTTGCTTGAGCTCCAGAATCAAGCAATGTCGTCGATTCAACTTGATTGCTACCCACTTTGACTGCAATTATTGGTTCCACTATGTCAGCACCAAAATTCGTTAGTCGAATAGCATTTATTCGTAACGATGATCCACTTTTTTGTTGTTGTCGTAGAAGCCTTCTTTTTGCAATGCGTTCTCTTGCTTCTGCTTGGGCTTCTTCTCGTATTCTCTGTTTCTCCTTCATCCGTTGTTTTTCTTGATGGATTTGTTGAAGCATATCCTGTGTTAGTGGTAAATGATACTTTTTTAACCGACGCCCACTAATTCAATTTGGCATTTCTTCTCCTGTCAATGTAGCAAGTTTGACAGCTCCACTTTGTGATAAGTCACTAATCACAAAGGGTCCCATCCCTCACTTTTTAAGTTTCTTGGCATGTTGCTTCAAAGTATAAACAAGTACATAATCACCTGTTTTGAACTCTTTCGTACGCACATGCTTGTCAAAAAACTCTTTTTGTCTTCTCTTTTTAGCATAGATCGAAGCTACAGCTCTCAGTCGAAGTTCATCTAGCTTTTCAAGATCATCTATTCTTGAAGAGAGCTCATGCCCTGTCCATTCTAAGCTTTTCGCTACTCGTAGAGTTGGAACTAAAAACTCTATAGGTAATATAGCGTTTAGACCAAACACCATGTTGTACGGTGTTGTTCCGATTGGATGTTTTGTAAGCTACCCTGTATGCCCATAGTGTTGAGTGTAACTGCTGATCCCAGTCTGTCCTTGACTCTGATACAATTTTAGTCAAAACAATACATAATGTTTTATTTGTGGCCTCAGCTTGTCCATTTGCCTGTGGATGATATGGAGCATATTTTCTATTTAGGACCATGAATTCCTCTAGCAGATATTCAATGACTTCATTAAGAAAATGGGTTCCTCAATCACTGACAATTTCCATTGGTAATCCGTATCGTACAAAGACACTCATACAAAAATTGTGCAGTGGTTCTTGCGTCTTCTTTTTGTGTTGCTTTGGCTTCCGCCCATTTTGTGAGATGGGTGCGATATGGAGGGGGTGAAATAGGCTCCACAAAATCAATGCCCCATTTTGAAAATGCCCGTGCTCCCATCATTGGCCATAGTGGCATCTCGTCTCTCTTTATCGGCACCTTAGTGCGCTGACATGCGTCACAACGCTTTACAAACTCCTCAGCGTCCATGTGCAATGTAGGCCACCATATTCCTGCGGTTAAGATAATTTTTGTCGTCTTATCGCCTGAAAAATGGCCTCCACTTATTCCTCCATGTGCGTGTCCTAGAATCGACAGGTATTCACTTTCACTTGCACAGATTCTAAGTTGATTGTCCTTTCCTCGCTTGTAGAGTTGATTTCCAATTAAATTAAAGTCGCGAGTCTCCAGCTCTATAGCCATTTTTCGAGCTTTTGTTATGTTTTCAGGAAATGTCCTTGTTGTTAAGAAATCAATGATATATTGACTCCATGCAGGTGCAATGTTTACCTGAAACAATGTCGTGTGATCCACCGATCGTTTGGCACTACATATAGTACAATTGTTAACATAAGCATGTGTATCAGCATACATAGTTGGCCAATAAACTCCTAATTGTTTCAGTCTTTGGTGTGTTTTCAGTGTTGAACAATGAAATGCACAATCCTGGATGTGTGCTTCTTCAAGATAACACTCGAATTCCTCTGGATTTAAACATAATCGTAGAATTTGGTCCGAGCCTAGATGGTAAAGTCGTCCTGCAATCAACTAAAAGTTTTTTGTTTGTCGAAATGTTTGTTGTTTGGATCTATCTTCCTTGTTATCAAATCTACCTCCAAAGGATAGAATACTAACAATTTCCTGAGACCATTCGGGTATCATTTCAATATTGAAAAGATAAGCATCAGGTATGTCATCGTCTACTCCTTCAGGAGCTTCCCCGTTTTGCAGCCTTGAAAGATGATCCGCCCGTAGATAAGTTTTACCTTTTTTTATTACCATTGTAAAGTCAAACTCTAGCAATATAATAAACCAGCGTACAATTCTTCCAGTATTGCATGGTTTATTTACCAGATACAAAAGATCTTGATGATCTGTGAAGAACACAAATTTGTTTGCGAGCAAGTAATGCCGAAATTTCTTTACAGCATAAATCATTCCTAATCCCTCTCTTTCAGTGTGGTGTAGTTCTTTTCTGCACTATTTAGCTGTCGGCTCGCATAACAAACTAGGAAATCCATTGTTCCGTCTCCAGATTGAGCCAGAATACTCCCAATTGCATATGCAGATGCATCAATGTGAACATGGAATATCTTTTCCCAATTTGGTGCTTTAAGTACAGGCGCTAACACAAGGTTTTCCTTAAGCTTTTGGAATGAAGTTTCACACTCCTGAGTCCAGTCGAAATTGACTAATAAACAATACAGAGGTTGTGCAATGAATGCATACATATATATAAATCTTCGATAATATCCGTAGTGTCCCATGAAGGATTGTACTTGTTTGGCATTAGTAGGCCTCGGTAAGTCTACTATGACTCTTATTTTGTCTAGGTCAGTGGTTATGCCATTTCTTGAGACAATATGTCCTAAGATGCGGCCTTGCCTAACCATAAAAATTCACTTTTTCGGGTTGAGACAGATTCGATATGTTCTGCACTTCTCAAATACCTTTTGTAAATGGTCAATATGTTCTTCTCGTAGAAGAGAGTGGACACAGAGATCATCCATATATATTTCTAAGAATATTCTCAGGTATTCTTTGAACGCATGAGTCATTAACCTTTGGAAGGTAGCTGGGGCATTGGTTAGGCCAAAAGGCATAACTCTATACGCATATATTCCCCACTCTGTGGCAAATGTTGTTTTGTGTTGATCCTCTATTGCAATTGCCAATTGGTTATACCCTGAAAACCCATCTAGAAAGGAATAATCCCGTTTCCCAGCCACCCTCTCAAGCACAAGTTCTGTGATCGGCAAGGGATAATTATCCCTTATTGTGGCTACATTCACTTTTATGAGGTTCACACACACACGCAGCTTTCCATTCTTTTTGGGGACAACGACAATGGGTGACACCCAATCTGTATGCTCAATTTCATAGATGAATTCAACATCCATCAGCTTTTCAATCTCCTCTGTGATTCTTTTAGCAAATGTATCATTATATGTGTAAGAATGTTGTTTGCTAGGTTTGGCATCTGATTTCAAAGGAATTGTATGTTGGCATATCGATGGATCAACTCCTTTGAGGTCTTTGTAGGACCATGCAAACACATCTTTATACTTCTTGAGAAGTTGTGTTAGCAGTTCTTCTTCTTCAGGTTCCAAATCAATTGCTATATAGACAGGCTAAGGCTCTTCGCATGGCGCAGTGAGGTCTATCCGTTTTGCATTTTTTGGCCCATCGTAAGCTTCCTGGTTTATTCTTTCCCTTATTGGTGGTGTCATTATGATTTTTCTGTCCTGGATGGTGAATTTTTGATAGTGGGATGGTACATTCATGTTTCCTTTTTATGACTCCTCCTTACCATTATTTTCTTCATCAATAGTCCATACCTCTCGTAACGACCGTTTTAATTCTTGGTATTTCTTTTTACACTCCATTTTGGTCCATTCTAGATCTTTTGTCTTTTCTTATTTTGATTGTTGAGAATTTCTTGATTTTGTTTCTGTTTTAGTCTTCCGTGCTTGTTTTATTTTCTCATGCGTCCTTTCCTTTCGAACTCTTGAGAATCTTCTTGATATTTGGTCTTTTACACAATCCTCTGCCTTGACAAGCATGAGATAGTGAGTTTTATCTTTTATCATGGGCATCAGGTTCTCTCTAATTTTGTTTTTTGCTCTTTTTTTTCTATAGAGTTCTTGGCGTCTAGGGTGTTGATTTGCAAAATCATAAAACTTGATATTCGATGTTGTCTCCCCACGCTCACTTGAGCTGTCTGAACACTCGTTATCTGCATCGTTATTTAACTCTAGATGCTCAGAGGAGGCATAAAAATCTTCTTGTTCTGGTGGGTCTACATTCTCATCTCCTATTTGTATAAGGTTTACCATGTAATAGGGTAGCACATCATAGCCATCCTTATCGCAAAATTTTGTCGTTGGCTATCTGTAATGGTACAGACATCCAATGTTGCTAGTATGTGTTCCCATTCCAGAGGTTCTAAGGCATCTTCAGGAAAAGGTTACGAAATGTAATCCTTGTCCTCAATAGTTCTTTCTAAGACGCATTCCTCTCTTTTTAAGCTCCCACAATGGGAAGCTCCGCACATCCATAGCTCTTTTTTCTGCCCTAACCATGCTGGGAGTTCGGACCCTGCCAATGTAGCTGAATCAAACTGTTCCACTTGTGTCTGGTTCACATCTTTGTAACTATGGTCTTTTAGGTATATTTTGGTTGTAGTCTCGCCATGTCTGAGTTATATGTGGTCGTAACCCCAATCCTGGACCATCTTTAATTGTCTCATGAATGGTCTTCCCAAGATGATCTCATAATTGTTCTTTTTGTCGAAATCAACTATTGCAAATGTATGCTCATACTCGATTCCGCAAGAGGTGACAATTACTTTTTCTAAAAGTCCTAGAGGCTTTTCCATGAACCCATCTGCCATTTGCAATTTCATTCTAGTAGCTCTTAAAGCCGGTTTTCCCCATTTTTTCCAGATTTCCTTGGTGGCGATAGCGACTCCTGCTCCACTATCAAGAATAGCTTTGGAAACTACTCCTTGGAATTCTACTGGTAGTGTGGTATTTCCATCTTCTCCCTCGCAATATTCTCCAACTTTGTTTAAAGGTACTGGCCTAGTGTTTAGTTGAGGCTTGTCCAATTATTTGATCCCTTCTTGAAGCTTCGAGGTGGGGTCTTTTACTCCAAATTTTTTTAAGCATTTGCCTACGGTGGTCCACATGTTTGGTCGTAACCTCACGAGTTCGGCTAATGTGATTGTGCATGCCACCGGGGTGGACAATAACTCAATCAACCCTTGTGAATCCATCACTCTGTTGGAAGAAAGTCTTTGAGATGGGATTTCTCTCACCTGAGACTTAGCTTCATACTCCCCTAGGTAAGAGGGTAGAGTTTTTAGCGAGTCTGGTTGGCTGTGCCCCGAACGAATTGAACCCTGGTCTCCCCCTTGTGAATGCATATCAAAGTTCATTTGTGATCTTGTCTCAAATTATTCAATGGGAGGTAAGATCTCATTTTTCTCCTTTCTCGTGCTATTTATTTGGTGGCTCACACTGTTAGCTTCATTGGCGTCCCGGATTTGCTTCCACAGGTCATCTAGACTGTTACAACCCTTACCCATTTCTACCAATGTTTTAGGTTGGAAACCATAAATTGTCTCATCTGTTGTATTTGGCACTATGATAGGTTCTCTCCTAGACTCTGAGGCAGTCGTGAGTCTCTCCTTCGTGTCTACTTGTTTCTCTAGTTGGTTTGATAGGGGTTGGAGTTGGTACCTCGTGCCAACTTGCAGGTTTACCAAGCGGGTTTTCTATCAAGGATTGGGTTGTTTCAATCATCTTTCCACACATTTCCAACCTCTGTTTTTCTATTTCTGCATATGGATAAGTCATCCATATTTGCTCTTGGGTTTGGTTGTTTTTTAGTTTGGCTTCGTATGCTTTTAAAAGGTCATCTAACTACTCATTTACTTTTTCTACCAGCACTGATCCTCCTGATCCTACACTTTTGGGTTCTACTATTTCCTTGGGCCCTATGGTTGCTGCAGTGTGTGAGCTAATCTATCCTTTGTGTGTTTTAACTCCTCGGATAGAGCCGTTTGCTCTCGTTCTCTCCTGGCTTTCATACGCGCCTTTCTAGCTTTCCAACTGCTTCTGTGATTTTTCATTTTTGTACGTGGAGCATCGATCTTTGGCTCTTCAATTATGGGTTCATTTGTCATTCTTTGAGCTTGGGCTCGTGTCACTGCCTGAATAGGTATTACTGTCTCGTTTTCTGACCCTCCACTGAAGGCACTGCTTCCAGCATGTTCAAGGTAGTTTTTGCTCCTTTGCTCGGGTTCTTAGGGCAATCAAGAATCAAATGAGTAATTCCACACTCGGTGCAATATGCGTTGACTCTAATGATTTCATCATGAGGACGGTCTCTTAGCCAATGGTCTCCACCACACTTGTAGCAGGGTCCGTTAGGCTGTTGAGGTGCTCCTTGAGCTCCTCTTTGTTGGTATGTATGATTCTACCCGTCCATGCCTCCGTTGGCTATAAACAATAGTGTTCGTTCATCCAAGCTATATCTTCCTTCTCCTGTTGCATGTTTAGCTGTTGGTGGTCTTGTACTTCCCATCATGCTCCAAGGTTCTGGTGTTGTACGTTCTTCCGGTGGATAATAGATAGGATTTGCAGCATATCCATTGGAATCTTCGTAATATGCATGTATAGGTACCAAAGCCTTCTGTTATGGTTCGTTCTCCATTGGTGTATATCTTATGCCGACTGGTCGTAATCCTGGTAGGGGTGGTTGTTGCCCCAATACTGGTCGTGGTCTTTCTACACCTACAGGTCCTGGTAGGTTTCCTGCTTGATACCTAGGCATCGGTGGAAGTTGAGGAGATGCTACATGAACTTGGGGAGCATATGGTCGCTCTCTCACATATCCTTTGTTACAATAACATTCCTCCGTCACATGGTTTGTCCATTTTTGTTCAATAGCACAGCACTTCGGTTGTTTAGCCTTAGGCTTGGCATACATATTATTTTTTTTTAGCACTTCCTCCACAAGCTGCTCCTAGCTTACAGCTACTTCTCCTTTCGGTGCTATCTTAGCGGACTTGCTTCCACTTTGTTGTGAGGATGAATCATCATCAAGATCCTTGAATTCACCCTCCTTGTAGACCGCACAATTGTCTACAAGGTAAAGAGCCTCCTTAGTTAACTCATTTAACGTCGTGCTCCTCTTCATATGTAAGTCCTTCTGGAGATCTGCGTTCCTTACTCCTTGAATAAATATAAGCATAAGTCTGGACTGAGTTGGCAGCTCTTCCACAGGGCATAACTTCACATATCTTTTTAGTCGTAGGGCTGCCTTTTGCACAGATTCCCCTTCTTTCTGTTTGAATTTATGGATTTGTGAGACTGTATTATGAGCTATCCCCCTTTGTGAGAATTCCTTAATAAACTCGTCAAACACTTCCTCCATAGACTCAAAGTCTCTATGCTCCACAGAGTCAAACCAAGTAGCGGTATCCTCCTCTAGGGTAAGTCCAAACCCTGCAAATTGGGTAGGGAAATCTAACACCTCTTCAGCTCTAATTACACGCACAAAGGCTTCTACATGATCCCTAGGATCTCTGTTTTCCGTGTATTTCTTGTTTACCCATTTTTGCACCTGAGAAGGTCTAATTCTACGATGTTCTACAAATCTCATCATTGGTTCTCCTCGTCCTAATCGATATACCTCCTCTGGCATTCGGTAGTGAGAGGGTTCCTCTTCCAGAGGTGCCCCTAAGCCATAATTTCTGATGGTTTTTGCAAGAGGTGGTTCATCTCTTCGAACTCGTTCTATGGGTTGTCTTTCAGGCTCTGTAGACTCTTGAGTTTTTGGCTTACTCTTGCCTTGATACTGTGAATGGAGTGGTGGTTCTTGTAAATCTCTTAGCCCTCGTGCGGCTGGATAACCATCTCGGTTTCGGTCTTGTTCTAATGTCACACTTTGTCGAGGCCATGCCTGCAATGATGGTTGGGTTGCTTGTTGGTTCTGGTAGTTGAACGTCTGTTGTCGGTTAGAATGTTATGTTGCATTGTACTCTTCTGAAAATGGATTTGTCGACTTGCTAGGAGTATAGGTGAACCTTGGCACTTCTTCGGGGACATATGTTGATGTTACTTGAACTGTTGCCTTTTCTACCTCCTCTGGGAGAATACGTTTGTATTCTCGCCTATACCTATCAACAAAAATGATATCCTTCCCCATCCCAATTTCATAAGAGAATAAGTAAAGAACCTTTTCTTTGCTTAATTCATTTGGGTAGAATTCTTTGCATCGAAAATAAGAGACTACTCCCTCGCTCTCATGCTTGTAAATTGCCACATTCTCATTATAGGTAGAGACCTTGGTTATTCTTTTATCATACATAAAAAGAGCTCCAGGTCGATCAATTTTTGGAGGCGGTTCTTGAGTTTCTGAGACCATTTTTCCTTTTGCCACATTATCTCCATATCTGTTGTAATCCTCAGGGTTACTAACTATCAGATAGTGATTCCCCTTTTCGTCTCGGAATCTATCTCCATCATCATAGACTCGAATTATCTTCAGTCTCTGAGAAGGTCTTTCTTCTATACAAATACACTTGCATCCCCGATAGTCAGAATAAACTAGGGCTCCCTTAGAGTTTGTTCCTTCTAAGAAGATTATAGTGAACTTGGCATCGTTCAAAGGGTTTTGGGAGGTACTTCCTCCTAGCATTGGTTCTTCATCGGAGAAACCTCCTGGCTGTTGACTACCCATCATGAAGAAGGACTTATCTGATGAAGTTTCAATACCCTCCTCAATGATCGGTGCTAATGGATCTAGCCTTGCCTGAGTTACACTCTCCTCAGTGGACACTAAGCTACCCTGATCACCTGCCACTTTTTGGTCTCTAGGAATGTGTCTTCCTGATCTCAATTTCATCAATATTTAGCAATGCAATTTATCACAAATCCAACCACTCACCTGGCAAAGGATCAGTTTTTGTACAACTTCTTATCTTGCCGCCGTTGAATATACCTGTACACAAGCGTTTAATTTCGGCAATCGAATCAAAGCATTTAACCACTAGAGGTGGTCTTAGTAATGATTGGTATAACTTGAGGGTTAACCTCAACCACTACTGTACTTTATACACTTCGGATTTTCTTGATTTGGTCTGCTAATCTGGAACTGTACTTCACTCGAATGTTTGTCAATTTAGAGGGAAAGTCTTATTTCAGTCTTTGCTCCGTCAAAAGGTCAAATAAGTTCCAATTTCACTTCTGAAAGAAGTTCTGGAACTCTTAAGTCAATTGGAACATCACTCTACGTCCACAGTCAGATTTTCACTTCAATAAGCCCCTGTAGATATCCTACGCGTAGGATGTCTACATGCTCTATTTTGGCTGAATTTTTCACTATAGATTACCCTTGATGTGCTGAGTCCACAGCTGTTTTTACTTTTTGATTTGGACACTTATAAGCTGGTCAATTGATCAGAAATTTGTTCCAGCAGCCTGATGTTGATCTGACCAGTCAAATCAACTCCAATTTGGACCAAAATTGACTATGAGGCTTGCCTCAGGCTATACAACACCCTGCTATGCCTACAGTCAGTTTTTGACTTCAATATCATGCAGTAGAAATCCTACATGTAGCATGTCTAACTGTTCAAAATTGCTTCAAATGCAAACCACAGACTCCTCCTAAGGTGATGATCACTCTGGTATGCTCAAAGTTGGATTTGGAGTGCTAAATCAATGTGAACACATCCTACGTGTAGGATGTCTAAGCGATCTATTTGACCCCAAACTTGAGCCACAGCTTCCCCTTGATGTCAGCAACCCAATGCTATGCTTAGATTTTAGTTTGGATTTCAAAAGATCCCAATTTTAGCTATCCTAGCCTTTTTTCAGTAAAAAATGCTAAAGTCTGCTTAAAACCCAATTTTCTCACCCAATTGAGATGAAACCTTTCTCATGCACTCAATAAATCATGTAGATCATGCTCCTGAAGCCATCCTATGGTTTTGGTCTTAAAATAATGCCCCGACACAATTTGGGTAGGATGTCTGATAATTTCCTTTCTTTTGGCCTTATCCTGTCAAGATATGGTCAAACTTCCACTTTCCAGGTGAAAATAGGGTAAAACCTACCCTCTAAACACACTGGTCAATTCAAATTTTCAAAATTCTCACCAAAACACCCTGTAGGCATCCTACGCGTAGCATGTCTACTGGCTTAAAATTTAATTTTTTTCTGACAGAAGTACTCCCTATGCTCTACAGCTCTCTCAGAAATACTCACAGAAACTTTTGAACTTCACTTCAGCTTCTAAACACTCTTTTCCGTCTTTTATAAATCTTTGATGAGCCTAACACCAAATATAACATGCATGAAGTGCTCCAGATCATAAATCATGATGTCCTACTTACCCTACTCCTACTCATGTGAGATGGTGATTTTGGTGTCTCGGTTGCTTCCTGACCTCTCCGGACTCTCAAGCTATCCTTTCACTGCCTCTACCACTCCAACTCCTATACTCTACACCACAACTTAACTAATACCTAAAACTACCTAAGTCCACCTGAGTCTACCTAAGTCGAAGGATCTAGGCCAGACACTCGCTCCCTAAACTCCTCCTAAGACCTAGAGAGTCCTCCACCCTCTGATCCTATCTAAATGTAAAACAAGACTCTGGCAAGCCAGAGAATCCCTATCCTCAAGGACTAGTCTCGCTCACCTACCTAGGGTTTTCGTCCTTGGCAACGGCGTCAATGTTGGCGGATACGCCGCAACGGACCTCAGCACAGCGAGAACTCACCTAACAAGATTTTTCAGCTAAGGACAAAGCCCGACCCGTAGGCGCATGGAAGCAAGCATAGGGTGTCAACCTACACTCGACCGACTCTCGACTACTTCCTACAGAGGTCTCTACCCAATGTCTAAGCTACAGCTTTCAGGAGTACATAAGAGGAGATTTCCTACAACGCTTTTAAGAGCAAAATGTCCATCAAACGTTCTCGAAACGCTACGAAACTTGAAGGAAACCCTAGTAACACCAATAGGTCGTTCTCCCTAAGGTCCATGAACCAAAACCCCAACCCTAAACACCTTGTGCAAAATCACATAGGATGTCTGGTCGAAATTTGCAGGTCGTCGTTTTTGAAAACTAAAGTACCTAATGTGTAGCTGTACTCAATGCGAACGCGTGGATATGCTGAAATGTGAAAGCAGACAACATATGCTCATCGAATCACCAGATATAGCTCGTGGATCGAGCTTGCAAAGCAGGATCGTACACACACAATGTAGGTGTTGGTGCGGAGCTCTCTTCGAGGGCAACACGTTGTACTTCTCCGTACTCTATTTCGACCATCGATGCGCGCATAGTGTCAAAATAAAACTCTTACTCTCTCTCGTACACCGATTACGCTCAACTCACACAGACAAAACTTATATAATGACAAAAGGTTTTTTGCATTAAGGTCAAAGGTAGTATAAATACCTTAGAATCTCAAACCCTAATGTTCTAATTTAACCATTCACTTAATTTAAATGTCAAAAATGGAATACAATCTCGAAGCTTTTGCAAGTCCCACTATTTACAAAGATGAAATAACGGTTTTTCGCAATTAAAAAATAATTACAAAAAATAATATCCTATCGAGCAATCATCCTCCGTTGGGTGTGTCCAGCCGCTAACACACTCACAACGGTGATATTTACACAAAAAAAAAGAAAGAATTCTAATGTTAATTTGGATGGGGTGGTGGGTCAAGCGGTGGTAAAGGCCATGGCTTGATTGGAGCATGGCTTACATTGCAACCTTTTTGTTTTTGCAATAATTATATACATTCCCTATTGTGAGTTTGGGAAAAAAAAAAAAAAAGGGATCGTGGTGCTATGAAAAGTGGGAAAATAACACCCAAATGTTGTGTTTTATTCCATCCAAATATTCAAAAACCTTGCCATCCAGAAGAAAACTAAGATAATGTATTGACTCTCTTAGGTGAAAAGCTATTCGCTTGACATGGGGTGGCTCCCCTATCAGGGCATGTAATGAAGACCAAGGGAAGCCATGGCTTGGCTTGAACTTTTAATTTTTTCCCCCTATGTCAATATAATCTACTTGGAATTGTGAGTTTTGAAAAAAAAAAAAAAAAAGATAATGTAGTGACATAGCATGCAAGGCCAAAATTTTCCCAATTGGCTTTGCTTTGCTTAGTTCCTACCACTAGCTAGATTCATTCAAAGGGAATCTCTCAATTCAAATCAAAAGGGCTTCGAGCCTATTTTTGCATGGAATCTCTACTACTTCGGCCCTTTCATAGAGAGTAAGCAAACTCAAATCCCCCTTTTCCACCTCCCTTTGTTGCCTAGCGTATCATCTTTTGTGGCCCCCTCTTCTGTTATCTGTTCTCCTGCAAAGCCTCCCTCTTGACCCTTGGATACCACCTACATCTCTCTCTCTTGGGCAACTTGTGCACACACAAACCCTCCACCTATTGATTGTCACCCTCCCAAGCTAAGCTCCAAGCCTTTCTTTTAGATGGTAAATACTCTCTCAGCTCGTCCAGATTCTGGCCTTTACCAATAGCATGCAATGGAAACCTCACTACCTCAGTGCCCTCGCAACACACACACACACACACACACACACACACCCAGGTGCAAAGATCGTCTCACTGTAGGAGACATGCAAGAGAAAGAATGAGGAGGCTGCCTTTGTAATGGAAATTGATAAATATATGTTTATTGCAGCTGACATGTGGCAAAAGCTTGCTCAATGTATAGCCTATGCAAAAGGATATCACATTCATGTACATTTTATCATTCAAGTGCTCTTTATGAGCTATGCACATTATTATGTCCGATCGGACAGTCTGTATCTATTTTGAGCATTCAAAAAATCTATAAATAAATCCATTTGTTGGTCTATCGTCTCTTCTCTCCCACATTGACATACTCTACATGCTCCCAACCTTCGTCAATTGGCCGATAAGGTTGACCATACATACAAACATATATATATATATATATATATATATATATATATATATATATATATATATATATATATATATATATTCTCCCTCTCTTCCTCTCTCTCTCTCTCTCTCTCTCTCTCTCTCTCTCTACGATGAAGGCTATGTTTGACGGGAACATGGAGGATGGTACAGCGAGTGCAAAGGCCATGGATGTGGATGAGAACAATGACCCTAACGATATTTTTTGCAGGCAATGCTCGGCACCCCTCTGGATGTCGATTTCTTCAATGACAATGACTTCAATGACTCCAACGTTGCTTAAGCTCTCTCTTCCATTACACAACCCTTTCTGAAAGATGTGTATGAAGAGTTTTGTAATCACTTATGTAATGATTTCATAACTTACAATGACTTCAATGACTCCAACGTTGCTTAAGCTCTCTCTTCCATTACACAACCCTTTCTGAAAGATGTGTATGAAGAGTTTTGTAATCACTTATGTAATGATTTCATAACTTACAAGAGTCAAGTGATGTGTCAAGTGTGTTCGCTCTCTCCCTAGGTTTGTAGGTTATTCTTATTGTATGGGAATGAAAGTCATCTATACTTACTATATATAATGGAGCTTAAAATTTTCAAAAAAGAAGAGAGCCTCCACGTGTCACTCATTGTCTTACTTGAACCAAGGCCTTATAAAACATATAATTTATGGAACCAAGTCATCTATACTTACTATATATAATGGAGCTTAAAATTTTAAAGAAAGGAGAGGGCATGTCACTCATTGTCTCACTTGAACCAAGGCCTTATAAAACATCTAATTTAAAACAAAACCAAGACCTCCATTTAATTAATAGTAAAATTTATTTAATGGTGGCTTCTTTTCTTTCATTAAGTGGTTTTTGAGTTTTAGATTGATCAATTGAGGTGTCTTGATTGGAGCGTCACTCTTTTTGGTGGGTGAATTTAGGCACTCACAAAGTGATATCAATATATTGAGTTCTATTGTGCGCTCTCTCTCTCTCTCTCTCTCTCTCTCAATCATATACTATCACCACCAGTTGTTCAACGGTCTTTGGGTGGTTCTGATTTTCCCTCAACCACCTCTAATTCAATCGACCTTTCTCTCTCTTGTCTCGAACTGGAGCCATTCCACCAACTTGTTCATGCAAATCCAACTTGCAATCCACCTCCACCCATGATCAACCCTCCATTCACTACATTATCTAACTCTATTGCACGCTCAAAGGAAGATCATTTTCACCACGCTTCTAGACGAACAAGACAAACATTGGGATAATAAAATGCTAAGTTCATCTTGATTACTTTCACCCCCTTGACAAAACACCTTATGGGTCTGAAGAGATTAACCATGGTAGCATAGCCGATAGTCAGCACAATTGTAGGATGTAGAAGGGTTGATGTTAGATACAAGGGTATGCATAACAACATGAGAGTAGTGAAACAGAAGACCAAGAGATGCGATAGAGATGACAAATGTAGTTCAGGAATCACCACAAGAATGGTGATCAACAAACTTACAAAATGCATGATAATTGTCAGGATAGACACCACAAACACGATCGGGGTGATGACAGAAGGCAAACACAATGATGTTCTCTTTATTTCTCTCTCTTGCACACACACAAATGTAGAAAGAGTTTGGGAACCAAGAACTTGTCAAAGGATCACAATTTCCTCAACATTGACCTACTCTAGTAGCAACAAACCCTTGCCACACGGGCTCACTAATGCAGACATCTCAGTGTTCTTGGAACACCAAAATATCATCTCATTTTTCTTCTTGCCTCACTAAACAATAGAAAACGTACAAATTTTATTTTTACTTTTATGGTTTTAGTTGACTATAATGTGTAAACAAAAATATAAAAAATTTCCCAAAAAAATTATGTCTCTATAAGTAGTCTTGTTTTATTCATTTATTTAATTGTTTTTGTATAAGCATAATTTGTGTGCTTTGTGTCTAATTCTTTTTATTGAATAATTGACTACTAAGCTTATGTCACACTATAGTGGATAATAAGTACATAAGCCACCTATTTTCTAAGTCAAGTGGTAATTTCTTTTGCCACAATTCATGATTACACTTTTCTCTATTAGACCCACAAACATAGAATGGTTGTTGATAAACCATTTGAAATTCATTGGTTTATCCTATTGTGACCATATTTAGGAGTATGGGTATCCATCCCCTCAATGTTAGCATGTACCCAACAAATGCCTCTATTCTTATTCTTTCCATGAGCCATTAGTCCAAAGTTGTACAATTATTTGCGATTCTTCTACAATAATCCCCCACTTTGATAAATTTATGCTCATTTTATGTAGTTTCTTTTAAGTGACTCTCTTTGTATGTATTTCCATTAGGATATACCCAAGCAATTTTGAAATAAGCGAGAATACTGCCAAAACACTTTTTGAACACAGGGCTCTTTTACTTGTCTACATTGTGTTATAATATGTAAAATCAATTATTTCTAATGGCATGGTTTGTACTTATATTGATTAATGGAATCTCTACTTAGATGATTTGTCATACAACCATGTAATGAGCTTGAATGCTTTGGGATGATTTTCAATGCTCTCACTTACTCCAGACCCCAACCTTTTCCAATTTGGTATGAAACAAGTAGTAATGTTTTCTCTTTATATGCCTTGTATAGTCCATTGATCACATGCACATAGATTTGTCGATTTAGGCAGTGTATAAATGCTCATCCTAGTGTAGATCCGCCAATTTATGCAACACCAATTATCCATTCAGATTCGCGGATTTAGGGACCACGTAGACTGCAATGGCTGGCCACCACTGTCATTAGTATGATTTTGTTACCCAGGCATATAATGGAAATGATTTTGATTTGGACTAATATTTGGCTTTGGAATTGTGTTTGATATATGATGATTCTTTGTCGCGATAGTGTTTATGAAATTGGACTTGGAATTTATAAAGATTGATTATTGAATTATGAGTGTGATCAATGACATCTTGATACATCAGGGTATGACATATACTACTTATTCTAGTGGCCGTATGGAACTCTAGAATATGCAATATGTGGATGAGACGACATGCATAAGCAAATTCATTTGTTTAAATTTAGAGTTTTATTTTTTAAATATTGTTTTAACCATTATTTTTTTATAAGTATGATTTATAGATTCTTATGTTACAATTGCTTTGTAACGGAGAGGTATGTAATGGAAATTTATAGACATATGTTTATTACAACTGACAAGCGTCAAAATATTTCTTGATGTATAGCCTATGCAAAAGGATATCACATTCACATACATTTTATTACTCAAGTGCTCTTTATGAGCTATGAGCATTATTATGTCCGATTGGGCAGTCTGTATTTATTTTGAGCATTCAAGAAATCTATAAATTAATGCATGCAAGAGGAAAATGCTCACTCTTTCACGAGGGGAGATTACACCCAGTGTCTATGTTATTCTTCTCTCCTCTCCTCTCTTCCCTCTTGTCGTGCCGATGTAGCACTCCGCTTTAGGAGGTGCATCTACATGTGTTTTCTCTTGCTTTTGCTCTATGGCTCTCTCTGTTCGTGTATAGCTTTGATTATGCATTTGTGCAATTTCTAGGTATGTGGATCTGTCACAGCTTATGGCCTATGGTATGTTTTCTCCAATATTTTGCAAGCTCGTATTGATAGAAATTTCAAAAAAATTACAAAATGTTGATGGGGAAGGGACCGTGCGAGCTAGGGTGGATGAAAGACAAACATGGTGTATACATGTGAGTGTGTGTAGGTTAGATTATCACTCAAGAAAATTAGGTTCCTAGATCAATTAACTTGGACTCATAAACACGATCTTGAGTATTTGCTAACCCATCACAAGCTCACCATAAACAAGGAAGATGTAATGCAAAATTGAATGGTCTTGTTTATTCATGAAACGAGCTTTAAGTAGCTCTACAACCTTTCACCAATACATGTGTGATAATTCCACATTTTCTCTCCTTGATTCATACTCTATTACTATAGGAGAAAGCTCACACCTTACAAAAGCTAGTTGTGTGGTCATGCTTTTGAGGCGCTTGGCCAAGTTTGCAATATCTTCATTATGTTCCATTTTTAATTTGTATAGATCCTTCTTTAATCTCACTTTGATCTTCTTTTTCCTAGCTCAGAGTTTTTTTCTAGTGCTTCCCATGCAGTTGATGAGGTTTCACAATCATCAGTAAAGTGTAGATAATTGTCATGTAGTGCAGTGATTATGATTCATAATATTTGCTCGTCCTTGGCTTTATTTTGTACACTCATAGCTCGTGTCAATGTGTGTGCACCATCAGTAGATGTCAGACCAGTGATCGTTGGCTTGACTACTCCCCACAAATGTTTTTTCATTAAGTAGCCTTTCAACTTGGTTTGCCAAGTATGAAGCCCTCCCCATTAAATTTTCTAAGCCCTTTCTCTTCCCTTGCGCTAATAGAGGGGTCTTAGCTTAGTAGACTCTCCCAGCCAGTGTCTACCTCTTTACACAAGCGCGACTAAAATGTCCTCCTTGTGAATGTAGATAATGATATTCATTGCAAATGGTGCTTGGTTGCAAAAAAAAAAAAAAAGAGTTTAATTGCATGAGAGAGAGAGAGAGAGAGAGAGAAAATGCTTTTGTGAAGCTCCTCTTCACTCTAGAATAAAGCTCCTCTTCTCACAAATGGTGGAAAGGCTTGATGCAAAATTTCCTTGAATCTTTGCTTTGCTTTGAAGTTCATCTTTGACGCTTGGAAGAAGTTCCCTAGAAGAATGGCTACCTCTATCAGAATAGACTCTTATTGCTTTGCTCAAGGCTGTGGGAATTGCCCCTTGGCAAGGGGGTTGGAGCAGTGCGTGGGAACAAGGCCTTGCAAGGATGCCCCTTTGACCTTTGGGTTATTTGTCTTGGAGGCCTTAAGGCATTTGGGCTTGTGGGACGAGTAGCTTATAGAGCCAAGCAGCTTCAGACAACGGGGGCACGGTGAGCACGCGGACAACCCTTCAAGCATGCGTGGGCAAGGCACCGGGTAGGTGGTGACAACACGTGGGTGATGGTCAACAAGGTGAGGCGGGGGCCGTTGACGAGCATCAGACGATGACAACTTGGAGTAGCGCAGTGTGCAACCATCTGGGACGATGAGGTTGAGAGTCGTTGGGGACGGGTTTATCCAAGGCTAAGGTTGTAGGTGCCGAAGTAGGGGGTGGGTGCCAAGCGGCGCAAGGCATGAGCTTCGGGCTGTAGAGTGAGTTGGTCACCTTGTTGGGTACTCGAGGACCGAGGCAAAGGATGATGAGGATAAGAGTAGCGTTGTTGCAAACCTTTGATGAGGACCATGCAATTGGCAAAGAGGTGGCGAACTTCAAGATAATTTTTCAAGTTACTTGAGCGCCTCCTACAAATCCAAAATGGCAC
Source organism: Adiantum capillus-veneris (assembly GCF_014529385.1). Taxonomy (NCBI): domain Eukaryota; kingdom Viridiplantae; phylum Streptophyta; class Polypodiopsida; order Polypodiales; family Pteridaceae; genus Adiantum; species Adiantum capillus-veneris. The sequence continues at coordinate 53,378,632 of NC_140953.1, read as the reverse complement.
CCACCCAAAGGATTTGACTTTCCTCTTTAAAGTTAGGGGCTCCCACCGAGGGTTGTTCAAATGTAGTGTGACCTTTAAAAAGAAAAAATGTCAAGCATTTAATTTTCAAAAAAGAACACACAAACACAAGATCTTTAGATGTAGGTCTGCAGGAATTCTAGAGAGCAAAAGATTGAGTAGGCGCTGCCAATCTTTGTAAGGGTCGCATTAACTGGAATCTCATTGGGTTCTTGTATGCGTTGGAGGCAAAAAAATATGGAAAAAAAAGGGAGGAAAGGGTGGGCTACCGGCACGTGGTGTAGTTGATCAAATATCTTGTGTCTGGAGATACATAGGGGAGACCTTTTGGACGTGCGCAGACTGTGTGGAGAGATGCTCCGTCTGAGCATGCAGTGAGGAGCTTGACAATGGTGGGGATGATGGTGAATGGCATGGAAGCTGCAGGGACGACAGAGGAGAGGGTGAAGGCAGAGGTAGAGGGAACTTGGAGGGAGGTGCAAAGAGACAGTCTCTGGTCTGAGGACGCCTCTAGAGAGAGAGAGTTGATGACTGGGAGCACGATTGCGGAAACATAGAGAGAAGTCTGTGCAAAGATGATGGCGAAGACAGAGAGACAGGTGGTGACAGGAAAAGTTGGGGGAGTTGTTTCTCTCTCTCTCTCTCTCTCTCTCTCTCTCTCTCTTTCTCTCTCTCTCTCTCTCTCTCTCTATGTTACTGTGTGTGCTCAATGCGGCGGATAGGATTGTCATGAGGCACGAAGGGATATAGCAATGCGCAGATGGGAGAGTTGTGAGGTAAGAAGGGAGGTAGTGTGCATTGTGGATGATGCAAGGGAGTACTGACAACAGGTCAGGTAGCGTGTGAGAAGTACCAAGGCCGGACAGATAGGCATCTCTCTCTCTCTCTCTCTCTATTAGTCTTCTCTCTCCCTCGTATTTGTCTGCAAACAGACGTGCAGCAGGGGATAGCGGGGGAAAGCGTATGCTTTAGGATTGTGAGATTCGCATGAGTCGCATGGAGAACATTATGGATCTTGCATGTAAACCTGAAGCATCAATTTTACCTTTGGCAGAACCCAGGGTGAAAACCGCACATGGCCAGAGAACTCTCAGTGGCAAAACAACTGGGAGCCAATGCGGGAACTGCAGACGATCGCGGACATGATCATTGCGTCCTTCTTTTTTTTTCGCGATGGGAAAGCCTTCTGAGTGCATCTCGCTGATGTGGACTGCATACGTGAGCACTCCCATTAAAACCAGTTTGTAGAGCTTACCAGAATCTCTATAGATTCTTGTTAATAAGAGCGTGTAGACCAATAGTAGATTGATTTAGCGAAACACTATTGGAGTGTTAATCCTTGAGAATTAACTCAAATTTGGCATACATAGGCTCAAATGAAAGCTCTCGGGATGGGTCACACACCGATGAATCAAGCAATTTTGCTTAAGTAAGAAGCAACTATTGATGTGAGATGAGCGCAAATACGCTTACTGCAATCACTTAAAATGAAAATTAAATAATGCAATTACATATGTACATAAATGCACTAATCATTGTCGATTATCAAAAAGGGTAGTGGTCCAAGGGATTAATTCGAGAACGTGACCAATGCTTGGTAAACGATTAGAAGGATTTAGAAATACTAATCACTCTAATGGAGATGCTAATCACTAACATACAAATGCATAAGAACAAAACCTGACACCATTTGATGGGAATGGGACCGTACTAGCTAGGGTGGATGTAAGACAAACATGGTGTACACAAGTGAGTGTGTGAAGGTAAGATTATCACTCAAGCGAATTAGGTTTCAAGATCGATTAACTTGGACTCATAAACACGATCTTGAGTATTTTTTAACCCATCACAAGCTCACCATAAACAAGGGAGATGTAATGTAAAGTGGAATGGTCTTGTTTATTCATTAACTGAGCTTTAAGTAGCTCTACAGCCTTGCACCAATACATGTGGGATAATTTCACATTTTCTCTCCTTGATTCATACTCTAGTACTCTAGGAAAAAGCTCACACCTTACACTATCTAGCGCTTTCAACTTTGCCCATCGTTGATGCTGCATAGGGGATCCACCCTCCACTCATTGTAGCAATCCATCACTACTTATGCAAGGCAATCAACCCTCCACTCAATTTTGTAGTAGCGTGCACAAGGATGCAGGAGATAGAGAGAGACAAATAGCACATGCATTGGAAAAACACAACGATGACATATCCGTGTTACTGCATAGTGATGCTAGAAGAGAGACAAATGGCAGATGCAATGAAAATGCGCATCAACACCATCAAATATGTCTCCTTGCCGGCTTGTTTTGACCTTGAGGGAAAATCTCTCTCTCTCTCTCTCTCTCTCTCTCACACACACACACACACACACACTCACACACACACACACACACACACACACACATACACACCCTTTTTTCCTCCTCAAGGCTAGCGAGCATCTTCCTACGTTCTGCTTAATTAAGCAGCTCAAAAATGAAAAATAAGGTAAAGTATTGACATAGCATGCAAGGACAAAGTTTTGCCTATTGTTCTTTGCTTTGCTTAGTTCCTACTACTAGCTTGATCGTGTAAATTGCCTTTTAACAATGTAAGAGTTGGATTGCAATTCTTTAATTCTGGACGCTACACAAAGCCAAAGTCTTCCCTCTACTAGCGTTGCTTCTTCATCTTTTCTATTTTTTTCCTTCTTTTAAGTGCTCAGTAGAGCTATCCTACCCTCCTCATCAGCACTCAAATCGTCAGATACTTCTTCTTACATAATGTATGGCAGACAAAGAACCGCCGTGTGTTTGAAGGAGGTTTTGAGGTAGCAAGCTTCGCAAAAATTATACAAGAAAGCAAAGTGCTAATATGGACGCTCGGGCGCAAGCAACACTCGGAGAATTGGTTTAGGACTACTTGTGTCTTGTTGTCAATAGATGGAATGCCTAGAATGAGGGAAAATCTTGGCCATCGGTAAATAAAAGATGTCAAAAGGAAAAGATAATGGACCTTGTGTATCAAGGATGAGGGGGCGGGTTGGTTGGGGTAGTTGTCCTGATAGCCAATGTAATTATGGTCTCTGGATGATGTCATGGCTCAACAAGAGCGTAACAAGACTTTGTAATGTTTTGGGTTGTTCAATATAATTCACTCACAATTGTGAGTTTTGCAAAAAAAAAAAAAAAAAAAAGGTGCTCGATTTAGCTTGAATTGTATTAATATCCAAAAAAAAAAAAAACGTCTGCAAAGTAGTTCATCTTTTCTATTTTAGATTGGTTATCATGTCTCTTTTCTTTTAAAGCCGTTGGAAGCTTTGCTCTGGTTATCATGGGTCTCTTAAGATATCTTGAGTTCTAAGGTTTGGAAGGATAGGAACAATCTTTTATTAGACAACACTATGAAAACAACGAGGTTCACTCACATAATACAAGAAAGAAGGGTGCCAATCCTAGCCTTCAAGAAACGTAAGAGCTATGAGAAAAAACGCGTTCCGAAATGGGTCATCGGTGTTGGATTTGTTGGTATGTGCCGTCAAAGCTAAAATTGGAGAAAACCGTTGAAGTCAGAAAGTTGAAGATGGTCGTCGGAGTCGTTTTTCGTTGTCGAGTGGAAGTAAAGTCGAGAAAACGCTCGATGTTGGCTTCTATCGTTGAACAAAAGCGCGCTAGTTGAATAGTCACAAATCGGTGTCGAAATCGATACACCGAGCCACAAACGCTCAAAGCTGGTGCCAAGCCGTCGATGCCGAGGTCGGAGGGAAAAATCATCGAGAAAACACCAAAATCGGTGTCAAAATCAATGCCGGGTCGCCAAAACCAAAGCCGAGAAGGAGGAGAAAAATTACCAAAAAGGACAGCAAAATCGGGCCGATATGACGGATGATGTATGGGCTTACTCGCTGATACACCACACGTCTGCCTGTGTGCGTGAGCGCGTGTCAAAAGAGGCGGACTCAATCTCTACCTCTCTCTCTCTCTCTCTCTCTCTCTCTCTCTCTCTCTCTCTCTCTCTCTCTCTCTCTCTCTCTCTCTCTCGCTCGCTCTCTGTCTGGCACTCGCTCTCAATTTCTCTCAAGCTGTCTCTCTCACTTGCACTCTCTCTCAAGCTGCTGTGCTGTCAAGCCATAGAGAGGTCGGGGTGAGGAATAACAGGGTCGAAAGTCAAGGGGGGGGGGGGGGGGGGGGGGGGGGGAGGGGGGGGGGGTTTACGCAGGAACGGACCCTTGCACACAAACTCAAATTGTGTTAAAGTCAAACTCAATTTTATTAAAATAAAAAAAAAAATCCAAATTACTGTACATTGTCGAATTGCAGCGGTCTGACAGAAAACTAATATGCTACTCACGAACTTGACACTGTTTGACCTGCTTCACCTCAATCCCTAAGGCCGTGAGCGTGTGTTGCTCTCCTGCTTGGTGCAGCGCTTCTGCTCTCTCTTGTTGAGTTTGGCTCTGCCCGAATATTGCTACTGCAATCCTCCCCCTCAATTGCCAACACGAGTCTCGACCTGCTGCATTCGATTTGCACCTAGCTTGCCATTGCTCGGGCTCTATATAGCTTAAAGTTGTCTGAATCAAGCCTTGGTTTCTCCTTGCTATACTTGCTCAAAAACTCTATAGAGCTTCAAGATCTAGATTCCTTTGCTTGATGCGTGTCTCTACCTCACACACAAGCTCTTCCTAGCGCTACTCAATGGAGCCCCCTTCTGCAGTCATTCCCGATTCTGCCAAGCTCTTCCACTTGCTGCCTTACGGGCCTGCTGCTCCCGGGTGAGTGTGTGTATTGTCACCATACAACCGTTCCCCCGAAAGTCTTGCTTACGAGCCAAGCTCAATGGCTACCAAGGCTTCAATTTCCCTGCAGATCTCTTTGGATCTCTTGCTCACCATGAAAATGCTTTTGTGCTCCGATTCCTAAGAATTTCCAAGATCCCCTTCACGCCCGAGAGGGGATGCACGGGTCGGGTAGCCGGGAACCGCTGACCTCACCCAATCTCTTTGATCCATACCAGATTCGTCGCCGAATCAGCCTAATCCAGGGCCGGTGAAGCTTCGAGCTGAGATCAAGCACCGTCGTCATCAAGAGATCGCCGTAGTTGCCGAACCAAAGCTCTTATACCACTTGTGAGTGTGTTTAAGCACGAATACATGCGTGCGTGCGTGGTGCGGTGCATGCAAGGAAGGGGAAGAAGCACAAGACCATGTATGGGTGGAGCAACCTCAGGAAGTGACTCAAGTGAGTGAGGTGCTCCTTATTATTATGTATACAAAAAATAAAAAAGTGTATATACACAATGGACAGGTGATCGAACATCGGATGTCCGACCCCGGGCAAAGGAGTAATGCCTTTACCCCAACAATTGAGTGATATTTATGATGAAGAAACAAAAATATCTATTCTAGAAGATTTAGAGTAACCTTTATGTAATTATTGCCTGGTCAAAAGGAAAGGTAGTCAACTTTTAAGAAATCTTTGTAAAGTTTTTTTTTTTTTTTTTGGGCACATATGAGTTCAAGCTTGAGGAGAACAAGATTCATGCATGAAGTGATGTCATATGTTATGTCAGTGTATATTTCATGAGAAACATATGGGATCCACCTAGACTTGTGTTTGTGGATTTTGTACTAAGTAGGGAAGAGGACAAGTAATTTATTGGTATCAACAGAGTAGCCAATACTATTGCAATGAAAATCAATGGAAGACAAAATAGTAGTAGGGGTGAGAGAGTGCGCGACGAATTCTATCCCCATGAGTGTGTTGTGTCTTGCCAATCAAGCAAGCCTTTTGCACTTAATAGTAGAGCTATTGGATGCTTTATCAAGTCCAACAATTAACCACTTTTGAGAGAGTTTTGTGAAAATTACCTATTTATAAAGTAATCCAAGAAATATTGGAAGATATCTATTGTGGTGGCAACAAAACAATTTTATGAAGAAAACGAATTTTCACAAGTTTAGTTAAGTCTATTTGGAATGTCAACTTCTATCGGAATGTATTAAACAAATCAATCAAACAGCCCAGCAAGGGTAAGAGGGAAATATGAAAATTCTTAAGGAAAATAGGAGTATGATTCAGTCCTTTAGAAATAATCTTTTGAACCTTCTTATTATAAATTATTTTAAATCACAAGTGCAAACGTATTCATTAGGGCCTTCAAAATTTCTACAAAACTTACTAAACTATTGTACACCTATATTCTTCTTGAATCAAGCTCCTACCATTGCTCCTTGATGTGAACTCCCCATCCCCCTTCTCTTCTCTATTGTTTTCGCTCTTTGGTGTCGATTTCGACGTGTGTGTATTTCCTCAGACCGGGGCTTTAGTGTGGTGCAAAGAGGGAGTGAGAGAGAAGTGTTGTGCATTGGTGGTGTATGTGATTGAAGTAGAGTAAGTACTATCAGGGTGTTGATTCTTTGAAACATGTGTATGCGCCCTAAATTCCCACGTGGGAAGCCTTGTAGAGGTGGCAAGTCATGGATGGAGTTTTGGTTCCCATGTGGGAAGCCTATGTACTCATGGATTTGTTTGCGTTGTGTTACTAATGGCTCATAGAAATATTGTTAAATAATTATGTTGCTATGAAGGGGAGATGGGAATCCTTTTTGGCTGATGAGAAGAGAAGGCTTAGAACTTTAGGTCTTCTTGGGGAGGATTTCAAAAAGAAGATGAATGAAGCTTTAAAGAAGGAAGAAGAAAAAATGAGAGATAGCGGATATAAGTACCTTTCTATTGCAAATCCTACACATGGTGAAGAGTTTTTTACTATGCTATTTGACAAGGATTGGCATGACAAAACAATGGTAGGAATCACTCGGGATAAATTATACAGCTTGTGCGCCGCAAAGATCACAATAGAGAGGTTTGTTTCAGTTCATCTTAAACTTTGATTTGTCGTTTTAGTGTGCATTGTAATCAGTACATTAACTTTTGGATTGACGGTTATAAATTTGTTCAATAGACGCAAAGAACTTCTTCACATGATGATTTTGACCAAAGTTAAGGACTCCAAGGGAGGTCATTTTGCAGACTATAAGAAACTTAGAGCCTACATGAGGCAAGGGACCTATTGGCAAGGAATGTTTGGCGACGCAGTAATTATTATTGCTAAGTTTGAGGTGGAGGGGCCTTTGTTGCCAAAAACATTTGAGGTTTTTTTTAAGGCATCTAAGAAGACACATGTTTCATTGGCTTATACTCATGTTCTGGCAAACATGAAGAGTGCTTCAGATAATGCCTCTTTACCCGAAGTGATGCATTCAAGCAAACGTCTTGTGTACAAGTATTGGATTGTTTGAATATTAATTTTACTTCACAATTTATTTTATTGTCTCTTTTTTATATTGATTTTTCATTTAGATAGCTATTGAATTGTATGCGGTTGAGGATGATAGAGTCTATGCCGGAGGATGTACAAGAATGGCTAGATAAAGACGATGAAAATACTATGTTCTCGTCAACACTCTTGGAAAAGGGTATTACACCTTGAGAGTGCTCTCATTGTCCATGGTGGTTGGATTATCCCCTAGTTGTTATCCCAAAGAGTGAGCAAGAGATTCATGCTCGTAAGTGAACTGCAATCTCTTGTATAAACTAATATAATTTGTTTGAAATTGAATTTTGTTGATCTTTTGTTGTGAAATTTTCTATGGAAAGGTTTTTTGAAAGAGAGTCACATCTCTAATGACGGTGTAATCCCACCCCAAGGTACACACATTGAGCCGTCCACCAAGCCATCTTCACGTGGAAGGAAAAGTAAAAAAAGTATAGAAAAACCCTCCCAATGTGTGCCTGTAAATTATGATGGTGAGGAGGAGAGCTTTCCAATTCCTCTTCCACCAAAAGGATCCACCCTAGCATCAAAGTCTTGCTTCTCTGAGACTATTATGAGTCGTTCACTACATGAGAGGATGCCATCAAAACGCAACACAGGTAGACGTTCTTTGCTTATTTATTTGCTTTTTATTACTCTAATTATTGTGTGCATTAAACGTTGACACTCCTACGGTTATCTAAGCATTCTTTGAGATTCCAAGAAATTAAAAATTTCATTCTCATGTTTAGGAGAGGAGTTTATTACTTGTGTGGATGCTTTGTTGTTGGATGTGGAAGCAATTGATAACCTAGCATGGCATAGGTAAGACTTACATATTTCTCTAAAAACTCAACTTACCATATTTTACTCTTACCATGATCCTTTGGTTTGTGTTAGTATTGAAATGTGGTTCAAGAAAACACCAATCTATGATGGGCATGAGTATTCATTGAAGGGGGAAATCTCCCAATATGTGGCAAGGTTGATCTTTGCAGACTTCCCTACGTCCATGCTAGTTGATGGTATTCACAATAGCACTATAGGTGAGCTTTTTTTATGGCTTCTTTTTTGTTATACAATGCATATATGTTATGATGTAATTTTTCATTTTAACTTGAGTGTGTAGGTAATGTAAAGGTTGTTCCTGAGTGGAACCACTTTTCCACTGCCTTGGCGAGTGGTGTCATGGAAATTGCCGATGTTCACTTGGTAGACGAGGGTTTCTTGGTGACTTTGTCTCTTGCGCAACATTTGGGGGATCTTGCCATGCAAGCTAATAGAGTGAGTTTGTAGCTCCATCGCTCGTGGACTTTGATGTGTGATGGGGGATACTTGCATCCAGAGACCGGTGAGCAGGTAAGGTTGCCTTCTCTATGTGACGCTTGCGCATGAAATTTAGAGTTCTTCTCTTTAAGTGATTTATTTTCTCCTTACATAGGTGATGGATCTCACTCTTGGTTTGTTTTATCGTAAGAATGCTCAAAGCATTACACCTCATTATGATAGAAAGGCTGGGGAGGATGTTTCTCTTGAGTGCTTTTCGGCCTCAAGAAGCTACCTCACAGAGTCTCCACCTCGTTCATCTAACAATTATACAAGGATAGCTGGAGATTTGATTCGAGGGGGAGCAGAGCGTACTGAGACTTTTTACAAGTAACTTTCTAGCCATGAATACTCAGCACACTCATCTTGGTAGTTAGATGCTAGCTCTTGACGTTAAATTTTGATTATTATGTTTGACGCAGTTGGTTGCTAGAAACATTCACATATGAGGACGACCATGTTATGGACATTTTTGTTGGGTGTGGTGGCTTGTGGCTTGCTTGCACAAAGGAGATCCGTCACTGTCTAATGCTAGAGGGTGATTTCTTTGTCTTCTCTGAGTGTTTAGAGAAGAAAGTTTGTGGTCCTCCTCCTGAGGAGAAAAACTAGTAGATAAGTTACTTCCATAGGTGGACAATTATTTTTGTGACTTGACTCTATGTATTGTTTGAGATAGTATTTTTTCAATGCAACAATAAGAAACATATGGAGATTGTGGGTTTTTCCCTTGTCCCCACAAGGGTTTTTTCACCCACAATCATGATTCGTTGATTTGGGATGATGTTTCATATCTCAAATCAAGGATCAATCTATATTTGGTTCAATTATGGGGAAAATGTTATGTTTGTCATGTCATTATCTTGTTATTGTTGTTCTTATTGGGATTTAGGGTAATGCAAGCAAATGCTTGCTCAATAATCATCATGTATGTGTGTGTGTGTCTCTATGTATGTGGGGTGGGGTCTCTTAATGCTCTAGATTTGCATCTCTCTCTCTCTCTCTCTCTCTCTCTCTCTCTCTCTCTCTCTCTCTCTCAAGGGGCATCTATCTTAATGATCTAGACTTACATCAAGGACTCTCTCTCTCTCTCTCTCTCTCTCTCTCTCTCTCTCTCTCTCTCTCTCTCTCTCTCTCTCTCTCTCAAGGGGCATCTATCTTAATGATCTAGACTTACATCAAGGACTCTCTCTCTCTCTCTCTCTCTCTCTCTCTCTCTCTCTCTCTCTCACACACACACACACACACACACACACTCTCTCTCTCTCTCTCTAATTACTTATAGGGCAAACAAGATAAAGACTTTTTGCCAGGGTGGACTTCAACTTATTCCATTCAAAAAATCCATATATCTCACTTTGCGCTCTCTCTCTCTCTCTCTCTCTCTCTCTCTCTCTCTCTCTCTCTCTCTCTCTCTCTCATATATCTCTAATTGGCTTACAATTTAAACAAGATAAAGACTCGCTACTAGAGTAGACTTCAACTTACCTCATACCAAAAATTCAAAAAATTTACTTTGTACTAAAATTCTTGCAAGATCGTAAACAAAGACTTTGTGATGATCTTTCTTATAAATACTATATATATGACATTGCAGTATCAATATGTTGATATTGATATGGTTAGTTTTTTTATCAAATCCATGTTGTGTTACTATGGCCCTTAATTGTGTTACAAAGATGTAGAGCACAATTTTTTTACTATGTACTTTATCCTAGTTGAAAAGCTATATACCTTAGTATGTGCAAAAGGTTTCATCTACTTTTTCTACCCACAAAAAGCTCTAAATTTGTAAAGAAAGCTCTAAATGAAAAGCTCCTATATTTAATATCCTCCCCAGTAAATATATACCAGGGAACTAGCAACACATATAAACAGTCGTGTGTGTGTGTGTGTGTGTGTGTGCACGCCGTACAAGTACCAGTACCAGTATAGTCCAGTAGTACTAGTAAGTACCAGTACCAGTACCAATATATACAATACCAGGACATCTCTAGTATTACCAATACTAGTATAGCAGCAGTATGAGTATCAGTACTAGTAGTGTATAGTGCTAGTATCAGTACCAATATAGTCTAGTAGTACCAATAAGTATCAATACCAGTACCAGTATGTACAATACCAGTACAAAACGAGTATTAGTATTACTAGTATAGCAGTATAGTAGTATCACTATTAGTAGTAGTAGTAGTAGTAGTAGTAGTAGTAGTAGTAGTAGTTGTAGTAGTAGTAGTAGTAGTACGAGTACTATCATTACCAGTATCAGTACTTTGTGTGTATGTGTATGTGTGTGTATACTGTACCAGTACACAAGTAGCACCAGTACCAGTACAATACCAATACACAAGTAGCACCAGTACCAGTCCAGTATAATATAGTACCAGTACCAGTTTTAGTACACAGGTAGCACCAGTACCAGTATTGATATCAGTTCTAGTACTAGTCCACAAGTAGCACCAATATCAATACATTGCCAGTATCAGTACCAGTACCATATGTGTATGTGTGGGTTAGGTATCATTAGGGTACCACCTAATGATACTTTTTTCAAAAATCACCAAGTGAATTCAAGACAGTGATTCACCAAAGACTCCCGAAGCCATCAATCCCCAGCTAATAATACCAAAGAAATAGCAACATGCTATAACTAGCCGTGTGTGTGTGTGTGTGTGTGTGAGAGAGGCCATGGGCCGCTTTGAATGCAGCTCGGGGGTGCCTGTAAAGGCCTATGGCTGGGTGGAGAGTTGGCATTCATTAGGAAAATTTTGGACTCAAATTTGGGCCTTGTAAGAAATGCCATGCCAGTGTGTAGAGAGATAATAGAAAATTCATTTTAACCCTTTTTCATACATGTTTTCTAAAATCTGGATATCTTATTCATGCAAGGTATGTTTATTAAAAAACCCAAAAAGTATTCCAGTCATGATAACACTTCATTGTGCACGGCGGCTTGTGAATTCAATGCCAAATATCTCAATCTTCTGCATTTTTGAAAACTAAGCTATGTTTCCTCGCCTCCTTCTTCCTCCCCATTCCCTCCTGCGTTCTCTCATGCACGCACGATATTCAAATTGCCATTCTTCTATCGCCCCCACCTCCTTCTGCACACAATTTTGATCAATCATGTCTCAGTCAACACTTGTAGCTTCTCCACAAAAACCATCTACGAGGAATACGAGAGATGTGTATCACATGCATATAGAGCTCTCACGAGAGTATGAACCCCTCTGCAAGAAAAACAAATAGCAGACGCTTTCTAAAGCTTCAAAGGAGAACTTAAGATCATAGGGCATGAAAAATTTGGACCTTTGGCTGGATGGCACAATATATCCAAAATATCCCGTCACAAAATCCACTCCACTTTTTATGATATTACATCCTTAGTGAAGTATGTCGAAGATGGCCACCATGGCTTGTATGGCTACACTAAGCAGTTGATTGCAGAAATGACGTTCTGCAACAAGAGAGAGAGAGAGAGAGAGAGAGAGAGAGAGAGAGAGAGAGATATTGTATACAACAAGAATGTCTGCTGGCACCACAAAGTTGTGCAATGTGCTTAACAGGTTAAAGGCTGCAAGGAGACCATCAAGGAGCTTACACAACAACTCATAGAAAAAAAACAACGCTATGTCTTTGCCAAAGAGAAAGAAAACTAAGAGACATCAAGGACTTGAATGTTGGCTTGGGAGGAATCAAGAAAAGAGTGCAAGCCATCAAGTGAGTGCATCTATCCTTCTTAGGTTTATATTCATAAACTCTCACATCTCTTACTGCTAACATGCTTGCGTAGATCTTTGCTTCACCCCGACAAGGAAGTGGAGTGCAACACAACCACCTCCTCGGCCCATTACAAGCTCATATTGAATTGCAAAAATGTAGCTGCCCTCTTGGATGATAAGCGCTATCTCATTTCTAGTGCCTCTGTTGGTCTGTTGTTACATGAGCATCCATGATAGAATATTTGTCATCGGTAGGGTCGATTATATTGTCATCCGCTTGTAGATTTTGAGCAACTATAGCAAGGCAATAGTCCTCTCTCAAGTCAAACAGTTCCATGATTTCATTAAACATTACATATTGATGATCACCGATGGGGATGGTAGGGAGCACATTTGTTGGCAAAGCTCCCTCTTGCAAGTGAACACCTTCTGAAACACACAGAGCACCACCTGCTGGTTGCATCAACTCATCACCAGTGACTAAACGGTGACTGCTCTCGACATCCTCTACTGTGACCCAGCATAGTATTCTGCAACTCGACACTTTCGATTATGTACGGGACATCTGATGTCATTCTTGAGGGACTGTAGTGGCAACTTGATCTGCTCTTGTAGAAAATATCTTTCTTTAAACGATCAAAACTGATATCCTTCATATGAACATATCGAAAATCCTCAAACTTAAATGTGTCGTTGATCATCTGTTGCTAGTATGTCTGATGAAACTCTGCAAGGAAATGTTACACTGAAGCCAAAAACCCTCGCAATGAGAAGGTAGGGTTGGAAACAGGCTTGAGTTCTTGCTCCCACTGCTGAATCACAATTCTATAAAGAAAATGGTACAACTTGTCTTTGGGTGCCTCATTAAATCAAGGCAGCTCCTCCTCTATCTCGATCTGAAAGGAATCCTTTTGTGGAGAGAGGTAAGAAAACTTGGGTTGTTGGTTAGGATAAAGATAGGAAGGCACTGGCTAACACTAGGGAGTACAAAGGGCGGATTGACGGGCCTTCTATATATAGACTTCTTAGGAACTCGACCAGGTCATTATATCCACCCTTATGATTGCATCAGTAACGGTGCAATGAATGCAGCACAAAGATCAAGGCAAGCTCAACCATCCCTATAACACGTGTCCTGGTTGGGTGAGTACCGGAGCTATATAAAGCATCTTGATTGCACACTCCAAAACTCGCTCACATCTACACCACGCAGGTATAGAGAACGAGAAGAGAGGAAAGGCAAAGCTTTCCCAGAAGATGATGGCGGAAATGAAGGAGGTCGAGAAAACGCTAGTTGAGGCAAAAGCTAGCTGAGACAAAAGCTCTTTGAAAGGAGCTGAAGAAGAAAAAAAAAGGAAACCAAAAGGCAAAGACTGAGGAAAACAACACTACAAAGATCAAGGACAAGAAACCACCAACGATAGAGGAGGAAGAAAAACAATTCTTATGGACAAACAAGATAGTGCATCAATCACCTCTTAGTCTTGTGTAATGGAGTTCTTGAAGATAATGCAAATGTCTTCATATCTTGTTTCTTTGTCTCTGCCTCTTTGTTTCTTTTTTTGCTTACTGATTATGAAGGAAGAGTTTGTATCAAAATGTGTCGCACAATGCAAGTGGGAGGTTTATGCCACACAGTCATTAATATGCTCGCACTCTACAACGATAGAAAAATATCATGCCACAATGCGCTAGGGATCTCTCTTCATGATATGGGTGGTCCCTATCGGGTTGTGACGCGACATCCAAATGTCGCACCACAACACGATAGGGAGGTGCATCCATGATATGGTGGGGCCTATCGTGTTGTGATGCGACAGGATGTCGCATCACAATGCAATAGGGAGACACGTCCACAATATGGGTGGTCCCTATCGCGTTGTGCATGACATCCAAATCTCGGGCCACAACACAATAGGGAGGTGTGTCCATGATATGGGTGGTCCCTATCGCGTTGTGGAGCGACATCCAAATATCGTGCCACAACACTATAGGGAGTTTCTCCATGATATAGGTGGTCCCTATCACGTTTTTATGCGACATTTAAATGTCGCACCACAACACGATAGGAAGGCATCACCACAACATGGTTGGTCCCTATCGTGTTGTGGCACGACACTCTTTATCTCGTTGCCATCAAGATTGTTGTGTCACAATACAATAAGGAGGTATGGCTGCAATACACTCCTCCTTCTTGCGTTGTGCCATGATATTTTTCCTTGTTGCGACACAACGCGAGGAGGGGGTTTGGTTGATCAAGGCCCATCCCATGTCGCATTGTGCCATGACAATGACATAGTTGACATGCAGTATGCCACGTGTCCATGCGGTGTGCATTCTTCCCAATGATGATGAGCGACTCAATTAATTATGGCCGCCGTCGCATGCATATCCCACGTTTAGTAATGATGATGATGTCCTTGGTGCTTATATAACGTTTTAATTTCTGTATGCTCCACTACTGTTTGACCTCTGTTCTCACCTCTTAGAGTCAACTTTTGCGACCTAACCTTCCCATTGCTCAATCTTCTTCTTATTTTTCCCCACAACGCTTTCCAGGGAAAACACTTGTTTCCATGGCTCGCACGAAGCAGACCGCAAGGAAGGTTTACCAGCAAGACAACCAACCTTCATCCTCAAGAGTTGCAAGGAAAATCCAGCCTAATCTTTGGGCAACAATGCGTAGTCGAAGGTACAAGTAGAACCAAAGCGTTCTACTTGAGTTGCACAAACTCCAGCAGCATATCTCTCTTGCTATTCCTAAGTTACCCTTCCAAGGAGTAGTTTGCCATATTTATGAGAGCGCGCATTTGGATTTTTGGTGGGCCAGAAGTGCGATGGGTTGCCTCCAAGAGGCAACTGAAGACTTTTTGATCGAGCTATTCCAAGACAGCTACGTCCTCATAGCTCATGCTCATAGAGTGATAGTGATGCACTGAGATATCAATTCTCTTGGGCTGTTACGCTTCAAGTACGACAAGACACTTGCACCAGTCTATTATTTGATAAGAGAATGGACAACATTTTGACAATCCCTCCAGTCACCAAAGTGAAGGTGTACGATGTGAGCACCACACGGTACACGTATGCCACACGTTTGAATGTGGAGCATACCCAAGAGCTACTTGTGGAAGAGTCTTCAGCCGAGTCAAATGAACGAGGGATGTTAGCAGCAACAATTGACCAAGCTAACACTGAGATCCTAGGTTTCCTCGGCCCAACTTTCGACGTAGCACTTTTGGTATGGGGCCAAAATTTGTATTTTCGTTTCGGCCCTCACAAGATAGCTGTTTTTCAACATAGTGAGAGGGAGCTTATGAACTAATTTTATCTCTGGTGCGCTATATTATTTTTGTAGAGGTATTTATTTGATTCTGGCTTATTGGAGATCCTCATCAATTGATTTTGTCAATTCGTAGCATGCTGGTTTTCAACCTTGCATGGAATCAACAATTCGAGGTAGCCGTTTTGGACTCACAGTTGTCATTTGTGCTTACCTCGGAGTCCACTTCCCTGATAGAAGTCGTTGATTGGTTTGAACGAGTCAACATGGACACGGTGAAAGTTTTACTTTTAGCTTACAACAAAAAGTAAGTATATTTTATCTCGCTACTCTTCAATATTTTGTATACTACGAATAGCAAACTAATTCCTTGTTTTGTGCAATTAGTTCACATTGGAGCCTTGTTGGACTAAACATTGAGCATTGCTACCTTCCAAATTTTGTGCATGGTTGTGAGGTCCCTGCCCCTTTTTGAGAGGAGTGAAGTACCTTTGATAGGTCTCCAATCCTGAAAAAGAAAAACCAACGGACATTGCCTTAGCTACTACGTAGCCACGGGCATGAACCGTTAGTGAAGGATTGGTCCTATCTCGCTATGGCGGAGCGTGACCACCATAACCCTATCTAAAAACTATCTATAATCAATTATACCTAAAAGTATAAATCTTAGAGTGACCAACCTGTGCGCTTTTTTCCCCATGTTTCAGAAGCACAGCCGCCAAGGTTTGTCTCTTTTAAGATTTATGACTAATAAAAAAAAATTCTAGCGTTGGAAAATTACCCGACTCATGATACCGTCGGGGTATCATTCTCCCACTTTCCACACCACACTCACCCTTCTTTTGTTATCTAATTACGACCACGCTGTTTAAACATACATGTTCCTTTACTTTATTTATGATACTGGTTCGTTAAAACAGCCCTTCAAACAGTATTACAAACAATAGTCAAACAAGAAGTCGTCCAATTTTAAACCAACAACCCTTGGATTAGATTCACTTAAGAATCTCTACTGGCGCTATTATGTCCGATCGATATATACATTATTTATAAAAACCCTTGTCCTCATGAGCATCCCATACCGCTCGACAAGTACTCGTTGTGCTAATCTGGATGTACTCCCACCACAGCAACAACGGTGTCAATCTGGGCGTCATCCTCACACCATGGCAAAACAAAATTGCAGTATCCAGCTGGGCTAATCTGGGTGTACTCCCACCACAGCATCAGCGGTGCCATCATGGGCGTATCTCACGCCTCGGCAACTGCCACATAATGCCAGCGCTAATAAGTAGAGAGACTTGAGAGAAACCATACCGAAGGTTTTGGACAAACATTCTTTCCTATAGCAACCAGTTTAACCAGACAATCTTTCCTACTTGTCAAACATATGCCGAGTTTCTTGGGGTTAAGCCCCGTGGTTTCGGTCCGTGTTTTCTTTTCATAAGGTAAATATTATATTTCTATGGTCTCACATATGCAATGATGCATAACTTGAAACTGCAATACTAACCTGTACCATAGCTCCGATTGGTCCGATTGGTGGAGCCATAGCATGTTCCGCAGGAGTTCCCCCGTTACTTGTACCGGCTTCATGATCATTAGTGCCTTGTGTTCGAGCACGCTTTGGAGCCATTTTTTTGTACTACACTTATGTTATACACTTAGAACTTTGAATTGGTCAATTTCCCTAGTAGTCTCCTTGTTTCCAAAGAGAGTCTGTAATTTGAACCCTCGTCAACTCGGATTCACACTTAGTGTTGTTGTTCTATGTCATCTAATTTCTATACATCAAATATTTGTTAATCTTAATTAATCAAAAATCAAGTGTGTAAATTGCGAGTGAAAGTTTAGGCACTACAACAAAAGAAGGTGTTATCGACGCTGCCCGTCGCTATGAGCGTTGCTATACGCGTCGCTGTGAAACCAGTCGCTATTAGCGACGTTGATAGCGACGCGTATAGCGACGTGCATAGCGACGCATATAGCGACGTTGATAGCGACGCGTATAGCGACGTGCATAGCGACGACCATAGCAAAAAAAAAAAATCTTGGGCAGAGGGCAGGTAGCCTGGCCTGTGCCCAGTTAAAAGATGGACACAGCCACAGCCAGACTTCCTGCCCTCTGCCCAAGAAAGCGAGCAGCACCAAAATATCAACCATGCTCCCGCGTGCAGAAATTTCGACAGAGTTCTCTTTGTTTTTACATAAACTTTTCAAAAAAAACCATATCATGTATACGCCTCCTACATGCTATCCATGTAGGATCTCACATGAGATTTAAGGCCAATGAAAGACAACCGTACCAACTGAAAAGCATAGCCATAACGAACCATAACCATAACTTAAAAGCATAACCATAACGAACCATAACCATAACTTAAAACCATAACCGGCTATAATCACTTTGATCAAAACCATAATGCAGATAACCATAACCATAAACAAAATTAACAATAACCATAAGCATAACCAGAAAGAGAAACAATAACTGTCTATACAATGACAATGACAATAATCATAACCATAAGGGAAACAATAACTATCTGAACACTAACTGTTTGTACAAAAAAGAGACACAGAAGCGTGTCTGTGTCTCACAAAGCATATAGATGAAATACGGTCCACTAATGATTAGGCATCGCAACCTGCACATAGGACAACGCACAAAATTAGTATTGATATTACTTCACATATACTGACTTAGTTAAATCAACTCACACATATTAACGTCTCACCTCAAGCGATCAGCGAGATTGTAAGGCCTCCCAGTCTACAGGCTCTCCTGAAGCTTCAAGATCATTCAGTACTTCATAGATACCTCTGCGATATCCATCTGACTCCTCCTCGCGTGATGGAGCTCGATGCATCACAAGATTCTGCGTTTATACAAAAATCAAAGTAATAAGAATACATGATTCATCGCGTTTTAAAAAACGCCATAGTTAAGATTGGATTAGAAACTCACAAACTCATAGCGAAAGGTGTTGAAGCCTCCGCTGCCAAGATGAGATGTCCCCCTAGTCATCTGTCGTACCTGCGCGGCCTCACGCTGCTGTCTGAACCGCGTGGCCGTTGTCCGTTGTCCGCTCATCCTCCCTGATCTGCAGCCACGTCTCGTGTGGGATGCCCGAAGGCTTTGGCGAGCCGGTCCTGAAAGCCTTCCGAGCTGCATCTCGTCGATGTTTGATGGTATCCCGTGCAACACCCTTGATCCACCGCGCCGAAACAACGGAAGAACCCAGAGCAGGCTGGTACTCTCTCAGGATGGTCTCCACTATGTAAGTGACTTTTTCCTTTTCTTGCTGATCCCAAGACGTCAGAATGCTGGTCGAAAACTGCAGCTCCACGAGCTGGCGAATCCGTTGTCGCATCTCAGTACCGACTCTATCCATGTCAACAGAACCATCTCCCCATACAGTATAGAGCTTGGAGGCACTAGGATCGTGTGCCCCCCAAGGTGTCCGAGGTGTGTCGAGAGGTGTGATTGGGTAAGACGGGGGTCGTGAGCGAGGAGGGGTCGAAGCATCTGTGGACCCTCCTCCACAGCAACCACCACCTCCACCTGACGATCGCCGAGATCGGCGAGTGCGCCTGTGCTGCGGAGATGAGGACGTACCCGCCTCTGCCCCACCCCTAGGTGTCGAAGCGGCCGTGATGGGAGAAGAAGGCGTCGTACCCATAGGTGTCCTGAACCCCATAGGCGTCCCCCCCTAGGCGTCGGTCCCTCGGGTGTTTCTTCTGCTGTCAATTTGTTGTGTTCTGAAATGCTTTCCATGCGACCACAGTGCCATGTATGTATGATACTTCCAGTCACATCCAATAGCCAGCTCTTCCTCTTCTAGAGATATGGGTTCTCCGATATGTCGAGCTGCTCTCACTGTCTTGTCCAACCATGCCATTGTAGGGAATTCAGGTAGAGGAGCGAGATAGTTTGGCAAGGGTAAACCTCTAGTCGTTCGACTTCGCCTGAAATCCTGTCGCTCTAGATTGCGTCTCTCTTTCTCTTCTTCGTACCTTTCAAGCCATTTTTGCATCGGCGCTGAATTTAGTTTTTTTCACCACATGCATAAGCCATGGAAGTTCTCAGCCCAATGAAAGTTTTCTACCTGATTGTAAACCGGACGGGGCCTCCATGTCCACGCCAGAAGATAATGTGGAGATGGATGAGCAACTTGAGAAAGATTCAGAAGCCTTGCATGGTTCTTGCTCAAAAAAGCGATCTCGATCTCTCTTTCTCTCTCGATCTCACTCTCGCTATCTCTCTTTCTCTCTCTCTCTCTCTCTCGATCTCGCTCTCGCTATCTCTCTTTCTCTCTCTATTTCCTTATTTTCCTATCTCTCTCTCTGTCTCGCTCTTCACTTCCCTACCTCTCTCTCTCTCTCTCTCTCTCTCTCTCTCTCTCTATATATATATATATATATATATATATATAACTCTCTTTCTCTATCTCTCTATTTCCTCTCTCTCTCTCTCTCTCTCTCTCTATATATATATATATATATATATATACATATATATATATAACTCTCTTTCTCTATCTCTCTAGCTATTTTCTATCTCTCTCTCTACTTACCTCTCTCCCTCTCTCTCTCTCTACTTACCTCTCTCTCTCTCTCTCTCTCTATCTCTCTCTACTTTCCTATCTCTCTACTGATCGAACGAGCGACTGAGCTAGAGAGATCTAGACGTCCACGACTGTGGAGGACTACACAACATCGACAGAGGCTGAATCAGAGGATCTAGCTAGGTCACTTTGGCTCGACATGCATAACGCTCGGTCAGACTACTGACCATGGAGGAGATTGATGAGATCCGCCAGCGACAACTGCTGGATCTCCTATGATCTACCTATCCCAGCTAGTTGGTTTAGCCGTTTAGTCCATACCCAGCAGTTTAGGATTCCATAATATTTTATTTTGTCATCTTCTTACTCTGACTTTGTATCAGATCCATCACATTGTAACTTTCTTGTCTCATGTCTCATAGGTCACTTTGGCCTTTCGAAGACGTTAATATAACATTTCATTTCATTTCTCTCTTTAATCATTTTTCTTTAATTTTAATTTCCTAAGCATACATTAATTCTCTATCTCTCTCTCTCTCTCTGATTACCTACACACACACACATTTCTCTCTCTCTCTCTCTCTCTCTCTCTCTCTCTCTCTCTCTCTCCTACTCCTATACACAAACCCCTCTCTCTCTCTCTCTCTCTCTCTCCTATACACACACACCTCTCTCTCTCTCTCTCTCTCTCTCTTTCCTACACACACACACACCACTCTCTCTCTCTCTCTCTCTCTCTCTCTATTTCCTACACACACACACACCTCTCTCTCTCTCTCTCTCTCTCTCTCTTTCCTACACACACACACACACACACCTCTCTCTCTCTCTCTCTCTCTCTCTCTCTCTCTCTCTTTTTCCTACACACACACACACACACACCGTGCTCTCTCTCTCTCTCTCTCTCTCTCTTTCCTACACACACACCGCTCTCTCTCTCTCTCTCTCTCTCTCTCTCTCTCTCTCTTTCTCTCTTTCCTACACACACACACACGATGTAGAGAGAGAGAGGGGGGTTGGGGGGGGGGGGGGGGGGGGGGGGGGGCATAATACCTGGGTAGCAGGTGGAGGCTAAGATTTGAGCAAAATGCAGGCGAAAATGGCCCCTGCTGCTCGCGGGTTTCGCTTTTTTTTCCTAAATTTTTTTGCGTTGCTATACGCGTCGATATACACGTGGAAAATAAAGCCTTTCCACGTGTATATCGACACACATTGCGACGCGTATATCGACACCTGCTAATTTCATCGCTATACGCGCGTCGATATCTCCATGTTGTGTTGTAGTGAGGACTGCATTACTTTTATGCATGATATTTCTAATCCAATTCTAACTTCCATTTCTATACTTCAACTAAATCAATTTTTAGTATTATTCAAAATTCTACTTAATCTAATTGACAATAAAATTGTTGAATGAGAATTTTATCATGTATAATCAGAATAAGATGAGTTTTCTTATGTATGAACTTTCAATTAACTATGCATAAGTTAATAGTGAAGATGTACTAACTAGAGAGAGTAGGTATACTTAGAGAGATTAAAGTAAGAGAAAACATACACACACATCGTTTCTAAAGTTAATTGAATCTTACTAATCCATTAGAAAGATTAGAGTAAAAGAGAACACACACACTTCCTTTTCTAAAGCTAATTGAATCTCACCAATCTATTAGAGAGATTAGAGTAAGAGATAGCACACACACACACACACACACACATATCCTTCTTAAAACTAATTGAATCTTACTAATCTATTAGAGAAATTAGAGTAAGAGATAACACACACACACACACACATATCCTTCTTAAAATTAATTGAATCTTACTAATCTATTAGAGAAATTAGAGTAAGAGATAGCACACACACACATATCCTTCTTAAAACTAATTGAATCTTACTAATCTATTAGAGATATTAGAGTAAAAGATAGCACACACACACACATATCCTTCTTAAAACTAATTGAATCTTACTAATCTATTAGAGAGATTAGAGTAAAAGATAGCACACACACACACATAGCTAATTGAATTTTACTAATCTATTAGAGATATTAGAGTAAGTGATAGCACACATACATCATTCCTAAAGTTAATTGAATGCTTAATTAATATGCACCTTATTAGTCCACTAGAGTTTTTGCTCTCTTAGTGGTTTGTGGACGCCTTCTCTCTAAGAAAAGTGGCAGCACTTCGTGAGCACTGTAGAGGCAATCTCT
Source organism: Adiantum capillus-veneris (assembly GCF_014529385.1). NCBI lineage: Eukaryota > Viridiplantae > Streptophyta > Polypodiopsida > Polypodiales > Pteridaceae > Adiantum > Adiantum capillus-veneris. The sequence continues at coordinate 53,356,206 of NC_140953.1, read as the reverse complement.
ATGTCTAAAGTGTGAGCATGGATGCTCTATTTATAGCAGAAAAGAAAATGTCCATTTTTTTTCCAAAAAAATAAAATAAAAGAAAATTCCTCAAAAATCATACCCACGTTTTTGGTACCCATCAACTTGACCACTTTGTCATTATCATCAAAAGATAAGGCCACACAGCTCCCCCTCATTAAGATTTGTCAACACTAGCCTCTCCTTTTCATGTGACAGTGTGTCCCACTTTGTCCTCTCCTATGTGAGTCCATGTGCCTTCATTTGTCATCCCTGTGTATTCTTTTGTCTTTATAATTATTTTATTTATTTCCTTAATGATAATTTACTTTACATTTTTAAGTTAAACTTTAAAGTTTTATATTAACTTTACAGTAGTAAAAGAAAATTCTACAATCAGTAAATAAGTCTTGCAATAAGTTAGTTAATGATTCATATAGCTAAACATGTCAGAATTTTGTAGCGTAAATTTTAAATTCTAGATTTTCTCAACCTATGATTCATAATTTGAACTCGAATATCTTAAATAATGAGTCATGGTTAAAAAAATTCAAATGCGTAATAGAACTTGTGTGAAATTTAAAAGTAGAAACCTTACAATGGTTTTCATGGGAATGTTCGAAGGTACGTAGTTACTTGTTTCTTGATTCTGCGATTTTGATGCAATGTGTGGTCACCATATGTTATGTCTTGCAGGTCTATTCAGAAACTTGTTGCTGCATGGGAAGCATTGACCCAAGACAACGTTTGGGAAGATATGTTGATTTTGAGTTATGAGGTCCCAAAACAAGGTGATGGACATTCTTGTGAATGGAGAGTTCTTGCAAATGTGGAGATTCTTCTGGAACGCATTTATGCTGAGAAGCATAGCAGTGTAAGTGCAATGTTTTGCTTTTGTAATCCTTGCACACATGATTTCTTTGAATTACATATAAAAGCTAGGGAATTTATTTGCAGGCAAGGAACCTGGCAGATTATTTGAACGTCCATGTGGAGGCATTCAGGACAACGATGATCCAAAATACGATCAATCTTGTGGAGACATGTCCTCTAGGAGGTTCCAATGCATTTGTCGTGCCACCATCACGACCACAACTTCAGCCTCCACCTCAGAGATACGAAGCAGCACCTCAACCAACGACAGACCAAGCGCCTGGACTTGCCTCTCCTTGTGTTTCTAGCCACAACTTCTAGTCTTTTTGTGATACTCGATTTTACCAAGGAAGACAAGGCCATTGTACAATCTTTTCCTCAACCCCAAACCCCTCACCCAACCCTCAGACCGTCTCTTGAGCCTTACATTCCAATCATGATAATCAAGCCCGAGAGCGCTCCCCTCAATTGTAAATGAGAGCTACTAATCAATGGATTTAATTGGACATTACATTGTACATTGTTAAACCCAATGTGAAAACAACTTGAGTCAATTTTGAAAAGATAATTGTTCTTAGACTTTATTTGCAAGAAATTCCTTAACAATGCATTTTTGCATGAATATAGATTGCAAGCTTGTTGTCAACAGCTTTCTTTGATATTCGCAGTTTAGAGCAATATGATATACTGTGTGAGCCGCCTTCATCAATCAACAGTTGCATTGCACTAGAAGCAGTCGGTCATCCTTTATCTCTACGAACAATGTCTTCTTCTCCTTTCTCTTAGGCACATGTACGACAATTAATCGAACAATTAGATTAGACCAATATTTTGTGATGATAACCAGTAAGGAAATAACTAACACATCATTAATGTTTATATACAAAATATACTATATTTTGCATGTTGCACTGGAAAAGAAATTTTGGAGGCAAGATGAGGTCAACCTCGTTCTCCAAACGCACACTTGTCATAGTGTCACATTGCCTCGAATGCTAAGAACAGTTAGCAGATCAGGTCCACACCATACCTCAAGCATTCTCAAAGGATTGTTCAGGTCATCAATTAAATCTTGGTACAAAGCTACCAGATGACCATTCACTCGATGCCACCTTATATAGTAGAAGGAAGCTATGAAATTTTGAGAAGCTATCATGCACTTACACACAATAGACTTCTTATTTACCTTGCATAAGATACCATCAAAATCATGGACATCCCAAGATTCATCCAGAAAATCGAGGCATTTCTTTGTCTTGCAGAGTAGCATAGTTCCAGTCTTCCTAATCTCTTCATCATGGAAAAAATTGATGAACACATTCATGGGCATGAATATTGAAACACATACTAGTCGACTAGCATTATTTGGTCTTAAGCACTTTTGTATTTCCTGATGGAGCTTTAGTCTGAAACACTCAGAGGTTTCAGATGAAGGGATTGGCCACGCTGGACTTTCCTTCGAAGGAGCCGGGAGATATTCTAGAGTGCCGAAGCTAAGCGCAAAACGTGGAGCATTATAAAAGTGGTCGAAGAAGAAAACCCCCCTTTCAGCCAACGCTCTTCTGGTGCTAGTGTTATAGAGTAACTCTCCCAAAATTGCCTGGAATGCATCAAAAATGCCAATAGTGCAATCCACATGGTTGATAGTCCTCTTTGTCAGAAGGATAAATATCTGCAACTGGCAGGTTAAGCACACAATACACGAGTGCAGAGTAAAATGTGTTGTGGATATAAGAAAACTTACAATTTGGTTGTTTTGTTGGAAATCCTGTCGGGCGTTGTTCAATGAGAACCTCTTTGATTGTTTTGCTCGTTTGTGACAAGCAAAAGTTTTTCACCCTATCTTTATAATTGTTGACAAACTTGTTGCCCGTGCGCTTTCTCTTCCTCGTCTGCAAGAGAACCCAACTTTCAACTGTAATAGTGGTGGAAAGCCATAGACAGTTGTCCAAATCAAAGCTGTTGAAAATTTTGACAGACTTAATACTTGCAGATGGTCGTCGAGGTTTTTTGTTCTCCATTAGTGATTCTTCTATGGCAAGATACAGAGCACAGATGTGAGAGGGGGAGTGTTTCTGAGTGCAAACACAATACAGTCAAATGCAAGCAAAATAGTTAGTTGAGTGCAAATGAATGAGAATGAGCGGGAATACTATAAAGTCTCTCCTATCGAAAAAGTGTGCACAACTGCATTGAGTGTGAGTTATGGTACATTTGTCCTATATTTGGTCTTGACAAGAAAGATTTGAGAAAATCAAACGTATATTAGGGTTAAGGTTTTTTATGCAGCTAAAATTTGTTTTTTGAAAATGCTGAAATTCGAGATAAAAACAAGGAAAATCTGAGCTATTGTTACGATAGCCCGCCATCTATTGGTCGCGTTGCATTCTCTCTCTAGCGCTAAAAGGACCAAATTTGAGTCCAAACTTTCCGTAATGCAGGCTCCCAGCCCGTCTAACGTAACTCGAGGGTGCCTATAAAGGGCTATGGCTGGGTGGAGAGTTTGTTAGAATTAGGGTTACATGAAAACTCACACAACTTGGAGAAGACAAAAGGAAGCTCAAGGCACACAACAAAGAGTGTATTACTTAGTGTACAATGGAAAGATAAGATATCCCTAGAGTGATGGGCGTATACACAATGCACAGGGGGAAAAACATCCTAGCAAGGGAAAAAATGCCTCGGCGGTCCTAAGTGTGTTCACACACATCACTACCACATGTATATGGTAACAAAGTTGGCATTCAAGCTCCCATTGGTCTCATATTGGTATCATAGCTTTACTATTCTTAGAAGGTGTGGTCTTTTTTTGGCTTAATCATGCAAGCCTTGGAGAGAAAGGCATGGTCGCTTAGCAGACCGAAAGAGGAAGAGCCCCACATGTGTAGCATCCCTTGGGGCATGGAGGAGAAAGGGATCGACCTGCACAAAAGCATAAGATCTTTCTATCTACATGCTCGCACTATTATGAGGAAGCTTTTCTGTCTTTGCAGCAGCTCGAACCGAGCTTGGTGGAGGGGGCTCTCTCTCTCGTTCATTTCGATGCTCTTTGTAGCTCGTCGCCATGGAGGAGCTTTGAGCCTTATTTCACACTAAGCACCCAATCGGTCGAGTGGCTTAGGGAAATTCAAAGAAAAAATATTAAGGGAAGGTGATCATAGTCTGCAGAGCCCCCCCCCCCCCCCCCCCCCCCCCCCCCCCCCTTCTCGAAAGTTCTCAAGGCAAATCTACCCGACTGAAGTGGTGGCAAAGGCATTTAGAAAAAACAAGTTCAACCATTTTTTTGCAAGTTTAGATAACATACAAAGAATCATAGTCCCGTACATATTTTTATAAGGTTGAGGTTTCATTGCTCAACAAATTACCAACACCTACGAATGATTCACAGGTTCAAGTGGTGGGCCAAGCTTGAGGGGAAGGTCGATGACAACACCTACGAACGATTTGCATGTTCAAGTGGCGGGTCAAGCTTGAGGGGAATCTTGATGACAACACAGTCTCACAAAATCTTTTGGTTTTTCACAGTCGGTCTTTTTCGACGGGCGTGTGAAAATCGGCAAGATTAGCAGTTGAACGATTCATCCCAATAGTTCAACATCGACATTGAAGGTTTTCTACGAATGGTGAAATTAAATTGGCAAGGCTAACAAAGTTTTCTCTAAGGTACCTCTTTCTCTTCTAGCACAACATAAAACCACCATGGATTCGGACATTGACATGCAACATACGTTTGCCTTTAAAAATCCTGCCATCTACTGCCCCGTGGTTGACTATTCTCACGAAGGGTATGCGTGCGGCACCATGGCTAGATGATGGCTACAAATTGCTTGACATTCAAGAGTTTAGAGCATTGCAAACACATGTGACTGTTTTAGAGTCTAATTTTACAAAATTGAATGCAAATGTCACTAAAATGTCTGATATGTTTATGCAATTCATGCAACAGTTGGACAAGGGCCCAATAAATGAGTAGACATGGGTTTTTGCATCCCCCGGTTCGAGCGGGAGCACACCTAGTCTACAGGCACAAGGCTCCAATCTAGAGAGGTTGCACCTTCTTTCCCAAAAAGAGGTGGATGACTTATTGAAAAATACCAAGCCACTGATTTTTAGGGGAGAGGAGAGGAACACAACAAAGATATATTGTATATATTCTTGAGTAAATGAGATGGGATTGATGATCTTAGACGTACTCCAAATGCATTCAAGGCACTGCAAACGAGTCTGACACTAGAAGGCATGGCCTACAAATGGTAGATGTCTCTCAAGGAGAAGGGCCTCTTACCACAATCATGGGTAGCCTTCCAGATTGTGTTTAGGAAAGAATTTCTACCCACCAATGAAAATGACAAAAATTGGTATACATGAGATAAGTGCTCTATGCGTCCGCATAAGACACTGTTGGAGTATATCTTGCAAGATTGTGATGTCATTATCAAACTGGAAGGTCTTGATACTTCTAGTAAGTGCGTGGATTTATTCTAGCTATTGTGGATCCATTGAAGCCATTCGTTTTAGAAATGGATGCCAGTAATCATCATGCTATTGGAGTGGTCCCTCTACATGAGGGAAGGCCAATTGCAAGAATCTTGATTCTACCCAGCATAATTATTCTGCTTACGAAAGGGAACTCTATGCAATGGTGTCGACTTTGAAGACATGGTGACATTATTTGTATGGAGCTTAGTTTGAAATTGTGTTTGCCCATGAAAGAATAACATGGTTTAATAGCAAATAGATTTGAAGGGTTGAAAGGCTAGGTGGGTTGAGATTCTTCAGGAGTATGATGCAAATCTCCGATATCGTAAAGGACGATACAACGTGGTAGCTGATCCTCTTAATCAAAAACTGAGATGAATTCTCTTCTCTTTATCGAGCTTCAAAATGAGTTTCCGAAATCTCTCAAGGGAAAATGTGAGCATGTCAAGGCATACTCTAAAGTGTGGAGCCATGTGCAAATGAGGGATCCTTCTCACTCCAATGTTGGCAGTGTACCTTTAACCTCCACACTTGGTTCTCCTCTTTTGAGTGATGAGCTGTAGAGATAGAATAATTCTTCCATAGATGATGGGTACCTACTCCAAAAGGGAAGAGTGTGTGTACCGACGAACACAGACATTCGGTGCCAAATTCTCTATGAGTGTCACGACAGTCCAAGTGAGGGACACCCAAAATTAAGAAAACTTATGCTCTTATAAGACTATATTTTTATCGGCTAGGTTTACACAACTATGTTCAAGACTATGTCTTGCATTGCCATAAATATCAAGTAAATAAAAGTAGAGCATCTGGAGGCAGGATGTCTCTTGCATCTATTAGAGATTCTCAATGGAAAATGGGAAAGTATCTCTATGGATTTCATTGGGTCTACCAACCAATGTACAAGGTCACGACTCAGTATTGGTGGTCGTAAACTGATTGACTAAACTTTGCAAGTTTATTCCAACCAAATCCACATTTAAGACTCCAGAGTTAGCTAAGTTATTTGTGAAAAATCTGTACAAGTTGTATAGGTTTCCAAGTAGCATCATGAGTGATCAAGATCCCAAGTTTAACAGTCACTTACATGTTGTATAGGTTACCAAGTAACACCATGAGTGATCGTGATCCCAAGTTTAACGGTCACTTTTGGAGGGTCGTCTACAAACGATTGGGTATACAACTCAACATAAGTACTCCAGATCATCCTGAAATGGATGGTCAAATTGAACAAGTCAACGAAGTGCTAGAGAATATGCTACGAGCATATTGGGAACATTATCTTCCTATTCTCGAGTTTGCATACAAGAGCGCTAAGCTTGTCACAACTAGTTTTAGTCCTTTCATACTCATGTACAGTTTTCAACCTAGGTCATCAGTTACGGTAGGGTTGGTGACTGAAAATCTTATATCGGTCAAGGATTTCCTCCAAGACCATATGGAAATGCTAAGACTGGCTCATCAGAATATTGACAAGCATAGGATTGGTATGAGACGTTGTACCTTCACGGAAGGAGAAGAGGTATTTTTGCGTGTGCCATAGCATTCAAAAAGTATGAAGACTAAGCCAACACCTAAGTTATCTTCGAGGTATTGTGGGCCTTTTAAGATACTCAAGCGAGTTGATGATATAAACTATAAACTCTCATTACTTGCGCACTGTCATATTCCTCCAATATTTCATGTAAGTTGTTTACATAAACGCTTACATAAGGATAACAATGTCATTGATCAACAAACTCTGGTTGATTTTATTGAACCTCCTACTTAGCCGCATGAACCTGAGCATATACTCGACTACCATGATCTACGTACGTGTCATCAAGTCCGTCGACAAGCATTAGTCAAGTGGAAAGACAGACCCGAGGAAGGTGCCACTTGAAAAGCCATTATTGTTCTTAAGAAGAAATTTACTGCTTTTGAATTCGAGGACGAAAACGCTTCTCCAAAGGGGGAGCAATGTAAAGACAAGGGCCAGAGGCCATTGGCCGGTCTGAACGCAGCTCAAGGGTGCCTATAAAGGGGTATGGCTGGGTGGAGAGAGGCCACAGGCAGGTTTGAACGCAGCTCAGGGGTGCCTATAAGGGCTATGGTTGGGTGGAGAGAGGCCACATGCCGGTTTGAACGCAGCTCGGGGGTGCCTATAAAGGGCTATGGCTAGGTGGAGAGTTGGCATTTAGGCCCCCAATGGTCTCATTGTGTGTGTGTGTGTGTGTGTGTGTGTGTGTGAGAGAGAGAGAGAGAGAGAGAGAGAGAGAGAGAGAGAGAGAGAGAGAGAGAGAGAGAGAGAGAGAGAGAGAGAGAGAGAGATTCCAAGAGTAGGCAAAGGGAATTTCCAGAGCCTAGGAACTGCCACGGCTTTGGCAGCAACAAAGCTGTGGTTTTCATTATTAACAATGAACCAATTTGCAGAAGTAAGCCATGATTGGCCTGGAGTAACGTGATGGAAATACATAGAGTAACGTGATGGAAATGTTGTTGGTTGCTAGGTAGTAGGTGATGTAGAGGGCTTGATTGATGTGGCCTTGATCAGGGAAGGAACGATTAAGACATGAGGAGATTTAGCAATGTGGATGTCTTTGTGATAAGCATCAGTACAGGAATCCACATCCTTAAGCACTTTTATTGTAAGCTATTAAGAATTAAAGGGTAGTATATAGCTATTGTTGGTAGGTAGATAGCGTAGGAGAGAAGCTGCAATATACACCATGCTCTCTTCCCTTGCCATTGATTGCTTGCAAAGCCAAAACATGACATGGCCATATTGAAGGAGATGTGATACCCTTGTTGCTGCATATTGCCGATGATAGAAAATCTAGAGTTGATTCTGGCGGTGAAGCCAAAGCAATAGGTACCTGCTTCAGAATCAGATAGGTCTCTGATGGCCTATTTGCTAGTAGAGAGAGCGTCATCCCACCTGCCAAGTGAAGTTCCACGGTGGGTACGACCACCGACGACATCCCAACTCCCAGTGCGTAGCATGTGTCGAAAAACAAGAAGCTCCCAACCGATGGTAGATTGCGGACACCCGGATCGCAAATAAATTGCGTAGAGCGGAATAGGCTGACACCACTAGTCGCATAATCGACCTCCTTGAATCCAATATCACTCCAGTAGTGCCGCTCAACTGGAGAGCGAACGCAAACGATGCCATTTAGAGTCGTAATCTGCCCACACTAATCCCTTCCAGCTGAACATAGTATGTGCCCAATCTTGCATTCTTGAGCAGGGGAGTGAAGGTGGATACTCTTGGAACTGCACTGCAAGGTAAGCTGGCTGGAGCCCCTGTCAAACCGATCAAGAAGGTAGCAGGAGAATTCTTGCTTCAGCTGAGTGGGAAGAGATAGGCAGCCAACACTGAGTCCCAGCAAGCCCGACACATAGAAAAAGAGACCCTCGATGCTGTATGCAAGCACTTGGATGTATGCACAAGAAGATTTAGAAATTTTCTCATGTAGGAAAACAAAGTCTTTTTTAGTGTTTTTCATACAATGCATAACATGATGACCTCTGCTCGAGAGGCACCGCATACCTAGCTAGGTACGATTGGGGGTAGGGGACCATCACCCCCCCCCCCCCCCCCCCCCCCCCCCCCCCACACTCGGGCCGGTGGTCTCCTGCCCCCAATCGTACCTAGCTAGGTATGCGGTGTAACCCTCACAGAAGCTCATGGTGTTCACGTAAGTCACAATGTGGGAATTATTGTGAGAATTTGTCCACAACTTCTTGTGATGCTTGAAGCTAGTCATTGAAGCACATAATACATTGGAAAGGGAGGTGTTGATTGCGGGCAAAGGGGGGGGGGGAGAGAGAGAGAGAGAGAGAGAGAGAGAGAGAGAGAGAGAGATTGGATGCGCTTTCCAAGGAGCTGCTATAGCTTTCCACTGTCACACACGTCCAGAGGACGTCTCCCTCCGCGGTCTATTGGCGTGCCATGTCATGGACAACAACCCCTCGCAGTTGGGCGACCCCCCCACTCCGCCTACGTACGACTAAGAAGCATTCTGGCAGCTCTGATTCGTCAGTTTTCTGAAATGATTATTCTTTTTCTATTATTTATGTCTGCCTTGTCTGATTAGGTAGTGAGACATTATTCTTTCACTGAAAATGGGCGCCTGCTCAAGCGTGCCATGTCACGAATGGGAGCCGACAGTGTAGCCTTAGTCCAGAGGGTTCAACTGGTTTGAATTTTTGAAAGATGGACGCGAGGGGAAGTAGGAGCGTGGGAGGCGTTGGATGCTGTATCCGTCGAACGGCAAAGCCTAAGCGATCCGTGTCAACCAATCTGATTGGTTGAACGAAATGAAGTCGTATACATAAGATCGGAGGATCGTTAGGATCGCACTCGTCCCGTAATTTTTCAATACCTTCCTCTGTTCAAACACACTAGAGCAATGGCGCCCAAGTCTAAGGAAGCTGCACCTGCAGAGGCCGAGCAGAAGGCCTTGAAGACGACGAAGGCAGGAAAGAAACCAGCCGGCAAGAGGCCCGCAGCAGAGAAAAAGCCTGCAGCCGCCAAGGAGAGCGGCGAGAAGAAGAAGAAAAAGAGGGCGAAGAGCACAGAGACGTACAAAATCTACATCTTCAAGGTGCTGAAGCAGGTTCACCCAGAGACTGGCATCTCGTCCAAGGCCATGGGCATCATGAATTCCTTCATCAATGACATTTTTGAGAAGCTTGCGCAGGAAGCTGCTCGCCTTGCTCGCTACAATAAGAAGCCCACTATCACTAGTCGGGAGATCCAGACTGCTGTACGGCTCATCCTGCCTGGCGAACTCGCCAAGCATGCCGTGTCTGAGGGCACCAAGGCCGTCACCAAGTTCACCAGCGCTTGATTTCTGTTGCATTCAAAACTTCTTATTAATCGGTGTTTATCAACACCACCATTCCTTCGAGGCTTGTTGTTGCTCTCTATTACGTTTACTGAAGTCGATGCTCCGCCTCAAGAAAGGCAGAAGAGAGCAACGACAAGTCTCCCTCTAGAAAGGCTACCATAGCAAGTTTATGACTGATAATTTTTACCATGGACGATTAGTAACCTCTTGCCTCTAGTTGCATGTGCTCCCTCCTTCATTATAGCATTTGACGTTGTGGATTAGGATATTGCTTTGGGTGATAATGCTCGTAGCGAATATGAAGAATTGGGGGGAATTTCTTGGTTTTGCTATACAGTCTTCTCACAAATTCTACATAGTGCATGTGATGTATATGTGAAGAGGGATATCCAAACTATCTTGAATATTTGTGTCTTTGGTGCCCCTACAAGGACCCATAGCTATATCATTCTTTGATAAATTGTGCATGCATATAATTGTCTGTAGATTTCCTTCCATGTCATTTTACCTTACCTTCCAATTTTCTCAATATCTAGCTCTTTCCATGCTCCTTGTGCCTAATAACTTGGTATGTTGAAGTGAAGGAAGACCCAATTCAAAAGATTGAATTCTTATATATTTAACCTCAATAAGGCATCCAACCACTAAATGAGTTTCCTAGTTTGAAAAGGTATTTGTTGGATTGTTTATCCCTTGCATCATAAGAGGTGTGGTTGACATTGTCTAGATTTTTCAATAGTAGCAACAAATGTGACATTCCATTTATCTATGATTGGTGAAGATTATGTAGATTGATCATTGCTCTTTACAAAATCCTTTTTTAGAATATGTTTTTGTAGGTAAACTTGAGGTCCTCACCATGATAGATATTTGTAATGTAGGTTTCTTGAGCATTTTCACGACTCTATGGTTGACCATATATCTTGTTTGATTTACAAGAGGGCTTTAGCAACAAAGGCCACATCAACTTTCCTTGCATGGCCTTGATGAGCTGATTGTAACTTTGCCTTTTGATTCCAAATTCATTCGTAGTGCTTTGAACTTCCTCTTTGTCTATTCTTGAACTCTATAAAGAGTCCATTGATGCACTTGTCTTCTTAATTCACTTCACACTAGTCATGTTTTAGGTAATCATAGGAGGAATGATGTCACAAAAGTATTGTGGAGCTTCTTATACAAGGGATTAGGAAAACTAGCATTCATAGTAGCACAATTATTAATCATATTAATTAATTTTGTAAGAGAATAGACTCAATGATAACTTGATTAGAAATGAAAAATAACATTGGAAAGTGTGTACAAATGAATCGCTACTTAAATAGTATTGCTATATGGCTCTCAAAGATCACATATAAGTATCTTCTCTAAAGATTAAGGGTAGTTTGTAAAGGGTAAGGTAGTGTGAGTGGGATTCCTTTTTGGACTTTTGTGCAACTCAATATACCATGTGTGCTAAGCATATGTCTTAAGACTTAACATGTTTGTAGAGTGACTAGATTGTTGAAGTACAAGAGGTCATGCTCATAGTATTTGAGAGGTCTATGCCAAAAGCAATGATTGCAATAATCCTTTCCTTGGACTTTGGATTTTATTGAAGCAAAGTAAATCAAGACTCAAATCTCATACTTTGAGATCCTTACAAATTAAGATATGTCTCAATTGATATAGTGTCACATAAACTAAAGAATACTCATTTCAATGAAAGAAGATAATACATTAATAAATTCACTAAAGTGATTAGGAGGGATGACATAGCAAAGTAGTTTTGCCGCAATTAGCATGCAACTCACTTTCGATCTCATTGGTGTGGACATAAGCTCTTGTAACCCTTCAGAGTGTAAGCGGTTGGAAAGTTTTCCCTTGTGATGGGAAAACCACAACATCAAACTTTCCTTTGCAAGGGCCTAAATAGGAAGGTAACTCCTTAAGGATTTATTCTCAACTATCCTTTGATTCATATATATATATATTCAAGGTAATGGAGAAAAGCCTAGCAAACCTTCCCATGCATCTCTTTAGGGATTGTTATAACGATAACTTTGTTATGATGATTCCAAAGGAGGTTGAACAAATGAAGTATCAAGAATACTTGACATGAGAAATCATCATGGATATGAGACACGAAACTGAACAAAATATGGGTCCAAATGAAAGAACATTTGTTAGTATGGTCATCCAATAGGGAAGCACGACTCAAGATAGCCACCTCAACGATGAGAATTGGGAGAAATGTAAAAACCACCATTAATTGGAGAAGAGAGGTGGACATTAGGATGATAAGATGTTCACATGAGTTACATTTACCAACTAATTGGTTTGAAGGCTTAGTGGGACAAACATCATCCAAGGATCAAAGGAATCCTTAATAAAAATGAAAAAAATTAAATTGATAGTTCTAGACAATGAGGAAGGGCTAGATGGAATTTCTTTGGTAGAGAAAGATTGGCTAAACCATCTATGGGAATGAGTGAGGGAAGTGAATGATAGAAGCCTAACTCTAAAGTCGACTCCAATAAAGATAGATCAACCACCCATGGGGTTGAATGAAAAATCTATGTATGGAATTTGGGGATCAGTGCTATCAAGCCTATCAAAGGCTCAAACAATCAAGACATTATCCTTATACTTGGGAGAAAACAAAGAAAAATCATTGGTTTGTAAAACCACAAAATTGAATAGATGAAAGTAGATTTTGGAGAGCTTGCAATCAATCATGTCACTCACATTCAATGGACCATCACATTGGGTGAGTTGTTGAAGATAAGACCACATCTTTGAAGAGATCTACAAGGTATCTTGAGAAAAATGGGCAGATGGGATTAACCAAGGAGAACTTTGAAGAGTTATGTAAAGAAGAATCGTAGGAAAGAAATGTTAAATTTGTGCCTATGATCAAAGTAGAAGTTTAATGTGAAGGAAACAAGGGAAACATGACCCTTCCAGTACAATACTATGATGTAACGACCATGGTTGATCTAAATAGTGGGATAGGTATTGTCATCACAATGAAAGCAGTCTGGGAAGCTTGGGAAAGACTAGCAATAAGACAAATATGCATGAAATTGCAATTGGCAATAAATGATCACATTAAGAAACCTACAGGATTACTGGAAAATGTGATAGTTAGCTCTTGTGAAATTAACTATCAACACTCTTTTGCCATTGTAGATTTTGGGAAAAAACTAAACTGTAGAATCATTTTAGGATGACCTTTCATGAGACAAATATAATTGGTCCAAGATTGGGAAAACGACTTTCTCTACTTGAAACTAGTTGGATCAATTGCATGGGTAAGCATGAAAGACCATTCATATAAGGATGTTTTGAGAACACTAATCCAAGAGCTGGATTTAAGAAATTGAGCTTTAACTAAACTACTGTCGTGGGTGAACAAAGACACATCAATTTGGATCTGTGGAGCATGTGCTAAGAGTGGTAGTATACATTGAGAAGATTGTATCTTAGATAGAGAGGTGAATGATGCTGAGTATATACTAGAACCCCTTTTGAAACACTTGTTTGAACCATTTGAGTGGACTCAAATTTTGGCCATTATGAATGTATGCATCAATGAATCCACACCCACACAATTTGGTGATGAGTAGGGATACAAAATAATTCTTGTCTAGATGGTATCCATAGATTTGATCAAGGAACAACATGTCTTCTCTGATCACTACTATGATGCCAGTGATGAATGCAAGGAGGACACACCTAGGACTGTGGAATCTAAATGTGAAGAGGAACATGTGTGGGCCAATCTACTACTCAAGGAAGGGAAATAAGTTTTCTTTGAGTATTTGAATTAGTATCACAGACGTCAACAGAGGTATCGTAGGAAATGAGAGAACATATTGAGACAAGAACAGTCAGTGCCAATATTCAAAGACAAAACTCAAGTCCTGATGATGCTAGATGCCAAAGATTGTATCAAGAATAAGATCAATTGCAGGTAACCTATTTTAGAGAAAGAAAAGAACACAAATTAACAAAACACAACCACACCAAAATTGATCAAACAAGAAGAAACCAAAGAGAAGGAGCCTATAATAACAAAACCGAAGTGAAAAGCCAAGTACAAGGAGTTGAAAAGACCCTTAAATCACATTATAAAAGGTCCACTTTGCAAGTTGATAGATCATAGTGGAGCAACCAATGAGGCAGCCCAAGGAATGAGGAGAATCCTATGAGGGTCCTACAAAATGCCAAATGGATTGACCTAGCAGAGCTTGGAGAAGACTCAAAGAAAATGTACATAGCTACATATTTTTCTCAAGAAGAAAAAGAAATCCTCATTAAAACTTTGAAGGAGTAAATGGATGTGTTTGCTTGGTCTTACAAAGATCTCGAGGGAGTAGATCCTGAAATCTATTAGCACACTATCCCTATGAGAGATGATGCTAAACCGAGTAGACAAAGGCCCTATACCTTAATGACACATTTGCTAAAAAGATTAACAAAGAGATAGAGGACTCAAGGAAGCCGAGTTCATATAAAAGATCGAGCACACAGATTGGGTATCGTCAATTGTGCTAGTACCAAAAAAGAACAGAAAATTCAGAGTGTGTGTTAACCTCAAGAAGGTGAAGGTAGCTACCATACAATATAGCTATCCTCTTTCTAACTTTGTTCATGTTTTAGAGTGGGTAGTTGAAAAAGAAGCCTATAGCTTCTTGGATGGATTTTTTGGTTACAACAATTGGCTATAGATCCCAAAGATCAACATAAAGCGGCTTTTGCTATAGAATGGAGAATTTTTGCGTATAGAGTCACGCCTTTTGGGCTAACCAATGCACCAACAACATTCCAGAAACTAAAGAGCTATGCATTCAAAGAGTATCTGCAAAATTTCCTAGAAGTTTTCATGGATGATCTTTGTGTGCATTCTGCAAACTGAGAACCATTTTGAGCACCTCAAGTGTATCTTTAATAAATGCCATCTATATAGGATTTGTTTGAATCTTGAGAAGTGTAAATTCATCATGAGACAGGGAAAACTTCTTGACATACTGTCTTGAAAAATGGTATTGTTATTGATATGAAAAAAGTGGTAGCAATTGTTGAGATGCCTAGATCGACGAGTGTTAAGGAAGTTCAGGCATTCATGGGACATTGTGGCTATAACCGTAGATTTATCTACATGTATGCTGTCATTACAAAACCCATTTATGGACTTATTACTCACTTTGAATGGACTGAAGAATGCAAAGCGTCTTTTCAAAAGCTTAAACAAGCCTTGTCATCAACACCAATATTGAAGACCTCAGATTGGAACAAAGTTTTCCATGTGTATATCAATGCTTCAAACTTTGCTATTGGTTGCATACTAGCCCAACCCCAGGAGAGGGGACATTTGATTTTCCTAATTCATACGCTAGCAAGAAGCTAAACATAGCAAAAAAGAACTACACCACAATTGAAAGGGAAGGAATAGAAATGGTGTACGCGGACAAGAAATTCCAACATTACTTATTGGCTAATAAGTTTTTCTTCTTCATGGACCACCAAGCCTTACTCTATCTGGTCAACAAGCCATGCAATATTGGTAGGATTGTAAGATGGTTTATCATCCTAATGGAGTTTGATTTCATAGTGGTAGTCAAGAAGGGAACCGCACACCAACAAGAAGATCACCTGTCTAGGATCACTTTTGGGGAGCCAATGAAAGGAGTAGATGATGATTTGCTAGATGCTTACTTATTCTCGGTGGAAATTATTCCTAGATGGTCAAAAGATTTTGTTTCTTTGATGACCATAGCTCAAGTAGATTCACAAATCCTACTTCCAATGACACCATGGCTGATAAAGCAATCGACTTTGTATTAGTTGTTGACTGGAAGATTGTATCAAAAAAATAAAGATGGGATTCTACTTTTGTGCATTAGCTCTGAGGAACAAGCAAACTACTTGAATCAAGCTCATACCACGGTAGTGGGAATCCATTTTGTTGAAGACCAAACTCTACAATGATTATCTTGGAGAGGAGTTTACTAGCCTACAATGAAAAGGGATGTTCGTGCTTACGTAACCAATTGTTTTTAGTGCAAAGAAAGAGCAACCATTCCACATGCCGTGTTCTTCTAGATATCCATTACACTGAGGTGGAGTAGATATCTGGTAGATTATTTGACAAATCGGAAGTTCCCCGAAGACATGAGTAAACAAACACAAAGAGTGCTAGGGACCAAAGCATCCAACTATACAATGATCGATCAACAACTTTATAGATGAGGGAAAGACCAATAGCTTAGGCTGTGTGCCAACTAGGATGAATACCTTCCTATCTTAGAACAAGCACATGTCGAGCTAGCAGACAATCATTTCTCCCATGAAACCACGACTAGAACTATAATGAAACCACGACTAGGCATAATACATTATTGTGGCCATAGATTATTTGATTGAATGGGTAGAAGCTAGAGACACTACGAAGAACGACGTTCAAACCACTGCTGCATCCCTGTATGAGTGCATATTTACGGTATTAGGACTTCCTATTGAGCTTGTGAGCGATCGAGGAACACACTTTTTCAATGAGGAGATTTAATTTTTTTTGAATGAGTTTATGGTGATCGATAACAAATCCGCGCCCTATCATCCTCAGGCAAACGATCAAGCAGCAAATATGGACAAGATATGAAGCTCTGTGCTTACTAAGACTGGACTGGGAGATGAATATTCATTCAACTTTATGGGCCTTTAGGGTATCATTTAAAACGGATATGAATGCCACTCCATGTAACTTGGTGTACAAACTTGATGCTATATTGCCAATGGAGTTTTCGTTACCAACCCTGAGAGTTTCACAAAATGAGCTAGAGTGGAAAGGTAATGAGTTTTCTGAATGACTTGAGGATCTGGAACAGTTAGATGAGAACATTAGCACCTATGGGGCATATATATACTCCAAAAAAAAGAAAAACAATTCTTTGATTCACATTTGTTGACGAAAGTCTTTAAGCAAGGAGATTTGGTATTGGTTTACTCGCTCAAGCAACACATCCCTAAATTCAAGAAAAAGGGACATGGTCCTTTTGTAATAGAGAGCATTTCACCAAGTGGGGTAGTTAATCTGGACACCTTAGATGGGGAAATAATGGAAAATTGGATTAGCGAATGTCACTTAACAAAGTACCATTTACCATTAACTCATGATCTTTTGCAAAGAATGCACATAGCTAAGGAATGAAAGCTTAAACAACAACAAGTGATTGAGGAAGCTCAAGAGGAGGCATGCATTCAAATTTTGAAGCGAAAATCCACAATGCGACCAATCCTTGAATTTTTGCCAATCAATACACTTCATATTTATCCTAGACGTTTTAAGCGGTCTTTAGCAAAAAATGAAGCCCTGGATCAAAGCCCTGGATCCCCTCACATGTCAAAAATCACTCACATCATGATCACATCATAAAAGACACACCACAACATCCAAATTTCAAAATGTAGCTCAAGGAGACCGGTTTCAAATCCAAAAAGTGTAAAACACATTCAAAGCAGGAAAACATCATGTACAACCTGTGGAAGCCAAGAAAATGCAAAAAAGTTGAAAAAATGGCACAGTGGATAATAAGCACGCTTAATATATCCTGTTGTCAAATGAGTCAAAACTTGAAAGTTTTTGTTTCCATGAGCTTTACCATGCCCTCACAAGCCTGCATATCAATTTTGGGTCAATTTGGACACTTCAAAGTTTTGCGCCAACACATAGTCATTTTCATAGCCTTCCAATCCAAAACTGATCCTAACCAGGCATCCATGCATCCAAATCTAACCAAACTTCAAATCCTATCTATTTTCAAGGCCTATAATCCCTAGCACAACCAAAATCCAATTTTTATGCCAAAATGATGCCTAAATAATAAGATTGCTTATTATCTCAAATGCAACTTTTTTTGTCACAAATAAACTTTTTGATGCTTACACTTTGTTTTTATGGGTCATAGTAGTAATTATTTGGCTTTAATAATGAATTTGATGTACAAAATCTCTTATGACTTAACAAGTGATTTTTTGCTCTAAAATACACCTAATGCCTATGTATGGTGTGCCTACTCTAGGACCAATGCAAAACAAGCCATCCACCCCAAAAAGAAGACTCAAAAGCAAGTACTTCTCAACCTTCTAGAGTACCCACTGGAAGAGGATTCTATCACAGAGGCAAAGAAGACATTTTCTGGGGGCCTTCTTGAGAAGAACCATGTGGCAATCTTCTAAGACCGATTTAAAACAACAGACAATCAGGCAAATGAGCTACAAATGATGCCAAAATAAATCTATGATGTGGCTCAAGCCTAGAGCTACAAGAGGCCCACAAAATGCTAGGCTCCAATCCTTCTACCAAATGGAGCCATGTGGAGTGGATTTACAATAGGCATAGGAACTGCTTAACACAATCCAAGAAGATGGAACTAGCAAACTATCAAATGCTGCTAGCCAATCGACAGAAGTGATTATTCCAAGGAGATAGTGGCCAAGGCTCTCAAACTACCATCTGAAGGAGACTCGATGAGGTACAAGAAGAAAAAGAGGATGGGCATCTTCACCAAAAACACCACCGCGATGATCTTCCAAGATATGATCCACAAGCCATCGGAAGAGCTAACCAAATTGTTCTATCATCATTTTCATTTCTCAACAAAGCGGTCACCAAGGTACACCTACCCCAATCACGCAATGGGATAAACTTTTACAACCACTTTTAAGACCAAGATACCAATACCCATTGACCATGCATCTTATGTAAACACCTAAAAAGCACAAAGAAGATTAAGGGCAATAAGTATCTAGGGGACACCAAAAGTTCTCACCAGCATTGCAAACCACGCAGTTGGGATGGCACACAACTTACCATCAACACCAGATCAAAATCTGTGGCTAGAAGCTGGATTGAAAAATGAAGAAAAGGAAGACAAGGAAGAAGATGAAGATGTGACACCACCGTTGCTCAAAAGATCAAAGAGGAAGCTAGCTCAGTCGGCACTAGTCAAGAGTGATGAAGGCCCAATGGAGGAACTTGAAGACAAGATCTCTAAAGAAAGTGAAGCAGATCTGGGGTTAGAAGAAGAAAAGAAATAAATGGCCAAAGCAAAGGAAAAAGTTGAAAAAAGGCCACCTCAAAAGCCAACCCCGATCATCATTGAAGACCCATGTTAGAGGGCAGCAAGACTCGAGTGGGAAAAAAAAGCATTTGAAAGAGAAAGAGGTATGCAAGGAGACTTTGAGGAATTCTAGCAACCCAACCCTTGAACAAAACTCAGAACAAAGAACCCATTCTATTGTAAGGATACACTTCTAGAGCTCAAAAAGATCTACCATGAAGAGGAATTCGAGAGGGAAAAAGAAGAAGTCGAGACATCTGAGCTGCCGGAAACCATGCTCAACCACCCTCTCTTGTTACAAATGTATCCTCTCCACCTCACACAGTGGAAAGTAAGCATGGAGAGAGAGTTAAGGAAGAACCAAGGCAAGAGGACAAAACAGTCCAATGCCAACAACATCAGGCACATCGAAAGCACAAGAAGAAGAAGGAAAGATGGATATGCAGGTAGATATAAAGCTAGATGAAGCTACACAAGAGCCTACACAATCAATGGAAAGTCCAAAGCTTAAAGTGGGCACACATAAAGATGCTACACTTGCTAAGGAAGGCGGAATAGACCAAGATACACAGGCAAAGAAGCAACAAGAACTAGCGGGCACCTCTGAACCAAGCACATCTCAGCCAACTAGCTTACAAGATATTAAAGCATATGCTCAATTTGCTCATCATATAGTAGAGAAAATGAGGATGGTGCTCTATGCTAAAGAAGAAAGAGTCAAGCAAACAAAGGCTACAAATGCTCATCTCATGGCAAGGATTGATGTAGCAAAAACATTTGTCAAGGAGTTTAGCAATTTACACAATCAATCACAAGCATAGATTGCCAGCTTGAAGGAGACAAGCACTTAATAGCTGATTGAACTGCAAAACATGAATGAATTAGTAGAGCAACTGAAAATTTCCAACGAAGATCAATAGAAGTAGCTCCAAGGAGGTGAATGATACTCTACTAGACACAAATGCACATGCGCAATGGCTACAAACTCACTTAGAGGTAGCTAGCCTCCAAGCAACCCAAGCAGAATCTAGACTCAAGGATCAAAGTGAGCTGCTAGACAAAATCAAGGAAAATCCCCAAGGGCTCACACTGCAAGGCTCCAACTTAGCATACCAAGAACTATAAATGGGAAGCAAGGCCTTGGAGACAGAGCTAAAGCTAGAGCAGATGCAAAGGAGAGAGTTCTCAATCTCTTTTATGACCAAAGAAGAGAACTATCAAAAGCAAATAGCTAACCTAAAAGCAACCTTAGCAACGTCTCAAGAGCAATAGGAAAACACAAAGTGCAAGAAGAGGAGCTACCATACATAGTACTAATGGAGACAGGGGCACTAGAGGGGGATGGGAATGGAGCGTGCTTTTTGAGCGAGATTTGGAGTGAACTTTTTTAAGGTATTTCTCAATTGACCAATTTTTTTAAAAAGCTCGCTACTCTTTTTGGAGCAATATTTTTTTTTAAAATCCCTCACAATCCCCCCCCTCTTTCTCTCTCTCTCTCTCTCTCTCTCTCTCTCTCTCTCTCTCTCTCTCTCTCTCTCTCTCTCTCTCTCTCCCCCCCTCTCTCTCTATTTATATCTTTCTCTCTCTCCCCCCTCTCTATTTCTCTCTCTTCCATCTCTCTCTCTCTCCCCCCCCCCCCCCCCCCCCTTCTTTCTTCCCCCTTCGATAGAAACCTCTACGTTCCTATAAGCCAAAAGCACAATAGGTTGGCTGATGTACTTTCTTCACAAAAGCATGAAAATGCTGATGATGATGTGGGCCTGCCCTTTTTCAATCTTATTCGAAGAATTTTTTTGATTCTCATAGTTTTGTGATACTGTATGTGTGCAAAATGCAAGAGACTCTTGGGATCCTTACCTATGCCAAATTGGCTATTCAGCTGTATTTCCTCCCCCATCCCCCATCGTCTAGGATCTCCTACTTTGCAGTTAGTGATAGTGCATTTCACACTTCACTTATCAAGCTAGATGGAGGGGCCCTTGCTCATGAGAAAAATAGTGAGATGCTCATTCTACATCAACTTGATATGCCAGCTTGGTTTAGGAATTACTCTATGGAACACAAGCACCCTCAAGCAACTGTTATGGCTGTGAACCTAAAATACATCACTGAAACGGAAATGAGATCACAAGGACTCATTGCATCAATCATCTAATGTGATGAGGCGCTTCATGGAAGCTCATGGGAAGACTGTGCGCAATGACCCTTTGCTACAACAATGCAAGAGGCATCTTCTAAACAACTACTCTGATGCTTTGATGTCACCTCCAACAAAGAAGCAACTCTCTTATCCCTACCAACCTTGATGAAGAAGAAAAACAAATAGCTACTCAAAGCTTCACCCTTCTAAGTCCTCAACTCAATTGTTGGTAGATCGTTGCGATCGGATAGAGTAGCCTAGCGAGAACTCAAACCAACATAAATATGTCAATCTGAGGATGTAGCTGACCCAACTAGTGCATGGAAACGTCAAATGCAATGCCCCAATGTGAATGCATTGAGGAGAAAGGTGTCACTCTCAAGCCAAGAATCAACTAAAGGGGAAAGTCTCTTGTGTGGTCGAATTTTCACTCTAATGGCCGTAGAGGTGTCAAATGAAATCCAAATGACATGAACTTGAGATTAGGTATCTCTAGGCTATAGGCAATAGGTTTCCAACAACGAAACTTGCAAAAGTCACCATCGGGTAGGTGAGCAACCACAATTGTTGCCACCTCTTACCTTCACAAAAAATGACGAATGAGGAGTCGTTTGGCTCCTCCTAAGGCCTACTTACCTCTGTCCATGCTTAGTTTCACTTAAGACACCATTAACAACTCAACACAAGCAAATAAACACACTAGGCAGCCTAGAGCTAAAACCACTCATTGAGTTGCACGCGTGCACACGTGCGCACACACACTCTCAAACATAGCACATTGAGCATGTACATGATGCCAAGAGTATGAAGAAGCAACACAAGAGATTTCATAGCAATGCTTACCCATACAAAGATGAGTGAGCGTGAAAGTGTAGGCGTACTCTTCACTACATGAGCTCAAAAGGTTATTAGTCCCCCCTAATAATTACAATTTTTGGCCTATAAACCGAAGGTTTACAAATTGGGTATTTGGCTAGAAATGGAGTATCTAGTCTTAGTACAAAACTCTTTGGAGACAATCAAATTCTTGCGGGTTCAGGATTTACAATGCCGCTTCTAAGAGAAATAAATGATTGAGTGGATAAATTTTTGCAGACCCGTCCAAATTGGCGTGATTGAGTTCCGTGCTTCAACACTCCCCTCCTAGATTCTTGTCGTCCGTGACAAGAATTCACTCTTTGAGCATGGGCTTTCTTTGTTTCTATTTGTCGACATATTGTTGGAATGCCAACATCATTTGCTGCATCTGATCCTCCTCATGTTGTATGAAGATTCTTGGTAAAGGGTTTTCTTGTTTATGGACGGTGTAGGCCACAAATCTAAGCCATAAAGATAGTGGAATTCATTTTGAAATATCCCGTGTAGAAAGCCTCCTCAAAAGTCTGCGTGTAGTGCTTTGGGAGGAACAATTGTGGAAAATAGGTCATAGATGACCTTCATCATTGGAGTATCATTTGAGTTGAATATAAGTCCTTTGTATCCCTCCATGAATGAAGTCCACTTTACTTTGGTGGCTTTTGTATTTTTGAATGTATTGATACATGTCAAGAGAATGTAGCAAATCTCTAACATCATTTTGCATGCTATGTCTGGCTTCCCTTGTACTAGGCTGATCATTTTCTTGATAGCCTTCCTCATATAAGGAAATGAAGGTGCCTCTCTTGGTTCGAGGAAGATCGGGTAGTTTAGCCATATAAGGTGAGAAATAGCAGTTGCTCAAAGTCATCCCACCAATGACACCTTGTATCACTCAAAAAGACAACCCAAAGTTTTAAGTCCAACTTAGCCAATTATTGCAGAACCTGCTCTAACTCACAATTGATGACTCAAGCAACAAGCAAAATTTCCAGATATGTCTAAAAGTATATGGAAATGCACAAACATCTAACTGGCAATGTCTGAAAGAGCCGCTAAGGTCAAATCAATTTTGCGTTGTTTTCCTTATTTGTTGGACCAATCTACTCTTTATAGTATGGCCTTTACATAATGTATGCTCGTGATATCATAACTAAACACTAGTCAATGCCCTTTAAACAGTTATAAATAATAACTCTTACAATATTAAGCACTTTAGAGACAACAGTTCGCGATATCAAGGGGACTACTCCATTTATTCCCAAAAAAAAAAAAACAAAACAAAAAAACAATCAACAATTTATTACTTCCGTCTAACTTTCTAATTGATTCAAGGCTAATCATAATAAATGATTGTAAGTCATCAGTGTAATTTTGGCTCTTAAATTGCGTTATACAATCAAATTGAAAATGGTTCCTATATTCTATGTTTGTTTGTGACTCTAGTGGATCTAAGCTATTAACATTAAAACTGCAGAGTTTTTCTTCCTACTCAGTTGTCATCCTCTCCCTATCCAGTCTATAAACTAATAAGGCGGAATATGTTTTTATTTTGTGGACAATTATTCACACCAAATTAACACATTTTGAATTTTTTAACTATACTTTGGTGTCAATTTTCTAGTTACAGTTGTCTCCTACTTGTACCTCTCTCCCCACGCACAAACTAGTACATATTTTCAGATGCAGTACATCATCCAGAGTCCAATGATTTACGAAAAGCACACAGGTGAGTTCTCTCCGAATTTTCAATTTTTGGTTTTGAAAAATCTTCTCATAAACACAAGCAATTATACACTAATATGACTCTCTCAAAATTCTATGATTTTCAAAGTCCTACACATATACCATTCCACAGAGAACGACACCGTTACATAAATTCACCACATTTGGCTTAACTATCAGCTTGATTACCATTTATTTTCTGAAAGAAGGCATGGCTCTTTTAATTACCTGCATTCTCTAACATTGTGCCAATACTTGAAATTGCTATTGCGATCATTTCATATTGAGATATGAAGCTACTCACATGTGCCGAGGTGCTTTCTGATAAATACCAGTTTGTCAGTACTTTGTTACTCAACCTTACTCCAATGTGGTGTGAAACAAGTAGTACATTTTTATGTTTTTATGCCCGGTCTAGTCCATTGGTCACATACACACAGATTCGCCGATTTAGGCAGTGTGTAGATACTCACCTTGGTGCAGATCCGCCGATTTAGGCAGCACATTGAAAATTACAGATTCATGAATTTCTAAACAATACCAAATGCAGATTCACCGATTTAGGCAGCACGTCTTATTGGTGTAGATTCGCTGACAAAATCATGTTGCAGTGGCTGGCCACCACTGTAACTGGTATGATTTTGTTACCCGGGTACATAATGAAAGTGATTTGGATTTGGACTTATATTGTGGAATTGGAATTAGATTGGGATTTGGTATCTGGTGATTATTATGGCAGTGTTTATGTGATGAGACTTGACATTATGAGATTAATGATGAGTGTGACCAATGATATCCTGATTCATCAGGATATGACATATAATGCTTATTCTAGTGGTATGGGACACTAGAATAGGTAGTATGTGGATGACGGTAGGCATAAGCTAATGTTGTTTCGTTTCATAAATTTTTCTTTTATGTGATGTTTTTGACACAACATACTAATCATTGTTTTTGACAAGTATTGTTTGCAGATTTTTATCTTCGCAACTAAGGACAGTTGCTTTCCAACAGAGAGGTATGTTATGGAATTGATATCTTATTATTTATTGCAGCTGTGACAGGTGGAAAAGGTGACCGGACTAAGCTATTGCAAAAGAATATCATATTTTATGTACATTTTATTATTCAAGTGCTCTTTATGAGCTTTGGCCATTTATGACCGGCCGGCCAGTTTGTACTCATTTTTGGGCATTCAAGAAATCTATAAATAAATACGTGCAAGAGGGAAATGATCACTCTTGCACGGGGGGAGATTGCACCCAGTGTCTGCGTTTCTTTTCTCATCTCTCCTCTCTTCTCTCTCGCCGTGCCGGCGTAGCACTCCGCTCTAGGAGGTGCGCCTACACGTGCTCTCTCAATCTTTCTCGCTCTCTGTCTCTCTCTGTTTGTGTACCTTGCGATCATGCGACCACGTGATTGTGCCAGGTATGCCGATTAGGCTGTTTTATATTGTTTATTGTGTTCTATCGGGTATTTCGCAGGGCAGCCACGCTCCCGTTTGTAGCACACTAAGTAACACACTCTCTATTGTGTGCCTTGAGCTTCCTTCGTCTTCTCCAAGCTGTGTGCGTTTCTCTGCAACCCTAATTCCAACAACTGCTTAAAGAGAAGGTGAAGGACAGGTTCCCTGCAACGTATGAGTTGGCAGTGGAAGTAGCTCGCCTTAAAGACAAGAAGATGCACATGCAAGTAAGAGTCAACGAGTCAGAGGAATCGAGCTCAGTCCAACTAACCCCAGTGACTCCAACCGCCATTCATAGAACCCAACAATAGGAGGCATCAGAAGAGCAGCAAGACCTGTTGAGTCGCATCACTACTCAGCTTTAAAGTTTATCCGTGCATCTGGTGCAGTAAGGGCATGCACCTTCAGAAATCCAAAGCAAGGGAGAGGACAATGAAATTAAAGCCAAGAGTACCACTGCTATAATTGCGGGGAAGACGGCCATGTCATGTATTACTGTCCACATCCAAGAAGACAAAACTTCAATAGAGGAGGAAGACAGAATCAGATTTCTCCACCAAGAGAGAGACCATTGCCGCCCATGCAACCAATCCCACCTGTTCAAATCCCACCACCAGCCGTGCAACCACAACAAGTCTCACTAGTTCAAGTCCTACAACCACCAATGCAACCACCGCCACAATCACCACTTACACCCATCCTACGCCCACTACCAATTGGCAGCCGCACACCAAGTTTCATTGGTCTTACAAAAGAGATCAAGATGAAGATAACAGACGAAGGGTCAAGAGAGGAGTTTGTTCAAAGGACTGAAGCAGCGGAACAAGAGGTTAAAAAATCAAAAGATGCTACCCTAGTAAGGGAGGTAAGTGAAGAAAATTGTGTTAGAAATGCTAGTACATCTCTAACCTTGGATGAAGTAGACACCAAAGCAATCAATCGATAGCATTGGGCAGTAAGGGAAGGAGGTGTAAAGTGTTGATCAGGCCTCATCAGAGTAAGAGGAATGCAAAGAGCATGGAAGATACAAGAGAAGAGGAAAACCAGCCTGCTAGCAAGGATTTGCAGAAGATGGACAACATATCAAGCAAAGGGGAGGGCTTTGAAAATAGAAGCCTGTGCACCAACATGGACCAAGAATAGTGTAGCAAGCTAAAGGCATCCTGCATCAAGGAAGTTTCACCAGAGGACCACAACGAAGAGGTAAGTATGAATGAAGGTTTGGAGTTGGATATTGCTCCAAGGGCTTGGCAGCCGAGCAAGACTTTATTGTGTAGTGTCATAGACTTAGAGATGGGTAATGCCTCTAGTCTACTGAAAGGTGTTATAAACTTGGAGATGGGTAATGCCTCCAGTTTATTTAAGGATGTTCAGAGTGAGTTTGATGATCAACATGTTTCCAACCTTTTAAGGATTTTCTAGACTCCTCCACAATGCAGCATTGTGTTTGCATGGGATGCATCAGACCTATGGTTATGGTTAACCGCTAGAACATATAGAGGTAAGATGAGCATGGAAATAAAAGTTAAGGAGCCATGGATAGACAAAAGGCTGATAGAATGCAAGAATGAAGGCCTCATTCCCAATTTGGTGCAATTTTTTACAAATAGTGCATCCTCTCTTTGGAGAGAGGTGAGTGGATTACACTTGTGTTTAAGCCGCAAGGTAGGTGGCTTACTATCAACATCAGAAAAGACAACTAACATGTTTGAGCACACCCAAGAGAAGCATGATATGCTTGCAGTTTTTTCCAGTCGGGATAGTAAGCAAGATTTTGAAGGCACCAACAAGGCGGCCATATATGGTGGATTCTTGGCACACTCTTGGGAATCATAATTTTTAGTTCTGTCTTTGCAGGAGCCAAGATGCTCATTTCTCCTCTCGCTACTGGTGGTTACAAATTTGGTCCCATTTGGCATGCAAATTTTATTGTTCAGACACTGCAGATAATGATCCTATTCTTCACTTGGGATCCAGGAGGACACTGGCAAAAAGTTCTGAAGCCATGGGCTTCCCATTTAATCAACCCACACTATTCCAAGGAACAGGCTCTCATCCAGACCTGTTGCAGATTCATGGATATCCCAGAAATCTTACCAATGGCCAAATGGAATGGCTAGTTCAGAAGGCAGCTCGATATCGGCTCCTACAGATCAGCTGAAGAAGAATCAAAGTCAGGGTTAGAGACACGAATGCCTCTAGCCAAAAAGGGAGGGCTAATGATAGCCGATTTTCAAAAATCAAGAAAAAAAATGAAAAAAGGTTTATATTTCCTCTGCCCGGAGCACGACAACACCACCGGAGGGCTCGACAACTCCTCGGTCAATCAGTGAGTCACAAATTCTCTCTCTCTTTTCCCTGCCCCCGCCACGGCCCATGCGGCCTAGCTCTGGCGGCACCTCTGGCCATGGCCCGTCACTACCCATCATTAGCCCCGGTTTTCGAAACCACGGCCGCAAGAACCAACCCCAAGTAGGAGAGAGCACATTACCAAAAAAAAAAAAAAAAGTTGTTTTTGAACAATCACCACCCCCTCTATGTTTAACCACCAGTGAGCTGCCACCAATTTGGCCACACCTCTCTCCATTATCACCAGAAGATAGAGGTCTCTCTCTCTCCTGCTCAGCTCCGCCACTCCACCACCATCTCTCTTATCCCTGCTCCTGTGTCACCTAGCCCCACGGGCACATAAACCAAGTTGTGGCTGTCTTTCTTCCACTGGCGGGCCGCCATGCATGGACAAGAGTTCTCTCTCTCTCTCTCTCTCTCTCTCTCTTGCATTATTTATATACACACACACTTTCACATTTTTTTATTTCCTCTCTCTCTCTCTCTCTCTCACCTCTCGCTCGTCCATACTCCACTGGCGGGCCGCCATACCTCACCCCTCCCTCTTCCCTCTCATCCACACTCCCTCGACCTCACTCTCCCCTCCCTCTCTCCCCTCTTGTTCTCCTCCCACCGCCGGGCCACTGCGCACTCTCTCTCTTTCTCTTTCTCTCTCTCTTTTCCTCACTATCTCTCCCTCTATCTCTCTATCACCATGGTTGCCACCTCGTCGAAAATAAGGTTGCTATAAATATTGCATAAAAGATAGTTTTCCCTCACACCCAGAGGGTTTCATTACCTTCGTCATTCTCTCTTTCTCTTTCTCTCTCTCTCTCTCTCTCTCTCTCTCTAGGTGTGTAGAGTTTGTGTTATTTCCAATCATCGTTGTCCACGTCCTAGCCGCTCAAAGCTAGGTGGTGCCCCCTGTTCGCTTCATCGTGGCCGGCTCGGCGTGCATCGGCTCCTTGCGTTTTGAGGCCGTCGGGGTCCGTGTCGCGCTTTGCGCTCGTCAGCATGTTGGAAAATCCTTCAATATAAACTTCATGAAGAAAATCCAGATATACAACAGTTACAAGTATCTCAAATTTGTTAAAAATTCTAAATATAATAAATTTTATATATTTCAATTTTATAATTTTGTAATAGATCCATTTAGAGAATCAAAACCATGTATATTATCAAGGCAATGATGATTGGAGGCAAATTATTGAAAATGAAAAAAATCAAAAGACTGTTGGAATTAGGGTTGTAGGAAAACACACACATCTTGGAGAAGATGAAGGAAGATCAAGGCACACAACAAAGAGTATATTACTTAGTGTGAAATGGAAAGATAGATAGCCCTAGAATGATGGGTGTATATACAATGCACGGGGGAAAAAGCCTCCTAGTGAGGGAAAAAATACCCCGACGGTCCTAAGTGTGTTCATACACATCACTACCACACGTATATAGTAATAAATCCCCCCTGGAGTGATGCGGTGAACGAGAGCTGGCACATGAGTAAAGGGAAGTGCCATGCCCTAAAGACATGGTCAATCCACAAAGGGGAGTAAGACCAAAGCTTTGCGGAAAGCTTTGAACTTCTCATGAGACAATGCCTTTGTGAAAATATTTGCAAGGTTGTCTTGTGTTGACACATAAACCAAGTTGATTTATCCTGCAGAGAGCCTCTCCCTGACATAGTGGTGATGCACCTCAGTGTGCTTTGTGCGAGCATGAAAAACTGGGTTCCTCGTAACTGTCAATGCGCTCTAACTATCAATGTAGATAGTGTTGGCAACGTCCTGTCCAACACCCAAATCAGCCATAAGGCGTCTAAACCATACACACTCAACCGGAGCGTTGAAGACTGCCTTGTACTCAACCTCACAACTAGAAGTGACCACAGTAGGTTGCTTCTTTCTCAACCATGATATACATGAACTGCGAAGCATGAAACAAAAACCACTTGTGGACACTCGTGTGTCAAAACAACCAGCTCAATCTCAGTCCGAAAAGCTTTCAAGTCTGGCAACAATGTTGAAATTAGGGTTGCAAGAAAACACACACAGCTTGGAGAAGATGAAGGAAGCTCAAGACACACAACAGAGAGTGTATTACTTAGTGTGAATTGGAAAGATGGATAGACCTAGAATGATGGGTGTATATACAATGCACGGGGGAAAAAAAATCCTAGTCAAGAAAAACATGCCCCGATAGTCCTAAGTGTGTTCACACACATCACTCCACATGTATATGGTAACAAATACCCCCTGGAGTGATGCGGTGAACAAGAGTTGGCTGGCACATAGAGTAGAGGGAAGTGCCATGCCCTAAGGACATGATTAGTCCACAAAAGCAGAGTAAGCCCAAAGCTTTGCGGAAAGCTTCGAACTTCTCACGAGACAATGCCTTTGTGAAAAGATCTGCAAGGTTGTTCTGTGTTGGCACATAAGCCAAGCTGATCTCTCCTGCTGAGAGCCTCTCCTTGACATCGTGGTAATGCACCTCAATGTGCTTTGTGTGATCATGAATAACTGGGTTCCTCACAACTGCCAATGCGCTCTGACTATTAGTGTAGATAGTGTCCTAAGCGTCTCAGTCATACACATTCAACCGTACCTATGAACTAGAAGTGGCCACAATAGGTTGCTTCTTGCTCAGCCATGATACACATGAGCTGCCAAGCATGAAACAAAAACAGCTTGTGGACACTTGCGTGTCAAAACAACCTGCCCAATCTGAGTCCATAAAAGCATGTAAGTCTGGCGGAAATGATTCCCCCTTGGGATAAAACAAGCCAAGATGTAAAGTGCCACTCAAGTAGCAGAAAAT
The DNA here is from genome assembly GCF_014529385.1 of Adiantum capillus-veneris. Lineage (NCBI taxonomy): Eukaryota > Viridiplantae > Streptophyta > Polypodiopsida > Polypodiales > Pteridaceae > Adiantum > Adiantum capillus-veneris. Next base: position 53,325,588 of record NC_140953.1, on the reverse strand, counting down.
CCTCTTGACAGCTTGCCAATGCTTAGAACCTGGGCTATGCATAAATCTGCTGACCTATGAGACTGCAAACTGAATATCCGGCCTCATGTTGCATACATAAATGAGGCATCCAACGTCAGTTGGTAAAGAGTGACATCTGCAGGATCACCAGCATCATGAAGACTCAATTTCAAACTTGTTTCCATGCGAGTGGCAATAGGTTTGCAATCCTCAAGTCCAAACTTACATAGCAATGTCTCTATGTAACTTTTTTTGACACAAGACAATACCACCATCACATTGCTTAAACTGTATACCCAAGTAATGATGCAACAACCCCAAATCTTTCATCTTGAAAGTAGCATTCAAATCAGCCTTAAATTCAACAATATGTCTATCATTTGGTCCAATGATCAACAAATCATCCACATAGAGAACCATAATGAGAAGTACATCACTCTCACGCTTTACATACAATATGCTTTCTATTGAATTGTTACAAAAGCCTCGTTTGACCAAATGAGTGTCAGCTTTCTCATACCAAACACGAGGAGATTGCTTCAACCCATACAAAGCCTTGTTACATTTGCACACTTTGTTCTCTTGTCCTTTCTTGACAAAACCACGAGGCTGCGTTACATAAACTTCCTCAAATATGTCACCATTCAAGAAAGCAGTAACAATGTTGGATTGATGTACATCCCAACCAAAATGAGCTACCAATGCACATAGAAAACGCAAAGTAGTCATACGACAAGTGGGAGAAAAATTCTCTTCATAATGTATGCCTTTTTGCTATGCATAACCTTTTGCAACAAGTCAAGCCTTATGGAAATCAATCTCACCATCCGGCTTGTGTTTCAACTTGTAAACTCACTTTTTACCAATGGCCTTTTTTCCAGGAGGCAAATCACAAAAAGTCCATGTGTCATTTTCTATAAGTGCATCATATTCTGATAACATGGAAGCCATCCATTTTTTTGAATTCTGTGCTTCATCAAAAGATAGAGGTTCCTCAACATCATGTAAGTTAGACACAACCAAAGCATAACAATCTGATGCATAAGATGCATGGCAAGAACCTGAACGAGTACGAGTAGACAAAGGTGCATCCAATTTACTATCATGCAAAGTATGCACCAGCCATTTTGGCATACCTCTAGCCTGGTCATTCTCAGCCCTTTCCTCATCAAGTACAACATGTACATCTACATCAGTAATAGACTGATCTTTAACATTTTGAGAAACCCCGATAGGCTTTACATTTTCCTTCCACCACTGAAAAGAGGCAAGCAAGTGTCATAAATGTCCTGTGAGCTTACATTACTGTCCCTACTACATGACATCAAGGGATGAATAGAATCTTCCACAAACACAACATCCCATGAGAGCAAGATATGCTTTGTTTGCGAATGATACAACCTGTAACCTTTTCTTTCAGCACTATAACCAACAAAAATACATTTGATAGCCTTATCATCCAATTTCCTGCGCTGCGTTTGTGGCACCAAAGCATATGCCAAACAACCAAAAAGACACATGTGCTCAATAGAAGGCTTTCTATCATGCCATGCTTCATATGGAGTCATAGACTGCAAAGATTTCGTAGGACACCTGTTTAGTACATAAGTGACACATGATGGCCTCAAGCCAAAACAAATGCCGCAAAGCTTGACTTTTGACCATACATTGTGCCATTTCCATAAGTGACCAGTTTTTTCTCTCAGCAACACCATTTTGCTGAGGGGTATAAGGAATTGTGCATTGGTGTTTTATCCCACGACTAGCCAGAAATGCATTAAATTCATGAGACATATACTCTCCCCCTCGATCGGAACGGAGGATGCCCATAGTATATTTCGAGACATTTTCAGCCATAGCCAGAAATTGTTTGAAGCACATAAACACTTCGAACTTCCCTTTAAGCGGATATTCCCATGCATGCCTTGAGTAATCATCAATGAAAGTCACAAAGTAAAAGTAATTGCCCAAGGATGGAGTTTGCATGGGCCCACAAACATCACTATGCACAATCTGCAACTTGCATGTGGCCCTAACTGAACTATCCTTTGGAAACTTAGAACGCTGCATCTTACCTAAAATATAGCCTTCACAAACATGTTTGATAGGTGCTTCAAGAGGCGGCAAAGAAGCAACCATATTAGATTTCTACAAACACAGCAAATTGGAAAAATTCAGATGTCCAAAACGTACATGCCAAAGTTTTGCATATGAAATAGCCTTATAATCCACAATTACATTTGCAAAATTCTACCCACACTTGTCATACAAAGTAACCTTATACAGCCCATTGCATAAAATGCCAGATGCAACAATTTCATCACCAAAACTGAGATCATGTACTGTACATCTGTCATCCACAAATTTGACTACAAGACCAAGTCTAGCAAGTGCGAATACAGACAAAAGATTCTTCTTGATCCTAGGTACATAAAGTGCATCAACAACTGTAAAAAATTATCATTTGCAGCAGTAAGCACGATCTTTCCAACTTCCTGAACCGGATAAGAGGTATTGTTGGCACAAGTAAGTGAATTCCCATGAGGGACAGACTCAAGAGAGGTGAACAAATCACGATGTGAGTTAATGTGCTTTGTAGAACCATTGTCAAAATACGACACATGTGAATATAAAGCAGCTGACATGCATGCATCATGGACATCAGGATTATAAGTGCACTTTGCACTAAAAGCCCATACTGCATAAACATCAGCATCACAATCTCCTTTCACAAAAGACTCGACATTAGGTGCATTTGTAGTGGAACCAAAATTTGCAGAAGAACTGCCTTCTTTCTTCTTAACCTCTTTGGCCTTCAACTTAGGACATTGCTTGATCAAGTGATCATTAGCTTTACAATAATGGCAACACATTTTTTTTTACCCTCATCACCAGAATTCCCAGAAGAATTACTGCTAGCAAAAACATTAGAAACATGTGATTTTCCACTCGCAGAAGAACCATGAGAAGTGGCTGCATTGTTGTTACCACCTTTTCTTTGAGCAGCAATAAAAGCCTGTACAATTGCTGTCTAGTCTTGTTTCTCTAGAAAGTGACTCTTGCAACATCAATGTGCACAATGCATCAAATTTGACAACTTCAAGATTTCCTTGGGTCATAAGTCTCCAAGTACTAGCAAAATTCTGGTAAGAATATGGCAAGGCATCAAGAATAGTTTGCACAAGGGAACTGTCTGAAATGACTTCACCTGCAAAAATAAGTTGCTCACAATGATATCCTTAATACCAACAAGGAAAGTGTCCATATCATCTTCCTCATGAATAATCTTTGACTCCAGCTCTTTACGTAGCAATGCAATTTTTGCCTCATTGCGACTTGCATAAAGACCAACCAGAATATCCAAGCATGTTTTGCATATTTCTCTGGACGAATGTGAGGAGTAATGGTGCACTTCACAGACAACACAATCAATGCATGAGCTTGTGCATCCTTTGCATCCCAACGAGCTTGCTCAACCTAGGCAAAAAAACTCTAACAACAAGAATCCTTGCAGCAAGACCTACAACATCCTCAACATCGCCTTTATCCGTAGAACTAGGACGTACATCAATGGCCTGCACAATGTTCCAAACGCCTTTTGACATAAGAACATATTGCATCATATAAGACCACATAGGGTAACTGTCCCCATCCAATCTGTCCTCAACAGTAAACATCTTGAACACGTATGTGTTGTTGTCAGCCATGGTATATGCTGCATACGATGTGAAAACTTCCCAAGAAGAGGAGAAAGAAAGTGAGAACAACATGTGCTATATAGCACAAACCGTAGAAGACCAAATGAGACATGTTATGCAGAAAACGATACTGACAGAATTTTTGCACAAAATGACAAAAATAGCATGCGTAGTACTATTTGTAGTGGAAACGGAGGTCGAAATGAGCCCGAATTAGAAATCTGAGAAGACTGAGCTCTTTGAGATCTCCTAGAATATTTTTCAACCTACGAACGCCCGCCAAAGCGCACTGAGATCGGAGAAAGTGAGCAGGCGTGTGCTGGAGCTATTGGCGCCTAAGCCCGGGAGGATGCAACCTGCTCTGATACGAATTGTTGGAATTAGGGTTGCAGGGAAACACACACAACTTGGATAAGACGAAGGAAGCTCAAGGCACACAACATAGAGTGTATTACTTAGTGTGCAATGGAAAAATGAATGGCCCTAGAATGATGGGCGTATATACAATGCACGGGGGAAAAACCTCCTAGTGAGGGAAAAAATGCCGTGACGGTCCTAAGTGTGTGTTCACACACATCACTACCACATGTATATGGTAACAAAGACAACTCTTACAAAATATTTTCAATGTATAAAAAAACAAAGAAGCGCAAAATTATTATACCCTGAAAAGTGGGTTTGGAATAAAACATTGCGTAAGTGGACAGAACAAAAGAAAGGACTATCAATTTGGTAGAATGTATTATATTTTCCCATCAACAGCAGGCGAACAATATTTTTTGAGAATGCTATTAATGAAATGCAATGGGTGCAAGTCTTTTGATGAATTAAAAACCTTTGAAAACCAATTCTATGCAACCTTTAAGGGAGCATGTGTTGCAAGAGGTCTTTTGGAAAGCAACGAAGAATGGAAAATTTCCATGGAAGAAGCTTTTTTACATCAAACATAACTACAACTACATGATCTATTTGTGACAATTCTTATTTTTTGTGATGCAAATATGGGGTACCCAATCCTAGAAAATAAAAAAATCGCTCATTAATTGGAGCTAGAAAAGGGGAAGTGTTGAATAAAGGGGTGAGGCAAGTGGAATCGGGCCATGTTTGTCACAGTTGGAGTCGGCCATGCACCTTCTATAAGGAGTCCACCTCTCTCTCTCTCTCTCTCTCTCTCTCTCTCTCCTTCCTTCGCTCGTACTCTCTATATGTGCAATTGTAGGGGTGCAGGGCGATGGCTCTCTCTCTCTCTCTCTCTCTCTCTCTCTCTCTCTCTCTCTCTCTCTCTCTCTCTCTCGTCAATAGAGAGCTCTCACTCACATCACCCCCTCCTCTGAGCAGCAAACCGACCTAGATGAGCCCCTGCTGAAAATTAGATTTCCGAACACAGTAGAGGTCTAACACGGAGACGGAGAGACGGAGAGAGAGAGAAAGAGAGAGAGAGAGAGAGAGAGAGAGAGAGAGAGAGAGAGAGAGAGAGAGAGAGAGAGAGAGAGAGAGAGAGAGAGAGAGACGCCCACCTCTCACATGAGGGGCAGAGGTAGGCCTGTGGCGAGGAACAAGAAGAAGAGAGGAAGGGGAGGTTTGCTGAGAATGGAATCTGATAGATGATTGAATTTATTTTACCTCATCCCAGTATGTGCCAAGTATTCATTGTGGATTTTTTTAAAAATGGATCTATTCAAAGACATTGAGTTTTCTATCAAAAACAATATTTCAAGCAAAGAGATTTGTTCATCATTAGCACAAATCAAAGCTATGATAGAAATTAATAATATACTTCGACTACATGGAAAAAGTTTGAAAGATTTTCCACGAACATTCAAGAACTACCTTACATTCAGGTACACTCCTAGCCTCCACCATGGGGTTGAGTTAGGGAGTGGACCTCTCATGGAGTTCAAAGTGAGATGGCCAGTACCGAAGGGCACATAGAAAGAGTGAGCGCGTATCTTACAAAGTCCTAGCACAAGTATTTGAGATTTTCTAGTTTTCCTCAAATGAAGTAACATTGTCAAGTAGAGATTAAGGTAAAATTCAAATAATAATACTTTGGTATAATGTCGTCCTTGTCCATCACCATTGTCGGTCGGCTCTTTCCACCAACAGCTTGTGTGCCTCCAAAGTAATCAGCGAAAATTTTTCCTTTTTTTTGCATATTGATGTGTCGCAGAATTTAAGCGTCAAATTTTCCTCCAGCTGAGGTGTCACCCTCCCGATGACTGTGATCGCTTGCATGTGCAAAAAATATATAACTGTTGCTGAGGTGTCATCCTCCCGACGACTGTGACTGGAGGGAAAGGCCATTGGTCGGCCCATCTATAACAGGCTCCCGACCGTCGGTGGCCTGACCTATAGAATCGTCCTCCCATCTGCCATTCCCTACCCCATCAAAGTCTAGGGTTGGGGGATAATTGACCTACACCGTCAGATTGAGTGCCGTTCCTAGCCATAATGAGGTGCTGCATCTATAGGATCGCAGCCACGTCAGCAGACGACATATGATACACGAGGAGCAACGCTGGAGTCGACACATCAGCGGTAGGAATCTCAGCAACAACGCTGCAATCGACACATTATTGGCAGGAATCTGAGCAACAGCACTGCAACCGACACGTCAGGGGTAGGAATCTCAGCATTTTTGTCGACAGCTCAATGGGAATGTTGCTGTACGAACAGTGCTCGACTGTGCTGGTGTAGGGAATGGTCCCCTGCTGACCATTCCCTGTTTTCAGGGCGACCACATGGCGACCGGCGGATGCCGGGAGCCATTGGCGGGAGCGCTGAAAATAGGGAATGGTCAGCAAGGGACCATTCCCTGCCGTCAAAAGTCCAGGGCGAGGGAGGCCAGACAGTGACGTGTGAACGCATTCCGCGCACTGAAAGCGACGTGCTGAAAAATTACACGCAATGAAAGTGACATCAGATATTACGGGGGCTGATGTGCATGCCAATCATTGGCTTTCAAAAAATACGTTACGCCTGCTGATGTGTCGATTATCCAGCGGCTCAGGCAAAAGATTATGGAGTTTAATTGCCAGTAAGTGTACGGTCTAGTTGTGTAGCCCCCCTCCCCTGGACTTTGACGGGGGAGTCCCAAATGTAATTTCGACAGCGCGAGTAATGATCCATTGTGCTGAGCAGCAACAAGCTGTCCATAACGTCTGGTTGTCGATATCCATGACGTGTCAGCATTCCATTGGCCCCCGCTCCCCTGGACTTTGACGATCGGGAATGGTCGTGTAGTGACCATTCCCTGCAAAACTGCTCTCGCCAATGGCTCCCGACCTCCGCCAATAGCCATGCGGTCGTAGTATTATAGGGAATGGTCACTCCATTCCCTACACTGTCAAGGTCGCTGGTCGGGGGGGCAGAGGATCCTGACCCTTCATCGGCTGCCATTTCTTTATAGGAATCGCTACTACAGTCGACGGATTGACGACATGTCAGCAGAGGGAAAGTCAGTGCATGTAGACCAATGATAGCCTCCCAAATCAGCAGTGGGAATGTCACCTGCGCGGCTTGACACCTCAGCACCCATAATTTCAAGTCAGCAATGGGAATTCAAGCAATGATCGATAGGTCAGCAATGGGAACTCAAGGAGTGATCGACGGAATGCAATCTCTGCAGGTGGACCAATACTATATTTGATCTCTGCAGCCTGCTCAATCTCTGTCCTTCGCCCAGCGACCTTGACGGCTGGGGATGGTCATTTAATGAGCATTTTCATAATATTAACTCCCACCATGGCTCCCAGCCTTTGCGAGTCGCCACGTGGTCGTCAATATTATGGATAATGGTCATTAAATGACCATTTCTTACCCCCTCAAGGTCTTCGTCGAGGGACATAAGATTGTAGCCAGTCATCTACATGCAATTAAATCCCATAATGTGCCCTTGGATGCAGGAATGTACGACATTGTCAGCTGCTGCTGTAATATAAAACAGCACCCGAGTGCTGCATGCTAATCATCTCCATCCACGTGTGTAGCGTGTGCGTGCCAATACTGCCAACTGTTTCTGCACACTGATTATGGTAGCCCTGACAACTCATTCCAATTGCAGAGATTGTTTGCCTATGGTAACACGTGGAGCTTTGCTGCTGGTCTTAATTTGCTGTGTTTGGCCACTCTCCCCACGACCCATGACGGCGGGAACGGTCGCTTAGTGACCATTCCTGTCATCAAGGCTCCTGGCATATACTATACTAATACTAAGTAATAGCGCCACAAAATAATTCATTTAAGTGGGCACCGTGTGACAAAGGTTAATATTTAGTAATCTTAATGCAAATCACATTAATTTCTTACCTTGTTTTTTGGGGAGACTCGACTCTGTCATATTACTGTAAGCACACAGCACCTCCTCGCAACGGCGCCCACGGATCGCCTCGCCCACTTCTCCCATCTCACCCAGATCTTGGTACGTATATGATCCCTCTGTCTCTCTTCTGTCGTCTTCATTCCAGAAAGCTTAGCTTTGCTTGGCTGCTCGCTATTCTTTTGCTCTGTTTGCGTCTGCGTGATCCTCATTCCTTGCTTTCATTGCCTGCCATGGTTTGTTTGAACCTCGCTTGCTTGTTTTTCCTTAAAGCTTTAGCCTTTTACCTGTCTATGTTGCTCGTTTCGCTCAACACAGAGATTCATCCCTAAATGCCGTTTACACGCACTTATTCGGAATATCCCTTGGCCCGAGTGAGTGGTTTATGGTGGATCTGGGAAAAGAGATTCATGTGTGTCCAGGCTGTAATTCTGATGAAGCTTGGTCGAACTTCCTTTCTCCCTGCGATTCATTGTGAACCAGCAAACTGGGGTTTTCAACCATGATGGTGTTTTCCATTCCCAGCCCTGCACATATAGTTCTGCTATTTGGTTCGCACTAGGGATGATAAGGATTTAGACTTGCCATCCACATCTGGCTTTGAAGCTTAAGTGAGTTCTACTGCTTGTCTGTTTAGACCTTGCACACGTATTAGTCTCTGTATAGTTTTAATGTGGATTTTATGATGTAAGTCTTGAGTATTGTGTACTCTCTAGCAAGAGTGGTACACCAGGAAAGCAAGCCTGTGACATGAAGAAACCATCCCTTGCCGAAGAGTCCTATAGCGAAGCAACTAGAAAGAGCCAGAGCCTCACCATGGGGTTGAGTTAGGGAGTGGACCTCTCATGGAGGGCAAAGTGAGACGGCCAGTACCAAAGGGCACATAGAAAGAGTGAGTGGGCATCTTTACAAAGTCCTAGCAGGCTAGCACAAGTATTTGAGGTTTTCTACTTTCCTCAAATGAAGTAACATTCTCAAGTAGAGATTAAGGTAAAATTTTAGTAATAATACTTTGGTTTGATTTTGTCCTTGCCTGTCAAGGTCGCTGGTTGGGGGGGCAGAGGATCCTGACCCTTCATCGGCTGCCATTTCTCGAGCGGAATCGCTGCTGCAGCCTACAGATTGACGACAGGTCAGCAGAGGGAAAGTCAGTGCATGCAGACCAATAATAGCCTCCCAAAAGCGCCTGACACCTCAGCACCCATAATTTCAAGTCAGCAATGGGAATTCAAGCAGCGATCAACAGGTCAGCAGTGGGAATTCAAGCAGCGATTGATGGAATGCAATCTCTGCAGGTGAACCAGTACTGTATTCGATTTTTGCAGCCTGCGCAGTCTCTGCAGTGTACCTGGCCCCTCTCCCAGCAACCTTGACGGTCGGGTTTAATGACCATTCCTGTCAAGGTCAGGGTCGTGGGGAAGAGAATCTAGCCTGTCCATTTACAGCACTTTCTTGAGCAGCGTTATCCCATGCAGCGTTGGATGATTGCCACCTCAGTGGATGGAATATCAACAGCTTCCCTCCAATCAGGTCTGCACAAATCAGCACACGGAATGCATGGTGCTCAGCAGCCAGCAGACAAGGAGGCGTCGACACCTCAGCTGCTGGAATGGCTCCTGCTGTCTACGGTCACCTCCACTCAGTACTGTCTACTGTCTCCTCCACTCAGTCGTGCAGCAATGGAATCTGAACTGCCTATACATGTCTTATCACCATAATGGAGAATGGGCATCAATTGACCATTCCCTACCCCCTCAAGGTCTTGGGTCCAGGGACAAAAGATTGTAGCCGTACATCTACATGCAATTAAATCCTGTAATGTGCCCTTGGATGCAGGGATGTACGGCACGTCAGCTGCTGTAATATAAAACAGCACCTGAGAGCTGCATGCCAATCTTCTCCATCCACACGTGTGTAGGGTGTGTGTTGCCAGTACCAATAACTGATTCTGCACACTGATTATGGCAGCCCGGACAATTCATTCCAATTGCACAGACTGTCCGCCTATGGTAACACGTGGAGCTTTGCTGCTGGTCTTAATTTTCTGTGTTTGGCCACTCTCCCCACAACCCTTGAGGGCCAGGAATGGTCGCTTAGTGACCATTCTTGCAATCAAGGCTCTTGGCCTCTACCGTTTGCCTTGATTATCGGGAATGATCAGTATGCGACCATTCCCTACACCATTACATCTATTGCATTTTACACATCTGAAATGAGTAGATATGCAAGCTAGAGTCGGCCATTATAGGTATGCATAATGCTGTCCATCTGAGGCCTCAAGTCTTTGGCACCACCTACATGACACACTTCAGACTGGTAATACTAAAGCTTGTTTCGTTTGAATTGCTTTTTGCAAGTGAAAGTCCACACACATACAACGAAAGGTACCATATGATTGTGCTACCAAATTTTCAATATGTGGGGATGGCCACCACAAGAGAAACACGACGACCTGTTTTCTCAAAGATTAGCAAGAAAGCTAGTTCATCATTTGTTGGAAATCTGAGGGAGCGTTGGTCAACCCAGAAGGTATGGCCCAAGTAGGATTGAACCCCTTTCTTTTGAGGCAGAATCTACAAAGATCCTTTTGCACAAAAGGAAGTGAAAGAAAAGCGGAAGGAGGGCAGTTATTTTCTCTCTTACTCTTTCATTTCATCGCAGCCCTAGACATGTCTGCAAAGGCGAGGCAGGGCCATGCTGCCAGACGGAGTAGAGGGCGGTGGGTAGTTGCAATGATCGATGGTGCACAGCTACTGGGGTCGTATCCACCTGAGGAGCAGTGCAAGATGGGCACCAGGTCGAGTTGTGAGAGAGAGAGAGAGAGAGAGAGAGAGAGAGAAATGAACTGAAATGTTATATTAACGTCTTCAAAAGGCGATAATGACCTATGAGACCCGAAAGTTACAAAGTGGTGGATCTCTGTGTGTGTGTGTGTGTGTGTGTGTGTGTGTGTGTGTGTTATAGAGAGAGACACTGCATTTGTCATTGACATTATGATAAACATAAAATCCCCATGGGCCTTCTAAAGATCCTTGATTTTTTAGCATTGAAGACTAATCTGTGAGAGCTTTAGGCGACAAAGAGACTGATGGAGGTTACTTTTCTATGTCACTTTTTAGGCCTTCCACCTAGAAACTATAGGCTTGAAAGCTAGCTATGCTATTCTTCCCTCTCTACCTGTTCAACATGCAACTAGAGAGAAAGGGATACAGACTCATAACAACCTAGTGCCACATCAACAAATTCATGAGTCAAGGTGGCCCAAAAAATGACACAAAAATAATCCTTTTTCCCTTAAAAAAGTGGTCTCACTACATGTTTATATCAAAGATTCATTTTTTGAACTCTTATTTCAAAAATTTAGCACCTATTCTTGACTCCCTTCAAATTTTTTTCTTGGCTCCTACTATCTCCCCAATCATTACACGTGATTATGTGAGAGGCAAAAGCCAGCACCACCTAGATATCTAGTGGGACATAACCACATGCATTCATGCATGGAAAAGCCTCAACCAATGTTAGGCCACCGCTATCTAAGAACAATAAAGTCGCAATTAGGTGTTTGCCTACCATTGACAATTTGAGTGAACAAGCATTAATGTCTATCAACATGTATGAGGCAGAAATAAAAGGGTATCACAACCCTTTAAATTGTAGTCTCTATGAAGAACTTATTATGAGCAATACAAAGTGCCCATTGCAATGAATGACCTAATGACATCATCTGATGAGAATATGATGATTAACTCCATGACTCTTATGTTCATAGTGAATGGGGGTGTCACAAGACGGGCACCACGTGCCAATAGAAAAGAACAGACTGAATAGACTTTTAACACTTCAATAACAACTGAATTGAAAGAGAGAGACGACATGCGACATGCGACATGGAGTGGCGGAATTCCACCCCGGAGAGTATTGGCCCCAAACCTTGGCGCCCCTTTTCGGTATTTCTTTATATTGCATCAACACAGTACAAGCCGGTACTCAGACTCTGCACCTTCTCCAAGAAGCATGCTAGAGAATGAGCCCTAACCTCATATTTAAAGACCCTTGGCCTGAAAAGCAGTTACAGTGAAAAGCCTTCAAAACTCAAAAGCTTCTGGTCCAAAAAGCAACGCCAAAAATTGCCAGCGTAAATCACGAAAATTCGTACAGCCTGCCACGTCATCAACCAGCGCAAAACATGAAAATCTCCTTGTTGTCCTTAGGGTTAGGGTTAGGGTTTCTACAGTTTTAGGGTTTTTGGCAACAAAATTAGGGTTTGTAGGTTTTAGGGTTAGGGTTTTTAGAATTAGGGTTTCAACAGTTAGGGTTTTTGGCAGAATTAGGGTTAGGGTTTTTGCTCTCGGGCAGCCATGTCATCACTTTGTGACAATTTAGGCCCCTCGGCCACATCTGTAAGTTGGCTCCATTCTTTAGGCTTTGACACGTCAACAGTTTGTTACAGGGGGACTTAAGCAAAAGGCTTATCTTGAGAGACATTGCTCTCAAGCCTAATTGCCAAGAGGCCCATGCTATAAATGTGGATGTGAGCATTTGATTGGAGATTGCCCTTAAAATCAAGTCTTGAGGATAGATTCCTATTGTGGAGAGACTCATCATATTGTGGATTTTTTGAATAAGCTCTATAGTCTTGAGGATAGATTGCTATTGTGTTGAGTGTGGAGAGACTCATCATATTGTGGATTTTTTGAATAATCTTGATAAGAAGGGTAAAACACCAATCGATGTAATAGAAGAAATGCCATCTTCAAGTGGATTAGAAATGGAGAAAATTGCTTGTATGAATGTGCTAACTAGAGCACAAGCACGACAACAAGATATGTTGGATGAAGCTTAAGAACAAACTAAAGCCCCTAGCTTAATAGTGTGTAGTAAACGTAACTCATGGAAAGCTAGGAAAGAGAGAATGAAAGTCAAGAGAGCAAGAGAACAAGAAGAGCTTCTCCACACAAGAGAAGAGTTGAAACCAAGTGGAATCGGAGATGATCTCTTCAGACAGTTGATTCCGGTGTTAGAATTTAGAGCTACTGGTTATGTTGTCAGTTTAGTTAGTGAAATTGGAATAGAGTACTGAATGGACTAAAATAAATAACTATATTGAGACAAGAGACATAACTAAAAGATTGGAAAGAGTATTTGCAGATTCAGATTAATAGCTCAAGGACAACCAGTACATTGTATAATGGGTTTAAACTCAGATGATTACAGAAGCAATGTTTACAGGGTGAGACTAGAAGTGAGAGCTCGTAAACCCGAAAGGGCTTAGAAAGCTAAAGCCGAACTACAAGCAGCTAAGAAGCCCAATTACAATGTAGCGGGTCCTACTTATAGCCTTTCCAGGAGTTATTGCAGTAACTGTCTGCGGTAATTACTGCCAATGTGATTGTCTCCCATTGGTCTGTCTTCTAAGGGACAGTTCCCGCTTGCTAGGACTGTCTTCGCCTTCTACATCCTTCTCCCTTTCTTGAATTTTGGTAAAACTCCAAAATTTTAAAAAATCCATCGCTTGATTCTGGTTTGGTGTTGAGGAAACGATATGGTGTCTGGTTGGCTGAAACCCTAAACCCTAAACCCTTCTGGTTGCTGATTTGGTCGATGTTCCTCATGGTTTACTCCTTTTGGTATTGCTAGCTTTATACCATACTTCATGCTTGTTGAGTGCTTGACACCCCTATAATTGTAAATCCAAGGGTGTCCAGCCAAAGAAATTACAATGTCTCATTGGGAAAATCCACCTCTGATACTGAGATGGAATTATCCAATATCGTTCCACTGAACCCGGTTCCTCTTGCCCTTCTTCTGTGTTGGTGCCTCAGAAGTCCTAGTGCCAGCATTGTTCTTCTGGATAAGTTTGTAAATGGCCTCCTGCTCAAGCTGATCCTGCCTTTCAGTGGTCATCTCAAATTCATAAGGCATGAGGATTGTAGGTTTTGGTGTTGGGATTATACAGAGTGCGTTTTCCCTTTGTCAGACGGGTTCTGGCCAATTTATGACAGTGCGAGGCTGTGTGGATCCATCCTTGCGGAAGAGGCTGATTTGTTTTAATCCTTGTTTCAAAGAGAATCTCAGCCATTTCTCTGTATTGTGGCCCCAATCCTGGTTTAGCCGTGATATCCTTCTCAGGGATCTTAGAGGACTCCACAATCAGTTGAAGCAACTGATTATGATCTTTGTGAGGCTACGGAGCTTTGTGAGGCTACGGAGCTGGATCTTCCATTGTCTCATACAGAGTTTGATCCTTTGCATTTCTCCTTGTAGTTCTATGACATCATTCAGTTCGAGAGCATCATTAAAAAGTGTTTTCCAAGTTTTCCATTCTAAAGTGGCTCGCTCATACCAGTCCTGAAGTTCATCAGTGATATTAAAGTATGTGAGGCGATCCACTGGTTCTGGATGTTGAGGATACAGAGCTGGGAAAAATCTGGGTAATTCAGCTTCTTTAGCAGGCAATGCATACAGGAGAACTAGAGAATCAAGCACAAATTTCAAAAAATTGAGAACAACCTGGTTCTCCTGCTGCATCATCGCCCTAGTAACTCCGACTAGCTGAAAAGAGTTTTTGGAGAGCAGTTGTCTGTTCTTCTACTGTCAATGGAGTCTGAGGTCCTTTCCTGCTGGAAGTCTGATCTTCAATGATAGCCTGCACCCTCTGGTCCAAAACATCTGGCAATTTTCATCTGAAGTAAAACTTCTTTCAATTGATTTCTCACTTCCTTCATACACTTGTATATAGGCCTGTTTCCAAATAGTAGATCTAATTCAAGGGCTAGAGATTGTCGGTTTGCAGTGGAATGTCGTTGCCAGTGTGGATTGACTAGCCTGTCATCAGAAGTCAACGCCCACCCAGGTACCCTTTTGAGCAGTTGGATTTTGCTGGGATGCACAGGTAGGTGACACAATTCTTGATCATGGAAGCCGGCTGATTTTGAATGCTAAATCATTTCCCTGTCTCTAACATATAGCCTTTGAAAGCGCTCCATATCAGAAATAAGAACATCATCCTCCAAATACATCCTAGTAATAGGAGCTTGTTGATGTCTCAATCTCTTGTTTAGTGTGATGAGCTGTAATGAATGTTACCCATCACCCTTTAAGGACTCAGTCACATCTTTGGCTTTATCTTTGCTGTCAGCAATGTGCTGTGACTGGTCTACTGGAGTATCTTCAATGTTGCCCTTCTGTCCACGGCCTCTGGCTGCTGATCATCAGATCGCTGGTCTGCCGACTGTTGTTCTTTGTGCTGGTCTGACTGGTCTTTGTCAAGCTAACTGTCCCCTGTAGTAGTTGATCCACCAGCTCCAGAACCTGAAGATGGGGAAGGAGGAAAGTCATCATCATCATCAAGTTTGTCGGCAAGATTGTCCTCCTCTTTCTCATTCTTTCCTTCATCCCTCACAGAATCCTCATCAAGATTATTATGCTTTTCAATATAATTCCTGATGGCTTGATTTGCGAATGCCGTGTTGTATTCAGAGAGCTTGTCTTGCAGATCACTCTGCATGGTCTCCATAAGTGCCTCAGATTGTCCATATTCAGAGTGACATTGCATTCTGGATTCAGAATATCAACAAGATTATTATAAAGATATCTCTATGTAAGAGAAGCTTTTACTGCAGTGTGGGATGTCATCAGTTCTTTGAAGTCTGTCCGCTTCATTCTTAGCAAATTATGAAACCTATCAGCATCTCTCAAAGCTGCGGCCTTGTCTTCCTTTAATTGCCGATTTTCAATTTCCATCTTCAACAACTTTGTCTGCAGCTCATTTTATCCTTACTGACTAATTTTTTGCAATAGTATGCTTGAGTCTTTGTGCAGCCACATCCTACTGAAGTCTTTAAACCTATTGTTGGTTGCTTTCTAGTTCTTCTTTTAGCTTAACCAACTGCTCATTGGAAGCTGATACATCCATCATCTGTCCTAAAGCATTGAGCAGCCATCAACTATTGTGGCTTGGTTAGATTGGAATGGCTCATAAACCATAACAGGAGCCATGTATGGTAAGTTGGCCAAATTAGATGTTTGTAAAATTATTTGGCCTTTGAGAGGGTTTTGCTGTATCTGCTGCAGTTTATTCTTCTTGGCTATGTAAAGCCAATTCACTGAAATGAATTCTGTTCTGGACTGTCAGGAACTGAACCCTTTCCCTTGTCTTTGCCTACCGCCTGTTCAACACTTGACGTTTCTGCCTGGCCCTTTCCAGTGCTGGTGTCTGTTGCAGTCTGCTCTTCTTGCTGGTCCTTCTCAGCACACTGGTCTGTGCTGGAGTTTATTCTGCTAAAGTCTGGCTTGCTGAAAGTTTTTGAATAGGCAAAGTTTTATCCTGACTCTCTGGTTGCTTTAACAAAGCAGTGCTTTTCGCCAACATAGGCCTCGATTTCTTTGAACCATTGGTTTCCACTGGTGTAGCCTTCCTCTTTTGTTTAGTTAGGGACAATTGATTGCATGGAGACTCTTCGTCTGAAGAAAGCTCAACATTGTTAGTCCTTGGGATCTGCTTCTGACTCCAAGCCATCCATACCTGATAATCAGAATTTGGAGAAGTTGCCCAATAAAGAAATTGCCAGACATACCAAGCTTTGAAGACATTTTGAGATTTCAACTTGACAGTCTTGTGGAGCACATTATGAGATACGATATGACATAAGTTGATCTTGGCTGTAATATCTAATCTATTTGCAAGCAGCATAGCAAACAACTTTTGTGACACATACGTGGAGTTGTTTTTCAAGCTAACAACTTCAACAACAAAAATAAGCTGCAGGGACGTCCATACCTGCTATTGGAACCTCTTGTGCACTAGCCTTGCGTTTTTTCTTGGTTGCTTCATCTTCTTTGAGAGCCGAACTTATCTGTTCTGCAGTTGCTATGGTTGGCTTTGGCTCATTGGGCATTTTGAAAGCATAAGCAATACTATCAGGAGTTGCTGTGACTTTCATACCATTGACAACAACACTGCCATCCTCGGCATTGAAGGAATCAAGAACCTGCTTGATTATAGTCGTACCAAAGTCTATTATGGTGGCTTGCACCACCACATGCAAGTCCCATAGTCACAGTAGCGCTTCGGCCTGCTCAGTAAACACATACCTTTGTATCTTGCTATGGGGAATAAGTGGTAGAGAAGCTTTAATAGAGGTGATGAGTGCTGAAGTTTGGTCTATGGTATCCTGCATCTTCTTCGACATTTTGCGTCTATCCATGCATTGTGAGGACGGTAAGTCAGGAGAGGAAGAAGACTTACTTGGATAGTCAAAGCCATAGGCACCCGGGTGTGTTGGATAAGGACAAACAGTGATCGAGAGACTCTTCGGACGAGGAGGTTTGTGCTTGTAGTGAAGAAGCCTTAGAGCTTGGCGATGACGGATGTGTGACAGCAGGTAGGCGTCGTGCATGAGATTTATGAGGAAGAATGCGCACTCGCCTTACTGTTATATGCGTTCGCTCCACTACTTACCGTTCCTAGAGTTTTGTGCACCGTCAGTGACATGGCATACATGCATTGGCTAATACTCCTCATGTTCCTCTTCATGATATCACATGCAGTCCTACTGGTCCTTTTCTCCATAAAAACTGATATTGGCTCAGATACGGTACTCTCTCTGCTAGTGGCACTGTTTTGTCGTGCTGAGACTTTTCTGACACCTTGACTGGCTCTAGTATTGGTTGTATATAAAAAAGTTTTAGAATAGCTAATTCAGATACCATTCTGAACGGTGTTAGTTCAGTAGTGACTTTATAAGCTGTCCTGTAGGCCCATAGAGCAGTCTAGAGCGTAAGATCACATTGGTGTGGCTCCTTCTGCACAATCTTGGTAAGAATGGTCTTGATGGTTTTATTACTGCTTTCTGCTTGCCCATTGCACTAATATGACGTTGATTTTCGGTGCTTTACTGAGAGAATTTTCATCAGAATATGCATAGTATCATTAATAAAGTGTGTCCCTTGATCAGATACAATCTCCACAGGACATCTATATCGGCAGATAATATTTCCAAATAGGAATACAACAATGGACTCCGCGGTGTTATCTGGAAGAGCCTTGGCCTCCACCCATTTGGTGACACAACAAGTGGCCATCAATACATACCGGTTTTTCCTTGGAGTGATTTTCTTGAATGGACCCATGAAATCCAGACCCCATTTCATAAATACTTCCAATGGTTAAACTGGAGTAAGGGGAGTCTTATCAGCTGCTGCTGGTCTGCCCATCCTCTGGTATATATTACATGTTTTGCAAAAGCTTCTAACATCAGATATTAAAGTTTGCCACCACAATCCAGCTTGCAAAATCTTCTTGTAAGTAATATCAGTGGAGAAATTTCCTCCAGAATTTCCTGTGCCTCAGAAATAAGTTGCATTCTCCCTTCCATTGGCACATACCTTTTAAGAACCCTATCTACTCCCAGCCTATAGAGCAATCCTCTGATAATGGTAAACTTCAAACTCTTAATAATCAGGGCCTTCCTTTGATTCTGAGTCCAATTTTTTGGGAATCCCCCTTTAGAAAGGAACTAATATACATCATACCATTCTGCCCATCCTCTGGTATATATTACATGTTTTGCAAAAGCTTCTAATATCAGATATTAAAGTTTTCCACCACAATCCAGCTTGCAAAATCTTCTTGTAAGTAATATCAGTGGAGAAATTTCCTCTAGAATTTCCTGTGCCTCAGAAATAACTTGCATTCTCCCTTCCATTGGCACATACCTTTTAAGAACCCTATCTACTCCTAGCCTATAGAGCAATCCTCTGATAATGGTGAACTTCAAACTCTGAATAATCAGGGCCTTCCTTTGATTGTGAGTCCAATTTTTTGGGAATCCTCCTTTAGAAAGGAACTAATATACATCATACCATTCTGGATCCATGTTCTCCTCAGCTGGTACTTGAAACAACTCTGCATCCACTGGATCATCTCTCAAGGATACTTTTGAGTAGCCCTTCTGGATAGGAAATCAGCACCACAATGGGATTTGACGGGCTTGTGAAATATACGAAATTCAAACTCCATCAGGAACATCATTCATCTGATCAATCTTCCTTGCATAATAACTTTGTTAATAAAAAACAATAATGCATGATGATCCACTTAGAAATGAAACAGCTTGCCTAGCAAATAATGTCGGAACTTAGTGGCACTGAAAACCATTCCTAAGCCTTCTCTCTCTGTAGTAGTATATCCTTGTTCAGCCTAACTGAATCTCCGACTAGCAAAATACACTGGATAATCAGTCCTCCCTTCTTGTTGAGCCAAGATTGCTCTCATTGCTAGTCTTGGAGCATCGACATGCACATGAAAAATAACATCCCAATTCGGTTGTCGAAGGACTGGCTACTGATAATTATACTCTTCAAAACTGGAAAACTCTCCTCACATTCAGCAGTCCAAATGAACTTACTATTCTTCTTTGTTGTGAGCTCATACAAAGGTAATGTCTTGGAAGCAAACATATGAAAAAATCTTCTATAAAAATTGATATATCCTAAGAATGAACTTAACTCTGATGCTGTGCATGGTACCTTAGCTTGTTGGACACACTGGATCTTGTCATTGGCCATCTCTATGCCATTTCTGGACACTATATGTCCCAGTAGTTGTCCTTTCCAGACCAAGAAAATAGATTTAAATGGATTTAGATAGATCCTCTTTTCCTTACAGCGTTGGAAAACCATTTCTAGAAAGAGCAAATGCTTCTCCTCAGTTGAATAGATAGTGATGAGAAATTTGTCGAAAAATTCACTAAATATTTTCATCATACATCTTTGGAAAGTCGCTGGAGCATTGCAAAGACCAAACGACATAACCAGATACATGAATGCTCCCCATTCAGTAATAGTAGTAGTTTTACTCCGTACTTCAGGAGCAATATGTAGCTGATTATAACCACTATAGCCATCCATAAAGCTATATATCTCGTGGTTTGCAATTTCATCAAGAAGCATGTCCGTAAAAGGTAATGTAAAAAGATCCTTGATGGTCTGAGCATTCAGCTTTCGATAATCCACACAAACTCTGAGCTTTTCCATTTTTCCTTGGCACCACCACAATAGGAAATATTTAATCACTACTGGCGACTTCAGTGATAAATCTAGCCTTCAGAAGGTTATTGATCTCTTTTTTGACCTTCTTAGCATAATTTGGATTCATTCTATATCTGCACTCGCACTGATCTGGCATCCGGTTTCAGAGATATTCTATGTTGACAGACCTCTGGATCTACCCCTTTTAGATCAGTATGTTCCCATGCGAACACGTCTTTGTACCTCTGGAACATGTCTCGAGCTTTTTCTTTTATTCCTAGGTCTAAATGCTTGTTGACTTTGATCAATCTATGATTTTCCTCAAAACCTAGGTTCCATTCTTTGATTTCCTGATTATCTAGAAGCAACCAGTTAGGTCCATCTGTCTTCCTTTTGGTTGACTTCTCAGCATAATCTCAGGACGGACCTCTCAACTCTGAACCGTCTAAACTTCATTAACTTCTTCAGAGCGTGCTTGTTCAGAGGTTGTTGGCGTACAGGAATATGAGAATTCTTCTGTAGAGTCGACTGGTTTCTCTGGCCTTCCAGTTAACTGGATTGGTCGTTCTCCAGAATTCAGTTTGGTGAACTGACCTGGAAATTTCTTCTTTTGCTTTTCAGCCTGATCTTTGTCAAATAATACTACATTTAGGTCTATCTCAGCTAGTGGAAAAATATTCATTGCTGTCAGCACCCTCTCAAATTTTTTACTCTATACTTTTGGCAAAGCTCCTCTAGTCGTAGTGCCTTTCTCCAACTTCTAGTGTTCACAGCCTGTGCCATTCGCAACCATGGGCGTCACTGTCTCGCCTTCTACATCCTTCCCTCCTCTCTTGAATTTTGGTATAACTCCAAAATTTTTGAAAAAAAATCCACCGCTTGATTCTGGTTTGGTGTTGAGGAAACCATCTGGTGTTTTGGTTGGCCAAAACCCTAAACCCTAAACCCTTCTGGTCGCTGATTTGGCCGATGTTCCTCATTTTGCCACCAAAATGACAGTCCATGATTTCAACATGAGAGTCCATATCGGAGCAATATAGCCGTCTCTTGGAAACTCTTTGCATATATGGCATCACAAAAATAATTCCAAAGACATCCCAAACGTTGCCATCATGTTAAAAATCCTCATAGGGGATTCCACTCGTCAATGGCTCAGAAACAAGTTAAAACAAATTCGAAAGGGCACCAAAGTGGACATTTCCTACATTACGTGATCATTGACACACACAATGTCTTACAAACTTCATCAACCACATGAAGTGACCACAATTACTTACCGAAAGTGCTGTCAAAATTAACTTATGGTTAGGATAACCATAAAGCGACTCGAAGATGGAAAAATGGCTAAAGGGAAATTAGAATATAAGAGGGAGGGATAAATAGGCTAAGTAGGTAGAAAAAAGTTTCATGTCCATCCAAAGGAAGATATTTATAGCCAAGGAGCTTCATGTATGCTCACCAATAGGCCAAAATGGCCAAAATTTGGTAGAATCAAGTTTTTAAATGCCATATTTCTTCATCAAGTCTAACGCTTGATCAATGCTAACATGAAAGATCAACTAACAATGGGAACATGATTAGTAATCATAGGAGAACACATGAATGTTAGTAAGGTTACAGTTCTGCCATATGTGTACCAAAGGCTCATATCACGATCTGAGCTTAGAGTACATTTTTGCACTAATGGTATTCCACTATGATTCTACAAATACATAACATCTTGCAAGCACATTGGCATCATCAACTTTCACCCAAGATGTCATTTTTGCCACTTGGGCACTATGAAAAACACTTTTAGGGGCATTTTGCAAGATTTATAGCTCAAAATGAATTCATACTTGCAGGGCATAGTCTACACATACCCCACATACATCTTGTCACAAAAAAATTATACATCGTGTGTTATGGGGCCAAATTACAATCTAGGCCTTTAGTACATTTTAATACATTTTTCAATAGGGTGGTCAAGCACAACTCCAAGATCAATTTCATCTATGTAGATGCAAGATTGGACAACAAATGAGCAAGATGGAAAAAACACCAACTTCAACACACATTTTTCTAGTGACATGAAGCTCAAATTGACTCATGATTTTTGAATAGCTATCTTATAGCAATGATGAAGCCTAGGAAATGGAAGCTCCCTTCCAACTAATAAATGTTGTAGAGATTTAGGTCGAACTCATCCCTCTCATCAATTATCTTTCCCTTATCTTAATATCTTGCTCTAGATAGCATATCTGCCACTAGAGTATCTTTCCCTACAATATGCTTGAATAAAGCCAAGGCGTTTTGTAATCACAAGATAGCAATGCCAGAAGTTGATTAGATTGTGATCAATTGAAGGAGTGGTAAGCAATCTGTTTTCACCACTACATTTGCCCCTTCGTTATCACACTTTAATGCTGTGGCTACTCCCCATAATTCCCTCTTTACTAGTGGATAATCTTGTTGGCGAGCATTGATAACATTTTCTCCAAATCTCACCACATATTGTTTGCCTTATTTATCATCTAAAGCTATTGCCCATCCAATCCTTGTTGGTTGGACTCGTGCCCACCGTCTAGTGACAGTTCTCCCACCTTTGTAATCCACTTTTCTTGAATGCAACAATTTTTTTGGCCTCCTCATAGCCTTTATATGTGAATCACCCCATTCAAAATTTTGGTTTCGTTCTCAATAAGTGGTAAAGTGGATCAGCCACATGTGCATAATTTGGTGTCCATATAAGGTAGAAGGCACATGCACCAAGAAATCTAGAAAACTTAGTCTCAATTGTACATATCTCTTTCATTCTTTATATTGCGTCAATCTTTTGTTGGACAATTCTTCTTTCATGTGACCCATATATGTGTCCCACAATCAACACCTCGTTGACTCCAAACATAGATTTTTGACCCAACAAGGTAAGGTTCACTTCCTCCAACTTGGATAACCCTCATCTCCATTCTCATGTCTACGCTTCTCCTCCACAATTTCCTCATTATTTTGGGAAATGTATGTATGCAATGATAAAGATTTTGTGGGACCATCTGTCGTGGCTCAAGGTGTATGCAATCATCATCTTTCTATAACGCTTCTGTAGTCTTTGCCAATTCCATAGCATTCAGCTGAAACTCACCAACGTCATCACTCATCTCTTCATCAGTCTTTGATATAAGCTTCTTAGAGCAGTCAATCTTCATACCATAAGTGTCTTCTTCCACTATTGAGATGGCATGGTTGGTTGCCATATCCTCCACTAGCTTTCACATCCCTCATTTTCCAACCTTCATCCCCAAGGGAATACATGTCTTCCTCAAGTGGATGTTTCCACCCCAAGGTGCAAGCACATGTAAGGGGAATCATAAATGAGCATGATCAGAATTGGAAAGCATTCAAGGAAACCTTGAAGGAGGAGTACTTCATTGAGGGCTCCAAAAGGGTTACAAAGAGGACATTCTTGGAGTGTCTTTCAAACTCCCACTGAAATAAGTCAAGAGCACATTAGCATCAAACAATTGGTTTGATGATGCTAATGTGCTCTTGACATATCTATCAAGAGCACATTAGCATTATACGGTTGATTTTGATGAATGCTGGAAGTTTTGACCTCCTTATAAGCTCTTTTGTTGACTCTTTGACTATAAGGCTCTAAGGCTTGAGTGCCCTCTTGTCTATAATTATGTAATGCTGTAAGGAGTTTGCACAAAAGAATGTGTTAAAGTCCCCCCCCCCCCCCCCCCCCCTTCTCTCTTTGTCTCTGTCCCTCTCTCTCTCTCTCTCTCTCTCTCTCACTCACACACACACACACACACACACACACACACACACACACACACACACACACACACACACACACACACACACACACACACACACACACACACACACACACACACACACACACGCACACGCCTTCTAGCCGTGAATTTTGACTTTGGTTCCCCTAAACTCTTGATCTAACACTTCATTTGGCCGTGTTTTCTTTGTCACTTCATTTGGCGACGATTTTGATTGTGTTCTAGATTACTTTATATGGCTGTTTGTTCCATCCAGCTACACACACTCATTGGCACTTGAGATGCTGATTTAACTGATGGTTATTTTTCCTTGTGGGTGATTATCTTAGTCTTTACTGTGCACCTCCCCTAATGGGAATTTCTGACTTGTGCTATGCATAAAGTAGTTGATGATTATAGCATGTTATGGATGTTTACCATGAGTTTTTATCTGTGTTTTCTTTAATGGATATAACAGTGAGTGTTTGCCATTAATTTCAATCTTCTACTTGCCTTCGTGGGTGTATCTGTATCATGTTATGCCAGTTGAAGCTCATGATTAAATTGTCTGGTGAGGGATTACCATGAGTTTTTACTTAGAAATTCTTACTTTGCTGATTAGAATGTTCTTCTAGTATCAGTAGTTCCTTGACTTTAAAGCAATGGATTTTGTCTGGGTCTAAAAATCTTACCCCTAAAGGGTGCTTGCTCAGTGGGAATGTCCCCTTTATAATACTATCGCTAGACTATTGGGAAGCTCCCAGTTAGTGTGTCTCTCTTGGAAGCCTCCTGTCTCTACTGTACCCTGCCCTTGTCTCTTTTGCCTTGTCCTGTACGTGACTTCAACTCCCCCTCAATGGGCTTCCCTTTGCAAACCACTGGATTACCTCATCGGGTATCTGTGGCTTCAATGCCCCTTCAATGGCGCCCCTCTGCATCTGTCCCCACTCATTAAAAGCTGGCAGGACTTTGGGCTACATATGCAGGTGAGGGATCTGTGCTCCCTCACTTAGACTTGGGTTTGTTTAATTTCAAAAGAGAGAGAGAGAGAGAGAGTGGAAAACTGCTTAGCTTTTCATTAATATGCTTTCCCTGTGACCTGGATGATTAGTGGGAAGGCTTCTGCTTCACATGTTCTTTGTTTTGCTGGCCATTGAGTTTTACTATGGTTGCCTAACTGTCATTTAGACTTGATCTTTTATTTTTTCTATCTGCCTATAGAATATGAATGGTTGAAGTTTTGATGTAGGATGATAATGAAGTAACTCACTCAATGAGAATGAAGATTTGCAAGTTAGTCTAGTTGTGAATACATTTCGTTGGATAATACCCTGATTGGCTGTTGTTATCTGGCTTTATCTCTCTACTGAGGTGGTTGAAATGCTGGACACTAGTTTATATTTTGGAGTGTTATATGGTGGTTTACTGGTCGATGATTTATATCCCTTCGGAAAGATACATGGGATTTTTTTGGTGAAAATTTGGGCTTACAAGTTTTGATTTACAAGGCCATAGGAAAGAGATATGCTGCTGAAATTTGAGTATGGAGATACGGGTTGATGCATGGTTTCGGAAGTATGGAAAACTTGCTTATCTCTGTTGTTGATGGGGTGCTTTTCCTCTTCATAAATAACTATGATCTTTTGCTCTTGCTCTTACTAAACCTTGAACAAAAGGAGTTCTTCTGACCTTGTTAGGTACTGACTGCAAAGTGAAGAAGTATTTTTTCTATCGACTTTGCTTTGTGCTGGCATTGTTAATAACTACTAAATATGTGCATTAGGACTTGAAATCCAAGCTGACTGATTTTGATTGGCCTAATTGGATCATACGGTTTTGTTTATGGTTACTGATTATAGATCGAGGGTTGACTGGTTGCTGGTTGATGTAGACATGTTCACTTGGTTCACTCTTTTTTTGACTTGATGTTACAATTTTCATTAGTTGACCTTGATTTGTTTTGGTCTCTTCTTCTTACTACTAGGTTTTAATACGGGTGGTTACTAACTTTGGAATACTCTCTCTTATAGAGTAGGTTTTGGTTCCACTATTCAAAGGGCTTGACTTTGATTCATACAATATGATTGTAGTTACAGTATAAATCTTCTCTGGTCACTTTAAAGTCATAATTACAGGTTTTGGTTTAACTTAGGGATGGTTCGAGAGAGTTACAATACAAAACTTCTCTAATCATTTTAAAGTTGTACTTATAGATTTTGGTTTAACTTACGGATGGTTTGATAGGTTGAAACTCTTTGATACAAGAAACGGGACTGTAAAAGTTAGATCATATGGGTAGTACTATGATAATGCGGTTTTGAGAGGGATACTTTAACTTGAAAAAATGGAAATCACCTGAGATTTTTTCTAATAAAGAAAAAGAATACTGTAAAGGAATACTTTCAATAGCATGCGTCAACTACTTAGAGTTTGCATGTTTTTGTGTAGACATTGCAATTTGGAAAGAAGGGGAAATAATTAAGTTTTGCTTATACTTTTCTACTTTTAAATACTATTTAGGACAATAGCTAGTCTAATAATTTTTAAGTTTGACATGGAGAACAACTGATAGGTTCTTTGAAGCTTGCTATACGTAGCCACTCTAACAAATTTGTTGTCTTGATTATATGGATGCAGGTGAGAATTCTGTCTTGATTTTAAAAAGGTTTAGTGTGCTATAGTCCGACTCTGAAGACCTATGATGATTCAACCGAATTGACGTGAACAATTTTTCTACTTTTGTATAAAAGTATTAGAATGAGACCTCATTCTTATTATGTTGTACATTAATGAATTAAAGACTAAGTCATTTCTGTATATATCCTTGCCTAATAATCTAAAGTTGACCGTCGTCTTTTGAACGTCACACACACACACACACACACACACACATACACATTCATACATACGTATGTATATTTTTATTGTGAATAATCCGATACACCGAGCTAACTTTTCTGAGTAAAGAAGAAACTGAGCAAGATCAAGCAATTTAAAACATTGAGCAAGATGTTTTAAGCAAACCAAAGTCTAAGCAAAATAAACTAAATAATTATTATATTGAGAGGACTTGAAATACAATATATTTTAATATCAATAAACTTTAAGATAAATAAATCTATTACTATCTAGATCTCGCCTCTTCTCCCTCCCCCCCCCCGCCTCCCCTTCACCAGCTGCACACCCCCTTTTGGCCTTCGTAGAAAAACCATCATCTGTGCTACCGAATCCTTCGCTCACAACTCCTAAAGCCCCTTTTCATCACAACAAGGCTCATGTAGCCTTGATTATAACCTCACCATAGGTTTCTGCCAATTCCTCCTTATATAGTGTGGATCCGTCTACCTAGTTGTCATGCCGACTGTTTGTGCTCGGGCCATTGTCTCCTACCAACAAAACCTTGCTCAATGATTCCCACCTATGTCTCCCAAAATCAATCACTATTGCTATTGTATTGTCTTTCCATCCGAGCTCAAGCTCCAATAGATCATTCACATCCTACTTAGGGTGTTATGATAACACCAAATCTAGATGTCATCTTTCAATTTTTAAATTGAAAGGAAAAATAATTGAACATGAGTATCTTGCAAGATTCAAGGACGAGGTGATCGTGAGGAAGCAAGGGTAGTAAGAAAAAAGGCCAGCCAGAGAGAATCTTTGAGGGGATATGCCAAGTAATATATTCTGATTTGAAAAGTGTCAACGTAGGAACAATTCTCTCTCTCTCTCTCTCTCTCTCTCTACGAAGGAGCCCTGCAAATAGAGCTGCACCTCATGTGCGGAGGATGGAGGATGAGGCATTGTTTTACTCTCTCTCTCTCTCTCTCTCTCTCTCTCTCTCTCTCTCTCTCTCTGGGATTTCATATTCACATGATCACATGTTTTTTTTTGTAATCACACAATTACTTAACAAAATTCTCAATTCATAAGTCTTCACATTCACAAAAAATGGCATGGTGACTTGAAGGGAACTTGGAGGTCTGGTGAGATTTTCCCACTGGCACAATGCTATGGCCCGCTCGATGACATACCCAGTCCGACGGGCCCGACGCGTAGCTTGACGGGCCCCTGAGGTATCTATATATAGGGCCCCTAGGGGGACCCATTTTTTTTTCACAATTTCCTTGCCCTCGACCCCAGGGCTTCCCACATATCCTCACAAGCAAGAGTTTTTTTTTTGGAGATTTTAAAGTATGATGATCTTGCTTTCACCTTGGCATCGGTCTTATTATTGGATTGTAAGTGTCGTGAAGTGCTAGACCAACATGCATTGCCGATTGTATTCACTTCGACATTGGTTCTATTTTGGACCGGAAGTGTCATTGAACATGGTTGGTTACGTTCAATTCATAGGTGGTTCTATTAGTCTTGTCATCAACATCAATTCTATTATTGGACTGGGAGTGTCGTTGTGCAAGATACTAAGCTTCTTTCTATGTTTTGTGTGTGATATATGTGCTTTTAGGCTAGTTAGGTGTTGCTTTTGGCATCAACTCTACTACTAGAATGGACGTGTCGTTAGTTACATTGAATGATGCCGTGGTTTTTAGGCTAGTTCAATGTTGCTTGCAACATCGGCTTTACTATATTGGGTTGGAGATGTCGCTAGTCTCATTGAATGATGCCCTTCTTTTTAGGCTAGTTTGGTGTTGCTTTTGACATCAACGCTACCATTGGGCTGGAGGTGTCATCAGTTTCATCAAATGATGCCCTGCTTTCTAGGCTTAGTTCGGTGTTGTTATCGGCATTAGCTCTACTAATGGGCTGGAGGTGTCGTTAGTTGCATTGAATGATGCCGTGATTTTTTAGGCTAGTTCAGTGGTGGTCTCAACATCATCTCTACTACTGGGCAGGAGGTGTCGTTACTCCCATTGAATGATGCCCTACTATTTAAGCTAGTGTTGTGAATGAATTTCATATTTGCCATAAAATTTCAAGTTATGTTGTCTTTAAAAATCACAAAATATGTTATGATTGTAGCATAGATGGATCCTGTGGTTAAAAACAAAGATTAGTGATGCACCAGCGGATGCCAATCTAGCCAAGCTACATCATTGGACTAATGTATGGCATGTAGAGAGGTCAAAATAAAAAAGAGCACGCAATATTGATGCGTAAGATGTCCATATCCACAAAGCCAGAACCATTTTTTTTTTGCAGCCTCCTCTCAAGAAGCGGGGCGGACCGTGAGCATTTATTGCAGTGTGTCTTTGGTGTTTACCTCACACTCTAATCCATCAAGCGTGGGTGAAAGCTTCGCAAAGGATGCTACGGAGTTGAGTTAGAGTGCACAATCAACAGAGTCACTTGGTTGCTACCGGGAGTGCAATATGTGATCAAGGACTTCAAAGGAGATGCAACAGAGATCCATCAATCTTTCACTCTAGAGACGAGCGTGCAGTTGTTCCACAGGGGCATCGTAAGGTGCATAGCACACACAAAGATGGTCAAGGAAGCGTGGTGGACTGTGTCTAAATTCTCCATCCGTAAGGGAAGATTGAAGCTGGATAATTGTGTTGTTCTAGACATTCGCACACACACAGATAACATAGGGCATTGCATGCACATGGCGTACACTAAACCACATACATTATCCCTTGTGGTTTGCAAAGATGCTATATGTCCAATATGTTCAAAATGAGCTAGTGGACTTCAGCAACAGGGTCCCCATTAAGAGCATAGTGGATATCCGAAGTGAGACAGTCACAATATCATGAGAGGAGCTAAGATATGCATTGGTCGGTGCCGCTATGCAAACACATGATACTATGGAGGAATGAAAAACACAGATTCGTACCTCCGCACATACGACAGGGGAAGGTGACTCAAGCAACACCAAAGAGTTACAAAGAGACATTAAGCTCCTCATCCATGAAATGGAGGAACGATGTCAACAACAATTGATCAGGACTATGATCGAGCATCCCAACACATTGCAGCCACCTCCAGCTTGCACTGAAGATGTAGTGGATCTTTCCTGGTTTGCGAACACTTTTTCCACAGTTGGAGTGGTCACTACAGAATAGCTTGCGGCCACATGTACCATTTTCCATGTCTCATGCAAAACATGGTAAATAAAAAAGAGTGCCACATTTGCAAGGCCTTGATTGATGAGCTTATGTATTCCATGTTCAAAATGGAGAAATACTATCAATGCTTAGTGGTAGCCACGGCAAGAGAGAGAGACTGTATTTTGGATAACCCGAATTTATTTTTGTAAACATCTTAACCTGGAGTGGGTTGTAGTGACTTTTTGATCATTGTATATACCCCCCTTGCAATGAATATTGAAGCCTTGTAAAACTTGCAGCAGTGACTTTTTGAATCATGATATATGATATTCTTCAGTGAATGTTGAAGCAAATTTCCTTGTAACCAAATGTGGATAAATTGGTATGTGAATGTTTTGATAGTCTTACTTGGTGTATAAAGTAATGCTATAAATGCAAAGTGAAAAAGTCACCCATTGATTCAAGAAAACAAAATCTATGAATGATTCTAGACATCAGAGCAATCATAAATAACAAAGTTTGTAAAGCCACCAATTGTTTCAAGCAAACAAACATTTTTTAATCATAAATGACAATACTCAAACTATCATGTTGAAAGAAAATAAATAGTAATTGCTACATTTCCCTTGGCCCATGCCCACGAGTCGCAAAAGAAGAGTTTACATGAACTTCAATTATTTTGCACCCTAATAAAGTGGTAGCCTACAATGCTATCTATGTTTACATCACTGCTTCACAATACCCTTCTTTGTTGAGTAGGAGGACAATCATCCACCTCAAGGTTTGAGTTTAATTCAAGAAAAGTACATCCACCAAGCTCACAAAATTAGAGTTCTTTGATTGTCACCTCTTCCCCTTGCTCTTGTTCATCTTCATTCATATCCACAGTCCACCGTGGTCTACCTTCTTTATACCTTTCTAATTGAATACTGCTAAGAAGCCTGTGATTGCAATATATGTATAATAAGAAGCCTGTGATTGCAATATATGTATAATACCATTTTCTCGGCTTGATCACTGAAAAGCCGATTATGACTAGTCGAGTGTACATTGCTGCAGATACTCCAATTTTGCTCAAGAACTTGAATTGGTAGCACATTGTGCAAGAACCCTAACTGCCAATCAGGGTAGTGTAGGCATTGAAGCACCGTTCATGATCCACCATCTCCATGCTGGCTGTTTTGATGCAAGGTTCTGTACAAACTCTAAACTGAAAAGGCCATCCTTTAACCTGTACTTTGTCATGTCGGTGACTGCCTGGGTTTGATCATCTGGATTATTGTAGAAATTATTGACCACGTCATAAAAGTCTTCAATCACCTCCTCATCTAATTCATCACGATCCATGTTCCAGTACTCTAGATCACGCAGAAAAGCCACACTATGTAGTGGACATTGCGCACTAACCCATTGAGCATGTACATACTTATTTAAGATATCCCTTTTAGCCTTATTACAAGGTGCTCTCCAGGGGCTTTATCAAACAATTTGCAGGCTCTGAAGGAGAGTTCAAGATATCCTAAACATATACTAGCCCATGTAAACCTTCCCTATATTGGATAACTTAAGATCAAACTGACGCAAGGATATCATCATAGGCCTCATCACCAAGTATGTGTCACCAACGTCAGACCAAAAGTGCCTATCATCAATAAGCACTTTCAAGGACTGCACCTTTGTTTTTATTCTCTTTGGTTGCTTTGCTTCCCACTCATAGAAGCCAACACAAACAAATGTCTCCAATTTTTTTTGTTTGTTTTGCAAAAGGTTTTCCACAGTGTAGAAATTAGTGCAAAATCTTGTTTTACATCGAATCTTCAATATTGTGGACATACATTGCTGGATGTCTAGAACATGTTGTCTCTTCAAAATAAACTTCACCACCTTTCTTGCTTTATCTATAATGATTTAGAACCAATCAGTGTCGTCTTTTTTATAGCAATCCTGCAACACAAGATTCAAGCTATGTGCATTGCAACCAAACGTGTGCAAGCTAGGAAAGCACTCCTACGAGAGATAACCAATTGATTTGAAATTTATGGCATTATCCATGATCACTTGTACTACATTTGGGACACCAACTTGATAAAATGTCTCTATTAGTATATTGGCTATATAGCTCCCTGACATTATCTCACCCAAGCTGTCAACCGCTTTAATAAACCACTCCCCTCAAGGACTGAATATCATCACATTAATTAGCAGACTACGTTGGACATTTGACCATCCATCACTGACTATAGTGCATCCTATTTGATCAATTGATTTCAAGATCAATCTATCAACTACCTTCTGGGTGTCTATAAAGCATTTATCCAAGAATGTTGTGCGCATCTGGTGACATGA
Organism: Adiantum capillus-veneris; assembly: GCF_014529385.1. NCBI lineage: Eukaryota > Viridiplantae > Streptophyta > Polypodiopsida > Polypodiales > Pteridaceae > Adiantum > Adiantum capillus-veneris. Next base: position 53,293,424 of record NC_140953.1, on the reverse strand, counting down.
TGGAGGGGAAAAACCAACACCATACTCACCAATCTTCTTCCATGCATGATTCCATGGCTCTTGTGTGACCATCAACATAGAACTGCTTGTAAAATAGACTTGCTCGCGCCATCCGCCTATTGGCGAATCTCGCTCGCTCTTACCATCGGTCTATGTATGTATGTGTATGTGTCTATCTTCATACATCTCCCCATGACACACACACACACACACACACACACACACACACACACACACACACACACACACACACACACACACACACACACACACACACACATAGACACACACACAGACACACACACACAATGGACACTATCACCGATCTCCCCTTAGAGAGAGAGAGAGAGAGAGGCGCGTCGTGCTATGTAGATTTTCCCCACATAGAAAATCCAAAGATGGTGAGTGAGACTCCAGCGGAGGGGCCGTCAAGGTGGCAAAAAATAATTGTATTTAATATCTTTCTACATTTTCTATTTAACATAATTTTTTGATATTTATATGAATATCTAAATATAGTCTATTTATTTTATTCTTACTTTTTTATTTTGCTTTATAAATCTAATTTTTTAATTGTTAATGTATTTATTTCATTTTCTTTATTGCAAATTAAACTTTTTCTACTTTGTTTGAGTACTATGTAGTTGATTGATTAAAAGAATTGTATGATATTTATCTGATTTTAAATTTTTTTAATGTATTTATTCCAATCTTTTTAAATTTTTTCATTTTACTTTATAAACATAATTTTTTATTTTATCTTCCTAAATATAGTTTTTTTAAAATTTGTTAGTATATTTATTTTCTTTTAATACTATATAGTTTCATATCTAATATGTATCTACTATAATTTTTTCAAGTTCTACATCATTGATTGAATAAAATAATTCTATGATATTTATCTAGATATTTTTTATTTTTTAATGTAATTATTTCAATCTTATTTCTTATCTTTTTTAAATCTATCAATCCACTTTATAAATATAAATTGTTAGTTTATATTATAAATACAATTTTGAATGTATTTGTTATATTATTTATTTTAATCTACTAAAATATTAAATCTATCTCTTTTTTAATACCAAATATTAATACTACTTCAAAATATAATTTTTAAAAAAATGTTCATATTTCATCCTTATAATTTTATTTTTACTTTTTTTTCTCAAGACTGTATAGTATATTTGCTTATCTTTATTACAGATTAATTTTTTTCTTTCTACTTTTTTCAAGTAATATTTAATTCATTGATTAAAAGAACTGTATGATACTATCTAAATATTTTTCTATTTTTTAATGTATTTATTGCAACCTTTTTAACTTTTTTCATTTAACTTTATAAATATAATTTTTTATTTCATCTTTATAAAGATATTGTTTCTTCATATATTTATTTTTTATTTATTTTCTTTTAATACTATATAATTTTATATCTAATTTCTATCTTCTAGAGATTTTTCAAGTACTATGTCGTTGATTGATTAAATTAATTGTATGATATTTATCTAGATGTTAATTTTTTTAAAAGTATTGAATTTAATATTTTTTTTCAATCTATCAATCTACTTTATAAATTTAAATTTTTAGTCTACATTATAGCAATAAATTTTAATGTATTTATTATATTATTTATTTCTATCTACTATAAATTTTAATCTATCTCTTTTTAATATCAAATATTAATATTTCTTTAAAAATATGAATTTTTATTATTAAATGTATTTATGCTTTCCTAATATTTTTATTTTTACTTTTTTTCTCAAGACTATATAGTTTTTTTTAATATCTATCTACTATAATTTTTTATTTTTTTTTAAAAATATTTTTCATTGAAATATAATTTGTATATTTTTTGATCTAATTCTATCTAAATTTTTAATTGTTCTACTTTTTTAAAGTAATATGCAATTTTTAATTATCCATGTTCTTGTTTTTTGAGGTCGAGTCGGGGAAGGCTGCCATGAGGAGGTAGAGAGAGAGAGAGAGAGAGAGAGAGAGAGAGAGAGAGAGAGAGAGAGAGAGAGAGAGAGAGAGAGAGAGAGAGAGAGAGAGAGAGAGAGAGAGAGAGAGAGAAAGAGAGAGAGAGAGAGAAGAAGAAGAAGAAGAAGAAGGGCAGTTGAAACTTTAGAAACTAAAAGACCAAAGAAAGGCTCTGTGAGAGAAAGAGTGAGAGAGCTTACCCGGCCTACAAATCATCAAAAACCTGCAAGGAAAAAAATAAAAGCGGCACTTTTACTTTTTCATTTTTGGTTATAGGACTTGCCTTTGCTAGATGATGGGGTTGAAAACCACAATTGCCTTTGCTTGGAGACCCTAAAAAGCTCAAAAGAAAATAAGGTAATGTTGTTAAAAAAACTAAAAACCTTAATCATTTGCAGAGTTATTAAAAAAACAAAATGCTATTACACTTTCCAAATGAAGAGCGCTGTTGAAAAGTCAAAGGGAGCGCTCGAACCTCTCTCTCTCTCTCTCTCTCTATCTATCTATCTATCTATCTATCTATATATAGATAGATAGATAGATAGATAGATAGATAGATAGATAGATAGATAGATAGAGAGAGAGAGAGAGAGAAGAGAGAGAGAGAGAGAGAGAGAGAGAGAGAGAGAGAGAGAGAGAGAGAGGTTCGAGCGCTCCCTCTCTCTCTCTCTCTCTCTATCTATCTATCTATCTATCTATCTATCTATCTATCTATCTATATATATAGATAGATAGATAGATAGATAGATAGATAGATAGAGAGAGAGAGAGAGAGAGAGAGAGAGAGAGAGAGAGAGAGAGAGAAGAGAGAGAGAGAGAGAGAGAGAGAGAGAGAGAGAGAGAGAGAGTCCCATCCCATCCTACAGATTGAGGAGAGAGAAAAAGAGAATTTGGGCATCCATCCCGCAGCTTGAAGCTTGAAGGGAAGAAATTTCAGGAGAGAGAGAGAGTTTTCATCCCGTTGCTCACATCTGAGAGAGAGAGAGAGAGAGAGAGAGAGAGAGAGAGAGAGAGAGAGAGAGAGAGAGAGAGAGAGAGAGAGAGCGTGGTTGCCAAGTTGGCGCATGAGAGAGAGATTGCTACTCGGGGGGGAGAAAGAGAGCGTGCGAGATGGTCCGCTCATCGAGGGGAGAGAGAGCTGTTGTTCGAGGGAACACCGAGAGAAGCAAACACACGCAACCACGTGGCATCCAAGTCCTAACTTTTTAATAAAAGATATAGATAGCTTGTGCAAGAGTAGACTGTGCCTCTTCAAGAGCAATTGATCGAAAGCTTTGCTATAGACTTACTTGGGGTTTACTTGCCTCATTTTATGCATTTCAAATTGGTACTTGGGCAATCCAACTTGAGTGCTAGCTCTTGTGTGTGTGTGCTAGCCGGCATACATGGTGCACAACTATTTTATTCGCCTTGTGTTGAGGCAACACTGCCTTGGTGCTCTAAAGACAACTGGCTTGGAGTCGGTATTCTAGGTTGCTTTGCATTGTCTACACCTCCTAATAACTCTCTCAAGCGTTTTGTAGCACTCTCATGATCTACACCATTACATCTACCTCCATTTGACTTGTTAGTTGCTGCATTCCTTGATCCAAGGAAGTGTTCCCTAATATGAGGTGCACCTCCTGATTTTCTTTTGCCACATAATTCGTAGTGCCAATCAATAAATGATCTTACGTTCTCAGCAAATTGCCACTCATCCCCTAACACCTTACCATTGGCCTCGCGCTTTCCTTTATTGGAAGCTCCATTGTTTGATCCTTCACCACCATTCAATGGGCGAGTAGAAGTAGTTGCATTGATGTTTTGGGAGCAAGCCACCCATGCATTCATACAATCACAAAAAAATAAGGTTTTTGAGAAAAATGTATTTAATTGAACAATTGTATAATAAAGTAAAATAGTATACATATAAAATAAAATAGAAAGAAGTGAAATTGGAGGTAACGAAAGGAGCACTCTATTCCAACAATAGAAATGGGCAGACAAGAATGTTGGTGTAGTGATAAGGAGCGCTCCATTCCAACCATAGAAATGAGCCCCAGGCACTTGCACCAGCTAAACCCGTCACGAGGATGCTCCGTATCTAAACCTATTTTTAGATGGATAGACACCCAGATAGACACCCAGGGAAGGTAACTAAGGTTGATAGTTTCAGGTTGTCATGGATTTGTCTTGCTTAGTCTTTGGATTATGAATGAGTTCATGAACCTGGTGTTTCTTTTTGAAAACTATACGGATGCTTCATCCGTGAATAAACACAAAATGTTGTTCATAGGACATATCAATAATATTTGTACACTCCCTGGCTTACCCATGCTGCATACATTGATAACAGATACTTCATAAACATGCATAGGGCTGGGTTTACTTTGGTACAATAGCTTCAGATTATTGCTCCTAGATAGTAAAACTGATACTAGTTATGAGTTCTGTCTCATGTTGGTCGTGAACATTGCTGGTTATTGCTCCTAGATAGTAAAACTGATACTAGTTATGAGTTCTATCTCATGTTGGCAGTGAACATTTCTGGTTCTTGATGCTTTCATCAATCTGGTTTTTTGATCCTTTACTTTTGAAATTAATAGAGCTACATCACATGGCAGTCTTTGGGCCTGGGTAGTTGTTATAATTTAATTGGCTTGGACAATTGGGTCTTGTAGAACCATGGAAACCTTTTTTTGATAGTAAATGAATACTCCATACCTTGAGTAATTGACATGGATGGTAGGGTAAAAGCTCTTGTAGGATAATGTGGGATGATTTCTCTCCAAATTGTTGAAGGTTTCAAAATTGTTTTAATCTTAAACATGATTGGTTTTCTACCTGATATATTTAAGAGGGATGCTAGTTTTAACATTTTCCCTTGGAATTGATTGAGCAATGTATGCTCCCTCCCATAGATTTCTTCTTTTTCTAGGGTTGCTATTCAGTTATAAATGATCTCTTCTCTCCTCTATATTCTTAAAGGGAAAGAAAATTCACTTTTGTAAAATCTACTGAAAAGAGTCTAAACGGATGGTTGTTTCTAATGGAATTCAATATTAGGACTAGCTGTTGAGGTCACTTAATGAAAGGACATTGGGTTTTACTGATCATTTTCATAATTAGGCACAATGCGTATTGTTTAATTAGGTAGTATTTACTATTTTACAAAGATAGAAATATGGCAAGGTTTGATTAAAAAGCTTTCCTTACCAAGCATGGAGGGCTTTTTGACTTTACCTAGATAGAAATCGTCTATCTTGACATAAAATTGTTGACTGAATTGTTCCCGATATGATATTTTTTCTGCATGATGCTGATTGATTACTGGCTTGATCTATTTCACCTAATTACTAAGATACCTGGCTTTCCCATACTGCATACCTTGGTGATGGGAATTCCATGACCTGCCTAAGGTTGGGTTTAATTTTGTCTGATAACCTTAAAATTTTGCTTCTAGATAATAAATTTGATATTAGTTTAGAGTTCTGGCTCATGTTGTTTGGGAACAGTGCTGGTTCCTGTTGCTTTCGCTGATCTGTTGTTCACATAGGAAGTTTGATCCTTTACATTGTATGACCTAGTAGTACTTGGGCATAGTCAGCTAATATAATTTATCTGGCTTGGACATTTGGGTCTGTAGAACCGTGGAAAACTTTATGATAGTAAATGAATATGCCATGATAAGCTTCATCAATGGGTTAATGGTGCCAGGCTTACACTTGGGGGACTTTGGGTTAATTTGTACTCATGTGGATACTACTATTTTAAATTACATATCATTAAGAAAAACTAGGGATAATTCACAATATTAATAATGGAATCTGTTTGTCTGATGTAAATGAGATATTTTTGTTGGATTTTGTACAACAGTCTTAAGAACCTAATTTGGGATTGGTTACAATTATTTAGCAAAAAAACTCCACTTTCGTGGTTATTGAGCACCTAGGTCATAAAATACCTTACTAGCACTAAGTAGTTAAAAGATTGTAACTTCGACATATCTCTTGATTTTTCATTTTTGGTATAAACATGTACATTTGTAAATTGATAATAGTTTGGCCAAAATACTTCATACCTTAAACTCCTCTGGGATAAAAAATTGGGTAAGACACTTGGATCAAAAGGGGTGATGGACTTCTGATCAAAACTTAATCAATTTGATTAAATATGTAAAAAATTCTTTAAAAAATAGGGATACTACTAAACCTTAATTATAACCTATGATCTCATTTGGGTCTGAAGGAGTGATAATTTTTGGATCACAAATTAAAACAAGCCAAAAGAAAATTAAAAGGGAAACACTTTACACTTAATCAAGAGGGGTAATGGCCTTGTGATTAAAACGGTGATAGCTTCATATCAATTGTCTTTTAAATGGATACTTGCAGATATTTTTCACTAATTGGATGGTAGGTATAAGTTAAAAAGGTTTTAATTAGGACATGGATACCAATGGATAGCTTCACTGACACCTGTAATAAGTATTCAAGTCTAACAAATATGCTGTCTTGTTTATATGGATGCAGGTGAGGACTCTATCTTTACTTAGGATATTTTTGGCTTTGTTGCTGTCCGTCATTGTCGAACTTGGTCTCTATCACTTTACTATCAATTGTTCTTAACTATCTTATGTACCAATCACTAGAATGATACCTCATTCTCACTATGATGTACAAAAATGAATCAAAGACAGAGTCATTTTTGAGTTAATCCTTGTCCTTTGTCTAAAGCCAGTTGTCTTTTTAATTGATATGTTCTTTTGTGTATAGGTGTTAGTTTAAAAACAACAAAACACACACACACACACACACACACACACACACACACACACACACACACACACACACACATACACACACACACACACACACAAGCACTCACAATCTGCCCTTAGTGCTATGCAAGTTTATGAGGGCTTTCTCTTTACTATCATACTTTATTGTCGAAGATAAACAATTAAAAGTCGATGTATATGCATATACAAATTTTAGTATGTGCAAGCTTATTAGTTATACTCTATTATTTGCATATGCATACATATACATGTGCATACGTACACACATACTCATAGACACAAACACTAATATTGAAATATATATCATTTGCACTTACTAATTGGCTAAGATTCAATTTGATATGATACTTCATAATGAAATTACCTAGCTAAATTTTATTTATATCTTGTATGTGATTTTCCCTATTCTATGCTATGGATAAGTTTTTGGTTGTACATGACACATGGTTAGGGTGATATCAAGCTTTGTGATGATTCTCCTAATTGTGTGATTAACTATCTAACTATATTTTCTATTTCACATTGATAGGAAATTTGACCAAGATGCTTTGCATGACATCGATAACAAGTGGGAAAAGATGGTGACACATGCCTTCCCTTTACAAACATGGTTTTGTGTATTGGATGGTGGCATGTATACCTTTCTCCCTTCAAATGGCGTCAAGGTCATGGTTTTCTCATGAAGATACTATCTCCATCAAAGTTCTACTTCACAACTATGCAGAGATCTCCTTCAACAACTCTAACTTATTTTAACCTTCATTGTACTCTTGCTTGATGTATCTTTGGTTTAGATATTCTCATTCTTACTTCTTATGAGACATGTTTAATAATTTACCCCACCACCTAACTTAAGGCTTGGTTTTCTATGCTATCTTCATTTTTGCCTCCTCTCGAGCAAGGAGCCTACCTCTTGACTGCTTCTCTTGTCCACTTACTATGTACTCGCATGATGTGTGGTTCTCTTATCTCTCTCCTCCCTATGCTATAAAAGAGGAGGCCTACTATGCACAAAAAAATTATTTTAGACATGTAGTTTAAATTTGAAAGAAAAACTAATGATAACTCTGCCTATGCCACTTGAGTCTCAAGGGGGTGATGGCCTTCTATTCCACATAGCAATAAAAGAAAGACATTTATTTCAGACAATAGTTTAAGTTGAAATATTTTTAAGTAGGACAAGGATAACAACTGATAGGTTTGTCAAAACCTGTAATATGTATTCAAGGATAATGAGTCTATTGTCTTGTTTATATGGATTCAAGTGAGGATTCTATCTTTAATTAGGAATTTTTTGGCTTAGCTATTGTCCGCATCACTGAAGAACATGGCTTCCTCTGCTTGGTGGACCTGCACAACTGAGTAGTTTTTTGTATAAGATCATTGGAATGATGCCTCATTCTTATAAGAGTACAAAAATGAATCTAAGACTGATTCATTTTTGTACAATTCTCTATCTAGTTATTTAAATCCAGTTTTCTTTTGAACATTATGTTCTTTTGTGTATATGTATTAAGTTTAATACCACACACACACACACACACACACACACACACACACACACACACACACACACACACACACACACACACACACACACACACACACACACACACACACACACACACACACACACACGTATGCACGCATGCACACACACAAATGTCGCACACACGTGCACACACGCACGCACACGCACACACACGTGCACACACACACACACACACACATGTATGCATGCACGCATGCACACAACGTGCACACATACACAAACATGGCACCTGATATAATTCTATATTGGGGGGATATCCTTTGAAGCTCTGAAAGACAGTTCTTACTAGTGGATAAAATTTGGCTTAATGAGCATGACTTTGTTCTTTTATCATTATTGCTTAAACTTCCATCTCTGGCTTGAGAATGGGGGCGTTGTGGAGCTCTTGGCAAAAACAACTACCTAAACAATTGAAGCTCTTCTTTTGGGCTACTATCCTTTCTAGAATATCTCGGCTTAATAAGAGTGTGGGTTTTGGTTGATCTCACCACTGTAAATTTTTGTATAACCTATCTATTGGCCTAGAACATCTTGCTTGTGTACGTCATGTGGAACTCATCCCTAAACTATATTTGACAATATTCCTGGGCCTTGAGGGTGAGAACACTACCCAAAACTTTCTTTTAATGGGTTTTCTACCCCTAGAATCATTTTGTCCATACTCATAAAGGGAGTCTCTCATAGCGTGATCAGACTCTGATGCAACTTGTGCCCCGTCTGTTGCTTGAATACTCTGTCCCTGCCCCCCCCTCTTCCCTCTAATCTCTTCTCTCTTCCACATGCGCCATTGTTGAGTAACTATCTACTACACATTGAGCTGCAATCTTGCACACGTAGCCGATCTTGTAAGCAAAGCTTTGGGGATATTTCCTCTACAAAATAGGCTAGACGGGCTTCAAAACAGGCTAGACGGGCTTCCATTTCCTCCTATTTTTTGAGGCAAGGTTTGAATCTCCCCCTCACTTAGGCTTGAAACCATTTCTTTCTTGCATTCAATGATAAATAAGTCATGGGGTGTTTACTGCCTAGCTGCCTGCAATATGGAAATAATTTAGCCTTGTGTTGGTGTGTGATGTGAATGCTTATATTTTTGCCGATCACTCCGATTTGCGTGGATTAGATATTTTTGAGTTTTGTATCCTAAAGTGCTACATTATGGAGCTCACCGAGCTTAACTTGACTACTCAGGTTGGTGTCGTACTGCAAAAAACCAATGTTGTGTGACCGTCAACTCAACGTTAGTGCAGCCAAAGTTGAAGCTTTAGTGAAGCACCTATACTACCTTAGAGAGACACAAGGACTTGTGGGAAATGAATTTTGATATATCTAGTTTTCTCCCCATTGAAGTGTTCCTCATGCTTTGGCACAGTTCTGCACCAACTTGCTTCACTTTGGCCTAGTTTGGTGTGAGAAATTTGTCATGAGCACCTACCTCTTTCCATGGCCCCCTTGGGACCATCTCTTTGTCTTGGCTTTCATATCCCATTTTTGGACTATGGGACATAATTTTCAACAAGGATCGCACAAGTCATTTGAGTTTGTCCAACAGTGGCTAGGGTCTTAGCTTAGCTCCTATTCTAGTGGATTGGGAACTTCTTGGGGAATTATGAGGATGCATATGGCTGAAAGCATTGTATATGCTAGGTATCAGGTTTGAAAAACCTTTGTTTTCTTGTGTGGGTATCCTTTTTAACTTTTCCTAAGTTGAATTGCAGAAAGTGCGAAAGGTGTTGATGGCATTTCTTCATGCTTTATGTGAAGTATAACACTTGGTTTTCAAATCTATAGCTTAGTGAGGACATTTCTTCATAGTATGTGCGAATTATAGCATCAAGTGCTGACAACTATTCATTTAAGTGATTTCAAGTACGTAATATATTATGCACATTCATGGTCCTCGAGAGAAAGCATACATGATCCATACGATTCCATTACAAGCAATGAATTACAACCTCCAAGATCAAGCTATTTCTATTATCAAGAAATATGAGAGAGAAAGAAAAAGGAAAGAACGAGAGCACAAATAGATGAAAGTTGGGCGAGGACATCATGCCATTGATGGTGAGGAGAAAAGAAAATCTCTTCCAAGATTGTAAGAGCTTTTAAGAGTAGGACAAATTCCTTAATGTGTAGACTCACATTTCACTCAACAAGAAGGATGTTTGTTGAAAGAAAATAGGGAAGAAAAACTACATAAGACACCTTGTGCACCTCCTAGATGAGCACATGGAAGGTAAAGTCCTTATGGTCGCTAGTTTACTTGCCACAAATACTTCCATCCCTGCATCTTTGTGCAATGACTATATATCCCCAAGATATATCTCATGATCCATGTTTATCTTTGAAATTGGTACATACATCAATGTGACACTTCCGTCCTTTTTGGATTTTATTGTCTCCCATAATGATTGTGGCCACAACTCATCCACTTTAGAAATTGGCAGCATCTAAAGAGATTTGGCCTCATTCGTTGTGTTCACAAAAACCCTGGTTCTTCTTTTTTCCCTATGGGTTTTTTGTTCGGGTTTTTTTTTATTGGGTTTGCTTGTGTTTTTTCTTTTATGGCGCATACACTACTTGCTCATGTGTTTTTACTGTTTTTGGCTACATTAGAGCTTGAGCTAACTCTATGAGCCTTTTGCACACTTCCATTTGTTTGGTTTCCTTTTTAGGATGTGGGTAGGTAAACAATCATTGTTCCAATGTTTGCTTGCTCTTCATCCTCGCCTTGTAGGCTTGCAAGATAGCATCTAAATGCTCGTTCACCTTTTTAGCTAAGACTTATTTGCCTGATATAGTTTTTGACTCTTCCATTTCCTTTACATTTTTTTTTCTCTCATTCACGTTTGAGCTATTCCTTAGTTTGGTTTAGTTCAGTTTCTAAGGCTGTCTATCCCTTAACCTCTTTGCTTTCATTCGGTCTTGTTTGGCTTTCCATGATTTTTTCTAAATACTCACGCACCCATGTTGGAATTAGGGTTGCAGAGAAACACACACAACTTGGAGAGGACAAAGGAAGCTCAAGGCACACAATAGAGAGTGTGTTACTTAGTGTGCAATGGAAAGATAGATAGCCCTAAAGTGATGGGTGTATATACAATGCACGGGGGAAAAAACCTCCTAAAGAGGGAAAAAATGCCCCAGCGGTCCTAGTGTGTTCACACACATCACTACCACATGTATATGGTAACAAATCCCCCCTGGAGTGATGCGGTGAACGAGAGCTGGCACATGAGTAAAGGGAAGTGCCATGCCCTGAGGACAGGATTAGTCCACAAAGGGGAGTAGGCCCAAAGCTTTGTGGAAAGCTTCAAGCTTCTCACGAGACAATGCCTTTGTGAAAAGATCTGCAAGGTTGTCCTGTGTTGGCACATAAGCCAAGCTGATCTCTCCTGCTGAGAGCCTCTCCCTGACATAGTGGTAATGCACCTCAATGTGCTTTGTGCGAGCATGAAAAATTGGGTTCCTCGCAACTGGGTTCCTGCACATAGAAAACACACAATAGTTATACGACAAGTGGGAGCAAAAGTCTCTTCATAATCTATGCCTTTTTCTTGTGCATAACCCTTTGCAACAAGTCGAGTCTTACGGTGATCGATCTCACAATCCAGCTTGCGTTTCAACTTGTAAACCCACTTTGTACCAATGGCCTTTTTGCCAGGAGGCAAATCACATAAAGTCCATGTGTCATTTTCTATGAGTGCATCATATTCTGATTGCATGGTAGCCATCCAATTTTTTGAATTCTGTGCTTCATCAAAAGACAAAGGCTCCTCAACATCACGTAAGCTAGACACAGCCAAAGCATAACAATCTGATGCATAAGATGCATGGCGAGAGCCTGAACGAGTACGACTAGATAAAGGTGCATCCAATTTACTGTCACACAAAGTGTGCACCAGCCATTTTGGCATACCTCTAGCCTACTCATTTTCAGCCCTTTCCTCATCAAGTACATCATGTACATCTGCATCAGTAATAGGCTGATCTAGAACATTTTCAGAAACCCCCATAGGCTGTACATTTGCCTCATTGGAACTTACATTTTTATTTCCACCACTGAAAAGAGGCAACAAAGTGTCATAAATGTCCTGTGAGCTTACATTACTGTCTCTAGTACATGACAGCAAGGGCTGAACAGAATCTTCCACAAACACTACATCCCGAGAAACCAGAATACGTTTTGTTTGCGGATGATACAACATGTAACCTTTGCTTTCAGCACTATAACCAACAAAAATACATTTGACAGCCTTATCATCCAATTCCCTGCGCTGCACTTGTGGCACCAAAGCATATGCCAAACAACAAAAAACACGCATGTGCTCAATAGAAGTCTTTCTATCATGCCATGCTTCATATGGAGTAATAGACTGCAAAGCTTTCGTAGGACACCTGTTAAGTACATAAGTGGCACACATGATGGCCTCAAGCCAAAAAGAATGCCGCAAAGCTTGACTTTTGACCATACATCGTGCCATTTCCGTCAGTGACCTGTTTTTCCTCTCAGCAACACCATTTTGCTGAGGTGTATAAGGCACTGTACATTGGTGTTTTATCCCACGACTAGCCAAAAATGCATTAAATTCATGAGACATATACTCCCCTCCTCGATCGGAACGGAGGGTGCCCATAGTACATTTCGAGACATTTTTAGCCATAGCCAGAAATTGTTTGAAGCACATAAAAACTTTGGACTTCGCTTTAAGCGGAAATAACCATGAATGCCTGGAGTAATTATCAATGAAAGTCACGAAGTACAAGTAATTGCCCAAGGACGGAGTTTGCATGGGCCCACAAACATCACTATGTACAAGCTGCAACCTGCATGTGGCCCGAACTGAACCATCCTTTGGAAATTTAGAACGTTGCATCTTACCCAAAATACAGCCTTCACAACCATGTTTGAGAGGTGCTTCAAGAGGCGGCAAAGAAGCAACCATATCAGATTTTTGCAAACGCAGCAAATTGGCAAAATTCAGATGACCAAAACGTGCATGCCAAAGTTTTGCATCTGAAATAGCCCTTGAATCTGCAACAACATTTGCAAAATTTTTTCCACACTTGTCATACAAAGTGAGCTTATATAGCCCACGGCACAAAAGCCCAGATGCAACAATTTCATCACCAAAACTGAAATCATGAACTGTACATTTGTCATCCACAAATTTGACTACAAGTCCAAGTCTAGCAAGTGTGGATACAGACAAGAGATTCTTCTTGATCCCAGGTACATAAAGTGCATCAACAAGTGTGAAGGAACTGCCATTAGCAGCAGTGAGCACAATCTTTCCAACTCCCTGAACTGGATAAGAGGCGTTGTTGGCACAAGTGACTGAATTCCCATGAGGGATAGACTCGAGAGAGGTAAACAATTCACGATGTGAGGTAATGTGCTTTGTAGCACCACTGTCGAAATACCACACATGTGAATCTACAGCAACTGACAAGCATGCATCATGGACAACAGGATTGTAAGTTCACTCTGCGCTAAAAGCCCATTTCGCATCAACATCAGCAACACAGTCTCCTTTCACAGAAGACTCAACAATGGCTGCATTTGTAGTGGAACCAGCATTCGCAGTGGAACCACCCTCTTTCTTCTTAGCCTCTTTGGCCTTCAACTTAGGACACGACTTGATCAAGTGATCATTGGATTTACAATAATGGCAACGCATCTTCTTTTTGCCCTTATCGCCAAAATTTCCAGACGAATTGCTTCCAGCAGAAGCATCAGGAATAGAATTTTTGCCACTCGCAGCAGAACCATAAGAAGTGGCCGCATTGCTGTTACCACCCTTTCTTTGAGAAGCAATAAAAGCCTGTTCAACTCTCGGGGAGTTCACTATGTGTAAAACTACCATATCACGTGCGTTCAAGACATGTTTGTAAAACCCCTTATCTGTGAATTTTGTTAAGAATATAATGTACCCTTTTCTTTTAAAATCTGTAAGTTTTTTTCAAATTTGCAAAAATAATACCCTTCTGTATATATATTTCTGTAAGTTTCAAGAACTTTAAATACCCTTCTGTTGAACTCACGTGATAGGTTACATTTTTATTATGTGACCTCCCCGGGGTTCAACTGCACGCTGTCTAGTCCTATTGTTTCTGGAAAGTGACTCTTGCAACATCAATGTGCATAATGCATCAAAGTTGACAACTTCTAGATTTCCTTGGGTCATAAGTCTCCAAGTACTAGTAAAAGTCTGGTAAGAATCTGGTAAGGCATCAAGAACAGTCTGCACAAGGGAACTGTCTGAAATAACTTCACCTGCAGAAATAAGTTGCTCATTGATATCCTTGACACTAGCAAGGAAAGTGTCCATATCATCTTCCTCATGCATAATATTCGACTCCAACTCTTTACCCAGCAAAGCAATTTTATCCTCATTGCGGCTTGCATAAAGACCTGCTAGTATATCCCAAGCCTGTTTTGCAGATTTTGCTGAACGGATGTGAGGAACAATGGTGAGCTTCACAGACAACGCAATCAATGCATGAGCCTGCGCATCCTTAACATCCCAACGAGCTTGTTCTGCCGTAGGCAAAACAACTCTAACAGCTACAATCCTTGCAGCAAGACCTGCAACATCCTCAACATCGCCTACATCCTCAGAACCAGGACGTACATCAATGCCCTGCACAATGTTCCAGACACCCTTTGACACAAGAACATGTTGCACATATAAGCCCACATAGGGTAGTTGTCCCCATCCAACCTGTCCTCAGCAGCAAACATCTTGAACACATCTGTGTTGTTGTTGTCAACCATGGTAAATGTTGCACCTGATGTGAAAACTGCCCGAAAATAGGAGAAACGGAGCGGGAACAACCTGTGCTATATAGCACAAGCCGTAGAAGACTATAAGGCACCTGTTATGCAGACAACGACACTGATAGAAATTCTGCACAAAATGACAAAATAGCCTGTGCAGTACGCCTGTAGTGGAAACGGAGGCCGAAATGAGCCCAAATCAAAATTCTGAGTAGACCAACCTCTAAGAGCTTTCCCAAAATATTTGTCGACTTGCGAACGCTTGCCAAAGCTCACTGAACTCGCAGAAAGTGAGCAAGCGTGTGCTGGAGCAGCTGGCGACTAAGCCTGGGAGGATGTGACCTGCTCTGATACCAATTGTTGGAATTAGGGTTGCAGAGAAACACACACAGCTTGGAGAGGACGAAGGAAGCTCAAGGCACACAATAGAGAGTGTGTTACTTAGTGTGCATTGGAAAGATAGATAGCCCTAGAGTGATGGGCGTATATACAATGCACGGGGGAAAAAACCTCCTAAAGAGGGAAAAAATGCCCGGGCGGTCCTAGTGTGTTCACACACATCACTACCACATGTATATGGTAACAACCCACTTTCAAATTCAATTTGTTTTGAAAGTTTCAACACATCTGCTATTGGCCTATTTTTGGCTACTTCTTGAGCTTGATCTTCATTCACCACTTTGATAGGAATCGTCGGCTCAGACTCAGATCTTGTCAAACAAGGTAGAACTTTAATAACATTCATAATCTCTTTTTTTGTGTTGTCTGTATTATTAGCACGGTGTTGGAGTAAGTGATCCTTCCCACAACCATCACAAAATTGTTCGTTGACCCTTGTGTGGACAACCTTGTGCTCAATGATCACCTCCACACTCACATGCCCATGGATCTTCTTGTTGGGCAGCTGGTGATGCTCTGAAATGCTATCATATCCAAGGAGGATATCCTCTAGATTTATACTTTTGATTTGCTATGAATATGAACATATTTTCATCCATCATGAATTGGATTTAGCTATATGAGCCATATATGAAGGTTCTGTAGCTTCATCCGCGCTTGCCCAAAATGGATTATCCTCCGTAGCATATGCTACACCCTTGGGTTCTCTCACATGGGTTACGGACACAAAAAATTTGCATGATATGATCTCTTCTCCTATAAGATGCACCAGTACTCTCATCAAACTTTTGAAAATTAGATCACATTTGTGGATACAAATCCATCCAAAGGATAAACTTCTAGAGGAAATCATGGAAACACATCAATTCCACAGAAACACAAAGCAGAGCCTGTACCAGTGAATAAGGTGGGTGATTATTATGAGGAAAAACAAGGAAACACAATCTTACTGCTAGAATACAAGGGATTAAAGACAATAGCGATACTTGACAATGGGGCCAAAGTAGCTATTTCTACAAAGGGAATCTAGAAAAAACCACCTCTCAGGAAAATGTGCACAAAGTTACAACTAGCAGATAGATATGTGGATAGACCCTTAAGAAGTTGGAGCATGTTGTTGTATCCTCTTGCGGAATAGAGTATAAACATACTTTTTCTATACTTGAATTTGGAAAAGGAAACAACTTTGAAGTTATTTTGGGACGACCATTTATGCATCAACTCAAAATGGTTCAAGATTGGGGCTATGACCATCTCTACTTACGACATAAAGGTATCACAATCAGGGTCGACATGAAGGATCATAGATACAAAGATGTAAACCAAACCCAGTAGAAGACTTTGATGTAACTACCGATTCCAAAACAAAGTTTCCTACTTAGTTAATTAATGACACATGGTTTTATGTGCGGAGCGTAGGAGTACGGTAGCCTAAAAAGGGAGGATTGCATCCTAGAGTGCTTTGTAGAAGATAACTACTACGTAAAAAAGCCTTTTCTAGATGAGTTCTTTGAACTGTTTGTGTGGAAAAAAGTAATGGCGACTCTAGTTGTTCGTGTGAACGAGATAACCACCATGAAGTTTTGCGAGAAAGATGGTTACGACATAATGCCCTTCCAGATCATAAATGCTATCATGACACCATAAGAGGAATGTGAAGCTACAAAATCCAAAAAAACAATCGATTGCAAACGAATAGTGGATGAAGTTTTTGTTCAAGATCCCAGTGACAAGATGAGGATGAATTCCATGATTCAAGGAGTGATGATTTAGGGAACAATACTTAAGACAAGCTCTCCAATGGGGCTCAACAAATGAAAATGCGACAAAACAAGATGAGCTGATCTTCTACAAGTTTCCTAACCAAAAATTGAAGAGACAAAAGAGATATCAATGAGACAACAAAAAAATTTCAAGAAACCACTGTCAAAGTTGATGACATAAACGTAGTATTGCATGCTCCTGGTAGCAAATAACTATGTTCGAGACAAAATCATTAAAAAATCTTTGAAATTGATAGCTTTTTGAGAAAATTCAAAGAAGTTGAGCAAAAAGAAAACAGAGGACATTGCCAAAACGTCAATCAGAATATCCAAATTTGAATGAAAAAGTGAATATCAAAAGCAAAAACGAACACTGAAAGAGGTTTGGTTAACAAAAATAGGAAGTGAAGAGGATTTCGACACGAAAAAGTTTGATGCAAACTCTCACTACAAAAGGTATACCCTTCAGGATCAATGTATTGTGTTTGAACTACCAATGAGTGAACCAAGGGAACCAAGAACATCATATGATGGGCCTAAACATTTAATCTTGGTAAACTAGGGGAGGAACCGAGACCGGCTTACATAGCCACGAATCTCACCGAAGAGAAAGAGTAGCTTTTGATAGCTACTCTCAAGCAATATACAGATGTGTTTGTTTGGTTATACAAAGATATAAGGGATTTTTATTCGAGCATATGTCAGCGTATGATACCCCTTAAAAGTGATGTTAAGTCGTGCAGACAACATCCCAATACCTATAATAAAAATTTGCGAAGAAAATCAAAGAGAAGATAGACAAACTTAAGGAAGCGGAATTTATCTACAAGATAGAGCATAGTAAGTGGGTGTTGCCAATTGTTGTAATGAATAAAAAGAATAGTAAATTGTGAGTGTGTGTAAATCTTAATCAAGTAAACATTGCAACGACCAAAGATAACTCTCCCTTACCCATCGCAAATCATGTGATTGAGAGAGTCTGGGCAAGGAAGCTTACAACTTTCTTGATGGATTCTTGGGCTACAACTAGCTCTCCATAAATCTAGATGATCAACACAAAATGGCCTTTGTAGCAGAATGGGACATATTTTCTTATTTAGTGAGCCATTTGGCTTAAACAATACAACTGTCACATTCCAAAGGCTCATGAGTCACACATTCAAGGAGTATCTTAGATAATTCTTAGAGATTTATATGGATGACTGGGGTATGCATTCTCTATGAAGAGATGAACAGGTTGAACACTTGAAGAAGATCTTTTGAGAAGTACAAAACTTATCGCATTTGTCTAAATCCTAGAATAAGTAAGACAGGGTAAGATTTTGGGACATATTGTGTCCAAAAATGACATTTCTACATATTTTGAGAAGATACAAGTGATTGTTTCTCTTCTAAGATCCACCAAAGTTAGAGAGATACAAGTTTTCATCGGCAATTGCAGCTATTATCGGAGGCTTATTTACATGTATGCAATTGCTACAAAACCTCTCTATGCTCTCATCGCAAAATTTAAGTGGAATGAAGAATGTTGAAGTAGAGACTGACTTTTGCTCCAATTTTTAAAGCTCTTGATTGGAAAAAAATCTTCCACATTCATGTAGATGTGCTAGCTTATTCTATTGTATGCATCTTAGCACAACCTGGAGAGAATAATATAGATTTTTCAATCTATTAATCTAATAGGCAGCTCAAAAGTGCGGACCAAAATCACACAACCATAGAAAGAGAGGACTTGGAAATGATCTATGTAGTCAAAAAGTTTAGACATTACCTTCTCACAAACAAATTTGTAACTTCTGTGGATCACTAGGCACTATTATATTTAGTTAACAAACCATGCAATGTTGGCCATATAGTTTGATGATTCATTATATTTCTTGAGTTTAATTTCACCGTAGTGGTCAAGAAGGGGACTACTCATCAGAGAGTGGATCATTTATCACAATTGAAACATGGGGAAGCACCTATCGGTGTTAATGATAAATTGCTAGACACTTGTACCTTTTCAACATCCAGATGGTACTGAGGTGGATTGAACATGTGATACCATTGCTCATCATTGATTCTCTGTAGATTGAAAGGTAACCATCAATCATTGAGAAATCACGCTCTCTTATGCTTATAGTAGGATGGCTATATAAGCAGGGAACAAACAAAATACTTAGGCTATGTATAGATCCAACTAAGAAAGAATTGTACTTAAGGAAAGATCACATACAAATGATAGGGTTCCATTTTGCAAAAATGCAGACATACCAGAGATTGATGATACTTGAGGTGTATTGGCCTCATATGGAGAAACGTGTCCATGACTATGTTAGTTCATGTGAAACTTATGCCATTCAGAAGCCAATTGAACATGCTATGTTTCTCAAGATATCACAAGCACCCAAGTGGGGAAAATAGATTGTGGATTATATAGAACACGGAGTCTTGCCAGCAAACACGAGGAGTTCCAAACTACGCTCAACCCAGAGAGAAGCAAAAAACTATGTCATCAATGAAAAAAACCTTTATCAAAGGGGGATAAACAAAAACTTGAGAATCTATGCCATGGAAAATGAGTACTTACCGATTGTAGAGAAAGCACATGCTAAACTAACAGAAGTCACTTTTTGGTCGATAAAACGGCAAAAGCGATACTCCTTGCATAAATTTGGTGGCCTACTTTGTACATGGATGCATAGTATCATGCCAAATGATGTGATGATTACCAAAAAATAGAAATATTGATGCGACATGATGAAATACCGCTAAGACCAATGATGGGGGCAAGGGATTTTGCCAAATATGGGGTATAGACTTTGTTGGACCTATCTTAGCACCCCCATAATGTACGCATGCTCAACACATCATAGTGTCCATATATTATTCAACCAAATAGATAGAAGCCAAGGCAACACAAAAGAACAATGCCAAAACTACAATGTAGTTCTTTTATGAGAACATTTTCAGGAGAAATGGGCTTTTGATTGAGATAGTGAGCGATAGAGGGACTCATTTCCTCAATGATATAGCTGATTGTCTATTGCAAGATTTTATGGTGCTTCATTTGAAACCCCTGCCATATCAACCTCAAGCAAATGGGCAAGCTAAGAGCACAAACAAAATTCTACACACAGTGCTCACAAAAAATGTCAGCAGATCACGAGTAGATTGGGACCAAAAACTACACTTAGCTTTATGGCCATATTTAGAAGCATACAAAATGCCACAAAACATGACACCCTTCAATTTGGTGTTCCGGATAAATGCCATATTGCCCATGTAATTCTTGATCCCTACACTATGCGTTGCACAAGAATCAGGTTGGATTGGACACGTGTTTTTGGGTAGACTAGAATAGCTATCCCAGTTAGATGAGTTGAGACTCAAGGCTGATGCAGCTATTTACGCACAAAAGTGAGAAATGAAAAAATTTCATGACCAACATGTGATCAACAAGGAGTTTCAAAAGGATGACTATGTATTAGTCTACATCTTGAAGCAACACTCCAAGATATTGAAAAAGCGTTGTAATGGCCCATTTGTGATCAATGACATATCAACAAATGGTGCTGTACAACTAGGTGATGCCTAATTGGATCAATGTATGTGGATTGAAGACGTATCATGAACCTCTCACCGCAGAAATTCTAGAAAATATTTGTGAATCAAAGAAAAGAAAGTAGAAAGGCCAACCAATTCAAGAATACACAAAGGAGGAATCTCAGTTGTGGATTTTAAAGCACAAAGAACGACAAAATCTAACTCCCCTACGACAAGTGGAAAAAACTTCTCCTCTTATTGCAACAATCCAAATCAAGAAAAGTTGGCTTGGAGGTATGGATATAAGCATCAATGTCCAACTCGCCAATAAAATGGTAGAAAGAGCACTAGTAAATACTGAAGCGTGCATTAATGTTATGTGGTATTCTACATACCTCAAACTATTAAACTCCATGATAGAACCGACCAAGTTTGAGCTAAAGGCAGCTAATAGAGGAACTATGGTTAGTTTGGGACAATCCAATGTCTCAATCAACGTCAATGGTAACAATTGTGCACATCAATTTTACATCATGGTAGATACGGATCTCAACAAAGAAATCATGTTGGGAGTTTCTTGGATGCGCACATACAAAGAAATACCATATCAACATGATAATACTCTGAAGTACAACCTCAAGGGTACATCGTACATTACACCCTTGGCACAAATAGATCACATATGGAATGTATAGTTGGAGTCGAAGCGGAGCCAGAGGAGCCAAAGTCAGTTATCCAACTGCATTAATTACCAACATCCTTGCAAGGAAGGTTAAAGAAGGTTTGGGTGAGAAGATCACTCGTGGAAACCAAACCACAAAAAATATGGATACCCAAAGCCATGCTTTCCAATATGGTTTCCACCTCTACGGAACCAAGCTTCCAAGTAGCCAAAGCTCCTCAAAATAAGCCAAAACGGTGGAGAAAATCCAAACCGCAACTCAATGCTTTATCAGGCTCACCAAAGTACAAATGGATTCCAAATTCCAACCAAAAAATCCAACAACCAAGAAAGCACCAACATGGCAATGAAGATCAAAACAATCAAACAGCCAAACATCTTCATTGTCTCCAAAATCTATCTTGAAGTGGGTACCTAAAGCTAAGCCAAACCAAATCAACAACCAATCCATTGTACTCACCAAACCAACCATCAAAGAGCAGGAAATTTGTTTTCAACTACTTTTGTTCCAAAAATACAACATATATGAAACCTCGCCAGCAGAAACCACTGAACAATTGATTCAATACCCAAATCCTACATAGCATTGTGCTACCCAATGCATCTCTTCTATATGCATGATAGGGCCACATTCCATGGCCTTGCATAAACACATTGTTTGCGCCCATGCACATCACACAAACCTTCATCTAGGGCAACTCAAAATGGAAAGGGGGAAGTAACCATAGCTGGAGCAACATATTGGAAGATCTCAAGCTATAAGATGATGAGAGATTATGTGTACTATATATATAGTGAGTTTGATGCTGAAAGTTTTTCTTTTTTTATCAACTTTTAGTAGAATTTTTCTCTTACCGGGCATAGTATTGAGCCATGTTGGCAAACTTGGATGGGTGAGATGCCTAAAGTAAGAGTATATACATATGAGTGTGAGAAATATTTGTGGTAAAATGTTTGGTCAATCAATTATCATTTTGAGTATTTTTCTTGCCTTTTTAACCTAATAATGATAAAAAATTAATAAACATAGCCAGGAAATTCAAATTCAAGTTCTGAAAGAAAACGCAAAGTCTACAAAGTAAGAGCTTCGAGCATGTCCTCTATGGAAGGTTTTGGCACATACCAAAATTTGCGCCAACTTAAAACGGATTAGAATTACAGAATCATGACCAATTAACAACCTGGTGTCCAATTGACAAGCCCTCTGAGCCACATGTTGTATGACATGAGAAATGTAGGCAAGTAAGGTAAGTATTCAAAGCTCACTTGGGACAAGCCAGGCACATATAGGAAAAATGGGCAAATCAAGCCTCATTTGTAGTCGGACACTTTGAGACACACACACACACACACAAAGACACACACACACACACACACACACACACACACACACACACACACACACACACACACACACACACACACACACACACACACACACACACACACACACACACACACACACAGAGAGAGAGAGAGAGAGAGAGAGAGAGAGAGAGAGAGAGAGAGAGAGAGAGAGAGAGAGAGAGAGAGAGAGAGAGAGAGAGAGAGAGAGAGATCCTTTTTGACCTAGAGCATTCTGTCGTGGATTCGCCTGCTACAGTCACACCCACACCCACACCTCAGAAGATTTTATAGGTATGCTCCTCTTAAGTGCTAAAACCTTTGTGGATTGCCAAAACAACAAAACACTTGCACAAAAAATTGTAGCAATCAAATCAAAGCAAGGATTTGTGCAGATTGTTCAAGGTCATTGGGGGGGGGGGAGGGGGGGGGGGGAGGGGAGGAGTAAATGAATTCTAAATTTAGTTATTTTTCATAAGAATGTTCCCCTTTATAAGAAAAATTGGCCATGATGTAATCAACTTTGGTAGATGGGGAGGAACAAGGATCACGATCCATGCCCCCCCACATTAAAATGCAAACAAAAGTTGTGCGCCTATCCACTGTTGTGCTCACAATTGTCAAATGCTGCTAGACATGGATCGCTATCCATGATCCCCAACATGCCAATACAAGGTCTTTTTATCGAGTGAGTTTTTGCATGCCTTGGAGAATGTGCCCTCCAAATTTTGTATCAAATGGACATAAGCACCACCAAAAAACCAAGTAAAATCAAGATTTCATTCACCAAATGATCATTTTGACCCACATCTAGAAAACTTCCATGGATGATTGGGATTTGGACTTCCTGACCGCAAACATGAGAGAAAGCATCATGAGTTCTGTCTCCGTGTAGCCTCTCTCCAAAGCATTCATGACCCTACTAGCAAAGTAGATGGGCCGCATCTTGGTACTGTGGGGATCTTGTTGTAATAAAACTGCACCAACTGTTTCCTTTCCAACACTAGAACTAACAAAGATTGTGTACTCCCAACAAGGAGGCATTAGTGTTGGTAGCTTTGACAAAATGACTTTAATGTTACAAAAGTACTCTTCAAGCTCATCAGACCATGCAAATTCTACTTGCCGTGTTAACTATTGCAAAGGATGAAGCAACTCCAAAGCTAAGTGAATGAAGCGTGACATATACTTCACCTTTTGAATGAATGAGATGATCTCTTTGAGATTCTTGTGTGATGGGAGCTCAATAAGAGCCTTTGCCTTTGAAGGATCCACCTCAATGCCTTTATAGGAAACCTTGTTACCGAGAAAGATCACTTCATCCTCACCTGTGTGACATTTGTCAGGATTGAGCTGACCTCCCATGTTGTAAAGTTTTTTTAAGAATGATTTTGAGCTATAAATGCAAAAATCATCAATGAACACCTTAATTGACTTTCCAAGAATGCTTGAAACACCATGTTCATGAAACGTTGGAAAGTTGCAGGAGCATTTGTCAGGCCAAATGGCATGACTCTTAAAGCATAACAACCCCAAGGAGTGATGCAGGTTGTTTTCAACTGATTCTCCAATGTGATACCTATTTGAAAGTAACTTGAGTAGCCATCACACATAGTGTACCTCTCATGATCAGCTACCTCATTTAGTATCTCATCCTGAAATGGGAGGGGAAAGTGATCTTTTTTTATTGCCTCATTTAATGGACGATAATCCATACACACCCTCCACTTTTCGTTCTTCTTGGGGGTGACAACAACGGGAGAGACCCACTCTGAATTTTCCACTAGATAAATGAATCCTGCTGCTAGAAGCTTTCTTAACTCCTTGAGTAGAGCCTGCTCCTTGATGACTCCTAGCCTCCGTAGCTTTTGAGCCTTAGGTATGGCCTCAGGGTTTAACTCAATCTTGTATTGAACAACATCTACCCCAC
This sequence comes from Adiantum capillus-veneris, assembly GCF_014529385.1. Taxonomy (NCBI): domain Eukaryota; kingdom Viridiplantae; phylum Streptophyta; class Polypodiopsida; order Polypodiales; family Pteridaceae; genus Adiantum; species Adiantum capillus-veneris. The sequence continues at coordinate 53,268,688 of NC_140953.1, read as the reverse complement.
GCACGTCGGTGTAGTCTTTAGCAAAAAGCCTATGAAATTTCCTTAACACACCTTTGAACTCCTCTCTTTCATCCTTTGTAAGTGTTGTAGACAACATACCTTCTAACATTCCTTCATCTTCCACATTTTGGTTCTCTTGGGAACCCACCTCCTCCAAACCTTGACAAGAGGTCTTTTGGTTGGTTGGCTTAAACCTTACCCCCATGACTACAATTGAAGACTCCTCTTCAGCAATGCTGCCGCTACTTTCTTCTGCTGAAGTGTTATCAGTCCAATCTTCTTCCATCTCACTTTGAGATGATTCTTCATGGAGCTCCTTTTGACGTTGCTCCTTCATGTCAAAGACAACCTTCTTATGATTGTCATTCTTGAAAATTAATTTTCCACTCTCCTAATCTTGCAAAGCTCGCATTTTCATTAGCCATGGTCTTCCTAGGATAAATGGGTAACCATTCCCTTTGGTAGACATAACATAGAAATCCACTGCCTTCTTAATGCCAATGGCCTCCACAAAAACATTTTTACAAATGCCTACGCACCTATCCTTGCTATTGTTTGCCATCTTGACTTTGATTTCAGGTGTCTCACGGATGTGCATGCCTAGTCTTTGCATGAGTCCCTTTGTCATGATGAAAATTTGTGCACCCCCATCCACTAGACCTTTCCTAACCAATCTTCCTTTGATGTAACAATCTGGCACATGTGTAATATCCTCTTTCATTTCAGCTTGTGCAATTTTTACAACAGGCACACTCTCTTCTACCTTTCTCCTAGTGCTAACTGCCTTTGTTAAATCCCTTCTAACTTGTGGACATAATGCAAGAAATTGAGGCCATGAGATATCAGGACCCTTACCTCTCATGTCTTCCAACAAGTTGTATGGAGCCATACCATGTCCAAGAGGGAAGTCTTGGATGTTGATATGACGTCGAGTCCTCTTAGCTTCCTTGGTCTCCTTCTCCTTCTTTTCTCATCCATGGTCCCTTTGTGACATAACTCCTTCTTTCTCCTTAACTTTTCCTTAGCCACGCTTAATGCCATTTGCTTCCATGTCAACCTATTTTGAATTTGTCACCTCTACCACATGCACATTTGGGTATGGCAAAGGTGGAACTCCTTCCACTCCTGTGGAGGTGGTCTTGCTCCATTTGGCCTTTGTAGAAGCCTTGGTTGTTGACTAGTTCCTTCACCTGCATCATCACTGGGTAATTCAAGTTAGCTTTCCCTGTCTCCCCATGGGGCCAAGGACAATTATACATCCCATGTCCAGACTCTTTGCAATTCCAACATTGCAAAAGTCTCCTACGTCGTGGCTCTTGCTCCTTAGCTTTCTTTGTTTGTCCCTTGGGAGCTACATCTTCTGCAAGATAAATTGACAAGTATACTTAAAGATTCATTTAACTTTTCAATCACCTCAGTTGCTACCTCAACTTAGTACTAACAATTATGTGTATCTTTTGACTTGCAATAGGAATGAGAGAATCATACAAACTCTCCTGATTGATGCAAACTACTTGACTATTCTAAGGTTGAACCTACACAAAAACATACAGAAGCCCTCCTTAGTTGGGACAACAAAATTGAGGCGGTTCGGGGTGGGCAATAAGAGAGACGACCTCTAAACATCGCTCAAGGCTCCCATGTTGCTCAATTGGGGTTGGGGCAACCACAACCACAAGACAATAACAAAACCACAGCCAAACGCAAACAAGATAGGGGCACCACCTAGTTATGGGATGTGAACTAGGATACAAGAAAGATTTTATCACAACAACCAAGGGGAGGTGCAACAAAATGTACACAAGAAATCTCACACAAAGACACCCATCAAATGGAGCAAAGAGAGCTAGATCAAAGGGAAGAGAGTGTTGGGGTGTAGGCTAGGTGGCCGTGGGAAACCACCCTTGTACACTTGATTTCACCTAATCAATATAGGGAGAAAAAGAGGTAGAGTTGACTCTTGTCTTTCTTCTCCACTAACCCACACAATGGATGCCTGTGCATCTCCCCCTTCCCCATTTTTCTTCTTCCCCTCTCTTGCACACACTCCGTACACGCACACGCGCACTCAACAATTGGTATCAGAGCTACGGCGGAGAACCACCCGCGCAACCACTCTCTGATGATCAACTTGAAAGCAACGGAGCTCGCCGGCTATGGAGGAGGTCGAAACTCGTACTTGAGCTCGACGGTGGAAGGTCAAGCAAGGCGGAGCTGCATCGGAGGAGATCTCGGATCTTGGCGGTTCCCAGCTACCTCGCACATGCAGCCCCTCCTTGGCTTTGTGGAATCTTGGAGTTTTTTGAAAAGCTCTACAGGCACAGAGTCAAGATCTTGAAGTTTGGAGTTGGCAGAGATTGTAGAGCTTCATAGCTTGGGGGCAACAAAGCAAGATCGGCACCTTGTGTGTGTACAAGAGAGTTTGATTGAAGCAATGCTTGGAAAGCAACGAGAGCATTGGGTGCAGTCAGGCAAAAGAAGCAAGCCATTGAAAGGCTTGCAAACTTGAGAAAAGGAGCAGCCAGTGAGGATAGAATTAGGCTGTAGATCCGAGCAGAGATCGAGACACACACACACATTGAAGTAGAAGCAGAGTGAGAGCAATTCGGGTAGACAAGCAAGGCTTGAAAGAGCTGCAGTCGATCAAAATTGAGGGGTGCACGAGTAGTTCAAGACAGCCAGGCCCGTGAGCAACAAAGGCAGCCAGAGAACCGAGCAGCAAAAGGAGGGCTCAAATTGGGGCAACAAGCTGAAAGCAAAGGCTTGAAGGGCATTTAGCAGGGAATCGAGCTGTGTCATAACACACACACACACACACACACACACACACACACACACACACACACACACACACACACACACACACACACACACACACACACTTGCAGCTCGACATTTGGGCAACCAGTAGGGATCGAGCAAGGCAGGCAGGTCGAAGCTTGGAAGAGCAACCTAAGTAGGCAAGTCGAAACTTGCAAGATTGGCAGCGCTGGAATTGCAGTAGAGTAGATCCCTGTTCTAAGTGGGTAATCAAATGCAAGGCATCGAGCTTTTGGCAGCGCTCTTGCTTTGTGACTGAGCCGAGCACACACACACACGCTCTGCAGTCGACACCTCCTCCAAAATCGGTTTTACAGGTCTTTCGACAGACAGTTAATTTTTTTTAAAAAATTTGACTTACCACACTTTTGTGTGCAAGGGGCTATTCTTGCCCAAGGCCCTCGACACCCCGATCATTTCGTGACTACAGCCTTGACCCGGCTTGGACCTAGGATTCAGCAGAGCTACGAGGCTCGGAAGAATCAAAAGTGAGTGAGAGAGAGACAACTTTAAAAAAAAAAAAAAAAGGCGAGCTTGACATCGTGCTTGTGAGCGAGCACAAGCAACACACAGAGCAAGTGACCGAGTGAGATAGATATCAGAGTCTCATCGTCGACATCAACGATTCTCTGATTTCGACATCGTCACCCGACTTCGACGTCCGCACACCGAGTCCGACGAGGTTGGAGCGATCTTGACATATCGACTTCGAGCATTAGTGTTTTACGGCTACTCGGCTAGCCACTTCCACCCGGCGGCGGAAGGCCACATCGACATCGACACCGCTCATGCGCACCGGCTCGACACTGCTCATTGTGGCGGATCTCCAACATTCGACCCAGACACCGGGCGTTTTCCCCAGACGAGCGCGTTGCCGTGATCAACGACCGTGCTTGCGACATGCGCGGGTGAGGTACCTCTGCCATAGAGGAGTGACAGCCGGCATCGGCAACGAGCGCACCGATCGCCCTGCACAACACAGTTTTCGGATACGACACCTTTGGCGGCTATTCGACTAGCATATTTCTGCCCCGAGGAAGAAATCGGCACGTAGCGACACCGACACGCAGGTTACAGGCTACAGGGGGGTTTTTCAGCCCATTCACTCACAGATTCTCCAGGTTACCAGACACAGCGCTTTCACAGGCGATTTGGTAGTCATTTCAACAACAGATTCTCTATGGACACATGCGTTGACAGATGCATTTTGTTGTGAGCACACCTAATGCTACTGTCTTCTTTTGAGAGCAAATATCCCTGCAGGGATCACTTTCACTGCATGCAGCAGTTCTTGGTGCCTGTTTGAGCGCGGTTTTACTCATGTACGTTGAGTTGCGGACACTGCCCACTGTACTACGTGTGGAGCCATTTTTGGCTATTTTGGCAGTTTTTTCCGGCCGTTTCTGAGACTCGGACCGGAAGAGCCCTTTTTGAGACTGTGGCTAGTCCATTTGTGTCTGCATTAGCCTTTGGAGGGTCGATAGCGTGAGGTTTTCTTTGAGATGGGGTGTGCTCGAATGTTGAGACACCTTCGATGATACAGGTAGCTGGAGTTCCCCTTTTCGGTACCCTCGCCATAGGATATGTATCTGGACGGTTATTTATGCTTTTGACGCCGAGTTGACACTCACACAGCAGTTGTTTGGTGCAGCATATGCCCAGTTAGTGCAGTTGGCACATTTATATGCATTTTGAGTTGAGTTTTGACTCCTCATACAAAGGAAACTCTGCCGGATTTACTACCCGCAAGTCATGACTTCCATTGTTGGCACTTTTGAGTCTATTTCGGTTGAGATTTTACTCCCGCTACAAAGGTTACTCTGCCCAAATTTCTACAGCTTCTCGCCATAGTTTGGCACCTCTCAAACTCTCTTATCAGCGATGGCTTCTTCTTCAAAAAAGGAGGAGTATTTCATTCGGAAGTTCGATGGCAGCAACTTCACCATGTGGAAAGAGCGCATGAAAAATGTTTTGATAAACAAAGGCCTCTCAGAATTGTTGAAAGAGCGCGTAGAGGATGATGATTATACACAAGCTCAATGGGAGCTTTTGGATGCAAAAGCCATGGCTACGATACGTCTACACCTAGCCGAGTCAGTCTTCTTCACTATCATAGGGAAGAAAACAACCAAGGAACTTTGGGATAGCTTATGTTCAGCATGGGAGAGCAAAAGTGCATCCAACAAAGTTTTTCTCATAAAAAAGCTTATGAAGCTCAACATGAAAGAAGGTAGCACAGTTTCCAGTCATTTAAATGAGTTCAACTCCTCGTTCAGTCAGCTGACATCTCAGGGCTTTAAGGAGTTTGACGATGAACTCAAATCTATCTTCTTGTTATGCTCTCTACCCAGTTCATGGGATATCTTTTGCACAGCCATTAGCAATTCAGCTCCAAATGGCAAGTTAGAGTTCAATGCTGTCACAGATGCGTTGTTTACTGAAGAGATTCGTCATAAATCTCTCGATAATGCTAGTCATGGCTGGCAGTTCAACAAAGCCAAGAGGCCGTGACAGGAACAAATACAAAAGCAAAAGTAGAGAGCGGAATCCTCGTAGTCCTAGCAGACACAGGAACCAAAGTAGAGACCGCAATGCCAGAAATGTCGAGTGTTACTATTGCCACAAGAAAGGTCATTACAAAAAGGATTGTCGTAGTTTCCTAAGAGATCAAAAAAACATGCAAAAGGATAATTCTGGCAAAGGCAAAAGTACAGTAAAGATTGAGGAGCTCAATATTGTTGAGTCTCCCATAACTATCACTGCAGTAGAGGATGCTCCTCCTTCAGTGATGCTCATTATGCCCACAGACATTCATCCCGAGGTGATAGTAGATGCCTCAGATGTTCTCATTTTCACTTCAGATCTCACTCTAGATGCTTTGGTTGCACAGGATGAGGGTTATGCACAGAATTGGATCCTTGATTCTGGTGCAAGTTTTCATGTCACACCGCATAGAGAGTGGTTTTCCTCTTATGCATCCATGCATGGAATAGTCAAGCTTGGTGATTCCTATGAGCTTGAAATTATTGGCATTGGTGATGTGAAACTTCAGATGCATAATGACACTAATTTTGTGCTGCAGAATGTCAGACATGTGCCCAAGATTACGAAAATCTTGCTTTCTATAGGGCAATTGGATGATCTTGGCTACACTACGGTTTTTGGTAATCGTTCTTGGATGATCCGCAAGAACAACCTTATCATGATGAAAGGAAATAAAAACGGATCCTTGTACTCTTTGTTTGTTTCGAGTGTCGACGAACACTCTATCTATGTTGCCGAGCTGCCGTCTCCTGAGTTGTGGCATAGCCGGCTAGGGAATATTAGCCAAAAGGGAATGAAAACACTTCAACGTTTTGGCTACTTACCTGTGTTAGATTACACGGACTTTCCATTGTGTGAGCATTGTCTGTATGGCAAATAGACTAGATTGACATCTTCGCCATTGAATAAGAAACTAGGCGAACCTCTAGACTTGGTACACAGTGATTTGTGTGGTCCAATGCCACATAAAACTCTAGGGGGGGCGAACTACTTTCTCACATTCATAGATGATTCTACCAGAAAGGTGTGGGTGTATCTCCTTAAGCGTAAGGAAGAAGTCTTTTCGACATTCCAAAAATTTCTCGCCATGGTTGAGAACCAATCAAGAACAAAGCTCAAAGCTTTTCGTACGGACAATGGTGGAGAATACGTCTCCACAGAGTTCAAGGATTTTTGCAATAGAAGAGGCATTCGGCGGCAGTTTACTGCTCCATACACACCTGCACAAAATGGGATAGCTGAAAGAATGAATCGTACGATTCAAGAGCGAGTTGTCTCTATGATGTCTATGGCGAAGCTTACTCCCGAATTTTGGGGGGAAGCTGTTTTGACAACAGTGCACATCATCAATAGGTCACCTAGTTCTCCTTTGAATTTCAAAATTCCAGAGGAATTATGGACTGGCAAAAGGCCAAACTATGAGCATCTACGTGTATTTGGATGCGAGGCATATGCACATGTGCCCAAAGAACTTCGTCGGAAGTTAGATCCTAGATCACACAAATGCATTTTTATTGGCTATGGTGCAAACGGAGAGATGGGATATCATCTCTGGCACCCAGAATCCAACAAAGTCATTCGTAGCTCACATGTGATTTTCAATGAATAAAAAATGCACAAGAAGCCCATCAAAGATGCTGAGTACAGACGTGTTCGTTTTGAGGATGTAGCCTCCGAACCAACTCAGTTCAGTAGTGTTGCACCCACTCCTCAAGTGCAAGATACTACTATTTCTCCGGAGAGAGCAGAGTCCAGCAGTCAGGCACTAAGACGCTCTGAGAGAGTATCACGTGCGCGCGAGCGGTTTGAGCCGGGTATACACCACATTTTGGTCACTGACAGTGGAGAGCCAACTTGCTACAAAGAAGCTATACAAATGGAGGATAGCGTTAAGTGGGAGCAGGCTATGCAATCAGAATACAATTCGATTGTGGCTAATGAGACATGGGTTGGTTGAATTACCAAAAGGAAAAAATGCTTTACCTTGCAAGTGGGTATACAAGAAGAAGTATACAGCGGAAGATCCCGAGCCTAGATACAAGGCTCGTCTAGTTGCCAAGGGTTTCAAGAAACAAAAAGGTGTGGATTTCGATGAGATTTTCTCTCCAGTAGTCAAGATGACTACACTTCGCACCGTGCTTGGCTTGGTTGCTATCCAGGACATGGAACTTGTCCAAATGGATGTGAACACAACATTTCTTCACGGGGATCTAGATGAAGATGTCTACATGAAACAACCAGAGGGCTTCGTATGTGAAACCCAAAAACCAACGAGGACAGAATTGGTTTGTAGACTTAAAAAGGCACTCTATGGCCTCAAGCAAGGTTCAAGGCAATGGTATCAAAAATTCGACAAATTCATGCAGTCTTAGGGTTACATAAGAAGTCAAGAGGATCACTGCTTATACACAAAAAGATTGAACGATGGTTCTTTAATCATCTTGATCTTGTATGTAGATGATATGCTTATCGCAGGCAAATCAATTCATGAGATCAATCAGTTGAAACAGATGCTAAGCACTCAGTTTTCCATGAAGGATTTGGGAGATGCCAATCACTTTCTTGGTATGCACATCAAGAGAGACAGGCAACGTGGAATTCTTGAATTATCTCAAGAAAAGTACATTCACAAAGTCTTGCAACGTTTTAGTATGCAGGGGGGGAATTTATTGAGTACCCCAATACAAGCATACTCCAAACTTAGCAAGGAAGACTCTCCCAAGACAGTGGCTGAGAAAGAGGAAATGGTGAAAGTACCATATTCTTCAGCAGTTGGCAGTTTGATGTACGCTATGGTAGCCACAAGACCAGACATTGCACATGCAGTGGGAGTGGTTAGTAGGTACATGGCAAACCCTGGCAAGAAGCATTGGGAAGCAATGAAGAAAATCCTAAGATATTTGAAAGGTACAGCTAGCAAGTGTTTACGCTTCGGAAACAGTGATGCATCTATTGTAGGTTACACGAATGCGGATTATGCGGGTTGTGTGGATCGTAGAAGATCCACATCCGGCTATGTGTTCATGTTTGCTGGAGCAGCTATCTCTTGGAGATCGTGTCTCCAAGATTGCACGTCTTCATCTACCACTGAGGCAAAATATGTTGCTGCGTCTGACGCCAGCAAGGAAGCCATATGGTTGGCTCATCTAGTGGGAGATTTGGGCATTCACGAGGTTCTAGTACTACATTGTGATAGTCAGAGTGCCATTGCTTTGGCAAAGAATCCAGTGTTTCACTCAAAGTCGAAACACATAGAGGTCAGATACCATGTCATACGAGATGCATTGGTTGGCAAGCGTATCGAGCTTGTGAAGGTTCACAATGACGACAACCCCGCAGATGCTCTCACAAAGAGCCTAGCCTCGGAGTGATTTACACATTGTATAGAACTTATGGGTGTAGGATGAAGCCTCGGCAATGCTTCATCAATTTTGTATAGACTAACTATACTAATGCCACTAATGGCCACCATGACCTTCAAGTGGGAGGTTGTTGGGGTGTAGGCCAGGTGGCCGTGGGAAACCACCCTTGCACACTTGATTTCACCTAATCAATATAGGGAGAAAAAGAGCTAGAGTTGACTCTTCTCTTTCTTCTCCACTAACCCACATAGTGGCTGCCTGTGCATCTCCCCCTTCCCCATTTCTCTTCTTCCCCTCTCTTGCACACACTCCGTACACGCACACGCGCACTCAACAGAGAGAGAGAGAGAGAGAGAGAGAGAGAGAGAGAGAGAGAGAGAGAGAGAGAGAGAGAGAGAGAGAGGAATGGAACTAGCGTAATATCTTGTTTGTGACTTGCAAATGGAGATGGTTCGTTATGATGCTATTGTAGAGCTTGTACAAAACTAACTCAATGCTTGATGAATGCTAAACATTGCCAACACACACATACACACTGTCTTGGGGTGTGGGAGACCTCTCACCACAATACCCTCTTACAATGGACACAAAATTGGCAATGAGAACACACTAAAACACTTTGTCAAACAAGATCAAATGATAGAAATTTAGAATACACAAGTCACCTTAAATTCATCAAACTGTATTGCACAAGTGGAAGGATGAAGATTTGAACGTTGAATTACGCCTTTGATGCACCAAACCTCAATTTATTGATGATAGAGGAACATATACAATAGTGGTTTTGAGATTTTGAACTCACGCTCTCTCACTTTGCAATGTGTAGCTTGAAAGCTTCTCTCACACCAAAAGTGGAGCTCACAATTTGGTTGCTACGCCTAAGTCTCTCCTCATGCATAGAGTGTTGGGGTGCTATGTGAGATATTGGGGATTTTTTCACAAGAGGGAGAGGGGCCTATTTATAGGTTGGAGACCCCTCATTAAGATTGTTGGAAATCCTAATTTACAAGCTAAAAAATTAGGATTATGATTTTTTCTGAATATCAAAACATTGAGGGCCTTCGTTGTCTGCTTGAGTCATGGACGTGGACTCAAAAGAGAGCATTATTGATGGTAGATAAAGTGAAAGTAGAGTTTTAAGGAAGTGGGGGGAGAGAGAGAGAGAGAGAGAGAGAGAGAGAGAGAGAGAGAGAGAGAGTTACTTTGTGTACATGTCTTGAGGTGAGGTGTCTTTTATGGTTAGGTCAGTGGCTATTTTGTGTTAGTATGTTAGTATGTTAGTGTTAGGTCAATGGCTATTTTGTGTTAGTATGTTAGTGGTTAGTGTTAGTAATCGTTAGAAAGTTCATATTATATTTACAATGGATAGAATGAGGTGGATGGTTTAAGTAAAATGGTTGAATGAAGTGAGAAAATCCTTGTGATGATAAAGCTTGAAGAAGTTTTGGACTTACTTGTGTAGGTTCTCAAAATGACTATCGATACTCTTCTTCTTCTTCTCTTCTTTACGCCACCTCTGCCGAGGTTGATTATCGCGATGAAAATGGAAATTTGGTTGATGAGATCTCTCAATTTTTAGAGGTTAATCATGGTTTACATGCTGAATTTTATGTATATAGAGAAGGGGTAAGATGGAATTGTACTTTGGAAGTAATAGAGAGAGGTATAGAGATGGTGTATGCACATGTAGAGCTCATATGAGAGCTATGTAAGTAAGAGGGGAGGTTAACGGTGAAGAAGGTGAGAGAAACCATGGAAGGTGCAGGTTTGAGTGAGGGATTGAGAGGAATGTGTGTGTGTGTGTGTGTAGAAGTGTGGAAAGAGGTGAGAGAAGACTATGGGCTACTTGTGAAAAAAGTGGGCAGACTTGGGTCCACTCAAAAAATCATACCTCATTGGTGGTAGCTCCAAAAATTATCAAAATGTTTGTGGTGATTATTCAGCTCTTGGTCCACATTTTGTCTCTTAACCATCCCTTCAAATTTGGAGTGGAGATGGATATAAAAAATCCCACCAAAATGCTTATTTTTCTTCACAAAAAAATCTTTGGTGGCCCCCTTTTTGTTGAATTTGCATATGGCTCCAAAGGTGAGCCCCTCCTTGCATGAGAGCAAACCTAAATGATTCTTAGGGGTTTGACAATATGTATGGTTGTGGATTATGCATAAATATAATATATAGATATGATGAAAAAAGACATGCTAGTATATTTAAACAATTCAAAAAATCTAGAATAGTGTGGGCTATATATATAAAAACTTAATTTATGAAAATATAGGGAATCAAATGAGGAGGACCTTCATTTGTTTTTATTGATGTATATTTATTTACAAGAGGTAAGAAAGATTACCTATGGGAAATAAGAATTTAGTGAAAGGCAATGACTAATGGTGAAAGGTATTTTTGAGGTTTTTTTCCTAGAAGTGGATTCACACTAGAAATAAGAGAAGCTTGCATGAAAATATTTCCATATGAATTAGGAAGAGGATGGGGTCTAGGAGGGCCTCTTTATTTGCCATGGGATTATGGAGGTGATTAACATTTGGAGGAATAGATACATGACATGTGTGCAAGAATGGTGGGTGTGTAAGAGAGGAGTAAGAGTGGTCAAATGATGCACTTTTTTTCCCAAAATGGGGGAGGAAAAATTTATTATTTTCAGCATTCCATAACTCCTACATATGATCTCCGATTTGAGCGGAGATTATAAATCTAGAATCTACACGCTGAGCTCTTTCCATAGATATGCTACATGATATACTTTTGTCCGCCGCTAGATTTTAAATTTCACTTTGGGAGGAAAATTTGATTTCAAATAAACTAGCCGTTTTATTTGTTTGCTTTCAAAAGTTGTCCTTTGATTGCTTTCTTAATACTAAAGGTTTGACTTCCTTAAACTGCCAAATAAAGAGGCCCTCCTAAACTCCATTCTCTTCTTAATGGAATAAAGAGTATGAAAAATGGCAAGAAAAATTGTGGTAATGGTGAGTCAATGCACCTAGCATACATAGGCAAATAAAGCACACCTAAGTTGAAATATTTAAATAAATACCAATATATATACGAAAATTTCTTATATTTAGACCCTATATACAATGAAATATTTACACAAAAATGGATCATAATGTATTTTAATTTTTTGATTTTATTTACTTTCTTGGCTCAACTAACCCAATGACTAGCTAGCTGAGAGTTTTAAGGAGATATGGGAAAAGTCCCCTAACTCATACACGTCTATGTATAATAAAAAGATAGGGATAGCCACAATGTTTAGTGATTTGATAGGGTGAGGTAGCTCATTATGGAAATTTTGAATAGCCAAAAATGGTTATCAGCATCTTAAATTAAAGTATGACGAAACAGACATTGGAATCTATTTTTCTCATTTTTAAAAGAGACCCAAAATTTGGCAATCTTACATTCTGGCTCATGTTGGCTGTGAACATTGTTGGTTTGTGATTCTTTCATCAATATGTTATTCTGATCCTTTACTTTTGAAACTAATAAAGCTACATGGCATGGCAACCTTTGGGCCTGGGTAGTTGTTATACTTTACCTAGCTTGGACATTTGGGTCCTTTAGAACCATGGAGACCTTTCTGACAGTAAATGAATACTCCATACCTTGAAGTGCGTGTGTTCAAGAGGTATTTATAAAACCCCCTATTTTACATTCTTTGATATATATAGAGACCCCTTATGTACCAAACTTTTAACTTTTTCAATTTAAAGCACCCTTATGTATGTATATTTTTTTGTAAGTTCATAAAAGAAACTAACCCCTTCTATTGAACTCATGTGCTATTCTACATATTTTTTATTGAGCCCCCTGAGTGCGAGGTATCATTAAATTATCCTACATTGAACTTCTTCTTCTCATAGCACATGGGATGGATTTCCTCATTGACCAAGCTTGGCTATGCTAGGAAACAAGGGAATTCAGTACCACCCACTACCACATAGTGTATTATATCCTGTTTCAAAGATCCTGAGTTTCACAAGATTTTGTTGTCCTTTGAATACATTGCAATTGCTAAAAGCTCTTTATCAATTTTTAATATTGCATCAATTAATGAATAGATATCTCTCTCCTAGCCTTGACTAGAAAAGATCTTTCTAGTCTTATTTCCCTTTTTGAGAACTTTCTAGTTAATGTATCCTTTGTTCACATTCATGATAGTGCGGAATTGGATTTTTATTTTTCTTCTCTACCTACTATCGTCAATAAATTGTATTTAATCAATAGCATTCCGATTTAAACCCTAAAAATAAAACAAGATAAAAAATATTATTAATCCTTTACTTGACTTTGATCTCTTATATCCACAAGAACAAGAAGCCCTCTCACTTCTTGTTGGGGGTTTGTCTCTTTCAAAACTTGAGGAATCTATCTCGCACCTTTTCTCCGGGGTGGTTCTGTTTATCCTCCCCATGCAAGTTGAGTTGGATTCCATCCAACTAGACAACCAATTGTGGCACTTTGTGCTTATAAATCATTTCACACCCTTTACAACTAGCTCTTTAGACCTATTCTATAGTATTCCTTTGGAAGTAGTGGAACAATTCGAGACCACTGCGTTACAATCCAAACAATTGTTGTCTTTTCTTACTTTTGAGCTTCAACAAATTTCACTTGTAGCAATTGACTACAACAAATGCTCCAATTCCTCTCTTAGTGCAAGACCTAAAGGATTATTCCTTGTAGCAGATCGAGCTAAAGATACAAAAAAGTTCCTTCGCAATTATTGGAATATATATCGACCATTTGTTAAATGCTCATGCAAGAAGCAAGATCCTAGATCAGCCTAGAATGCTTCTATATCATGGGTTGACCATTTACTTTGGATTGTGTTTCAAAATCTGCCTATTTGTTTTCCTTTTAACTTTGGATGGGCACATGTATAGATATATGTAGCATGTGTAGCATCTATACCACTTGAGATACGCCATGTTGTGTTGGTATTATCACTTCCACAATCATATTCTTGAATTTTCTCGTGGTCTAATACTCTACTCTCCAAGTAATCCTTTGTTATCTAAGCTTGCCAACACACCAATAGCCAACACCATTGAGAACATCCCTTGACAAATGAAAGGAAAATAACCCATGAAGAAAATCACCCATACACTAGGAAGAGTATCTTCTACAACAGATAAGAGACCTCATCAATTTTGGGGAGCAAAAGATATTAGAGATACCTCCAAAACCTTAGAATTTCACCATTTGAAGTGAAGATCAAGTTTGATTCATTACTACTAGAACTAATTTGCTTAGAAAAATGATTGAGATCGGTAATTCAAAAGGAATATTTGTTCATTTATGGTTATGTAATAAATTTATGGACTCGTTGACCCTTCCATTTTGTTACAAAACATATTGAACACATTAGGCATATTAAGAAATTTTGCCAACTTCAATAATAAACTTGATTGTAAATACTCCAAAAATTTGCAAATCGCGTTATATAAGTCTCTTAGTACTTTTCAAATCCTTTTGACTTATTGATAGACAATGGCTGTATGTCTCATAAATGCTTGTTCAGATTTTTTTCATAGTGTTGACCCATTTGGTTCACATGTTCTCACTACAACACATACTACCGTTGGTAGACATGTTATGTTGAAAGAATTTTTCCATAAAAGATTACATTAATTCCTATGGATGCTATAAAAGTAGCTGAAGAACTTATCTCTGCATGGTCAAAAAATTGCAAGATTATTGGTATCAAACAAATTAATATTCATCACACTACCGTCTCTCACAATCTCTATGAGTTCTTTAGAGACATGTTTCCTAATCATAGAGTCAATCAACTTTCATGGTTTTTAGACCTTGATCTAATAAATGAAATTGTGTTCCTTCTTGATCACTTATTTATTCATCTGTGGGCTCGATAAGTCGACCCAAACTCTTTCCCGGTTGTTTTTGAGACTCGGATCGGAAGAGTCCTTTGTCAGACTATGGCTAGTCCATTTGTGTTTGCATTTGCCTTTTGGAGGGTTGAAAGTGTGATGTTTTCTTTGATCTGGGATATTCTTGAATGTTGAGATACCTTCGGTGATACAGGTAGGTGGAGTTCCCCTTTACGGTATTCTCACCATAGGACATGTATCTGGATGGTTTTTTGCGCTTTTGACATTGGAGAGGGAGAATGGGAAACACACTCGACACACACGCAATGGACCCTATATAGATCAGGGTATTCACAACACCCCTGTCCTCTCGAAAACACCTTCAAAAAAGACGATTCACACTAGCAGGGCTTCATCTGCACTTCGTCCAACGCACACACGCTTTGCACAATCCTCAGAAAGCTACCACACCGATCTTGCTCGCTTCCAGCTCTTTCACATCTCAACACCTCTCTCTCTTTCTCTCACACACACAGGGGGCCCGGGGGACGCACACGCTCACACACACCGGCACCACACACCATGAAGACGAGCAAAGAAGAAAGGGGGGAAGGAGGGAGAGACGACACCAAAACCGGCAATGATAGCTTTCCTTCAACGAAAAACACCATGTACAACATCCGCACGATCTGCTCTAGGCTGCACCATGGCCATCACCTGCTTCATATAGAGAGGCATACACATCCCTCGAAGCTCGACTCCGTCGGCACACACTTCGACAAGAAAATTCACCACTAGCTTCACATCGGTGGCAACTTCGTGTCTTGATCGCCCTTGTTAGCCGCCTTCTCCGGCAAGGCGCTCGACCTCTTTGAGCCGCTTCACAGACGATGCTCTTCTCCCATGGCTTCGATTGCCGAGCACACGAAAAAACCTCCCTTTCTTTTTTCCCCACAAGCCAAGAAAAACCCTTTTCTTCCTTCTACACTTCGAAAAAACGTTTTTCTTTCCTCCTCCTTTTTTCCCAAGTTTAAAAGAAAACCTTCTTTTTTTTGGCAGTAGCGCCCGACGCCATTGGCTTTGAGTCCCCCTTGTTCTCACTTAAGCCTCCTCCTTTTAACTAAGCCTCGAAGTTCATCATCATTTCTCTTCACCCTGGAGTCCACCACCATTTACCTTTTAACTTTACAAAACAAAGAGAGCATAAGCATTTGATTCACGTGCCGTCGGTGCTCCACGTGCTCGGGTCTGCCCAACACTCCTCTCATCAAGCTACCCCCTGTCATCTTCACCCCTGGAGAGCTTTTTCGCGTTCGGAACACTTCCCCTCCTTTCACCGCAAGTCACCCCATTGGAAAACAATCAAGTCCGCCCCCTTTTGCCATGATTGCCTGTCAACTTGAAGTGGGCGCATCTCGATGCCCCTGACTCGGATCGGCGAGCCGAAAATTTTGGCTGACTCTCCACCTTGCATACAATTTTTTAGAATTTTGACGAATTCAAAGAAACTTCTGTCTGCGTGCTTACCAACATGGCCCGGTGAGCACGTACTCGACCCCTTGCAAATATTCCATTGGCCATAACTTGCCCGTTTGGAGCCTGATTGATAATCCGAAAAGGCTGGCATGCTCCACAGCTTGAGTTTTACAAGCGTACCCACTAATTTCATTTTTGGCCACCTCTCTGTACCTGCCGTGCTCATCGGGGATCTGCGAAGCCTTCCATCTTTGGACAATCATAACTTTCACACCGAGACTCCGTTTGACGAGCCGTCTGGACGGGCTCATAGAGCAACTTGAAGACCATATTTTAGAGCACCAAATCAGCATCTCAAGCACCTTCACCTGTCACCCCCATTAGACCATTTTGGGGCCTTTTTGACCAAAAAAACTGCATTAGACATACACTTCCACAATCATTTTCCTACCCAGGTCCTCCACATTGGCCTTGGCCCTTTGTCATGTACTTGCTAGTACCCATAGCTTGGCATAGAGCATGTTCCTGCACAGAACAACTTTGGTTGCACCATCATTGCCCACCCCCTCGTTGAACATTTATGTTCAACCATACATAGGATTAATGCACTAAAGAACTGCACACCAAAAACAAACTCTCTGTACACTGTAAAACACCCACCTTATGTACAAAACTGGCATCTGCTACCCGGCGTCTTTACTCATGCGGGTTGCCCAACCCCCTGCTTTACCTATTATCAACCGCTTGGGTCAAACACCTTGCATTGATCTCTTTTGTCCACGTGCAACAACCTTGCATAGTGCCACACTAAGGCACATATCCAAATGCATAGCCAAATTGCCAGCATCATATTTCTACCACTCCAAGCATTCCTTGGCAAACTGCCCACTCGCAACCAAGTACCTTCAAGAACATCAAATAGAGCACCCTTGTGCTCACCACCCAAAGACCTGCTTGTACCATCACTCACACCAAACAGACCTAACATATTTGACCCGCCCTCCCATCCATGTAAAGCTAGATCCTCGTCTAGCAGATCCTGCACCTGCTCAATAGCACTTTGCACAGTTGCTTTTACTAGCATCCCCTTCAACCACCATTCACAAACCTCCTTAGAAAGCTTGGATACCGCTTTGGAATCCTCCTCAGCTACCATAGAGGGCACCAACTGCATAGGAAGCACCTCTAACTTTGACTCCGTATTGTCCTTCTCACCTACAATGAACTCAATTCCAGCATCGTCGAGCTCCTCCTCATCAATTGGCCCTTCAAGGTCAATAAGCACCACCTGCTTGTCAACTGAAATTACCTGCTCTTCTACTACTGCATCATCAAGCTTTGCCAAGGAAGAGAGAAACTCATCCTCCTTGTCCTCTTCCATAGGTACAACTGCTCTAACCTTTTTGGCAAAATTTTGCACCACCATGGCATATTCCATAGCTACCTTCATCAACATGGCCATTAGCATGGCACTGCACACCAGTTTTACCTGCTCTTCACCACCTGTAGGGCTAAACTGCTCCACTTGGTCTCCACTAAGTACTTCGGCTTGCACTTTAGGCTGCTCCTCGCATATATTTACTGCCTCTCCACTCACATGTAAGAGGTCGAACTCATCATACTGGATTGAGACGACTCGGTCTCCCAACTCGTATCTGTATCCATAGAGCTACTATTACTCGACCCAGTCTCCTCTTTGGTTTCAAGCTCGAGAATCTCCTCTAGCTTCACCGCTTCAACCTGGTCTGCAAACCGCACTCCTTGCTCTTTACCGCACTTCAATGGAGCTTCAACAGCTACACTTGAACTTGGCAGCACATTCTTTGTCCACTCTGGAATCACCTATACTTCCTCCATAATTGGAACTGCTCTAGCCGGCAACTTCGACATAGGAACCACCCTATCTCTTTGTAGCCAAAGAACTCTTGGTACTTCTCGCACTTGCACATCTCTTTGCACCACCTTTGGCTCCACCTTTGGCTCGGCTACCACCCCATCACACTGCCTTGGCTTCACCGCACTTGGAAAACCTTGCTTAGCCTCGCATTTCTTCAAAATATTTTTGGTTCACCCTCTTGCTAGAGCTACCGCCTCCTCATATGACATTGGGCCATCTATCTCCACCTTGTCTCGCACTTCTTTATGCACGCAATCCACGAATTTACACAATTTCAAAAATTTGGCATTTTCTGCAGCAGTTACCTTCATCAACTTCCCCAAAAGGGCTTCGAACTCCCACTCGAATGTTTGAAAATCTCCCTCCAAGCTTTGCTTCAAACTGTCTAGCTTCCGCTTTACTTCATCCAAATGCGCATCTCTTCAACCCGAGTGAAAATGGGAAATCCCGTCCAAACCATCATTAGCAGCCCCTGCTCTTCAAAGGTCACACCTTTGGCATCACCGAAATCACCGCTTCAACTTCAACTAGGAGCATCAGCATACTCTTTTGTGGGGGCACCAGAAGGTGGAGAGGGGGAATGGGGAACACACCCGACACACACGCAATGGCCCCTATATAGCTCAGGGTATTCACAACACCCCTGTCCTCTTGAAAACACGTTCAAAAAAGACGATGCACACTAGCAGGGACTCGCCTGCACTTCGCCCAACGCACACATGCTTTGCAAAATCCTCAGACAACTACCACATCGATCTTGCCCGCTTCCAACTCTTCCACATCTCAACACCTCTCTCTCTCTTTCTCTCTCACACACACAGGGGGTCTGGGGGACGCACACGCTCACACACACCGGCACCACACATCCTGGAGACGAGCAAAGAAGAAAGGGGGAAAGAGGGGACAAACGACACCAAAACCGGCAATGATAGCTTTTCTTCAACGAAAAACACCATGTACAAGATCCGGACGGTCTGCTTTAGGCTGCACCATGGCCATCACCTGCTTCATATAGAGGGGCACACACATCCCTTGAAGCTCGACTCCGTCGGCACACACTTTGACAAGAAAATTCACTACTAGCTTCGCATCGGCGGCAACTTCGTGTCTTGATAGCCCTCGCTAGCCGCCTTCTCCGTAAGGTGCTCAACCTCTTTGAGCCGCTTCACAAACGACGCTCTTTCCTTTTTTCCCCACAAGCCAAGAAAAACCGTTTTCTTCATTCGACACTTCGAGAAAACGTTTTTCTTTCCTCCTCCTTTTTTTCCAAATCCAAAAGAAAACCTTATTTTTTTTGGCAGTAGCGCCTGGCGCCATTGGCTTTTAGTCGTCCTTGTTCTCACTTAAGCCTTCCCCTTTTAACTAAGTCTTAAAGTTATCATCATGTTTTTTCACCCCGGACTCCAGCCACCGTTTACCTTTTAACTTTACAAAACAAAGAGAGCTTAAGCATTTGATTCACGAGCCGTCGGTGCTCCACATGCTCGGGTCTACCCAACACTCCTCTCATCAAGCTACCCCCTGCCATCTTCAGCCCTGGAGAGCTTTTTCGCGTTCGGAACACTTCCCCTCCTTTCATCGCAAGTCACCCCATTGGAAAAGAATCAAGTCCGCTCCCTTTTGCCGTGATTGTTTGTCAACTTGAAGTGGGCGCATCTCGATGCCCCTGACTGGGATCAACGAGCCGAAAATTTTGGTTGACTCTCCACCTTGCATACAATTTTCTAGAATTTTGACAAGTTCAAAGAAACTTCTGTTGACGTGCTTACCAACGTGGCCCGGTGAGCACGTACTCGACCCCCTGCAAATATTCCATACGCCATAACTTGCCCGTTTGAAGCCCGATTGATAATCCGAAAAGGCCGGCATGCTCCACAGCTTGAGTTTTACAAGCATACCCACTAATTTCATTTTTGGCCACCTCTCTGTACCTGCCCTGCTTGTCGGGATCTGCGAAACCTTCCATCTTTGAACAATCATAACTTTCACATCGGGACTCCGTTTGACGAACCGTCTCAAAGAAACTAGTAGTTAGCAAAGCGCTTGAAGGTCCAAAAAATATTCTTGTGCTAGTTTATGAGACATAATTTGATTGGAGATTTGGGCACTACCTAAATTCGAATGTTCACTTTTGCTATCTCAAACAAGATTGGAAATCAAGAACACTTTGAGATTTGAAATAAACCTTGCAATGGCTTAGATTTGAAGATATCGTACAAGAAAGAAAGAAATATATTCTCAATATTGGAAAAAAATGAACTTGATGAGTGGAAGTGATCTCTCTTCTTCCTTCTGCGTCACTTTATTTCCCATCAAAGCAACATCAAATTGCACCATTACTAGAATTTGAGCTTGTTCCACCATCAATATACTTGGATATTTATTTTCTTTCTTTTTCACCTTTTTCTATTCATTTTGTTTGGATTCTACATTTAGAACACCGCTCACCTTACTTTGTATAGAAATTGTAGTATCTGACACAAGCATTGAAGCACCTCCTAGCGCCTTGACCGCACGCATGACCTTGTCTAGCCACATAATATCCTGCATTATCAATTTCTTGAGACATGTTCATTCATAAATCAACCTCTTGATTTCTCATATTAGGGTTTTGTGATATTTGATTCCTTCAATTGTAAAAATATTCACCTATGTTATGTGTGTCTATTTAGTAGAGATGACTCCACTTTTGATTTAAGGCACATGCAACCGCTAAATTGTTTGAATTTTGACATTTTGTGCACCATAGTTCTTTTAGATTTTATTTAGAGATCTCCGCCATGTCCTTCATGATGGCATTCCATTGCTTGGAATATTTATGAGACTTATGGGGCCACTTTGAAGTTTTTTGGTGTATCTTACCCATTATCAGACTCCTCCAATGAGCTATCATTATCCAAATTGTGTAGATTGTGAGAAAAAATCACATACAAAGGCATGGTAGTATTTATATACTCTACACTTGTGGAACAATTGTCAGTCAAAGCCCGAAGGGCAATGCCTATAAGTAGGACCATTAATCTTATTTTGGGACTCTTGGATCTTATGACAAAGAGTGCTTATAAGAAGTCAGTGCTGACCATTTGTATCATTTTTACTTCATAAAACAAACTTGATTCCAAGTTTTTAGTCTATCATGTCTAGAGTCTTTTACCAATATATCATTAAGTCTAAATTTGAAGCCGAATCATTTGTATGCAACTATAATCTAAACCACATGCCAAGTTGGCTCTTATTCACTATATAGAACTATGCATAATCTAAGCTTGTCTATTCATTTTGGTCCTATGATTTATTTAAAGTCTCCATTTAATAAGTCTATCCAATAACTGGAACTATGCTTTATCTGATTCTATGTCTTTTAATTATTTTGTACTTGAAGATATAAACCATCAACCAAATATGATTTTTCTAACCCTCAAATTCACATCAGTCACATTGAGTGTAGTTTTGAAAAAGTTGTCAAGCACGAGCTCATTCCTAATTGCTCAAACTACTACCACATTGCTTCATCTAGGGGATAATGACTCATCATAATTAACACAAGAGCTCCTGCAGGGGATGAAATCACCTTTGCAATTTTATCACCAAATCTTGTGATTGGTTGTGCATGCATCACTATCATGTGCACATTGTGGTCACCAAAGTTTACCACACTAAGAATAGTGTGGCAGGGGTCTCATTACCTTCTTCAAAGACCCATGATTTTAAACATGAAATTGAGAAATTACATCAAGATAGAACAACAAAAGGATAGATTCACAATTGTAACTCTACATTCACCAGTAACCCCAAACTTAAATACATCACAATACATGCACATCCCTTTACATAGCATCTCTACCAAACTGGCAGCCAAACTACTCCACCCATTCATATCTATTGATGGGGGATTTTCACAAGCCAAGCTCCCATACCCCTCTTCTCTCGTCCCCACCCCATGAAAACCCCCTCTTAGGGAGGGAGTGATAAAAAGCATTGGAAAAAGTAAGAAAAAAAAAAGTATGATTAT
The DNA here is from genome assembly GCF_014529385.1 of Adiantum capillus-veneris. Lineage (NCBI taxonomy): Eukaryota > Viridiplantae > Streptophyta > Polypodiopsida > Polypodiales > Pteridaceae > Adiantum > Adiantum capillus-veneris. Next base: position 53,246,725 of record NC_140953.1, on the reverse strand, counting down.
GTAAATATATAAGAAAGGTAATATAGGCCACCTCATGCCTGCGGGGTAGCCCATCCCACCATGTCTCCTTTTTCTTCACTGTTGCCCTGCTGGGTGTCCCTTTTCCTCTCCTCCACTCAAAAGGTCAACCCCCTCTCTCTTCCCCTTGTCCTTTCTCCTTTCTCTCTCCCCTCAAGCTACCCCACCTCTCACCAATAATGCATTATAACTCACCAATAATGCACCCTAACTCACATGCAACTTACCCTATCTTCCAAAATAGTATACCCCACCCCCTCTTTCTCTCTCCTATCATATCCCATGACCCAAATATCCCCCCTCTCTCTCTAAAGGGCGCCATGTCTCTTGTCTTGTAGCTAAATAACCTCCCCCACACTCACACACACTCAATTTCACTGAAAAAGGTGCCCACAGACCCATCCCCACCCGGTGGTTACCTGATTTTTCTTGTGTTCACACACATCTGCACACAGATTCACCTCTGAACACACTCCCCTCTCTCCCCTCTTGTAATTACTTTATTCTCCATGTCACCTCTCACTTTTTTTCATCAACCCATCTCTCTCTCTTAGTCTCTCTCTCATGAGACTACTGTTCTGGCACATATACACACAACCAGACAAGTGGGGCCCACAGTCGCATGGCCTATGTAGATAATGATTTTTTCATTTTTAAATTCTAGAATTTCTCCCCCCCTCCTCCCCTATATAAAGAGGGGTCACCATCACACTAAATACACACACAACATCACCAAAGAATACACTATGCATTGTGTGTGCCTAGTGCACACACACACACACACCCACACCATCACCATCACCGCAATCACCATGCTCGTCTTGAGCATGACCTCTACACCCTTGGGCTATGGAAGCTGAAGGGCAGCTAAATGAAGGATGATGGCCATAACCCTCGTGCGAGTCTTCGCCATCAACTCCCACCTATCCGCCATGTGCTCTACCACGCTGTCCCTTCTCATTCCCCTACCCTATGCTCCCCATTTCATCGCCTTATTCTCTAAATAAAGCTTGAGGTTTTGTGAGTATGTTTTCTTGCAATGTTTTGCCCATGTGAGGTGTGCGGAATCGCCACCTAGTCTTGTGTTTGGAGTGAGCTTGTGTATGTGTGAAGGGTGTGCGGATTCGCCATCCTTTTGTGGTGCCTAAGTACTAAGCCGCTATACCCCCTCCCTCACTCTCTCTCTCTCTCTCTCTCTCTCTCTCTCACTTGATCTCATTCCCTTTCCTCTTCATCATTACTCCCAAGCATCCAGCTCTCTTGGATGAAAACTTTGTTATGGTGGTGTGTTGTTTGCGTCCTAGCCGCTGAAGCTAGGTGGTGCCCCCTGTTTGCTTTACCATGACAGGCTCGAGGCGCGCCATTCGGTCCCTGGTGTTTTAGAGGCCGTCGGGGTTCGCTTTGCTCCCGTCATTTGGTGCCCCCATCGAGGATCTTTTCATGAAACCCTTCAGTTTACAAGACTGAAACCCCTAAACTATTGTGAATGGATGAATGGCTAGCAGGATTTGCTAATTGGACGACAAAAGAAGAAGAGCTCCAAGCACAACTAGACGAACTCCGCATCTCCATCGAAGCTCGAGTGCCAGGCGTAACGTTAATCGATTTGCAGTGGGAGAGTCAACCAACACGCCAAACCCAGTGGATATACATAGGCCAAGTGCCAAGAAGAAGAAGGAGAAGGTCGAAACCATGTCCGCAACCTACAACCAACCCACAACAACAAAATGGAAGGAGCTCTATACAATAGAGAATCAACACTATTCTACTTTGAGAATCGGGTAACTCAAGTCACCGAGGTAATTATCACAGTCAGTTTTCAAGTCGCACCTGATGCTGCAGCACAGATAACGGAATCATTGGCTCACACTCTCACTAGAGAAACTAGGGATCTACTGAGTTTGTTTCAGGAAAGAACACCACCCTCTCCCACAAGCTTGGACAGTGACTAAGCACCTCTAAGCTTCACATGAATCAGTACAACCTACCTCAAGACAGATCACACATACCAACAGGTGTACGCTCAATCAAGGTAATACTGGATTTGAAGGCTCACTACCAGCACGTCATTGACACCATGCTGGGTGGGGAGCGATTTTTTGAGGTTCTGGCATCAGATCAACCATTTGTCCTACCTTTGGTACAAGGCAATGTACCATTTGAAGTTTTAATCTATGTCCTAGTATAAGAGGGTATACACGCCTCCTTGTAAAGAAGAAAAAAACTTTTGCAAGTTAAGCAGTGTGTCTTTCTAGCTCTCTCTCAGTAATCATGGCAAGTGTAGAATTTCCAACATTTAAAGGAAAGAAGGGGGAGGATTTGGTAACAGACTTCCTAGATGACTTTGAAGTAGCATGTGTAGTGAGCAACAAAGATACGGATGAATCCCGGGTTAGAATCTTTAAGCATCTCATGAAGCTAGAAGCTAGATCATGGTACAATGCACTTCCACAAGCAACCAAGGATGACTGGGAACCCTTAAAAACCGCTTTTAAGAGGCGCTTTGGGGGAGGTACCACTTCAGAAAAGTTGTGGGACAAGTTGAGAGACTTGAAGCAGGAGGGTCTTTTAGAATATGCCACCTATGAGTCCAAATTTGTGGATTTGTGGGAACGGTGGGTTGAGTCACTGGCAAGGGGGGAAGCCGCACCCGATTTCCTAAAAACAGATCGGTTCACGCATGGCTTATGGCCGCTTCTCAAGGAGAAGGTGAAAGGTAGATTCCCGGCTACGTACGAGTTAGCCGTTGAGATTGCTCGCCTTAAGGACAAGAAGCTGCGAATGAAAGCCAAAGAAAACCGAGTCAACAGAAGTAGGAACATCGCGTCGACTAGAAACTATGACAACCACCATACCACCACCACCGGCTCTTGGGATAAAAGATGACCAACAAGATATGTTGGCCCATATTACTGACCAACTGCAGAATTTGTCTGTCCACTTAATACAGCAAGGGAGGAGTCAAGAAAGAGATCAAGACCCTGGAAGAGCACGACGACAAAACAGGGAGTATCATTGCTACAACTGCGGAGAAGACGGTCACGATATGTACTACTGTCCCAAACCACGACAAAACTATAATAGAGGAGGTAGGAGGAACCAATTGTCACCCCCTAGAGAAAGAACACCCCCACTCGGAGCACCACCCCCACCAACACAACTTCTACGTCCACCCCAGACACCACTACAAGCATCCATCCCACCTCTTCCACCAGCCCCACCACCCGATCGCCCTGTAAACATCATAAGGCTAGAAGAGAAAGGAAAAGCTGTAGTAGTGGATCCACCCAGAGCAAAGGAGAGGGACAAGGGTAAGGAGAAGGTAACCTTTTTAGAACCACTTGAAGCCATGACTGTGAAAAGAGCTAGGAGGGAGAAAGCTACGCAATCAGATGATGAGAGAAGCATGAGAGGAGAAACTAGCAAGAGGCCATCCAGTCCACGACGGAAATTGGGCATCACCGACTTCCAGCTAGGGGAAAGTTCTAAGCCCTATGATCTAACATTGGATGTGGCAGAGAAAGGACCGAAGATTACATGGCCACAACTGCTACATCTTGCACCAAAAGTAAGGCGACAATGGTCTAAAATGGTAAGTACAAGACGCTCCAAAACAAAGGTAGCCGGAGCAATTTCGGGATGCAACATGGATGACATCCTTCCAATTGTCGATGTAAACATAAAAGGAAAGAGAGTTGGAAACACCTATATTGATGGAGGTGCACAAATCTGTGTAATGAGCGAAGCTATGATGCTTCGATTACGGCTCGAGGTTGACAGGCCTTCTCCATGCAAGGAAAAGATGGCAAACAACGCAAAAGTAAAGTGTGTGGGTGTGGTAAGTGCTGTGAAAATCAAAGCTTTCAACATTGAGGTAGAGGTAGATGTTTTTGTAATGCCTACTAAGGGGGAGGGCTATCCACTAATTTTGGGAAGGCCATGGTTGATGGCCATGAAGGCAAAATAGGACTGGGGTACTGGCCTTCTACGCATGACCGGTAAGAAAGGGGAGACAATCTACTACGACATGAGGATTGGCAAGCAGAAGCAAATGAATCTGGAAACATCGGCAGATGAAACCACTAGCGAATCTTCCAGTTCTGAGGAGGAGACCACATCCACCGACGAAAGTGACAATTCCATTGTTGTGATGGATATCATTATGAAGGATCCACAAAGGGTAAGCACAACTGGTGATCCATCACCAAAAGGGCAACCCAATGAAGAGGAGAGCAAATCACCTGGCCTAGGAGGAAGTAGGTTGAAGGGTATGTTGTCTACGGAATTAACACTTGAGGAGAAAGATAGTTTTTTTCAAATGTTGATGGGATTTCCTAACCTGTTCATTGACAACTATGAAAGAATCACAGGCATTACAGTGGTGGAACATCATATTAAGCTGAAGGAAGAGGTAAAACCAGTTGTGCAAAAGCTACGACGACTGGGGGTCATACAAGAAAAGGCACTCTTGGCCGAGGTAAGGAAACTGCTGGAGGCGGGATTCATCTATCCTGTAGAAAACTCAGAATGGGTGTCACCCGTAGTGGTGACGCCTAAAAAGAATGGTAAGTGGAGGGTCTGTGTTGACTACAAACCACTAAATGCAGCTACAAAGAGAGACCACTTTCCTCTCCCTTTCTTGGATGAAATTCTGAATGAAGTAGCGGGTTTTGAATGCTATACCGTCTGTGATGGTTATTCTGGATACTTTCAAATACGCATAGCCTTGGAAGATCATCTAAAAACCACTTTTATCACGCCATGGGGTTGTTTTGCATACAGGGTTATGCCATTTGGTCTCACAAATGCACCTGCCACATTCCAAAGATATGTCACATATGTTTTTCAACCGTTCTTTGGAACATCCATAAGAGTGTTCATTGATGATTTTTGTATATATAGCTCCCGTATTTCACATTTAGAAAAGGTAACTGAAGGTTTGGCCAGGTTGCAGAGCCTAGGTGGGCAATTAAATGTGGATAAATGCCACATTGGGGAGAGTAAAGTCATTCTACTAGGCCATGAAATTTCAGCAAAAGGTATCAACGCCGACCCAAGTAAGGCGTCTGCACTCATAGCCCTACCTTCACCAACGATCGCACGTCAACTGGTCTCTTTTCTACAAAAGGTGAGGTACTTAAGTAGATTCATACATCTACTATCACAACTTGTTCTACCACCGCAACAACTCACTCAAAGATCAACTTTCACTTGGGACGAGGAAAGCGAACATCACTACAACAAGGTAAAGGAGGTCTTAGCCACTCTGCCAACTATCTCACCACCTAAGTGGGATGAAAAATTCTATGTCACCTCAAGTGTTGGTGATGACTCATTGGGGGCTGTGCTACTCCAAAAGGATACGACGACATCTTTCATGAGGCCAATCTACTTCTCTAGTCGAATGATGACAGCATGAGAGAAAGGTTTCACCCATGTGGAACACTTAGTCCTAGCTCTTAGATTTGCAACTACAAAGTTTAGGTCATATTTTCTGCCTAAGCAATTTGTGATTCTAACCACGGATGAAATATTTCCCTATGTTGTACAACACATGGATGTGTCTGCTAGAATTACTAAATGGCTAGTTCGTCTGCAAGAGTTTGATTACACGGTACAGGTAGAAAGCACGACAAGGGCAAGTTTGGGGAGACTCATGACCTACCAAGTCTTTGAAGGGAAGGAGAAGCAATCTAAGGAAGGAGAAGTCCGATTACCTCCAGTACCACCGATGGTAGAAGGAGCATACTCTCTCTACTTTGATGGAGCCTACAAGCGAGCGTCCGACAAAGCAGCTGCAGGCATAGTGGTCTTTGATGACAAAGGGACAAAGGTATTTTCGTTGGGCCAATTGTTAGATTCACATTCTAACAATGAAGCTGAGTATGCAGCACTAACCAAGGGCCTACAATGGTGTGTCTTGCAAGGTGTACAACGCCTTAATGTATTTGGGGATGCTCTACTTCTGGTAAGGCAAGTAAATGGAGCATGGACATGCAAGAATCCTAGTTTAAGGACTCACTTAAGTGGTGTAAAAACCTTGTTGGGTAAGTTTGAAGAAGTTCAAATACACCATATCCCAAGGGATCAAAACCAAGAAGCAGATGCCCTAGCAAGTGAAAGACTACAGGAAGTGGTGGTTGGAGCAATAAAACTAAAGCTCCCTCTATTTCAAGGCAGTGATGCCTTGCCTGACATCATGCATTTTTTGGAAACAGGGGAATGCCCATCAGATTTAACAAAGGGACAGAAGCAATGGCTGACGCGGAAGGCCACAAGGTATCGACTCATCAATGATGGTTTGTACTATAAGGGTAAGGACCAAGTACTCAGGAAGGTCCCTCTCTCTCAGGAAATCACTGGAGTAATTGCTAGCTGTCACGATAGGGTTTGTGGTGGTCACTTTGCCCTAGACATAACAAGTAGGAAAATCTTGCAGGCAGGCTTTATATGGCCTAGCCTCAACCGTGATGTACACCATTGGTGCAAAACGTGTAAGTTGTGTCAAAAGGCCGGCACTAGGTCACTTATGCCTGAACCACAGACACCTATTCTCTCATATGGCGCATTTGAAAAATGGGGTATCGATGCCATTGGGCCATTACCTAGGGCCAACTCAGGAAAATTCTACATTATCATGGGGGTCGACTACATGACTAGATGGGCAGAGGCTACAACCACCACTAGAATCACAGCGGTAGAGGTAGCTAAATTTATCTACGAGCACATATGCTGTAGGTTTGGCACACCTTTAGAGATCATCTCTGATAGAGGGCCAGGTTTTAGAGCAGACTTGGTAGGAGAATTAATGCAGAAACTGGGCATTACAAGGAGGCACTCTTCACCATATTACCCTCAATGTAATGGCCTAGTTGAAAAGGTAAATGGAATGGTTTCTAAAATTATTACCACTGAGGTATTGTGCATGCTCTTGCACATACAATTCAATCACCATGGATACTTATATTTCCTTATTTCAATGGATCTTCCCTTGGCGATTTGATGGAGTGTGTGTCTACACCTTCTGGAAGCATCAGTGAAATTGTACTTGCCATGGGCGATCAAAAACACAAAAAACCAAATGAACTGGAGTTGCAGCAATGCAGGCTTACCCATCAATCATGCTTCGTCGTCTTTGATTCATGCACTAATAAAAGCTTTGGCATTTTCACATGACAATGGAGTTATTCACAATGACCTTCACCCTTGGAACATTATGCTAGACTTCACTAGAGAGGGAATACCAAGAGTAGACATTATAGATTGGGGTCTTGTCCTTCGACCACCATATGAGAGAGGACAAATATTCGTAAGCCAAAAGAGCATGCCAAAAGGCCTTGGCAAGCAGCTGAACTATTGAATACCAGGTCTACATGCCCTTGGAGCAAATCAACCGATGTATATGCACGGTCATCAATCAGCTCGGTATTTTTTGCAACGAATTCTGTGTGTATTACAAACTTGACTTGATGCAAACAAGCACTACTATCGAGCTTGAAGCCATACAGAATATAATCAACAATGCCTACCTTCTAGAGAATCTGTCTGAAAGAAAGACGCTCGCTGATTTAGATAAAGATCTAGAACATCTGTATATGCACCCCGAACAATGCTTGCGTCCCATCTCTGAAATGTGTATTTCTTTTGCCACTAAGCCTAGAAAATTTATCACAACTACCAAGCTCTTTTTATTCATTATAGAGATTCTATTCTTTTCTTCCAACTTGTCTCCAACATTAGCATGTCCTTCTTGAGTATTAGCTAAAAGTTCCATTATGGTTTGCAACAGTTCTTTGAACATTGATTTGTTGCCTACTTCTATTATATTCATCCCTTCTACCTTTTTTTTGTCGTCCAATTTTGTTGTATTAGTCCCTTCTAATTTGAATCGGGCTAATTTATATCTGTTGTGTTCACAGTTGCATTTAAGTGTAGGCTTTCCCAATGGCAATTGCTACTACGCTACGTGCTACCCGCAAAAGACGCCAAGAATACGCCACTTTTCAAACTATGAATAGATGAAAAGTCCTACTCTGTCCTGTTGCTTCTTCATGGTTTAGTGTGCAACATATGTATGAGGCTTGGCAAGAGGAATGCAACATTACAGCTCACAACACTTCCATCTGTGGAAGGTGTGGCATTTGCAATCTATCAAAAAAAGATACCCAGAACGATGGTCTTAATACCACACGAACGAACCTAGCAAATGCAACCTTACTGCAAACAACTGCAATGCATAATCTCAAAGTGAATTGGACTTGCTGCTCTGCTTGCCTAAAAAGTTCAAGAGCAAGCAGCGTTGTCATCTAGCAACCCGACTACATACAATCCATCCTAAACACAAATCAACTAATTGTGCAACTCCTTAGCGTCATTGATGTCACAATCAGCGTCACAAAAACAGCAAAATTGCGGTTGCAAGAGGCCTGCTTGATAGAAGGTCGCTACTCGACAATCCACTAATCTACTGGTCGACAAAGAAAAACATGTCTCGGCCACCTTCGTTACTTGCAAACACGCCACCAGAAGCAATGCTAGCATACAACATACAGAATAATCCAATTCTCAAGAAGTACCGGTGCATCGCTGAGCAGCCAAACAAAAAGACATCTATCTGTATTCTATCAGCATCAGCTATACAGAATATCGTAAGGGACCACTTAGAGAACAATCCATTTGAACTTATGCAACAAGCAGAAGCACAATGTGAAATTAGCATATTGCAAAATTTGTTCATCACAACAAAGAGAATTGCATTTACTGCTAAGACAAACACGAGTTTGGTTCCATACAAATACGTGATACCACTTCTCTAAGCGAGCGGACAGTCAGCTTTCAATACAATGGACTTCGGTCTCATGAATCTGAAGTATAGGATATTACATTAGAATCAGGGATATTCCTTTTCCTCTTCCTCACAGGAAAAGGAAACTACCAAGGAGAATTTGACTTTAGTGAATACATAAGAACGAGAATCGGAACTTCCTTCTCTGTGTACACATTGTACAAGCCATATTTGCTCATGATGTACCAATTGAAACAAGCTATCATGATTGCAAACTCCACAAATAGTACATTTTTGCAAAGGGATATTGATAACTACAAACGAGCACACACCGCGACATCTACACAAGATGCAATAAAGCATATTATTCGATACAATCTCCCAGCCACAATGCCAGGTACTCCACCATGGCATCGACGAAACTTGAGAGACCTCATAACAATGGTGGACACATGGGGACTACCACATCTATTCTTGACATTCACTGATGATGAGGTTTCCCAAACAAGATGGCAAGAAGTCATCACAATTGAAAAACTTGCTCAAGGCTACAACCAAGACTTCAAGTGGAACGATTGCCCTGTAGAGTGTACAACACTGTTTCACCTTCACTTGCACGCAATACATCATCAATGGAAGCAGCACAATTGGCCATGTAGATCATCACATGGTGCGCTACGAAGTGCAAAATCGAGGCTCACTGCATGCACATGTCATACTGTGGATCTCTAACGAAGATTTGTGCCGATTTACAAACGAGATTGCTGCATACATACCAGCAGAATCCCAAGACATCTTCACCACCGAGATGCGGACCCTCGTTACCACAAAACAGATACACAGATGCAGAGACTCTTGCAGAGTCTGATCAGGAACTTCCTTTGGTCAAGGCGTGACACTCAGATAGCCTGAGCCAAAGTGGCATGGGAGGTCATCATTCTTCCTTGTTGGGAATCATAGACTACAACAGAGCATTTCTAGGGAAGTTTATCGTCAGAGGACTTCTTCCAGGAGAGGAGCCCTCGAAAGAGTTCTTGCTTCAGCGGCTTAGTGCTAGAGTGTCTCAGGCTGGAGGCTCCTGGCGACCTTTGACCATATGGATTTTCATAGAGATGCGTAGAGTTGGCTGTTGGCTTGAGTAGGAGACTGGAGGACCGCTTCGCTGTGAGTCTGCTCCGATCTTGGGAACAGCTGCGGAGAGGCCTGGAGCAGCGTCAGTCCACTTGTACGGAGGAGCGCCTGAGACAGCCCCTTGTTTGGAACCCCATGGTTAGCACTCAGAGAGGAGGCCACTTGGTTGGTAGTCGGCCTCATGTTTCCTGGGGTCCCATGACAGAGGGTCCATTATGCACTTTAGGTGACTGGCTACAGTTTTCAGGCTTGTCAGAGAAGCTTCATGACATCCAACTATAGGGCATGAGAGGGGTGCAGAGCATGTGTCAGGACATCTCAGAGGTAGTACCAACTGAGTGACTCACACCTCTCGAGTCAGCAGCGCCCCGATGGATGGGGGCCTTCACGTGACTGGAGGTTCTCATCTCAGTTCGGGCCTGCTTAGAGACTGTACCCTTCTTGTTTTTCGAGCTACAAGGTGAGAGACGCTTACACCGAGTTTCAGTAGAGGCCCCACACATGGTAGAGTGCTGTTTTCAGAGGATCTGTGGGAGGACTTGTGTCATAGATCATGACTAAGCAGCTCTTGAGACTGGCCACTCGAGACTGTGGGCTTGGTAGAGCTGTCCACTTTCAGTGGGATCCTGGAGAGTGGTTTTGGAGGGACCCTTTCTTCTCAGCAGACCATCCAGGTGTCCTTTTTTTTTAGTACACTATTTGATTGGGATGTCACATACTGGCAGCACAGAGAGAGGCTCGTCCTGTTGTAGCACCTCATTGGCAGGAAGAGGGTCTCACAAATGAGTTCTTGAAAGATTTTTGAGAGAGGTTGTGGGACTCCAGATAGCTGAGGCGAGTCACTTTGTTCCAGTGGCTGTTTGCACACCGAGCTACAGCAGTTGGGAGATGACTTGTACATAGTGGTCTCTCGGTAGCATGTGCAGCTTGTGACCATCTTGTGGAGAGTTAGTGTCATTGTCTTTGGGATTGTCCTTTGACACAACAGGTTTGGCTTTGTGTTCTTTGGCTGATGCCAACTCTTTCCAAAGCTCGGAAGTACACTTGGGGGGCAGTTTCTTGGTCCACTCTCATGGGCCCGTCACTTCAATTTGAGCTATCCTCCACTAGCAGGACAGGGGGGTCGACCTACACTCCAGCCTTCTACAGAGCTTACTCCATAGGAGTGGTGCAGTGAGAGAGAGGAGTGTTGGGAGCTCATCCGTGTCCTGACACTTTGGTTCATCTGGCGGGCCCACTGCTTCCGCAGCATCTTCGAGGCTTGCCCTGTACCACCAACAAAGACTGTTCGGGATCCTTGGCTAAAGCTGATCCATACTCTCAAAGGACAGTTCAAGAGACTCCAGGGCAGCTCCGACCGCATGCGGAAGCGCAGAGAGGCTTTCCTTTGACTCTAGCGCCCTGGGCCTTTTTTCACCATGGTCTAGGGTGTGCTCAAATGGCACTACCATCCACCTGTGTGGCTTTTCTCTCCTCCCATCTCTTGATTTAGCCTCATTGTATATATGCTGTTTTTTCATTAGGAGAGTCTCCCCATCATGATTGTTGTAGACCTCCCTTGTAGAGGTGGTTGTAGCCCTATGGGCAGTTTCATTAACTATTAGAAGGATCTTTTTCTCAGAGAAAAAAAAGAATGTATCGTTTAAGCATTCTCCGACCTTGAACTATTAGCCACTCCCACCCTTACTTCATCGCGCATCGGGCGCACTCCTGTCTTCACCGCTCATGTCTTACAGGGCATAAGCCATAAAGATCACTTGCAAGAGAAGCATCCAAGATTTATTTCGAGTCACTATTTTTCTCAAAAGCAGTGCCATGTAGATGTTGATGTCTATAACTACCAAGCAGCACACTCCAAGGACTTCGTAAGCTTTCCAGAAAATTTTTGCCCGAAGTTATATGGTTTCTGACATCTTCCTTCGGATGCAACTTCTGGTAGAGTGGGGTACCTAAAATGCTTGCCATGGAAACCCTAGCAGATTATAACTTGAAATTTCTCGACATCTCTCAGTAGATGTCTCTTCACGAGCTGATGACCTTGGAAGTCCAGTGCGATTGCTATCTTGGGACAACCATCGCCGTCAAAGAAAACACTCTCTGTCCAAGAGTTGATGAACCATGCTGTACTCGGCTACAACCTTATGGAATGAACCTAACCCTAATTTTTGGTGCAGGTTTTAGGATGGAAAGGCAGTCGACTTTTCGAGTTCGACTGGTGTCAAGATTGCTTTTTAAGTTTGAGTTCTGTTTGATCTTGTTTGGTGATTTTGTTTGGAAGCTGTTTGAACTGGATGGTATCTGTTTTGAATCTGTCTTGGTGCCGATTTGAACTGTTTGAATCTGGTTTTAATACTGGTTCATTGATTGGTGATTATACTCCCGGGTGGAGAAGTGAGACATACTGTTTCGATATTGTTTGAACCTTGGAACGACGCAGGCGATGCCTAGGAAGCGTTTCGTTGTATGTTTGAAAACCTCAGAACGACGCAGGCCGATGCTTGGGGAGCGTTTCGTTGTATGCTAGAAAACCTCCGAACGACACAGACCGATGCCAGGGGAGCGTTTGGTTGTATGCTTGAACCTCCAAGCGACACAGACTGCGGTCTGAGGAGCGTTTGGTTGTACAGTCCTCTGAGCTCATAGCCCATACCTTTTTAGGTTATTTGCGGGGTAAGTGACGAGGTAGTCATTGAGTAGCTTCATACCGCAGACCGTTTGTCTCGGGGAAGTGCTCATCGGTGCTGTTTGTTGTGTCTTGTAATATGCATATGTAAGCATTTGTGTTGCATTGTGATGTGCCAACCACTAAATATTCCTAATTGGATGATGTTGCCTGGGTATGTAATTTTAGTGCATCAAGACACTCGTGGAAGATCAGTGTGGTCTGGGTGTGATGGCTAATTTTACTATGCCGGAATATCAAGAGTTCCGATCTGGACGAAAGGAGAAACCAACTTCTTGATCAAAAGAGCCGAAAGGAGAAGCCAACTTCTTGATCAAAAGAGCCAAAAGGAGAAGCTAACTCCTTAACAAAAAGAGCAAATTGATTGTTCCTCGGAAATTTTTGAGCTAACTTAAGTTGTTTTGCAGATATGCCATAATCACGGACGATCACTCTCTTTCAAGAAGGGGAGATGTCACAGATTGCTGATGTGTCAAAGCCTTGAAGAATGGAGCCAACTTACAGATGCCGGCCGAGGGGCCTAAACCCTAAGAAGAACAAGTAACACAAGAAGAAGTCCTACCAACTTATGGGGACCCTCTCCAATGGGGCCCCAAGTGACATAAATGATTAAAATAAAGCAGGACCCGTAGCTGATGACGTGGCAGTTTTCAGAAATCACGCTAACAACGATGACGTAGCAGGCTGTACGGATTTCCACGTTTTGTGCTGATTATTGACGTGGCAACTGTATGATTTTCGTAAATTACGATGACAGCTTTTTGGCATTGCTTTTGGACCAGAAGCTTTTGAGTTTGAAGGCTTTTCATGTAAACTGCTTTTCATAGACCAAGGGCCTTTAAATATATGCTAAGGGCTTATTCTCTGGCATGCTTCCTGGAGAAGGTGCAGAGTCTGGAGTACCGGCTTATACTGTGTTGATGCAATATAAAGAAATACCAAAAGGGACGCCAAGGTTTGGGGCCAATACTTTCTGAGGTGGAATTCCGCCACTCCGTGTCGCGTCTCTCTCTCTCTCTCTCTCTCTCTCTCTCTCTCTCTCTCTCTCTCTCTCTCTCTCAATTTAGTTGTTATTGAAGTGCTAAAAGTCTGTTCAGAGTCTGTTCTTTTCTATTGGCACGTGATGCCCGTCTTGTGACAACATGAGTAGAAGGTGATGGTTGAGGGACGACGCTAACTGCCATCAGATTGATCTTGGGAAAGGTAAACTCACTTTGGCTGTGACTTGGGCTTTAAGCCGTGGATGCACAAAGTTTGGGACAATCCTTACTGTAGTGATCCTTCGCTTCAGGGCAATGACGGCAGGGAGGGGACCCTTCTGGCAGGGGGCATTTGCTTTGGTAATGTCCATAGTCTCTGCATTTGTAGCATAAAATAGGTCGATTCAATGGACAAGTCGAAGGGCGAGGTGGTCCTTGCTCGTGGTGCATGGAGTTAGAGATGGAGGCGTAGAAGCTTTGAGGAGATGAGGGAGCATGGGTATGATAAATGCTCTGAGAGAAAAAAGTACTTTGCATACCTTGAATAGGAGGGAATGTCAGCAAAGGTGGCATGTGGTTTGGATGGCCATACGGGGAAACTGAGTTGGATGCAGGTGCAAACGCTTGTTGAAGAGTAGGACCAAGACTTTGTTGTATTTGTCACAATCCCTTGAGGTAGCAGAAATCCTTGTCCTCATGTTCAGACTTTTCACAGAAGTGGCAATAAGCCCGAAGGGGGCATTCTTGTGGAGGGTGCCCTGGAGAGCGGCATGAGCTACACCAGACCATAGCCTTAGTTCCTGCTGCTTCTATCTGAGTAGCCGTTGCGACAAATTCCTAGCTCCTTCTATCTGAGTAGCCGTTGCGACAAATTCCTCCAGAGTGGCTTCAGGTCAGATACTCTCTCGGAGTTTTTGCTGAGAGGTTTTGGGACGAGCCTTCTCCACCCATTTCTTAACCATAAGTTCACCTGGTTGTTGAGGAAGCTTAGCGGCCAGAGACTTGGTTGTGTGGTCACGAGTTCTGCAAAAATCTCATTTGGCTGGAGCATCAGATTGGTCAATTCATCCAAAATCTTCTCTTGGAAATCCCCTGGCCTGAAATCTTCACAGAATTGTCGTCCTAACGTGGCCCAAGTTGTAAAGTGGTTCTCAGCAAACTGACTATACCATTTATCGGCTAAGCCATCCAATGTTGATGGGAAGAGCACTAGGTAAGCGTCTTCTTAGTTGAAGACACGACCCCTGTAGAGAGAGACAAATCTCCTGGCATGGTCATCTGCATCCTCTGTGGAGAGACCCTTGAAAGTCGGAAACTTAATATTCACCTTAGCTAGAACGCTTGTGAGCTCCTCCATGGCTGTCTGTGCGGGAGCTTGTTGCACTGGGGCTTGCTATAACACAGGGGATGAGAAGTTTATTGATGGGGTTGACTAGGGAGGTGTAGAACTGGTTGAGGAGGAAGGTAGGGATAATGGGGCTGGTGGCTTCTACTTGGCACAAATGGTTGACGCTTTCTCTGGTAGTACTTCGGAGAACTTATATATTACTCTGTTGCTCCTTTGACTGCCTTGTATGTGTCATACAGTAACCAAGAGTCTGCACAAGATGGGCACCACGTGCCAATAGAAAAGAACAAATTGAACAGACTTTTAACACTTCAATAACAACTGAACTGAAAGAGAGAGACGGCACACGATACAGAGTGGCGAAATTCCAATCCCGAGATTATTGGCCCCAAACCTTGGCGCCTCTTTCGGTATTTCTTTATATTGCATCAACACAGTACAAGTTGGTACTTGAGACTCTGCACCTTCTCCAGGAAGCATGCCAGAGAATGAGCCCATGGCCTCGTATTTAAAGGCCCTAGGCCCCAAAAACAGTTTACATGAAAAGCCTTCAAACTCAAAAGCATATGATCCAAAAGCAATGCCCAAAATCTGCTAGTGCGTTTTGTGGAATCCGTACAACTGCCATGAAAGAGCGGTGGTAATGCGTGTGCTAGTCTCCACCCTACCGTGCTATCTTATAGCCTCCCCCTAGCGTACACACTGTTCGGCCATGCCGGTGGCCTTGCCCGTAGGACCCATGTCCTTACATTACCCCCCCCTTGGAGAATCGTTTTCGTCCTCAAAAACGAACATAGGAAAATGTTTCTCAAGTGCGGAGACATTCTCCCTTGTAGAACCTTCTTCAGGTCTATCTAGCCATTTTACCAACACCTGTCATTTGACATGATGTCTGGTGTGAAGCTCATGAGAATCCAAAATCTTTTCGGGCTCATGAGGGATGCTTGGTGGTTCGATAAGGTCAACTAACACACCTATGTCAATGACATTATCATTCTCTCATAGCTGTTTTCGTAAACGGCTAACATGAAAAACAGGATGAACTTGTGAGTGCTCTGGAAGAGCTAACTTATAGGCCACTTGACCTATACGTTTGAGAATGGTAAATGGTCCACAATAGCATGGTGAAAGTTTAGTAACTTTTCCCGTCTTCAGACTTTTTGAATGCTCCGGAACTTTGAGAAAAACCTTGTCTCCTTCTTCGAAAGTAGCAAGACGACGATGTTCATCTGCATACTTCTTATATCGATCTTGAGTTTGCTTAACATTCTGTCGAGCAACTCGAAGCATGTTAAAATGGTCTTGGAGAAAATACTTTGCTTGTTGTATCTTCTCCTTAGCCAACCCCACCGTAACGGGTGATCTAGGTTGAAATCCATACAAAAGCATAAATGGACTAAATCCTGTAGTCACATGCTTTGAACTATTATAAGCAAATTCCAATATAGGTAGGTAGTCTTCCCAATTGGTTTGCTTCTTCCTAATGTACGCTCGTAGAATATCCTCTAGCACTTGATTAACTCTTTCTGTTTGACCATCCGTTTCTGGATGATTAGCCGTACTTAGATTAAGTTTAGTTTCCAAATTTTGGAACACAGGTCTCTATTTCTACTCCCTACTGACACCCTGATGTGGGCAACTGCTAAAAGCCTGAAGTGGGCAGCTAACTATCTACTGGACATGGGAAAAAGGGATGGGGGTGAAGATTTTTTTTTTTGGCGGGGGAGGGGGAGGGAGGTCCTGGAAAAGAGGAGGTTATGATTGTGGGAGAGTGATGGAAGAAGGTCATTATCTAGGTCCAGGTCTTGACCCACCTTCTTAGGCACCTACAGCTAGGGAGGATGTGTCGATGGGCCCTGGTACTTGAGTTTTCTCCCCCCTTTCTTTTCTTGTTTCCTCGTCCACTGTATATACCATATAGAATGCATAGTTATTTGAATTGCATCTCCTATAATGTGCGTGGGTTATGTAATCACGACAAGTGGCGGCTTACCTGGCACTATGTACATACATGTAAAGCAGACATTGTGGTTCTTCAAGAGCATAACCAACATCAATTTGCAGGACAGACTTCTTACTTTGTGGGCTACTGGATAGCTTATGCAGGATCAGCTGGCCATTCTGGAGTGCTTATGCTTGTTCGACATGAACTCTTCCCGACCTTGGTTTTTAATGACCCGGCTGGGAGATGGATGGTCATCCAATGTATTGTTAATGGGGAAGTTTTCGAATTTGGATAAGTATATGCATACACAGCTTCTGCAGATAGGGCACGGTTGTGGAGTGCTATCTCTTCTCATTGTTGGCGTTCCAATGCCTTTCTCTGCGGGGATTTTAATAATGCACCAAACCTTGCGGATAATACTACTGGCCATTCTCACATGCTTCATATGGAACAACAATCACGGGACCAATTTATGTCGACCTGTAATGGGCTTGATTTGTGGCCCTTTTTGCATCCAACTGATCCAGGATTCACTTTTCAGCACAATGCTCAATCTATGTATTGCGCTCGGCTGGATCGCTGGTATCTTTTTCACATGCAATAGTATGATGACTTTGTATGCGAGATGAGGATTGATTATGCTATGTGTCTCTTGGATCATTTTCCCGTATGCTTGAAACTTCGTTTTTGCTCTTTTGATGTCAATGATCGCCTACCCAAGAAGAGACTTTTGCATATCAATAATGCTTATCTCAAGCATGAGCCTTTTTGCACTATGATTGTGGATATCATCCCGCCTTTGCTCTCCCAGATGTATGTTGACATGGACATAGCCTCGTTCCGTTTTGTTATGCGTGTTCAAACAATTATACAGGATTATGGCAGGGATTATTTGTCACAATTAAGGGAACAGGTTAACCAGGCAAACGATGCTTGTAGCCGATTAATGCACTTGGCTAATCATACTTCTCTGACTGACACTCAAATGGCTAAGTTTTTTTCTGCCCGCGCTATATTAAGGCACAATGATGAGAGGAAATTGGCCAAATGGCAGACTCGAGCTCGTCAAAACAGGCTTTGCAGATAAAGGATGTGCTTCTAAACAATTCTTTCAGCATTTGCATCACTCGAGGCAGTCTCAAGCTATACGGAGAGTTAAATTACCCTCAAGGGAGTGGACCTCCACTTTCCGAGAGCTAGCACAGGCCCTACACTCTCATTATGACAAGATTTTTGAGGCCCCTTCTTCTCCCACGAGAGAAGCTCGCCAAGCACGTCACATGTTTCTATCGCATGTTACTTCCATTCTTTCAATCCGGCAGGCTCAAGACTTGGCAATTGTTTTCACTGAGTCGGAATTGTATGCCAGCTTGCTTGATTTCGGTCGATGGAGAGCTCCTGGTTGGGATGGTCTCTCTGTGGAATTTTTCTTGTCTTTCTGGAATTATTTGAAGGTGCCTCTATAGTTCATGATGAATACAGCCTGGGAACAACAGGAATTGCCCTCCTCTTGGAAAGAAGCCTTGCTCAAGCTGATACCTAAGCATGCATTGTGTGAAGAATTCTCACATTGGCGGCCTATTACGCTTATGCCTGTGGTATATAAGTTAATGGCAAAAATGCTTACTAACCGACTCAAGTGATTTCTGCATGAAGGCTTGCATCAATCTCAATACGCCTTCATTCCGCGACGTCAAATTCTTGATAACCTCGCGAATGTCATCATTGGTATGGAATATGCAAAATATACTCGACAGGATGTCTTAATCGTGCAGGTCGACATTGAAAAGGCATTTGATACTGTTCTTTGGGATTACATTGCGGATACCATGAGACGTTTGGGCTTTGGGCCTAGGCTATCCCGTGTAGTGCTTTTCTTGTATGCATACAGTACTTCTGCAAGCTTGCTGGATGGTTTTCTCACAGAATCTTGGACTTTGGGACGGTCGGTAAGGCAGGGCTGCCCTCTGAGTGCTTTGCTTTATGCGATCGCTACTCATCCCTTGTTTATGTATTTGGATTCCTTGACCTCCATTGGTAGGCTACATGGCCTGACTTTACCTTCGGGTCGACAGTTTGCTGGTCAGGCTTATGCGGATGACTCTTTGTTCATGCCTCGGAATAACTATGATGATGTACAACAGATTATGCATACTCTTTACTTGTTTGGATTGGTAGCAGGTCTCAAAGTTAACTTTTGCAAATCCAAGCTATTGCCTTTGAAAGAGTGTGACTGGCATAAGATATTGTGGCCTGGGGAGATTGTTCCTCCGCATGTTCTGGTTCGCCATTTGGGTTATCCACTGGGTTGGAATGTATCGGCTATGCAGAAACTGGATTGGGTGATCCAACGTCTGCATTCAGAGTTGAATTATTGGAAATTGTCCACGTGGCCACTTCATGTGCGTCTCAGGATTGTCCAATGCATCCTTGTGGCTTATGTGCAGTTTTACTTGCCTTTGTTATCGTGGCCTCGGTTGCGCTTGCAATCCCTCATGTCCAATATTTTAGAGCATTTTTGGCGGACCTCATCTAGCAAGAGGGACCTTCGGCCTCTATCTATGGAAAAGCCGTGTTCTCCCAAGCGGCTAGGAGGGTTGAATATTTTGGACTTGAGACGTCATCTTCTGACTCGGAAAGCTATGTTGTTGCCAGTTTTGGTGGAGTAGCAGCAACCCTAGGCTCTCATGGTGACACATTTGTGTGCGCACATTGTGACCCCTTCTCTTGGTCGTTGGAAACTGACTTATTGGGATGTTTTTTTTGGGAATTTTGAAGGACACATTCCTGGATGTCCATTTACTTTTTCTCTGATTGTTGATTGGAAGGTTGTCACTTCGCATTTGGCTTGGGATGGTTGACAATCCTCTGGGGGTAACTCTCTTCGCCCGGAGAGTTTGCATTGGAGCAGGGTTTTTGCTTCGACTTTGGTTCAACGGTTTCCTCGCCAAGCATATTTTCTTTCCCAAAAAGGAATCTGTCAGGTGCATCAGGTGGTTGATGACTCGGGTTATGTCCTTTCTTTCGCTGATGCCGTCTCCCGCTTTCGGTTGGGCCTTCACTATTGTCCTCTCTGGTGGGAGATTCAAAGGATGCTTGCTCCTCATTCACCCATTCCTCCTGTGGAGGTGGACTCTCGCTTCTCTGATTGGAATCTAGCTACTACTAGATTGGATTGCATCTCAGCTGCCAGTGTATATGCCATCCTTCAGTCTAATGTATGGAGTGTGCATTGGGGTAATCAGCTGTGGTCGCTTTCCGAGTCATCCTTGTGGTGGCAACACGCATTATCTCGCATTTGGCAGAGTCATCTGCCTTTGAAGGAACGTGTTTTCTTGTGACGGTGCTTGGTGGGAGCTCTACCTGTTGGCAATGTGTTGCATGCTCGGCATATTGCGCCTTCCCGCTGCCCCAGATGCCTTGAAGCTGAGGAGACCGTGCCACACTTACTGTGGTGTTGTCGTCCCTCCAGAGCCTTCATTCGGCAAGTGTCGACTGCTCTTCGACTGCGTTTTCCTTCCGGCTCTTTTCACAGACGATTTTGGCTTTTTGGGGTGCTTTGGTCACCACAATCTCAGTTTGCGGTCTTCTTCACCTGGGTCAAATTTTGGACTATGTGGGCCATCTGGCATCATAGGAACTCCTTAATGTTCCAGGGAACTTTTGTTGACCCCTTTCCCTATTTCAAATTATCTCTTGGTCTAAGTGCTGCATTTTGCCTATGACGCTGGAGACATCACTCTTGATACCTACAGGATTTACTTTGACTGTTGCTAGCCTTCGGAGCCTCATAGTGCTTTGTGTTTTGTATCCCTTTCTTTTCGTGGGGTTTTCCTCGCTTTGAGGCTTCCCACTTGTAAATTAATCAAAGCAGATTTACAACAAAAAAAAAAGACGGAAGAAGGTCGGGGGATAGACACCGTGAATTTGGCAACTGCTAAAAGCCTGAAGTGGGCAACTACCTACTAGAAATGGAGAAAAGGGACGAGGGTGAAGGTTTTTCTTTTTTTCTTGGGGGGGGGGGGGGGGGGGGGGGGGGGGGGGGGGGTGGGTCTGGAAGCGAGGAGGTTATGATTGTGGGAGATTGATGGAAGGACTAGGAATGGTGTTGAGGACAAAAGGGCGAGGTTGGGATAGAGGCAGGGCGCTGGGAACAGGTCTGCAGGTTGGTGTGAGACAATTTGAGCTGGCTTCGCTCATCATACAAGCATCAACGACATAGTGCAAGTGCCGACTTAAAATATGAAGTTCCCATAAACTTTGCAGAATTAGTCGTATGGCTCAAAATAATAATGACGGGAAATTTGATGACTTCCATGAGCTTATATCTTCACGTTGTAGCATCCATCATCACTTCATCAACATCTTCATATGGAATCTTTGAAAAAACTATGAGGCCAACCATATATGTATCATTATCATCTATGTTGATTGAGTGCATCAAAGCTGCTATGTGCAAGAGATTTGAAACGACTCACCTTGGTCATCTATACTTCTTCCTAGGCTTGGTCTTCAACAAATACCTGGTGGTATATTCACCTCTCAGCATACACTTGCTTGAGGATGTCCCCATCACCTTTCCCTTATAAGCTATATGAGGACTCTCCCTAGCTGGTGGAAGCGGTTTACAGTCAAATCTGCAAGCTTGCAAGGAAAGGCTCGTTCTCTAGTCGGTGTCACCTAAGGGACTCCCGTGGACTTGGCCAGGGATCAGAGTGTAATACACAAGGTGTTACAAGTCTTGAAATGGCATGGCTTGGGTCCTCAAAAGTCCTCAAAGATGTGTATTACCTGATCCAGAAAGTAGCTATTGTTAAGGAGACACCTTGCTAGGAATTGGTATACTAAGGTTTTGAAACTTTGGTTGGATTTGGTAGAGAACAAAGTTCTCAGGCTGTCTTGTTACCACACAAGAAGACAAGGAAGCGTCCAAACATGTCATTGTTAGCCCTACCTTGAATGAGGACTCCCCTAGTTGCTGAAGAGGTTGAGAGTCACATCTGAAAGCATGGAATTGTGCGTCTCAATCCATATGTGCACTGTTCGTTCTGATTTGTTACTGCATTTTCTTTTTCGGTTTTGAGAAGTGTGTATCTCAATCTGTACGCACACCGTTGTTAAGTGCAAGCCAGGACTACATTCAAGGAGAGCCTACGGAAATGGTAACATGAGAGACGCTTGATGATGAGGAGGTCGCAAAGAAGGTGGGAGTAACCTCGTGGGACAGAATAAAAAATGAGGGATATAAAGCTACAACAAAGGAGATATTGGCGGCCATTGACAGCAAGCTGAGTACCACCAATTTGGAGCTAACAAAGTGGGGTCAGAGGTTCAATGGAGTCCAGAAGAGGCTTTGATGGGGTTGAAACGAGGCTAGAAGACCTTCAGCTCTCTGTCTCACAAACAATAGAGAGGTCAAGCAGGCAGAGTTTTGCCCTCTTCTTCGAGAAATATGTTCTGGTGAAGTCGTGCACGTGCCTATCACCAACAAGCTACTTCACTACAAGCCAAGGAAGGAAATTGAGACGGTTGGACGCTTATGCAGTATGCCGAGGCTGATTGGTGATTGCCACACCTAGTTCCAAAATATGCTGATATTGATATTCTGTTGAAGGTGAGAGGAAAGCATGCTTTTAGCCCCCAAGAAGGTGTCGCACAAACAACGAGAGCCTCCGAAGATGACGAGCCTCAGTGGTTCTCACAGATCGTTGTAGGTGAGGTTACAAGGAGCACGATGTTGTGTGCATCGATTGCCCAATTCAGGCGTCCTACGTGGCTGGAAAACAGTCGCTCAACAAAGCTACTCTACAAGTTCGTACAGCTTGAGAGAGATATCATCGCGGCCATGGATTACTATCAAATATCCTTGGATGCCATCGGGGGAGCAACCATCATATCTCCATCTTTCATGCATTGTTATGAGCCCAAGCAACTGGCTTCCCAAGTATTGCTATATTTTGGTGGACATTTACTCAATGTCTCTACTCTACATGAACGCAAGCGCATGTGGCTTATGGATATTTGACTGAATGTTCTTCCACATGGTGATTGTAAAGAGAGAGATTGATTTTCTTTACTGAGTGTGTGTCACTGTGTCATCTATAGCTGTGTATTAAGGCTGTTTCAATGTCGAATAGTCTTGTTAGGCTACCATTGACAAGTACATATCTGATGTTCTTGTAATAACATGTCAAGGATGTCTTTTTGGCAGTTTAAGTGGTGTGTGTGGCGAAGGCATCATCTAACTCTTTTGTGGCCATACACAGTTGTTGCGTTCCTATGAGCTAATTCTTCTCTCTTATAGAGCTTAAGATTAAACATTGGCTTCCTTTACGTTGTATGGATTGCATCAAGTAGTGCCGTAGGCAAAACCCTTCTCAACGTTGATGTAATTCTTGCAAGTATTCTAAGTGAGCTCTCTCTCTCTCTCTCTCTCTCTCTCTCTCTCTCTCTCTCTCTCTCTCTCAAGCATTTTGACAATTGCCTTATACATCGAGGAAAGGAACTTCTCACAAGACATCGGCACTTCTTGAGAGAGAGAGAGAGAGAGAGAGAGAGAAAGAGAGGCCTCACTTAAAATACTTGGACAAGAATTACATTGACGTTTCGATAAGGATGTTGCGAATAGCACTACTTGATGCAAGCTAGACAATAAAATGAAGCCAATGTGCCAAGGGACATGAAAGTATAGAAACCATCAATATCCTATCGATGTGGACATCGGCACTTCTTGCCTGAGAGAGAGAGAGAGAGAGAGAGAGAGAGAGAGAGAGAGAGAGAGAGAGAGAGAGAGAGAGAGAGAGAGAGAGAGAGAGCTTAGAATACTTGCAAGAATTACATCAACGTTGAGAAGGGTTTTGCCTATGGCACTACTTGATGCAAGCCAGACAACGCAAAGGAAGCCAATGTGTAATCTCAAGCTCTATAAGAGAGAAGAATTAGCTCATAGGAACGCACCAACTGTGTATTGCCACAAAGGAGTTAGATGAGGCCTTCGCCACATACACCACCTAAACTGCCAAAAAGACATCCTTGCCATGCTATTGCAAGAACATCAGATATGTACTTGTCAATGGTAGCCTAACAAGACTATTCGACATTGAGACAATCCAACTTTGAACAGCCCGAACTCGCTCTCTTTCCGAAAGAAAGAATAAGAACAATCAAGCTTTGGCGATAGACCCCTTGGCCTGCTAACCCTACTTTGTTGAGGGCCTCTTTAATCAAGTTATTCCGTTGCAAATGACCTTGAACAGACAACAAAACAACACGTGCATTTTTGTGAAGTGTACGCGTGTATGTCCATTAAAGTCAGTATTCACATAGTATATGCTTAGGCATATGGGAAAAAAAAAACAGCCTTAATACACAGCTATAGATGACACAGTGACACACACTCAGTAAAGAAAATCAATCTCTCTCTTTACAATCACCATGTGGAAGAACATTCAGTCAAATATCCATAAGCCACATGCGCTTGCGTTCATGTAGAGTAGAGACATTGAGTAAATGTCCACCAAAATATAGCAATACTTGGGAAGCCAGTTGCTTGGGCTCATAACAATGCATGAAAGATGGAGATATGATGGTTGCTCCCCCGATGGCATCCAAGGATATTTGATAGTAATCCATGGCCGCGATGATATCTCTCTCAAGCTGTACGAACTTGTAGAGTAGCTTTGTTGAGCGACTGTTTTCCAGCCACGTAGGACGCCTGAATTGGGCAATCGATGCACACAACATCGTGCTCCTTGTAACCTCACCTACAACGATCTGTGAGAACCACTGAGGCTCGTCATCTTCGGAGGCTCTCGTTGTTTGTGCGACACCTTCTTGGGGGCTAAAAGCATGCTTTCCTCTCACCTTCAACAGAATATCAATATCAGCATATTTTGGAACTAGGTGTGGCTTCATACAGTCACCGATCAGCCTTGGCATACTGCATAAGCATCCAACCGTCTCAACTTCCTTCCTTGGCTTATAGGGCAGAATCTTGTTGGTGATAGGCACGCACACGACTTCACTAGGAACATATTTCTCGAATAAGAGGGCAAAACTCTGCCTGCTCGGCCTCTCTGGCGTTTGTGAGACGGCTTCTCAACCCCATCAAACCTCTAACCCCACTTTGTCAGCTCCAAATTGATGGTACTCAGCTTGCTGTCAATGGCCGTCAAAATCTTCTTTGTTGTAGCTTTATATACCTCATTTTTAATCCTGTCCTATGAGGTTACCCCCACCTTCTCTGCCACCTCCTCATCATCTGTGCTTGCAGATGTGGGTGCACGTTGTTTTGGGCAGTCCTTACTATAGTGATCCTTAGCTTCAGGGTAGTTTCGGCAAGGGGGGGGGCCCTTCTGGCAATGAACATTTGCTCTGATAATGTCCATATTCCCCGCACCTGTAGCACAAAATTGGCCTATTGGAGGGGCGAGATGGTCTCGGCCCTTGCTGCATAGGGACGGATGCTGACGTGTAGAAGCTTTGGGGAACTGAAGGAGCATTAGCATGATAAAAGCTGGGGGATGTAAAGTTGTTGTGCATACCTTGCATAGGAGGTGTTGTCAGCAGAGGTGGCATCGGGTTTTTATGGCCATAGGGTGAAACCATGTTGGATGCAAGTGCTAGCCCTTGTTGGAGAGAAGGACCTAGACGTTGTTGTATTTGCCGCAATCCCTTGATATAATAGCAATCCTTGTCTTCATGTCCAGACTTTTCGCAGAAGTGACAATAAGCCCGAAGGGGACAGTCCTGTGGAGGGTGTCTTGGAGAGCGACACGAGCTGCACCATACCATAGCCTTAGTCTCCTGCTGAGACCGAAGCTCTCCTAGCTCTCTCTTGATTTAATCCAAAGCCTCGAGATGTGGGGGTTTCTCCTGTCTAAGAGAGATTGATTTCTCCTCTTGAAGAGAGCGTTGTAGTTTTAGGGCTTCAAGTTCCCTATGTGAAGAAGGTAACGGATCAAAATGACTTTCCGAAAACACTGAGTGGGTCTCTACCTGAGGGGAGTGGTGAACAGCTTCCTAGCTCCCTCTATCCTGGTAGCAGCCGTGAGAAACTCCTCTAGAGTGGCGTCAGGTCGGAGACTCTTTCGGAGTTTTTGCTGGGAAGTTTTGGGAAGAGCCTTCTCCACCCACTTCTTAACCATAAATTCCCCTGGCTGCTGAGGAAGCTTGGCAACCACATGCCGCACAGAACTGTTGTCGTAAAGTTGCCCAAGTTGCAAAATGGTTCTCTACAAACTGATTGTACCACTTGTCTGCTAAGCCATCCAATGTTGATGGAAACAGCACCAAATAAGCATCTTCTCTATTAAGACTATGACCTCTACAGAGACTTGAGAGATACCAACCTCCTTGCATGGTCGTCTGCATCTTCTGAGGAGAGTCCCTTGAAAGTAGGAAACTTGATGTTTACCTTGGCCAAAACACTGGTCAACGCCTCGATGGCCTCTTGATCAGAAGCCCGTTGCTCAATAGCCTGGTGTAACAAAATAGCAGAGAGCTTTATTGGGGAAGGTGATTTGGAAGATGTGGAGTTGGATGGAGGAATGGGTGATGCCGTATGTGGAGGTATGGGGATGAGGTTGGTGGACTTTTACTAGGTACCAAGGGTCGTCTTCTGTTGTAGTACTTCAAAGGACTCAGTAGTGCGCTTTGACGCTCTAATGACCGACTTCTATGTGTCATGCAGCCACCACAAACCCAACCAAGCTTTTGGGCAAGAAGACCTTACACTGGCTGAACACAGGTCTAGACTCGACTAGACCAAGGCAAGTGACTAGACCCCAGGCTAGACCAGGGACGAGGAAGCACTAGACCAGAAGCAGAATCTTGATCAGTTTTCTAGGCCACTATGTTGTGGTTGGAATGATACACTTGTGACTTTGCATGCTTTACTTTGAGAATCAAAACCTCTCTAGCGTTTAGGAGATGTAGTTGCCTGCTTCAAGCAAGAGCTTCATCTATTTGAAAGACACCAAAATGGTGGCAAGCTATAGTCTGGTATGTATGGAGAAGCCTCTATGTTAGACACTATTGAGGGTTGTTTTGAGGATATGGAATGTTGGTTGTTAAGTGCTACTGCCCAGATGGTGATACTCTGTCTCTGATTAGGATAAAAACTATTACTTCCAGATTGAACTCTCTGTATTTGGTTGGGAACCTAGCTGTTGGGTAATCATGAAATTTATATCCTAAACTAAGTAGTAACTATAGCGATCTAGAATTGGCTAGGTTGACACCAAATGTTCAGATGAGAAGGGTTTGAGCTCACATTCTGGAAACCACAAGGAAGATATGGATCTGTTTGGCTTTTGAGAATTGTTGGGAATAATAGTCCGATTTTGAATATTGATTAGGTCACAGCTGCAAGCCTGAATAAAATAGAATCCTACTGGTTGCTCTCTGGAAGGTGTTGACTGGTGGAAGGGTTGTTGCTTAGATGGATAGAATCTACCTTATGATCGGGATAGAACCTAATAGATCTCTTAATATAAGGTATGGGACCCTAGCTACATAAAGAGTTCTTTCAGGTTGGTTTTGAATCCCTGGTCTAAGTTCTACTTGGGTAGTAGAAACATTGCTCAGTACAAGCTAGGCTCATAAATGAAATTCTATGGTAAGAACTTGATTGGTATGGCTGTGCAATAAAATGCATGATGATGGCCATAAATAGTACTCTAGTAGCACTAAACTGTCAAATGAGTTGTGTCAAAGCTATATGCATAGATGACTCTGCTAGAAGTAGTTAAGCCAGTGGTAACCTAAAGGCGCTTTGTGACTCTTTGTTGATGACAGGTTTGGCTACTGACTAAGAGGGAAATATTTTGACTATTAATTGATAGTTGGCTTCTTGGAGAATATCTAACTAAAGTATTATTGTCTGTGATAAGTTGTAGCCAATTGCAGATAATAGTGTGGTTTAGGAAAGGTCCTAATCTGATATGGTAGAGATCTGTGTGTATGAAGAGTTGTGCATGGATTGGACAGTGATCTGATATGGGTTTAAAAAATCCAGCTATGATTAATATTGGTTTGATAATTGCTCTACATTATCTATCCTAGACCCAAGGAATATGAGACCTACCAAGTGAGACCTACTGAAATGTTATCAGCATGTGGGGGTAAATGAGCAGGTATGAATATCTGAGCCTATTTTATAGGATGACAAAGACCATGTTTGATCTGGTGGCACTTTAAAATGTTATTTGAATGCGGCCTCAGTATAGTGTGGAAAAAGTTGAAAGGTTTCTTTTTCTTTTTTTCTTTTTATGCTACTTAGAGAAAATGAGGCTGGTAGCTGGTTTTGGGCCTATCCCTAGGGCTCTTTGACTGGTCTAACTCACTTAGAAGATTGGAGATCTAATGGGGAAATGTTCTTTTATGGTTTTGACTCTGAAAGGATATAGAAATGGTCTGTTTGATCAAAATGGATATTAGGTAACTGAAGGTATTTTGGAAATCCTTGTCTTGGTCTAGAAATAGGCTATGTGTGTTCTTTATGCAAAACAAGTAAATATCAAAATTATAATGGTAAGTTGGACCATGGGAAAACTGAGTCTCTATGGATTGAAAGATCTGCAAACCGATGGAAATGTTTAAAATCAGGTTGCATATATCTGATTCTGGTATGATTGCAGGTTTTCTATCAGGAGTGAATGAAAGGAAAATTTTAAAATAAAACAGCTCTAAAAGTTGTGTTCAGTCTTGGGTAATTTAGGACTACATTATATAAGTTATGATGCTGACAAGATGGTTTGTTGATCTACCTGGGCTTGTCTTGATTAGATGTTATACATTGGAAAAGTTAAACAGGAAGCTGTAAGCTGTGGCAAAGCTTTTAAACTCTTGGGTCTGATAGAAACATGTTGTTTGGCTGAGGGTTTTTTACCTGGCTGCAATAAAAATTATCTTCACTGGTTTGGTATTTAAAACTAAGCTGATAGGACTACAAAATCAAGAATATTCAAAAAATCTCTTAACTGCATAAAAAAAACCAGTGAGAAATGGGGGCTTGAAAAATATAAAAAAATTGAAAGAAATAAAGAAAAAGAACTGGTGAAAATGAGGACTAAGAAAAAGGGTTCTTCCTTGGATAAGATATGATTCTTTTGGAAGGCAACTTTCTCCTTCCACCTCTTGCAACATTCTCCTCTTTTAGTTTAAGTTAGGGTGACATGGATGACAACTAGGGCCACCCCAGTTACCTGCAAATGAGGACTAAGAAAAAGGGTTCTTCCTTGATGAGATATGATTCTTTTGGAAGGCAGCATTCTCCTCTTTTAGTTTAAGTTAGGGTGACATGGATGACAACTAGGGTGACCCTAGTTACCTGCAAGGCTGTTTGGAAACTAATCTTTTGATTGTTTTCTTATGTGGATGCAGGTAAGGGTGCTCTTTCTTTGTCTTTGTTGAAGGGTGGATGTGTTGTCACTTCTATTCTCTAAATTAATAGGACCCCAGAGACTTTGTTATGGCCTGTATACTTGAAAAATGTATCTTTTGGTGTTAATGACTAAAGAGATATGTCTATTGAGATTGTATATTGTGGTCTATGGTTATTGAAGTCTAAATGAAGTCTCATGTGCTAGTATAGCCTATGTATGTAAATCTCTCTCTCTCTCTCTCTCTCTCTCTCTCTCTCTCTCTCTCTCTCTCTCTCTCTCTCGTGTCAGACATGGAGGCCCTGACTCAAGGTAGAAGCAAGGATGTAGGACATTGCCTGGTCTTCAACGTTGTCCTCCACTAGATATGGGACAGCCAGAGGAGCAGCCATCACTTTAGACCTCGGCCCACACTCATTCGACCACTACCGACACTCTCATCGACCGAGCACTGGAGCTACGGAGATCCAGATGGCCACGATTGAGGAGAGGGGCTACACATCATAGACGGAGACTACATCAAAGGATTTGAGCCATACTCTCTCGACATGCAGAGTGCAGATATTCTAGTAGTAGTATCTTTGTTCTAGCTCTTTTGTACCTAGACATGGTATTAGATTCACCATTTTGTAACAGATTGATCTCATAGGTCATTTTGGCCTTTTGAAGACGTTAATATAACATTTTATTTCATTCTCTCTCTCTCTCTCTCCCCCCATGAACCACAAGAGTTTTGTGTGTGTGTGTGCGCGGACGCGCATGTGCGTGTGTGCGTGTGGTGTGTGTGGTGTGGGCGCGACTCTGCAGTGACAGCAAACCCTAGCGCGCGACTCTGCAGCAACAACAAACCTTAGCGCGCAATCCCTCAGCTTTGGGCGACCCATGCGAACTCCTTGAACAGTCTCCTTGCAGTGATAAGCCCTCAGCACAACAGTCTTCCCCTGCGCAGTCAGCCTTAATTCTCTGTACAGCCCGGTGTTCTGTTTTTGGTGTGTATGTGTGTGTGTGTGTGGGTGTGTGTGAGACCTACGGGTTGCCATTGAAGATAGTGTGGGCGCTTGTATGTGTGTGTGTGTGTGTGTGTGTGTGGGTGTGTGTGTGTGAGTGAATGGTCTATGTCGACTCCGCGTGTGTGTACGTTTGCGGGGGATTTGGGTGTGTGGTGAATCCTTCGGCCTTGTCTGTCGCGCGACCCTGTTCTGCACAACATCTACCCTGTGCAGGCCCTTCACAGCACGTCGGGGGTGGAAGTTTGATTTCGCCTGCATGCAGTCCTTCCGTCGTCTTGTGTGCAAGAGAGGGGTGTGTGTTTTTGTATAGCTATCCGGTGTGTGTGTCTGCATGTCTATATAGCAGTCATATATCAAAAACTCCCAAAAATAAAGAAGAAGAAGAGTGTGTGTGTGAGAGCTTCACATGGATTCCACGGATCAGTGTATATATAAGCGTCGGAAAGCTATGGAAACTTAGGAGATGGATGCTTTGAGTCTTATCAAAGAATGTTTGCATGAGGACTTCGAGGATGCACGTCAAGCATGGGAAGGATCCGCTCCTATTATGGAAGTGCGCATCCCTAACAGGAGCTCATGAATACTGTTGCTCAATATGCACTTAACGCGGTGATTCTTTTTTTCCCGGGTAGAATGCCTACTGCTCAAGATGTAGGCCAATGGGTTGATTTTCTACTCAAACGGCAAGCAGTCCGAGGGGTTTACTTTGGTGCGTAAGGGTTCTACGAAGTCTTGCTGGCTGACATGGATGCTCGGGATGCTCTGCTTGAAATGTCTCCTCTTTTCTTCAATACGCAGATGACTCATGTGCTGCCCTGGGCTCTTACCAAGGACTATCAGAGTCTCATTCGTCACAAGTATCCCGTCTGGGTTGAGGTGGTTGACTTTCCTCGCACTTCGCATCATTTTCTTCCTTTGTTGGCTGCTCAGTTAGGCAAAGTCATTTGTCCTTCTAAGCTGGAAGCAAATACAAACCGTTTTTGTATTTTGTGGGACACGGATATCCCCACACCAGCAGGTATTTCGATCGATTCTGGGGATACAGTGGTTGGAAAGCGCCCATTTAAGCTTAAATGGAGCAAGTCTGCAAATTCTTGCTTCCGATGTGGTAAATTTGGTCATATGCAGTCTGAGTGTCCGGAACCAAATTTGCAACCACCTCCTTCAGCTGTCCCTGCTCCTCAACCTCGCTCGCCTCCAAAACCTTTCACTGAGGTTCAAACTAAAGGACTTTCTGCTTCTCCAAATATTAAAGACAAGGGAAAGAAACAGGTTTTGACCTCTCAAACTTGGATGGTGCCCAAGAAACCTGTCAAAGCTGCTACACCTCGTGTTCCGGCATCTTCTCGTAATTATGTGCCTCCTTTGAAGAATGTTGCTCAGAAAAAACTCCCTTGTAATGACAACACTTCTTTGGCTGAAGCTTCGGACAAGGTTGTTCGTTCTTACAAGGAGGTTGTTACTGGAGAAGCTTCTTCATCGCAAGGTCCATTTCCTTTATCCAGGTCCAACTATTGACCCACCTTCTCAGGCTCCCCCCTAACCATGTATTGTGTGAAGAATTTTCACATTGGCGGCCTATTACACTTATGCCTGTGGTATATAAATTAATGGCAAAAATACTTGCTAACCGACTCAAATGCTTTCTGCATGAAGGCTTGCATCAATCTCAATACGGCTTCATTCTGTGACGCCGAATTACTGATAACCTCGCAAATGTCATTATTGGTATGGAATATGCAAAATATACTCGACAGGATGTATTAGTCATGCAGGTTGACATTGACAAGGAATTTGATACTGTTCTTTGGGATTAAATTGCGGATACCATGCGACATTTGGGCTTTGGACCTAGGCTATCCCGTGCCGTGCTTTTCTTGTATGCAAACAGTACTTCTGTAGGCTTGCTGGATGGTTCTCTCATAGAATCTTGGCCTTTGGGACGGTCGGTACGACAGGGCTGCCCTCTGAGTGCTTGGCTTTATGCAATCGC
The DNA here is from genome assembly GCF_014529385.1 of Adiantum capillus-veneris. NCBI lineage: Eukaryota > Viridiplantae > Streptophyta > Polypodiopsida > Polypodiales > Pteridaceae > Adiantum > Adiantum capillus-veneris. The sequence goes on along the minus strand of NC_140953.1, from coordinate 53,214,449 downwards.
TACTCATCCCTTATTTATGTATTTGGATTCCTTCACCTCCACTACTATGCTACATGGCCTTACTTTACCTTCCGGCCCACAATTTGCTGGACAGGCTTATGCGGATGACTCTTTGTTCATGCCTCGTAATAACTATGATGATGTACAACAGATTATTCATACTCTTCACTTGTTTGGATTGGCAGCACATCTCAAAGTTAACTTTTGCAAATCCAAGCTATTGCCTCTGAAAGAGTGTGACTGGCATAAGATATTGTGGCCTGGGGAGATTGTTCCTCCCCATGTTCTAGTTCGCCATTTGGGTTATCCGCTGGGTTGGAATGTATCGGCTATGAAGAAAACGGATTGGGTGCTCCAACGTCTACATTCCAAGTTAAATTATATGAAATTGTCCACGTGGCCACTTCATGTGCGTCTCAGAATTGTCCAATGCATCCTTGTGGCTTATGTGCAGTTTTACTTGCCTTTGTTATCCTGGTCTCGGTTGCGCTTGCAGTCTCTCATGTCCAATAGTTTAGAACATTTTTGGCGGACCTCGTCTACCAAGAAGGGAATTCGGCCTTTATCTAAGGATAAGTTGTGTTCTCCCAAGCGGCTTGGAGGGTTAAATATTTTGGACCTGGGACGTCATTTTCTCGCTCGGAAAGCTATGCTCTTGCCAGTTTTTGTGGAGCTGCAGCAACCCTGGGCTCTCATGGTCACACATTTATGTGCGCACATTGTCACCCCTTTTTTTTTGTCATTGGCAACTGAGTTATTGGGATGTTATTTTTGGGAAGCTTGAAGGACACATTCCTGGATGTCCCTTTACTTCTTCTCTCATTGTTGATTGGAAGGTTGTCACTTCGCACTTGGCTTGGGATGGTAGACAATCCTCTGGGGGTAACTCTCTTCGTTTGGAGAGTCTGCATTGGAGTAGAGTTTTTGCTTCCACTTTGGTTCAACGGTCTCCTCGCCAAGCGTATTTTCTTTCCCACAAGGGAATCTGTCTAGTGCATTCGGGTTATGTTCTTTCTTTCTCTGATGCCGTCTCCCGCTTTCGGTTGGGCCTTCACTATTCTCCTCTCTGGCGGGAGATTCAAAACATGCTTGATGCCCATTCGCCCATTCCTCCTCTGGATGAAGACTCTCGCTTCTCTGACTGGAATCTGGCTACTACTAGATTGGACTACATCTCAACTGCCAGTGTCTATGCCATTCTTCAGTCTGATGTATGGATTGTGCATCGGGGTAATCAGCTCTGGTCGCTTTCCGAGTCATCCTTGTGGTGGAAACACGCATTGTCTCACATTTGGCAGAGTCATCTGCCTTTGAAGGAACATGTTTTCTTGTGGCGGTGCTTGGTGGGAGCTCTACCTGCTGGCAGTGTGTTGCATGCTCGACATATTTCACCTTCCCACTGCCTCAGATGCCTTGAAGCTAAGGAGATAGTGCCACACTTAATGTGGTCTTGTCGTCACTCCAAGGCCTTCATTCGGCAAGTGTCGACTGCCCTTCGACTACGTTTTCCTTTCGGCTCTTTTCATAGACGATTTTGGCTTTTTGGGGTGCTTCGGTTACCACAATCTCAGTTTGCGGTCTTTTTCACCTGGGTCAGATTTTGGATTATGTGGGCCATCTGGCACCATAGGAACTCCTTAATGTTCTAGGGCACTTTTGTTGACCCCTTTCCCTATTTCAAATTATCTCTTGGTCAAGCGCTGCATTTTGCCTACGAAGCCAGCTGGAGACATCACTCTTGATGCCTATAGGATTTACTTTGACTGTTTCTAGCCTTCGGAGCCTCATAGTGCTCTGTCTTTTGTATCCCTTTCTTTTCGTGGGTTTTCCTTGTTTGAGATTTCCCACTTGTAAATTAATAAAAGCAGATTTACAAAAAAAAAGTGTGTGTGTGTGTGTGTGTGTGTGTGTGTGAGAGAGAGAGAGAGAGAGAGAGAGAGAGAGAGAGAGAGAGAGAGAGAGAGAGAGAGAGAGAGAGAGAGAGAGAGAGAGAGAGAGAGAGTTTTTTGTTTTGCAAGGTTTTGACAAATGTATGCGCTTATTGTGTGTGTGTGTGTGTGGTGTGTGTGTGTGTAGATGTGTGTGTGTGTGGTGTGTGTGGCGCAAGCCTGCCCTGTGCGCGAGACTGCTTTGCCGGAGCCTGCCCTGCTGGAGCATGCCCTTGCGCTCGTGTTGATTCTGCCCTTGCGTGCCTGCAGTCACTGTTCCTGTGCGCGACGCTGCTCTGCGAGCTCTCCTGCTGCACACCTTTGACTCTGCACGATTTTCCTGGCCTCAGACGAGCTAGACAGAACCCCTAACGTGCTGTGAGCAGGTACTGAAAGCGTCTTTACAGGCAAAGTACAGCAGGGCACACAAGTCACGAACGTGCTGGTCAGATTTACAGTGTGTGTGGTGTGTGGCCTTACAGTCGCCTTGCGTGTGTGTGTGTGTGTGTGTCTATGTCGAGTGCGTGTGTGTGTACGCTTGTGGGGGATTTGGGTGTGGTGAATCCTTCGGCCTCGTCTATCGCGCGACTCTATTCTGCACAACATCTACCATGTGCAGGCCCTTCACAGTGCGCCGGGGGTGGAAGGTTGATTTCGCCTGCACGCGGTCCTTCGTCGTCTTGTGTGCGAGAGAGGGGTGTGTGTTTTTGTACAGCTAGCCGGTGGGTGTGTCTACCTGTGTATATAGCAGTCATATATCAAAACTTCCAAAAAAAAGAAGAGAGTGTGTGTGAGAGCTTCACATGGATTCGACTGATCAGTGTGTATATAAGCGTCGGAAAGCCATGGAAACTTCGGAGATGGATGCTTTGAGTCTTATCAAAGAATGTTTGCATGAGGACTTCGACGATGCACGTCAAGCCTCGGAAGGAACCGCTCCTGTTATGGAAGTGCGCATTCCTATACAAGAGCTCATGGATCCGGTTGCTCAATATGCACTTAACGCTGTAATTCTTTTTTTCCCGGGTAGAATGCCTACTGCTCAGAATGTAGGCCAATGGGTTGATTTCCTACTCAAACGGCAAGCAGTCCGAGGGGTTTACTTTGGTGGGCGCGGGTTCTACGAAGTCTTGCTGGCTGACATGGATACTCGGGATGCTCTGCTTGAAATGTCTCCTCTTTTCTTCAATACGCAGATGAATCATGTGCTGCCCTGGGCTCTTACCAAGGACTATCAGAGTCTCATTCGTCACAAGTGTCCCGTCTGGGTTGAGGTGGTCGACTTTCCTCGCACTTGGCGTCATTTTCTTCCTTTGTTGGCTGCTCAGTTAGGCAAAGTCATTTGCCCTCCTAAGCTGGAGGCAAACACAGACCGTTTTTGTATTTTGTGGGACACGGATATCCCCACACCAGCAGATATTTTGATCGATTCTAGGGATATAGTGGTTGTAAAGCACCCATTTAAGCTTAAATGGGGCAAGTTTGCAAATTCTTGCTTTTGTTGTAGCAAATTTGGTCATATGCAGTCCGAATGTTCGGAACCAAATCTGCAACCACCTCCTTCAGCCGTCCCTGCTCCTCAACCTCTCTCGCCTCCGAAACCTTCTACTGAGGTTCAAACTAAAGGAGTTTCAACCTCCTCCCCCTCAGCTGGGGCGGTTAAAGGCAAGGGGGAAACAAGTACAATTGTCTGCACTTTCTGCTTCTCCAAATATTAAAGACAAGGGAAAAGAACAGGTTTCAACCTCTCAAACTTGGATAGTGCTCAAGAAACCCGCCAAAGCTGCTACACCTCGTGTTCCGGCATCTTCTCGTAATTATGTGCCTCCTTTGAAGAATGTTGCTCAGAAAAAACTCCCTTGTAATGACACTACTTCTTTGGCTGAAGCTTGGGACAAGGTTGTTCGTTCTTACAAGGAGGTTGTTACTGGAGAAGCTTCTTCATCGCAAGGTGCATTTCCTTTCAATTATCCAAGTCCAACTATTGACCCACCTTCTCAAGCACCTTCAGCTGGGGAGGATGTGTCGATGGGCACTTGGTACTTGAGTTTTATTTCCCCCTTTCTTTCCCTGTTTCCTTGTCCACTGTATATACCGTATAGAATGCATAGTTCTTTGAATTGCATCTCCTATAATGTGCGTGGGTTATGCAATCACGACAAGTGGCGGCTTACCTGGCACTATGTACATACATGTAAAGCAGACAATGTGGTTCTTCAAGAGCATAACCAACACCAATTTGCAGGACAGACTTCTTACTTTGCGGGCTACTGGATAGCTTATGCAGGATCAACCGGCTATTCTGGAGTGCTTATGCTTGTTCGACATGAACTCTTTCCAATCTCGGTCTTTAATGACCCGGCTGGGAGATGGATGGTCATCCAAGGTATTGTTAATGGAGAAGTTTTCGAATTTGGAGGATTATATGCATACACAGCTTCTGCAGATAGAGCACGGTTGTGGAGTGCTATCTATTCTTATTGTTGGCGTTCCAATGCCTTTCTCTGCGGTGATTTTAATAATGCACCAAACCTTGCGGATAATAATACTAGCTATTCTCACATGCTTCATATGGAACGGCAATCTTGGGACCAATTTATGTCGACCTGTAATGGGCTTGATTTGTGGCCCTTTTTGCATGCGACTGATTCAGGGTTTACTTTTCAGCACAATGCTCAATCCATGTATCGCGCTCAGCTGGATCGCTGGTATCTTTTTCACATGCAAGAATATGATGACTTTGTATGCGAGATGAGGATTGATTATGCTATGTGTCTCTCGGATCATTTTCCCATATGCTTGAAACTTGGTTTTGGCTCTTTTGATGTCAATGATCGCCTACCCAAGAAAAGACTTCTAAATGTCAATAATGCTTATTTTAAGCTTGAGCCTTTTCGCACTATGATTGTGAATATCATCCTACCTTTGCTCTCCCAGATGTATGTTGACATGGACATAGCATGGTTTCGTTTTGTTATGCGTGTTCAATCAGTTATACAGGATTATGGCAGGGATTATTTGTCACAACTAAGGGAACAGGTTAACCAAGCAAAGGATGCTTGTAGCCGATTAATGCACTTGGTTAATCATTCTTCTCTTACTGATGCTCAAATGACTGAGTTGTTTTCTGCTCATGCAATATTAAGGCACAATGATGAGAGGAAATTGGCCAAATGGCAGACTCGAGCTCGTCAACAGGTTTTTGCAGATAAAGGATGTGCTTCTAAAAAATTCTTTCGGCATTTACATCACTCGAGGCAGTCTCAAGCTATACGGAGAGTTAAATTACCAGTAGGAGAGTGGACCTCCACTTTTCGAGAGCTAGCACTAGCCCTACGCTCTCATTATGGCAAGATTTTTGAGGCCCCTTCTCCCACGAGAGAAGCTCGCCAAGCGCGTCACATGTTTCTATCGCATGTTATTTCCATTCTCTCGTTGCGGCAGGCTCAAGACTTGGAAGCTGTTTTCACTTGAGTCGGAATTGTATGCGAGCTTGCTTGATTTAGGTGGATGGAGAGCTCCTGGTTGGGATTGTCTCTCTGTGGAATTCTTCTTGTCTTTCTTAGATTATTTGAAGTTGCCTCTATTATTCATGATGAATACAGCTTGGGAACAGCAGGAATTACCCTCCTCTTGGAAAGAAGCCTTGCTCAAGCTAATCCCTAACCATGTATTGTGCGAAGAATTTTCACATTGGCGGCCTATTACACTTATGCCTGTGGTATAGTAATTAATGGCAAAAATGCTTGCTAGCCGACTCAAATGCTTTCTGCATGAAGGCTTGCATCAATCTCAATACGGCTTCATTCCACGACGTCAAATTACTCATAACCTCGCAAATGTCATTATTGGTATGGAATATGCAAAATATACTCGACAGGATTTATAAGTCTACAATGTAGATTGACATTGAAAAGGCATTTGATATTGTTCTTTGTGATTACATCGCGGATACCATGCGACATTTGGGCTTTGGGCCTAGGCTATCCCGTGTCGTGCTTTTCTTGTATGCAAACAGTACTTCTGCAGGCTTGCTGGATGGTTCTCTCACAGAATCTTGGCCTTTGGGACGGTCGGTACGGCAGTGCTGCCCTCTGAGTGCTTTGCTTTGTGCGATCGCTACTCATCCCTTGTTTATGTATTTGGATTCCTTGAACTCCACTTGTAGGCTACATGGCCTTACTTTAGCTTATGGTCGACAGTTTGCTAGTCAGGCTTATGCGGATGACTCTTTGTTCATGCCTCGTAATAACTATGATGATGTACAACAGATTATGCATACTCTTCACTTGTTTGGATTAGCAGCACGTCTCAAAGTTAACTTTTGCAAATCCAAGCTATTGCCTCTGAAAGAGTGTGACTGGCATAAGATATTGTGACCTGGGAGATTGTTCCTCCCCATGTTCTGGTTCGCCATTTGGGTTATCCGCTGGGTTGGAATGTATCGGCTATAAAGAAAACGGATTGGGTGCTCCAATGTCTACATTCCAAGTTGAATTATTGGAAATTGTCCATGTGGCCACTTCATGTGCGTCTCAAGATTGTCCAATGCATCCTTGTGGCTTATGTGCAGTTTTACTTGCCTTTGTTATCCTGGCCTCGGTTGCGCTTGCAGTCTCTCATGTCCAATAGTTTAGAACATTTTTGGCGGACCTCGTCTACCAAGAAGGGAATTCGGCCTTTATCTAAGGATAAGTTGTGTTCTCCCAAGCGGCTTGGAGGGTTAAATATTTTGGACCTGGGACGTCATTTTCTCGCTCGGAAAGCTATGTTGTAGCTAGTTTTGGTGGAGCTGCAGCAACCCTGGGCTCTCATGGTCACACATTTATGTGCGCACATTATCACCCCTTCTTTTGTTCATTGGCAACTAACTTTTTGGGATGTTTTTGGGAAGCCTTAAGGAAACATTCCTGGATGTCCCTTTACTTCTTCTCTAATTGTTGATTGGAAGGTTGTCACTTCGCATTTGGCTTGGGATGGTCGACAATCCTCTTGGGGTAACTCTCTTCGCTTGGAGAGTTTGCATTGGAGCAGGGTTTTTGCTTCGACTTTGGTTCAACGGTCTCCTCGCCAAGCGTATTTTCTTTCCCAAAAAAGAATCTATCAGGTGCATCAGGTGGTTGATGACTCGGGTTATGTTCTTTCTTTCGTTGATGCCGTCTCCCGCTTTCGGTTGGGTCTTCACTATTCTCCTCTCTAGCGGGAGATTCAAAACATGCTTGCTGCTCATTCGCCCATTCCTCCTCTGGATGAAGACTCTCGCTTCTCTGATTGGAATCTGGCTACTACTATATTGGACTGCATCTCAGTTGCCAGTGTCTATGTCATTCTGCAGTCTGATGTATGGATTGTGCATCGGGGTAATCAGCTATGGTTGCTTTCCGAGTCATCCTTGTGGTGGCAACACACATTGTCTCGTATTTGGCAGAGTCGTCTGCCTTTGAAGGAACGTGTTTTTTTGTGGCGGTGCTTGGTGGGAGCTCTACCTGTTGGCACTGTGTTGCATGCTCGGCATATTGCGCCTTCCCGCTGCCCCAGATGCCTTGAAGCTGACGAGACCGTGCCACACTGTGGTGTTGTCGTCACTCCAGAGCCTTCATTTGGCAAGTGGCGACTGCTCTTCGGCTGCGTTTTGCTTCTGGCTCTTTTCACATACGATTTTGGCTTTTTGGAGTGCTTCGGTCACAGCAATCTCAGTTTGCGGTGTTTTTCACCTGGGTCAGATTTTGGACTATGTGGGCCATCTGGCATCATAGGAACTCCTTAATGTTCCAGGGCACTCTTGTTGACCCCTTTCCCTATTTCAAATTATCTCTTGGTCAAGCACTGTATTTTGCCTATGACGTTGGAGACATCACTCTTGAAACCTACAGGATTTATTTTGACTGTTTCTAGCCTTCGGAGCCTCGTAGTGCTCCGTGTTTTGTATCCCTTTCTTTTCGTGGGTTTTCCTCGCTTTGAGGTTTCCCACTTGTAGATTAATCAAAACAGATTTACAAAAAAAGGAGTGTGTGTGTGTGCGCACGCGCGCATGTGTGTGTGTGTGTGAGAGAGAGAGAGAGAGAGAGAAAGAAGAAGAAGAAGAAGAAGAAGAAGAAGAAGAGAGTTTTAACGTCGTAGGAAACTATCCCAAGAGACCTTAAAGATCTAGCCGACGAGGAGTTGAACTCAAGACCTGTTATTCAAGAGGGAAATGGAATAACCAATCTACCACACTTGGGTGATAGAAAGGTTATACCATTTTTCTCTTTTTATTAGCGCGCACACACACACCCACCCACACACCCGAGAAGACGAGAGTTTTAACGTCGTAGGAAACTATCCCAAGAGAGAGAGAAGTTTTCAAGTAGGTGTCCATCACTAAGCTCGAGACGATAGCAAAATGAACAAGATGTACTCAAACAAGAACCTTCTCTCTCTCTCTCTCTCTCTCTCTCTCTCTCTCTCTCTCTCTCTGTCTCTCTCTCTCTCTCTCTCTCTCTCTCTCTCTCTCTCTCTCTGCGAGCAGCGTAGATGCCCACGCGAGCAGGTTCTGTGCAAGCAGAAGAGTTCTTTGCAGAGGGGGGCGCCGAAGGACATCCTATGCGAGCTGGTGATCCTACGCACGTGACATCCTACGCGCTGGTGACCGTACGCGCTGGACATCCTACACGTTTTTTTTTCACTTACATCCTACGCTTTTTTTTCTCACTTACATCATACGCGATTTTTTCATTTCATCCTACGCGAGCTGCTGTCCCATGCGACCTCCTACGCAAGCTGCTGTCCTACGCGAGCTGTCCTACTCCACTGCTGTCCTACGCGTTGCTGTCCTACGCGAGAAAGTCTCTCTCCCTCTGCAGCGGGACGCAGTCTCTCTCTCGCAGCAACCCGCAGACAGAGGCAGAGACAAATATCTCCTACGTTAAAGTTTAAAGTCCCTCACCCTAGTACCCTACACCACATTTGTGTCTCGCGTTTGATGAATCCGCCTACCGACGGGGAAGGGCCGGGTGTAGATAGCTACACCACCCAAAAAAAAACGACGGCTACTTTCAAATGGAGAAACAGAGATACTGTACTATCACCAGGATCCTTACGAGTTGGGAAAACCTCAAGGATACATGATGAGCTACTGATGGAGAAGGTCCAGGTGATGCTCAAATCAGAGCTAAACTATATGAGGGATGACATCAGAAAGGTAAATGCACGCGAACGCTGAGAGCTACAGGAACTCCATGTATGGAGACATGATGAGAGAACTAAGGAGAGAGATCCGAGGGATACAGAATGAGGAAATTCAGATCGTGAAAACGGAGTTACGAAACCTAATCAAGGCTGAAGTAAATGTAACAGAATGCATTATGCAAAAAAAACTCGATGAGGCAGTAGCAAGTTTTGAAGCATGGAGAACAAATATGGAAAAGCACATGGGGGAAAAAGATGCAATAATCGAGGAGCTAAAAGGAGAATTGGAGAACTTGCGGCTTGCAAATCTGCAACTAAGGAGAAGGGAGACGACCAACCCTCGGTGCTGAAGGAGCTTGAGGACATGAAGGATCAAATGAAAGCTCTACGGGAAGGAGATGAACAGAAATCGAAAACGGCATCTTCATGGGCGGAATGTCTTGTTAAGACACAAGAAAAGGTTGAGGAAGCAGAGAAATGGATTGAAGATGCGAAGAAAGGAAAGGCCCAGATGCTTGAGACCACACCTACCTCCACCATTATTAATATGACCATTGAGGAAGAGCAGAAAAGGAAGAATGGGGCTCTGCATGTGCGGGTCACACGAGTCAAAGACAAAGAGAATGTAGATGAAGAAGTGAGGGAACTGCTACAACGCATGGGCATCACAGAGCCTACTCACACAAGTGCATGGAGAGTGGGCAAGAAAGGAATCGACGAGAAGGGAAACGTAAAGGATAGGGCACTTATTCTCCGCTTCCCAAATATAGAAATAAGGAAAAAAATTCTAAAGAAGAGGCCAACTCTTAAGAAAACCGGTATTTTCCTGGGAGATGACCTTACATTGGCACAAGTGGCACACATGCAGGAGTTGATGCCAGAGATCAGGGCAGCAAGAGAAAAGGGGAAAATCGCCTTTTATAGAGGAGGGAAAGTAGTGGTTCTGGAAAAGCGCTCATCATGACGGTGCGAGACCTATGGGGTGACGCTCCGGATAGCGGCGTGGAATTGTAATGGATCATATAGGCTAGATGTAGGTGCCTTTGAAGACAGCTTTAGGGACAGAGACATAGTTTTCTACTCAGAGACACACCAAATACCGGGACAGCTTATGCCACATGTGAAGGGGTATTTATGGGAAATAGCCGGTCGACGAGACAAGAGATCTCTGTGAGGTAGCCGGGGTTCAGGAGTAGTAGCAGTCTTATTTAAAGAGGAGATGAAACCACTAATATAGATTATCAGGAAAGATGAATAAGCAAGGTATATGTGGGTGAGAATGAGAGCCGAGACAGGTAGATTTCTATATACCGCTATATGCTACTTCTCTCCAAGTACATCAGTCTACTCTTCACCTAAAGGACAGTCCCCTTTCTCCATATCGAATAATGACATATGGGAGTTCTCTAGAGATGGAGACATCGTTCTCTTAGGAGACTTTAATGCCAGAACGGCCAACTCTCAAGCAGTACTCTATGATACTTCTAAGGAAATGCTCAGAGAAGTGGATTTATCACAGGAGGGGCTTACTAGAAACTCACAGGATAAAGAACACACTGAATATGGGAGACATCTCATGGAAATGGCAACTACACATGGTTTGGCCATACTTAATGGTCTAGAGAATTTCCCTTTATCTGGGGGGTTCACATGCTTCCCGCACAGGCATGGGGCCAGTATAGTTGATTATGTCATGACTTCACCAAGCTTTATTTCTAGTATCGAGGACTTTAAGGTGGGACCCAGACCGGTTGGGATTGCAGTGGATCATGCTCTCTTGACCTTATCAATCTCCTTCCAATACAATGCCTCTCAAGTACAAAGGAAGAAGACACACACAAGATATACTTTCACGCCAGAGACCGATTCAGTTTATGTGGAAAAGATCTATAATAGGATGTGGTCAGCCGAGCCAGTATATACTGTAGAGGAGATTACTTCTCAGCTAACAGAGATACTACATGGAGCAGCACAAGAGGCATACCCACATACTCAGCCTGACCAGAAGATAGGATCTGGGAACATGCCTCAAAACAGTTGGTACGACAAGGAATGCAGAGAGACGATAACTCAGGTCCAGAAAGAGCTTACACTTGGGATCATCACATATAAGCAGTCTCGGATTGCTCTTCGGCGTATAGTACGTCGCAAGAAAAGGGCATTTTTAGCCAAACTGGAGAAGGATTTATATCAGCTCTTCTTGAGTCAGGACTCACTCACATGAGGCCTGGCGTTTATTTCACGAGCACTCATCGCCTCCGACAATTACTTCTCCTGAGATTTGGGGTCAATATGTAACATCATTATATATGATATCTTGACAGCCTCCATTACCAGATCTGCTAGAGCCATGCCCTGCTACTAGTTGTTAGGATTTGGATCGTGCTAGCTATGGTGGATGAAAGAGAAACATGGTGCAAGTGTGTGAGTGTGTGTAAGCAAGCTTATCACTCAAGTGAATAAGGTTCCAAGATAGATTAGCTTGGACTCATAAACACAATCTTGAGTATTGACTTAGCTTAGCACAAGCTCACCATAGACAAGCATGTAGTGCAAAATAAGTTGTTGTTTATTGATTCAAGAAATGAGCTTTAAGTAGCTCTACAGCCTTGCTCCCCAGTATGTGGGATAAATCCACTCTCCTTTCCTTGACTCACACCTTAGGACAAAGCTCACACTTTACAATCCTCCCCTTGAGGTTTGGACTAAGATAAGATATTGAAGATGCATGATCCACACAGGCTAACAAAATCCACACAGGATGGTGATATCCACACAGGAAAGTAAAGTCCACAAAGGATGGTGATATCCACACAAGAAAGATCCACAAAGGATGGTGATGTCCACACAGGATGATAAGCTGGTATCCACACAGGAAAAAGTCCTCCCCTACAAGTAGAGAGCCTGCATCTTTAAAATGGGTCTTCCCAAACGCTACCTTCGTCTTCGTCTTTTTTGTCTTCTACTACATGAGATGGTCCTCTGTCAGGTCTCTTGCCTTCGTTGCTTCTGCTGTTGCTTTCAACTTCTTCATGGTCGGATTTCGTATCCTCCCCTTGAACGAGTACTTCTGTCCCCTTTTTTGTGGTACAATCAGGCTTTATTCCATGCGTCATAATGACATGCAACAATATGCGAAAATATCCTATGAAAAGGTTTATGCAAAAACTAATGCTCTCTTCCATCTTGGTTATACTCCGAGAGCCCAAGCATGTGGAATTTCTCATACAATTTGTCACAAATTCTTCACACGTGGAGAGATTTTAGCAATTTGGAGACTCTCCAATGCCAATGTCTATCCCATTACAAAAGTATATAATGTCATCCATGTAGACAAATATAATTACATACATTGCAGGAAATTGTTGTGCCAGGCTGCAAGATTCCAATTTTAATGTCTTCTTAATAAAATGTGAAGTACCTCTTCACTCGAGGTGAAGTCACCCTTCATAGCCTTGAGTTCTTCTTTGGTGATTGGAATGAGCCTTTGAAGTTGGCTTAGAATACCTTTGGAGCTCCTTTTTAAATGCTTGAAGATGCTTTGTTTTGTATTCTCGAACAAGCCGTTGATGAAGGTCTTCTACTTTTCTCTTTAGTGCTTGAGGCAGCCTTTGAATATCAAAGAGAATGGTTGCCTTATTTCTTCCACTTGGAGCTTTATGCTTCTTGAATGCACGAGCACTTGGTGCTTTGCGGTGAGCACAAGCTCTAGTCCCTTGGCCTTGGAGGCCCTTGGAATGCTTTTAAGATGCTTCGGTCACTTCTGCAGCAGGTGGGAGCAGGCTCTTAAAGCCTCTCAAAGGTTTAAGGCAGCAAGCTCGTGGGAATGGGGCTTATGCAGCCTTGGCCAGCACCGTGGGAGCAGGGGCTTAGTAAAGCCCTCGAAAATGCCTTGGAGCGGCGCGGGAAGCCGGGCTAGTGCCGATGGGCAAGGTGGGCACGTCGGGTAGGCCGGGCACCTACCGGGCAGGCGCGGGCAGGTGGGCAAGAGATCGGGCAGGCGGGGACACCAGGGCAGCTTGCCGGGAAGAAAAAGGATCCGCGCGTGAGCGCTCTCCAGCAGACGCGCCAGTCGATTAGATTGCAAATTACCGCCTCATTTGAAGTCTGCCTGTGGGCGGCTGGGGTGGGACTCCCTCCTTGCGGACGCGCTTCGTCCAAAAAACCAATTTGAAGTCCAGTTTTCGGGTCCGCCCACGTTGCCCAATTAGGGTTGGCCAAATTCAAACCTTAGACCCCCAAGCCAATATTAGCAAGAGCTATTTTGGGCTAGCCAGCAAGCCTCACACACTTGGTTGTGGAAAAGCTTCGAAAAAGAGATTCTTAAGCTGAAGTCGGCAGGCAATTTCCCACAAACCCACACACACACACACACCTAAATATAGGCAATCTTGAAGATGGAGTTTGAGAAGCTTTTGAGCTCAGATTGCAGGGCTTGAAGGTTCTACGGAGAGCTTGCGTGGAGCACTTCGAGATGAGGTCAATGTTGTTAGGCGATTGCAAAGGTGGAGAGATTAATTGGAGGTGCAAATCACTAGAAAATTGACACAAGAATGGCTTACAAATGCAAAAATTGAATGCTAATCTTCTCCCTAATCAAGCCTATTTAGCCATGGAGGATAGTGGCCTCTTGGGTGTGCCAAGGACATGCCCACACACAACTAGATTAAGGCCTAATTAGTGAGATGCAACTAGTCATGAAGAATGTTAATGGGCCGTGATAATGAAATGCTAATCCATCTAATGGAGATGCTAATGATTAACACACACTAATGCATAATGAAAATCCTAGCTAGCACACCATGGCTCTGATACCAAATGTTAGGATTTGGATCGTGCTAGCTATGGTGGATGAAAGAGAAACATGGTGCAAGTGTGTGAGTGTGTGTAAGCAAGCTTATCACTCAAGTGAATTAGGTTCCAAGATAGATTAACTTGGACTCATAAACACAATCTTGAGTATTGACTTAGCTTAGCACAAGCTCACCATAGACAAGCATGTAGTGCAAAATGAGTTGTTGTTTATTGATTCAAGAAATGAGCTTTAAGTAGCTCTACAGCCTTGCTCCACAGTATGTGGGATAAATCCACTCTCCTTTCCTTGACTCACACCTTAGGACAAAGCTCACACTTTACACTAGTACTTTCTTTACTACGGAAATGGTGGAAAAATCCATTGATAAGATGAGGACAAGAAGAGCATATGATCATGAGGGTCTAGTAGCAGAACATCTGATCCATGCAAGGGATCTACTTTCAGAAGTCCTTGCTCGTCTGTTTAATCGGGTCATGTGTGAAGGATTACCTAAATCTTGGAAATTATCTACTATCGTACCTATTCTCAAGTCAGGGGATCCTATGATACCCGGAAACTACCGTACCATTATGGTGGGACACACATTGACCCGACTATACGCATCCATTCTGGAACAAAAATTGAGTAGATGGGCAGAGAATGAGGGCATAAGGGCAACAGGACAAGCTGGATTCAGGAGGGGTTATTCCACTTTAGATCATATTCTTACGCTCAGAAACATTATTGAGGAAGGAAGAGCAAGCGGGAGAAGGATGTATTGTTGCTTTGTGGATTTTCGGAAAGCTTTTAATACAGTACCAAGGGCCAGATTGATGCGCAGAATGCAAGAGTTAGGGGTCCCCAAAGAGATTATCTGGGGGATCATGGCCTTATACAGGTCAGTAAACTGGCTATGTACGTACTCTAGAAGGGGATTCCGACATTGTTCATTCCACCGTTGGAGTAAAGCAGGGATGCCCACTGTCCCCTACTTTATTTGGTATGTATATAGATGAGGATTACATTAATAGAGAGGGTGACAGAGGTGCTCAACTTGCAGGGTCATGGATCCCTTTGTTGTTATATGCAGATGATATTGTATTGATAGCAGAAACACCAGATGGAATGCAGAGGCAGTTAGATGCATTACATAAATTCGCTGAGGACAGCGGACTGTCAGTAAATTTGGGTAAAACCAAAGTTATGGTGTTTAACACCACACCGCAGTGGGTTAGAGATCGGCACCTACATTTGCATATGGCCAGGATACAGTAGAGTACACAGATGCATACACATACTTTGGTGTGGTATTTGCAGGACCGAAGTTTACTCTTAAGAAAGCAGCAGAGGCAAGATTGTCCAGAGCCTCTGCGGCCTTGGGAGGGTTGGAGAGGATGTGTTCACAAGTGCAATTTCAGGAACCACGAACAAAACTTTGGCTCTTTGATACTGTGGTGGCTTCGGCTATGCTTTATGGGGTCCAGATTTGGGGACCATCTGTGGATCAGGATAATAGGAAGCCAATGGAGAGACCTTTGGTATCTATGATTTCCCGAATGATTAGAGCCAAGGCCTCCATACCACACGCGATTATCCGAGCAGAACTAGCTGCCCCTCCGATAGAAATTGAAGCTCTTACGAGATTAGTATCCTTTATACATGGTTTGTGGGATACAAATAATTGCCGCTATACTAGATTGGCCCTCGAATCCTCTCGACAGTTAGCAATGAAAGGGGATACATCATGCTAGTATGCGCAACTGTCTTCGTGGTTTCAGAGACACGGGTTCAGTATGGAAAGATTACCCCCCTACCAATACTCTCTTGAGGCTCCATCACTGGCAATTACACGAACGGAGATTAATAAAATCATCCGTCAGGATCTTATACAGTTGGATACTAAGAGGACATGGGTAGACCCTACACAAGAATTGGGCACGAAGATGGCCGACTACAAAGGAAACTTCCTACATCTATCTGAAGATGGATTTGTGACTCGCCCGAGCTACATGGATACCCACCTATCTCATGGTTTGAGATGTGCTATTGGTCCAATTCGTACATCCTCACACCAGCTGGAAATTGAATTTGGCAGATTTAGGGGAATCCCACCTGAGAGCAGAATTTGCAAGTTGTGCGGAATGGAGCCGGAGACAGAATTACACTACATATGCCATTGCATCGTATACTATGAGATACGTGGGCGTTTCCATTGCCTATTTAAAGAAGGCTTTGGACCTCTAGATAGAGTCATGCAATACCAAGATCAAAGATGCTTAGGCTTGTACCTACTGGAAATACATCGGCACAGGGATAATCTAATGAGAAGACAAAGAGCACTACAGCCTTAGAGGCAGATCACAGATTTCTTCGGATCGAGAGAAGCAGGAGGGCAAGGAGAAGCAAGAGACCAGCAGCCAGCACAAAGGAGTACCCACATCCATACCAAAGGGACCCTCATTGACAGGGCGATTGAGCTTAGGAAATCGAGACGACCACGACCGAGATGCAGAAGCACACTTCATCGGAGGAGACTACGACAAAGGATTAGAAGCATTCTAGCCAGACACCCAGAATGCTCCTAAGAAGTTTATTTAGTACTTTGTATTTAGTTTTTCACATTTATTTTCACACTTTCACACTTTTCACACTCACACTTAGTACTTTAGTACTAAGGTACCCAGACTTTGTAACAGATTCACCACTTTTGTATCAGTTTGGTCTCACAGGTCATTCTGGCCTTTTTGAAGACGTTAATATAACATTTCATTTCTCTCTCTCTCACCAGCACTTGCACACTGTCACGCCAATACTTCACGCTGTGAGGACTTGCGTTCTTCCGTTGCTGCCGTGCTCGCCTCATAATTCATATGACGGGTTTACAACATTTGTCGTAAGTTTATTTCCTTACGAAATCCTATATTTAGCCTGCGCTGCCCTTCGAGGTGTGAACGTGCAACAAGTTGCTGCTGCTATAGCATGCGTGGCAGTCTTCGCTTGCGCTGGACTGACCACGCCTTGTGAACAGGAGGAGCTTCGGGCAATTGCCTTTTGGTCCGGAACTTTCGGGACACAATTTCCGGAAAACAGGACATGGCGCCTCTCGATAAGAGAGAAGTGGAGGAAATGATTGCAAGAGCGGTCACACAAGCCAAGGAGGCCGACAAGGCATTGAATGCCGAGGTACGCAAGATGGTGGAGAAGATAAAGAAAATGGAGGAAGAGCGGAAGCAACTAGAGGAGCAAATCATGGGACTCAAAGAGGAGGTCAGCGTCTTGAAGGGAGAAGTGGCGGCATCAAAAGACCTCAAGGAAGAAGGGGAGATACATGAGGCCGATAAGGAAGCCATCAAGGAGGAAATCACCAAGGAGCTCACCAAAGCCATGGAGGTCAAGATGGAGGCCACCAAGGAAGGATCGGTAGATGTCGTGCGTAAAAAAATCACAAAGGAAGTAAAGGAAGAGAAGCGGCATGAAGAGACACTATGGATGCATGCCACACTCGAGGAGAAGAAGATGAGAGAAGCCCGTATGCTCAATGTAAGGGTAAGTGGTATCAAAGAGGAACATGGATCATCACCAGAAAGTGACGGGAGAACATTGTGTGCCAAACTTGGGTACACCAACACCCCTTTCAACAAATCATGGAGGGTAGGGAAAGACCCTCAAAAGAGGGTGCTCATGCTACAATTCAAAGACCTCATGGACAAAATCACCTTCCTAAAGAAGAGGATTGCATTGAGAGGATTAGGAGGAGCCCCCATTTACATTGATGAGGATCTTACCAAGACACAAGTGGAGCATCGAAAGCTTTGTATGCCCAAAATCACGCAAGCAAGGAAAGAGGGCAAGAAGGCTTTCTATAGAGATGGAAGAATCTTCATAGATGGAAAACCCGTCGCATAGGGATTCACGGCCTATGAGACTACGGAGACCACAATGGAGGCGACACGACATGAAATCACACTCGGAGTATGGAATTGTGACGGATGCCTATGGACTCAGCCAGGCAGACTCGAGGAGGTGATGGAGGGGAGAGACATTGTGATACTGACAGAGACACACGAGAGCCAGGAGAGAGGTCTACCACACGTCTAGGGCTACCATTGGGAGTCCACATACAGACGATCCACAAGGAGACAGGGGACATCACGAGGATCAGGGGGGATTGCTCTTTTAGTAAGGAGAGAGCTACAGACAAGGGTCACAGTAGTGAGCAGAGATGTAGAGGCCCGCTTCATGTGGGTGAGGATACAGCTAGCCCTGGACAGAGCCATACATGTTGCACTGTGCTACTTCCCCCCACGTGGGTCACATTTCGCAGACCATACAGAGATACGACGGGCATCTACAACAGTGGAGGAGCCACCAGAGGAGGATGCCGATGAGAGTATGGTAGAGGAGGAGGAGGAGGGACCACAGTCGCAGTCACCCTTTTCGGTTCTCTCGGAGGACCTCCTACACTACGCGGCATTGGGAGAGATCCTACTTGTAGGTGATTTCAATGCCCGCACACAGAGCCGACAGTGCGAGATATATGACTTTGATGATTCCACCCTACTCCATACCATAGCGGCGGAGGATGTGGGACTAGGGAGGACATCAGAGGACAAAGGGAGTGACCCTACCAGATACGGATCACACTTACTGGCACTAGAATCAGTGCACCACCTCCTGATATACAACGGGATGTCCCGTTGGCCTATGTCAGGTGGATACACTTGCTTCCAGAAGGGAGGCAAGACAGGATAGGCAGGCAGGAAAGTCCAGAGCACAGTGGACTACATCTTAGGCTCCACAGGGGCCATGTATATTGTACGCTCCTTTACCATACCACCACGGCCCATCGGCGCGGATCATACATATCTCAACCTCTCTCTCAGGACCAGTTTACCAACACCACCTCCCCAGTCCCCCATGCAGCATACCACTATACACTTCAGCGAGGAGCTTTCCGAGATTTACAGATACCATGTGTACGCAGGGATCAGCCAGCTAGACCCTGACACCCCACTCTCCACACTCACCACTGAGCTCACCTCCATACTCCACTCAGCAGCACTCCAAAGCTTTCCCTCGACCATGCACTCCAGCGACACACCACGATCTGGGACGATGCCCCAAAATAGATGGTATGATGATGAGTGCACATAGCTATATCAGAGGCTTAGGGCACAACATATTACTGGGCAGATATCCGAGGGACAGATGCACCGACAGATGGGTATTCTTACTAGATGTAAGAGGAGAGCCTTTGAGGAGACACAGTGGTGGGATATGTACCATACACTTCAGAGTCGAGAGGCAGCGATCTCTTGGAGAGATATGAGACAGCGGACCCCACCCACGCCTATAGAGGACCCAACAGTATGGCATGCATATGCAGAGACACTCTATCAGGTGCCGGCTTAGCCCCCCCTTCCACACCCAGCGGCCCCCTGACCTACAGCTCCCACTCTCTTTACCATAGATATGGTGAGACGAGGCATTCAGAGTCTACAGCACCGCCGAGCCGCGGACCACACCGAGCTTCAGGGTGAGCATTTTATATACGCTACACACACTTTGGCTCCATTGATTGCACACCTGTTCAATAGGGCATTGGCAGAGGGATTCCCAGAAAGCTAGACTATGCATACTATTGTGCCTATACATAAGGCTGGAGACCGCATGGATCCAGCCAACTACAGGACTATCATGATTGGTCATATGATGGCCAAGATTTATGGAGCAATTTTAGAGTCAGAGTTGAGCCGATATGCAGAGACCGAGGGGCTACGCGCCTCTGGACAGGCAAGCTTCAGACGCACATTCTCTACTGTGGACCACATCTTCACTCTCACATGCCTGATAGAGCAATCACGAAGCCGAGGGAGACGCCTTTACTTTTGCTTTGTGGACTTCCGCAAAGCCTTTGACACAGTCCCCAGAGAGAGACTACTACATCGACTCATATCTCTTGGGATACCCCCGGACATGATATGGGCCATATATGCTTTGTATGAGAGAGTGTTAGGCAGGGTCAGATGCCCAGGAGGACTATCAGATAGCATCACTAGCACCATCGGGGTAACACAGGGGTGTCCACTCTCCCCTACTCTATTTGGTCTATACATAGATGAGATAGAGACCTACATCCGACAGAGAGGAGGAGCAGGCGCCAACCTATCAGGCACTCAGGTACATATTATGCTATATGCTGATGACATTATTTTACTCGCAGAGTCACAGGAGGATGTCCACCTCCACATATAGGCTCTAGACTTATTTTTTACACAGAGAGGAGTGACAGTGAACCTTGGCAAGACCAAGGTTTTGATATTTCACACATCAGGCATTGTTCAGAGGAGATTAGTTTTTCCTTTTGAGGGCAGCCAGATTGAGATAGTAGAGTCATATGTATACTTGGGCATCACCTTTACAGCCAAGACTGGCCGCTTCTCTATGGCACAGGCAACCCGAGATCGTACCACACGAGCGTATGCAACTCTAGCCATGCTTGAGAGGGAATGCCATCAGACGCATTTCCAGGAGCCCCGCACGAAGAGCTGGCTATTTGACACTTTAGTGACACCAGCTCTTCTATACGCTGCCCCAGTGTGGACCCCAGGATTATCAGAGCAGGCTTGGAGCAGACTCGAGAAGCCACAGATATTGCTGCTTGCCCGGATGATCCGGAACAAGCCATCAGTCCCACATGATATTGTGAGACCAGAGTTTGGTGCCCCACCCATGGTAGTGGAGGCGCTATTTCAGACAGTGGGATACCTCCACAGGTTGCGAGGCATGAGGGCAGATAGACTACCTCGCCTTGCTCTTGAGGCCTCCCGTAGGCTAGCAGACTCTGGGGATGAGAGATCATGGTACGCGAGTGTGACTAGATGGCTTTAGACATACAGCTACTCTATGGACAGATTGCCTCCCTCCCAGTATGATCCAGATGCACCACGCCAAGCACTCTCACACACTGAGAGGAACACAGTTATCAGATATGAGCTCATACAGAGGCATATAGAGCAGACTTGGCTCACACCTTCGCGACCATTGGCCACAAAGATGTCATACTACAGAGATCATTTCCTTAGGCTCACAGAGGGAAGGTTCATATAGAGGCCCCACTACATGGATGTATATCTACCACATGGCATGAGGGTAGCCATCGGACAGCTCAGAGTATCATCCCACCAGCTTGAGATTGAGAGCGGCAGAGCAGCCCGGGGTCCCAGGCGAGGCCAGGATATGCAGATTATGCAAGCAGGAGGTAGAGTGTGAGAGCCACTTCTTATGCAGATGCCCTCACTATGAGGAGATCAGATCAAGATACCCCACTTTATTTGACTGGCCAGAGGTCTCATTACAGACAGTGATGACATCATTAGATCAGAGACTACTTGGGAGACTCTTGGTGGAGATGCACCAGCATAGAGAGAGAGCCCTCCAAACGGGGGAAGGTGGAGGATCGGACAGGCAGACACACCTCACAGACTACTTCCAGGCTAGAGTACTCATGCAGCCACAGCCATCCACACATCAGGGGATGACTTTGATACGAGCTGAGGAGGCCAGAGCTAGGCGGAGACCACGACTACCAGGATATCGCTCTAGGGCCTCTCAGAGACACAGACGAGAGGTCCAGGCCATCAGGGATCGACATACAGTATATATTCAGAGGAGAGCAGAGCAGACACTAGACATGGCGAGCATAGACAAAGTCCTCACATCACGCTCACGGATGTATCAGATACTACACCCTGCCATCATTATTGGATGGAGTTGATGTACCACACCACCCCCCCTCCCTCCTCCCCTCACTCTCACTACACACATACATGCCTCTCTATGTACACATGATGTTTTGTTATTACCCGGTCACCCCCACATCTGCACACCGGATGCTTTCTTATTACCCGGTCACTTACCACACTACACGTTGTACACCGGATGCCATTATTACCCGGTCATTTTGCACATACCAGATATCCAGAGGATATTCACATTTTTGTACATGGATTTGTCTCATAGGCCAGTTTTCTTTGGCCTTTTGAAGACGTGAATAAAATCTTTCTTTCTTTCTTTCTTTCTGTGTGTGTGTGTGTGTGTGTGTGTGTGTGAGAGAGAGAGAGAGAGAGAGAGAGAGAGCAAAAGAGAGAGAGAGAGAGAGAGAGAGAGAGAGAGAGAGAGAGAGAGAGAGCTTATGCGCACGTCGCCAAGGGAATGCATTCTTGAGAGGACACTTGCACTCATGACGTGGTCAAGTTAGCATATACATATCCTTCTAGAAAAGGTTGTCTAAATTATGTTTTTTATGATAATCTTTAACACTTTTCATCAGGATCAACATGATTATGGATGTGTGTAGGTTTCTATATGCACAAGGGTGTCTAGATTAAGATTTTTATTTTAATCTGTAACGATTTATATTAGGGTCAACAAGAGGTATCGATGTGTGTACGTTTCTATATGCACAAGCAATTTGTCACTATGGCTGAAAAGAGAGAGATGGATGTGTGGTACATTATGAAACACTAAATGACTAACATGAGGTTCTTTCTTGAAATCCCTATGTTGTTCAATGTAAGAAACACTATTGAAAAGCGAGCTCGTTGCTGCTACCCCCCCCCCCCCCCCCCGCTCTCGCCTTTCCCTCCCTTGTCTTGCGCACTGCTTGCAGCCCTCCCCCTTGTGCGCAGCCTCAGCTCGCCCCCCTGCATGCTGCTCTTGCCCGCTGCCCCTGCCGCTGCCTACCCCCGCCTGACGCCGCCCGCTGTCCTCCCCTTCCCCCCCCCCCCCGCCGCTTCCCCATCCCTGCCCGCCCCTAGCTTTTCCGCCTTCAGCCCCCCCCCCCGCCGCCCGCTCGCCCGCCCCTTATTCTCCCGTTTTGCAATGCCTCCCTCCCCGACCCTCCTTTTTTGCTCGCAGGAGTCTGTCCCCACGGCTTGCTGGGAGCTTCGCGTCCTTCCCGCCTTCTTCGACTCAGTAGCAGACACAGATGGAGGCTCCAGCTCCGCCACAAAGGGACTCTACCGAAGCCCCCTTGCCCGACCCCGCTGAGCCCACCATTCAACTTGCTCTTTCACCGACACAGCAAGCGAGCCTAGCCGCAGAGGTAGAGCGCTTGCAGGCGACTTCTTCCATGTGCAAGATTCTCGGTACCCAATCTAGTAGAGGAGAGCTGCGTGACCTTCTCCAGGCCCACCTACTTGCAGAGGTGGGCAAGATCTTGGACGTACAGATACTCGAACGAGGCTACTATCAGATCGAGTTTGAGACCTCTGAGATGGCGTCCAAGGTCATCGCCATGAGTCCATTGACCATCCTAGCAGCTCGAGCCCACTTTCGACAATGGAGACATGGTTTTGACCCTACTTCGGATGTTCTGGTAGAGGAGGCAGACATCACCATCTCCGTCTGCTTTCCTGGTTTGCGGAGGAGTACTTACCACTTTTGTCCAGGATAGGCTCATCGATTGGGACTGTCCTGGAGACACCTCGCACAACAGCCTCAGTAGCTGCCAAGGCGGCCGGCATTCCCTCAGTTCGCGTTCTGGTTAGGGACACTCACATGCACCCGAAGGTCGTTCTTCTACCTCGGGTGAGTGGGGGTTGGTTTAGACAGAGGGTGGAGTATTCGGGTCTCTCGAACCAGTGCTTCATTTGTCGACAGATGGGCCATCTTGCGAAGGTCTGTCCACGAAGGAGGCCTCGACCTACACCACAGACTCAGCCTCAGCCTGCAAGGGCTGGCCAGCAGCCACAGGCAGAGACACAGCGCACACATGTAGAGCCTCCCTCCGAGCTTGGGGCTCCAGCGGAGGAGGGATGGCAGCAGGTCTGTGGTCGACGACGGCACTGGCCACAGCGATAGCCTGGCACTCAGAGTGATCCTCTGGCGCCTGCCCAGCAGCAGTGGGTTCCCATGGGGAACCGTTTCGGTCCTCTTGAGCAGGATGAGATCCCTGCTCCAGTCCCCACCTCAGCTTCACCCTCGACAGCCCCTCCCCCCCCCCAAAGTTCCCCCCCTCCTCATCATCCTCCCCCCTGCCTCCTACTCCTGCCGCCTTCTCCTCCCGCCCCTTTACCTCTGCCGCTCCCCCCTGCCCCTCTTCTCCCCTTCTTTCCCCCTCCTCCTACTCCCCCCCCTCCCGCTCTAGTTCCACAGCCGACCCAGGGGGCAGGGCCATCTCCGGCGGCTAGGAGATCTCTTGGCAATGCGTTTGCCATGAGTCGCTTGGCGAGAGAGGGACAACCTTTCTTGCGACCCCCTCTACAGGTACAGACGTCTCCTTTTGCAGCTATCCCTCGTGGTCTGACGAGCATCGACATGCGGCGCCGATGGGACTTCTTCGACTACGACTTCACTCGTTTTCTCGGCGACCCATCAGTAGACCATGAGGCAAACTGCTTCAGGGTCCATGTTTTGTTCCTTGCAGCTAGGGGGATAGATGCCTTGGACTCAGCCGTTGGCTTCTCTTTTCCCCTTTGCGGCAGGGACTAGACTAAGTGGACATTCGACTCAGTGTTGGGGTGGTTACACACACTGGTCCTAGAGTTCTCTCACCACATGGGAGAACTAGGAGTTACAGACATGCTTCGGACTTTGTGCCCACTGGCCAAGTTTGCGGTGACCCCTCCAGATACAGCAGGATGTAGACACATTGTGGTCTACTTCTTTGCCGATACGCAGTGCTTGCCATGCTATGTACACATTCATGAGGACTCCTGAACAGAGGAGGCTGCTTTACGGACGGCTCGCTCTACTTGGGCTTGGGCCAGGCACTCGTTGCAGTCACACCTATCTAGAGGACGCTCGGATGCGGATTACTCCATATCCAAGCTAGCCTCGAAGATAGCACGTTTAGCTGCTGCGGAAAGCATCTGTTCTCTCTCGCTCCCCATGAGGATCATCTCATGGAACGTGCAGGGACTTGGTGGGCCCTAGTTTCAGTGTTAGCGGGGCCGACTGCGTCAGGAGCTTCGGCGCTACCTTGTGGGAGGAGAGATTGATCTCCTTATGCTACAGGAGCACTATCTGTGTGAGAGCCACATTAGACTTTGCGGTCAGCTCTTGCGTGGATGATATGATACTTTTTGGTCAGCTGCTTTTGGACCTGGAGGCATCCAAGGTGGAGTATGTATGACTATTGCCGATTCTTTGCAGTTGGCCATTGTCGGCAGAGGGATTATTGTGCCAGGCAGGGCTCAGTGGATTACTATGCAAGTTCAGGGTTGCCTTGTGGGCTTCTTGAGCATCTAATGCGCCCAATGTGGCGAGTGCACGAGCAGAGTTTTGGTCACAAATAGTTGAGTCTTTGCCGCAGGCAGAACACTAGTGCATAGGGGGGGAATTCAACATGTTGGAGAACCCTTCTGACAGGATTGGTGGTAGCCTGGCTACTGTGCATGGAGTTTTGTATGACTCTGAGGGTCTCGGATGTGTGGTAGCACTCTAGTTTTGTGAGGCCCCCAGACAGCCTTGCCTTCTCTCGTTCGGACCGCAGAATGGGAGGAGTGAATCTATCGCGGATAGATCGCTTCTACACTATTGATCGTCTCAGTGACTTGGGAGGGACAGTTGGCATTCTGGCAATGACTTCCTTCTCGGACCATGCACCACTGATCCTCACAATGGCAGCCAGGCAGAGGAGGGGGAGCACGATGCTTCACATCGCAGAGAGGGTCTTGCTGGACTCTGCACTCAGAGAGCGAGTAGAGGCTCTTTGGACAGAGAGCTTGGACAGACAGGATTCTCTTGCTGACAGAGTGGCCTCAGGACTAGCTCAGATTAGTCGCTTCTTTCTCAAGGAGTCTTTGGCTCGTCGGGCTGTAGCGAGAGAGGAGGAGCAGCGTCTCAGACGGGGCATTGCTTCGTTGCAAAGGATGCAGGAGCAACATCCAGATAGTCCTTGGTTGGAGGAGCAGCTACAGCAGGCTCGCAAGGAGCTTGTTAGAACAGAGGAGTGGCGACATGAGTTTGCTTTTCATCGACAGGCATCTCAGTGGACACAGGTGGGCGAAAGAGTGACTGGTGATTTCTTCGAGGCAGTGGGACCTCGGCGTTCGCATGCCAAGGTCAGTGAGTTGAGGAGGCCCGACGGATCAGTTGCTTCTGAGCCCAAGGATATGCGTGCAGTTGCTATTGACATTTACCGTGAGTTACTGTCTGCAGAGCCTCAGTCAGAGCATCAGGATGCATGCAGGGAGTAGGTGTGGGCACATATGCCTTGCCTTGTGACTGAGGAGATGCGTCAGAGGCTTGAGTAGCCACTTCAGCTTGAGCACCTGCACACGGCTCTTAGTGCCCTCCCCCGTGGTAGTTGTCCAAGTGAGGATGGGTTGACTCCCAGTTTTTTCTTGGAGTGCTGGGACTTGCTTGGCCCAGATCTCTGTAGTGCTTTTCAATACATCTTACACACAGGAGTGATGCCTGACAACATGAGTGAGGGTCTGATTTACCTCATTCCTAAGGGGGTGGATCCTTGGGTGAGATTCGATAGTGGCGCCCCATCACCATCCTCAACTCAGCCTACAAAATTCTTGCCAAGGCTCTGAGTTTGAGGATCCAGCCACTTCTAGAGAGCCTTATACATGGGACTCAGACAGGTTTTGTAAAAAAGCGCAGTATCCTTGACAACATCTTTACTTTTTGGGAGGCTTCTGCCCTAGTGCGGCTCCGTGGTGAGGACCTGGTGATTCTTCTTCTCGACTTTGAGAAGGCATACGACAGGGTTGACTGGGACTTTCTAGAGGGCACTCTACGCAGGATGGGCTTCTCAGATGCTTGGATCGGAGGGGTGTCAGCTTTGTACAGACAGGCACACAGCCAGATACTTTTGGCAGGAGGTAGAGGTGATCGCTTCATGCTCACACGTTCGGTCAGACAGGGCTGTCCTCTTGCCCCCTTCCTCTTTCTGTTCTATGCGGAGGCGATGAGCAGGTTTTCGGTGTCGCAGCAGGTTGGTCTGCGGGACTTAGCACTCCCTATTCGGGGAGATGGGCTACTGGACGCTTAGTTTGTTGACGACTCAGCCTTGTACTTAGATGGCCAGGAGGCCAACCTTCACAGGTGTGAGCAGGCTCTGGAGACCTTCTGTTGTGCATTTGGCGCACTGATCAACTGGAGAAAGACAGTGGCTTTCTCGGTTGGTAGTGCTCCTGTGCCCGATTGGATGCCAGGAGAGGGTTTTAGGTGGATTCCCCTAGGGATTGCAGTTCGGTACTTGGGCTATCAGGTTGGTTTGGACTTGTCTCCCGAGCAACAGATTGCTCCCCTCCTCCTGTCTATCAGGAGGAGGTTGTTACATTGGAGCTCAGCACGACTTTCTTTTGGCTGGCAAATAGTTGTTGCCAACCAGGTGCTGTTGGCGACTATGTGGTACATCAATTCTTGCTGGATCTTCTCGAGTTCTTGTATCAGCTAGGTAGAGAGGCTGATCAGGAACTTCCTTTGGTCAGGACATGACACTCAGATAGCTCGAGCCATAGTGGCTTGGCAGGTCATCACTCTTCCTTGTTCATAGGGAGGGCTTAGGATCATTGACCTAGCACAGCAGAGCAAAGCCCTTCTTGGGAAGTTCATAGTCAGAGGACTTCTTCCAGGTGAGGAGCCCTGGAAGGAGTTCTTGCTACAGCGGCTTCGTGCTAGGGTGCCTCAGGCTGGAGGCCCCTGGCGACCTTCGACGAGGTGGATCTTCACAGAGATGCGCAGAGTTGGTTTGAGCAGAAGACTAGAGGACCGCGTCTCTGTGAGTTTGCTTCGATCTTGGGAGCACTTGCGGCGAGGGCTGGAGAAACGACATCCTACTTGCACGGAGGAGCGCCTACGACAGCCCCTTGTTTGGAACCCCATGGTCAGCACTAAGAGAGGCCACTTGGTTGGTAGTTGGCCTCATGTTTCCTGGGGTCCCATGGCAGTGGGTCCAGCACGCTCTTTAGGTGACTGGTTAGAGTTTTCAGGCCTTTTTTTTTTCGAGAAAAAGATCCTTCTATTAGTTAATGAAAGCGGCCCGTAGGGCTACAACCACCTTTGCAAGAGAGGGCTACAACAAACATGATGGGGAGACTCTCCCAATGAAAGAACAACATATATACAATGAGGCTAAATCAAGGGATGGGAGGAGGGAAGAGCCACAAGGTGGTCGGTAGTTCCATCTAAGCACACCCTGGACAATGGTATAGAAAGGCCCAAGGCGCCAGAGTCGAAGGAAAGCCTCGCGGCACTCCCATATGCGATCGGAGCTGCCCTGTAGTCCCTCAAGCTGTCCTCTGAGAGTATGGATCAGCTCTAGCCAAAAGTCACGAACAGTCTCTGCTGGCGGCACAGAGGGGGCCTCAAAAATGCGAAAACAGCGGGTCCGCTAGATGAACCACAGTGTCAGGCCACTAATGAGCTCGCAACACTCCTCTCTCTCACTGCACCACTCCTATGGAGTAAGCTCTCTAGCAGGCTGGAGTGTAGGACGCCCCCCCTGTATCACTATCATCCTGCTGGTGGAGATAGCTCAAACTGAAGTGCCGGGCCGGTGAGAGTGAACCAAGCCGCTGCCCCCCAAGTGTACTGTCTAGACGTGGAGAGAGTAGGCATGAGCCGAAGAACTCGTAGCCACACCTACTGGGCTGAAGGACAGTCCCAAAGACAATGACGCTGACTCTCCACCAACTGGTCACAGGCTGCACATGCGACCGAGAGACCACTATGCACAAGCCAGCTCCCTATTGCTGTAGCTCTGTGTGCAACCAACCACTGAAACAAAGTGACGCGCCTCGGCTATCTGGAGTCCCACAGCCTCTGCCAAAAGGCTGCCAAGAACTGGACTGTGAGGCCCTCCTCCTGCCAATGACGTGCTGCAGCGGGGCGGGCCTCTCTCTGTGCTGCTAGTATATGATGTCCAAGCCGAACATTGTACTGAAAGAAGGGGACTCCTGGGTGGTCGGCAGAAGAGAAGGGGTCCCTCCATAGCCACTCACCAGGATCCCATTGTACTCGTGCCAGTGGACAACACTCCCAAGCCCATAGCCTCCAGTGTCCAGTCTCAAGAGCTACTGGGTCAGGATCTATGACGCAAGTCCTCCCACAGATGCCCACAACTCGGATCCTCTGAAAACAGCACTCTGCTACCTGCGGGGCCTCGACTACAACTCGCTGTAATCGTCCCCAACCCTGAATCTCGAAGAACAGGGCTAGGACAGTCTCTGAGCAGGCCCTGACTGAAATGAGAACCTCCAGTCGTGTGAAGGCTCCCATCCACCGGGGTGCTACTAGCTCGAGAGGCGTGAGCCACTCAGCTGGAACTGACTCTGAGATGTCCTGACACATGCTCTGCACCCCTCTCATGCCCTACAGCTGGAAACCCTGCACCTCCTTTGACAAACCTGTGGACTCTAGCGAGTCACCTAGAGAACGCGCTGGACCTGCTCCCATGGGACCCCAGGAAACATGAGGTCGACTACCAACCAAGTGGCCTCTCTGAGTGCTAACCATGGGATTCCAGACGAGGGGCTGCCGTAGGCGCTCCTCCGTGCACATTGGCTGTCGCTGCTCCAGGCCACGCCGTAAGAGCTTCCAAGAATGAAGCAAACTCACAGCGAAGCGGTCCTCCAGTCTCCTGCTCAAACCAACTCGGCACATCTCTGTAAAGATCCATCTGGTCGAAGGTTTCCAAGGGCCTCCTGACTGAGGCACCCTGGCACGAAGCCTCTGCAACAAGAACTCCTTCCAGGGCTCCTCACCTGGAAGAAGTCCTCTGACTATGAACTTCCCTAGAAGGGCTCTGCTCCGATTTGCTCGATCAATGATCCCAAGCCCTCCCTGAGAACAAGGAAGCGTGATGACCGACCAAGCCACCTTGGGTCAGGCCATCTGAGTGTCACGTCCTGACCAAAGGAAGTTCTTGATCAGCCTCTCTACCTGGCTGATACAAGAATTCGAGAAGATCCAGTAGGAAGTGATGTACCACATAGTCGCCAATAGCACCTGGTTGGCAACTACTACTCTACCAGCCAACAACAGATGTGCTGAGCTCCAATGTAACAGCTTTATCCTGATGGACAAGAGAAGAGGAGCAATCTACTGCTCGGGAGACAAGTCCAAACCAACCTGACAACCCAAGTACTGAACTGCAGTCCCTGGGGGAATCCAACCTGAAACCCTCTCCTGGCATCCAATCTGGCACAGGGACACTACCAACCGAGAAAGCCACTGTATTTCTCCAGGTTATCAGTGCGCCTGATGCACAATAGAAGGTCTCCAGAGCCTGCTCACATCTGTGAAGATTGGCCTCCTGGCCATCTAAGTACAAGGCTGAGTCATCGGCAAACTCAGCGTCCAGTAGCTCCTCTCCCCGAATAGGGAGTGCTAAGCCCCGAAGACCAACTTGCTATGACACCAAAAATCTGCTCATCGCCTCCGCATAGAACAGAAAGAGAAAGGGGACAAGAGGACAACCCTGTCTGACCGAGCGTGTGAGCATGAAGCGCTCACCTCTCCCCCCTACCAAAAGCACCTGATTGTGAGCCTGTCTGTACAAAGTTGACACCCCTCTGATCCAAGCATCTGAGAAGCCCATCCTGCGGAGAGTACCCTCTAGAAAGTCCCAGCCAACTCGGTCGTATGCCTTCTCAAAATCAAGAAGAAGAATCACAAGGTCCTCACCACGGAGTCGTGCCAGGGCAGAAGCCTCCCAAAAAGTAAAGATGTTGTCAAGGATACTGCGTTCCTTGACAAAACCTGTCTGAGTCCCATGTATAAGGCTCTCTAAAAAAGGCTGAATCCTCAAACTCAGAGCCTTGGCAAGTATTTTGTAGGCTGAGTTAAGGATGGTAATGGGGCGCCACTGTAGAATCTCATCCAAGGAGCCACCCTCCTTGGGAATGAGGTAGATCAGGCCCTCACTCATGCTGTCAGGCATCACTCCTGTGTGCAAAATGTATTGAAAAGCACTACAAAGATCTGGGCCAAGCAGGTCCCAGTACTCCAAGAAAAAGCTGGAAGTCAACCCATCCTCACCTGGACAGCTACCAAGGGAGGGCCCTCAGAGCTGTGTGCAGCACCTCAAGCTGAAGTGGCATCTCTAGCCTCTGGCGCATCTCCTCTGTCACAAGACATGGCATCTCTGCCAAAACCTGCTCCCTGCATGCATCCTGCCGCTCTGACTGAGGCTCAGCCGACAGTAACTCACAGTATAAGTCAGTAGCAACTGCACGCATATCCTCGGGCTCACAAGCAACTGACCCATCGGGCCTCCTCAACTGAATGACCTTGGCATGCGAGTGCCGAGGTCCCACTGTCTCAAAAAAAGCACCAGTCACTCTGTCACCCACTTGAGTCCACTAAGATGCCTTTCGGTGAAAGGAAAACTCATCACGCCTCTCCTCTATGCTAGCAAGCTCCTATCAAGCCTGCTATAACTGCTCCTCCAACCATGGACTGTCTGGATGCTGCTCCTGTATCCTCTGCAATGAAGCAATGCCTCGTCTGAGACGCTACTCCGCCTCCCTCAATGCAGCCCGGCAAGCCAGAAACTGCTGAAGAAAAAAGTGGCTAAGCTGAGCTAGGCCTGAGGCCACTCTGTTTGTAGGTGAGACCTGGCTGTCCATGCCCTTTGTCCAGAGAGCCTCTACCCTCTCTCTGAGTGCTGAGTCCAACAAGACCCTCTTTGGGATACGAAGCATCGTGCTCCCAATCCTCTGTCTGTCTGCCATTGTGAGGATCACTGGTGCATGGTCCGAGAAGGAAGTCCCTGCCAGGATGCCCAGTGAACCCCCCAAGTCACTGAAGTGGTCACTAGTGTAGAAGCGATCTATCCGCGATAGATTCACTCCTCCCACTCTACGGTCCGATCTAGAGAAAGCAAGACTGTCTGGGGGCCTCACAAAACCAGAGTGCTTCCATGTGTCCGAAACCCTCAAAGTCATACAAAACCTCTCCCAAGCTGCCAACTCGACTCCATGCATAGTAGCATGGCTGCCACCAATCCTGTCAGAAGGGTCCTCCAACATGTTGAAGTCCCCTCCTATACACCAATGATCGGCCTGCGGCAAAGACTCAACAATCTGTGACCAAAACTTTGCACAATCACTTGCCACATTGGGCGCATAGATGTTCACGAAGCCCACAAGGCCACCCTGAACCTGCATAGTAATCCACTAAGCCCTGCCTGGCACAATAATTCCTCTACCCACAATGACCTGCTGCAATGAGTCCCCAATAGTCATACATACCTCACCCTGGATGCCTCCAGGTCCAAAAGCAGCTGACCAAAAGGTATCATAACGTCCACGCAAAATCTGACCACATCGCCGAATGCGGCTGTCACACAGATGGTGCTCCTGAAGCATAAGGAGATCAATCTCTCCTCCCACAAGGCAACGCTGAAGCTCCTGACGCAATCGGCCCCACTGTCGCTGAAACTGGGGCCCACCTAGTCCTTGCACGTTCCATGAGACGATCCTCATGGGGAGCGAGAGAGAACAGATGCTGCCGCAGCAGCAAGACAAGCTATCTTCGAGGCAGGATTGGATGGGGAGTAATCCGCATTCGAGCGTCCTCTAGATAGGCGTGACTACAGTGAGTGCCTAGCCTAAGCCCAAGCAGAGCGAGCCGTGCGTAACGCAACCTCCTCTGTCCAGGAGTCCTCATGAATGTATACATAGCAGGGCAAACACTGCATATCAACAAAGAAGTACACCACAATGTTTCTACATCGTGCTGAGTCTGGCGGTGTCACCGCAAACTTGGCCAATGGCCACAAAGTCTGCAGCATATTTGTAACTCCAAGTTCTCCCATGTGGTGAGAGAACTCTAAGACCTGTGTATGCAACCATCCGACCACTGAGTCAAGGGACCACTCTGTCTCGGCCCTACCACAGAGGGGGAAGGAGAAACCAACTGCTGTGTCCAGGGCCTCTGTCCCCCTAGCGGCGAGGAACAAAACATGGACCTTGAAACAGGCTGCCTCATGGTCTGCTGCAGAATCGCCGAGAAAACGAGTGAACCCATAGTCGAAGAAGTCCCAGTGGCGTCGGATGTCAATGCTCGTCAGCCCACGAGGGATGGCTGCAAGGGAGGATGTCTGAATCTGCAGAGGGGGCCGCAAGAAGGGCTGACCCTCTCTCGCTAGGCGACTCACGGCAAAGGCGCTGCCAAAAGATCTCCTAGGCGCCGGAGAGGGACCAGTCTCCTGAGCCGACTGAGGAACTGCAGTAGGAAGGGGGGGAGAAGGAGCTGGGGAGAGTGGAGGAGAAGAGGGGCGGGATGGGTGGACAGAGGTAGAGAGGCGAGGTGGAGAGGTGACAGGAGCAGAAGGCGGGGAGAATGAGGCAAAGTGGGAGAACTCTGGGGGGGAGCGGCTGTCGATGGAGAAGCGGAGGTGGGGGCTGGCGCAGGGATCTCCTCCTGGTCAAGAGGACCAAAACGGTTCCATGTGGGAACCCACTGCTGAGTAGGCACCTGAGGGCCACTCTAAGTGCGAGGCTCACGCTGTGGCCCCTGGCGTCGGCGGCCACGGGCCTGCTGCCACCCCTCCTCCACTGGAGCCCCAGGCTCGGAGGGTGGCTCTACATATGTACGCTGTGCCACTGGCTGTGGCTACGAGCCAGCCCTGGCAGGCTGGGGATGAGGCTGTGGTGCAGGTCGTAGACTCCTCCGTGGACAGGCCTTCGCTAGATGGCCCATCTGTCGGCAAATGAAGCATTGGTTCGGGAGGCCCGAGTACTCCACACTCTGTCGAAACCAACCCCCACCCACCCGGCGTAAAAGGATAACCTTCGGGAGCGTGTGGGTATCTCTGACCAAAACTCGAACTGAGGGAATGCCAGCCGCCTTGGCAGCTACTGATACTGCCGTGAGAGGTGTCTCCAGGACAGTCCCAATGGCGGAACCGATCCTGGAAAGAAGTGGTAGGTACTCCCTCCGTAAACCCGGAAAGCAGACTGAGATGGGGATGTCTGCCTCCTCTACTAGAACATCCGAAGCTGGGTCAAAACCATGTCGCCACTGACGAAAGTGGGCACCTGATGCTCGGATGGCCAGTGGACTCATAGCTATGACCTTGGACGCGATCTCGGAGAACTCAAACTCGATCTGATAGTAACCCCGTCCGAGAATCTGGACATCCAATATCTTTCCCACCTCTCCGAGAAGGCGGGCCTGGAGAAGGTCTCGTAGCTCTCCTCTGCTAGGTCGGGTGCCGAGAATCTTGCAGATGACCGAGGTCACCTGCAATCACTCTACCTCTCCCGCAAGGCTCGCTTGCTCTGTAGGCGAGAGAGCAAGTGGAATAGTGGGCTCAGTGGGGTCGGGCAAGGGGGCTTCTGGCGAGTCCCTCTGTGGCGAAGCTCGAGCCTCCATCTGTGTCTACTGTTGTGGCGTAAGGAGGGGACGACGGAAGGGTGCTGCAATTGGGCGCGCCAACACTGCTCCAAGGAGTTCAAACAAATGCCGAAAGTGCCGAACTGCAGAGAGTATCCGAGGAGGAGGACCCAAACTGGCGGGCGAACAGGCCAAGGCGGGGGTGGGGGATATAGCGGGCTGGGGCAAGTGGGCAGGCGGCGAAAAAAGCTGGGGCT
Source organism: Adiantum capillus-veneris (assembly GCF_014529385.1). NCBI lineage: Eukaryota > Viridiplantae > Streptophyta > Polypodiopsida > Polypodiales > Pteridaceae > Adiantum > Adiantum capillus-veneris. The sequence continues at coordinate 53,179,998 of NC_140953.1, read as the reverse complement.
GAGGGCGGGCGGCGGCAGCTGGGAAAGGGGCAGCGCGAGGGGGGGCAGTGGGGGCTGAGGGCAGGCGGGAGGGGGCAAGCGAGCGGGGGGCAGCGGGGGCTGAGGGCAGCACGAGAGAGGACAGCGGGCAGCGCTGGGGGGTTTTTGGGTGGCAATGGCGCAGCATGGAGTTTACAGCAGCTGTGAGTGCGCTAGAGTTTTCAGGCTTGTCAGAGGAGTTGCATGTTTTCCAGCTACAGGACATGAGAGGGGTGCAGAGCATGTGCCAGGACATCTCAGAGGCAGTTCCACCTGAGTGGCTCACACCTCTCGAGCTAGTAGCAGCCAGGTGGATGGGAGCCTTCACACGATTGGAGGTTCTCATCTCAATCCGGGCCTGCTCAGAGATTGTTCCATCCCTTTTTTTCGAGTTACAAGGTGAGGGACGCTTACATCGAGTTGCAGTAGAGGCCCCGCTGGTGTCAGAGTGCTGTTTTCAGCGGATCCGAGTGGTGGGCATCTGTGGGAGGACTTGTGTCATCGATCCTGACCCAGCAGCTCTTGAGACTGGACACTGGAGACTGTGGGCTTGGGAGTGTTGTCCACTGGCACGAGTATAGTGGGATCCTCGAGAGTGGCTTTGGAGGGACCCTTTCTATTCTGCAGACCACCCAGGCGTCCTGTTCTTTCAGTACACTGTTCAACTGGGACGTCACATACTAGCAGCACAGAGAGAGGCCTGCCCCGCCCCGCTGCAGCACCTCATTGGCAGGAGGAGGGTCTCACAGCTGAGTTCTTGGCAGCCTTCTGGGAGAGGTTGTGGGACTCCAGACAGTCGAGGCGAGTCACCTTGTTTCAGTGGCTGGTCGCACACAGAGCTACAGCAGTTGGGAGCTAGCTAGTGCATAGTGCTCTCTCGGTTGCATGTGCAGCTTGTGACCATCTTGTGGAGAGTCACCGTCACTGTCTTTGGGATTGTCCTTTGGCATAGCAGGTGTGGCTTCGTGTTCTTCGTCTGATGCCTACTCTTTCCATGGCTCGACAGTACACTTGGGGAGCAGCTGCTTGGTCCACCCTCACGGGCCCAGCACTTCAGTTTGAGCTATCTTCCACCAGCAGGATGATAGTGATGCAGAGGGGGGTGACCTACACTTCAGCCTGTCTCACAGAGCTTACTCCACAGGAGTGGTGCAGTGAGAGAGAGAAGTGTTGGGAGCTCATCAATGACGTGACACTCTGGTTCATCTGGCAGGCCCGTTGCTTCCGCATCTTTGAGGCTCGCCTTGTGCCACCAGCAGAGACTGTTCGCGATTTGTGGCTAGAGCTGATCCACACTCTCAGGGGACAACTCGAGAGACTACAGGGCAGCTCCAACCGCATGCGGAAGCGCAGAGAGGCTTTCCTTCGACTCTGGCGTCCTGGGCCTTTCTACACCATGGTCCAGGGTGTACTCCGATGGCACTACCAACCACCTGTGTGGCTTTTTCCTCCTCACATTTCTTGATTTAGCCTCATTGTACATATGATGTTTTTTCATTGGGACAGTCCCCATCATGGTTGTTGTAGACCTCTCTTGAAGAGGTGGTTGTAGCCCTATGGGCAGTTTCATTATCTAATAGAAGTATCTTTTTCTCGGAAAAAAAAAACTATTGAAGATTAGGACATGTCCATAGAGGGATAGGTACATGTTAATTTGTGAGATAGCTATTGAGAGAGAGAGAGAGAGAGAGAGAGAGAGAGAGAGAGAGAGAGAGAGAGAGAGAGAGAGAGAGAGAGAGAGAGAGAGAGAGAGAGAGAGAGAGAGAGAGAGAGACTATGGTGGCCGGATGTTTGGGCATTAGGTCAGGATGTTGAAGCTCAGGTAGGGTAAAGGGGCCAGTTTAGAGGCACCCAACTAGGCGCCCGGTTTTCTCGGGCAATGCTGCCCAAATCGATCATGGAGGAGCTCAAAAGCTAGCCGCGCACAGTGGCAACCTGCAACAGAAATTGTCGCTCTAATGGCGTGACATACACGGAGTATGGCAGAGAATGACGAGCCCTCACTACAAGAGGTTGTGTGCTCTTGTGACGCTGTTAGCGACGGAAATACACTGGGTTGTTATAACCCCCGGCGTCGCTAAAACCGTCGCTACGAGCGTCGCTACGAGAGCGTCGCTATATGCGTCGCTATATGCGTCGCTATAAGCGTCGCTATATAGCGACGCTCATAGCGACGGTTATAGCGACGTTTACACAGAAGACTATAGCGACGCTACAGAGCCATAAATAGCGACGCTTATAGCGACGCCCGAGAGAATTTTTTTTTGGTGGCAGGGCATTGAATGCCCTGCCACCCATCAACCATATTGTACTTGATTCACTTTTTAAAAAAAGTGCAAGGGTAGATAATAGACCCAAAATAGTCACCCACAAGACGCATTGTTTGCAAAATTGACAATTGTACACATCATAGGCAAAATGAATTGATTGACAAATGTAATAATGACAATTGTAAAACATCATAGGCATAAAGAATTGATTGGCAAAAGGAACTGCGGTGACAAATGTAATAATATACATGGTTCAAAAAGACGTATAAAATCCGTCTCATGATACATAAGCTATGAGAAACCCTAAACTAATGCTATCTAGCTACGGCTAAACTGACGTCGTCTAGTCAAACGTCTCATCGCGTCCAAGCGGCGTATCTGTCGGATTCTGCAAAAAAAGACAATAAGACAGCTTTCAGTAAGTATAAACATATAACGACATTTATAAAACAATACAAAAAATAAAAAAGAGTAAACCCTAATACTAACCATGCCGCCGCGAGAACTGAGAATGTCCATCAGGGCGTTTAAGCCCTTCCTGCCTGCGTACTCGCGCTCGTACGGTGTGGGATCACGTCCTGTTATCGACCACTGTCAAAACATACAAAGATTTCATTATGTTAGAATTAAAAAACTCATAAACCCTAAACTATCGAACATAAAGAGCAATGTGAAAACCTCAAATGATGCCCATCCACCGCTCCCCAAGTGGTGCGAGCTCCCTGCCTCTACTCGCGCTCTGGCTGCATCCTTTTGTTGCTTCCACTTGTCGGGATTCTCGTGCACTGCTTTCTTCGCATTCTTCCAATCTTCTTTGGCCAGCCAATCTGGCCTGTTCCACCCATTCTTGATTGCTTTTTGCACTTCAGAACGCTTGTGTTTGCAGTATTCGTGCATTCGAATCTTCATCAGGTCTTCATTGAAGCGCTGATCCCGTGTTGGAACGGGAAACTCATCATGAAGTATGCTGATGACTCTGTTTTTTAAATCACTTGGTACTTCACTCCATTTGTTTAGTATGTAGTGTCTAAACAGCTGAGAGCAAAGACCACGCATGCGCGAGATCACCTTCTTGCCGTCATCATCCATGATGATGCCGCCGCTGATGTCGACGGAGTAAGGCAAGCCCTCTGGCCGGTGACGCGTGAACCTGGGTGTCCCGGCAGGGGTCTCTAGCGGCGTGTCGATGGGGGTACGGACGTCAGGTGTCTCCACCGGCGTCTGGGCCCCGAAGCGAGGAGTGTCGAGTGGGGTGGCTCCTGGCGGAGTAGGTAGAGGTGTGTAGCTTCTAGGAACAGTAAGCCGTGCAAAACCTGGCGTAGATGGTGATGCTGTGGCTGGTGTGGGGGCGGGCAAAGAAGGGGAGGGTAAAGAGCCTCGTCGAACACGAGGCGGTGTGGAGCCATCGGTGGCGGAATCCCCACAACAACCGCCACCGCCACCACTAGAGCGCCGGTGTCTAGACGAGTGTGAAGCTCGTCTCGTCGACGCCGAAGCTTCGGAGCGCGCCGAATGCTCTGAAAGAGAGGGAGATGCGGATGGAGTAGGAACGCGCGATGATGCGCCAGAGCGATGACGCTCCACATACCACTGTCTCTGCTGCGGTGACAAAGAAGAAAGAAACTCCTCATCATCCATACCTGCATTAAACACACGAATATTTAAACTTAATATTGAATGAATAGAGTAGACAATGACGCAAAGACCATTAAATACAATGACGTAATGACGCATATAAATACAATGACGCAATGAATTGAGTGATAGAAGAGGCAAGTCGAAAACTCAGAATTTTCAATCAAAAGATGTGAGCGCGAGTAGAAAAGAGCGTTATACACCATGGAAGGTACTTAGAGAGCCAGAGCTTTTACAACACGGAGCAAAATTGTTCAAATACAATATTTGTGGCTTTAAGAGATCTCTCTCTCATCCTCGCATAACTCAGCATAACTTCCTATATCTATATAGAGCTCTCCGTTTAAACACATATCCTCTGTTTCATTTTGTAGCTCCTCTGCATGCACCCCATATAGAGTAGTAGCATCCTGATGCTCATCTGGCACCACCGCAGTGGCTTCTGATTGAGCATCTTCTCTGATCTCCTCCATTGATGTCGTTGTGATTGGCACATGGTAGCCTTCATACGTCCTTGCACTACGAGGGGCTACCTCTATGACGTACCACCAGTTTCATGTAGACTTTGTAGGATGAAATATTACCTGCCAGAGCCACATAACTTACATGAGAGCTTTCAAGCACATAACTTGTAAAAGGGGGATGTTAACTATTTACATACTTACTTGTTCACAATGCTCGGGTAGTACGAAAGTGTCTCTTAGGTCAGTCCATTTCTTAGTAGAATCCACCTCAAGAAAACCAGACTCTCCTCTACGCACAATAGCGTTACGACCCTCCATGATTATCTTGAACCATTGCACGTCGAACAAGTCGACAAAAAATCCTCTGTAATCGATCCTCAAAATCTCTTGCAGCGTGCCGAAGTAAGTGCGTTCCGCCACCACAGGATCTGCATCAGAGGAACGTCGTCGACTAGACTGTTCAAATTTTGCCATGATTCCACAATCTTGAGTAAAACGCTTTTTGTCGATTCGTTCCACCCTAAAATGTCGACCTTTACACCATGCTGCTGTGTATGACTTATACTACAACGAACAAAGATTATGAGTGGCCGTTCAAACGTTTATAAATAAAGTCACTTGCTAGTCGTACATTGCAAACTTACCTTGGTCGCGCAACCCCGAGAGTACTCCCACTCTTCTTCAGTCACTTCGTCACCGCATTGTTGTGCGCTTTTCAATTGGTTGTGCAACCATCTTAAGCTCATGAAGGTTGGTAGGCTCTCCAGAACCGCTGGATAGTGCATCGGTGGTCGTCTTCCCCGTCTCCACTCGATTCGTGCCCTTTGTCGCTCTTGCTTTGCATCCTCATATTGTGAAATCCACTTTTGCATCACTGGATTGTGAAGCATGCAAAATCGGTTGATTTTAGCCTCTAGATCTTCCGTCATCTTCTTCTCAACACCGAGATTGCACATGACAATCCCAGATATGCGCTCATCATCTATGGTTCGCCATAGCATTTCCCGGGATTTATCAAATCCGTCTAGCCACTCTCCAATGTACACTAGGGACTCTGATACCAACCAACCTTCTGCCATGCTACCCTCCGGACGTGCCTTTTGACGCACATATCCCTTAAGCGTTTTCATGAAATGCTCTAAGAAGAACATCCATCTGGAATGAATTGTGCCAGCTATTTCCACCTCATCAACTATGTGAACAAGAAGATGCACCTGAATGGTTAGCATTGTAGTAGGAAAATGTTTCTCAAACATGCACACAAGCTCCGCAGCATTTAGTTTGGCGAATGATATAGAGTCTACGTTGATCTCCTTTTGTGAGATCCATTGCACCAGCTTTGCAAGTTTGTAGATTGTGTTACGGATGTCGAGAGACAAACATCCCTCAATGGAAACCGGTAAAATAAACTGTAAAGTATGTGCAGCAATGATATTAAAGTCCACATTTTATGCAATGATATTAAAGTCCACTATGAACGTACCTGACACATTTTATGCCAATCGTGTGACTTCAAACCGGTAAGCTTTCCTTTTTTAGTAAAACACGTTCGGAGCGAGTGCATTACGCCAGTGGGGGTCCGCAAAGATTGAATGGTCTCTTTTACTTTGCGTTCTTGGGCTCCTGTGAAAATCCATGGTGCTTTAGGGAGTTTTATCGATCCATCAGACGCTGTTTGCGGCCAATATTGCTCCATACGATCCACATTTCTAAGGTCAACTCTGGCTCCCAAAGTATCTTTCTTGCCGGTCAGATGGTCCCATAGTAGATTACCCACATTCTTGAATATGTGCATTGGATCGAGCAAGTGATTGATCATGAGTCGGGGCCAGTATGGTAACTCGTACCATAGAGATAGTCTCTTCATCCCTGGAGGCAATCCGTCATCGCACATCTCCTTCTGCTCTAACCATGCTTGTGTAGACATCCTTGGTGGCTCTCTTCCCAAAAAGCCGTCGCGTAACACATGATTCTCTGGAAGATACGCTTGATGACCTTCGTAGATTTGCTTCTTCAGTGAGGGTGCCCTACGTGCATTCAGTCTAGGTCCACATGTGACACATGCTCTGTATCCGCTTGTTTGAAGCCCTGCATGTAAACACATGATAATAGATCAACTATGGGAAAAAACAAGATTTACAGTGTCTGAGTGAGGAGTGTCAATAGATCACCTGAGCATTCTATTAGCCCGGGATAGTCATGCATGGTCCACATTAGAATGCCTCTGATCAAAGCATTCCGTCGTCCTGTGTGTCGGCTCATATCCACCACCTCTATGTCAATCCACAATTGTTGTAGCTCTTCCAATAGTGGACAAAGATACACATCCATATTCCCCACTTTATATCGCCCTGGCACAATCAAGCTTAGCCATAGGTGCCCCTTCTTCGTAGTCAACCATGGGGGAATGTTGTAGTTGACGATGACAACGGGCCATACACTGTAAGATGTTGATCTTTGACCAAATGGATTTACGCCATCCATAGCCAGGCCTAAGAGCAAATTTCGAGCTTCCCTGGCAAAATCCGACCATGTTCCATCTATATGTTTCCAGGCTGCGCAATCTGCAGGAATTCGTAGCACACCATCCGAAGATTTATTCTCCTCATGCCATGATGCTAGGGCGGCCATGGACTTACATTCAAAGAAATGCTTGATGCGAGGAAGCAGAGGGAAATGTCGCAAAACCTTTTGTGGAATTTTTGTCCCATGAAGATCTACTCGATATCTTTCGGAATCACATTTCGGACACTTCTCCATGTCTATGTATTCCCCTCTGAAAAGAATGCAGTCATTAGGACAAGCGTGGATAGAATTGTAATCCATCCCCAAGTTTCGCAAAATCTTTCTTGCTTCATCTCGGGAATCTGGCATCACATTGTCAGCTGGTAGTATGTGCTCTTTCAACAATCTACACAACATAAAAATATGATACAGTCGTGTAAAAATCTATCAGATCATTATACATTTAGAGTTTTATTAAAGTAAACTAATTGTAATAGATCACCTGAAAAGCGCTGTGACTTTGCCTGCATGTTGAGAAGAACCAGGAGTGATTTCAATCTAGACATACGTGCTCCATTATACAATGGCGTATCGGCTTCACTTTTCATATCATCATAGATAAGCCTTTCTGAATCCATGATCGTCTCGATCATTTCATCAATCTCGGGCTCAAACATTGCCTCGTTGGGAATGTGCTCTGCATGATCATCCCCCGAGCTCTCAGAGGCTACATCTTGTGGCCTCACATATGCTGCTTGACCAAAGCGCCTGCGAACACGTCTATTGGGTTGCAAGATTGCTGCTTGTTGGCCAGCGTCAGAGTCTGACGAGTTATAATTGGCAACAACTCGATCTATAATAGATGGATCGAACTCGCCAAATTCGCGAACGTGCTGCAAAGAAACACGTCTTGTCCGTCGCACAGCATGCTTGCATTGATTACAAGGACATAAGACCCTCGTTGAGAGATAGGTGTTTCGGTTGGACGGTCCCACATCCTCGTCGCTACTCATAATGAGGATAAAAAACTTATAACCTGGACAACAAATTTAATATTCTATTGGCATTCTTAGTCTTATCTCTCTCTCTCTCTCTCTCTCTCTCTCTCTCTCTCTCTCTCTCTCTCTCTCTCTCTTTACCTCACATTCTCTAGTCATGTCCAATCCCCGCACACCTCGGTCTAGAGGTGCACGGAGATCAGAACCACCGGGTTATAATCTCGTCTTTATTGGTCAATACCTATATTTGTGGGTACAAGAAATCTACACACCCACGTCTACATGATACTGCATGTAGTGGACAAAACCCCTTTGCCTCTTCTCTAGCTGTAGCACTTCACAACATCTTAACATCTTTTCACAGTAGATCTTTTCACTGTTCGTCTAACTCTAAACCCTAAACCGTAAGTAATTCTTGCGTGGACTCGATCTAACGTAAATAAGCGTAAATCTAAATAAACGTAAATCTAACTAAAAATAAACCTAAATCTAATTTAACGTAAGTCTACATCTAACCTAATCTTTAACGTCTTTTGGGATAGTTTCCTACGACGTTAAAACTCTCTTCTTCTTGTGTGTGTGTGTGTGTGGGGGGGTAAACCTAAATAAACTTAAGTCTAATCTAATATAACATAAATCTAAATCTAACGTAAATTATGTTATATTAAAAACAAAGAACTAAACTAACAGGGATTATAAGAACCTTAAAACTGATTTAACACATAATTTTCCACATAACTCGGCAAGAGTTGGCATTCTCATCACTAAAGATGTGAGAGTTAACTTCCGGCGGTGACGCTGCCTCATCTCCATCCACATCTGACGACAGCAATTGGCCCTTTAGACCGTTCTTGCTCTTGTTACTAACTTTGAAGTTACTGTTGAATGACTAGAGGTTGTCTAGATGGTCATTGTGTCGGGGATGTAGTGACTCTTGCCGCCCTGAAGATCCACCTTCTTCCCTATCTTCTGAAGACATTTCACCAGTACTTTTGGATCGACGGAGCCCACCATGAGTGAAGGCAGCAATACCCTATATTCCATTGAGGGCTTTCTTCACCCGCTTCATGCAGGCATCGCAGTCTATGGAGACCTAAATCTAATCTAATATAACATAAATCTAAATCTAGCGTAAATAAACGTAAATCTAGTTAAAAATAAACCTAAATCTAATTTAATGTAAGTTTACATATAACCTAATCTTTAACGTCTTTTAAGATAGTTTCCTACGACGTTATAACTCTCTTCTTCTTGTGTGTGTGCGCGTGTGTGGATGTGTGTGCCAATAAAAAGAGATAAATGGTATAACCTTTCTATCACCCATGCCAAGTATGATAGATTGATTATGCCATTTCCCTCTTGAATAATAGGTCTTGAGTTCAACTCCTCGTCGGCTAGATCTTTAGGTCTTTTAATTTTAATTAGTTTCCTACGACGTTAAATTAGTTTCTCTCTCTTTCTCTCTCAATGTGTGTGCGTTTTTTTGGATCGTATACATGTTTTCTCTCTCTTTTCCTCTCTCAATGTGTGCGTTTTTTGTTTATGCATGTTCTCTCTCTCTTTTCCTCTCTCAATGCGTGCGTTTTTTGTTTATGCATGCTCTCTCTCTCTTTTTCTCTCTCAATGTGTGTGTGCATTCTTTGTTTATGTATGTGTGTGTGCGTTTTTGTTTTTGTTTGTTCTCTCTCTCTCTCTCTCTCTCTCTCTCTCTCTCTCTCTCTCTCTCTCTGTCTCTCAAAAACACTATGTGTGTGTGTGTATGTGTGTGTGAGAGAGAGAGAGAGAGGGAGAGAGAAAGAGGGGAAGGGAACATGAGAATGAGGAGAGGGAAGGAGCATACCTGGCTCTCCTTCCTCTCCTCGTGTGTGTGTGTGTGTGTGTGTGTGTGGAGAAGAAAAAGAGAGAGAGAGAGAGAGAGAGAGAGAGAGAGAGAGAGAGAGTGAGGGAGAGCGTTACCTGCTCCTTGCTGGAGGGCGCCGAAAAACTCAGATCTGAGATCTGAGTTTTTGGGCGCGCTCGGTTATTTTTTTAGCCCTGCCGGCGTCGCTATGAGCGTCACTATGAGCGTCTCAAATTTCTTTGTAAATTTGCGACGCTCATAGCGACGCCGGGAATCTTTTTTTTGAGCGTCGCTAATATGAATAGCCTCTTGTAGTGCCTGTGTATCAAAACAAGGTGCCAATAGCATGACTGGTGTGGGGGTTTTTGGCAAATGATGCCAGCAATGCTCGAACCATAGATCCAACGGAGGGGATTTTAGCTTAGCTGTGCTACACAGCTCACCCCTTGACATCTTTCCAAATGGGAGCGTAATAAACTTCAATAATAAGGGTCGGCCCTTCCTAAATAGGGGGTTGAATTTTTACTGGCCCCTTTAACCTAAAGGGAGAAAACAAGGTTACTGGGTGTCACTGCATTCTAATGCTTCATGGACGTGGGTGCCCATTTCCCTCCATGCATGAAAAATCCAATCCTATGGTTTGAAAAAATTGTCTCAAAGAAGACATCGTCCTTACACATAAGCAGGGAAGGGATTTTGGCTCCCCTCTCCACAAGTGTCAACATCTAAGGTACTCTGGGAGTGTGCAACCACCATTCAGTGACACATTGGCAATTCGGTACTTCAACTCTATAGACTATAATGTGGATGCTCAAAAAAAGCCAATCTCTATTGCGTGAAAAAGTGCTCTTGAGAGAGACATCTTCTTTACAGATAACAGGAGAAGGGATACCCGCTCCCTTCTCCCCAAGTGTCAACATCTAAGGTAGCCTGGGAGTGTGCAACCACCATTCCATGGCACTTTGGTAAATTTCAACCTTTGAGAAGGATCGATCCTATTGCCCTCGGTAAATAAGGAAAGTTCTTGACTGGCTCTGTTCCAAGTGACACGCTTGAGCAGTCTACGTTCGAAAAACGAAGGGCTCAATCACTCTTTCCCCAAAAGCCTACAATCTAGAGCCCAATTAGGAGCACCTAAGTTCAAGAATAGCACATATTGAGAGAGAGAGAGAGAGAGAGAGAGAGAGAGAGAGAGAGAGAGAGAGAGAGAGAGAGAGAGAGAGAGAGAGAGAGAGAGAGAGAGAGAGAGAGAGGGGGGGGGGGGGGGGGGGGGGGGGTTGGCTTTGTGGCTGGGAGGACCTTCAATAAAGCATTGTAAGTAGGTCTTGCCATTATAATACTTTGATTAAGGCATTGAATGACATGGAATTTCTCCCCCTCTCTTTGTCCTATGCTATACATCTCACTCACTCAATCACACACACTTTTTTTTTGTAAATCTGCTTTGATTAATTTACAAGTGGGAAACCTCAAAGCGAGGAAAACCCACGAAAAGAAAGGGATACAAAACGCGGAGCACTATGAGGCTCCGAAGGCTAGAAACAGTCAAAGTAAATCCTGTAGGTATCAAGAGTGATGTCTCCAGCGTCATAGGCAAAATGCAGCGCTTGACCAAGAGATAATTTGAAATAGGGAATGGGGTTAACAAAAGTGCCCTGGAACATTGAGTTTCTATTATGCCAGATGGCCCACATAGTCCAAAATGTGACCCAAGTGAAGAAGACCGCAAACTGAGATTGTGGTGATTGAAGCACCCCAAAACGCCAAAATCGTCTGTGAAAAGAGCCGGAAGGAAAACGCAGTCGAAGAGCAGTCGACACTTGCCGAATGAAGGCTCAGGAGTGAGGAAAACACCACAGTAAGTGTGGCACAGTCTCCTCAGCTCCAAGGCATCTGGGGCAGCGGGAAGGCGCAATATGCCGAGCATCCAACACTACCAACAGGTAGAGCTCCCACCAAGCATCGCCACAAGAAAACACGTTCCTTCAAAGGCAGATGACTCTGCCAAATGCGAGACAATGTGTGTTGTCACCACAAGGATGACTCGAAAATTGACCACAGCTGATTACTTCGATGCACAATCCATACATCACACTGAAGAATGGCATAGACACTGGCAATTGAGATGCAGTCCAATCTAGTAGTAGCCAGATTCCAATCAGAGAAGCGAGAGTCCACATCCAAAGGAGGAATGGGCGAATGAGCAGCAAGCATCCTTTGAATCTCCCGCCAGAGAGGAGAATAGTGAAGGCCCAACCGAAAGCGGGAGACGGCATCAACAAAAGAAAGAACATAACCCGAGTCATCAACCACCTGACAGATTCCTTTTTGGGAAAGAAAATATGCTTGGCGAGGAGACCGTTGAACCAAAGTCAAAGCAAAAACCCTGCTCCAATGCAGACTCTCCAGGCGAAGAGAGTTACCCCAGAGGATTGTCGACCATCCCAAGCCAAATGCGAAGTGACAACCTTCCAATCAACAATCAGAGAAAAAGTAAATGGACATCCAGGAATGTGTCCTTCAAAATTCCCAAAAAAAACATCCCAATAAGTCGGTTTCCAACGACCAAGAGAAGGGGTCACAATGTGCGCACACAAATGTGTGACCATGAGAGCCTAGGGTTGCTGCTACTCCACCAAAACTGGCAACAACATAGCTTTCCGAGCCAGAAGATGACGTCTCAAGTCCAAAATATTCAACCCTCCTAGCCGCTTGGGAGAACACAGCTTGTCCATAGATAGAAGCCAAAGGCCCCTCTTGCTAGACGAGGTCCGCCAAAAATGCTCTATAATATTGGACATGAGGGATTGCAAGCGCAATCGAGGCCAGGATAACAAAGGCACGCAAAACTGCACATAAGCCACAAGGATGCACTGGACAATCCTGAGACGCACATGAAGTGGCCACGTGGACAATTTCCAATAATTCAACTTGCAATGCAAACGTTGGATCACCCAATCCAGTTTCTACATAGCCGATACATTCCAACCCAGTGGATAACCCAAATGGCGGACCAGAACATGTGGAGGAATAATCTCCCCAGGCCACAATATCTTATGCCAGTCACACTCTTTCAAAGGTAGTAGCTTGGATTTGCAAAAGTTAACTTTGAGACATGCTGCCAATCCAAACAAGTGAAGAGTATGCATAATCTGCTGTACATCATCATAGTTATTACGAGGCATGAACAAAGAGTCATCCGCATAAGCCTGACCAGCAAACTGTCAACCAGAAGGTAAAGTCAAGCCATGTAGCCTACCAATGGAGGTCAAGGAATCCAAATACATAAACAAGGGATGAGTAGCGATCGCATAAAGCAAAGCACTCAAAGGGCAGCCCTGCCTTACCGACCGTCCCAAAGGCCAAGATTCTGTGAGAAAACATCCAGCAAGCCTGCAAAAGTACTGTATGCATAGAAGAAAAGCACGACACGGGATAGCTTAGGCCCAAAGCCCAAACGTCTCATGGTATCCGCAATGTAATCCCAAAGAACAGTGTATATATAAGCGTTGGAAAGCCATGGAAACTTCAGAGATGGATGCTTTGAGTCTTATCAAAGTTTGCATGAGGACTTCGAAGATGCACGTCAAGCCTGGGAAGAATCCGCTCCTGTCATGGAAGTGTGCATCATCCCTATACAAGAGCTTATGGATCATGTTGCTCAATAGGCACTTAACGGGGTGATTCTTTTTTTCCCACGTAGAATGCCTACAGCTCAGGATATAGGCCAATGGGTTGATTTCCTACTCAAACGGCAAGCAGTCCGAGGGGTTTACTTTGGCGCGCGAGGGTTCTACGAAGTCTTGCTGGCTGGCATGGATGGTTGGGATGCTCTGCTTGAAATGGCTCCTCTTTTCTTCAATATGCAAATGACTCATGTGCTACGCTGGGCTCTTACCAAGGACTATCAGAGTCTCATTCGTCACAAGTGTCCCGTCTAGGTTGAGGTGGTCGACTTTCCTCGCACTGGGCGTCATTTTCTTCCTTTAATGGCTGCTCAACTGGGTAAAGTCATTTGCCCTCCTAAGCTGGACGTAAACACAAACTGTTTTTGTATTCTGTGGGACACGGATATCCCCACTCCAACAGGTATTTAGATCGATTCCGGGGATGGAGTGGTTGGAACGCGCCCATTTAAGCTTAAATGGGGCAAGTTTGTGAATTCTTGCTTCCGATGTGGCAAATTTGGTCATTGTAGCGTGCTACAGTGTCACTTCACAGGACAGGCAGTTGGACAGTTAGCTACAGTTGGTCTGGTTCACACTGGACGGACCCTTTGGCTGGGAGTGACACGTGGCAGGGTACCTACGGCGGTCTAGTGGACGTCGTGGCTAGGTCACCACCACCACTCAGTTTGGAGATAGACTTAGTTGGCTGGACATTTATGGGCCGTTGATGGCTCTTATGGTTGTACATATCAGTAGTCATTTTGGGGGAGTGGGGGTTTTTATCTTGCACATAGTCATCTAGAGAGTCTTACACAGAGCACTGCTTCACCATCCCTGCACATCTGAGCCTCGACACCCCATTTTTACCTGAGAGTCCTGGGCTGGAGCGGAGTGTGCTGCCACGCCAGAGTTTGTACATGGTTCTTTGAGCTAGTCAAGTCCACATGTTCTGGTCCACTGTTGTGTCTCTGTTGTTATCCATTGTTTCTGTGTTTCATTCTGTTTGAGAGAGTTTTCATTTGTTTGAGTGAGATTGTCACGCTCATTGCACTGAGGGGCACCCACACTGTAGAGAGCACGACGCATTATCCGCGCTACAGGTGCTCTCATTTTGGTGATCACGGTGGGACCTCAACTGAAGTCTCACTCTGTTGAGTAGCTGGTTTCTTCGCTTCGCCTGTGCAGTCTAAGTCTCTCGCCTTGCTGGTCTGGTCCCCTCTCGCCCTGGTCCAACTTGCCCTCGTCTCTGGTCTAGACCCCCTCGACCCTGGTCTAGCTGGTCTAGTCACTTGTCTGGTCTAGACCCTGGTCTAGTCCTCCTCGTCCCTGGTCCAGCTGGTCTAGACACTCGTCTGGTCTAGTATGGTCTAGTAGAGTCTAGACCAGTCTTCAGCCTGTTCAAGGTTTTCTTGCCCAAAGCTTGGTTGGTTTGGAGGTCACTGTATGACACATACAAGGAGGTCAGTTGAGCGTCAAAGCCCACTACTGAGCCCTCTGAAGTACTATCACAGAAGACGACCTTTGACACCTTGTAGAACTCCTTCAACCTCATCACCTATACCTCCACATATCACATCACCCATTCCTTCGTCAGGTTCCCCATCTTCGCGATCACCTTCTCCAGAAAAGCTCTCTCCTATTCTTCTACAACAAGCTATTGTGCAACAGACTCAACAAGGAATCATGGAGCCACTAGCTAGTGTTTTGGCCAAGGTGAACATCAAGTTCCCTACATTCAAAGGGCTGTCTTCAAAAGATGCTGACGACCATGCAAGGAGATTTGTATATCTCTGTAGGGGACGTGAGCTGAACAGAGAAGATGCTTACTTGGTACTATTTCCATCCACCTTGGATGGCCTAGCAGATAAATGGTACAGCCAATTTGCAGAGAACCATTTTGCAACTTGGGCAGCCTTAAGACAGCAGTTCTGTGTAGCTTTTAGGCCAGGTGACTACCAGGAGAAGGTGTTGGATGAGTTGGCCAACATGGTGCTCAAACCTGAAGAGACTTTTGCGGAGCTTATGACGAAAACTAAGTCGCTAGTGGCCAAGCTTCCCCAACAACCCGGTGAATTCATGGTTAAAAAGTGGGTGGAGAAGGCGCTTCCCAAAACTTCTCAGCAAAAACTCCGAGAGAGTCTCCGACCCGACGCCACTCTCGACGACTTCATCGCAGCTGCTACTAGAATAGAGGGAGCTAGGAAGCTCTTCAACAACTCTCCTCAAATAGATACTCCCTCTGTGTTCTCGGAAGGTAGTCCGAATGATCCTTTAACTTCTTTACATAGGGAACTGGAAGCCCTAAAGCTACAACGAGCTCTTCAAGAGGAGAGGTCCTTATCTCTTAGACAAGAGAAGCCTACACATAGTGAGGCATTGGAACAGATTAAGCACGAGTTAGAAGAGCTCAAGTGTCAGCAAGAGACTAAGGCTATGGTTTGGTGTAGCTCATGCCGCTCTCCAGGGCACCCACCACAGGAATGCCCCCTTCGGTTTTACTGCCACTTCTGTGAAAAAGATGAGGATAAGGATTGTTACTACCTCAAGGGATTGCGTCAAATACAACAAAATCTTGGTCCTTCTCTCCAACAAGGGCTAGCACCTGCATCCAACATGGTCTCACCCTACGGCCATCAAAACCAGTTGCCTCCTCTGCTGACAACACCCCCTATGCAGCAAGGTATGCACAACAACTTTGCACCCCACAGTTTTTATCATGCCAGTACTCCCTCAGTTCCCCAAAGTTTCTACACCTCAGCCTCAAATTCCATGCAGCAACCACCTCGTCCCCCGTTTCGTCCTTCCAATCGGCCCATACTCTGCTACATATGCGGAGAATATGGGCATTATCAAAGCAAGTGTCCTTTACCCGAGGGGTCCCCTCCTTGTCGTCATTGCCCTAATTCGAAGGATCACTACAGTAAATATTGTCCCAAGCAAAGGGCATCCACGTCTTCAGGCTCGACTCAGAACCAGCCCGAATTCACCTTTCCGAAGATAAATTTGATTACTGTGAACACCGTGCCTCAACCTTCACCTGCTACTCATGTGGTTAAGCCTCTGCAAGTGGAGGAGCCTGCTGGTGTCCTTACTCGGGCACAAAGAGAAGCTCTTGGTCTCAGTCTACCCACAGGTCCACCTCGCCAGTCTCCACTTCCTCACTCTGTTCTACATGACCCAAAGGACAACTCCTTCCCAATTGCTCAGAGCAAACCAACTTCCTTGTTATCTGACATTGATGGAGCCTTCTTAGAAGCAGTGGCTGACTTGGAACAGATTAAGGTCACAAAAGGAGCCCAGTTCGAAGGCGCCAAGCCCATAGCAGAAGCCATCTTGAAAAATACTTTTCAGCGGGTGTCACTATACGACATGCTAAGGCTTGATGCAACACTTAGAAGTGACACCCTGTTAGTCATTCAGTCTCTATACCCGGGGGCTGGGCCTAGTGGCGGGCACCTCCCTATACAGCCCTCAGAGTCCTATTTGATTTCCTATCCGTCTGCTCCCGTCACCGATTATAAAAGTCCTCGCCTCACGGTATCTATTCTTGGGCACCAGCTATCCGGCGTCATCGTTGATGGAGGATCTGGAATCAATTTGATGCCCGAATTCACTATGATGGCCTTAGGTCTAAAGCCTACCCGGCCTGCTCCTTTCACTGTTACATTGGCTGATTAGAGAACAGTCTACCCAGTGGGCATAGTCGACAAGGTGCCTCTGAAGGTACAAGATTTCACTTTTAACTTGGATTTTGTGCTAGTTAATCTTCCCCTGGTAGAGGGAGGTTATCCCTTGCTGATTGGTAGGCCATGGCTGCGACATACGAAAGCACTTCACGACTGGGGAACCGACGCCATGTGGATACATACTCCTGGCTCTCGAATGCAACAAATTCGTCTCAAAGGAGGTATGGATCCGGTCGTTCAGAATAGCTCTTTGTCAGTAGAGTCCAACCCTGACTTGGAGCAGCCGGTCCCTCCCGATGGGTCCGATGAAGACTTACTGCAGTGGTTAGAAGCCACCTCTTCGATGCAATGCTATGTAGTCTCTCTTCAACCTTTGCCAACAGATTCACCCTATCCCCCTGATCCTACATCTGAAGCTACACCTGAGACCAAGAATCCCAGTCAGCCAAGTGAGCCACAACCAAGTGGACCAGTCTCAAGTGAGTCAGAACCAAGTGGACCGGTCTCTGGTGCCCATCCTTCAGAGGGTCCCTTGATGGAAACCGTCGGCCTGGGTGAGCCTATAACCCACCATAGAAGGGGAAAAAAGTATCCCTTGCAAGAGTTGGCCAACACCCCAGCTCCCTCCTTAGCCTCTACTCCATCTGACTCTCCACCCATGCCGGAGCACTTTGAGGTATCCGAGGATTTACCATTTGCAGAGCTTCCACCAGGTTGGTTGCAGGAAGAGTATGCTAATTTCAACATTGATCAGACGCCAGCTCATAATGTCCAAAGGCTAACAGAGGCGGCACAATCTTGTCCACCTGACGCAGCCTCGACCACTGCACCGCCTGACCCAGTCAGAGAGGTCAACCTAGGAGGCCCTGACAGCCATCAGCCCATCTTATTAGCCACTTGGTTATGGGATCACCCCGCTCTACTCGACCTGGTAATCTCCTTCGTGCGCTCTTTCAAAGATGTGTTTTCCTGGTCTTACCACGATTTAGAAGGAATCCCACCAGAGCTAGGAGTCCACACAATTCCTCTGGTTGAGAGGGCTAAGCCGGTCAGAGGACGTGCTTACAAACTGAATCCCAAGTATGCAGAAGCAGTCAAAATCAAGTTGGAAAAAATGCAAGAAGCAGGTATTATTGTACCAGTAGAGCACTCAGAATGGTTGTCTCCTATGGTTATTGCCCCAAAGAAGCAGTCCAACAAAATTCGAGTTTGTGTCGACTATCGGGCTCTGAATAAGGTCACAATCCCGGATGGATTTCCGACACCTTTTACTGAGAGAGTCCTCGAAGATGTCGCTGGCCATGTACTGTATAGTTTTATGGACGGGTTCAACGGCTACAATCAGTTAGGAATACATCCTGACGACCAAATCAAAACAGCTTTTGTGACTCCCTGGGGTATTTTCATCTACACTAGAATGTCTTTTGGGCTTAAAAATGCACCGCCTTCTTTCAATCGCATAGTATATCTCATCTTTTGTCCTCTGCTTACTGATCACCTTCGCATATTCATGGATGACTTTTCCACCTTCTCGGGTGCTCAATGTTCGACCCCAGTAGAAAATCTAAAGGAGCATCTTGCTCAGCTCTCTGCAGTCTTCCTCAGGTGCAGAGAGGCACGTTTGAAGCTCAATCCGAACAAATGTCATTTTTTGGTCACAGAGGGCACACTGTTGGGCCATGTGGTGTTTGCTCAAGGTTTGGCACCGGACCCAGAGAAGATAGTGGCCATCTTGAAGTTACCTCCTCCCATAAATCCCAAAGGTGTTCAGAGATTTGTGGGCCACACCGGCTATCATCACAGGTTTATACGTATGTATGCACAGGTGGCTCAACCATTGACCCGGCTCACCAGTGCTGCTGTTCCATTCCGGTAGTCAACACCTGAGGCCGAAGCATTTGCATACCTCAAAAAACGTCTCACTGAAGCGCCTATTCTAGTTGCCCTGGATTGGGCCCTACCTTTTCATGTGCATACAGATGCCAGTCTGCTGGCTGTGGGTGCTGTGCTGACTCAGCCTAGCAAAGAGTTCAACTTGGATCGCCCTGTACATTATGCAAGTCGCCTGCTCACCAAAGCAGAGCAAAACTATAGCACCACAGAGAGGGAAGGATTGGCTATAGTGTATGATCTACACAAATTTCGTCACTATTTGCTAGGGGTCCACTTCACAGTTATCACTGATCACCATGCCTTGCGCTATCTGCTTAATAAGCCACAGGTTGCAGGTCGAGTATGGCGATGGCTCCTCCTATTCCAGGAGTTTGATTTTGAAGTGGTACTCCATCCTGGTAAGCATCATGTAATGGCTGACCGCCTCTCTCGCATTTACACAGGAGAAGAAGCTACCGGGATTGCGGATGACTTTCCAGATAGCAGTCTTTTTAAAATAGATACAACACCGGAATGGTACGGCGAGGTCCTACATTTTCTATCTACTGGGCTGTACCAAGAGAGGGCATCCCCACTGCAAAAGAGGAGATTTTTGTTGAAGTCCAGGCCTTTCACTCTGATCGGGGGCCAGCTCTACAAAGTGGGACCAGATGGTGTTTTGAAGCGTTGTGTCTCGCCTCATGAGGTGGAGCATATTCTGGAGGATGCCCACAATGGTCCCACTGGTGGCCATTACCCTGGTCACATCACTGCTCAGAAGATACTACAGAGTGGTCTATGGTGGCCCTACATTTTTAAGGATGCAATAGCATATTCTAAGGTTTGTGATGTGTGCCAGAGATGTGGGCCGAAGCCGAGTAAGCAATCCAACCGTCCTTTGCAGGTCTCGATGGCGTGGCTACCTTTTGAGAGATGGGGTTTGGACTTTGTGGGACCAATATATCCCCCGGCTCAACCAGGTAATCGCAAATATCTGCTAGTGGCTACAGACTATGCAACAAAGTGGGCAGAGGTACTAGCGACAGTAGATTGCACCGGCAATACAGTGGCCAAATTTTTATATGAAAATATTTTATGCAGATTTGGATGTCCCTTAGAGATCACCAGTGATAGAGGCAGTCATTTTGTCAATGACATGATCTCAAATTTGCTAGCCAATTACAAGATTTTTCATCGTAAGTCGTGCTCTTATTACCCTAGAGCCAATGGACAGGCCGAGAGCACCAACAAGGTTCTGATCGCTCTACTGAGGAAAGCATGTCATCTCCATCCAGCATCGTGGGGTCACGCTGTGCACGGCACTCTTTGGGCATACCGCACATCTTTCAAAGCAACAACGAATCAAACGCCTTTTCAACTCGCTTTCGGTTTGGAAGCCATAGCTCCATTTGAGTTCAACTCCGGTTCCCCTAGGGTGGGCAGTCTGCGTGCAAGTTGGGGCATGGAATCTGCCTTTATCTCCCGTCTCACCTTATTGGATGAAAGCCGCCTTTTAGCTTCTCGTGCTCTGCAAGCGGAACAACTTCGTCGCAAAGCGTGGCATGATCGCCACCTCAGAAAGCCAAAAATAACGCAAGGCACATTGGTGCTACTCTATCAGGCAAAATATTTGAAAAAAGCAAAGAAGCTGGTTCCATCTTGGCAAGGACCCTTTAGAGTACAGGAGGTTTTGCCACAAGGAGCTGTCCAGTTAGTCACTTTGGAAGGCGTCCCTTTGCCACTGGTAAATGGCTCCAGAATCAAGTGCTATTACTCCTCTGAGTAAAGGGTATGCAACTTTCCCCCATCTGTAGGTTCTATCCCCCATCTGTAGGTTCTATGGCCCATCTCTCTCCTCCCCTCGAGCTTTCCACCAGAATAGATGTTCTGTTACTGTCTCAGTTTTTTCTATGTTTGTAAGTTTCCGCCTTTCCTCTAAGATATCTTTTCTCCACTAAGTCCTCTTGGTAATTGGGTATTATAGGGAACTTCTGCAAGAGTCCCTCCTCCTCACTGGACTCCTCCTATAATCAGTCCCTCTTCTAATTCCTCTAATGGTTTCTATCCTCAGTGTTATTTGCAGTTAAGTATTAAGATCCTTCCAAACTGCTTTCAGTCAAGCTTCTTGCGTGACTTTGTTCAGTCTTGTTCAGTCTGACAACTGGAATCTGCTTGGGGACTAGTGGGGACTCTGCTTAGATGGCAATTGGGATAATGAGCAAGGTGTAATCAAGGACTTGGCTTGATGGGACTCCCAATGCCATACTGTCTATGGGAAGAATATAGGCTTTACTGCAGGAACCTTAGTCTCCCAATGAGTCAAAATTACCCTCCCTTTTATCTGCTCGAAAATTGTAGCTGCTATAAAAAATAAATAAATAAATAAATAAATAAATAAATAAAAATTAGCACTTTGTACCTTCTATTTGCTTCTGCTATCACTTTGTACCGAGTACCGAGTGTGACCATCGGCCCTACCCTCTCCCACAACCCCTCTCGCCCCTACCCTCTTCCTCACCCCCTCTAGCCCCCTACACTAAACTCTCGACCCTATCCTCCCCTACCCTCCTCTCTCGCCCCCTACCCTCCCCACACCCCCTCTCGCCCCCTACCCTAAACTATCGACCCTACCCTCCTCTCTCGCCCCCTACCCTCCCCCACACCCCCTCTCGCCTTTACCCTATACTCTCGCCCCTACCCTCTCCCGCACCCCCTCTCGCCCCTACCCTCTCCCCACCCCCTCTCGCCCCTATCCTCCCCTCTCGCCCCTACCCTCTCCCGCACCCCCTCTCGCCCCTACCCTATTATCTCGCCCCTATCCTCCCTCTCGCCCCTACCCTCTCCCGCACCCCCTCTCGCCCCATACTCCCCTCTCGCCCCTACCCTCTTGCCTACCCTCTCACAGCAACCCTCGCCCCTAACCGTCCCCTCTCGCCCTAAACTCCCACTCTAGCCCCTACTCTCTCTCAGCACCCCTCTCGCCCTTCTCGCCTTGCCCTCTACTCGCCCTACTGGTTCGAATTTGCTGCCCTAAATTGTGTTTTGCAGCAAAACTCAAGCATCACGTGCTTTTCCATTTCCAGCCTAAATCGTTTTGGAGAAGAAAATCCAACCTGGCCGAT
Source organism: Adiantum capillus-veneris (assembly GCF_014529385.1). NCBI lineage: Eukaryota > Viridiplantae > Streptophyta > Polypodiopsida > Polypodiales > Pteridaceae > Adiantum > Adiantum capillus-veneris. The sequence continues at coordinate 53,157,920 of NC_140953.1, read as the reverse complement.
ATCTGAGTGCTTTTCCATCACTTGACTACTTAGAGGCTAGGTTTGTCATCCGACCTCAACATGGCAGGGGGTAGCAAGCAACAGGAGAAACAGCAAGAAGGAAGTAGCAAGAAAAAGGTAGAGTTGAATAGGAGGAAAGCTCTGGTTGCATCAGAGAGCGAAGCAGATGAAGTATCTGCAAGCAGCAGCAGCCATGACATAGAGAACTTTACCTCCAGTGACCCAAGTGATGAGAGCTACAAAGCAGACTCAGCAGCATCTGATGATTCCGATGTCAATTCCGACTCAAGTGCATCCAGTGATCAAGAGGAACACTCAAAGGTGGCTCAGAAAACAGAAAAGCATCAAATTCTCACTCATGAAATCCAGAGGCCTGCTTCTTCAAAAAATCGCACAACATTTTCATTACATTTTCATATGCAGCAACCTCGACCATCTCTCAGCGAGGTGCTGTCGACTGCTCAGCTACGGACTCTGGGCCTCACAGAATTGGCTGATGCAAATTTACCTGATACTATTCCAGCAGAACTGATACATTAACTGCTGAAAAACTTTCCAAAGGTCCGGGGCCACAAGCTAACAGCTACAAGGCTTGGCCATGCCATGGGTATGACCAACTTTCCAGCTGTGAAGTCTACTACTCGTACTTTCTCTTTGTTGTCCAAGGACGCGACAATTCAAGCATGTAAAGAGCTATTGAGCTTGGATCACCCCAATTATGAGCGAAACAGACGGCTTCTCGCAATCTTCAGGTATTACTTTCTGGCTCGGGATGCCAAAGCAGACAAGTTACAAACAGATATTCTCACTACATTCTCCCACTGCGACGGGCTATACTGTTTAATCCACACTATCCCATGTGGATTCCACCAAATTCTCTTCAGCTCTCTGCAGTCTAGGGCTAAAAGATTTCGGGCCCAAGTGCAGTCTGTGCAGTTAACTTTTAGATGTTTTGCGGCGCCTCTCTTGGCATGGATCATAAACATACCTATTAACATAAATGAAGTGGATGAGGAACAGGGAACCTCGAAAGGGAAAAGGAAACCCGTGAGCATGCAAGTAGATCCCACAGTCACCAAGAAAAAGAAGATCAAGGCGAAAGTGATGAAGGATACAGTGAAGTCTCTACTCTCCTTGCCAGTTTCTGAGAGACAGCAGACTAGGGTACATCTTCAGCGTCATATGTCTACTGCTACACCTGATTCTGTTATGCCGACACCAGTGTCTACTGCCGCTCCTTAGGACAGGATGGTCAATTCACCCTTACAGGATCCTCTTCCTTCTCCTCCCATCTTCACTCATACACCGGTCAACATATCACTCGCTGCACCTACAACAACAATCTCTGAGGCACCTTCTACACCGAGTGTCCCTACTTCTAGCTCGCCGGTTGTGCCACCATCTGCACCTACTTTTAGCTCGCCGGCAGTGCCACATGTGCGCCCTCCAGCATCACATCCATCTAAGGGATCTTCAGGTAGGACCGACTCCACTTCTCTGTTTCAGCTTTCAGAGAAGTTGCTTCAGGACTCCAGAGCTGCTATTGCCACCATCGAGCCAGGCGTGGAGCAGCTAGCTGCAACCCACCAGCATCACTCCGCCACATACGCAGCTATGGAGGGATCCCTGCGAGTTGCCGAGAGTGCCATCGCAGATTGAGATGCAACAATTTTTGCACTACAGCAGGCATTGAAGATAAAGTCGAGAATTATTGATGACCTCAAAGCACAGGTGCAAGGATTTCTAGAAATGCTTATGTATGATAACAGGACTACCTAGGCTACTGTGGGATATGGATGGACTAAGCCAGGGATACAGGTCCAGAGTCCAGCCACCTTTGCAGCGCCAGCAGGTCCCTCTCAGCCCTCTCAGCAGTTCATGGGACACTACCCAGTAGGTCCCTCTCATCCCTCTCAGCAGTTCATGGGACACTACCCGGCAGGTCCCTCTCAGCCCTCTCAGCAGTTCATGGGACACTACCCACAACCCCAGGTCCAGTACTTCACTCAGCAAGAGTCTCAGATCCAGATGCCACACATGCAGAGCCAGAGTGTTCCTTGCTGTGACAGTGTTACTGGTGCACACCGCCATGGTTGCGTTACTAGGCGTCCGGAGTTCACTTCAGGGAAGGTACTCCCATCCGCTGTGCAGCAGATGGCTGCTACAACCACAGGAAAGCAACCGCATGGTTACACTATTGATCTGATGGCTCCTTCCGATCCGGAAGCTTCTAGAGCAGCAGTGGGGACGACCCTTTCCCTTGGGTGACAAGACTGTGCTCTTACATCATCTTTCATGGTACATATAGTTACTTTTGCAGTTTCATTCAGTTTTGGCTCACCGAGACGGTGACCAGTCTTGTGGCGGGCAACCTGTAGCGTGCTACAGTGTCACTTCACAGGATAGGCAGTTGGACAGTTAGCTACAGTTGGTCTGGTTCACACTGGACGGACCCTTTGGCTGGGAGTGACACGTGGCAGGGTACCTACGGCGGTCTAGTGGACGTCGTGGCCAGGTCACCACCACCACTCAGTTTGGAGATAGACTTAGCTGGCTGGACATTTATGGGCCGTTGGTGGCTCTTATGGTTGTACATATCAGTAGTCGTTTTGGGGGAGTGGGGGTTTTTCTCTTGCACGTAGTCGTCTAGAGAGTCTTACACAGAGCACTGCTTCACCATCCCTGCACATCTGAGCCTCGACACCCCATTTGTACCTGAGAGTCCTGGGCTGGAGCGGAGTGTGCTGCCACGCCAGAGTTTGTACATGGTTCTTTGAGCTAGTCGAGTCCACATGTTCTGATCCACTGTTGTGTCTCTGTTGTTATCCATTGTTTCTGTGTTGTTATCCGTTGTTTCTGTGTTTCATTCTGTTTGAGAGAGTTTTCATTTGTTTGAGTGAGATTGTCATGATCATTGCACTGAGGGGCACCCACACTGTAGAGAGCACGACGCATTATCCGCGCTACAGTCATATGCAGTTCGAATGTCCGGAACCAAATCTGCAACCACCTCCTTCAGCCGTCCGTGCTCCTCAACCTCGCTCGCCTCCGGAATCTTCTACTGAGGTTCAAACTAAAGAAGTTTCACCCTCCTCCCCCACAGCTAGGGCGATTAAAGGAAAGGGGAAACAATTACAATTGTCTGCACTTTCTGCTTCTCCAAATATTAAAGACAAAGGAAAAGAACAGGTTTCGACCTCTCAAACTTGGCTAGTGTCCAAGAAACCCACCAAAGCTGCTACAGCTCGTGTTCTGGCATCTTCTCGTAATTATGTGCCTCATTTGAAGAATGTTGCTAAAAAAAAACTCCCTTGTAATGACAACACTTCTTTTGTTGAAGCCTGGGACAAGGTGGTTCGCTCTTACAAGGAAGTTGTTAGCGGAGAAGCTTCTTCATCGCAAGGTGCATTTACTTTCAATTATCCAAGTCCAAGTCTTGACCCAACTTCTCAGGCACCTACAGCTGGGGAGGATGTGTCAATGGGCACTTGGTACTTGAGTTTTCTCCCCCCTTTCTTTTCCTGTTTCCTCGTCCATTGTATATACCATATAGAATCCATAGTTCTTTGAATTGCATCTCCTATAATGTGCGTGGGTTATGTAATCACGACAAGTGGCGGCTTACCTAGCACTATGTACATACATGTAAAGCAGACATTGTGGTTCTTCAAGAGCATAACCAACATCAATTTGCAGGACAAACTTCTTACTTTGCGGGCTACTGGATAGCTTATGCAGGATCAGTCGGCCATTCTGGAGTACTTATGCTTGTTCGACATGAACTCTTCCCGACTTTGGTTTTTAATGACCCGGCTGGGAGATGGATGGTCACTCAATCACACACACCACATACACACACACACACTCTTTCTCTCTCCAAACATCACTGAGAGAAATGTGTTAGGGTAAGCCCACACTTATGGCTCATATGGGAAACCCCTCTAGCTACCTAGGATGGATAAGATTATGACTCGGTCCAATGAGGAGAGGGTGCAATATCAATGGCCAATGGCTATAAGCCTCTAAGCCTTTTTAATAGGCTAATTTCTAATGAAGCATAAGAATTTTGAGTCAATCACTTGGGCCTTCACTTTAACATATTCGCTATTGTTGCGGGAGCGAATCACACCACCCATAAAGTGCATGCAACACAACCTAGATCAACATAATGTCAATCGAGGACACAAATGACATGATAGGCACACGGAGGAAATCTCTTTAGCTTGTCAGGCTGAGACCATCCTACACATACAACACTCTGGAAGGCAAACTAAACCACAACCTAGAATCTCACTACTCTCAATTACACCACCAACCCACATACACACAAAAGGAAGGAAACTCACCAAATCATACGAGAATCGTACGAAACTTAAGGAACACCATCCCCTCACTAGGATACACTTGTCCCAAAGCCTCTACACTCAAAACCCTAGCTCTAAACCCATCTGCGGAAAACGCATATAAAGACAGAGCAGCATTCTGAAAGTGCCCGAAATTGAAATCTATGAGTACCTATGTGTAGCTTATGTCGCCACGATTCTAATGACTACTTGCAGGCAGAAACAGACATCGTTTGATATACTTACAACCGCAAATAGCTCGTAGATGTTCGAGCGCGTTCGCTCCGTTCCGCGAGGAATGCTCGGTGTTGATGTGTAGCTATTGCCGAGCCTAGCACAATCATGCAGTCGGATTTACAATGTGATGAACGAGCGGGGAGTAGCGCCAGGATGAAGCTCACGCTCTCTCTCTCTTCCTCTCTCTCACACATAGTAGATGGCAGCACTAAAAGTTAGATTATGATTCAGTGTCTTTACAAAAGTGACCTAGGTACCTTATATACTAAGGCTACTTTAGGTTAACCAAAAATAGAGTTCGAGGGGTCAAATGGCTTGGTATTTACAATCTGAAGTGCCATTGCTCCCCCGCTTCTGCAACTAGACTACCTACTTATTACAAATGATGTTTATAACCATAATCCTCAGCATTCCATAGCTCTCAGAGAATAAGGCTTTGTTGAGTTATGTCGTGTTGTTGACCCATGGTCAACACTCCCCCCATTCTAATTCATGCCGTCCTTGACATAACCTGGTTGTCAATGTACGTGCGGTCTTTGTTGTCGTTTTGCTGATGTAAGAAAAGCATAGGTTGTAGCCTTTGCACGAGCTCGTCTTGTTCGTCCAATCCGATGTACATAGTCTTCACATGATTCAGGAAAATCATAATTGATGACGAATATCTGCCAATTTTTTGTCTTTTTCATTTTCGGAAACAACTTGTGATTGGCTTTCAGATCTTGTGAGCCAATGACAACTTTGTAAGTATTCTGTAGAAATTGTCTGGCTAAACCTTCAACTTCTTTAGGCCAAGTTGCACTCCAATGCAAATCTATTTGTCGGGCCGAATTTGGGAGATAATTTTTTTGACTTGAGGTTCAGAATCCATGTCTAGTATTCGATCGGCCTCATCAAGGACAATCTTTTAAGATCCTTTGTTTACTTCTATGTCTACTCTTTTTCACTGGGGACTTCTTTGTTCCTGCATCAAGGTGATCAAAGCCTCATTTACCATTGTTAGCTTTTGTGTGCAGTGTAAATCATTATACTGCTTCTACTTGATACATGACTTATTAAAGCCTAACAAACCCCAGTTAATTCCCCAAGTTAGTAACTTGCTTCAAAAGGGCTTTTTCCGACATCATTTATGATAGATGACCATTGATGAGCTATCATTGTCCATTTGTCTCCAAAATTCATATACATGATGTACAAGGTATATAGGTGGCTATCATGGCTTCAGATTTGAACAAATTGCATCTTTTGGCTAGCTAGGTTTTTTTTTTTTTTTTTTGAAACCCTTAGCTTTTACTCTCTATGCATAGCCTCCCGACAAAGTTTGGCTTGGTTTGGGCTTGTATTTGGCATGTAAGCTAACTTTATGGATTTCAGTCTCGAGAATGACTCATGGGTATCTCTTGCACTGTCAAGCTACCAAACAAATGTAGAACTAATGATAAAAGACCAGATTTTGGCTTAATCCCTGGTTGCTTTTGTAGACGTCTATCACGATAGATGAGTGAAATGTCGTTTCTGCCCCTTCTGGTTGTCAGTATTGTTAGTCTCTTTTGTTTGTTAGGCTTCATTAAGTCACATACAAGATAGAAGATTTACAGTATAAAGATTTAATTCATGTATATGGCCTTGTGGTCACATGAAATGCCTGATAGGAAACTTTATACTTGATGGGTGCTTTCATTTAGTCACATCACCAACTTTTTTTGTCCTTGTAGGCCACCCTGGATTTTTATGACCATTCTCAATCATGTTTGGCCTCATGTTGTTGTTGAAGGTTGATCAGCATTCTTTTCTTATCTCTGACATTCTAGCCTTGTGCAGATAGCTTTTGAAGCATACTTCGTGAAGTATCGTCATTTTCTTGGACCTTCTTGCTTTGTACAACTCGACATCTCTTCAGTCTTTTCTTCATCTGGATTATGGTTTTTTTTTTAATCTCAAAAATAACAAAATAAAATCAAAATCAACTCAACTCAAAAAGCAAAATAATTCTAATAGAATTCTAAACGCTATGTACACTGTACAATATTCCTAGGGGCTCATATATGGCTTTTGTCCCCGTAATCCTCTTGTAATGCTACTATGAGGACATATACTCTTAATTTTGTCAAAAAATCATCACAATCAAACGCAAAAATTCAATACAACTCACAAAACATTGCCCTCTGATATTCATATATTAGGTCCGTATTTAGAATGCCTCCCCCCCTCCTATTTGGAGTCCTCCTTGACGACAGGGTATCACCAAGGGTATGTGTTGTGCTTGGGCAATCAAAAAAATTACCTATACAGGCCTTGTAATGTAGCCCTATTATGTATACACAGTCAATGCATGAAAAAGATTTATGTTGTGCAAGATGTGGGTATAAGCAATTTGCTTATGGCATTTGTTAGCGAGGCTTCCTATTATAAGCATTTATGATGTTTGAAGCTCCCGTACAGTTTGCTTGATTGAAATATGTAGAGCTTTTTGAGAGGCTTACTTATCTGTTTGATGCTTCTTTGGAATCCAGTTTAGCCTTGTGGTTGGTTTTTGTATTTGGCATTGTTCTGTAGTAGGGGGTTCTCTTCTAATTGTATTGTAATCGTAGGAGTAATTGAAAGAATTCAAGCGGCAGTACAATAACAACAGTGTTATTGTTTTCCTTTGAGACCCACTTCTTTGTGATTGCTGACTAATTTTTTTATGCTGCTCGTTTGGGAACACATACTTGTCCTTGCTTCGTTTGTGTTTGAAGATACTTTTTTGGGATCCACCTTGTCTTTGTGTGAGTCAACAGTCGTCTTTGCTTCAACCCTTGTACTCTTGGTTGAGGACGAGATTTAGAGTTTGGGAGTTGACAATTTAACCGTTTTGGAATTCAAATAAACTCTTTGATGTTCTTGCAAGCTTTGACGGTTTTGCTTTTGATGTAGGATCTCGTGATTTTTCATCAAAGATCTTCATCTTCTTCATCCATACCTGGCCAAGCTAACTCTTTGATATCCAAATTTGTCAAATTGTTTGGTCCTGACTTGTTGTTTGGCCTTCTTTTGGTTGTCACCAAAGCTGATGGTGATAGGGATGACATGAGTTGGCGTCCAAGGTCATAGCTATGAGTCCACTAGCCATCCGACCATCACGTGCCCACTTTCGACAGTGACGACATGGTTTTGACCCAGCTTCGGATGTTCTAGTAGAGGAGGCAGACATCCCCATCTCAGTCTGCTTTCCGGGTTTACAGAGGGAGTATCTACCACTTCTTTCCAGGATCGGTTCCGCCATTGGGCTTATCCTAGAGACACCTCGTACGGCAGCATCAGTAGTAGCTGCCAAGGTGGCTGGCATTCCCTTAATTCGAGTTTTGGTCAGAGATACCCACACGCTCCCGAAGGTTATCCTTTTACCTCGGGTGCGTGGGGGTTGGTTTCGACAGAACGGAGTACTTGGGCCTCCCGAACCAGTGCTTCATTTGCCAACAGATGGGCCATCTAGCGAAGGCCTGTCCACGGAGGAGGCCACAACCTGCACCACAGCCTCAGCCCTAGCCTGCCAGGGCTGGCCCGCAACCACAGCCAGCGGCACAACGTATAGATGCAGAGCCACCCTCCGAGCCTGGGGCTCCAGCGGAGGAGGGGTGGCAACAGGCCCGTGGCCGCCGACGCCAGGGGCCACAGCGTCAGCCTGGCACTCAGAGTGGCCCTCAGGTGCCTACTCAGCAGCAGTGGGTTCCCACGGGGAACCGTTTTGGTCCTCTTCAGTAGGAGGAGATCCCTGCGCCAGCACCCACCTCCGCTTCTCTCTCGACAGCCGCTCCGCCCCCCCAGAGTTCCCCCCCTCTTCCTCATCCTCCCCGCCTTCTGCTCCCGTCGCCTCTCCACCTGGCCCCTCTAACTCTGTCGCCCCATCCCACCCCTCTTCTCCTCTAGTCTCCCCAGCTCCTTCTCCTGCCCCCTCCTGCTCCAGTTCCTCAATCGGCTCAGGAGACTGGTCTCTCTCCGGCGGCTAGGAGATCTCTTGGCAGTGCCTTTGCCGCGAGTCGCCTAGCGAGAGAGGGTCAGCCCTTCTTGCGGCCCCCTTTGCAGATTCAGACATCCTCCGTTGCAGCCATCCCTCGTGGGCTGACGAGCATTGACATCCGACGCCGCTGGGACTTCTTCGACTACGGGTTCACTCGTTTTCTCGGCGATTCTGCAGCAGACCATGAGGCAGACTGTTTCAGGCATAGAAACAGGGAATGGCCATTTTCAGGTCTCCATTCCCCGTTCCCACTCCACCTTCCCGTTCCGAATCCCCGTTCCGTGTTTGAAACGTGACCCCGCCGCTAGGGGGACAGAGGCCTTGGACTCAGCAGTTGGTTTCTCCTTCCCCATCTGTGGTAGGGCCGAGATAGAGTGGTCCCTTGCCTCAGTGGTGGGATGGTTGCATACACAGGTCTTAGAATTCTCTCACCACATGGGAGAACTTGGAGTTACAGATATGCTGCAGACTTTGTGGCCATTGACCAAGTTTGCGGTGACACCCCCAGACTCAGCAGGATGTAGGCACATTGTGGTGTACTTCTTTGCTGATACGCAGTGTTTGCCGTGCTATGTATACATTCATGAGGACTCCTGGACAGAGGAGGTTGCGTTACGCACGGCTCACTCTGCTTGGGCTTGGGCTAGGCACTCACTGCAGTCACACCTATCTAGAGGAAGCTCGCATGCGGATTACTCGCCATCCAAGCCTGCCTCGAAGATAGCCCGTCTTGCTGCTGCGACAGCAATTGTTCTCTCTCGCTCCCCATGAGGATCGTCTCATGGAACGTGCAGGGACTAGGTGGGCCCCAGTCTCAGCGACAGTGGGGCCGATTGCGTCAGGAGCTTCAGCGTTGCCTTGTGGGAGGAGAGATTGATCTCCTTATGCTTCAGGAGCACCATCTGTGTGACAGCCGCATTCGGCGATGTGGTCAGATTTTGCGTGGACGTTATGATACCTTTTGGTCAGCTGCTTTTGGACCTGGAGGCATCCAGGGTGAGGTATGTATGACTATTGGGGACTCATTGCAGCAGGTCATTGTGGGTAGAGGGATTATTATGCCAGGCAGGGCTTAGTGGATTACTATGCAGGTTCAGGGTGGCCTTGTGGGCTTCCTGAACATCTATGCGCCCAATGTGGCGAGTGCTCGTGCAGAGTTTTGGTCACAGATTTTTGAGTCTTTGCCGCAGGCCGATCATTGGTGTATAGGAGGAGACTTCAACATGTTGGAGGACCCTTCTGACAGGATTGGTGGCAGCCATGCTACTGTGCATGGAGTCGAGTTGGCAGCTTGGGAGAGGTTTTGTATGACTTTGAGAGTCTCAGATACATGGCAGCACTCTGGTTTTGTGAGGCCCCCAGACAATCTTGCCTTCTCTAGATCGGACCGCAGAGTGGGAGGAGTGAATCTATCGCGGATAGATCGCTTCTACACTAGTGACCACTTCAGTGACTTGGGGGGTTCACTGGGCATCCTGGCAGGGACTTCCTTCTCGGACCATGCACCAGTGATCCTCACGGTGGCAGACATGCAGAGGATTGGGAGCATCATGCTTCGCATACCAGAGAGGGTCTTGTTGGACTCAGCACTCAGAGAGAGGGTAGAGGCTCTCTGGACAGAGGGCATGGACAGCCAGGTGTCACCTGCAGATAGAGTGGCCTCAGGCCTAGCTCAGCTTAGCCACTTGTTTCTTCAGGAGTCTCTGGCTCGCCGGGCTACAGCGAGGGAGGCGGAGCAGCATCTCACATGAGGCATTGCTTCACTACAGAGGATGCAGGAGAAGCATCTAGACAGTCCATGGTTGGAGGAGCAGTTACAGCAGGCTCGACAGGAGCTTGCTAGCACAGAGGAGAGGTGTCATGAGTTTTCCTTTTACCGACAGGCATCTCAGTGGACTCAGGTGGGTGACAAAGTGACTGGTGCTTTTTTTGAGACAGTGGGACCTCGGCACTCGCATGCCAAGGTCATTCAGTTGAGAAGGCCCGATGGGTCAGTTGCTTGTGAGCCCGAGGATATGCGTGCAGTTGCTACTGACTTTTATCGTGAGTTATTGTCGGCTGAGCCTCAGTCAGAGCGGCAGGATGCATGCAAGGACCAGGTTTGGGCACAGATGCCATGTCTTGTGACAGAGGAGATGCGCCAGAGGCTAGAGATGCCACTTCAGCTTGAGGAGCTGCACACAGCTCTTAGGGCCCTCCCTCGTGCTAGCTGTTCAAGTGAGGATGGGTTGACTCCCAGCTTTTTCTTGGAGTACACGGACCTACTTGGCCCAGATCTTTGTAGTGCTTTTCAGTACATTTTGCACATAGGAGTGATGCCTAACAGCATGAGTGAGGGCCTGATCTACCTCATTCCCAAGGAGAGTGGCTCCTTGGATGAGATTCGATAGTGGCGCCCCATCACCATCCTCAACTCAGCCTACAAAATTCTTGCCAAGGCTTTGAGTTTCAGGATTCAGCCACTTTTAGAGAGCCTTATACATGGGACTCAGACAGGTTTTGTCAAGGAACGCAGTATCCTTGACAACATCTTTACTTTTTGGGAGGCTTCTGCCCTGGCACGGCTCCATGGTGAGGACCTTGTGATTCTTCTTCTCGATTTTGAGAAGGCATACAATCGAGTTGAGTGGGACTTTCTAGAGGGCACTCTCCGCAGGATGGGCTTCTCAGATGCTTGGATCAGAGGGGTGTCAGCTTTGTACAGAAAGGCTCACAGTTAGGTGCTTTTGGCAGGGGGGAGAGGTGAGCGCTTCATGCTCACACGCTCGGTCAGACAGGGTTGTCCTCTTGCCCCCTTTCTCTTTCTGTTCTATGCGGAGGCGATGACCAGATTTTTGGTGTCCCAGCAGGTTGGTCTTCGGGGCTTAGCACTCCCTATTCGGGGAGAGGAGCTATTGGACGCTGAGTTTTCCAATGACTCAGCCTTGTACTTAGATGGCCAAAGGCCAATCTTCACAAATGTGAGCAGGCTCTGGAGACCTTCTGTTGTGCATCGGGCACACTGATCAATTGGAGAAAGACAGTGGATTTCTCGGTTGTTAGTGCTCATGTGCCATATTGGATGCCAGGAGAGGGTTTCAAGTGGATTCCCCCAGGGACTGCAGTTCAGTACTTGGGTTGTCAGGTTGGTTTGGACATGTCTCCCAAGCAGCAGATTGCTTGTCTTCTCCTGTCCATCAGGAGAAAGCTGTTACATTGGAGCTCAGCACGACTTTCGCTGGCTGGTAGAGTAGTAGTTGCCAACCACGTGCTGTTGGCGACTATGTGGTACATCACTTCTTGCTGGATCTTCTCGAGTTCTTGTATCAACCAAGTAGAGAGGCTGATCAAGAACTTCCTTTGGTCAGGACGTGACACTCAGATAGCCCGAGCCAATGTGGCTTGGCAGGTCATCACTCTTCCTTGTTCACAGGAAGGGCTTGGGATCATTGACCCAGCACAGCAGAGCAGAGCCCTTCTTGGAAAGCTCATAGTCAGAGGACTTCTTCCAAGTGAGCAGTCTTGGAAGGAGTTCTTGCTACAGCGGCTTCGTGTTAGGGTGCATTAGGCTGGAGGCCCCTGGCGACCTTCGACCAGGTGGATCTTCACAGAGATGTGCCGAGTTGGTTTGAGAAGAAGACTAGAGGACTGCTTCGCTGTGAGTTTGCTTCGATCTTGGGAGCACTTCCGGCGAGGCCTGGAGCAGCGACAACCTACTTGCATGGAGGAGCGCCTACGGCAACCCCTCGTCTGGAACCCTATGGTTAGCACTCAGAGAGGCCACTTGGTTGGTAGTCGGCCTCATGTTTCCTGGGGTCCCATGGCAGCAGGTCCACCGCGCTCTCTAGGTGACTGGCTAGAGTTCACAGGTTTGTCAGAGGAGGTGCAGGGTTTCCAACTGCAGGGCATGAGAGGGGTGCAGAGCATGTGTCAGGACATCTCACAGTCAGTTCCAGCTGAGTGGCTCATGCCTCTCGAGCCAGTAGCACCCCAGTGGATGGGAGCCTTCACACGACTGAGGTTCTCATTTCAGTCAGGGCCTGCTCAGAGACTGTCCAAGCCTTGTTCTTCGAGCTTCATAGGGACGATTAGAGCGAGTTGCAGTAGAGGCCCCGCAGGTAGCAGAGTGTTGTTTTCAGAGGATCCGAGTTGTGGACATCTGTGGGAGGACTTGAGTCATAGACCCTGACCCAGCAGCTCTTGAGACTGGACACTGGAGGCTATGGGCTTGGGAGTGTTGTCCACTGGCACGAGTACAGTGGGATCCTGGTGAGTGGCTATGGAGGGACCCCTTCTCTTGTACCGACCACCCAGGAGTCTCCTTCTTTCAGTACACTGTTCGGCTTGGACGTCATATACTTGCAGCACAGAGAGAGGCCCGCCCCGCTGTAGCACGTCATTGGCAGGAGGAGGGCCTCACAGTCGAGTTCTTGGCAGCCTTTTGGCAGAGGCTGTGGGACTCCAGACAGCCGAGGCGCGTCGCTTTGTTTCAGTGGCTGGTAGCACACAGAGCTACGGCAGTAGGGAGCTGGCTTGTGCATAGTGGTCTCTCAGCCGCATGTGCAGCGTGTGACCAGTTGGTGGAGAGTCAGCGTCATTGTCTTTGGGACTGTCCCTCGGCCTAGCAGGTGTGGCTACGAGTTCTTCGGCTGATGCCTACTCTCTCCACGGCTAGACAGTACACTTGGGGGACAACGGCTTGGTCCACTCTCACGGGCCCGGCACTTCAGTTTGAGCTATCTTCCTCCAGCAGGATGATAGTGATACAGGGGGGCGTCCTACACTCCAGCCTGCTACAGAGCTTACTCCACAGGAGTGATGCAGTGAGAGAGAGGAGTGTTGGGAGCTCATCAGCGGCCTGACACTATGGTTCATCTGGCGGGCCCGCTGTTTCCGCATTTTTGAGGCCCGCTCTGTGCCGCCAGCAGAGATTGTTCGTGACTTTTGGCTAGAGCTGCTCCATACTCTCAGAGGACAACTTGAGGGACTACAGGGCATCTTCGACCGCATGCAGGAGTGCCGCGAGGCTTTCCTTCGACTCTGGCGCCCTGGGCCTTCTATACCATTGTCTAGGGTGTGCTCAGATGGCACTACCGACCACCTGTGTGGCTCTTCCCTCCTCCCATCCCTTGATTTAGCCTCATTGTATATATGTTGTTCTTTCATTGGGAGAGTCTCTCCATCATGTTTGTTGTAGCCCTCTCTTGCAGAGGTGGTTGTAGCCCTACGGGCAGCTTTCATTAACTAATAGAAGGATCCTTTTCTCGGAAAAAAAAAGGGATGACATGAGTTGCTGGTAGGGAATGTCATAGGGATTATCACTATCATTGCTCTCCTCAGCAAGGTTGCATTCTAGAACTTTCCCTTTGTAGTTTGGCTAGTTATGGAAAGTTACTATTTGTTTGCTCTTGGATTGTTGTTTTTCGGATGACTTCTCTATCCACTTGATTAGAGCATTGGTAGCTCCTTGACATGGCTGTGTTCTTCTTGGCTGAGTCTTTTCTTCATGTATAAGAGCCACGTATGAGGGTGCTTGTTGCAGTTGCGTTTTCCACCCCGGATTTTGAAATTCACTTCTGATGCACTTTATATTCTTGTAGCGGTGACATTGGTTCCTGGGTCTTTGATCTGGACAATCATAAAACCATGCCTTTGTTAAAGCTTTGTTTATGTCACCTCTTGTGTCGTTCGGATTTCCTTTGTCGACATCTTCTTGAAGCTCCAAGTGTTCTACAGAGTCGTACGTCTTCTTCTTCGTCTTTATTTTCCTGGATTACACTCACTGCAAAGTAAGGAACAACATCATAGCCATTTTCATCACAAAACTTTGTTGTTGCATCGTCTTGAATAGCGCACACATCAAGAGTAGCCAAGATGTGTTCCCATTCAAGTGGCTCTAATTCTTCCTCAAGAAAGGGTTCTGGGATGTAATCCGTATCTTCAATTTCCCTCTAGGGTGCCTTCGTCTCGCTTTAAGCTTCCGCATTGAGAAGCTCCACGCATCCACATTTCTTTAGGCTTACCCAACCATGCTGGAAGTTTTGATCCTGCTAGAGTATCAGAATCAAAATCCTCCATGGGTGTTCTCGTCACATCCGTGTAACTATGGTACTTCACATTTATCCTTGTTGTGGTTTCCATATGTCACAGGTAGATATAGTCATATCCTCAATCTTGGACCATTTTCAATTGTCGCATGAATGGTCTTCTTAGAATGATATCATAGTTGTTCTTCTTGCCAAAGTCAATAATAGCAAAGGTTTGCTCATATTCAATGCCACAAGAAGTAACAATTGCTTTTTTTAGCAGTCTTATGGGCCTTTCCATGTGTCCGTCTGCAAGATGCAGTTTCATCCTAGTTGTTCTCATTGCTATTTTTTCTCGTTTTTTCCAAACCTCTTTTGTTGCGATAACAACAACTCCGCTATCAAGGATTGCCATGGTTTTTACACCTTGGAATTCCACAGGAAGAGTGGTGTTCCGATCTTCTCCCTCATAGTACTCTCCTACCTTGTTTAATGGCACTGGCCTAGTGTTTAGCTGAGGCATTTCTAGCTCTTTGATCCCTTCCTTGATTTGAGTCATTGGTTTTTTAACACCAACTCTAGGCATTTTTCCACAGTAGCCCACATGTTTGGTCGTATTTTGAGCAACTTGGCTAACGTTATTGTACAGGTGACTGGGGTAGATAGAATATCTATCAATCCTTTCGAATCGATGACCTTGTTGAGAGACAGTCTCTGTGATGGGACTGCAACAACCTCTGACTTGGCCTCGTATTCTCCCATATAGGATGGTAGTGTTCTTAGCGAATGGGGTTGACTGTCGATAGACTGTACAGATCATTTGTCTCCCCAATACGATTCCACTTCTAGATTCATTTGAGATTTAGCCTCAAATTTCTCTATTGGTGGAAGAGACACTCCTCTTCCATCACCCGTCTGGTTGACTCGTTTGCTTATCTCACTTGCTTCATTGGCCTCTCCGACTTGTTTCCACAATTCATCAAGACTATCTATTTCTTTACAGCTGTCAGGTATAGCTATGTGAAAATCCCTCGAAATAGTTATCCGTGGTATTCAACACTATCATTGGTTCTAATGCGGGGTCCTTGAGCTTTTGTCCATGCTCGTTACTAGAATTTGACTCTTTCTATTCCTGGTTTGATAGGACAAGGATCACACCCTTAGGTTTTCTAACTTGTGGTTTTAGTAAAGCTTGGGCTGTTCGAATCATTTTCTTGCACATTTCCAGCCTGTCCTTTTCTAGCTTCGCGTATGGATATGTCATCCACCTGTGTTCTTGGGTTTGGTTGTTTTTGAGCCGTGTTTTGTAGGCTTTTAGGAGCGCATCTAGTGACTCATTAACCTTCTCGACCAATACTGGTCCTCTTAAACTGGCACTTCTCAATTTCTCATGTGCGGATGGTTCTTCTAGAGGTTGAGACATCTACGTAAGAGAAGGTGCAACCATTTCCTCATGTTGTCTTATCTTCTCTTCAACTTGGGTAAGCTCATCAACTAGGGATTTCTGCTCTCAGTCCCTACGTGCTTTCATCCTAGCTTTCTAGCTTTCCAACTATTCCGTTTGCTCTTGGTTTTTTTACTAGGTGCATCGGTCTTTGGTTCACCCGTCTCTTGACTCGCGTCAGTTTCTGTTTTCTCCGTCTTTGGCTTCTTATCAGCTTCCTTTTGAGCTTGCGCTCTCGTAACTATCTGAACTGGTACAACGTTTTCATTTTCCGAGCTACTGGGTAGCTAAACGATTCCTGAGACATTTGTTGTGATCTTTCTAACTCGGTTTGGATTTTTTGGATAGTCGGGGATCAAGTGAACGACACCACAATCAAGACAACAAGCATTTACTTGGGTGATCTCTGTCTGAGGACAATGTTTGACCAAGTGTTTGCCACGGCTTATGTGATAATCTACCTCTGGTTGAGGAGCTTCTTCTTGCAATTCCTCTAGGCTATACGCAGGCTGTGACCTAGCTAAGCCTCTATTCAATGAACCGCAATATCCTTCCGTCCATCTCATACCTTCTTTCTTTAGGTCGAAACGCAGGAGGTGAAGGTTGTACCGGCCTCATCACTCCATGTGTTTCTCTCATCTTCTGTCTCTTTGAAAGGCAGTACCCACTTTGGTTGTTATAATACATTGTAGTTGGTATTAGCGCTCGGATGCTTCCACCATCTGGGTGTATCCCATGTCTATAGGCCTTCTAGCACTTGGCAGTCTAAGTTGTTGTCCTAAGACAAGTTGTGGCCTTGCAACTCCTACTGGGTCTGGCGCATTCCCCATTTCGTATCTAGGTGAAGTAGGTGCTACTAGAATAGGTTGTACATACCTCTCCCTAGCATATTCCATGCCATAGTAACACTCTTCTCTTGTATAATTTGTCCCTTTTCTCTCAATTTTGCACCACTTAAGCTCCCTCGGATCAAACTGTACAAGAGGAGCTAACCTCTTGACCATTTCGTTGATAAAATTTTCTTCATCGATAGGTGCCGCTAGTTTTGCAATGGACTCACTCACCTATGAATCACTGTGTTGAGAGAATGTGTCGTCCTCTTGACTCTTACAATCGTTTTTTTATTACTCACAATTATCCACCATATAAAGAGCTTCTTTTATCAATTCATTTAATGTCAGGCTCCTTATCATATGTAGATCCTTTTAAAGGCCCTCATGTCTTATTCCATGAATAAAGATCAGCATTAACCGTGCTTGCGTAGGTAGTTCAGCTCTTAGATAGAATTGATATATCTCTTGAGCCATAATCCTGCTTTGCGTACTGATTCACCCTCTTTTTGTTTGAATCTGTGGATTTGTGAGACCGTATTGTAGCTATGTCTTTCTGCGAGAATTCTTCAATGAGTTCCTCAAACAGCTCACCAAGAGTCTTAAAATCACATCTTTCCACTGAGTCAAACCATGTAGCCGGGTCATCTTCCAGAGTCAGTCCAAATACTACAAACTGTCGTAAAATCTAAAATTTCCTTTGCTCTAATTACTCTTCGAAAAGCTGCTACGTGATCTCTTGGATCTTTATCTTCGGAGTATTTCCTGTTTACCCATTTTTGGATCTGGGATGGTTTAACTCGCCAATTTTCTACAAGTCTAACCATAGACTCTCCCAATCCTTCTCTTGCTTCAAGTCTTCTACTATGCCTAGGTTCTTCTTCGAAGGGATTAGTCGTTATGTTGTCGATTGGTCCTTTACGCAGATTCACTTGAGGAGGTATGTCTGCCATCTCTGTGATCATTTCATCTCTCGTTACCGCTCTAGAAGGGAATCCAAGTGGCTCCCTTTTGATTTCTTGTAGGAATTCTCGTGTTTGGTGGAGGAATCTGTGGTCCTTCATTGACCAAATATCCACCTCTTTCTAATGCAGTGTATGGATTTGTGCTTTCTACAGCTCTGTATTCTCATCCATACTTGTCAACAACTATAGACTTCCATTGATAGTTGACTCCGTATGTATAGACATATAAGAGCTTGTAACTTGTCAGCTCTTCTGGGTATGGCTCTCAGCACCTATAAAGGTTGACCTCACTGTCGTCAATGTATCTACATAGTCCTTCACTCTCGTGATTTGTCATCCAAAATCTTTAAACAAGATTGGTCTTTAGCAACTGCAAGTTTAGAACATCCATTGTGGACGGATGTTCCTATATTGCTGGGATTCCAAAGCTTGTATAAGCTGAGTTTGAATGTGAAGTGTACATGATTTCTGGACTTAACAGCTCTAGCTTGATGTAAGTAGATTGAGTCCACTATGTTCAAGTGCTTTGGTTAGGGAAAAGTCGAAACTATGTCCAAAACCGCAACCATTTTCTCAAAATTCTCACTTTTGGACACCCCTAACTTGCGGATGCATTTTGAGGCCTTAAACGACGTTTTTTCGGGCACTGACGGGGTCTTTCATTGTTTTCTAGGGTTTATGCCGAAAGTTGTAGAGCTACTCTAGAGCTTCGTTTTGATAAAAGAAGTTTTTGAATCCGATACCGGAAGCTCAAGTTATGGCCAAAATAGTTTTCTCTGACTCAACTTATGCCTGGAGACTTTATACGCGTATAATGTCTCCTGACTCACAATTTCTCCAAACTTAAACTGTAGACTCCCCTTGATGTCTTCCACCCACTCCATATCTCAGTTTGTGATTCTGACCTTTATTTTGACACTTGAGATATTATACGCTGACAGTGAGAACTTTAGTGGAACACCTCTATAGCTAGCTTCTCTTGTAGTGCAGAAACAGAAATCCCAAGTTCACATCACCAGGCAAACAAAACTGAAGAAATCTGTAGTAGCATCAACTCAAACCCTTGGCCATGAGGGAATTATAGCAAACGCCAACCTCAAGCTCAACAAAGGCGAGAAGATAAATGCAGGGTCGTATTACAGCATACGCCCACCACTCCTGGCTAGTAAAACCTTCTCAGTACCAAGTCACAAAAACATGGAATAAATAGCAAGAAAACATTTGACTGCATCATATTTTCAAGATAGAGAGGAGCATCGTGCTTCCTCTCTCCCACATACAAAGAAGCATCCCTTCCATCGGAACCCCCCTTTTCTCCCGTCAACACCCTCTAGTTGCCTCCGCGAGCGGCCTCCCCTGGAATTGGCAATGCATAGGCTTGGACTTGAGCCTTTTGCTGCAGCTGGTAGCCTCCCCATACAGACAACGGCCACCCCCAAGCTAGCACACCTCCTACGACCCTCATCATAGGCCTTCTTATCCCTCCAACTCGACCTTGATGTTCTCTAGCTGCAGCCCCTCATCAACTCGGCCTGCAGTAGCCCGCCAACCTTCTCTCTCTCTTTCTCTGTCTCCCCCAGCCTTTGGGAGCCGCTCCGAGCTCCTATAACACCTTGATGGTGGTGGCTTCGAGTGCCTTCTCTCGGCCCCTCTCTACAGTGCTCTCAAAAGTCCCCGCTGAATGACATCCTCCTCATGAGCTACTGGCCAGCCTTCTTCTCTGCTGCGCATCGTGAGCTTGTTAATTAGGAGCTCTCTCCTCAGACAGTGCCCCCAAGGCCTTGAACACCTCCCCTCTCTTCGTTTGCAGCGTTGCCCTCTAGATCTGTCCTCACCTGAGCACCTCGTATGAGCTGCTCTCCTTGAACTACACCTTGTACTGCCCTTCCACAGCTCCTACACATCAGCGCTCCCTCTCCCTTTAGGTTGCCCTGCCCCTAGGTCTCAGCTCTCTCTCCTTCTCTGTGTGTCAACAGCTTTGGCGAGCTAATTGGCGGTCGGCCACCCCTCTCTAAGCTTGGCCTCTCCCTCTTCTCTGGTGCAGCGTTCCCTTGTGGGCCCCCCTTTGAATCTCCTTTTTTTACCACCAGTGGGCTGCCTTCCCCCTAATAAACTTCTACGAGCCCCAACTTCGAGAGCCTGATTCTTGTCAACAGGGAGGCCCATGATCCCCCTTAATCCTCTGGCTACTCCTCGTCTACCTTGGTTGCTTGGTGGCGAGCCCTGGCTGCTCATGGCACTCCGTGATCACTAGCTCCGGCCCCTCCCTCTTTTCTTTCCCTTCGACTCCCTCTGCCAGAGCACGGCGCCCTTCTTGCTTCTCTGAATGCCTTGCCTGGCTTCAAGGTCCCTCTTCCCTCACAAGCTCCCTCCTTCGTGTTGTCCCGGAGCTCCTCCTCCCTGAGTGGCTTCCTCCGCTGCACCAGTTCGTGCTGCCCTTCTCTATGGATACTAGCCCCTTTTTCACCTTCTAGACATGCTGCTTTTCCAAAAACGAAACTTCCCTGGCTGCCAACACCGCCATTTTTTCCTGGACTGGCGGCCATTCGTTCCTCTTGCGACAGTTCGAAGCATGAGCCTTCCTTTTTAGGATTGGTATAGTCAACAGCCCAAAATACAGTTGGAAAATTTAATCCTTTTTAAGTACACCAATGCACCCACTTAAGAACAAGTCCTGCTCATCCACAACATCCCCCATGGCATCTATCATTTGCAAGAAATATGAAGCTAAGCAAATACATAGCTAACGTGGTGCGTAAAACCCTGGTATGTTGGGATCTCAATTTTGGTCTTTAAAAGTGTCCTTTAGACATCATACACTTATGATGTCTAGCTAGTCAGTTTAAAGTGAATTTCACTCCAGAGGTTTCTCATCACATTGGCAACTCACAACAACTTTCAGAATTGAATTTGACCAATTTTGTGCAAGTTATGGCCAATATTGAATTCATTCACAAGCATCCCCAAGTCTCTAGCACTGGTTTTCAAGCACTTCTACCAATTTTCATGCAAAAATGTGCTCAAAATCACAAGTTTTTCTATTTTTCATTTCAGACACTCCGTCTTTTGTCTTTTGGGTGTCAAGAGTTGGTCAAAACTCTAGTCTCAAGGTGTTAACGAGCACAAAGTGCGACACGGACCCCGACGGCCTTAAACGCCAGGTGCCGATGCATGCCGAGCCGACCACGGTGAAATGAACAAGGGGCACCACCTAGCTTTGAGCGGCTAGGACGCGAACAACGGTGATTTGAAATAACACAAACTCTTCACACACACACACACACACACACACACACACACACACACACACACACAGAGAGAGAGAGAATGACGCAGGTGATGAAAACCCCTCGGGGTGTGATGAAAAACTGATTTTATGCAATATTAACAGCCACCTTATTTTCGGCGAGGTGGCAACCATGGAGAGAGAGAGAGAGAGAGAGAGAGAGAGAGAGAGAGAGAGAGAGAGAGAGAGAGAGACTATAGTGCGTTCTCTAGAGATGACCCACAAGCATGGAGATTTCTATTATCATGAGTACGTGTTGACCATAGGAGTCAAGGTGTAGACATGGCTTCTTCCCATAGTGCTACAATGCTACAATACAATCCCCTCTCCTTTGATGCAAGTCTTGCCAATCCCTCCCACCAAAATGCTACCAAGTGTTGACCCCCCTCGTGCTGACCCCCCCTCGATAGTGACCTCTCAGTGCCTTTTTATAGGTGCAAGCTACTTAGGTTTATGGTAGTCTGATTAGGTTAGGGCCCTAATCAGGGGAGACAAAGCAAGGGGGAGGGTCCCAAATGGTTGACCCTTGCTTTATCTTAGAAGGATTTAAAAACCGAAAACTCCTAGGTAGGCCTTTGTAACCATCACCTAGGGAGAAGTGACAATTTACAATTGGAGTTTCTTTTCAAGATTTTGGCTTGAACTGGAAAAAATAATGACAACCTACGGGTATTACTGCAAAGATGTGTCGTGGACAAGATATCGACGAACGGCGGGCCTTGCGGGTGCATCGGTGTAGCGTGTTTGCCAGCTTCGGGGCCGGCCAGGGTATGCCTTCGACGTCCTTCCTTGATTGGGTGTCGCCATCGCACAACTCGACCGTCTTTATTTTGGGCGTCAATGTCAATTCCTTCGGTTTTTATTATTTTCTTGTGTGTGCATATATGCGTGCATATACTGTGTGGATATGTGAGTGCGTGTAGGCGTGCTCGTGTATGTATGTGTTTATATTCGTGATTGCTCGTAAGTGCGTATGCATGTGTGTGTGTGTGTGTGTGTAATGTGTGTGTGTTTGTATTGAGGGTGTTTGCGGGTGGGAACGAGGGAGAGAGTGGTTATATTATATATATGTATATATATATATATAAATTTTACTACGCAGGCTGGGGACGATGGCGTGAGGAGGGGGGTGAGAGGGACGGGGAGTGTGTGTGTGTGTGTGTGTGTGTGTGTGTGTGTGTGTGTTGAGGTGGGGTGTGTGTGTATGTATTATGAGAGAGAGAGAGAGAGAGAGAGTGCTTATTGTGTGTATGTATTATGAGAGAGAGAGAGTGCAAGAGAGAATGAGAGAGAGAGAGAGAGAGAGAGAGAGAGAGAGAGCTTGAGTTGCGCTTGCGCCGACAGGAGCGAGAGGGGGGGTTGGGTCAACGTAGTGGGGAGGGTGAGAGGGATGGGGCTAGGGGCGGGGGGGGGGGGGGGGGGGGGGGGGGGGGGGGGGGGGGGGGGGTGAGGGTGAGAGAAGGAGGAGAACGTGTGTGTGTGTGTGTGTGTGTGTGTGTGTGTGTGTGTGTGTGTGTGTGTGTATTATGAGAGAGAGAGAGAGAGAGAGAGAGAGAGAGAGAGAGAGAGAGAGAGAAATTATTTGGATTGCACCTGCGGGGCCATTCTCTCTCTCTCTCTCTCTCTCTCACACACACACACACACACACAGTTTGGGTGAGTGGCGACCCGCCAGAGGGAGAAAGACAAGGGGAAAGAGAGGGAGGGGAGAGTGAGGTCGAGGGAGTATGGACGAGGAGGGAGAGGGAAAGGGTGGTATGGCGGCCCATCAGGGGAGAGTATGGATGAGCGAGGAGGGGAGAGAGAGAGAGAGAGAGAGAGAGAGAGAGAGAGAGAGAGAGAGAGAGAGAGATTACTAATATGAATAATGAAAGAGAGAGAGAGGGAGGCATTTGTAAAAGCATGGCGGCCCTCCAGTGGAAGAAAGAGGGTGGCGTCTTGTTTTATTCGCCCATTGGGCTAGGTGACACAGAAGCAACGTAAGAGAGAGAGATGGTGGGTTGGCGGCCCGCTAGTGGATAGAGAGAAGATTGTCCTCTGGTGATAATGGAGGGGTGTGGCCAAACGGAGGGGCGGCCCGCCGTGGGTAAGCATAGAAGGGGGTGGTGAATGTTAAAACAATGTTATTTTTATCGTTTTTTTTGGTATTGTGCTCCTCCCTGTTTAGGGTTGGTTCTTGCGGCCACGGTTTCAAAAACTGGTCGTCATTAGCTCTCCCTTCTGGCTAGAGGCATTCATGCTTCTAGCCTGCTTCTGATTCTTTAGCAGCAGAGTTGGAGGGTTCTCCCTCCTTTGGAATATCTAGCATGAACTCTGGATCAAACCTTAAAAAGCACCTCTTAAGCCTCCATCCATTGACTTTGGTCTTGTGGATTCTACCATCTGCTTCCATCAATTTGTAACTACCATTGGCGTAGTGCCTTTTGACAATGAATGGCCCTTCCCATCTGGGTCAAAATTTCTTGTCTTTCCTAGTGTCAAATCTGTTGTTGTATCTCAACACTAACATGCCTTTTTCCAACCCCTTCTTCTTAAGCCCTTGATTGAATGTGAGTCGGCGTCTCTCTGCTTGCGTTGCATAGTGATTGATTGCATCTTCTCTATCTAGTTGAAGCCTTTCTAGATCCAGGGTGTGGTTTCGGAGATGGGCAATTGGGCGCTCTAATTGACTAGCCATGACTCTCAAACTCGATATATGTACCTCGATGGGTAGAATGGCCTCTTTTCCATATACCAAATGGAAAGGGGTGAAACCTAGTGATGTTCGGAATGTCGTGTGGTAGGCCCAAAGGGCGGCCATGAGATGTTTATCCCAATTACCTGTGTGGTTATTCACCTGCTTTGTGATGATCTTACAGATCATGCCGTTTATCTTTTCCACTTGGCCGTTGCACTGTGGATAGTATGGGATGGAATGTCGGAGTGTGATGCCTAACTTTTTCATCAGTTCTCCCACCAGATCGCCTCTGAAACCAGGTCTCCTATCAGATATTATTTCTAGAGGAGTGCCAAAACGGCAACAAATGTGTTCAAATATGAACTTCGCCACCTCTTGGGCTGTAATGCGTGTGGTGGTTGCTGCTTCCACCCATCGAGTCATGTAGTCTACACCAACTAGAATGTATACTTTACCTCATGGGGCCCTTGGTAGAGGACCAATTGCATCTATTCCCCAATTTTCAAATGGACCATATGAGAAGATAGGAGTCTGTGGCTCATAGGTTAGTGTACGATCACTAAATACTTGACAAGCCTTGCATGTTTTACACCAATGATGCACATCCATGTTCAAACTAGGCCAAGAGAACCTTGCCTGTAGAATCTTCAAACTGGTAATGTCTATATGATATGATAGGAGTCTGTGGCTCATAGGTTAGTGTACGATCACTAGATACTTGACAAGTCTTGCTTGTTTTACACCAATGATGCACATCCATGTTCAGACTAGGCCAAGAGAACCCTACCTGTAGAATCTTCAAACTAGTAATGTCTAGAGCAAAATGGCCGCCGCAGACACCATCATGGAAACTTGAGATCACCTCCGTGATCTCAGTGGAGGTTGGCACTCGTCTAAGAATTTGGTCTTTGCCTTTGCAATACAAGTTGTTGTTTATAAGACGGTATCTTGTAGCCTTCCTGACTAGCCATTGTTTTTGGCCCTTAGTGTACCCTTCAGGACATTCTCCTGTATCTAAGAAGCTAATGATATCAGGCATAGCATCGCTACCTTGAAAGAGGGGTAGTTTCACTTTAATTGCTCCTATGGGAACATCTTGTATTCTTTCCTTGGCTAGAGCATCTGCCTCTTGATTTTTTGCCCTAGGCACATGAAATAACTGCACTGCTTCAAACTTTCTTAAAAGATCCTAAACTTGGCGTAGTTGGCCAAGTAAAAGCTGATTTCTACAAATCCAAGTGCCATTTATATGCTTTATTAAAAGCATACCATCGCCAAACACATTTAGGCGTTGAATCCCTTGCAAAGTACATTGTTCTAATCCAAGAATTAAAGTCACATACTCTGCTTCATTGTTGGAGTGATGTCCAATGGAGAATACCTTCTCCTTTTGCTCATTGAAAATGATGATGCCAGCTGCACTCTGGTCCACTATTCTTTTGTATGCTCCATCAAAGAAAAGAGAATGAACTCTTTCTAGCTTAGGAATTTCTACCATGGGTGTCACTTCTTTACCTTCTGTGTTGACCTTTAGCTTCTTCTCATAGTGATGATGAGTAAGAATACCTGCTAGACTAGCCCTGGTGGATTTTTCTACCTGCTTGGTGTAGTCAAACTCTTGTAATCTAACCAACCACTTAGAGATCCTATGTAATGGAATTGGCCTATTTAACTTGAGAGTAGCGAAAATTAATGAGAGTACTTTTGAGAAATAACTTTGTGAGCATAACGGGTGAACATATTTGAAGATGGCAACATAATCATAGCAATTAGTTAACTTGGCATGATCAATACTTTTGCAAGAGAGAGAATTTAGAGAACATGACAACAGTTGAGGACCAGATTTATGTGGAGCCGGTCCCCCCTCCAATAGGCATTTGTATTATGATTTCTCCCATTAAGAGAGACTTGTTACAATACAGTCCTTGTGTTCCTTGTGACCTAGGTGATGCAATGAATATGGAAAGCTTCATGTATCACAAAAATAACATAAACTTGAAGAAAGCTTTAACTATCCCGAGCCTCAGTCCCAAGACCTCAAACACCTTCGAAGGTGGAGAGAGCTAGCAAGGAATGAGGGTAGGGAAGAGGAAGAAGAAACATTTCGTAGGAGAAATAATTAGTTCCTCACTTATCATACTCTTGTTGCTAGCATACATAATAGCATAGTAATGAAGAAGAAGGAGATGGCAAGCTTAAGCATTGAAGCATGTTGAAGCATGGCTCTTGGTTGGATTTGCACTCCATAGCCAAGAGTGTTGGTGTAGGCTCTCAACCTCTACTTGCTTGGAGAGGGAGCTCTTGCACTTTGCATAGCACACAATGAGAGTGCTTGTGAGTGTGTGTGGGTGAGTATACCCCTCAAGCAAGCCCCCTCCTTGCTAGGTCGACCCCCCCTTCTAGCTCATAATTGACGCTCATTGGCTCTTGCCAAGCCTAGCCAATCACAAGCTTGGGCCATTTCTAGCATTAGGTGTAGGCTTGGGACAAGTGTCCCCCTTTCCCCTTTGAGAGAGAGGACTTGATAAATGCAAAAACAATTAGATAATTCAAGTAATTTATCATTGGACCCCTTTGCAGCTTAGCCAATAGGCTTCAAGCAACACATGAAGGTAACATGGGTAGGGACCTCACATGTGTCCTTGCTGCCTCTTCAAGTTGGGGCTTCCCTTGTGTGTGAGTGTGTGTTCTCTATCTAATCCCTAGGAAAAGGGCTCGCCCCCCTCTTGTAGGGATGCTTTTGACTTTAGGTGTTCAAGCATCTTACTCACCAAGCATGACAAAGCACTTGAACTAGGGGGTATTCCCACAAGCATCTCAGGCAAGCATGTCAAGGCACCTCAAGCACCTTAATCAAGCGGCAAGTCAAGCACCTCAAGCATGGAGTAATTCAAGCACCTCAAGCACCTCAAGCAGGACAAGCACCTCAAGCATGACAAGCACCTCAAGCAGGTCAAGCACCTCGAGCTTGGGCCGGGTTCCCACCTCAAGCTCAGCCCTAGCTTACCTAAGGTCAAAGGACTTTTACACATTATTGGAGGTCTTCAATGAAGCTAACCCTAAGGTCTTATGCTCCATTGGTTAGCCTTGATTTTTGATAGACCATCTCCCATTTGGGCCTCTTTACCATTGGCCCCATGTTGAGATAGATCTATAAGCACATATCTATATCTTAACACTTGTTCTCGTTTATTCTCCCACATTAAGTGATCAATTTAATATGAGAAAATCATTTGGGTTGGTTAAATATTAGATTTTATGACATTAGCTCTCTCTTGAAATCATAGTCGTCCTCGACTATGAGGTAGAAGAGATAAAGCCTTAGTCATTAGTCAATCGTACTTAGCGGGTAGAGGATCCCTTTTTTACCCTACGACATCTTTGCAAGATGGATGACTAATCCATTTGGTGCTTGGGAGACATAGCTGCCGCAAGCATGTCTGCTCTTTAGTCCATTTCATTCTCCCAAAGTAGAGTGACAAATTCTACTTGGTGTTTGAGAGACGTCGTCATCACAAACATGATTCTAAGCATGCATACTAGTTAAATTTGTGCACAAGTAAAAAGAGGACTAGTCTTATAAGACAAAAACATGAGTCATTTAAAAGAAATTTGTACATTTGCTTACTCTAATGTAGCATTGTAAGCATTGACAAGGTTCATACTATCCTTAAGTTGTACTCCTTGCATCCATCTAGCATCTTCAAAAGGATAATTTTGAACTTAATAAGATACCGTCGGATAATCTTACCATGTCGTAGTACCTTGTCTTCATGCCGAAGGACAGCTTCGTGTTGTAGCACCTCTTCTTGGTCTTCAACTTCGGGAGGGTCTTCAATAATTGGTTCAGTTGGTGGCTCTCCTTTGTAGGGCTTAAGTAGGCTTACATGAAAGGCCTTGTGTATAAGCCAATGGTTGGGCAATTTGAGTTGATAAGCCGTGTCATTGATGGGCTTTAAGATTTGGAAAGGACCATAGTATCTTTTTGCTAGTTTAGCATAATACTTTTGATGGCCCGTAGGATTTTTGCCCGTTGTTTGCCTTAATCGAGCCTTAGGAAACTTGAGTAAGACCCAATCATTTTCTTTGAACATTAAAGCTCTTCTGTGCTTATCAGCAGCAGCTTTTTTCCTTTGTTGAGAGATGGATATAGCCTCCCTAATCTTTTGAAAAGATTCTTGTAGGTCACGGCTATACTCATCGCCGGCGAAGATCTTCCCATGTACTTTGAGTAGCAAGAGACTTTTAGGTCTTCCCTCAATGATCTCAAAAGGTGCTTTTCCCGTAGAAGTATGTACAATATTATTGTAAGCATACTCTACAAGAGGTAAGTACTTTCCCATTGTGAGCGTTGATCTACTTCGGTAACATACGTCTTGAGTAGATCGAGTATCCTAAGATTGGCTATCTCACTTTGGCCATCCGTTTGTGGGTGATAGGACGAAGAGAAATTCAATCTTGTTCCTAGATTTTCAAAGAGACCTTTCCAAAAAGTACTAGTCACTCTAGGATCTCTATCTGACACGATGGATGTGGGTAATCCATGGTGCTTGAAAATCTGAGATATGAAGAGAGTTGCCATTTGATGTGCCTTAATAGTCTTTTTGACAGGAATAAAATGTGCTTGCTTGCTAAACCTGTCGACTATTGTCCATATTCCTGTATTCCCATGGATAGATTTGGGTAATCCAAAGATAAAATCCATGGATATAATCTCCCATGGTGAATTTGGAATAGGCAATGGCTAGAGTAATCCAGGTTGCTTCCCTCTATCATACTTGGTCTTTTGGCATACTACACATTTTGATACATACTCTTGTATGTCCACTTTCATGGTAGGCCAATAGAAGTACATCTCTACTCCTCGGAGAGTAGGTTGAATACCTCTATGCCCCGCATATGGAGGAGCATGGGATTCATACATAACTTTCTCACAAAGGGAATGGGTAACAAATAGCCTATTTCTGTGGAGAAGATAACCATCCTGCAAGGTGAATGGTTCCTCTTTCTTCCCCAAAGCAAGGGCTGACATTATGTCTCTAAAGTCAGGGTCAGTAGCATACTCATCTATCATAGAGGATAGATCATTGTGAGTAGCTATAGACACCGCATTAACTTTTGGTCGTCGTAAAAGTGCATCGGCTACTTGATTGTGCTTACCAGCTATGTGAGCAATATGGAAATTAAATTGCGAAAGAAAATTTGCCCACCTCATTTGTTTGTCGGAAAGCTTGGTTTGCGTCATGAAATACTTGAGACTTTGGTGGTCGGTTCGTAGGATAAATGGAGTCCCCAATAGGTAGTGCTTCCATGTGTCTAGGGCATGTAGAATATCTAAAAGCTCTTTCTCATAAATGCCCAAGACTCGTTCATCAATATTGAGCCTTCGGCTCTCATATGCTATGGCATGCCCTTCTTGAAGCAAAAGTGCTCCTAGGCAATCACCAAAAGCATCACATTGGACCTCAAATGGCTTTGAGAGATCCGGAAGCACGAGGACTGGTTGGGAAGTAGGTTTCTCTTTGAGCTTTTTAAAAGCATTTTGCTCCTTAGCAGTCCATACAAACTTAACGTTCTTCTTAGTTAAGTCGTGTAGTGGTCCTGCTACTTGAGAGAATTTTGCTATGAAGCGTCTATAGTATGCGCACATACCAACAAAGCTTCTTAGCTCATGTAGATTTCTTGGGTTAGGCCATGCTTTTATTACCTCTAACTTTGATGGATCCATTTGGATACCATCTTTAGAGATAATATGACCTAGGTATTGAATCTCTTGAAGGAAGAATTCGCTTTTCTTTTGGTTGAGATAAAGCTTGTTCTCCCTCAATGCTTGAAAAATCACTTGGAGATGTTGCTTATGTTCCTCCAAAGACTTGGAGTAGATGACGATATCATCAAAGAACACTCCAGTGAATTTACGATATGGTCTAAAAATTTTCTCCATCAAACGATTGAACGTAGCTGGTGCATTAGTCAAGCCAAAAGGCATGACTAGATATTCATAAAGACCAAACGTTGTGCGAAACGCGGTCTTTAAGATATCTTCATCCACTATCCTTATTTGATGATAGCCACTCTTAAGGTCAATCCTACTGAAGTAGGTAGAGCCTTGTAGCTTATCAAATAGATCTTCTACCCGAGGTACGGGAAATCTGTTTTTGATAGTGATATGGTTTAGTGCTCGATAATCCACACACATACGGTATGTACCATCTTTCTTTTGCACTAAAAGGACTGGAGAACAAAAGGGAGAGGAACTAGGCCTCACCATCCCTTTGTCTACCAGTTCTTGTACTTGCCTCATGATCTCCTCTTGTTGAGCTTGTGAGACTCTATAAGGAGGCTTGTTAGGTGGTGTGCTTCCAAGAAGGAGCTCAATGCGATGGTCATCATCCCCTCGTTTTGGAGGTAATTCCATAGGGATATCATCGATGAACACATCTTGGAATCCTTTTAGAAAATTAGACAAGTCTAACTCTTCTTGATTCCCATTGTTTACATTTGATGAAACATTAGTATCTTTTAGAGACTCTTTGACAAAAATCATGTACGTAGAAATTGAGCTCTTCATTGACTTATCAAAAGCAAGAGGATTTACAAGTGGAATAGTGCGACCACGCTCACTAGCATCTATATACATGTTCTTTCCCCTGTAAGTGAAGTAGATTTTCCTTTCAGGGAACTTCATGTTGGCAGCCATGCGATCAAACCATGGCGCCCCTACGATAACATCCTCATGTTGGAGAGGAGAGATGAAGAAGTCTTCTTTGTCGACATAGCTTTGGACATGAAGCCTCAACTTCCCAATCAAGGGAGTAACGGAGGCTTTTTGTCCCTTGAAAGCTGCATCAGCCACTACTATATCTCCCATCTCAAACGCTTGAATGCCCAACTTGGTGTCCAACTCTATTGATATGAAGTTGAGAGTAGAGCCAGGGTCAAACAAGATAAAGGCATCGTGCTCTCTTACCTTTCCCCAAGCATAGGAAAGTGATGATCCTTTGCAATGAGCATCCTCTTTTGGAGCTTCTATGGTAGAAGCCCTAGGAGTCTCATTGCGAGCATTCTTCTTGGGGCAAGAACGACAGCCATGTCCTTGCTCCCCACACTTGAAACCCTTATGGTCCTCGCGAAAAGCTTCAAGCTCTTCAGGAGAGAGTTTTTTTTACCTTTGTAAACTCCCTGCTCCTTGGACCGATTGTTGTTGTTGTTGGAATTGGCTAGGGAAGTATTTTGAACATTGGTTTTTCCCTTTGCATCATTTTTATCTTTGTTTTCCATGGGCTTTACATTACGTCTAGCCCCTTGTTGGAAATTGATGCGTGAAGCAACCATGGTGTGATGGATTACTTCGGTAATAGTAGCAGGCCGTTGAGAGTTGATGTATTCGGCCATCTCTTCAGGTAATCCCGCACAGAATTATTGCCTTTGCTCGGCAAAATCTATCTTTTGAAAGAAAGTAGCCTTGAGATGTAAATCCCAAAACTTGTCTACATATTTGTGGATAGACTCATGGGAGCGGAGCTTCAAGCTACGCCATTCGGTAAGCACTTTGTCCTTTGCATTTCTTGCAAGGAATTGCTTCATGATGGAAACTCGTAGAGTTTTCCATGTCTTTGGGGCTTCACCATTTCCATGAAGGCTAGCCCACCATTGACGAGCTGATTTTTGGAAGTGCATAGCTACATGGCGTAGCTTGGAGGACTCTGTGAATCCCTCATCTCCAAAGGCCGCATCAAATTGTTGGATGAAGGCCAACACTTTGTCGGTAGCACCGAAGGTGCCATCATAGGTGAGAAAAGAGATACTCTTTCCTCACTCCTTGAACTTCTTTAGCTTTTGTGACCTTCGCCATGCAAGAAATGATTTGCGATGTCCTCCCCTCTTGTATTCTCTAGGAGAATAGCCATAACTTTCGTCAGCAAAGGAGGAAGGTGAAGAAGAAGGAGAAGAGGGTGACCTCTTCCTAGCCCTTTTCTTCCTTTGTTTCCTCTCTTGCCTTTTAGAGTGATGAGGAGAAGGACTATGTGTTGATTTTTTCCTCTTGGGAGGAATAGGCAATCGTCTAGACCGCCGTCTTCGTGGAGCCACATCTTCAGAGAAACTTAGACTTTCATTGCTTTCTTGCTCTTTGGATTCCTCCTCTCAGATGGGAGAGAGTCTTCTTTTGGGGGTCTCTTCAAGAGGCCTCCTAAGCTCTCTCTCCTCTTGGAGAGGAAGGGAAATTCCATAAGCACGAAGTTGTTGAGTAACTTCGGCTTGCAAAGCAGGGTTGCCCATAGCTTGCTGCAACCTAGTGACGAGATAATTCACAAACATGGGAGCATCATCATTAGCACCTTCATGTGCAAAATCAAAGTTATCAATGTTCATTCTACTCTCTTGATTATTGTCAGCCATGTTAACAAAATTTATGTATGTACTTAGTGTATGCTTTGGCAATTCAAAACCTTAGTTGCCACTCCTCTTAGCCTTTGAAAATCGGCTCTTAAGTATCTACACCCACGGCTCAAAGTGGTTAATTATAGAGAGTAGAGGAGTAGGTATAACATAGCAGAGTTGCCAAGGGTTAACTCCTTTCGGACTTCTTATGGCTCAATAATGGTAAAGCCATAGGCAAGTCTAGAAAGACTCCATTATTAAGTCCAAAGCTCCCGAGGTGTGCACCATCCCCCACATAGTGGGCTCAACAAAACCGATAATAGATCCCAGTTCCACTTACCCTATTATAATTAATAACATCAACCATTTATAGACTACTTAAGGACCTCTCTTCTTAAGCAAGAAAAGCGAAACCAAATGCTCTGATACCAATGTAATGGAATTCGCCTATTTAACTTGAGAGTAGTGGAAACTAATGAGAGTACTTTTGAGAAATAACTTTGTGAGCATAACGGGTGAACATATTTGAAGATGGCAACATAATCATAGCAATTAGTTAACTTGGCATGATCAATACTTTTGCAAGAGAGAGAATTTAGAGAACATGACAACAGTTGAGGACCGGATTTATGTGGAGCCGGTCCCCCCTCCAATAGGCATTTGTATTATGATTTCTCCCATTAAGAGAGACTTGTTACAATACAGTCTTTGTGTTCCTTGTGACCTAGGTGATGCAATGAATATGGAAAGCTTCACTTATCATACTCTTGTTGCTAGCATACGTAATAGCATAGTAATGAAGAAGAAGGAGATGGCAAGCTTAAGCATTGAAGCATGTTGAAGCATGGCTCTTGGTTGGATTTGCACTCCATAGCCAAGAGTGTTGGTGTAGGCTCTCAACCTCTACTTGCTTGGAGAGGGAGCTCTTGCACTTTGCATAGCACACAATGAGAGTTCTTGTGAGTGTGTGTGGGAGAGTATACCCCTCAAGCAAGCCCCCTCCTTGCTAGGTCGACCCCCCCTTCTAGCTCATAATTGAAGCTCATTGGCTCTTGCCATGCCTAGCCAATCACAAGCTTGGGCCATTTCTAGCATTAGGTGTAGGCTTGGGACAAGTGTCCCCCTTTCCCCTTTGAGAGAGCGGACTTGATAAATGCAAAAACAATTAGATAATTCAAGTAATTTATCATTGGACCCCTTTGAAGCTTAGCCAATAGGCTTCAAGCAACACATGAAGGTAACATGGGTAGGGACCTCACATGTGTACTTGCTGCCTCTTCAAGTTGGGGCTTCCCTTGTGTGTGAGTGTGTGTTCTCTATCTAATCCCTAGGAAAAGGGCTCGCCCCCCCTCTTGTAGGGATGGTTTTGACTTTAGGTGTTCAAGCATCTTACTCACCAAGCATGACAAAGCCCTTGAACTAGGGGGTATTCCCACAAGCATCTCAGGCAAGCATGTCAAGGCACCTCAAG
The DNA here is from genome assembly GCF_014529385.1 of Adiantum capillus-veneris. Taxonomy (NCBI): domain Eukaryota; kingdom Viridiplantae; phylum Streptophyta; class Polypodiopsida; order Polypodiales; family Pteridaceae; genus Adiantum; species Adiantum capillus-veneris. The sequence continues at coordinate 53,124,283 of NC_140953.1, read as the reverse complement.
CACCTTAATCAAGCGGCAAGTCAAGCACCTCAAGCATGGAGTAAGTCAAGCACCTCAAGCACCTCAAGCAGGACAAGCACCTCAAGCACGACAAGCACCTCAAGCAGGTCAAGCACCTCGAGCTTCGACCGAGTTCCCACCTCAAGCTCAACCCTAGCTTACCTAAGGTCAAAGGACTTTTACACATTATTGGAGGTCTTCAATGAAGCTAACCCTAAGGTCTTATGCTCCATTGGTTAGCCTTGCTTTTTGATAGACCATCTCCCATTTGGGCCTCTTTACCATTGGCCCGTGTTGAGATAGATCTATAAGCACATATCTATATCTTAACACTTGTTCCCGTTTATTCTCCCACATTAAGTGATCAATTTAATATGAGAAAATCATTTGGGTTGGTTAGATATTAGATTTTATGACATTAGCTCTCTCTTGAAATCATAGTCGTCCTTGACTATGAGGTAGAAGAGATAAAGCCTTAGTCATTAGTCAATCGTACTTAGCGGGTAGAGGGTCCCTTTTTTACCCTACGACATCTTTTCAAGATGGATGACTAATCCATTTGGAGCTTGTGAGACATAGCTGCCGCAAGCATGTCTGCTCTTTAGTCCATTTCATTCTCCCAAAGTAGAGTGACAAATTCTACTTGGTGTTTGAGAGACGTCGTCATCACAAACATGATTCTAAGCATGCATACTAGTTAAATTTGTGCACAAGTAAAAAGAGAACTAGTCTTATAAGACAAAAACATGAGTCGTTTAAAAGAAATTTGTACATTTGCTTACTCTAATGTAGCATTGTAAGCATTGACAAGGTTCATACTATCCTTAAGGTGTACTCCTTGCATCCATCTAGTGATAGCTGTTTTTCGGCTCTCCGTAATTGCCATAGTAAGCTACCTCACCCTACCAAATTCACCCAAACACGATGGCTATCCCTACCATTTCGCTGTACATAGGCGTGTGTGAGTTACGGGACTTTTTCCATATCGCCTTCAAAACCCTCAGCTAGCTAGTCACTGGGCTAGTTGAACCAAAAAAATAAATAAAATCAAAAAAATAAAATATATTATGGCCCATTTGGGTGTAAATATTGCATTATATATATGGCTTAAATATAGGGATTTTTATAATTATTCTGGTATTTTATTTAAATATTTATACTTATGTGTGTGTTTTATTAAACCTATCTACACCTTCTTTCATCCTCTTACACGATAAGTATTTTGCCAATGTGTACATACTCTAACCTTATATTTTTTCGTTTATACAAATCACCGCCACATTTTCACCCTCACCCTCGTGAAAACAAAAATTGATTTCTACTCTCTTAGTTACGTTTATTATATTATTTACTTGCATACCTTTTCCTCTTTCACCCAAAATAATACAAAGAGGGACCATATCATATGATTCCAATATCTTTCCATATCCATAATTCCTCCATATTTTTATTATTATTTTTACTCATTATTCTAACACCATGTGCTCATTGAGCTAAAGTCCATGAATAGTCTATACACTAGTCCCACCATGTATATATTTCTTTATTCACCAATAATACTCCTCCATGCATGGGTCAAGAGCAACTTGGATGCTTTGTATTATGATATGACAAAGGAGGGGTCACTCTTGGATGCATTGTACAAATTCAACAAAGGAGGGGGCCACTGAAGACTTTTTGTGAAGAAACAACAGGTCTTTTTGTGGGATTTTTAATATCCATCTCCGCTCTGAATTTGGAGTGGTGGTCAAAAGAGAAAATGTAGCCCACGCTCTGAATAATAACCTCAATTTTTTTCATGATTTTTTGAGATACCAGCGGGTAGATATGATTTTTTGAGTGGACCCAAGTCTGCCCACTTTTCTCACAATTAGCCCATAGTCTTCTCTCACCTCTTTCCACACTTCTACACACACACACACACACACACACACACATTCCTCTCAAACCTGCACCTTCAATGGTTTCTCTCACCTTCTTCACCATTAACCTCCCCTCTTACTCCCATAGCTCTCATATGAGCTCTCCATGTACATACACCATCTCTATGCCTCTCTCTATTATCTCCAAAGTACAATCCCATCTTAACCCTTATATATATACATAACTTCAACATGTGTACCATGCTTAACCTCTGCAAATCAAGAGATCTCATCAACGGAATTACCATTTTCATCACGATAATCAACCTTGGTGGCGGTGGCGTAAAGAAGGGAAAACGAAGAAGAAGATCGATAGTCATTTTGAGAACCTACACAAGTAAATCCAAAACTTCTTCAAGCTTCACCATCACAAGGATTTTCTCACTTCATTCAACCATCTTACTTCATCCATCCACCCCATTCTACCCATTGTAAATATATCATTAACTTTCTAGTGATTACTAACACTAACCACTAACATACTAACACAAAATAGCCATTGACCTAACCATAAAAGACACCTCACCTCAAGACATGTGTATAGTAACTCTCTCTCTCTCTCTCTCTCTCTCTCTCTCTCTCTCTCTCTCTCTCCTTACTTACTTTCACCTTATTCACCATCAATAATGCTCTCTTTTGAGCCCACATCCATGACTCAAGCAGACAAAGAAGGCCCGCAATGTTTTGATATTCAAAAAAATCATAATCCTGATTTGTTAGCTTGTAAATTAGGATTTCTAATAATCTTAATGAGGGGTCTCCAACCTATAAATAGGCCCCTCTCCTTCTTGTAAAACAACCTCCAACATCTCACATAGCACCCCAACACTCTATGCGTGAGGAGAGACTTAGGTGTAGCAACCACTTGTGAGCTTCACTCTTGGTGTGAGAGAAGCCTTCAAGCTACACATTGCAAGTGAGAGAGCAATAAATTGAGGTTTGGTGCATCAAAGGCGTGATTCGACGTTCAAATCTTCGTCCTTCCATTTGTGCAATACGGTTTGGTGAATTCAAGGTGACTTGTGTATTTTGAGTTTTTATCGGTTGATCTTGATTTTAGAAAGTGTTTTAGTTTGTTTTTCATTGCCAGTTTTGTGTCCATTGTAAGAGGGTATTGTGGTGAGAGGTCTCCCACACCCTAAGACAGTGTGTGTGTGTTGGCAATGTTTAGCAATCACTAAGCATAGAGTGATTTTTTGTACAAGTTCTACGATAGCATCATAACGAACCATCTCCATTTGCAAGTCACAAATAAGGTATTACACAAGATCCTTTTCTCTCTCTCTTCCCTTTGCTCTAGCTCTCTCTGGTCCATTTTGTGTGTGTCTTGGTGTGAGGTTTCTTGTGTGTGTTGTGTGGTGCATCTTCTTGGTTATACCAAAATCTCTCTTGCGTCCTAGTTCGCATACCATAACTAAGTGGTGCCCCTATCTTGTTTGGGTTTGGCTGTGGTTTTAATGTTTTGTTGTGCTTGTGGTTGCCCCAGCCCCAGTTGAGCAGCACGGGAGCCTTGAGGGTTGTTTAGAGGTCGCCTCTCTTGTTGCCCGCCCCGGACCGCCTCAATTTTGGTGCCCCCACGGAGGAGAGATTGTGTGCTTATTGTTGTTGTATTGCATGAATGCTTGAATTTCAGCATAATCAAGTAGATTATATGAATCATGAAAACATGTATGACCGAGTTTAATTTCAAGGAAACAAAAATTGATCGAGAATATGGTTCGGATTATGTATAACATAAGAAAGGAAAAAAACATTTTCACATAAGAATCCAGAATTCATGCTGAAAGACCTTTCAAAACTTTGTGTAGTTAGTTGATGATTGTTTGGAACTAATCTTTGTGTGGTTTTAGCATTGAGAGACTATGACATGATCTACCTTTGATGATATCCCAATCTTCCTCCGAAATCTAGAACAAGATGTTGATGATTTTCTTGCTGATTTTAGAATGGTTTGTCATATCCTTGGTAAAAGGGATGACATTGAAAAAGGGGATTTTCTATTGCTATGCCTTAGAGGTAACGTTGAGCAATGGTTTTGGAGTATGTCTTCTCAGATTGAAGATGGATATATCCAAATTTCCAAAGCTTTGAAGGCCAGATTCTCTAAAGTTCCAACAATGGAGAAAGCATGGGCTTAACTACGGAGACTTCAACAACATGGTGAAGACTACTATGCTTATGAGGATATTTTTTCTCGTCAATGGGAAGGATGTGGATTTAGTTCTACATTTCCAGATTATGTAAAAATGGATCAATTTATTTCGGGTTTGTCTCCTTTCCTAAAGACTAAGGTTACTTGTAGTGGACCCTCTACCTTTGAAGAAGCGGTCACTATTGCTCGAAGGAAGTTTCACAAGTACTCTACATCAAAAATGGTTTCCATCATGCTGGAAGAACCAACCATCATGAAAGTGTTTCTATCAAGGAGTCATCTCCTTTGCCATACTTGTCTCCTTCTACTCCGACAAATGTTGAAGAAGTTACTTACATGCCAACTGATTATTCAAGTGCTAAAGTGTGTGGCCAAGATTCAAATGTGGAATCTCTTTCTTCTACCTTTATCACAAGCATGCAAAAATCGACACAAGATATCTCAAATGGCATTGATGATTCAATAATGGATACATCCAACCTTTTGGCAGAGGATCAATTTCTAGTCCGAGCAGACGAAGCTTTTGTGCAACATGACTCTATGGAGAATGAATACCTTGAAGGTAACCTTGATCTTATGGAATGTTCTGAGAGTGTATCTTGTCTAAAAGAAGAGAGTGAAGAAGAAGATGAAATCATAGGTGGAGAGATCATATACCACATTGATCATAAAGAGATGATTGTGTACATGGAATGCCAACTCCAAAACAAAGTAGAAGAGTGTGAGTTGAATCCATGTGAGGATAATCTTGAAGAAGTGTTTGAGGATGTTGAAAAGCATTGGTATGACCCATGTATGTTAAGCATGGAGGAACCTATCATGCAAGAAGCCAAAGTTTTCACAAAATCAAACAGTAATCCATCAACCTTTGAGGTGGTACGATGTGAGGAGTTACAACCTTGCCAAAGGGGGGGCTTAGAAGGGGATGAAGAACATGGGAGAGTAGTAAAAGATAAAATCATAAAAGGAAACTATCATAAGGGTATCATTCTCTCCAATGGTGTTTTAGTGGGTGGTTCTTCATTCATGGGACAATCTCTTAGCAAGGAAATCCAAGCTTTTGAAGCCCCAATCATCTTCATATTGGGTTTCACCTCTTCAAGGTCAACTTCTCCTCTCTTCACATATACCTTTCATCGGGGACACCATACCTTCTTAAGTGGAAGAGGACATGAATACTTGGTGATGAATGGATGTTTCCAAATCTTCTTCATTTGGTTCTTTGGTGTATGGAGGTCGCACATTGTGATGCTTCTGGTCTTCATCATAGATGAAAAACTTGTTGATTGCTACATGTGGATATTTCATCAATCAGTACCAAAATCTATTCTCTTCCAATGTGTTGGAGGCAATAGAAACCTTCCTCTGTTATCTACCTATGTGGTAAACTATTTGCAATACCTTCCAATAACAGCTGGAAGCATGGATCAAGCTTTCCTAAATCATGAAGGCCATATAGTTTTTGACTTGGTGAGCCAACCCAGGTTGAATGAATTTTATGAGCTACAGTTCAAGAATTCGCTCATACAAGCTCTTGAAGATCGTAGTAGATACATCAACTTTATACAGGAGGAAGAGCAACCAATCTTTTATATCACATTCATAGTGATAGATGCAATGATGGACAACAGTAAAATCTATAAGTTTCTTCAATCAAATCAGTAAGTGATTCCATATCATACATCTCGCTTTGGGAAAGATATTTCAAGATCTTTGATCCTGCGGGGTGCTTATGGAAACTTTCTCAATGGAGGAGGTTTACTCAGTCACTTCACTACATCCTACTATTGGCTGTGAGGGGCTAATGATAGCCGTTTTTTGGCTCTACGTAATTGCCATAATAAGCTAACTCACCCTACCAAATTCACCCTAACACTATGGCTATCCCTACCATTTCACTGTACATAGGCGTGTGTGAGTTACGGGACTTTTTCCATATCTCTTTAAAAACCCTCAGCTAGCTAGTCACTGGGCTAGTTGAGCCAAAAAAATAAATAAAATCAAAAAAATAAAATATATTATGGTCCATTTGTGTGTAAATATTGAATTATATATATGGCCTAAATATAGGGATTTTTATAATTATTCTGGTATTTTATTTAAATACTTATACTTATGTGTGTGTTTTATTAAACCTATGTACACCTTCTTTCATCCTCTTACACCATAAGTATTTTGCCAATGTGTACATACTCTAACCTTATATTTTTTCTTTTATACAAATCACCCCCACATTTTCACCCTCACCCTCGTGAAAACAAAAATTGATTTCTACTCTCTTAGTTACGTTTATTATATTATTTACTTGCATACCTTTTCCTCTTTCACCCAAAATAATACAAAGAGGGACCATATCATATGATTCCAATATCTTTCCATATCCATAACTCCTCCATATTTTTATTATTATTTTTACTCATTATTCTAACACCATGTGCTCATTGAGCTAAAGTAAATGAATAGTCCATACACTAGTCCCACCATGTATATATTTCTTTATTCACCAATAATACTCCTCCATGCATGGGTCAAGAGCAACTTGGATGCTTTGTATTATGATATAACAAAGGAGGGGCTCACTCTTGGATGCATTGTACAAATTCAACAAAGGAGGGGGCCACTGAAGACTTTTTGTGATTAAAAAAATAGGTCTTTTGGTGGGATTTTTAATATCCATCTCCACTACAAAGTTGGAGTGGTGGTCAAAAGAGAAAATGTAGCCCATGCTCTGAATAATCACCTCAATTTTTTTCATGATTTTTGGAGCTACCAGCGGTGAGCTATGATTTTTGGAGTGGACCCCAGTCTGCCCACTTTTCTCACAAGTAGCCCATAGTCTTCTCTCACCTCTTTCCACACTTCTACACACACACACACACACATTCCTCTCAAACCTGCACCTTCAATGGTTTCTCTCACCTTCTTCACCATTAACCTCCCCTCTTACTCCCATAGCTCTCATATGAGCTCTCCATGTATATACACCATCTCTATGCCTCTCTCTATTATCTCCAAAGTACAATTCCATCTTAACCCTTATATATATACATAAATTCAGCATTTTTACCATGCTTAACCTCTGCAAATCAAGAGATCTCATCAACGGAATTACCATTTTCATCAGGATAATCAACCTTGGCAGCGGTGGCGTAAAGAAGGGAAGACGAAGAAGAAGATCGATAGTCATTTTGAGAACCTACACAAGTAAGTCCAAAACTTCTTCAAGCTTCACCATCACAAGGATTTTCTCACTTCATTCAACCATCTTACTTCATCCATCCACCCCATTCTACCCATTGTAAATATATCATTAACTTTCTAGTGATTACTAACACTAACCACTAACATACTAACACAAAATAGCCATTGACCTAACCATAAAAGACACCTCACCTCAAGACATGTGTATAGTAACTCTCTCTCTCTCTCTCTTTCTCTCTCTCTCTCTCTCTCTCTCTCTCTCCTTACTTACTTTCACCTTATTCACCATCAATAATGCTCTCTTTTGAGCCCACATCCATGACTCAAGCAGACAAAGAAGGCCCGCAATGTTTTGATATTCAAAAAAATCATAATCCTGATTTGTTAGCTTGTAAATTAGGATTTCTAATAATCTTAATGAGGGGTCTCCAACCTATAAATAGGCCCCTCTCCTTCTTGTAAAATAACCTCCAACATCTCACATAGCACCCCAACACTCTATGCGTGAGGAGAGACTTAGGTGTAGCAACCACTTGTGAGCTTCACTCTTGGTGTGAGAGAAGCCTTCAAGCTACACATTGCAAGTGAGAGAGCGTGAGTTCCACAAATCTCAAAACCACTATTGTGTATGCTCCTTCATTATCAATAAATTGAGGTTTGGTGCATCAAAGGCGCGATTCGACGTTCAAATCTTCGTCCTTCCATTTGTGCAATACGGTTTGGTGAATTCAAGGCAACTTGTGTATTTTGAGTTTTTATCGGTTGATCTTGATTTTAGAAAGTGTTTTAGTGTGTTTTTCATTGCCAGTTTTGTGTCCATTGTAAGAGGGTATTGTGGTGAGAGGTCTCCTACACCCTAAGACAGTGTGTGTGTGTGTTGGCAATGTTTAGCAATCACTAAGCATAGAGTGATTTTTTGTATAAGTTCTACGATAGCATTGAGGCGGTCCGGGGCGGGCAACAAGAAGAGTGGCCTCTAGACACCCTTCAAGGCTCCCGTGCTGCTCAATGGGGCTGGGGCACAACACAACACAAACCAAAACAACAAACCCACCGCCAAATCCCAACTACACAAGGGGCACCACCTAGTTTAAGAGCGAACTAGGACGCAAAAGAGGAGAATCGTTAGAGCAACCCACAAACAAGCAAGGAATTTACACTAACCCTAACACCAATGGAATACTCTCACACACTAAAACACGAGAGAGAGAGAGAGAGAGAGAGAGAGAGAGAGAGAGAGAGAGAGAGAGAGAGAGATAGTGCTCGGGCTGCTTTGAAACGTATCGGCAATGATCAAGCAAACACAACTATATATTTAAGAAAGAGAGAGAAAGGGGGAGGGGGTGCTTGTTGCATTAATACCTTCTTACAAATCTGTCATGACAAATCAAAGTGAGATTAGTACTTGTTCAACATAGCTTGCGTAAATTTCACCACAACACATCACAAGAAAAGCCACCCCAATCACTGTCTTAAGGCCAGGGGAGTCCTCTCCACCCTGTCGCCCTCTTACAGTATGTGGGATTTATGGCTAGATTGATGATAACACCAAAGACAAGCTATCAAGAACTTAACAAAAAAAAACACCAAGACACTTACACATCATTGTTGTCCATTACTTCACGTTGGAAGGGAGACAAATTATCCAAGCTTAGTCCAAATCCACCCTCCTTGATTCAGCGAATGTTGGGCTTACACTAGTAGGAGAAATGATAGATTTCCTACTCTCAATTGAATGATCACTCTCTCTCTTACAATGGCATAGATTTCCCTTGCAATCCCCTATTACAACACATGCACATGCATAAGACAATGAGCTTCCACTAAAGAGCTCCTTCTAGAGAGGTTGAGCTTGGCTTCTCAAGCTATAGCATAGTGCTCTTGCTTATGGCTCCCCCCCTTTTATGCTAGCTACACCCTCCTTTTATAGCAATTTTGAAGGCTAGGGTTACTCCTCTAACCATGGTTGGGTTAGATTTTCAGCAATTTATCTAATTTCTTTTGCTTGGAATTATCAAGAAGTTGGTGGGGAAAGAGAGAGGAGAGAAATGGAGGTGATAGGACTTTTCATAGTGGGTTAGTGTTAGTAGAGTTAGTATTAATTTACAAATGGAATTTGATATTTACAATGGGAGTATCCATGTAGGATACAAATAGGAAAGAAAAACTCTTAAGAGGTAAGAAAAGGTGGATTTCTTACAAGGTTGATGCTCCAAGTGTCTTGAGTAGGGCCAATTTTGACGCTTGTTGACGGTCCACTAGCTTTGACGGTACATTTTTTCTCCACTCTTGACCTTCCTTGAGAGACAAGGTAATTGAAGCTGAGTAATCAACCACCATGATGCTGTCTTTTAAGAGAAGAGGCTGAATTTTGTGGTTTTTTGATAGATATGGGTAATTTGGAGGAGGAAAAATGAGACTAGGTGGTCAATTTTGGAATGGAATTGTGTGTGGGAGGTATGAGTTCACCATGGTTTCTCTTATTCTTCAAAGTTGAGGAGAAGGTGAGTAGTGTGCAGAGAGGAGTGGTGAGAGAGATGGGGATGATGAGTGGAGAAGTGTGTGTGAAAGAGGAAAATGATAAAGTGGAAGAGAGAGTGTGGCTGCATAGCATGGGAAAACTGGGTTCCACTAAAAAAATCATAGCTCACAGCTGGTAGCTCCAAAAATCATGAAAAAATTTGGGGTGATTATTCAGAGCATGGGCTACATTTTCTCTTTTGACCACCGCTCCAAATTCAGAGTGGAGATAGGTACCAAAATTCTCACCAAAAAGCCTGTTTTTCATGCCTGCAAAAGTCTTTTAGTGGTCCCCTCCTTTGTTGAATTTGTACAATGCATCCAAGAGTGAGCCCCTCCTTTGTCATATTATAATACAAAGCATTCAAGTTTCCCTTGACGCATGCATGGAGGAGGATTATTGGTGAAATAAGAAATATATACATGGTGGGACTAGTGTATGGACTATTCATGGACTTTAGCTCAATTAGCACATGGTGTTAGAATAATGAGTAAAAATAATAATAAAAATATGGAGGAGATATGGATATGGAAAGATATTGGAATCATATGATATGGTCCCTCCTTGAATTATTTTTGGTGAAAGAGGAAAATGTATGCAAGTAAATAATATAATAAAAGTAACCAATGAGTAGAAATCAATTTTTTGTTTTCACGAGGGTGAGGGTGAAAATGTGGGAGTGATTTGTATAAAGGAAAAATATGAGGTTAGAGTATGTACATATTGGCAAAAAAATAAATAAATATATATATATATATAATTATGGTGTAAGAGGATGAAAGAAGGTGTACATAGGTTTAATAAAACACACACCTAAGTAGAAATATTTAAATAAAATACCAAAATAATTATAAAAAATCCCTATATTTAGGCCATATATACAATGAAATATTTACACACAAAGAGGCCATAATATACTTTTATTTTTTTATTTATTATTATTATTATTATTTTATTTTATTTTAGCTCACCTAGCCCAGTGACTAGCTAGCTGAGGGTTTTTAAGAAGATATGGGAAAAGTCCCGTGACTCACGCACGCCTATGTACAGTGAAATGGTAGGGATAGCCACAGTGTTTGGGTGATTTTGGTAGGGTGAGGTAACTCACTGTGGCAATTACAAAGAGCCGAAAAAACGGCTATCATTAGCCCTCCCCCTGGATGATGGTATATTCATGTACCATCATAGAGCATCTTTTCCAAAGAGAGTGCTTCAGAGTCCTTGACGAGATCTTCATTGTTTGGCCCCTCAGAATTTTGGCTGGAGTTACACTCATGCTTCATGTATCAATACTTACATGAGACAGCGGCCTTTGGACAGATCTTTGGTAGATCCTTTGGTAGAAGGCGACTCAAATAGGGCTTCAAGCGATACCCGTTTACCTTCCTGGAGAGCTCTTTACCATTCAAGTCCATAAGCTGATAGTAGCTAGAATTGAAAGCCTTCTTGACTATGTATGGCCCTTGCCATCTAGTTTCAAACTTGGCATCAAAACGATTGTCAAGTCGATTGTCATACCTTAGCACAAGCTCTCCTTCCTTGATGCCTTTGTCCTTCAGTTTCTTGTCGTGCGTTTCTTTCGCTTGTGTGGCTTTCCTCTTGTAGCACTCGTATGCTGCTTCTCTTTTCCACTCAAGCTCCACTAACGTAAGAAGTCGATTCATCCATACCTCTTGATCATCTTGTGCTGATTTGCCATGAAGTCGCATTGTTGGAATGTTTAGCTCAATTGGCTGTAAAGCCTCTTGACCATAGACCAAGTGAAATGGTGTGAACTCTGTGGCTTCCCTATATGTGGCTCGATACGCCCACAAGGCACCATCCAAGAAGTCATCCCATAATTTTGTCTTGTTTTGCACCATCTTTCTAATGATTCCTGCAATGACACCATTAGCCTTCTCCACCAAACCATTTGACTGTGGGTAGTATGGTGTGCTATGACGATGTAGAATGTGAAGCTCTTCACAAACTTCTGTGAGCAATACTTTTCTAAACCCTGGACCATTATCAGAAACAATCTCCAAAGGTGTGCCAAATCTACAACAAATGTGAGTGTAGACGAATTTGCTCACTGTCTTCTCATTTACCTTTGCCACACTTTGTGCTTCCACCCACCTAGTCATATAGTCTACAGCCACTAGAATGTAGAGTTTACCATTTTTTGTCCTAGGCAGAGGACCCATAGCATCAATGCCCCACTTTTCAAAGGGTCCATTTGCAAGCACTATTTGCCTCGGGCCATGCACCAACCTTCTATTTCCATTTATCTGACAAGTGTGACAGCTTTTACACCAATGTTGAACATCCACATGCAAACTTGGCCAAACATACCCCGAAAGCAAAATCTTCTTCACAGTTAATTCTTGGGCAAAATGACCTCCACATGCCTCTTCATGCAAACCTTTTAGAATGGCTGGAATTTCCTTGATAGTTGGTACTCGTCTGCACACTTGATCCTTCCCTCTTTGATAGAGGGAGCCTTCTAGGAAGAGATATACGCTTGCCTTCTTCATGAGTCTCCTCTTCTGAGCTTTTGTGAAGTCTGGTGGAAACTCACCCTCCAAAATGTAGCCAATGATGGGAGCCAATGACTCCAATCCCTGGTACCTCGGTTGCTTCACAGCAGCCGCCACCATGATGACCTGCACTTCTTTCTTTACACATGCAACGGCTTGTTGTGCAAGTAAATCAGCATCTTCATTCTGTTTCCTAGGAATATGATATAGTTGCACTTCTTCAAATTGATTAAACAATCTACGAATGGCATGAACTTTTGTCCGTAAGCTCTCATTCTTGCATGCCCAAATGCCTAAAATCTGTTTAACAATGAGAAGTGCATCTCCCTTTACCATGAGGCGTTGTATCCCTTGGCCAATGCACATCTTCAAACCATGAAGTAGAGTGTCATATTCTGCTTCATTGTTGCTAGCTGAACTTGGTAGATTGAACTTCTCTTTCATGACCACCTCTCCACTTGGGTTGAGCAACACTAGCCCTCCCCCTGCTTTTCCTGTGGCTCGACGAAAAGCTCCATCAAAGAACAAAGTAAAAGCATTAGGAATACTTTTTGGTTGTGGCAATGGTAGGGTCTTTACTTCAGGCACCTTAATCTCCTTTTCGTGCACCCTATAAGTGAGAATCCCTGCCAATTGTGCACGCACACTATCTTCTACCTTGAAAGAGTATTGAAACTCTTGCAACTCCATAACCCACTTTGAGATCCTAGTACTAAGATTCATTTGAGATGACACCCAAGGGAACAAATTTTCTGCAGTGAGAATTACAAAAGGTTTTGGTAGCAGGTAGGATCTAAACTTTCTCACTGCAAACATGAGAGAAAGCATCATGAGTTCTGCTTCTGTGTAGTCTCTCTCCGAAGCATTCATGACCCTACTAGCAAAGTAGATGGGTCGCATCCTTGTACTGTGGGGATCTTGTTGTAGCAACACAGCACCAATTGTCTCTTTCCCAGCACTAGAGCTAACAAAGAATGTGTACTCCCAACAAGGAGGCATGAGTGTTGGTAGCTCTGACAAAATGACTTTAATGTTACAAAAGTACTCTTCAAGCTCATCAGACCATGCAAATTCTACTTGTTGTGTCAACTTTTGCAAAGGGTGAAGTAACTCAGAGGCTAAGTGAATGAATCGTGACATATACTTCACCTTTTGAATGAATGAGATGACCTCCTTAAGACTCTTGGGTGATGGTAGCTCAATAAGAGCCTTTGCCTTCGAAGGATCCACTTCAATGCCTTTGTAAGAAACTTTATGACCAAGCAAGATTACTTCATCCTCACCTATATGGCACTTGTCGGGGTTGAGTTGACCTCCCATGTCGTAGAGCTTCTTTAAACCTTCTTCTACCCTTTGTAGATGCAATGATTTTGAGCTATAAATACAGAAATCATCAATGAACACCCTAATTGACTTTCCAAAGAATGCTTGAAACACCATATTCATGAAACGTTGGAATGTTGCAGGAGCATTTGTCAGACCAAATGGCATGACTCTAAAAGCATAACAACCCCAAGGAGTGATAAAGGTTGTTTTCAATTGATCCTCCAGTGCAATCCCTATTTGAAAGTAACCTGAGTAACCATCGCACACAGTGCACTTCTCATGACCAGCTACCTCATTTAGTATCTCATCCTGAAATGGGAGGGGAAAGTGATCTCTCTTTGTTGCCTCATTGAGGGGACGGTAATCCACACACACCCTCCACTTTCCGTTCTTCTTAGGAGTGACAACAACAGGAGAGACCCACTCTGAATTCTCCACTGGATAAATGAACCCTGCTGCTAGAAGCTTTCTTACCTCCTTGAGTAAAGCCTGCTCCTTGATGACTCCTAGCCTTCGTAGCTTCTGAGCCTTAGGTGTGGCCTCTGGATTCAACTCAATTTTGTGTTGAACAGCATCTACTCCACGCACATCGGTGTAGTCTTTAGCAAAAAGCCTAGGAAACTTCCTTAGCACACATTTGAACTCCTCTCTTTCATCCTTTGTAAGTGTTGTTGATAGCATACCTTCCAGCATCCCTTCATCTTGATCACCTTCGTTCTCTTGAGGACCTACCTCCTCCAAGCCTTGACAAGAGATCTCTTGGTTGCTTGGCTTAAACCTTACCCCCATGACTTCGATGGAAGACTCCTCTTCAGTAATGCTGCCGCTACTTTCTTCTTCTGAAGTGCTATCGGTCCAACCTTCTTCCGTCTCACTTTGAGATGATTCTTCATGGAGCTCCTCTTGGCGTTGCTCCTTCATGTCAAAGACAACCTTCTTGTGATTGTCATTCCTGCAAATTAGCTTTCCACTCTCCCAATCCTGCAAAGCTCGCATTTTCATTAGCCATGGTCTTCCTAGGATAAATGGGTAACCATTTCCCTTGGTAGACATGACATAGAAATCCACTGCCTTCTTAATGCCAAAGGCCTCCACAAAAACATTTTTACAAATGCCTACGCACCTAGCCTTGCTATTGTTTGCCATCTTGACCCTAATTTCAGGTGTCTCATGGATGTGCATGCCTAGTTTTTGCATGAGTCCCTCTGTCATGATGCAAATTTGTGCACCCCCATCCACTAGACCTTTCCTAACCAATCTCCCTTTGATGTAACAGTCTAGCACCGGTGTAATGTCCTCATTCATTTCAGCTTGTGCAATTTTTACAACAGGCACACTCTCTTTTACCTTTCTCCTAGTGCTAACTACCCTTGTTAAATCCCTCCTAACTTGTGGACATAATGCAAGAAATTGAGGCCATGAAATATCAGGACCCTTACCTCTCATGTCTTCCAACAAGTTGTACGGAGCCATACCATGTCCAAGAGGGAAGTCTTGGAGGTTGATACGACGTTGAGTCCTCTTGGTTTCCTTGGTTCCCTTTGCCTTCTTGCCTTGTCCATGGTCACTCTGTGATGTGACTTCTTCTTTCTCTTTACCTTTTCCTCGGCCACGCTTAATTCCATTGGCTTCCATGTCAACCTCATTTGAATTTGTCACCTCTACCACATGCACATTTGGATCTGGCAAAGGTGGAACTCCTTCTACCCCTTGTGGAGGTGGTCTTGGTCCATTTGGCCTTTGTAGAAGCCTTGGTTGTTGACCAGTTCCTTCACCTGCATTCATCACTGGGTAATTCAAGTTAGGCCTCCCTGGCTCCCCACGGGGCCAAGGACAATTATACATCCCATGTCCAGACTCTCCGCAATTCCAACATTGCAAGACTCTCCTAGGTCGTGGATCTCGCTCTTCAGACTTCTTTGCTTGTCCCTTTGGACCTACAGCTTGAGCAAGGTGAATTGACAGGCTGCTTAAAGATTCGTTTAACTTCGCAATTACTTCCGCCGTTACCTCAGGAAGCTCCCTCGATGTTGATGCTTGTGACTTACCTTTGGGTCTAAGACCTTCTATTGGAACCTCTCCCCTTAAGCACTTGAGTTTCCTATACTTCTCAGCAGCCCTAGTTTCAGCTGCATCAAAAGTAGCAGGTGCACCCGCCTCAACTTTTACCTTAAGGTCAGGAAAGAGTCCGGCTATGAACCTCTCCTTCTTTAAAAATTCTGCACCATCACCAGGGTTAGCAACATTTCGTATCCATAGAGCCCAAAGACGTAGAAACTCTTGCTTGTACAAGTAGTAGTCATCTAAGTCTTTTTGCTTATGAGAAACAATGTCTTGCCATAGTTTCTGAGTGTTTTGGGGATCAAAGAAGTATCTCTTAAAACGATTTAAAACTTCTGTGTAATTCCCCTTAACTTCCTCAGGCAAAGAGTCAAACCAAGTACTAGCATCTTTCCTAAGGACCACCTCAAACATTTCTACACGTTCTTGATCGGTTACTATCCTCTTGATACGGCAAGACATCTTGAAATTTGCTAAAAATAATTCTGCATCCTCTCCAGGCTCTCCAAAGAAAAGAGGATATCCAGACATTTGGCGTTGGCTCTCCATTATTATGAAAGATTACAACACGAGTTACAATAAGGGATACAATAGAGATCTAGAACCACTCGCCTGCAAATGAAGAAGTGAGAAAATACCACTCTAGGTTTTCTTCTTCAGCTATCCAAGCTTCAATAAGGTCTCGATTTGTTTGATCAAAACAAAAGGGTAGACTATTGATGAGCTCTAAGAAGGGTTGAAATTCTTCAAAGCTAAGGCGATAAACAGAAATCTCTAGAACTTCATTTTTTGGATCCAAAAGAGCAACCACGTCCCAAGTGATAAATTGCACTTGCTCTACAATTCCCAATGCACAAGCGGTTTGTATAAAAACTAGATAACACCATATTAGGAAATTTGGGAGTTTCCTAATTACCACTTTCAAAACAAGCTTAAGATTTGACCACATGGACAAATCTTAGCCAAAGTTTTGAGAGCATGGCTCAGAAGAGCTTTTCAAGTACTACCTTGTGGAAGCCTTTGGCGTTAAAAAATAGTTTTAGATTTGTCCATATGGACAAATCTTCAAGAAATTGGTGATTCCCACATTGGCTCTGAAGTCTCAAACTCTCTAATATGGTGTTAGATCTTCATGCTCGTCGAAGGCCGTGAGAAAGTAGCAATTGACTAGGAGCTCCTTTCCTTCGAGTTCCACACAGTCGGAGTGAGGCAACCTTCTCACAATTTCATAAAGAACATCCTCATCAAGTCCAATCAAGTTTGCAAGATTTAAAGACTCCACTTGTGCTACAAAATTCCTGGACAAAAACTCCTTAGGATTATGGTTAAATCATTCAAAAGCATAAAGAGATTTACAATGTCTCTATGAACAAAGTGTCATAGAAAGTAGAGAAGGATGAGAATTTATACAAATTTGCAATCTTCTCTATGCTCTCTTTATTAAGACAAGCTCTGAATAGCTCCCTATCTCCTTTGTTGAAAGCGAAAGGAAGACTATTAATAAGACGCAAATGAGGGAAAAATTCACCAAATGTGAGTCTATGAAGCATGAACTCTGGCCGCAAGTTTCCTAAAGAGTCTTCCTCAATGGTGAAATGCACTCGCCAAACGCCAAATTTCACTCTATTTACCAATCTTAGGGCACACACTAGTTGGATGAATGCGCGGTCTTCCTTAGTGCCCAACAACAAGAGGAAAATGGAATCCACGCGTAGGACCTTCCGTCTTAACTTCACCACCCTCTTGTTATGAGGGAGACGCCTTACTACTTGCTCTTGCAACTCAATTGGTAATAGAGCTAGATCTCTAAGGATTGAACTTTCACTGCACACACATTCCCAGTTAGAATAAATGATCGTTTTTTTGTTTCTTGTAACAACTTGGACAAAGAAAAAACAAACATACACACTACTTTGCCGGGCTGCACTTCATTTTAAAATAAAATGAACACATGTACATCAAAAGAAGTGTGGTAGTTGATGAGAGGTAGAATGACAGGGTTTGGTGATGCAAGAATTTCTCCTGCTCTTTGGGCACCAAACATGAACACCATTCGTTGTTGAAAATGGATCTTTCTACTAATTGCAACGTTTATTCTAATGTGTGGAGTAAAATGAAAGGGAAAAACCTCTATTCCTGGGCCATTATCCATGGCCTATGCATGTCCTAATGCTTAAAACAAAACAAAAATATAGACGTCCAAACTAAGGTCGTACCTAATGAGAGGCAAAATAAAAGGATTTACTGAAGCGTTTATCTCGGCCAACCTAAGAGGACCTAAAATTCTACGAATGACACATTGCAATTGCAACTTAGTACTAACAATTATGTGTACCTTTGGCCTTGTAGTGGGAATGAAGGGATCATACAAAGCTTCGTGATTCATGCAAATACTTGACTATGCTAAAGGTTGATTCTACACAAAAATACACAAGCCGTTCCTCAGTGGGGGCACCAAAATTGAGGCGGTCCGGGGCGGGCAACAAGAAGAGTGGCCTCTAGACACCCTTCAAGGCTCCCGTGCTGCTCAATGGGGCTGGGGCACAACACAACACAAACCAAAACAACAAACCCACCGCCAAATCCCAACTACACAAGGGGCACCACCTAGTTTAAGAGCGAACTAGGACGCAAAAGAGGAGAATCGTTAGAGCAACCCACAAACAAGCAAGGAATTTACACTAACCCTAACACCAATGGAATACTCTCACACACTAAAACACGAGAGAGAGAGAGAGAGAGAGAGAGAGAGAGAGAGAGAGAGATAGTGCTCGGGCTGCTTTGAAACGTATCGGCAATGATCAAGCAAACACAACTATATATTTAAGAAAGAGAGAGAAAGGGGGAGGGGGTGCTTGTTGCATTAATACCTTCTTACAAATCTGTCATGACAAATCAAAGTGAGATTAGTACTTGTTCAACATAGCTTGCGTAAATTTCACCACAACACATCACAAGAAAAGCCACCCCAATCACTGTCTTAAGGCCAGGGGAGTCCTCTCCACCCTGTCGCCCTCTTACAGTATGTGGGATTTATGGCTAGATTGATGATAACACCAAAGACAAGCTATCAAGAACTTAACAAAAAAAAACACCAAGACACTTACACATCATTGTTGTCCATTACTTCACGTTGGAAGGGAGACAAAGTATCCAAGCTTAGTCCAAATCCACCCTCCTTGATTCAGCGAATGTTGGGCTTACACTAGTAGGAGAAATGATAGATTTCCTACTCTCAATTGAATGATCACTCTCTCTCTTACAATGGCATAGATTTCCCTTGCAATCCCCTATTACAACACATGCACATGCATAAGACAATGAGCTTCCACTAAAGAGCTCCTTCTAGAGAGGTTGAGCTTGGCTTCTCAAGCTATAGCATAGTGCTCTTGCTTATGGCTCCCCCCTTTTATGCTAGCTACACCCTCCTTTTATAGCAATTTTGAAGGCTAGGGTTACTCCTCTAACCATGGTTGGGTTAGATTTTCAGCAATTTATCTAATTTCTTTTGCTTGGAATTATCAAGAAGTTGGTGGGGAAAGAGAGAGGAGAGAAATGGAGGTGATAGGACTTTTCATAGTGGGTTAGTGTTAGTAGAGTTAGTATTAATTTACAAATGGAATTGGATATTTACAATGGGAGTATCCATGTAGGATACAAATAAGAAAGAAAAACTCTTAAGAGGTAAGAAAAGGTGGATTTCTTACAAGGTTGATGCTCCAAGTGTCTTGAGTAGGGCCAATTTTGACGCTTGTTGACGGTCCACTAGCTTTGACGGTACATTTTTTCTCCACTCTTGACCTTCCTTGAGAGACAAGGTAATTGAAGCTGAGTAATCAACCACCATGATGCTGTCTTTTAAGAGAAGAGGCTGAATTTTGTGGTTTTTTGATAGATATGGGTAATTTGGAGGAGGAAAAATGAGACTAGGTGGTCAATTTTGGAATGGAATTGTGTGTGGGAGGTATGAGTTCACCATGGTTTCTCTTATTCTTCAAGGTTGAGGAGAAGGTGAGTAGTGTGCAGAGAGGAGTGGTGAGAGAGATGGGGATGATGAGTGGAGAAGTGTGTGTGAAAGAGGAAAATGATAAAGTGGAAGAGAGAGTGTGGCTGCATAGCATGGGAAAACTGGGGTCCACTAAAAAAATCATAGCTCACAGATGATAGCTCCAAAAATCATGAAAAAATTTGGGGTGATTATTCAGAGCATGGGCTACATTTTCTCTTTTGACCACCGCTCCAAATTCAAAGTGGAGATAGGTGCCAAAATTCTCACCAAAAAGCCTGTTTTTCATGCCTGCAAAAGTCTTTTAGTGGTCCCCTCCTTTGTTGAATTTGTACAATGCATCCAAGAGTGAGCCCCTCCTTTGTCATATTATAATACAAAGCATTCAAGTTTCCCTTGACGCATGCATGGAGGAGGATTATTGGTGAAATAAGAAATATATACATGGTGGGACTAGTGTATGGACTATTCATGGACTTTAGCTCAATTAGCACATGGTGTTAGAATAATGAGTAAAAATAATAATAAAAATATGGAGGAGTTATGGATATGGAAAGATATTGGAATCATATGATATGGTCCCTCCTTGAATTATTTTTGGTGAAAGAGGAAAATGTATGCAAGTAAATAATATAATAAAAGTAACCAATGAGTAGAAATCAATTTTTTGTTTTCACGAGGGTGAGGGTGAAAATGTGGGAGTGATTTGTATAAAGGAAAAATATGAGGTTAGAGTATGTACATATTGGCAAAAAAATAAATAAATATATATATATATATAATTATGGTGTAAGAGGATGAAAGAAGGTGTACATAGGTTTAATAAAACACACACCTAAGTAGAAATATTTAAATAAAATACCAAAATAATTATAAAAAATCCCTATATTTAGGCCATATATACAATGAAATATTTACACACAAAGAGGCCATAATATACTTTTATTTATTTATTTATTATTATTATTATTATTTTATTTTATTTTGGCTCACCTAGCCCAGTGACTAGCTAGCTGAGGGTTTTTAAGAAGATATGGGAAAAGTCCCGTGACTCACACACGCCTATGTACAGTGAAATGGTAGGGATAGCCACAGTGTTTGGGTGATTTTGGTAGGGTGAGGTAACTCACTGTGGCAATTACAAAGAGCCGAAAAAACGGCTATCAGCATCATAACGAACCATCTCCATGTGCAAGTCACAAATAAGGTATTACGCAAGATCCTTTTCTCTCTCTCTTCCCTTTGCTCTAGCTCTCTTTGGTCCATTTTGTGTGTGTCTTGGTGTGAGGTTTCTTGTGTGTGTTGTGTGGTGCATCTTCTTGGTTGTACCAAAATCTCTTTTGCGTCCTAGTTCGCACACCATAACTAAGTGGTGCCCCTATCTTGTTTGGGTTTGGCTGTGGTTTTAATGTTTTGTTGTGCTTGTGGTTGCCCCAGCCCCAATTGAGCAGCACGGGAGCCTTGAGGGCTGTTCAGAGGTCGCCTCTCTTGTTGCCCGCCCCGGACCGCCTCACTAGCATCTTCAAAAGGATAATTTTTGAACTTAATAAGATACCGTCGGATAATCTTACCATGTGGTAGTACCTTGTCTTCATGCCGAAGGACAGCTTCAGGTTGTAGCACCTCTTCTTGGTCTTCAACTTTAGGAGGGTCTTCAATAATTGGTTCAGTTGGTGGCTCTCCTTTGTAGGGCTTAAGTAGGCTTACATGAAAGGCATTGTGTATAAGCCAATGGTTGGGCAACTTGAGGTGATAAGCCGTCTCATTGATGGGCTTCAAGATTTGGAAAGGACCATAGTATCTTTTTGCTAGTTTAGCATAATACTTTTGATGGCCCGTAGGAATATTGCCCGTTGTTAACCTTAATCGAGCCTTAGGAAACTTGAGTAAGACCCAATCATTTTCTTTCAACATTAAGGCTCTTGTGTGCTTATCAGTAGCAGCTTTTTGCCTTTGTTGAGATATGGATATAGTCTCCCTAATCTTTTGAAAATATTCTTGTAGGTCACGGCTATACTCATCGGGGCGAAGATCTTCCCATGTACTTTGAGTAGCAAGAGACTTTTAGGTCTTCCCTCAATGATCTCAAAGGGTGATTTTCCCGTAGAAGTATGTACAATATTATTGTAAGCATACTCTACAAGAGGTAAGTACTTTTCCCATTGTGAGCGTTGATCTACTTCGGTAACATACGTCTTGAGTAGATCGAGTATCGTAAGATTGGCTATCTCCCTTTGGCCATCCGTTTGTGGGTGATAGGCCGAAGAGAAATTCAATCTTGTTCCTAGATTTTCAAAGAGACCTTTCCAAAAATTACTTGTCATTCTAGGATCTCTATCTGACACGATGGATGTGGGTAATCCATGGTGCTTGAAAATCTGAGATATGAAGAGAGTTGCCATTTGATGTGCCTTAATAGTCTTTTTGACAGGAATAAAATGTGCTTGCTTGCTAAACCTGTCGACTATTGTCCATATTCCTGTATTCCCATGGATAGATTTGGGTAATCCAAAGATGAAATCCATGGATATACTCTCCCATGGTGAATTTGGAATAGGCAATGGCTGGTGTAATCCAGGTTGCTTCCCTCTATCATACTTGGTCTTTTGGTGAACTACACATTTTGATACATACTCTTGTATGTCCACTTTCATGGTAGGCCAATAGAAGTACATCTCTACTCCTCCGAGAGTAGGTTGAATACCTCTATGCCCCGCATATGGAGGAGCATGGGATTCATACATAACTTTCTCACGAAGGGAATGGGTAACACATAGCCTATTGCCGTGGAGAAGATAACCATCCTGCAAGGTGAATGGTTCCTCTTTCTTCCCCAAAGCAAGGGCTGACATTATGTCTCTAAAGTCAGGGTCAGTAGCATACTCATCTATCATAGAGGATAGATCATTGTGAGTAGCTATAGACACCGCATTAACTTTTGGTCGTCGTAAAAGTTCATCGACTACTTGATTGTGCTTACCAGCTATGTGAGCAATATGGAAATTAAATTGCGAGAGAAAATTTGCCGACCTCATTTGTTTGTCGGAAAGCTTGGTTTGCGTCATGAAATAGTTGAGACTTTGGTGGTCAGTTCGTAGGATAAATGGAGTCCCCAATAGGTAGTGCTTCCATGTGTCTAGGGCATGTAGAACAGCTAAAAGCTCTTTCTCATAAATGCCCAAGACTCGTTCATCAATATTGAGCCTTCAACTCTCATATGCTATGGAATGCCCTTCTTGAAGCAAAACTGCTCCAAGGCAATCACCACAAGTATCACATTGGACCTCAAATGGCTTTGAGAGATCCGGAAGCACAAGGACTGGTTGGGAAGTAAGTTTCTCTTTAAGCTTTTCAAAAGAATTTTGCTCCTTAGCAGTCCATACAAACTTAACGTTCTTCTTAGTTAAGTTGTGTAGTGGTCCTGCTACTTGAGAGAATTTTGCTATGAAGCGTCTATAGTATGCGCACATACCAACAAAGCTTCTTAGCTCATGTAGATTTCTTGGGTTAGGCCATGCTTTTATTACCTCTAACTTTGATGGATCCATTTGGATACCATCTTTAAAGATAATATGACCTAGGTATTGAATCTCTTGAAGGAAGAATTCGCTTTTCTTTTGGTTGAGATAAAGCTTGTTCTCCCTCAATGCTTGAAAAATCACTTGGAGATGTTGCTTATGTTCCTCCAAAGACTTGGAGTAGATGACGATATCATCAAAGAACACTCCAGTGAATTTACGATATGGTCTAAAAATTTTCTCCATCAAACGATTGAACGTAGCTGGTGCATTAGTCAAGCCAAAAGGCATGACTAGATATTCATAAAGACCAAACGTTGTGCGAAACGCGGTCTTTAAGATATCTTCATCCACTATCCTTATTTGATGATAGCCACTCTTAAGGTCAATCCTACTGAAGTAGCTAGATCCTTGTAGCTTATCAAATAGATCTTCTACCCGAGGTACGGGAAATCTGTTTTTGATAGTGATATGGTTTAGTGCTCGATAATCCACACCCATACGGTATGTACCATCTTTCTTTTTCACTAAAAGGACTGGAGAACAAAAGGGAGAGGAACTAGGCCTCACCATCCCTTTGTCTACCAGTTCTTGTACTTGCCTCATGATCTCCTCTTGTTGAGCTTGTGAGACTCTATAAGGAGGCTTGTTAGGTGGTGTGCTTCCCATCTTGGAATCCTTTTAGAAAATTAGACAAGTCTAACTCTTCTTGATTCCCATTATTTACATTTGATGAAACATTAGTATCTTTTAGAGACTCTTTGACAAAAATCATGTACGTAGAAATTGAGCTCTTCATTGACTTATCAAAAGCAAGAGGATTTACAAGTGGAATAGTGCGACCACGCTCACTAGCATCTATATACATGTTCTTTCCCCTGTAAGTGAAGTAGATTTTCCTTTCAGGGAACTTCATGTTGGCAGCCATGCGATCAAACCATGGCGCCCCTAGGATAACATCCTCATGTTGGAGAGGAGAGATGAAGAAGTCTTCTTTGTCGACATAGCTTTGGACATGAAGCCTCAACTTCCCAATCAAGGGAGTAACGGAGGCTTGTTGTCCCTTGAAAGCTGCATCAGCCACTACTATATCTCCCATCTCAAAAGCTTAAATGCCCAACTTGGTGGCCAACTCTATTGATATGAAGTTGAGAGTAGAACCAGGGTCAAACAAGATAAAGGCATCATGCTCTCTTACCTTTCCCCAAGCACTTTCTTCCTTGAGAGTACAGGCTTACTTTCTTCCTTGAGTCTTATGTGGTGTTGTACCACTGTGATTCATGTGATCTTATTATAACCATCAATGAACAATGTGACGAAGTTACCTAGCATAGAGACATATTCTTTCCTCTCTTCACCGGTTAACTCACTATAGGGCATCCGATGTAACTTACTTGTATCTATCAAGGGTTGCATACCTGATGGTCCCTCTTGGTTTACCGATGGTGTTTCAGATCGTGTCAATATTTTTGGGTCTTTGAGGATGACCCCCATTACTTTGATGCTACTGTCGCTCTCTTCAATTGTTGTTTTCTCTTCTGCTGAGGTGGAAGATAGTCACTGGTCGACTCATCTTCCAATGCCTCCAAGATCATGTTGCGTTGCTTCCTAGTCCTCATGTTGTATAATATGACTTCCCTTTAGCATCCTTCATTTGAATCATTCCGGTACTTCAGTCTTGCTTTGCTTCCATAGCAATGAGCCAAGGTCTTCCAGGAATGATAGGGTAGCCCTTCCCTTTGTGTGGCATGACACAAATGTCTACCTCCACTTCTGTGTTGAATGCCTTCACTTTGACTGCATTCACAATGCCTACGCATTTCACTCTGACGTTATTTGCTATTTTGGCTCGACAGGGTGCCGGCCTACTTACCTCTAGGCCAAGATGGTGCATCATCTTCTCATTCATGACGCATATATGTGCCACCATCTATGTAGACATTTGAGATATGTTTCCCCTTGATGTGGGCGTCCATGGTTGGTAGGATGTCGTCAAGGTTCCTCCCAAAAATAGGCTCAGCTATCCTTGGTCTTGATCTTCTTGTACTTACCATCTTTGTCCATTGTCTCCTCATCTGTGGTGCAAGATGGAGTAATTGGGGCCAAGTTATCTTTGGACCCTGCATCAACACATCGTGAACTAGGTCAAATGGTTTAGCATACTCACCCAGTGAAAAATCCACAATGTCGATCTTTCGTCGAGGCTTAGATGCCTGCTTTCTAGACTCGCCTTTTCCTTTCATCTTCTCCTCCCTTTGAGAGGCTTCTTCGTGCCTGGCACGCTTCACTCCCATAGCATCCACTTCTTCTACCTTTTCTTTTCCTTTGTTCTTCTCTCAGACCGGCTCTTCTATCTTTGTCTTCCCTTTAGCTTCTAGGCTAATAACACACACTGCTTGGTTTACAATAGGTGGTGGAGGTAGCGATGGAATGAGAGGTTGTGGTGGTGGTGGTTGTTGTACAAGTGGTCGAAGGATTTGGGCCGGTGGAATCAGCCCTGGTTGCCTGGGTGGTGGTAGTCTTGCCCTTGTCTATCTTCCTCCTCTATTGAAGTTCTAACTTCTCGGATGTGGGCACTAATACATGCCATGGCCGTCTTCCCCATAATTGTAGCAGTGGTATTCTTGGTTTTTCCTTTGTTGTCCTCTCCCTTTCTCTGGATTTCTGACAGTTGCATGCCCTTGCTACACCAGATGAACGGATAAACTTTCAGGCTGAGTAGTAATGCGACTCAATAGGTCTTGCTGCTCTTTCTGATGTCTCTTGTGGATGGGTTCTATGAGCAGTTGTTGCAGTCACACTGGGGTTAGTCAGACCGAGCTCGATTCCTCTGACTCGTTGACTCTTTCTTGCATGCGCAGCTTCTTGTCTATAAGGCGAGCTACTTCCACTGCCAACTCATGCGTTGCAGCGAATCTCCCCTTCACCTGCTCTTTAAGCGGCAACCATAGGCCAGCAATGAAACAGTCCTTCAGAAAATTAGGTGCTCCTTCACCTTCCTCTAGTGAGGCAACCCATCTCTCCCACAAATCCACAAACTTGGATTCTTAAGTGGCATACTCTAGCAGACCTCCTTGCTTTAACTCTTTCAGCAATTGCCATAACTTATCTGAGGTTGTGCCTCCATCAACCTCTTTACAAAGGCAGCAAGTAGTACATCCCATTCATTTTTTGGTAGCTTGGGGCAAAGCGTTGTACCAAGACTTGGCCTCTACTTTCATCAGTAGAGGAAAAATTCGTAGCTGTGAGGCATCGTCATCCTTACTGAAAACCACACAAGCGATGTCAAAGTCATCCAAAAAATTGGTGGTAATGTCTTCTTCCTTCTTTCCACTAAATGTGGGGAAAGAGACACTTGCCATGGTAGTAACTCAATGAGCAAAAAATTACAATTTTATCTTATTTTTTTATCACAAATGACTCAGCAGCGCATAGTGGCTTTTACAGGGTTGGGTGGATGGATTTAAAACAGAATAAAAATGGAAACATTAAAAGAGTGGTGGTAATCCAGTACAGGGAGAATAATAGGGCTTGGGGAGCTAAGGATTTCTCCTAGCACCGCAGCACCAAACAGATACACAATCTCCTGTTGGTAAAATATTTTTCTATCTACATAAATATTCAAATGCATGTGTTGCAAAAACCTAAATGGGAAAGCTGTTGGTTCATTTTCCATGATGCACAAAAGGTGGAGCACTTACTTATACTCTTATCGTGCCAGTGTTGATGAATCGGCATATCCCTAGGAGGTCGTCACCCTTCATAGGCTCCACTTTTCCTTCATCGCTCAGCACGTACGGGGTGATGGTGACATGTTTGTCTACTCCTAGAATTTTAGCTAGTAGCAGCTGCAGGTAATTACCGTAGTCGACGCGTTGCATGAGCCCCACTCCATTCAGCTGCAACTCATCTCCAGCCCACTGGGTCTCACCCGTGGTGGACAGTTTCTTCAGGATGAGCTGTACGGGGAGAGGTGGAAGGCCCTCTACCCACCCTCCAAAGCAGTGGGCACAGTAGGTGAGCCATTCCTCCCTAAGGCATGGGAACCTTCTTACCACTTCTACTTCAAGGTTGTCGAAATGGACTGGTAGCACTCGCATGCACCGCGTGAATTGATAGGCGACCTTCCGCCGCTTTGCCTCGGATGACCTTCTTTTTGGCAAACTAGGTACGACTCTACTTTCCGAACTTGAAGCACTCGTGTGGTCAAGTGCTCCTCCCTTTGGGATCATGTGCTTCCCGACTGGCCTAGCCCTTCCTTTCCTTTGGCTCGAGCGGCCCCTTTTGGCCACTTACGAGTAGAGGCTATACCTTTGCTTGCAGATTTCTTAGGAAAGAGAGTCCTTACCGATCTTTTTCCTCCCTTGATATGGATGACCTTGATCTTTTTCCTCCCTTGATATGGATGACCTTGATCTTTTTCCTCCCTTGATATGGATGACCTCCTCGCGGTGAACGTTGATGTAGATGATTTCAGCCTCTTCGTTACCTTCGTTGCTGGCATTCATTGATAGTGTGCTTTGGTCGACAACAGCGATGGCATTTCATAGCCTTCCCACCTAATGCTCTTAATTTGCGATTAGCACGAGCAATACGAGATAGAGAGCTTACCTCTTGAATACTAATGACGCTATAGCCTGGCAGTAGTACTTCAATGAAGGCAGTCATTGCTTCTTTAGTCTCCTCCTCCTCCGTTTTCTAGTTGGAGAATTCTTGCAGCCATTCATCCATGGTCGACGATGTGCAATGTCTTTAGCATTGTAAACTGGAGGTTTCCAAGGAGTCCTCCTCAGTTGGGGCACCAAATGACGAGCGCAAAACGCGACACGGACCCCGACGGCCTCAAACGCTAGGTGCCGATGCACACCGAGCCGGCCACGATGAAATGAACAGGGGACACCACCTAGCTTTGAGCAGCTAGGACGCAAAAAATGGTAATTTGAAATAACACACACATGCACACACACACACACACACACACACAGAATGACGAAGGTGTTGAAAACCACTCAGGGTGTGAGGGAAAACTGATTTTATGCAATATTTACAGCCACCTTATTTTCGGCGAGGTGGCACCATGGTGTGTGTGTGTGTGTGTGTGTGTGTGTGTGTGTGTGTGTGTGTGTGTGTGTGTGTGTGTGTGTGTGAGAGAGAGAGAGAGAGAGAGAGAGAGAGAGAGAGAGAGAGAGAGAACCTATAGTGAGTTCTCTAGGGATGACCCACAAGCACGAAGATTTCTATTATCATGAGTATGTGGGGACCATAGGAGTCAAGGTGTAGACATGGCTTCTTCCCATAGTACTAATTCCCAAAATGCTACACTACAATCCCCTCTCCTTTGATGCAAGTCTTGCCAATCCCTTCCACCAAAATGCTATCAAGTGCTGACCCCCCTCCCGATAATGACCTCTCGGTGCCTTTTTATAGGTGCAGGCTGCTTAAGTTTAGGGTAGTCTGATTAAGTTAGGGCCCTAATCAGGGGAGACAAAGCAAGGGGGTGGGTCCCAGATGGTTGATCCTTGCTTTGTCTTAGGAGGATTTAAAAACTGAAAAAATCTTAGGTGGGCCTTTGTGACCATCACTTAGAGAGAAGTGACAATTTACAATTGGAGTTTTTTTACAAGATTTTGGCTTGAACTGGAAAAATTAATGACAACCTATGGGTATTACTGCAAAAATGCGTCGTGGACGAGATGCCATTGAAAGGCGGGCCTTGCGGGTGCATCAATGTAGCGTGTTCACCAGCTTCGGAGCCTTCCGCGGCATGCCTTCGACGTCCTTCCTTGATTGCGTGTCGCCATCGCGCGACTCGACCGTCTTTATTTTGGACGTCAATGTCGATTCCTTCGGTTTTTATTATTTTCTTGTGTGTGCATGTACTGTGTGGATATGTGAGTACGTGTAGGCATGCTCGTGTATGTATGTGTTTATATTCGTGTTTGCTCGTAAGTGCGTATGCGTACGTGTGTGTGTAATGTGTGAGTGTGTGTGTTTGTATTGAAGGTGTGTGCGGGTGGGAACGAGGGAGAGAGTGGTTATATTATATATGCGTATATATATATAATTATTTTTTTTTAATTGCGCAGGCTGTGGGCGATGGCGTGAGTGAGCTCGTGAGGAGGGGGGTGAGAGGAATGGTGTGTGTGTGTGTGTGTGTGTGTGTGTGTGTGTGTGTGTGTGTGTGTGTGTGTGTGTGTGTGTGTGTGTGTGTGTGTGTGTGTGTGTGAGAGAGAGAGAGAGAGAGAGAGAGAGAGAGAGTGCTTATTGGTTGCGGCGCCTTCGGGCCTAATGAGGGGAGAGAGAGACAGGGAGGGCAGGAGTGAGGGATGGCGGCCTTGTGGCTAAGGGGAGGGGGGGGAATGAGGGGTGAGAAAAGGGGTATGGGGAGTAGTCTGGTGTGTGTGTGTGTGTGTGTGGGTGTGATAGAGAGAGAGAGAGACAGAGAGACAGAGAGAGAGAGAGAGAGAAGAGAGAGGGAGAGAGATTATCTGTATTGCATGGCTTGCGGGCTTGACACAACGAGCGCAAGAGAGAAAGAGAGAGAAATATTGGGCTGCGCCTATGCTGACATGAACGAGAGGGGGGGGTTGGGTCAACGTGGTGGGGAGGGTGAGAGGGATGGGGCCAGGGGGTGTGAGGGTGAGAGAAGGAGGAGAACGAGGGGGTGTGTGTGTGAATTATGAGAGAGAGAGAGAGAGAGAGAGAGAGAGAGAGCGAGAGCGAGAGAGAGAGAGAGAGAGAGAGAGAGAGTAAAATTATCTGGATTACGTCCACGGGGCCGTTCTCATAGAGAGCGAGAGAGAGAGTTAGAACGAAGGAGAGAGAGAGAGAGAGAGAGAGAGAGAGAGAGAGAGAAAGAGTAGGGAGAGAGAGCTTGGGTTAGTGGCGACCCGCCAAAGGGAGAAAGACAAGGGGAAAGAGAGGGAGGGGAGAGTGAGGTCGAGGGAGTGTGGATGAGGAGGGAGAGGGAGAGGGTGTGTGGGACGGTAGTCTAACCTCACTATCCTATCTTATTATAGTTTTAGCGAGAACCACGATTAAATTGTCAATCCATGGGATGAAGCTGACTCGACTAGTGCATAGAGGCTACAATAGGTTGTCAATCTCTTGGAAAACAACTAACAACTCGCATCTAACTCAAGCTACACTCAAGTGATTGAAATCACCAAAAGCCAATCGCTCATCGGTAAACAAATCACATCCATTACATCATGAAATGACATCCATCGTGACGAAACTTCTAGGACATGTTTATAAGACCTAAGCACACATGCTTATGGTCTCAAAATACCTCGCCTATGCTTAGTTTTTTATTTTGAAGTTTAAATTCTTAGTTATGATGAAATTAGGTTGCGGGTCGGCGACACCAAAAGCTACAAAATATTGCGATGTGTTTATGTCAATGCGTGGAGCTCTTACCTGCTGTTGCAATGCAACAAACGCGACTGCAAAGTGACAATCGAGGAGGGATTAGGAAGCGAGAGAAGGAGAGAAGCAAGCGTCATTAGCTTACGTTGTGTATTTCATTATCTAAAACTTGATAATAACTTACAAAAATTGGCTTTTATAACTTAGCCAAGGTTTTTGGTGGTCAAAACTAATAATTTGGGAGTTCTATCAATGATGGGTAATGACACGTTGATACAATCTGGAAGCTTGTAGCTGTGGCTCATCAATTGCAAGGTTTATCCAAAAAATAAGACTTACAATATTTCCGATTTATCAAAATAATAAGTGTTTTTACAATGAGAACTTGAAAAAATGGTATCTGTGTTAGCTTGCTGCTAACATTCTCCGCCTCCTCGCCTGTGTCATCCCTTGACACAGCTTTATGGGCTGAAGTAGTCTTCAGGTTGACGGCTGTGGTGAGGTGGTCTTTAGGCGCATTCAGTGCCTTTTGGTATCTGATCTTCCTCTCTTTTTTCTGCCACTTGCAAGAACTGCATAGTGACTCTATTTTTCAGCTCCAATATTGAGTCGTCTACAAACCTTGATGTCAGGTTGCTAATCACTGGCCCAAATATTTTCGTTCGCCAAGTGAAGAACCCTATGTAGAACGCTTCCTCGAATGCCATCATATTGTGAGAAGGTAAAAACATGCATCTGGCGTAGAAGCCATAAAGGACTTCTTCGGAAGGTTGTCCACTGAGATCATAGCACAATCCTTTGTTGCCCTCGAGAAATGATATCCACGGGGTGCCTGCTTGCTCTGGCTCATTGAACACTTCGATGCAGGTGAGCAGCATTCGGCAGATTCTATACATCATAGCACATCACAAATCTGGTAGACTTTTAAAGAATGACATGGCACCCTTTAGGGTTTTCACCATGTACTCTTCAGTCAGTTGTCCCTTTTTTGGAGCAAGTAATCTGGGGTAATTCAACCAAGTTGGCCGCTTCTTTAGTAGTGCCTCATGTGCTATCCAGGTTCTTACTCTTGGTACAGGACAGAAGGTAGGATCCTTTTGCAGGGCCGCAGGTGCTCTTGTGAACAGAATCAAATACCTTGTATTCTTGTTCAACAAGCTCAACCTCCACTTCGGGTGGTCTGGATCTGCGCCTTCGACTTTCATGTCGGCGTAAAGCCTTTCTTTTGCTTGTAGCAACTCCACTTTAATCACTGGATAGGGCAGGGATTGTTGGTGCCATTGCTCATTTATTTGATTGGGAGTGAGTTGTGTGACATTGATGGAATGAAGTACTCTCAACTCCCAATCCATTGTTGCCTTCCACTGCTCATCTACCTCTTGTGTAACTTTTTCCTTCAGTGCATCTTCTTCAGCCTTTGAGAGCTGGACCATTGGCACTGTATCTGCTTCTATAATGGGTACTTGAAACTCCTCCTCGCCACTTAGCTCTACTACTGGCCGTGTCTCCATGTCAGCGAATGAAAGTGAGGGGATGTCTATTTGAGGTTGCTCTGAAGTGTCTGTCTCTTCTTGTGTTTTCGGCCTTCCCTCTCTCAATAGTTGGTTGACTCTTTTGAGTTTAGCTATTTCCTTCAGCAGCTCGTCTTCTCTTTGGACCTGCATCAAGGCCAGGTCTCTATGCTGAGACTGCTCAAATTTCAGCTCCAGCTCGAGGTCTTTATTTTTCTTTTCTAATGCCTTGTAGACCTCGTCTATTCCTTTGATTGAGGCGACGGATGGATTCTCTCGTATTTGCTGCAAGAATATTGCATGATCATTGATTCATTGTTCTGAGTACTGTAGGGAGGCATTTGCCACATCTAATTGTACCTGGATCTTTTGAGCTGATAGGGTTGTAGTTAGAAGTTCACTTGTAACTTCCGTTAGCTGATCATCCTTTTCTTTGCATGCATCTGAAAATTTTGTAAGTAATTCACCCAGTTCCTCCATTCTTTCTGTTGCTTATCCCCTGCGACCTGATGTTGTTCAGCTTCCGCTTTCAACTCTTGCACTTGCCTTTGCAGATCGGTGATGACGTTGAGTCGGTCGTCTAACTCCCTTTGGAGTGCATCAATCACCATCTCTCTCTCTTTGGCCCTAATATGACCAAGTGCTGCTGAGTGAAGTCTTTCAAGCCATATTCTGCATTTGCTTAGCATATGCATTAACTTGCAGGATGACTTTGTCATTTGATTACCAGTTTTCGTTTCGTGCCAACTGTCTTGATGTTTCTGTAGATTCTTGGATGTCTTTTGGCTACGTCATGACGGCTGGTTGTTGTTGCCCTTGTGATTGTGGCTGATCTTTTTCTATTGAAGTAGAGGGTGGTGCCTCGGCCTTCTCTTGTTGTGTTGAGGTAGAGGGTGTTTCCTCGGCCTCCTACTCTCTTGGCTACTCCAACTTCTTGTTGTCCCCTGATGGCGTAGGATTGGCTGCCTTTTTTGTCTCTAGCTCTTGCTCTTTTTCCTGTTCTTGTGTAGACTTAGCTGCCTTTTCTTCTGATTCAGCCGCTTCTTGTTGTTCAAGCTCTGTCTCTTTTGTTGGCTTAGGTGTTGTGGTTCTAATTGTTGGTGATGGTGGTGGGCTCGGCATTGGGTGATCTTGGTGTTCGAAAACAGGAGAAGAGATGCGAGGAGACACATCACCTTGAGCATGTTGTGCTTCTCCTTGTGCAGTGGCTTCCTCTGCTTGCTTTTGTTGTTCTGTCGCCTCTGTCGCTTTCCTTGTCGCTTCTTGTGCTTCTTTCAACTTTAAAGTTTCTGCTTCTTGATACACCTATTCTAGTACCTCTGTGGGTTCTTCAGCCTGCTTTCTGGTGTGATGCTTGGTTCTTGGTCCTTTAAGTTCAACTCGCACCCACTTTTTCGGTTCCTCTCCTTGTGCTTGGCGGCTAGATTAGCTCTCACATGCTCTTTTTCTGACCCCGAATCTTCTGAGGTAGCTGAATGTTCTTCTAACTCATCTGCTACATCATAGTAGAGGTCTGAAAAGACTTGTTGAGCTTTCATCAAGTCTTTGGTTTCCTAAATTTCAGGTGAAGAGTTGAGATCATTTGTATGGGAATTATATTCTAGCCATCCTCATTGCAAAATTGAGTAGGCATAGACATATCCACACATACATCCATTGTAGCTAAAATTTGAGTCCACTCAAATGGCTTGAACAAGTGTTCTGGAAAGGGTTCAGGTACATAGGCTTCGTCTAAGCAATCTCTTTCTAAGGTACATTCTTTTCTTTTTAAGCTTCTGTTTTTTGAAGCTCTGTACATCCAAATAGGAGTGTCTTTGTTTAACCACGAAGAAAGCTTAGTTTCAGCTGAAGAGGCTGAATCAAATTCTTGTATGGGTGTTTTTAAGACATCCTTATAAGTGTGATATTTTAAATTAACCCTTGTTATAGATCCCACTTACTTCAAGTACAGATAGTTGTTTCTCCAATCTTGGATAAGCTGTACTTGTCACATGAAAGGTCTTTCCAATATGATATCGTAATTGAGTTTCTTCGCAAAGTCTACTATGGCAAAAGTGTGTTGATATTCAATCCCAGAGGAATTAACTATCACTTTTTCTAGCAGTCCTAAGGGTCTTTCAATATGTCCATCAGCCAATTGCAATTTCATTCGAGTTTGTCTAATGGCTGGTTATCCCCAAGATTCCCATACTACTTTCGTGGCTATGGCTGTGCCTGCTCTGCTACCCAGTATTGCCATGGTTTCAATGTCATTATATTTCACTAGAAGGGTGGTGTTTCCTTCTTCCCCTGCGTAATATTCTCCAACTTTGTTCACAGATCGAATCTCTTTGTTATCCATTTCGTGTTTCAGTTTTTCCAAAAACATTTTGATTACCCCGTTATTCCCATCTTCTCTAGGGTTTTCTGTAGATCATTCCATAAATATGGTCTGAGTTTTAACAGTCCTCCCAAAGTAAGAGTGCATTTGATGGGTGTAGACATGATGGAATGAATATTGTCTACTTCTAAGGTTTGTTCCGATATTTTTACTTGAGTGGTCTTACACACTATGGATTCATCTTCGTTATCTATCAAGTAAGAGGGTAATGTTTTCAAGGTCAATAGTTTAGACATCCTGAAGCTTCAGTCTGCAATCCCCATACAAGGATTGTACGTCCACATCCATATCAGGAGGTAGGTTGTCTAACCAAACTTCCTCTATAGGAACTGACTTTAGAGTTAGACTCCCATCATTGATCAGCTCGTTGTTTCTGTTTCCTCACCTCATACCTTTTGCTTCTGCTTCTTTTGGTCTTTTGAGAGGCAGCTTTTGTGTTCTTCGAATCATCAAAGGAGTTTTGTTTCTTTTTCTTAGCTTAAGCTCTAGTGATTACCTTGATTGGAACAATCGGTTCACTCTCAGATGAGCTACTAGGTATCACTTAGACTACATTTACTACTGTTTTCCCTTTGTTTAAAGGATTTTTAGGACAATATTCTGGGAAGTGTCCTCTATTTTTGCAACATTATATGCAATAAGCTTCAACTGGCTTGAGGTTCTTGTCAGGCTTTGGCCATTCATTTTTCCAATGATCATCTACGCCACATTTATAACAGTTTCTCATTCTTGGCTTAATCATGGGTCTTACCATAGGAGGTCCGACACCTTGATTAGCTACATAATACATTGGTGTGAGCTCTGGTGGAGCATAAGCCACAGGTTCTTCCATTGGTGGTGGGTGTGAATTATACCAATCTCCTTCTACCATTACCGTAGATGGACTAGGCTCAGCTTAGGGTGTAACATGCACTAGTGCTTGTTCATCTATAACTCCTTCTGAATGCATGTACTTTACAAGCACTGCATTCTGTCCTGGATACGGAGCTTGTTGACCCAACACGGATTGAGGTCCTTCCATACCATCGGTGGTCTTTGAGCTTGGGCCATATTAAGCTGATATATGTACATGGGTTGTCCTTGTGGCCTCATAGACACGTACTGAACATTCCTATCATACTTTGGTTAGAAGTAGCACTCGTTGGTCTCATGGTTGGTCCATTTTCCCTCGATTGCACACCATTTTTGTGGCCTAATTGGTTGTCCCTGTTGAGGTATCCCTTGTCCTAGTCCCCTCATAGGTGCTTTTTTCATGTTGTTCATCATGTCATTCATCCTTTTGAGCATGTCTTCTATGGCTGAAAGCGATGCTGCAGTAGCCGTTCCCGCTTGTGCTGGTTTAGTGCATGCTGTTTTCTCACTTCGGTTATCCTTAGGGACATCTTTTTTCTTGAAAATATCACAATTGTCTCCTAAGTCAATCGCATCTAACACACACGCTTCTAGGGTTGTATGATTCTTGCTATAGAGTATAGCATGAAGTTCTTTGTTTAGCAGTCCCTCTAGAAACAATGATACTAGTCATTCTTTTGCAGGTATCCGTAGCTCTGGGCATCTGGCAATGTATTGTTTCATTCAAGTTTTGCACAATCTTTAACAGACTCACCTTGTTTCTCTTTAAAGCTGTAGATTTGGGCTATCGTATTGTGTTTGATCCCCGTTTTGGAACAGGCAGCTACAAATCCTTGAGCTAATGTGTTCAAGTCCATGATTGACCTTGGTGGTATGTTTTGGAACCATGTCAGTGCTTTTCCTTTTAATGTCATTCCAAACCCCTCGAATTGAGTATAGAAATCAAGTATCCGTTTTGCTCTTAGCATTTGCTTAAAGCTTGCTAAGTGGCCGTATAGATCCCCTTATCCACTGTATTTTCTGACCCATTTTTGAAATCAATTGGTCTGACGTGTCTATTTGGTTCAACTCTCGGTCTCCTGGCAGTTGGTCCTATTCCGACCCCTTCAAACTAGTCTGTTGGAAATAGTGACTCATGTAGCCCTAGACCGGCCTTAGTGTCACCCAGTTTTTTGCGTAATGAGGTGGTTTTTGGTTTCTTAACATTACTCTCAGATGATCTCTCACGGTGTTCGTCTCTTGGAATGGTTTCTCGTCCTTGGCACAATATCCAATCCCTTATGGATTATCCTTGATATTTGGTTTGTTCCACCTCCTCAGGAGTCATCATAACAAATTTGTTATTATAACAATCCCTAAACAGGTAGGTTGGTAGATCTGTTGATCCTTTTTCTTTGATCTTGAAGATATAGATGATCTTCATGGCTGTCAGTTATTCCGCATGCGAAGTCCATAGAAGATCTTTTAAATTTCTATCCTCCCAACAATAGACTCCGATTCTAGGATTATCTGTACTCAACCGTTTCAAATGCTTCAAATCAACTTGATTGTATCCCTCGAATTCTAAGGTTGGTGGTCCTTCTTTTGTGGCCATATTTGGAATGATGGTATTTACTTCTAACCCCCATTTGTCTATCACGTCAGGGTTTTCGACTTGTAAATACCGAGTTTCGTTTCTGTCCATGTACATTTTTCCTTGTTCGTTCGCCCTAATCTCTTCTTCGAACTCCATACCATGGTCATGAATGCAAATTTCATACTCTTCATTAGGATCCAGGTAAACCTGAGCTTCATGGAGATTAGTCTTATAAAAAGAGAGCATATTCTTATAACGCATTGTCGTTCCGATTTTTGAGTGAGTCGAATAAGAAGACATTTCGGATGTCAAATCATAAAAAGTGTCTGAGACTTCTTCTGGAATAGTGTGCAAGGAATTTCCTTGATTCACGCTTTCTTCGGTGGATACTCTACTGGAGGTTTCTCCAAATATTCCCTAATTTCCTAGTCCACGACCAGATCTAAGGTTCATAAATACTTGTAAAGCCCTAGATAGACTACTTACCTTTGGATTGACTTGTTGTCAATTTCCACTTGATTCCATTGCAACTTTCTGTCAAGCTACCGATTCCTTGTCTGCAACCTGATTCCTAGCTATTCTTCGACAAAGACTGTATAATTTTTGCTAACTATTGTGGTTGGTCTGTGTGTATCACTTCAAATCAAGCTATGGGAGTCAGCAATTGACTTTCAGATTCGATTTTTGTAAAAAATCAAAGGATTAATCTGCAACTTGGAAACCGAGTGAACATGTACCAATTTGGATCCGATTGAACCCAAAATTGCCCGGTGGCTTTGTATTATGTTGGTCTAACACTGTACAAGTTCAAAAGTCAAAACTGGTGTCCCTGTGTAGCAGTAGTAAATAATCGCGATTATTTACTTTTATCAGTTTTTTGCAATTTTTGGCTTGGTTTGCCAAGTATACAACCTGTTAAAGTCCCTGGACAAGTTTCAACAAGTTTGGACAAAATCTGTTCAAGATTATCAACTGTTTTGTGTTCGCAGACTCTGCTTTCAAGAATCTTGCTTAAGTCTCACTTTTGTGACCCAAATTTCACCAAAATTTATTTGTGTGGTCTACTTGGTATGCTTGACCTTGTTGTATGCTCAAATATGCAAAATTGTCAATTTTTGGGCAGATGTAAACAATCGCGACTATTTACTCAAGTTATATTTTTGCAAGTTTTTGTCTCAACCTTTGCACAGATCTGTTAAGCACTCAACATAAGGTCTCTAGCCAAGTTTCAACAAATTTGGACAAGTTTTGGTCAAATGATCATCAATTTTTTGTCTGTAGACTGACTTTGCAAATTTGGTCACAATTTTCAATCCAAATATCCAAATCTCATCAAATTTGATTTGTGGGCTTATTACAACATGGTAAATCTACTGGTATGCCAACTTGGTCAAAAAAATTGAAAAATGGGGAAGATATAAATTATCGCGATTATTTACAGTGGGCAACTGTTTGCATATTCTAGGTCAACTGAGCATATACACATGTTTATCACATCAATATAAGCCTATACATCTAATTTCATCAAGTTTGAACAATTTTTTCCCAATTTACACTCAAGTTTCAGAAAGTCATTACAAACTTTAGTTTTTACCCAGTTTGGTGATCCAAATCTTTTGTGCCTTTACAAAAGTTGTTTGTACACATGCAATGAGTCAATGTATGAACCTTGGTCAAATTTGAGTTGAAAGTTAATAATCGCGATTATTAGCTTCAGGCTTGAAATAGAACAATTTGTACACTTTTTCAAGGACAATAGTTTTATGAGTTATTTTAAGCCTATGAATCAAGTCAAAACTTAATTTGGCGTAAAACGTCAAGAAAAAGTAAATAATCTGAGTTCTGATCAACTCTTGAAATTTTTACCTCAAAGTGTCCTTGAGCTTACCCACTGGTTCATACAACTTTTAAGCTTACTCTCCAGTTAGATTGAGTGGTTTGGAGTCTTTTCATGCTATTTCTAGCTGTAGACTTGAAATTTTGCAACTTCCAATAACAACTCCACACTTGATTCTTTTAGAGAGAGCAATGTTTTGAAATCCACATTGGATCCTACCTACCCTACTCTTAGATCCTCATGCAATGGAGTTGTGGAAAGTGTCCACAAACACTCATTTTCTTGTTTTTTTATGATCTTCTGAGCTTTGATCTCAAGACTTGTCTCGTCTATCAACCATTCTCAAAATCCTAATCTAGTTCTACAATCCTAAAGGCACTCAGCAAGTACAACTTACCTCCAAGCTACCTCTATACAACAAAAGACGACAATCTTAGGTTATGCGATTTCTAAAAGAACATTTTGACTCTAGGAGATCCTAGAGGAAGTTAAAGGATAACTTCACAAGACGCTCGTGTTTTTTCCTAGTTTAGGTCTCTTCGATCCCCGACAGCGGCGCCAAATGTGGAACGGTAGTCTAACCTCACTATCCCATCTTATTGCAGTTTTAGCGAGAACCACAATTAAATTGACAATCCACGGGATGAAGCTGACTTGACTAGTGCATAGAGTCTACAAGAGGTTGTCAATCTCTTGGAAAACAACTAACAACTCGCATACACTCAAGTGATTGAAATCACCAAAAGCCAATCCCTCATCGACAAACAAACCACATCCGTTACAACATCAAATGACATCCAATCGTAATGAAACTTCTAGGACATTTTTATAAGACCTAAGCACACATGCATATGGTCTCAAACCCCACTTTAGGTCAAGTGCCAAAATCGTGATTATAACAACAATGGATTTTTTACCTAGTCGTTTTCGACCCAGAATGCATCACAATGCTTAGCAATGATGCCCCAATACCCCGTCTATGTTTATTTTTTTATTTTGAAGTATAAATTCTTAGTTATGATGAAATTAGGCTGTGGGTCGGCGTCGCTAAAAGCTATGAAATAATGTGATGTGTTTACGTCAATGCGTAGAGCTATTACCTGCGGTTGCAATGCAACAAACGTGACTGCAATGTGACAACCGGGGAGGGAATAGGAACCGCGAGAAGGAGAGAAGTGAGCTCCATTAGCTCACGCTGTGTATTTCATTATTCAAAACTTGATAATAACTTACAAAAATTGGCTTTTATACCTTAGCCAAGGTTTTTGGTGGTCAAAACTAATAATCTGTGAGTTCTACCAAAGATGGGTAGTGACAAGTTGATACTATCTGGAAGCTTGTAGCCCCGGCTCATCAATTACAAGGTTTATTTAAAAATTAGGAGTTACAATATTCCGGATTTATAAAAAATAATAAGTGTTTTTACAATGAGAACTTCGAAAAATGGTATCTGTGTTAGCTTGCTACTAACAAGGTGGTATGGCGACCAATCAGGGGAGAGTATGGACGAGAGAGGAGGGATGAGAGAGAGAGAGAGAGAGAGAGAGAGAGAGAGAGAGAGAGAGGGAGACGTATGTAAAAGCATGGCGGTCCGCCAGTGGAAGAAAAAGGGTGGCGTCTTGTTTTATGCGCCCATTGGGCTAGGTGACATAGAAGCAAGGTAAGAGAGAGAGATAGTGGGTTGGTGGCCCGCTAGTGTGGATAGAGAGAGAGACCGCCCTCTATTGATAAGGGACGGCCCGCCATGGGTAAGCATAGAAGGGGGGTGGTGAATGTTAAAACAAGGTTTTTTGATTCATTTTTTCGGTATTGTGCTCCTCCCTGTTTGGGGTTGGTTCTTGCGGATGCGGTTTTGAAAATCGGTCGTCAGTGTACTTAGGGTAAAACCACCCTTCTAAACACTCTGGTGCAGTCAATTTTTTCAAAGTTTGTCTCCATATGCCCTTGAGACATCATACCCGTATGATGTCCAAGTTTATAGAATTACAATTTTTGTACACAAAACTCTTCCACGTCCCCTCTTATATGCTCAACATCAATCAGCCATGCAAAAATGTCAACAGAAAGCTGTTTATTGCATTTTTACCTTCAAAGGTAGACTTTTTCGTGATTTCAATCAATAGATCATTGATGAATAGCTCTAGATCAGAATTAGATTACTTACTTAAAGCTACTCCTACAAATCATATAGGGT
This sequence comes from Adiantum capillus-veneris, assembly GCF_014529385.1. Taxonomy (NCBI): domain Eukaryota; kingdom Viridiplantae; phylum Streptophyta; class Polypodiopsida; order Polypodiales; family Pteridaceae; genus Adiantum; species Adiantum capillus-veneris. The sequence continues at coordinate 53,083,342 of NC_140953.1, read as the reverse complement.
TTTTCATTTATGAGGAGAAAAACGCTTCAATAACACACACTGACTAGCAAACACTTTTATCACCTCACAAAGATCTCGACCACCAACAACTACTCTAATCTACAAATCGTAACTAAACATATCTAGTCGCAGACCCTCGGCAAGTCATACGCTTCCTGGCTATCTATTTGATTGCGGAATAATCACTTTCGAATCTACTTAAGAAAAATGATTTCTTTAGCCGAAACTAAAGCAAGCAACCATCACACGAGTATTAGTAGGAATACCTACCTAAGTCAGTGTATCCGCGACAACGGTGCCAATGCTACGGGAGCGAATCACAGCACCCTTAAAGTGCATGCAACACAACCTAGATCAATATAATGTCAATCAAGGACACAGATGACACGATAGAACACGGAGGAAATCTCTTTAACTTGTCAGGCTGAGACCATCCTACACATACAACACTCTGGAAGGCCAACTAAACCACAACCTAGAATCTCACTACTCTCAACTACACCACCAACCCACATACACACAAAAGGAAGGAAAATCACCAAATCATACAAGAATTGTATGAAACTTAAGGAACATCATCCCCTCACTAAGATACACCTGTCCCAAAGCCTCTACACTCAAAATCTAGCTCTAAACCCATCTACGAAAACGCGTACAAAGACAGAGAAAAATTTTGAAAGTATCCAAAACTGAAATCTTTGAGTATCTATGTGTAGCTTATGTTGCCAGGATTCTAATGACTACTTCCACACAGAAAACAGACATTGTTTGATATACTTACAGCCGCAAATAGCTCGTAGATGCGCGAGCACGTTCGCTCCATTCCGCGAGGAATGCTTGGCGTCGATGCGTAGCTGATGCAATCGGATCTACAATGTGATGAACGAGCAGGGAGTAGCGCCAGGATGAAGCTCACGCTCTCTCTCTTCCTCTCTCCCACACACAGTAGACAGCAGCGCTAAAACTTAGATTATAATTCAATGTCTTTACAATAAAGATTTAGGTACCTTATATACTAAGGCTCCCTTAGGTTAACCAAAAATAGAGTTTGAGGGGTCAAATGGCTTGGTATTTATAATCTAGAAGTGCCATTGCTCCTCAACTTCTTGCAAATAGACTACCTACTTGTTACAAATAATGTTTATAACCAAAATCCTCAGGATTCCATAACTCTCAGAGAATAAGGTTTGTTGAGTTATGTCATGTTGTTGACCCATGATCAACAACTATGCTCTAGCCTTAACCTATCTCTCTTGAACCTAACCCTAAGTGCTTAGATCTACCCTATCACCATGGTGAAGCTAAGGCTCCCTCTTCCATAGCCAAAGTTTTAACCTTGGCATAACAGAGAGCTCAATCCTTTCATGTGGTATCAGAGCTACAGATTTTCTCTCCACCATCAAAGCACTCTAACTCTCCACGCTTTATCAAACACAATGTCACTCATCATCAATCTCTTCATCAACACTTTTGCATACTTTTGTTGGTTTGTTTCATATATTTTAGAGTATATTTATCTTTTGCCTTTGTTGTTGCATGCTTGTGTTAACCTTAATGTTTTTGGGTTAAGGCCTAAGTTTGTTCATTGCATTCGCGTCTATAGTCTAGGCTATGTGTGGTTCATTTTGAGTAGAAAGAAAGAGAGCACGAGTTTATGCAAGAATGTCTATTTCCATTGACTTTTGTTTTTTATTTAGCAGTGATTTGTTTCTTATATTTTAGAGTGTATTTACCTTTTGTCTTTTTTGTGGCATGCTTGTGTTAAATTTAGTGTTTTTGGGTTAAGGCCTAAGTCTGTTCATTGCATTTGCGTCTATAGTCGTTTAGTCTAAGCTATGTTTTGAGTAGAAAGAAAGAGTGCCCGTGTTTATGCAAGAGTGTCTATTATCCATCAACTTTTGTTTTTTTATTTGAGCACTGATTTGTTTCTTATATTTTAGAGTGTATTTATCTTTTGTCTTTATTGTGGCATGCTTGTGTTAACTTTAGTGTTTTTGGGTTAAGGCCTAAGTCTGTTCATTGCATGCGCGTCTATAGTCATATATTATAGGCTATGTGTGTTTTGCTTTGAGTAGAAAGAAATAATGCACATGTTTATGCAAGAGTGTCTATTATCCATCAACTTTTGTTTTTCTATTTGACCAGGGATTTGTTTCTTATATTTTAGAGTGTATTTATCTTTTGTCTTTGTTGTGGCATGCTTGTGTTAACTTTAGTGTTTTTGGGTTAGGCCTAAGTCTGTTCATTGCATTTGTATCTATAGTCATATAGTCTAGGCTATGTATGGTTTGCTTTGAGTAGAAAGAAAGAGTGCACGTGTTTATGCAAGAGTGTCTATTATCCATCAACTTTTGTTTTTCTATTTGAGCATTGATTTGTTTCTTATATTTTATAGTGTATTTATCTTTTGTCTTTGTTTTGGCATGCTTGTGTTATCTTTAGTGTATTTGGGTTAAGGCCTAAGTCTGTTCATTGCATTCGCGTCTATAGTCGTATAGTCTAGGCTATGTGTGGTTCACTTTGAGTAGAAAGAAAGAGTGTACGTGTTTATGCAAGAGTGTCTCTTATCCATCAACTTTTGTTTTGTTATTTGAGAAGTGGTTTGTTTCTTATATTTTAGAGTGTATTTATCTTTTGTCTTTATTGTGGCATGCTTGTGTTAACTTTAGTGTTTTTGGGTCAAGGCCTAAGTTTGTTCATTGCATTCGCGTCTATAGTCGTATAGTCTAGGCTATGTGTGGTTTGCTGTTAGTAGAAAGAAAGAGTACATGTGTTTATGCAAGAGTGTCTATTATCCATCAACTTTTTTTTTTTTTTGAGCAGTGATTTGTTTCTTATATTTTAGAGTGTATTTATCTTTTGTCTTTGTTGTGGCATGCTTGTGTTAACTTTAGTGTTTTTGGGTTAACGCCTAAGTCTGTTCATTGCATTCACGTCTATAGTATAGTCTAGGCTATGTGTAGTTTGCTTTGAGTAGAAAGAAAGAGTGCACGTGTTTATGCAAAGGTGTCTATTATCCATCAACTTTGATGTTTTATTTGAGCAATGATTTGTTTCTTGTATTTAGAGTGTATTTATCTTTTGTCTTTGTTGTGGCATGCTTGTGTTAACTTTAGTGTTTTTGGGTTAAGGCCTAAGTCTGTTCATTGCATTCGTGTCTATAGTTGTATAGTCTAGGCTATGTGTGGTTTGCTTTGAGTAGATAGAAAGAGTGTACGTGCTTATGCAAGAGTGTCTATTATCCATCAACTTTTGTTTGTTATTTGAGCAGTGATTTGTTTCTTATATTTTAGAGTGTATTTATATTTTGTCTTTGTTGTGGCATGCTTGTGTTAACTTTAGTGTTATTGGGTTAAGTCTTGAGTCTGTTCATTGCATTCACATTGTTAGCATGCAAACAAGAAGGAAAACAAGAACCTCTATAGCCTTGCACACACTAGACCGTGGGAAGGAAACACCATAAAGCTGCAAAAAACACCCATGTCTAACACCTGTAAAGTCGGGCGGGAAACAACCCTCACCCAAACCATGATTAAAATTGATGAAAACAAAGACCATAAAGATGAATTTCGTGTTGTGTAGACCTCTATAGAGTATCTATATGCTTGATTCCGACAATAGATGAGAGAGTTACAAGCTTTCGAAGATGGGATATCTCTCAAAAGCTCCAAAAAAGCTAGTCTCTATAAGCAAAAAAGGTGTATAGAGAATTGCAGCCATTAAAAAGGGGATTTGTTTGACTCTTATCGCAAGGAATTTTCTCTCTCCTCTTAGCCGACCTGGTTCTCTCTTTGGGCACCTTTTAATTGGTCCAATTTTGGCCTTTTTTGGTGAAAAATGAGTTGTTGGTGACCATTTGACCAAGGAATGGGGTGGGGGCAAGTGTCCGATGACCAAAAAAATGGCTAGGCGCCTGTCCAGGCAGTGGGAACTGAAAATGGGTGCCCTTTCCTCCCCCAAAGTCCACGAGCCCTCATGGGCTAGGCAAGTGAGCTCCATTTGCTCCTTTGATACAACCTTATGGGGTACCCATTCCCCCCCTTATACTCTCCAATTTCCACTTTCTCTCCCCCATGTGGGATTACTCCATTGCCACTTGGCGCCATCCTCCAAGCTTCCCAACTTCCCCAAAATTCCCAGCTTCTCCCAAAGCATGAGAGGACTTCTCGGACAATTTTCCCTTAGGCATACCTTACTGCTCTGGCCACCGAATGACGCATCGTAACACGGCTCGAAGCCCATCACCTCAGCTATCTCCAGAAATATAAAATTTTAGCATTTCTAATCTTAGAACCCCAAGTTGGCCTAGTTACCTTTCTCGCATGCACCCGTAATCACCTTCTAAGTTGAGACCGCTCGCTCCGGATGCTCATAACTCATGATGTACAAGTCCGATTCACAAGCTATAAAGCACGGCTCAAAATACTTATTACAAACAAATTTTTGGAGTCTTGAACAACCCAAAAACATCAGCATTCAATCTTGGAAAAATCACACCTTTGTACATGAATTTTTACAACACCACTTCCAAAACTTGCAGGGCTATGTACACATATATACATGAGGCTAGTGGGCAAGCGTTTTAGCATGGATCAATGACTTTATCTTCATCCAGAAATGCCTAACATAGTTTGCCAACCCTCCCTAGACTGCTTGATCATTCATGACAAGCAGAGGTGTCTAGGGTGAACAACTGCTGAGAAACCTCATTCACAATTTTAGATGTCTACACATTGTCTCCTTCTATTGATAGCATTTCATCAGTCATAATTGTCATCAGACATGCCAGATATTTCTTCAATCTATAACCATTGACACAATATTTATGTTGTGCACCATTTAAGTCAACTGATATGTATCATTTTCAAATTTATTCACAACAGTAAAAGGACCTTCCCATTTGATTTGAAACTTCTTCTGAAAGGTATCGCAACCCATATCACCCTTTTCAAATATTTATCCTCCACGCACTCATTGGATTTTAGTTGAGCCTTCCTTGGCACTTCCTCATAGTAACTCAAAGCTAAAACTCTATCCCAATTTCAAGCATTGTAAATCCAATAACCTTTTCTGCCATGCATTTGTTTGCTCTTCATCTTACAATGACAACATCTTGAGAGCAGGAATTTCCACTTCAATTGGCAATAAAGCTTCCTTGCCATAAACCAAGTGGTAAGGGGAAAATCCTGTGCTCGTTTTGATAGCAGTTCTATAGGTCCATAACGCACAAGGAAACTCTGAATCCCAAGTCTTCCCATGTGTCTGAGTCATCTTTGTTAAGATCTTCACCAACTCTCTATTGAACCTTTCATTAAGACCATTGCATTGTGGATAATAAGGAGAACTGTACCTATGTTGTATATTGAGCTTTTCGTATAAGAAATCAAACAGCTCTCCTCTAAATCATGGTCCTCTATCCGAAAGTAGCTCTAGTGTCACACAAAATTTGCAACATATGTACTTATAAACAAATTTTCCCATCTCCTTACTAGTAATCTGTTTGACAGCTTTGGCTTCTGCCCATCGTGACAAATAATCCATGTAATGGAATTGGCCTATTTAACTTGAGAGTAGCGGAAATTAATGAGAGTGCTTTTGATAAATAACTTTGTGAGCATAACGGGTGAACATATTTGAAGATGGCAACATAATCATAGAAATTAGTTAACTTGGCATGATCAATACTTTTGCAAGAGAGAGAATTTAGAGACCATGACAACAATTGAGGACTGGATTTATGTGGAGCCGGTCCCCCCTCCAATAGGCATTTGTATTATGATTTCTCCCATTAAGAGAGACTTGTTACAATACAGTCTTTGTGTTCCTTGTGACCTAGGTGATGCAATGAAGATGGAAAGATTCATGTATCACAAACATAACATAAAATTGAAGAAAGCTTTAACTATCCCAAGCCTCAGCCCCAAGACCTCAAACACCTTCGAAGGTGGAGAGAGCTAGCAGGGAATGAGGGTAGGGAAGAGGAAGAAGAAACATTTCGTAGGAGAAAGAATGAGTTCCTCACTTATCATAATCTTGTTGCTAGCATACATAATAGCATAGTAATGAATAAGAAGGAGATGGAAAGCTTAAGCATTGAAGCATGGCTCTTGGTTGGATTTGCACTCCATAGCCAAGAGTGTTGGTGTAGGCTCTCAACCTCTACTTGCTTGGAGAGGGAGCTCTTGCACTTTGCATAGCACACAATGAGAGTGTTTGTGAGTGTGTGTGGGTAGGTATACCCCTCAAGCAAGCCCCCTCCTTGCTAGGTTGACCCCCCCCCCCCCCCCCCCCCCCCCCTTCTAGCTCATAATTGAAGCTCATTGGCACTTGCCAAGCCTAGCCAATCACAAGCCTTGGCCATTTCTAGCATTAGGTGTAGGCTTGGGACAAGTGTCCCCCTTTCCCCTTTGAGAGAGAGGACTTGATAAATGCAAAAACAATTAGATAATTCAAGTAATTTATCATTGGACCCCTTTGAAGCTTAGCCAATAGGCTTCAAGCAACACATGAAGGTAACATGGGTAGGGATCTCACATGTGTCCTTGCTGCCTCTTCAAGTTGGGGCTTCCCTTGTGTGTGTGAGTGTGTGTTCTCTATCTAATCCCTAGGAAAAGGGCTCGCCCCCCCTCTTGTAGGGATACTTTTGGCTTTAGGTGTTCAAGCACCTTACTCACCAAGCATGACAAACCACTTGAACTAGGGGGTTTTCCCACAAGCATCTCAGGCAAGCATGTCAAGGCACCTCAAGCACCTTAATCAAGCGGCAAGTCAAGCACCTCAAGCATGGAGTAAGTAAAGCACCTTAAGCACCTTAATCAAGCACCTCAAGCAGGACAAGCACCTCAAGCACGACAACCACCTCCAGCAGGTCAAGCACCTCGAGCTTGGGCCGGGTTCCCACCTCAAGCTCAGCCCTAGCTTACCTAAGGTCAAAGGACTTTTACACATTATTGGAGGTCTTCAATGAAGCTAACCCTAAGGTCTTATGCTCCATTGGTTAGCCTTGCTCTTTGATAGACCATCTCCCATTTGGGCCCCTTTACCATTGGCCCCGTGGTGAGATAGATCTATAAGCACATATCTATATCTTAACACTTGTTCCCGTTTACTCTCCCACATTAAGTGATCAATTTAATATGAGAAAATCATTTGGGTTGGTTAGATATTAGATTTTATGACATTAGCTCTCTCTTGAAATCATAGTCGTCCTCGACTATGAGGTAGAAGAGATAAAGCCTTAGTCATTAGTCAATCGTACTTAGCGGGTAGAGGATCCCTTTTTTACCCTACGACATCTTTCCAAGATGGATGACTAATCCATTTGGTGCTTGGGAGACATAGCTGCCGCAAGCATGTCTGCTCTTTAGTCCATTTCATTCTCCCAAAGTAGAGTGACAAATTCTACTTGTTGTTTGAGAGACGTCGTCATCACAAACATGATTCTAAGCATGCATACTAGTTAAATTTGTGCACAAGTAAAAAGAGGACTAGTCTTATAAGACAAAAACATGAGTCATTTAAAAGAAATTTGTACATTTGCTTACTCTAATGTAGCATTGTAAGCATTGACAAGGTTCATACTATTCTTAAGCTGTACTCCTTGCATCCATCTAGCATCTTCAAAAGGATAATTTTTGAACTTAATAAGATACCGTTGGATAATCTTACCATGTCGTAGTACCTTGTCTTCATGCCGAAGGACAGCTTCGTGTTGTAGCACCTCTTCTTGGTCTTCAACTTCGGGAGGGTCTTCAATAATTGGTTCAGTTGGTGGCTCTCCTTTGTAGGGCTTAAGTAGGCTTACATGAAAGGCATCGTGTATAAGCCAATGGTTGGGCAATTTGAGTTGATAAGCCGTGTCATTGATGGGCTTTAAGATTTGGAAAGGACCATAGTATCTTTTTGCTAGTTTAGCATAATACTTTTGATGGCCCGTAGGATTTTTGCCCGTTGTTTGCCTTAATCGAGCCTTAGGAAACTTGAGTAAGACCCAATCATTTTCTTTGAACAAGTAAAAAGAGGAGTCTTCACTCTGCTAGCATAATGAACAGGTTTCATATACTGAGATTCCTTCCCCCTTTGCAATAACATAGCCTCGATAGCATCATCTCCCACTGATGGGTTGACATAAAACTCCTTTTCCCAGTCAGGAGCTTTGTCAAAAACATCGCCGCACTCATGAGACCACTCCAAGGGATTATTCTTAACTGTTTGTTGCAATGGATACAATAGCTGTGATGCCAAAGGTATTAAATGAGACAAATATTTAACTTTCTTTATGAAAGTTGCCAACTATCTGGTATCTTTAGGGGATGACAGTAATAGCTAAATGAGAGACATATTGCTGAATCTAAGGCTTATTTGAATTCTACTTTCAAGATGAAAGATTTGGGACTGTATATCCAAGTAATGATGCAACAACCCCAAATCTTTCATCTTGAAAGTAGCATTCAAATCAGCCTTAAATTTAGCAGTATGTCTCTCATTTGGTTCAGTGATAAGCAAATCATCTACATAAAGAACCACGATGAGAAGTACATCACCCTCACGCTTTATATACAATGTGCTTTATGTTGGATTGTTACGAAAGCCTTGTTTGACCTGTTACATTTGCATACTTTGTCCTCTTGTCCTTTCTTGACAAAACCGCGAGGCTGAGTTACATAAACGTCCTCAAATATGTCACCGTTCAAGAAAGCAATAACAATGTCTGATTGATGTACATCCCAACCAAAATGAGCTGCGAATGCACATAGAAAACGCACAGTAGTCATACAACAAGTGGAGCAAAAGTCTCTTTATAATCTATGTCTTTTTGCTGTGCATAACCCTTTGCAACAAGTCAAGCCTTATGGCAATCAATCTCACCATCTGACTTGTGTTTCAACTTGTAAACCCACTTCGTACCAATGGCCATTTTGCCAGGAGGAAAATCACATAAAATCCATGTGTCATTTTCTATAAGTGCATCGTATTCTGATTGCATGGCCGCCATCCAATTTTTTGAATTTTGTGCTTCATCAAAAGACAGAGGTTCCTCAACATAATGTAAGCTAGACATAGCCAAAGCATAAAAATCTGATGCATAAGATGCATGGCGAGATCCTGAACGAGTACGACTAGACAAAGGTGCATCCAATTTACTGTCACGCAAAGTGTGCACCAGCCATTTTGGCATACCTCTATCCTGCTCATTTTCAGCCCTTTCCTCATCAAGTACATCATGTACATCTACATCAGTAATAGGCTGATCTGTAAAATTTTCAGAAACCCCCATAGGTTGTACGTTTGCCTCTCACCGGAACTTACATTCGTATCTCCACCACTGAAAAGTGGCAACAAGGTGTCCTAAATGTCATGTGAGCTTACATTACTGTCTCTAGTACATGTCAGCAAGGGCTGAACAAAATCTTCCACAAACACTACATCCGTGAAACCAGAATACGCTTTTTTTGGGGATGATACATCTTATAACCTTTGCTTTCAGCACTATAACCAACAAAAGTACATTTGATAGCCTTATTATCCATTTTTTTGTGTTGGGTTTGTGGCACCAAAGCATATGCCAAACAGCCAAAAACACGCATGTGCTCAATAGAAGGTTTTCTATCATGCCATGCTTCATATGGAGTAATAGACTGCAAAGCTTTCGTAGGACACCCGTTTAGTACATAAGTGGCACACATGATGGCCTCAAGTCAAAAAGAATGCTGCAAAGCTTGACTTTTGACCAGACATCGTGCATTACCGTAAGTGACCTGTTTTTCCTCTCAACAACACCATTTTGCTGAGGCGTATAAGGCACTGTAAATTGGTGTTTTATCCCATGACTAGCCAAAACTGCATTGAATTCATGAGACGTATACCCCCCCCCCCCCCCCCCCCCCCCCCCCCCCCCCTCGATCGGAACGGAGGGTGCCCATAGTACATTTCGAGACATTTTTAGCCATAGCCAGAAATTATTTGAAGCACATAAAAACTTCAGACTTCTCTTTAAGCGGAAATACCCATGCATGCCTAGAGTAATCATCAATAAAAGTCACGAAGTAAAGGTAATTGCCAAGGATGGAGTTTGCATGGGCCCACAAACATCACTATGCACAAGCTACACCTTGCATGTGGCCCTAATTGAAGCATCCTTTGGAAACTTAGAACATTGCATTTTACCCAAAATACAGCCTTCACAAACATGCTTGATAGGTGCTTCAAGAGGCAGCAAAGAAGCAACCATATCAGATTTTTGCAGACGCAGCAAACTGCCGAAATTCAGATGACCAAAACGTGCATGCCAAAGTTTTGCATCTGAAATAGCCCTTGAATCTACAACTGCATTTGCAAAATTTTGTCCACACTTGTCATACAAAGTGAGATTATACAGCCCACGGCACAAAAGCCCAAATGCAACGATTTCATCACCAAAAGTGAGATCATGAACTATACATCTGTCATCCACAAATTTGACTACAAGTCCAATTCTAGCAAGTGCAAATACAAACAAAAGATTCTTCTTGATCTAAGGTACATAAAGTGCAATAACAAGTTTGAAAGAACTGCCATTAGCAACAGTAATCACAATCTTTCCAACTCCCTGAACCAGATAAGAGGCATTGTTGGCACAAGTGACATAATTCCCATGAGGGACATACTAAAGAGAGGAACATTTCACAATGTGAGGTAATGTGCTTTGTAGCACCACTGTTGAAATACCACACATGTGAATCTGCAGCAACTAACATACATGCATCATGGACATTAAGATTGTAAGTGCACTCTGCACTAAAAGCCCATTCTGCATCAATATCAACATTACAGTCTCTTTCATAGAAGACTCAACAATGGCTACATTTGAAGTGGAACCAACATTTGCAGTGGAACCACCCTCTTTCTTCTTAGCCTCTTTGGCCTTCAATTTAGGACACTGCTTGATCAAGTGATCATTAGCTTTATAATAATGGTAACGTATCTTCTTTTTGTCCTTATCACCAAAATTGCCAGACGAAGTGCTGCCAGCAGAAGCATTAGGAACAAAGTTTTTTCCACTCGCAGTAGAACCATAAGAAGTGGTTGCATTGTTGTTACCATCCTTTCTTTGAGAAGCAATAAAAGCATGTTCAACTGCACGCTGTCTAGTCCTATTTTTCTGGAAAGTGACTCTTGCAATAGCAATGTGCATAATGCATCAAAATTGACAACTTCAGGATTTCCTTGGGTCATAAGTCTCCAAGTACTAGCAACAGTCTGGTAAGAATCCGGTAAGGTATCAAGAACAGTCTGCACAAGGGAACTGTCTGAAATGACTTCACTTGCAGAAATAAGTTGCTCATTGATATCCTTGACACCAGCAAGGAGAGTGTCCATATCATCTTCCTCATGCATAATCTTCGACTCCAGCTCTTTACGTAGAAAAGCAATTTTAGCCTCATTGCAGCTTGCATAAAGACCTGCTAGAATATCCCAAGCCTGTTTTGCAGATTTTGCTGAGAACGAATGTGAGGAACAATGGTGCGCTTCACAGACAACACAATCAATGCATGAGCTTGCGCATCCTCTACATCCCAACGAGCTTGTTTAGTTGTAGGCAAAACAACTCTAATAGCAGAAATCCTTGTAGCAAGACCTGCAACATCCTTAACATCGCCTACATCCTCAGAACTAGGACGTACATCAATGCCTTGCACAATATTCTAGACTCCCTTTGACACACGAACATTTTGCATCATGTAAGACCACATAGGGTAACTATCCCCATCCAATCTATCCTCAGCAGCAAACATCTTGAACACATCTGTGTTGTTGTCAACCATGGTAAATGCTGCACCTGATGTGAAAATTTCCCAAAAAGAGGAGAGACGAAGCGTGGAAAACACGTGCTATATAGCACAAACCATAGAAGACTGTAAGGCACTTGTTATTGAGAAAATTGCACTGACAAAAAACTGCACAAAATGACGAAATTGTCTGTGTAGACCTGCCTGTAGTGGAAATGGAGGCCGAATTGAGACTGAATCAAAAATCTCAGTAGACTAAGGTCTACAAGCTTTCTCAAAAAAAAAATCAACCTTCCAACGCTCATCAAACCTCACTGTAATCAGAGAAAGTGAGCAAGCGTGTGCTGGAGCAGCTGACGACTAAGCCCCTGAGGCCACAAACTGCTCTGATACCATTTGGATGAATTAGGGCTGCAGAGAAACACACACAGCTTGGAGAAGACAAAGGAAGTTCAAGGCACACAATAGAGAGTGTTTTACTTAGTGTGTAATGGAAAGATAGATAGCCCTAGAGTGATGGACGTATATACAATGCATGGGGGGAAAAACCTCCTAAAGAGGGAAAAAATGCCCCGGCGGTCCTAGTGTGTTCACACACATCACTACCACATGTATATGGTAACAGAAGCATTTATATTCCCTGATATTTGCAACACTTCACTAATTTCTTTAAGTTTCTCATCCAACAGCAAGAATGACACTTCACCCTCATCACTGGAACTCGAAGTAATGCTACTTTTTGAGTCTACAGAACTATCATCACTAGTAGTTTCGGACTCATCATTTTCACTCACATCTTCAAGTGCCATAGGTTGTTTAATAGTCATATCAAACACTCTCTTTTCACCCTTCTTTCCATGCACACCGATTGTGCCCTTGCCCCAATCTTGCATGGCACCAACAGCTGTCAACCAAGGTCGTCCCAAAATGAGAGGAAAGGCTCTCAGACTAGCTGGCATAACATGAAAGTTCACCATAACCTTTACGTTTAAAACTTCGACTTCCAAATCCTTGATCATTCCCAAATATTTCACTTTGGCATGGTTTGCTAGTCGAATCCAAAACCCAGAGCTTTCGTATGTAATGAGACCCAATCTCTCGACACATGACTGTGTGATCACACAAACTTGAGCACCTTCGATGATGTAGGCTTCTCCCATGCCCACACCTTTGTGCCAAGCGTTCACCACAGGACAGTTGTTGGGTAACTCTCTCACAAACAACCCTCTGACTTATCCATGCTTCAGCTCTTTTTCTAGATTTGCTAATGACTTCCACTACCTTTTCAGTTTGGGCACCATATTCATCAACTATCCAAAAGTACAATCTACTTTCCTCCCAATCATGTCTTCCTTTAAACTGTAAAATATTTGGCCTTCTCCCAAAGGCAAATCTTCCACTTCAAATCGTCTACAAGGCTTTCTCTTCCTCTTAGCTTTCGCATCTTCACCCTCTTTCTCTTTCCCTTTCTTTCTGCTAGGCCCTGGTGTTGCATAGACTTCCCTCTCTCTTTTTCCTACTGGCAACACATATGCATCTTTCTTTTCAACCTGCACAATGTCCACATGATCACCAGAGGTTGAGTCTTGATTTTCTTGTCCAGTACCTTGATCTCCTCGTATATCCAATGCATAATCATTAGCTCTATTAGGAATCTGTTGAGGAATTGGAAACATATCCTCTCATCCTTACTGGCTTTGAAACATAAGTGCTAATATGACCAAGTTGACCACAATTATAACAAGTGGGTATGAACCTCCTCTATGGCTCAAAACCACCTTGTCCACAACCAACATTTGCATTAGGCTAAGCTTCACATGCCTGAGCCATTCCTCTACCACGCCCATGACCACGACCACCTCCACCACGAAGGACACTAAGTCGTAATTCTTGCATCCTGGTCTTCATATCTTGCATATTTTGCGGTAACTATTTGGTACTAGTAGCCCTTTGAATAGGTTGACCCCCAGCTTCTGCCTAATTCTCCTCCTTTAGGCTACCATTATTTTGCTCAGGGACCGCTTTCTCGTATTCATTAAGCCTTTGAGCTTTTTATTCTTTCTCTCCGACAATGGCGACAGCCTCCTCGAAGGTCACGGGTCTTTTCAACTCAACTTTGAACTTCAAACTTTCTTTTAGGTTTGCCACAAAACGGTCCTTTTTTAACATGGATGGAGGGATCTCCTTTCCCAAGGCCCGGGCCCATTTATCCCATAAACGGGTGAACTGCATGAAAAAATCATCAACACTTTGATTAGCTCTCTGAATGTATCCCAAAATTTCATGCCAAACTTCATCAGGTACTTTGATGGATTGGAATTGTGCCAGGAAAGCTTGCTTCATATGATTGTAGTCCAAAACCACCCCTGGATTTTGTGCCTGCATCAACTCCTCAAAATATTGTAACCAAACTTTTGCCTCATCCTGTAAACTATATTGCAGCAACCGCAACAATATAGCTTGGTCTAGTATATTGTACAGCAAGCAATTGACTTCCAAATTTTCAATAAACATCTGTGCATTTTCATTAGGCAATCCATGAAACTATGGGAACTCGACTACCATGTTTGATTGCCACAAAAAAACTTACATGTGACATCGAAAACTCAAGGGATGTTGATGGATCGCATCAGTACCTAATCCACCTCACACTGGGTAACCTCATGGCTCTCCAAAGGCCGCAATCCAATTATACAACCACCTCAAGCGCTGTCCAAAATTTGCACATACATAAGCGGTTGTCCATAAGGACCCACATACCTTTTACATTCACTGCCTGCAGAATAGACATATTTCACAAGAATTGGAGCATAGGAGCACTTGATCCTCCATTGGGGCACCAAATTGATGTTATCATGCAAACAAGAAGGAAAACAAGAACCTCTATAGCCTTGCACACACCACACTGTCGGAAGGAAACACCATAAAGATGTGGAAAACACCTATGTCGAACACCTGTAAAGTCGGGTGGAAAACAGCCCTAACCCAAACAATAATTAGAATTGATGAAAACCAAGACCATAAAGATGAAGCTTGTGTCTTGTAGACCTTTTTAGAGTATCCATATACTTGATTCCGACAACAGACGAGAGAGTTACAAGCTTTCAAAGATGGGGTATCTCTCAAAAGCTCCAAAAAAGCTAGTCTCTGTAAGTAAAAAGGTGTGCAGAGAATTGCATCCATTAAAAATGGAATCTTTTTGGCTCTTATCCCAAGGAATTTTCTCTCTCCTACTGGCTGACCTGGTTCTCTCTTTGGGCACCTTTTAATTGATCCAATTTTGGCCTTTTTTGGGTGAAAAATGAGCTTTCGATGACCATTTGACCAAGGAATGGGGTGGGGGCAAGTGTCCGAGGACCAAAAAAATGACCAGGCGCCTGTCCACGCAGTGGGAACTGAAAATGGGTGCCCTTTCCAGTGAGCTCCATTTGCTCCTTTGCTACAACCTTAGGGGGTACCCACTCCCCCCCTTATACCCTCCAATTTCCACTTTCTCCCCCCCCCATGTGGGATTACTCCATTTCCACTTGGCATCATCCTCCAAGCTTCCAACTTCCCCAAAATTCCCAGCTTCTCCCAAAGCATGAGAGGACTTCTCGGACAATTTTCCCCGAGGCATACCTTGCTGCTCCAGTCACCAAATGACGCACCATAACACACGGCTCGAAGCCCATCACCTCGGCTATTTCCAAAAATATAAAATTTTAGCATTTCTAATCTTAGAACTCCAAGTTGGCCTAGTTTCCCTTCTCGCATGCACCCGCAATGACCTTCTAAGTTTAGACCGCTCGCTTCGGATGCTCATAACTCATGATCTACAAGTCCGATTCACAAGCTATAAAGCATGGCTGAAAATACTTCTTTAAAAAAAAAATTGGAGTCTCGAACAACCCAAAACATTAGCATTCAATCTTGGCAAAATCACACCTTTGTACATGAATTTTTACAAGGCCACTTCCAAAACTTGCAGGGCTATGTACACATATATGGGCAAGCTTTTTAGCATGGATCAATGACTTTATCTTCATTCAAAAAATGCATGACAACGTCTATAGTCGTATAGTCTAGGCTATGTGTGGTTTGCTTTGAGTAGAAAGAAAGAGTGCACGTGTTTATGCAAGAGTGTCTATTATCCATCAACTTTCGTTTTTTTTATTTGAGCATTGATTTTTTTCTTATATTTTGAGTCTATTTATCTTTTGTCTTTGTTGTGTCATGCTTGTGTTAACTTTAGTGTTTCTAGGTTAAGGCCTAAGTTTGTTCATTGCATTCGCATCTATAGTCGTATAGTCTAGGCTATGTGTGGTTTTCTTTGAGTGGAAAGAAAGAGTGCACGTGTTCATGCAAGAGTGTCTATTATCCATCAACTTTTGTTTTTTAATTGGTGCAGTGATTTGTTTATTATATTTTAGAGTGTATTTATATTTTGTCTTTGTTGTGGCATGCTTGTATTAACTTTAGTGTTTTTGGGTTAAGGCCTAAGTCTGTTCATTGCATTCGCGTCTATAGTCATACAGTCTAGGCTATGTGTGGTTTGCTTTGAGTAGAAATAGGATTAAATCCTCGACAGAGCAGACCACTGAGGACGAACCACATGAAGATCATGAAGATGGAGACCTCGACATACGACTAAGCTCACGACACAAAGATGAAAATGTAGACAAATCCAGAGAAGGGGGTGACATCAACAACCCTTCAGTTTAACACCCATGAATGAATTTTTGTGATGCCCTAGGTCATCAATTATCTATCTTAAGTCTCACTTGTCAGCCATAGCGATGAATCCAGAAGAAAACCTCTATGATGTATCATAAGACATTGGTGGTCGTTGAATTCGATGAGAATTGCCACGATGTATCCAATTGAGAACCGTGAGTGTTAGATCCAGTGTGAACCAACATGTTGAATCAGGGTAGATGAATCCTATAAACCTAGGAGTATACTATGACATCTTTGTATCTTGCCCCAAGTGTTAGCTTAAGAGGGTGATTATTAGGGTAAGCCCACACTTGTGGCTTATATGGGAAACCCCTATAGCTACCTAGGATGGATAATATTATGGCTTTGTCCAATGAGGAGAGGGTGCAATATTAATGGCCAATGGATGTAGACCTCTAAGCCTATTTAACATGATAATATTAATGAAGCATAAACATTTTGAGTCAATCACTTCTGCCTTCACTCTAACCTATTCGCTATGCTCTAGCCTTAACCTAACTCTCTCAAACCTAACCCTAAGTGCTTAGATCTACCCTATCACCATAGTGAAGCTAAGGCTCCATCCACCATCGCCAAAGCTTTAACCCTAGCATAACGGAGAACTCAATCTTTCAAAAGGGGGAGAAAGAAACATACGGTCATTGTCTCCTTGGTTAGGAGGAATTCTGATACTACATTGTAAGAAGATCTTGCTATTATTGTACTCTTAATTAAGGAATTAGATGAAGTTGGATTTTTCCGTCTTGCCTTAGACTATGTCTCTCTCTCTCACATTGGTTTTGAAGGGGCAAGGGGAGAGGGACATGGGGGGGGGGGGGGGGGGGGGGGGGGGGGGGAGAGAGAGAGAGAGAGAGAGAGAGAGAGACCTATAGAGAAAAACAAGGAAGGACTGAGCTCAATTTGTATGCCAAGTTTGTAAGCACTCAGCAACAAATGAGAGAGAGAGAGGGGTCAAAAGTAGGTATTGGGGTGCTCAATGCTCACCACTATAATTGTGGTGGGAGTATGGGTGGCTCAAGTTCTGAGGGTGGAATTAGCTCTCTCTCCATCTCTCTCCCCTCATGCCACATGGAGAGGTTTTCCTCTCTACGCATGGAGAGAAAAAACTCAAAGACCATGCAATGCCCTACATCCATGCTTCTACCTTGAGTCAGGGCCTCCATCTCTGATGTGTGTGTGTGTGTGTGTGTGTGTGTGTGTGTGTGTGTGTGTGTGTGTGTGTGTGTGTGTGTGTGTGTGTGTGTGTGTGTGTGTGTGTGTGTGTGTGTGTGTGTGTGTGTGTGTGTGTGTGTGTGTGTGTGTGTGTGTGTGTGTGAGAGAGAGAGAGAGATATATATATTTACATACATAGGCTATACTAGCACATGAGACTTCATTTGAGGTTCAAGAACCACAGACCACAATATACCATCTCAATAGACATATCTCTTTAGTCATTGACACATAAAGATACATCTTTCAAGTGTATAGGCCAGAACAAAGTCTCTGGGGTCCTATCACCCTAACTTTAACTAAAAGAGGAAAATGTTGCAAGAGGTGGAAGGAGCAAATTGCCTTCCAAAATAATCATATCTCATCCAACGAAGAACCATTTTTCTTAGTCCTCATTTGCATGTAACTAGGGTGACCCTAGTTGTCATCCATGTCACCCTAACTTAAACTAAAAGAGGAGGATGTTGCAAAGGTGGAAGGAGCAAGTTGCCTTCCAAAAGAATCATATCTCATCCAAGGAAGAACCATTTTTCTTAGTCCTCATTTTCACCAGTTCTTTTTCTTTATTTCTTTCAATTTTTTTATATTTTTCAAGCCCCCAATTCCCACTGGTCTTATTTATGCAGTTAAGAGATTTTCTTAATATTCTTGATTTTGCAGTCCTGTCAGTTTAGTTTTAAATACCAAACCAGTGAAGATAATTGTGATTACAGCCAGGTAAAAAACCCTCAGCCAAACAACATGTTTCTATCAAACCCAAGAGTTTAAAAGCTTTGCCACAGCTTACAGCTTCCTTTTTAACTTTTCCACTGTATAACATCTATTCAAGACAAGCCCGAGTAGATCAGCAAACCATTTTGTCAGCATCATAACTTATATAATGTAGTCCTAAATTTTAAACACAGCTTTTAGAGCTGTTTTATTTTAAACTTTTCCTTTCATTCACTCTTGATAGAGAACCTGCAATCTACCAGAATCAGATATTTGCAACCTGATTTTAAACATTTCCATCAGTTTGCAGATCTTTCAATCCATAGAGGCTCACTTTTCTCGGGGTCCAACTTACCCGTTATATTTTTTTATACTTACTTGTTCTGCATAAAGAACACACATAGCCAATTCTAAACCAAGACAAGGATTTCCAGAACACCTTCTGTTTCCTAATATCGATTTGATCAAACACACCTTGTGTGTACCCTTTTAGAGTCAAAACCATAAAAGAACATTTCCCTATTAGATATCCAATCTCTAAGTGAGTTAGACCAGTGAAAGAGCCCTAGGGATAGGCTAAACGAGCTACCAGCCTCATTTTCTCTAAGTAGAATAAAAAGAAATTAAAAAAAATCTTTTAATTTTTTCCACACTATACTGAGGCCGCATTCAAATAACATTTTAGAGTCCCACCAGATCAAACCGGGTCTTTGTCATCGTATAAAATAGGCTCAAATATTCATAGCTACTCATTTACCCCAGACATGCTGATAATAACATTTTAGGAGGTTTCACTTGGCAGGTCTCATATTCCTTGGGTCTAGGATAGATAATGCAGGAGCATTTATCAAACTGATTTTTATCATAGCGGGGTTTTTAAACCCATATCATATCACTTTGTCCAATCCAGACACATCTCTTCATACACGCAAATCTCTACCATATCATATTAGTACCTTTCCTAAACCACACTATTATCCTCAATTGGCTACAACTTATCATAGACAATAATACTTTAGTTAAATATTCCCCAAGAAGTCAACTGTCAATTGATAGTCAATATATTTCCCTCTTAGTCAGTAGCCAACCATGTCATCAACCAAGAGTCACAAAGCACCTTTAGGTTACCAATGGCTTAACTACTTCTAGCAGAGTCACCTATGCATACAGCTCTAACACAGCTCATTTGATAGTTTAGTGCTACTAGAGTACTATTTATGGCCATCATCATGCATTTTATTACACAGCCATACCAATCAAGTTCTTATCATAGAATTTCATTTATGAGCCTAGCTTGTACTGACCAATGTTTCTACTACCCAAGTAGAACTTAGACCACGGACTCAAAACAAACCAGAAAGAAGCTTTATGTAGCTAGGGTCCCATACCTTATATTAAGAGATCTATTAGATTCTATCCCAATCATAAGATAGATTATATCCATCTAAGAAACAACCCTTCCACTAGTGAACAACTTCCAAACAACCAACCAGTAGGATTCTAATTTATTCAGGCTTGCAGATGTGATCTAATCAATATTTAGTATCAAACTATTATTCCCAACAATTCTCAAAACCCAAACAAATCCATATTTTCCTTGTGGTTTCCAGAATATGTGATCTCAAACCTCCTCATATGATCATTTAGTGTCAACCTAGCCAATTCTAGCAGGGGCAATCCATGAAGAAGAAAAGAAAAATAAGAAGAAATTTGAATCAGTGGAGCTTATTTTACATCATCATCATCATCTAGGGCTTCATCATCATCACCTAGATTAAATAACAAGAAGTGTTATGAGTGTGGCAAGCCTGGACACTTCTCCGAGGACTGCTACAAGAACAAGTATTGTAGCAATTGTGGCATCAAAGGTCATCCACCATCAGATTGTGAAGGAAGCAACAACAAAGACAAAAGTAGAGTCAATCTTGCAAAAGAAGAGGATGCATATGTAGCTCAACAGCAGAGAGTTGTCTCCATGTGTGTGTCGTCCCCAACTACTTTTGCAAGTATACAGATGTACTGTAAAATGGATGATCTTCCACCTTCTTTGTTTAATGGGAGGATTTCTTAGTCTATGTGACACCATATAATGAGACCACTCAGTCTATTTGACTTTTATCTGTGTGACCATTAGCGTGTGTGGCTTTAGGTCTTGATCCAGCTTCATTCAGTATAGGCCATGCCTAAGGGGAGAATTGTTGGGATATGCATGTCCTTCTGTAACCATGGGAAACACCTCTACACTTGTATAACTTAGTGTTTGGCATTTGGCCTATCTGCTGTATGGCTATATGTAAGCTAAGTAGAAATGGTAGAGCTCCCGCCGGATATCTACTCCAAGCAAAGAGTTGTCTCCATGTGTGTGTCGTCCCCAACTACTTTTGCAAGTATACAGATGTACTGTAAAATGGATGATCTTCCACCTTCTTTGTTTAATGGGGGGATTTCTTAGTCTATGTGACACCATATAATGAGACCACTTAGTCTATTTGACTTTTATCTGTGTGACTACCTCGATCTGTGTGACCATTAGCGTGTGTGGCTTTAGGTCTTGATCCAGCTTCATTCATTATAGGCCATGCCTAAGGGGAGAATTGTTGGGATATGCATGTCCTTCTGTAACCATGGGAAACACCTCTACACTTGTATAGCTTAGTGTTTGGAATTTGGCCTATCTGCTGTATGGCTATATGTAAGCTAAGTAGAAAGGGTAGAGCTCCAGCTGGATATCTACTCCAAGCTTAAAAATAAAGCCCTCTATGTACATATTTTTATGCTATGTTGTGCACTTTAATGTAACACCTTTTGAGTCAAAATCACGAGTTCTGTGTGTGTGTGTGTGTGTGTGTGTGTGTGTGTGTGTGTGTGTAAGCTATGTCTGCACACACACACACACACACACAAACCTCCTTGAGCACACACATACACACGCACACCATCGGTCCCAACAATAAAGAGACGGGGGGCAGTTTAGAGAGAGAGAGAGAGAGAGAAAGATAGAAAAAAACCCTTGTTTTGAAGGTATAGAGGTCTTTGCTTGCCCTTCATATCTCTTCTCTCTCTCTCTCTCTCTCTCTCTCTCTCTCTCTCTCACCCCCTTATGGAGGCCCTTGCTAACTTTGACTTGTTTTAATGAAAAGAGCTCATACATTATTTTTTTCCAATTCCTACACTTGGCATACGCATTTCTCAGTATGGACCTAATGTGTATTGGATATACGAGCTCCTTGTGAGTTCCAATATGTATTTCTACTAAGTTGACATGCCTAGCTTGTAGAGCACCATAGTTTTTATGCATATTTTGGGTGGTTTCCTATCTCAAAAAACCCTATGTATCTAAGTGAAAATGCTACAATGTGAAGAGAGTCTAGTTCATTTTCAAAGAGATAGGGTAGAGAAGAGAGCTCAAGCTTGTGGCTATGGAGATGGAGATGGAGAGTCACACATGTATCTTCTTGGTTTGAGATTATGAAGTTGAGTCCTCTTGCCTCTCTTATGTTAACTCTTTTATTAATTGATGTGATCAATTGTTAATTAGTGTATGTTTAGATTAGGTAATTAGTAATTGGTCTTCTTGGAGTTTCTATGTTCTCCCTCTTGTGTGTATGCTTCATGGAGAGTGTGTACTTGCATGCTACCACGCTTCTCTATATATATGCATTCCATTGGTGTAGATTAAGTTGCAATCGTCTCTTCCATTTACCCCTTGAATGCTAATTATTGTGTGTTCTTGTGAGATTATCAAGGTAGGCTAATTAGCATGTGCATTGATTAGTAGCCACTCTCTTGTGTTGGCATAGGAATAGCAAGCATCATAGAGAGCTCTTGGCATCATTAGAGAGTTAATACAGGCCAATTATCTTGATTCTCACCTCATCACCTTCTCTACTAGTCTCACTTCTCTCCCAAATCCACTCAAAAGACTCTCACACACTCTCATGTGTGATGTTTCCATGCCCTATAGGGTAGCTCACCCCTTGGATTGACAATTTGTTGTCTCCATTTTTGCTTCAATGATGGTCCAACACAAGCCATTGTAAAAACATTTATATAAAAAATGAAGGCATTTTGATCTATGAGTATAGCGAGTTTATTTCAATGCAAATATTCTAAATAATTAAATTTTAATGCAAAGATTGTAAATAAATAAATCATAGTCTCTTGTATACCAAGATCACTTGGATCCATATTCTCGCTTTCTTGTTTTTTAAAACATGTTGGGAACTGCTTGCAAATCACCAAGCTATGCATTTTGTTGTTTGATGATGGGCATCATCGAAAAGATTATGCTTCCCCCATTCAAACGCACTCCAATAGGCTGGCACCAAGGTGAAGTATGGTATCAGAGATTTACCTATCTCTTCATCTGAGTTGATCATATTGGAGAACTAAAGACTAATCTAAAATGCATCCGAATCATGGAAAATCTGAAGATAATTAGTTTGTATTGGTTTCTTATTACAATTGATTGTTATCAAGTCATGAGCTTACATACCTCTTTCCACATTATGAACTATGAAAACGAAGTGCTATCATATATGTGCATTGGGTCTAGCAAGTGTTGGATCTTCAACAAAAACCAATATGGAAAATCAAGGAACGCGGAGCATCGTGACATACCCTTGGGCGGACCATGAGGAGGTGACTCTGATTTCCAATGACTATCCCAAGCCCGTTTCTAATCGACCATTGTCCACTTGTATTGAGCCTTTCCATTTGTGGGGAATTTGTAATTTGGATGTGTTGGGGGAGGAGAACGGTGACTATTAGGGTAAATCAACTTTGCAAGGTGTCATAGATGCTCTATGACAAGTGAAGGTCCACAAGTTGGATTGGCAGCATGTCCATATGTTAACAGGCCTTTAAAAAAAAATCAAGTGAGAAAAACGCTAAGTACAACTAATCACACATGAAATTGAGTCAAAACCATAAATGTACCTGACACTTCATTTAAGCCTGTAAAGTCATGCATGGTCCACATAAGTATGCCTCTTGTATGGGTTGGATGCTCTCATGGGGCCTAGATACGTCAAACACATGGGTGACATTCCATAACCCTTGAAGTTCCTCAAAAAGGGGTGTCAAATATACATCAATATTCTTGACCTTTTATTTTCTTGGAACCAGCAAAGACAACATAATAAAGATTTTCTTGGTTGCATTCCAAGGTGGGATGTTGTAATTAATTATGACAACCGGCCATGTGCTCCATGAAGTGCTCCACATGCTGAATAGGTTGACCCCATCGCTTGCAAGACCCAACCTTAAATACCATGGCTCATCATTAAATGCCCATGTCTCCTCCATGTGCTCCCAAGCATGAGAATCCGTGGGCACCCACATTATGCCATCATGCAAGAAATTTGATGCATGCCATGTAAGTAGCAAATCAAAAGCATTCGTCACTGAACATGTGTTATATATTGGAATGATGGGAAAATGATGCAAAACTTTATGAGGTACTTTGATGGCATTTGTATCATGATCCTTGTATCTAGCTTCATCACATTTTGTACATTTCATTGCATACACATGTTCATTTCAAAATAGTATGCAACCATTGACACATGCATGGATTGTATTGCAGTACATGCCCAATGCAATGTCTAGGGATTCTAATTACTGCACCTATCACATCTCACAAGGAGATGGACCAAGACTAAAATGTCAATCCAAGGGAACAAGTGTCTTGACTAGGGCATGGAAGCATTCCAAGAGATTGTCAATCTCTTGTCTTCACACAAACACTCTGTAAAAACAATCTACATGCTCTCTAATTGCTAAAATCCTAACTTCTCTCTCTCTAATCCATCATGTAACTACAAACAAATCCAATAGAAAATCAACTCCAAACAACACAAGTTTCAATAAGCACATTCCTCACAAGGTCAGGAACACATTTAGACCATCAAACCCCAAATCTGCACACAAGCAAAAATCACAATTTTCTAAAGAAACAAAAATGCAGATCATGAAAATCTCTGCAAAGACTACCTAATAGGTGCTTCTATGCGCTGAAATTCCATAGCAACTGATAGAATCACTAAACGATGCTCGATCGAATAGTGAGATACATCACCTGGAAGGTCTAGAGAATCCACGCTCGGAACTCGCGATATGCTTGCAATGTTGGGGTACACGTTGTTGGGAAACAAGCAAACTAGAACACCTCTATAGCGATGTCACCCAAGAGCATTGAAAGAGCACTACAAGAACACCAAAAGCTTTGGAAAATCCCTTTGAAACACCACAAGTCCAACAAGAATAGTCCCCTTGGAAATTTACTAGTCGTTGCCCACCCAAGAGACTATGTCACATATGACCAAAACCTACCAAAGCATGGATTTACAGCACACACCGACCAATGCATATGAAGACAAGGGTCTCCCATTTCACCATTGACCATCACAAACCCACAACTTCAAGATCAATTCCACAATTCATAGATACATGCCCTCCCAATCTGTCTGCACACAATTTGCCACTAGGCTGCCATAGCCATAATCCTGCAGAGAACTAGTCGTAACCTGAAGAGCACAACTCCAATTGAGGCACTTTAAAGATTGAGAGAAATCTTGAAAAATGACTGGCGAGAAAGCTGAAGATGAAAAAATTTGAATCTACACGCCACTACATGCAAAATTGATGCGAACAGAGAGCTATCCCAACATGACTACACGTAAAGTAGGCAAAGCGAAATCAAAATCTGCAACAAAAACCATCAAGAAGGCACAACGAGCTCAAACCTGAAATTTTTTGGAGTTTGGCTCAGCTTTTTAAATTTTGTAGATGAGTTTTAGTTATATACAAGTCTCACTTCAAAAAACTCACTCACGGATAGTTACAGTAGCATGACAGCTATCACTAGACTAGCGACTTGCAGTGCATGTATATGTGCTTGGTAAAGCAAGGTAAAAACCCCACACAAAAAAATCCCTCACACACTTCTGACATCGGATATCATGTCCGTAGAGACAAATTTACAAAAAACGGGGTGTCAGAAATGCACCCAACATAGTTTGCCACACCCCAGCCTGCTAGATTATTCATTATCAGCATCACAAAAGAGATCCTGTAAACGACATGAGGGAGCGTTCACTTCATCTTCATCCTTAGCCACATGATCAGAAAATTATTCAAAAGAAGGCTCATCCTCGATTACAATCATCAACCTTGCAATATACTTCTTCAACCCGTAGCCATTCACACGTGCTTTATGTGGGGTACCATTCAAGTCAGCAAGCTGATATGTGGCATTTGGAAACCTGTTTAAGACCAAGTAAGGACCATGCCACTTGATTTGAAACTTCTTTTGAAAAGTTCCATCAAGATTACTATTGTAACAAAGCACCATGTCACCATTCTTGATGTCTTGTCCTTCACCTTCTCAATTGCCTTTGCTTGATTGTTCTTCAAGACCTGCTCATAATGCTCAAAAGCCAACAACCTATCCAACTGCACACATTGCAAATATAGAAGCCTTTACTTGAATGCATCATTGGGCTCTTCTTCAATATTTAGAATCATCTTCAAAGCTGGTATCTCCACCTCAATAGGAAGTAAAGCCTCTATGCCAAAAACTAGATGGAAGGGAGTGAAACTGGTACCTAATTTGATGGCAGTTCTGTAAGCCCATAGAGCCCAAGGTAGCTCTTAACCCAAAGTCTTTACATTGTTTCTTGTCATATTTGTAAGCATCCTTATGAGTTCTCTATTAAACCTTTCATTCATGCCATTGCATTGGGGATAATGTGGAGTAGTAAACCTGCAATGCACATGAAGCTTCTCACATAGATAATCCACCAACTCTCCCTTGAAACCTGGACCCTTGTCAGAAATTAACTCCAGTGGCATGCCAAATTTGTAGCAAATATCTTTATATATAAACTGGAAATATCTTTGCCTCGTGATATGCTTAACAACTTTGGCTTCGGTCCACCTGGATAGATAGTCAACAGCAGTAACTATGTAACATTTGCCTCTAGTTGTCATAGGAGGGGACCTATTGCATCAATACCTCAGTTCTCAAACACATCATAAGACACAATGGTGACTCTAATTTTTTATTTGAGAACCCTATTTTCCATGCTTTGACACTCTTTACAAGACTTGTACCAATGATGAACATCACGTTGAATGCTTGGCCACACATACCCCTCCTACAAGACTTTATGCAAAGTGATCTTTGAATCAAAGTGACCACCACAAGAACCCTCATGATTCTCCACTCAAATTTTATAAATTTCCTCTTTCCAAGGAACTTTTCTCATCACAAGATCAGCCCCCTTCATATATAAAGCATCACCAAGTAGCACATACCTTTTGGCACAAAGTAGGAAGGCATACGTTTTTGACCTTTAAAACTCTGGTGGAAGCATACGTTGTCGTGCTGTGACACGTACATAGTGGGAACGCATGCTACAAGATCTATCTTGTAATTTTTTAGATACATAATTATCTTTCCTACAATAAACATATGCATATTTAAGTATAATAATAAGCCTTCTATCTCATCCTATTATTTTTCTCAAGGGTAACCTATCCTTACTTTACCATCAGAAAATACTATGGGAAAAGCATCAATATCTCCGCCTCTTTAACTTGGGGCAAAAAGCATTGATTCTTTATTTCTACTATCTCATTATCATCTCACACCCTAGCTAGATCCTATATCTAGGGTAAACTCCAATATATATATATATATTCTATGTATTTTTTATACTTTTCTTATATTTCTTTTTAAATAGCTACTAGGAGGGAATCAAATCCTAGTGGGACACTAGGTGGCATGATTTCAAAGATACACTTATTTTAATGCATTATTGCAAGCATGATTACAAAACTTCGTCAAGGAGCAATGTCATGCTTTCATATGGCATGAGGTGTCCTTTGGAATTAAATGAAAGTCTAGGCTAAGGGGACCACGGGAAGACTTTTGCTGCCATAAATGGATCCTATTTTGATGAATTTTTTACACAAGGTTCCAATCCAAATTGGAAAATGATTCTAAAATGAAAATCGTAGCTAATGAGCTGAAGTTTATGCCCATATTTTTACTTTTTTATTTGGAGCCACGGTTGAGGAGATATGATCAAAATACTGGACCCCAGTCTGCCCACATCATTCAGGGACAGCTCATTTCCAACTTTTTCAGTTTCTATTTACACTGACTCCTCTCTTCTTGTGTAAACCCTTGGGGGTTCCCTTCACCTATAAAAGGGGACCTCTTCTTCCTTGAAAAGGAACTCAAGCATTCAAGCCATTGATGAGAGGAATTCTTGAGGAAGTGAGTAGTAATGCCTAATTGTACTTAGCCATTAACATAAGCCTAAGCCTACACTTTCTCCTAGAGGAAGACTAGCCATCCTTGCATGCTATCCTTGGAAGATCAACTCTAATCAAAGAAGGGCGTGGACTTGGCGTATCAATCAAAGTTGAATTCTCCCCTCTTCTTCTCTCTCCATCAATAATGGTGCCGAAGGGTTTGTCAAGTAAGATGTGTTCTACATTGATGTTTTCATGATTTCTTGTTGTTTTCATTTTCATCTCTAATCCAAAATATATATATATGTATCTAATCTCATCTCCTTAACCAAACCTATCTCTCACTCTTAGTAATTCATCCTCTCTACAAGTTTTAGGTTCTCCTTGCTACAGGTACATCTCTCCCCGCAGTATCCTTATTGCCTACGGGCAAGAATAGGGCTTGGGAGGGAAACTTCTCATCTCTTCACTTCTCTCATATCTACATTTCTCACATACTATCCTAGATGAATAACCCACATGATGATCATTTCTATCGCTTTCACTTTGCACGATCTATTAGAATTAACGTATGGATTAGCCGTAAAATACACTTTCAACAACGTATAGTGTTTCTCTTCGGCCCTGAAAGGCTCAATGAAATACTTCTATCACCAGATCCCATCATACTACCTCTCATAGACTATAATTTTTCTTTTGATGTAAGCGTAGTTATCTTGCTATGAACCAAGAGGATTTGTACACACAATTAATCCCAATCACTAGACAAAATATATATATTATGGTAAGCACAAAACTACAATTCCAAAGAACAATTCGTAGCCTATTTGGTCAGCCAAGATTGAATGCCATTAACTCATCTATTAACCCTTTCATATTACCCATGATACGATATGACCATTGTAAAGAATGAGGATGCAAGAGAGCTACACAAGACAAGCACAAAGCACACAGAGATGGAAAGCTTCTTCTTCTTCTTCACAGAAAAGAGAGTACAAAATGACTAAGTGCTAAAGTTGAAAAGTAGCACATATGTATATGCGGTCACTAAGTGTGAACTCGCTAGAAGCGTACTAGGCTGGCACTATATGTGTAGTCCAGCTGTAGAATCACTGGCAGAGATCCTCCGTGTCGGTCACCTAACGCGCCAGTGAGTAAATGCCGTAAGCGGCCAAGACCCGTAGTGGATGCCAGCTCAAGGTGTAGAGCTCGACATCTCAACACTCCCCCTCGAGCTCTGCATGTCGCAGAGTCCAAGCATAGTTCGGAAACGTCGAAGCTTCTCAGCTCCGAGGGCCTTGGTAAAGATATCCGCTATCTGCTCCTCTGTGCTGACGTAGGCCAAGTCGATGTCACCCGCCAACACTCGCTGTCGAACGTAGTGGTAATGGACCTCTATGTGTTTGGTCCTGGCATGGAACACTGGGTTCCTAGCCAACTGCATGCTGCTGAGGTTGTCACAATGGATGAAAATCTGTTGGTCCACCTGCACTCCCAAGTCCTCAAGTAATGTGCGTAGCCAAGCTACCTCGCACGCCGCAACTGTTGCACCTCTGTACTCGGCCTCTGTGCTCGATAAAGCAACCGTAGGCTGCTTTTTGCTGCTCCAAGTAACAGCAGCACTCCCAAAAGAGAACATGAAGCCACTCGTAGATCTCCTATCAACAATGCTACCTGCCCAATCTACATCTGTATACCCATACAATGCTAATGGTGCATCTGTTGCATAGAACAATACGTAGTCAAGAGTACCTTGCACATACCTAAGTGTGCGTCGTACTCCATCCAAATGTGGCTTCCTCGGAAGCTGCATGAACTGAATCTCCAAGCCTACTGTATAGCTCAAGTCTGGCCTAGTGATAGTCAAGTAGATTAGACTACCCACAATCTTCCTGTACATGTTGACATCCTCAACAACATCACCCTTCTCTGCACTCAGCTTTGCATTCACATCCAAGGGAATAGAAATTGGCTTACAATCAGCCATACCATACTTTGACAACATGTCCAAAGCATACTGTCTCTGTGATAGCCATACACCCTCTGGAGTCCTGATCACCTCAATGCCAAGAAAGTAGCGCAACTCGCCTAAATCTTCATTTCAAACTCCTGTTTGAGAAGACCCTTCACATGGTCAATCTCCATAGCATTGTCACCAACAATAATAAGGTCATCTACATATATGGTAATGACCACAATCCCCACATCACTCTCATGTACATAGAGTGAATGATCAGCATGAGCTCTCCTAGAACCAATACTGACAAGATACTTGGCAATCCTGTCATACCATGCTCTAGAGCCCTGCTTCAAACCATACAAAGCTTTGAGAAGTCTGCATACATAATCTGGGTAACCTGGATCGACATAACGAGGTGGCTGATCCATATACACTTCCTCTTGCAACTCACCATTCAAGAAGGCATTCTTTACATCCATTTGATGCATAATCCATCCTCTAGATGCAACCACTGCTATGACAGCTCTCACAGTCGTCATATTTGCCACTGGAGCAAAGGTCTCCTCATAGTCTATGCCATACGTCTGTGCATAACCCTTTGCGACCAACCTTGCCTTGTGACGCTCAATGTTACCATCAGCCTTATGCTTGGTTTTATACACCCATTTATAGCCCATAGCTTTCTTGCCACTTGGCAATGGCACCAACTCCCATGTGTCGTTTGCTTCCAATGCAGCCATCTCTTCATTCATTGCATCATCCCAATGCACATTTCCAACTGCATCCTCAAAACATGTGGGCTCCACATCCTGTATCACCTTAGCCATGTAGTCTTGGTGATGCGCTAGATACCCATCATAAGTCAATTTCTGAACTGGATTTCTGACTCTATAAGATCTACGCGGTCCTGGGTCACTCCTTTGCCCTCTAGCATCTTCTTGTACTTTCCTTACATCAGGTGTCCTGACAGCCGGAATTCCAAATTCCTCATCAAGACTTTGTTCAGAACCATCTGAATCCATGTCTACATGTGACAAACCTGATGACGCATCAGCCATAAGGGAGGTTCATCAACCTTTTCCTTTCCTATTCGTGATACATTCCCTGTACCTGTTGGTGGAGTAACCTGCGTACGTAGTCTACCATTCCATGGTTTCTCAACAGAGCCACGAGAAGAGGACTCTTGTGGTCCACTCAAAACCTGTGACTGTGGCCTCACATTTTGTACAACCACATCATCTTTTACATCAGCCCCAATAGTGCCATGTGCATTACTGTACCAGTTGCTCATCTCATCAAAGACTACATCTCTGCTCACTCGTAATTCTCGTGTAGTAGGATTGTAGCACCTGTACCCCTTTTGTTCAAGGGAATATCCCACAAGAATACATTTCTATGCTTTAGGATCCAATTTCCTACGCAACTCATCTGCTACATGCACGTAAGCTATGTAGCCAAACACTTTCAAGTGTGCCAAATCAGGCTTTGTACCTGTAAACTTTTCCTTAGGTGTTACATCATGCACCGCAGCTGTAGGTGTCCTGTTCATAATGTACACAGCTGTATTTACGGCTTCAGCCCAGAAATGATGAGGCATGTTCTTCTCATTCATCCATGCACGTGCAACCTCTGCAATGTGCCTGTTTTTCCTTTCTGCGACCCCATTCTGTTGTGGAGTATATCTGCATGTAAACTGCCTACGTATACCATGCATTCGCCGAAAATCTGAAAAATCATGCAGAAGTACTCTCCCCCTCCATCTGACCTCAATGTCTTGATTTGCATATCTGTCTCCTTCTCAATCATGACTTTGAAGTCTTGAAAGTGACCAAACACTTCACTTTTGTTACGCATGAAGTAGACCCATACTTTCGTTGTATGGTCATAAATGAAAGAGACATAATACCTGCAACCATGTATACTTGTAGTATCGGTTGGACCCCAAACATCTGTGTGCACCACCTCAAGTGGCTTTTTACATACATTACGCTCATGTGGAAATGAGCCCTTTGACTGTTTTCCAAACTGGCATGCTGCACACACTTTATGCATACCATCCACCTTGAATTTGGGCAAACCTTTTACAATCTGTTTTGATTGCATGCTGCGCAATCTCTGCTCATTGACATGGCCAATGCGTTTGTGCCAAATGTCAACATCAACCACAACACCTGTGCCCTGTGCAAATAATGCACCTTTTACCTCAGGCATGTCTACATTCAGCGTAAACATTCTACCCACACATTTGCCCTCTGTGATCAACTTACAGCCATTCTGGAAATCTTCTACATAACAGCCATTTGGATTGAAGTGAACCTGCAAACCCTGCTCAACCATTTGTCCAACAGAAACAAGATTCTTTGTAATGTTTGGGACATGAAGTACATCTGCTAAGTACTTTGATTTCCCACTCTTCGTATTTAGAGGTATGTCCCCTACATGAGCAATGGGGTGAGCTGTGTCATCTCCTGTCTGCACATCGCCTGACACATCTGGTTCGCGCATATCTCTAAACCACTCTCCACGAGACGTCATGTGATTAGAGGCACCTAAATCCACATACCAAACATCATCTTGGGTGGAATTCTCTGCAGTCATTGTATTCATTACATGCTGCATAACAAACATGCGCTCGTTTTTGTTGTCATCTGCATCTCTGCTAGTAGATGCATAGTTGCCCTGTTCTCTTTTTCCACTTGCTTTTCCCTTTGGACAGTCACGTGACATGTGACCTCTTTCACCACAAGTCCAACATTCTCTGCTATCTGGAGTATGTTGCTGCCTGCTTGATCCTGCACCACGGCCTCTTTGACTCCCCCTGCCTTGAGACTGGTTTCCCCTGCCACCTGTATTGTTTTGATTTGATTGACCTTCCAGAAATTGGCCCCTGCAACCCCTTGGGACTCGACCACGACCTCTACCTCTACCTCTATTGGAGTTAGAATAGAAGGCCTGTTCAGAATTATTTCTGCCATGAGAAGAATATGTGTCAATGTTCTTCTCCTCCAAAATAAGCATAGAAATCAAATCTTGGAACACGGGGATGTCGTCTCTTGTATTCATGGAAGACCTGAAATGTACATACTCATCTCCTAGACCATCCAAGCATGCACGGACAATGTCATCATCTTCCACTGAGACTTTAATAGATCCAAGAGCCTCAATGATACTCTTGATCTTCAAAGCATAATCATTGATGGAGAGGTTGTTCCTCTTAACCTGATTTAGCTCCGACTTTAGTTGAAGCTTCCTGGCCTTGGTGTTCACCTCGAACACTCTGCCTAAGTTTTTCCATGCAATGGCGGGGGTTTCAGCATCCTGTAGATAGCCCATCATGCCATGTGTGATGCTCATAGAAAGCCAATACATCACTTTGCTCTGGCCTTGTTGCCAGTCCCTCAAAGCTTTCCTTTGTTCTGTTGTAGCATTTGCCTCGGGAATCTCTGGTTCCTTTTCATTGTCTCCTTCTACATAGTCCCAATAACCTTTTCCTTTTAGGAAATTTGTTATTCTGAACTTCCATGCAGGGTAGTTATTTTTCTCAAGCTTCTCAGTAACAATCTGACTGAAACCGTCAGACATCTTGAAGCACTAAGACAAAATAGCTGCAATCTGCAAAAACCTCCAAATCTGCTGAACCTGCTATCGTGGTACCTGTAACGCTTCCTACACTCAACGAGTGTCCACAATCAAACGTACATACAACCACTGTACTTGTACAGTAAATCTCTGTGTACTGCACTTTGGAGACCTGCATCTGGTCGTGGATTGCGAACGAAGGGATTGTGATGCTCTTACTCTCTTAGCCTCTCTTGCCTGCACCAGGCTCTGATACCATGTAAAGAATGAGGATGCAAGAGAGATACACAAGACAAGCACAAAGCACACAGATATGGAAAGCTTCTTCTTCTTCTTCACAGAAAAGAGAGTACAAAATGACTAAGTGCTAAAGCTGAAAAGTAGCACATATGTACATGCGGTCACTAAGTGTGAACTCGCTAGAAGCGTACTAGGCTGGCACTATATGTGTAGTCCAGCTGTAGAATCACTGGCAGAGATCCTCCGTGTCGATCACCTAACGCGCCAGTGAGTAAATGCCGTAAGCGGCCAAGACCCGTAGTGGATGCCAGCTCAAGGTGTAGAGCTCGACATCTCAACAACCATAGCCTTGATGTTTTCATCTTCGTATTGTTTTGACATTCTCTTTTGTGTTTTTTCTTTGTGTGTGTGAGTGCAAGAGAGAAAGAGTGAGTCTTCTTTGATTGCACTTCTTTCCAAACCCTAGTCTTCGTGGCATCTATGGTTTAACTCCTTCATATAGGTTTTGTTGAGTTCTCTCACAAATTCTCACGGCCATAAGCCCGGTGCTTTCCTGGCAAGACCGCAAACTTCTCGACAACGTGTTTGTAGAAACTCTTCCTCCCTCTCTAAAGCTTCTCTTCCCAAATAAACAGGAGAATCGGCCCTTATCACATACAATTGTTTAATTGAAGCCTGTGCTGCACCATGTGCTTCTTCTTTTTGAGACTTGTCCACATGCCTTAAACTCCAAGCTTCAAAATGCTTAAGCAGATTCTTTACTTGAAAACACATACTTTTCAGCCTTGGATTCTTACTTTGCCACACCCCAAGTGCTTGCTTAACCACCAAAAGAGCATCACCTCTTACCCTCACACGATGGATGCCAAGCTCAAGGCAAAGGTTGAGACCTTTCTCCAAAGTAGCATACTCAGCTTCATTGTTACTTTGTGTTGTAAGCTTCAAACTCCTTTTAGTTACCAAAGCACCTTGAGGATCATAAATTACAACACCTCCTGAAGCTTCACAATGTGCTTTCTTGTAAGAGCCATCCAAAAACAATAGATAGGCACTATCTATGTCAGGAGCTTCCATGTGTGTTGCTTCTTCACCGCGTCCTCCTTAAGAAGAAGAGGGCTTTCCTTATAAGTAAGCAAATTAGCCAATTTAGCCCTTTTAATCTTCTCAACAAGAAAAGAGAATTGGAATTCTTGTAGCTCCACAATCCACTTCATGAGTCTCTTTAACAAAGTAGGGATATTCACCAATTGAGGTAGAAGAGTGCAGCTACTGAGGAATGTGAATGGTTTAGGAGAAGGTAGTTCCTAAACCTTCTACATGCATAAATCACACTCACCATGATGAGCTCCACCTCAATATAGCTTCTTTCCACCTCTAGATTCACCCTGATAGCACAATAGATAGGCTTCATGTAGTGGGAGTTGTTACCTCTTTGAAGAAGCAAGGCTCCAATGGCATCCTCACCTACTGATGGATTCACGTGAGACTCCTTATCCCAATTAGGAGCTTGCATAGTAGGAAAATAACCAAGAACCTCTTTGATACATTGAAAAACTTCTTCACATTCATTTGTCCATTGTAGAGGATCCAACCTTGCTACTTGTTGTAGAGGATAAAGAAGTTGAGAGGACAAAGGAATGAACCTTGCCATATACTTCACCTTTTAAATGAAAGAAACAACTTGCTTTGTATCCTTAGGTGATGGGAGGAGCACCAAAGCCTTCACTTTGTCATGATCGATTCAATCCCATTCTTTGAGACCATATGTACCAAAAACTTCACTCTCTTGGTTGAGCAAAATGACACTTCTTTGGGTTGAGTTGACCTCCACTTTCATCATATTGCTTCAATGCCATCCCAAAATTTGCACAATGATCCTTTCTAGAGCTATAACCACAAAAGTCATCGATAAGATCCTTCACAAACTTGCCAAGAAAGGGACAGAACACCTTATTGATGCGCTTTTGATACCACGCACATCCATTCATCATACCAAAAGGAAGCATACAATAACAAAGGAATCCCCATGGTGTGATAAATCAAGTCTTCTTTTGATCTTCTAAAGCCAAGGGGGTGAGCTGAAAATGTCCAGAGAATCCATCACATACACTATACCTCTCATTCCCTGCAATAGAATCAAGTATGTCATCTATGAAAGTAAGAGGATTCTGCAGTACTCACAGGACATATGAAACCTGCTTCAAGAAGCTTGTCTAAGGCTCTTCCTTAAAGCATTAAGTTATACTTGTCCCATTCTCCTTAGCTTTTGACGTACGGGCTGAGTTCCTTCCTTGATTGGAATGTGAATTTCCTCTCCCTTGACGCCTCTAATTTCCTCATAAGAAGAAGTGATGAATAAATGAAAAAATTATTGTATCATATGTAGGTACTCACCCTTCTCATGACTAGTCAAGTCGGGAGACAACATACCTTGTATCAACTCCTATTTGACATTACGTTGAACTTTGGGTTGCATCAGCTCTTCAATTTGCTCATTATGACCAGAGATATCCTCATTCTCCATAAAGCCAAGAAATCTTTTTTTCTCATCATGCTCTTCTTCAAAAAACAAGGAGGAAATATATAGATCGCTATTGTTGCTATCTTCCACTTCACTACCATTGTGTCGATTGTCTTCGTCTTCACTTGAGTACTCTTGTTAATCACTTTTCTCATCAAAATTAGCATCCAAATATTTCTTTCTAGGCATATCAAACCTCTTCTTATCACCCCTTCTATTGTAGAGAGTGATGGTACCATGTCCCCAATCCTATAAAGCTTTGGTTGCTTGTAACCATGGTTTTCCAAGAATGAGAGGAAAAGCACCAATACCCGCGGGCATAACATGGAAATTGACAGCACTATAATA
Organism: Adiantum capillus-veneris; assembly: GCF_014529385.1. NCBI lineage: Eukaryota > Viridiplantae > Streptophyta > Polypodiopsida > Polypodiales > Pteridaceae > Adiantum > Adiantum capillus-veneris. The sequence goes on along the minus strand of NC_140953.1, from coordinate 53,047,020 downwards.
TCAATTACATCCACCTCCACGTCTTTTATAACTCCCAAGAACCTCACCCTTGATTGGTTAGCAAGCTTTATGCAAAAACCTGAATTCTTCACCATGTTGAGTCCTAACTTTGATACACAACCTTGAGTGATAACACATATCTATGCACCTCCATCAATATAAATAAGCCTCTCCAATGCACTTCCTATTATGCCATGCATCCATAGCAGGGCATATATTAAGTAGCTCATTCAGAGATAGGACTCTCATTACACCCTTGTAGTCTCCTTCTTCATGAGGTTGACTACATGCTTCCATTATCTCTTTAAATTAGGACACATCTCTATGAGTTGCCCATAGGTAGAATCAGTCTTTCTAATCACCAAATCAGCCCCTAAACTATAATTTGGTTTCCCTTCTCCCAAAGGAAACTTGGGTGCACTGTAATGTTGCTTGGGTTTTCTCTTCCGCTTCTCTTTACCTGTACCTATTTCAACGTGTTTCCCTCTTTTATGGTTGGGACCTGCATCACTCATGTCATGATCTCTTGTAACCCTCTTACACACAAGCATGACCATACCTCCCGAATCATCCTCTTTCTTCCCCAAACGGATTATGCTTACCAACTTGTTTTGCCCTTCTCTTTAGTTGTCAAACCACTTGGCCCTACTTCCCCTTTAATCTTAATACCATAATCTTGAGCTCGAGAAGGAATTTGTGAAGGAAGAGGAAACATGTCACCACCCATTCTCTTTGGCTTGTCACATTGAGGGCTTTTACGACCCCAGTCACAACAATTGCAACATCAAAATGTATCCCCTCTTCCAGCCATGCCTCTTCCTCTACCACCTGTAAACCCCTCATTGCTTCCATAGCCACGTCCATATCTATAGCTTTGACCTCTTCCACATCCCATCATATGCACACTAAGATTCTTCATAAGACCTACAACCTCTTGCATCTCCTTGCAAAAAGAATTCACATCAAGAGAAGCTTGTTGATCATAACCCGGCTCCCTGATGAGGACCCTTGGTTGCTCTACAACTTTCACTTCAACCTTTGGCTCGATATTGATTCCAAGTTTATGAAGATGCTGTGCTTTCCACTCTTTATTCTTTTCAATTTCAACTGCCTCCTCAACGGTCCTTCACTGCTTAAGCTCTACCTTAAAGCGTAGGCTACTCATCAAACTTGCAAGAAACCTATCCTTGTTCAACATGGATGGAGGAATTTCAGCCTCCAAATATGTACACCACTTTTTCCACAACGTATTGAATGCCTTCACAAAGTCTTCTATGGGCTGGCCTTCACCCTGTACCAAGCCTTGAATAGACTACCATACCTTTTGTGGGTCTTCCACCTGTTGAAAGTGTGTAAGAAAAGCATGTTTTACCATTTCATAAGTCATCACTTGAGGGGGTTGGGCAGATTGTAGCTCCTTTTTGTAGCCTTCCAACCATTCCCTAGCATCTCCCTTCAAACAGAAGTAGAAGATTTGTAGCACCAACACTGGGTGTTGCTTGTCAGCAAGAAGGCAAGCAAACTCCATTCTCTCAATGAAACCTTTGGAACTTTCATTTGATTTCCCACTAAACGCCATGTCTTCCAAAACCTGTAAATTGAAGGTAACTTGAAGTGATTCCTCTGTGGGGGCACCAAAACACTGTTGAGAAATAAGCGAACCGGAACACCTCTATAGCGATGTCACCCAAGAGCATTGAAAGAGCACTACAAAAACACCAAAATATTTGGAAAATCCCTTTGAAATACCACAAGTCCAACAAGAGTAGTCCCCTTGGGAATTTACTAGCCGTCGCCCACCCAAGAGACTATGTCACATATGAGCAAAACCCTACCAAAGCATGGATTTACAGCACACGCCGACCAATGCATATGAAGACAAGGTCCTCCCATTTCACCATTGAACATCACAAACCCACAACTTCAACATCAATTCCACAACTCATAGATACATGCCCTCCCAATCTGTCTGCACACAATTTGCCACTAGGCTGCCATAGCCATAATCCTGCAGAGAACTAGTCGTAACCTAAAGAGCACAACTCCAATTGGGGCACTTTAAAGCTTAAGAGAAATCTTGAAAATGAATGGCAAGAAAACTGAAGATGAGAAAATTTGAATCTACACGCCGCTAGATGCAAAATTGATGTGAATAGGGAGCTGTCCCAACATCACTATACGTAGAGTAGGCAAGGCAAGGGCAAAAACTGCAACAGAAACCATCAAGAAGGCACAACGATCTCAAACCTGCAATTTTCCGGAGTTTGGATGAGCTTTTTCAATTTTGTAGATGATTTTTAGTTATATACAAGTCTCACTTCAAAAAACTCACTCACGGGCAGTTACAGTAGCCCAACAACTGTCACTAGACTAGAGACTTGCAGTGCATGTACATGTGCTTGCTAAAGCAAGCTAAAAGCCACACAAAATGAAAGCCCACACACACTTTTGACATCAGGTATCAAGCTCGTATGTACAAATTTACAAAAAACGGGGTGTCAGAAATGCGCCCAACATAGTTTGCCACACCCAACCCTGCTAGATCATTCATGATCAGCAACACAAAAGAGATTGAGTAAACCACATGAGGGAGCCTTCACTTTATCTTCATCCTTAGCCACATGATAAGAAAATTCTTCAAGAGAAGGCTCATCCTCTATTATCGTCATCAACCTTGCAATATACTTCTTCAACCTGTAGCCATTCACACGTGCTATATGTGGGGTACCATCCAAGTCAGCAAGCTGATATGTGCCATTTGGAAACATGTTTAAGACCAAGACAGGACCTTGGCACTTGATTTGAAACTTCTTTTGAAAAGTTCTATCAAGATTAATATTATAAGGAATGTTACCATATACATGTGGTATTGATGTGTGTGAACACACTAGGACCGCCGAGGCATTTTTTCCCTCTTTAGGAGGTTTTTTCCCCCGTGCATTGTATATGCGACCATCACTCTAGGGCTATCTATCTTTCCATTGCACACTAAGTAATACACTCTCTATTGTGTTCCTTGAACTTCCTTCATCTTCTCCAAGCTGGGTGTGTTTCTCTGCAACCCAAATTCCAACAATTGGTATCAGAGCAGGTTGCGTCCTCCCGGGCTTAGTCGCCAGCTGCTCCAGTACATGCCTGCTCACTTTCTCCAATTTCAGTGAGCTTTGGTGAGTGTTCGCAGGTCGACAAATACTTCGGGAGAACTTGTAGAGCTCGGTCTGCTCAGATTTTTGATTTGGGCTCATTTTAGCCTGCGTTTCCACTACAGGCAGGTCTACACAGGCAATTTTGTCATTTTGTGCAGAGTTTCTGTCAGTGCCCTTTTCTGCATAACAGGTGCCTTACAGTCTTCTATGGTTTGTGCTATATAGCACGTGTTGTTCCCGCTCCGTTTCTCCTATTTTTGGGTAGTTTTCACATCAGGTGCAGCATTTACCATGGCTGACAACAACAACACAGATGTGTTCAAGATATTTGTTGTTGAGGACAGGTTGGATGGGGACAACTACCCTATGTGGGCTTATATAATGCAACATGTTCTTGTGTCAAAGGGCGTCTAGAACATTGTGTAGGGCATTGATGTACGTCCTGGTTCTGAGGATGTAGGCGATGTTGAGGATGTTGCAGTTCTTGTTGCAAGGATTGCTGCTGTAAGAGTTGTTTTGCCTATGACAAAACAAGCTCGTTAGGATGTTAAGGATGCGCAGGCTCATGCATTGATTGCCTTGTCTGTGAAGCACACCATTGTTCCTCACATCCGTTCAGCAAAATCTGCAAAACAGGCTTGGGATATTCTGGCTGGTCTTTATGCAAGCTGCAATGAGGCTAAAATTGCTTTGTTGTGTAAAGAGATGGAGTCGAAGATTATGCATGAGGAAGATGATATGGACACTTTCCTTGCTAGTGTCAAGGATATCAATGAGCAACTTATTTCTGTAGGTGAAGTCATTTCATACAGTTCCCTTGTGCAGACTGTTCTTGATGCCTCACCAGATTCTTACTAGACTTTTACTAGTACTTGGAGACTTATGACCCAAGGAAATCCAGAAGTTGTCAACTTTGATGCATTATGCACATTGCTGTTGCAAGAGTCACTTTCCAGAAAAAAGAGGACTAGATAGCGTGCAGTTGAACAGGCTTTTATTGCTTCTGAAAGAAAGGGTGGTAACATCAATGCAGCCACTTCTTATGGTTCTGCTGCGAGTGGCAAAAATTTTGTTCCTAATGCTTCTGCTTGCATCACTTCGTCTGGCAATTCTGTTCCTAATGCTTCTGCTGGCAGCACTTCGTCTGGAAATTCTGGTGATAAGGGCAAAAAGAAGATGCGTTGCCATTATTGTAAAGCTAATGATCACTTGATCAAGTCGTGTCCTAAGTTGAAGGCCAAAGAGGCTAAGAAGAAAGAGGGTGGTTCCACTGCAAATGTTGGTTCCACTACAAATGCAGCCATTGTTGAGTCTTCTATGAAAGGAGACTGTGATGTTGATGTTGATGCAAAATAGGCTTTTAGCGCAGAGTGCACTTACAATCCTACTGTCCATGATGCATGCTTGTCAGTTGCTGTAGATTCACATGTGTGGTATTTTGATAGTGGTGCTACAAAGCACATTACCTCACATCGTGAATTGTTTACCTCTCTCGAGTCTGTCCCTCATGGGAATTCAGTCACTTATGCCAACAATGCCTCTTATCCGGTTCAGGGATTTGGAAAGATTGTGCTTACTGCTGCAAATGGCAGTTCTTTCACACTTGTTGATGCACTTTATGTACCTGGGATCAAGAAGAATCTCTTGTATGTATCCGCACTTGCTAGACTTGGACTTGTAGTCAAATTTGTGGATGACAGATGTACAATTCATGATCTCAGTTTTGGTGATGAAATTGTTGCATCTGGCCTTTTGTGCCGTGGGCTGTATAAGCTCACTTTGTATGACAAGTGTGGACAAAATTTTGCAAATGCTGTTGCAGATTCAAGAGCTATTTCAGATGCAAAACTTTGGCATGCACGTTTTGGTCATCTGAATTTTGCCAGTTTGCTACGTTTGCAGAAATATGATATGGTTGCTTCTTTGCCGCCTCTTGAAGCACCTGTCAAACATGTTTGTGAAGGCTGTATTTTGGGTAAGATGCAGCGTTCTAAGTTTCCAAAGGATGGTTCAGTTCGGGCCACATGCAGGTTGCAGCTTGTGCATAGTGATGTTTGTGGGCCTATGCAAACTCCGTCCGTGAGCAATTACCTGTACTTCGTGACTTTCATTGATGATTACCCAGGCATGCATGGGTATTTCCGCTTAAAGCGAAGTCCGAAGTTTTTATGTGCTTCAAGCAATTTTTGGCTATGGCTGAAAATGTCTCAAAATGTACTATGGGTACCCTCCGTTCCGATCGAGGGGGGGAGTATATGTCTCATGAATTTAATGCATTTCTGGCTAGTCATGGGATAAAACACCAATGTACAGTGCCTTATACACCTCAGCAAAATGGTGTTGCTGAGAGGAAAAACAGGTCACTGACGCAAATGGAACGATGTATGGTCAAAATTCAAGCTTTGCCGCATTCTTTTTGGCTTGAGGCCATCATGTGTGCCACGTATGTACTTAACAGGTGTCCTACGAAAGCTTTGCAGTCTATTACTCCATATGAAGCATGGCATGATAGAAAGCCTTCTATTGAGCACATGCGTGTTTTTGGTTGTTTGGCATATGCTTTGGTGCCACAAGTGCAGCGCTGAAAATTGGATGATAAGGCTGTCAAATGTATTTTTTTTGGTTATAGTGCTGAAAGCAAAGGTTATAGGTTGTATCATCCGCAAAAAAAACGTATTCTAGTTTCTTGGGATGTAGTGTTTGTGGAAGATTTTGTTCAGCCCTTGTTGTCATGTACTAGAGACAATAATGTAAGCTCATAGGACATTTATGACCTTTGTTGCCTCTTTTCAGTGGTGGAAATACGAATGTAAGTTCCAATGAGGCAAATGCACAGCCTATGGGGGTTTCTAAAAATGTTTTAGATCAGCCTATTACTGATGCAGATGTACATGATGTACTTGATGAGGAAAGGGCTGAAAATGAGCAGGCTAGAGGTATGCCAAAATGGTTGGTGCACACTTTGCGTGATAGTAAATTGGATGCACCTTTGTCTAGTCGTACTCGTTCAGGCTCTCGCCATGCATCTTATGTATCAGATTGTTATGCTTTGGCTGTGTCTGGCTTACATGATGTTGAGGAGCCTCTGTCTTTTGATGAAGCATAGAATGCAAAAAATTGGATGGCTGCCATGCAATCAGAATATGATGCACTTATAGAGAATGACACATGGACTTTATGTGATTTGCCTCCTAGCAAAAAGGCCATTGGTACAAAGTGGGTTTACAAGTTGAAACGCAAACCAGATGGTAAGATCGATCGCCATAAGGCTCGACTTGTTGCAAAGGGTTATGCACAGCAAAAAGGCATAGATTATGAAGAGACTTTTGCTCCCACTTGTCGTATGACTACTGTGTGTTTTCTATGTGCATTGGCAGCTCATTTTGGTTGGGATGTACATCAATCAGACATTGTTACTGCTTTCTTGAATGGTGACATATTTGAGGAAGTTTATGTAACGCAGCCTCGCGGTTTTGTCATAAAAGGACAAGAGGACAAAGTGTCCAGATGTAAGAAGGCTTTGTATGGGTTGAAGCAATCTCCTCGTGCTTGGTATGAGAAAGCTGACACTCATTTGGTTAAACGAGGCTTTCGTAATAGTCCAACGGAAAGCACATTGTATGTAAAGCGTGAGGATGATGTACTTCTCATTGTGGTTCTTTATGTTGATGATTTGCTGATCACTGGACCAAATGAGACATATTGCTGAATTTAAGGCTGATTTGAATGCTACTTTCAAGATGAAAGATTTGGGGATGTTGCATCATTACTTGGGTATACAGTTTAAGCAGTGTGATGGTGGTATTGCCTTGTGTCAGAAAAGTTACATAGAGACATTGCTATGTAAGTTTGGACTTGAGGATTGCAAACCTATTGCCACTCCCATCGAAACAGGTTTGAATTTGAGTCTACATGATGTTGGCGATCTTGCTGATGTCACTCTTCACCAAACTGTTGTTGGCTGCCTCATTTATGTATGCAACACGAGGCCGGATATTCAGTTTGCAGTCTCACAGGTCAACAGATTTATGCATAGCCCAGGGTCTAAGCATTGGCAGGCTGTCAAGCGGATTTTCCGCTACCTTAGTGGCACTTTACATCTTGGCTTGTTTTATCCCAAGGGGGGATCATTGCCACCAGACTTACATGCTTTTTCGGACTCAGATTGGGCTGGTTGTTTTGACACGCGAGTGTCCACAAGTGGTTTTTGTTTCATGCTTGGCAGTTCATGTATATCATGGTTGAGCAAGAAGCAACCTACTGTGGCCACTTCGAGTTGTGAGGCTGAGTACAGGGCAGTCTTCACAGCTACGGTTGAGTGTGTATGGCTCAGACGCCTTATGGCTGATTTGGGTGTTGGACAGGACACTGCCAACACTATCTACAGTGACAGTCAGAGCGCATTGGCAGTTGCGAGGAACCCTGTTTTTCATGCTCGCACAAAGCACATTGAGGTGCATTACCACTATGTCACGGAGAGGCTCTCATCAGGAGAGATCAGCTTGGCTTATGTGCCAACATAGGACAACCTTGCAGATCTTTTCACAAAGGCATTGTCTCATGAGAAGCTTGAAGCTTTCCGCAAAGCTTTGGGCTTACTCCCCTTTGTGGGCTAATCATGTACTCAGGGCATGGCACTTCGTTTTACTCATGTGCAAGCTCTCGTTCACCGCATCACTCCAGGGGGGATTTGTTACCATATACATGTTGTACTGATGTGTGTGAACACACTAGGACCGTCGGGGCATTTTTTCCCTCTTTAGGAGGTTTTTTCCCCCGTGCATTGTATATACGACCGTCACTCTAGGGCTATCTATCTTTCCATTGCACACTAAGTAATACACTCTCTATTGTGTGCCTTGAGCTTCCTTCGTCTTCTCCAAGCTGTGTGTGTTTCTCTCCAACCCTAATTCCAACAAGGAAGCACCATGTCACCGTTCTTGATGTCTTTGTCCTTCACTTCTCATTTTCCTTTGCTTGATTGTTCTTCAAGACCTGCTCATAATGCTCAAAAGCCAGTAACCTATCCAACTGCACACATTGAAAATATAGAAGCCTTTCCTTGATTGCATCATTGGGCTCTTCTTCAATCCTTAGAATCATCTTCAAAGTGGTATCTCCACCTCAATACGAAGTAAAGCCTCTTTGCCAAAAACTAGATGGAAGGGAGAGAAACTGGTACCTGATTTGATGGCAGTCAGGTAAGCCCATAGAGCACAAGGTAGCTCTTAATCCGAAGTCATTACATTGTTTCTTGTCATCTTTCTAAGCATCCTTATTAGTTCTCAATTAAACCTTTCATTCATGCTATTGCATTGGGGATAATATGGAGTGGTAAACCTACGATGCACATGAATCTTCTCACATAGATAATCCACCAGCTCTCCCCTGAAACTTGGACCCTTAACTCCAATAGCATGCCAAATTTTCACTAAATATCTTCAAATATAAATTGGAAAACATCTTTGCTCATGATATGCTTAACAACTTTGGCTTCGGCCCACCTGGATAGATAGTCATCAGCAGTAAGTATGTAACATTTGCCTCTAGTTGTCATAGGTAGGGGACCTATTGCATCAATACCCCACTTCTCAAACACATCATAAGACACAATGGTGCCTCTAATTTTTATTTGAGAACCCGATTTTCCATGCTTTGACACTCTTTACAAGACCTTCACCAATGATGAACAACACGTTGAATGCTTGGCCACACATACCCCTCTTGCAAGACTTTATGCAAAGTGATCTTTGAAGCAAAGTGACCACCACAATAACCCTCATGATTCTCCTCTAAATTTTGTAAATTTCCTCTTTCCAAGGAAATTTTCTCATAACAAGATCAGTCCCCTTCATATATAAGGCATCACCAAGTAGCACATACCTTTTGGCACAAAGTAGGAAGGCATACTTTTTTGACTTCTCCAACTCTGATGGAAGCATACCTATTTTTAGAAACTCTTCCTCCCTCTCTAAATCTTCCCTACCCAAATAAAGAGGAGCATCAGCCCTTGTCACATACAATTGTCTAATTGAAGCCTGTGTTGCACCGTGTGGTTCTCCATTTTGAGACCTATCCACATGCCTTACACTCCAAGCTTCAAAATGCTTAAGCAGATTCTTCACTTGAAAACACATATTTTCAGCCTTGGATTCTTACTTTGCCACACCCCAAGTACTTGGTTAACCACCAAAAGAGTGTCATCTCTTACCCTCACATGATGAATGCGAAGCTCAAGGAAAATTTTGAGACCTTTCTCCAAACTAGAGCTTTCTAGAGCTATAAACACAAAAGTCATGCCAAGAAAGGGAGAGAACACTTTATTGACACGCTTTTGATACCACGCACAACCATTCATCAGACCAAAAGGAATCATACAATAGAAAAAGCATCCCCATGGTGTGATAAATGTGGTATTGTTTCTCTTATAAAGCCAAGGTGAGCTGAAAATATCCAGAGAATCCATCACATACACTATACCTCTCATGCCATGCAACAATAGAATCAAGTATGTCATCTATGAAGGGAAGAGGGTATGGATCTCTTTACGGCAGCCTTTAGAGGCTTAAAATCCTCCACTTTCCATCCTTCTTGGGTGTGACAACAATAAGAATCACCCATTCTGCAGTACTCATAGGACATATGAAACCTGCTTCAAGAAGCTTCTCTAAGGCTCTTCCTTTATAGCATTAAGTTGTACTTGTCCCATTCTCCAAGATTTTGGCATACGGGCTGAGTTTCTTCCTTGATTGAAATGTGAATTTCCTATCCCTTGAAGTCTCTAATTTCTTCATAAGAAGAAGTGATGAATAAATGGGAAAATTGTTGTATCATATGTAGGTACTCACCCTTCTTATGACTAGTCAAGTCGGGAGACAACATACCTTGTATCAGCTCCTGTTTGACACTAGGTTGAACTTTGGGTTGCATCAGCTCTTCTATTTTCTCATTACAACCAGAGATATCCTCATTCTCCATAAGGCCAAGAAATCTTTGTTTCTCATCATGCTCTTCTTCAAAAAACAAGGAGGAAATATCTAGATCGCTATTGTTGCTATCTTCCACTTCACTACCATCATCTCGATTGTCTTCTTCTTCACTTGAGTACTCTTCTTAATCGCTTCTCTCATCAAAATCAGCATCCAAATATTGCCTTCTAGCCATATCAAACCTCTTCTTAGCACCCCTTCTATTGTAGAGAGTGATGGTACCATGTCCCCAATCCTATAAAGCTTTGGTTGCTTGTAACCATGGTCTTCAAGGGATGAGAGGAAAGCACCAATACCCCCAGGCATAACATGGAAACTGACAGCACTTTAACATCAAATACATCCACCTCCAAGTCTTTTATAACTGCCAAGCACCTCACCCTTGATTGGTTAGCAAGATTTATGCAAAAACCTGAATTCTTCACCATGTTGAGTCCTAACTTTGATACACAACCTTGAGTGATAACACAATATGCACCTCCATAAATATAAGCCTCTCCAATGCACTTCCTATTATGCCATGCATCCATAGCACGACATATATTAGGTAGCTCATTCAAAGATAGGACTCTCATTACCCCCTTGTAGGCCCCTTCTTCATGGGGTTGACTACATGCTTCCATTATCTCTTTAAATTAGGACACAACTCTATGAGTTTCCGAAAGGTAGCATCAGTCTTTCTAATCACCAAATCAGCCCCTAAACTATAATTTGGTAGCCCTTCTCCCAAAGGAAACTTGGATGCATTGTAATGTTGCTTGGGTTTTCTCTTCCTCTTCTCTTTACATGTACCTGTTTCAATGTGTTTCCCTCTTTTATGGTTGGGACTTGCATCACTCATGTCATGATCTCTTGTAACCCTCTTACACACAGGCATGACCATAGCTCCCGAATCATCCTCTTTCTTTCCCAAATGGATTATGCTTACCACCGTGTTTTGACCTTCTCTTCGGTTATCAAACCACTTGGCCCTACTTCCCCTTTAATCTTAATACCATAATCTTGAGCTCGAGAAGGAATTTGTGAAGGAAGAGGAAACATGTCACCACCTATTCTCTTTGGCTTGTCACATTGAAGCTTTTATGACCCCAATCACCACAATTGCAACATCAAAACATATCCCCTCTTCCAGCCATGCCTCTTCCTCTACCACCTGTAAACCCCTCATTGCTTCCATAGCCACGTCCATATCCATAGCTTTGACCTCTTCCACATCCCATCATATGCACACTAAGATTCTTCATAAGACCTACAACCTCTTGCATCTCCTTGCAAAAATCATTCACATCAAGAGAAGCTTGTTGATCATAACCCGGCTCCATGATGACGACCTTTGGTTGCTCTACAACTTTCACTTCAACCTTTGGCTCGACATTGATTCCAAGTTTATGAAGATGCTGTGCTTTCCACTCTTTATTTTTTGCAATTTCAACTGCCTCCTCAAAGGTCCTTCGCTGCTTAAGCTCTACCTTCAAGCATAGGTTACTCATCAAACTTGCAAGAAACCTATCCTTGTTCAACATGGATGGAGGAATTTCAGCCTCCAAATAAGTACACCACTTTTTCCACAACGTATTCAACGCCTTCACAAAGTCTTCTATGGGCTGGCCTTCACCCTGTACAAAGCCTTGAATAGACTACCATACCTTTTGTGGGTCTTCCACCTGTTGAAAGTGTGTAAGGAAAGCATGTCTTACCATTTCATAAGTCATAACTTGAGGAGGTTGGGTAGATTGTAGCTCCTTTTTGTAGCCTTCCAACCATTCCCTAGCATCTCCCTTCAAACAAAAGTAGAAGATTTGTAGCACCAACGCTGGGTGTTGCTTGTCAGCAAGAAGGCAAGCAAACTCCATTCTCTCAATGAAACCTTTGGAAATTTCTTTTGAGTTCCCACTAAACTCCAGAAAACTAAACACCATATTTGCCAAAACCTGTAAATTGAAGGTAACTTGAAGTGATTCCTCCGTGGCGGCACCAAAACACTGTTGAGAAACAAGCGAACCGGAACACCTCTATAGCGATGTCACCCAAGAGCATTGAAAGAGCACTACAAGAACACCAAAATATTTTAAAAATCCCTTTGAAATACCACAAGTCCAACAAGAGTAGGCCCCTTGAGAATTTACTAGCCGTCGCCCACCCAAGAGACTATGTCACATATGAGAAAAACCCTACCAAAGCATGGATTTACAGCACACGCCGACCAATGCATATGAAGACAAGGGCCTCCCATTTCACCATTGAACATCACAAACCCACAACTTCAACATCAATTCCACAATTCATAGATACACGCCCTCCCAATCTGTCTGCACACAATTTGCCACTAGGCTGCCATAGCCATAATCCTGCAGAGAACTAGTCGTAACCTGAAGAGCACAACTCCAATTAGGGCACTTTAAAGCTTAAGAGAAAGCTTGAAAATGAATGGGGAGAAATATGAAGATGAGAAAATTTGAATCTACACGCAACTAGATGCAAAATTCATGTGAACAGGGAGCTGTCCCAACACGACTATACGTAGAGTAGGCAAGGCAAGGGCAAAAACTGCAACAGAAACCATCAAGAAGCCACAACGATCTCAAACCTGCAATTGTAAGGAGTTTGGATGAGCTTTTTAAAGTTTGTAGATGAGTTTTAGTTATATAGAAGTCTCACTTCAAAAAACTCACTCACGGCCAGTTACAATAGCCCAACAATTGTCACTAGACTAGCGACTTGCAATGCATGTACATGTGCTTGCTAAAACAAGCTAAAAACCCCACAAAATGAAATCCCACACACACTTTTGACATCAGTTATCAAGTCTGTATGTACAAATTTACAAAAAAACGGGGTGTTAGAAATGCACCCAACATAGTTTGCCACACCCAACCCTGCTAGATCATTCATGATCAGCAGCACAAAAGAGATCTAGTAAACCACATGAGGGAGCCTTCACTTCATCTTCATCCTTAGCCACTTGATCAGAAAATTCTTGAAAAGAAGGCTCATCCTCTATTATCATCATCAACCTTGCAATATACTTCTTCAACCTGAAGCCATTCACACGTGCTATATGTGGGCTACCATCCAAGTCAGCAAGTTGATATGTGCCATTTGGAAACATGGTTAAGCCCAAGAAAGGACCTTGCCACCAGATTTGAAACTTCTTTTGAAAAGTTCTATGAAGATTAATATTGTAAGTAAGCACCATGTCACCGTTCTTGATGTCTTTGTCCTTCACCTTCTCAATTGCCTTTGCTTGATTGTTCTTCAAGACCTGCTCATAATGCTCAAAAGCCAGCAACCTATCCAACTGCACACATTGAAAATATAGAAGCCTTTCCTTGATTGCATCATTGAGCTCTTCTTTAATCTTTAGCATCATCTTCAAAGTGGTATCTCCACCTCAATAGGAAGTAAAGCCTCTTTGCCAAAAACTCGATGGAAGGGAGAGAAACTGGTACGTGATTTGATGGCACTCAGGTAAGCCCATAGAGCACAAGGTAGCTCTTAATCCCAAGTCATTACATTGTTTCTTGTCATCTTTATAAGCATCCTTATTAGTTCTTAATTAAACCTTTCATTCATGCCATTGCATTGGAGATAATATGGAGTGGTAAACCTACGATACACATGAATCTTCTCACATAGATAATCCACCAGCTCTCCCATGAAACTTGGACCCTTAACTCCAATAGCATGCCAAATTTTCAGTAAATATCTTCATATATAAATTGGAAAACATCTTTGCTCGTGATATGCTTAACAACTTTGGCTTCGGCCCATCTGGATAGATAGTCAACAGCAGTAAGTATGTAGCATTTGCCTCTAGCTGTCATAGGTAGGGGACCTATTGCATCAATACCCCAGTTCTCAAACACATCATAAGACACAATGGTGCCTTTAATTTTTTATTTTAGAACCCTATTTTCAATGCTTTGACACTCTTTACAAGACCTGCACCAATGATGAACAACACGTTGAATGCTTAGCCACACATACCCCTCCTACAAGACTTTATGTAAAGTGATCTTTGAAGGAAAGTGACCACCACAAGAACCCTCATGATTCTCCTCTAAAATTTTCTAAATTTCCTCTTTCCAAGGAAATTTTCTCATCACAAGATCAGTCCCCTTCATATATAAGGCATCACCAAGTAGCACATACCTTTTGGCACAAAGTAGGAAGGCATACTTTTTTGACTTCTCCAACTCTGATGGAAGCATACCTATTTTTAGAAACTCTTCCTCCCTCTCTAAATCTTCCCTACCCAAATAAAGAGGAGAATCATCCCTTATCACATACAATTGTCTAATTGAAGCCTGTGCTGCACCATGTGCTTCTCCATTTTGAGACCTGTCCACATGCGTTAAACTCCAAGCTCCAACCTTAAGCAAATTCTTCACTTGAAAACACATATTTTCAGCCTTGTATTCTTACTTTGCCACACCCCAAGTACTTGTTTAACCACCAAAAGAGGGTCATATCTTACCCTCACACGATGAATGCCAAGCTCAAGGCAAATTTTGAGACCCTTCTCCAAACTAGACCTTTCTAGAGCTATAAACACAAAAGTCATGCCAAGAAAGGGAGAGAACACTTTATTGACACGCTTTTGATACCATGCACAACCATTCATCAGACCAAAAGGAAGCATACAATAAAAAAAGCATCCCCATGGTGTGATAAATGTGGTCTTCTTTCGATCTTATAAAGCCAAGGTGAGCTCAAAATATCCAGAGAATCCATCACATACACAATACCTCTCATGCCTTGTAACAATAGAATCAAGTATGTCATCTATGAAGGGAAGAGGGTATGGATCTCTCTTCATGGCTGCATTTAGAGGCTTAAAATACTCCACTTTCCATCCTTCTTGGGTGTTGCAACAATAGGAATGACCCATTCTGCAGTACTCACAGGACATATGAAACCTGCTTCAAGAAGCAAAACTAAGGCTCTTCCTTTAAAGCATTAAGTTGTACCTATCCCATTCTCCTTAGCTTTTGGCGTACAGGTTGAGCTCCTTCCTTGATTGGAATGTGAATCTTCTCTCCCTTGAAGCCTCTATTTTCCTGATAAGAAGTGATGAACAAATGGAGAAATTGTTGTATCATATGTAGGTACTCACCCTTCTCATGACTAGTCAAGTCAGGAGACAACATACCTTGTATCAGCTCCTGTTTGACATTAAGTTGAACTTTGGGTTGCATCAACTCTCAATTTTCTCATAAGGACCAAAGATATCCTCATTCTCCACAAGGCCAAGAAATCTTTGTTTCTCATCATGCTCTTCTTCAAGAAACAAGGAGGAAACATCTAGATCGCTATCGCTGCTATCTTTTACTTCACTGCCATCATCCCCATTGTCTTCTTCTTCACTTGAGTACTCTTCTTCGTCGCTTTGCTCATCAAAATCAGCATCCAAATATTGCTTGCTAGCCATAACAAACCTCTTCTCGCTGCTATCTTTTACTTCACTGCCATCATCCCCATTGTCTTCTTCTTCACTTGAGTACTCTTCTTCGTCGCTTTGCTCATCAAAATCAGCATCCAAATATTGCTTGCTAGCCATAACAAACCTCTTCTCGCTGCTATCTTTTACTTCACTGCCATCATCCCCATTGTCTTCTTCTTCACTTGAGTACTCTTCTTCGTCGCTTTGCTCATCAAAATCAGCATCCAAATATTGCTTGCTAGCCATAACAAACCTCTTCTTATCACCCCTTCTATTGTAGAGAGTGATGGTACCATGTCCCCAATCTTGAAAACTTTGGTTGCTTGTAACCATGGTCTTCCAAAGATGAGAGGGAAAGCACCAATACCCGTGGGCATAACATGGCAATTAACAACAATTTAAAATCAAATACATCCACCTCCAAGTCCTTTATAACTCCCAAGCACCTCACCCTTGATTGGTTGGCAAGCTTTATGCAAAAACTTGATTTCTTCACCATGTGGAGTCCCAACTTTGATACACAAGCTTGAGTGATAACACATACCTGTGCACCTCCATCAATATAAGCCTCTCCAATGCACTTTCTCTTATGCCATGCATCCATAATAGGGCATATATCCGGTAGCTCATTCAAAGACAGGACTCTCACTGACCCCCTTGTAGGCTCCTTCTTCATGGGGTTGACTAAATGCTTCCATTTCCTCTTTAACTTAGGACACATCTCCATGAGTTGCTCAAAGCTAACATCAGCCTTTCTACTCACCAAATCAGCCCGTAAACTATATTTTGGTTTCCCTTCACCCAAAGGAAAGTCGGATGCATTGTAATGTTGCTTGGATTTTCTCTTCCTCTTCTCTTTACCTCTACCTCTTTCAACCCCTTTTTCCTCTTTTATGGCTGGGACATGCATAAAGCATGTCATGATCTCTTCTAACCCTCAAACCCACAGGCATGACCATAGCTCCCGAATCATCCTCTTTCTTCTCCAAGCGGATTATGCTTACCACCTCTGTTTTGCCCTTCTCTTAAGTTGTCAAACCACTTGGCCATGCTTCCCCTTTAATCTCAATACCATAATCTTGAAGGAATTTGTGAAGGAAGAGAAAACATGTCACCACCCATTCTCTTTGGCTTGTCACATTGAGGGATTTTATGACCCCATTCACCACAATTGTAACATTGAAACATATCCCCTCTTCCAGCCATGCCTCTTTCTCTACCACCTGTAAACCCCTCATTGTTTCCATGGCCACATCCATATCCATAGCTTTGACCTCTTCCACCTCCTATCATATGCACGATAAAATTATTCATAAGACCTACAACCTCTTGCATCTCCTTGCGAAAAGCATTCACATCATAAGAAGCTTGTTGATCATAACCCAGCTCCCTGATGAGGACCCTTGGTTGCTCTACAACTTTCACTTCAACCTTGGCTCTACATTGATTCCAAGTGGATGAAGACGTCCGCTTTCCACTCTTCATTCTTTGCAATTTCAACTGCCTCCTCAAAGGTCCTTCGCTGTTTAAGCTCTACCTTCAAGCGTAGGTTACTCATCAAACTTACAAGAAACCTATCCTTCTTCAACATGGATGAAGGAATTTCAGCCCCCAAAGATGTATAGCACTTTTGTCCACAATGCATTGAATGCCTTCACAAGGTTTTCTATGGGTTGGCCTTCACCCTGTACCAAGCCTTGAATAGACTGCGATACCTTTTGTGGGTCTTCCACCTGTTGAAAGTGTGTAAGAAAATCATGTTTTACCATTTCATAAGTCATAATTTGAGGGGTTTGGGCTGATTGTAGCTCCTTTTCATAGCCTTCCAACCATTCCCTAACATCTCCCTTCAAATAGAAGTAGAAGATTCGTAGCACCAACGTTGGGTCTTGCTTGTCAGCAAGACGAAGGCAAGCAAACTCCATTCTCTCAATGAAACCTTTGGAACTTTCATTTTATTTCCCATTAAATTCCAAAAAACTAAACGGCATGTCTTCCAAAACCTGTAAATTGAAGGTAACTTGAAGGGATTCCTCCGTGGGGGCACCAAAACACTACTGGGAAACAAGCAAACCGGAACACCTCTATAGAGATGTCACCCAAGAGCATTGAAAGAGCACTACAAGAACACCAAAAGCTTTGGAAAATCCCTTTGAAACACCATAAGTCCAACAAGAGTAGTCCCCTTGGGAATTTACTAGTCGTCGCCCACCCAAGAGACTATGTCACATAGGAGCAAAATCCTACCAAAGCATGGATTTACAGCACACGCCGACCAATGCATATGAAGACAAGGGCCTCCCATTTCACCATTGAACATCACAAACCCACAACTTCAACATCAATTCCACAATTCATAGATACATGCCCTCCCAATCTGTCTGCACACAATTTGCCAATAGGCTGCCATAGCCATAATCCTACAGAGAACTAGTCGTAACCTAAAGAGCACAACTCCAATTGGGTCACTTTAAAGCTGGAGAAAAAGCTTGAAAAATGACTGGCAAGAAATCTGAAGATGACCAAATTTGAATCTACACGCCGCTACATGAAGAATTGATGCGAGCAGGGAGCTATCCCAACACGACTACACGTAGAGTAGGCAAGGAGAGGGCAAAAACTGCAACAAAAACTATCAAGAAGGCACAACAAGCTCAAACTTGCAATCTTATGGAGTTTGGTTGAGATTTTTAAAGTTTGTAGATGAGTTTTAGTTATATATAAGTCTCACTTCAAAAAACTCACTCACGGGCAGTTATAGTAGCCTGACAACTGTCACTAGACTAGCGACTTGTAGTGCATGTACATGTGCTTGCTAAAGCAAGCCAAAAAACCCCACAAAAAGAAATCCCACACACACTTTTGACATCAGACATCAAACAAATGTACAAAAAACGGGGTTTCAGAAATGCGCGCAACAACGTGTAGCTATCCTCGAGGCTATGGTGGTGGTGCTATTGATCCTCCAATAGGGTAATTGTGTGGTGTAGTGCGTAGAGGTGAAGACAGGTGACAATTAGATAAGCTTACCAACGTACAAAAAAATATTGATAAACTTAGCTTCAACTTTGTTTGATGAATTAACCTGCAAAAGTATCCCTAAGCCTTACAAAAATGCCTTTTTAACCCTGGCCAAGGGTCTGAAATGTACAAGGGCTTACTAGCTTAAAAATGGATAAACTGAGCTAGCTAAAAATCTATCTATTGATAAAACTTGGAAGGTCATTTCCTGGGATTCCGCTTTAACAAAACGATGAGATAAAAACTAATGGTTTTTAACAAAAAGAGTATATATACACATGGGTGTTTTGATGGAAAAAGAATCTTCCAAAGATTTTCTTTTCTATAACAGGCAGCTATCTTTTCATTAAAACTCCCCCCTCCTATTCATGTCATCTCTCACATGAGTCAAGGTGTGAATTAGGAGGCTTGCAGTGTGTGTTTTGTTTATTGCCTTGATGATAGTGAAGGATAGTGAAGGCTGGTAGATGCTCCAAATTTCCTTGTGGATCCACTTTGTTTTGACTTAAATCTGTGATCATTGTTGGCGTGTGTTGTGGGCATGCAGCACTCCTCCCCTCCTAGATTGGTGCACGTCCTCAGGCACCGCAAAAATGGATTGCCGAGGTACAAGGTATGGTCGAGGGTAAGAATATAGCTACAAAACAAGTAAGGAGAACCGTAAAAGCACCAAGTATAACACATGGTAAAAGACAAAAATGATGTATGCATGAAGCGCACATATGGTCAAATGTAGAATGGTAAAATCAAGTTTACTTCTTGTCAACTTAAAAGTGTGTATGTCAAATACAATTAGTGAATGTACGCAAGCTAAGTAATTAGAGTCATGTGCTTTATTAGTGTGTCTTCAAGGTCAATAAATGTATCTAAAGGGTAAGACAAGTAAACAACTCACTAACTAGTCTGCAATATTATATCCTAATGAAAAGAAAACCCTAAAGTTGTTATTGGCCCATTGGGCTAGACTTCTTTGCTATGAGTAAGAGTGAATATCAAGTGTAGTGGAAGTGATTTTTCTTTCATTTTGCAACTCATTGCATTTTCTTTTTTTGTTTGTCATAGATAGGCAAGCTCAATGTAGAACTCAAAGTAGTTGGAAGCTCATGACTCTCTAACAACTTGGCAAATGTCGATTTCTCTTTAAGTGCATTCTTTCAAGTGCCCAAAATCCGCTGGGAGATCTAGACTCATCCAACTAAGCATGAAGCTTGGGCACATGTGTAACTTCCTCTTTGCTAAAGATAGCTAGACCTTTCTATGCCTCAACACTCCCAAGATTTTTATTATTAAAGAGAAAATACCACTAACTAAATTAGCAAATCAATTATCTTACAATATCCTATAGTGACATCTACCTACCTAAAGGTACTACCAATAAAATTGAACTCATGTTCAATCAACTAATGCAAACTACTGGATGTATCAACATGTGTACCTTTAAATGGAAAGTAAGCAACCAAAATTTTAACCATTTGCATAAAACCATAATCAATGTCAAGCAACAATGCAACATAAGGTATAATATATAAGTGGTGGGGCAAGCATAAGAAGTAGTACACTTGTATAGACCTGTTGGAGATAAGGTCTTGATATGATCAATCAAAAGCAAGCCTCAAATCATCAACTCAATGCTGCAACAAAACGTAAAACACAAAGCACTACACCTTCTAGAGGTGCTCAACATGACAAGAGGTATTATTCAAAAGAAAAAAACAAAAGAAACCTAATCTAGGGTATCAAAACCTAAATAGCCAGAGAGAAAAAACCTAGTCGCATAAAAGTGCCTTTGGTATACGTGCATAAAAATCTAGTGCACTATAGTTGATGAGTATGAATCAGAATTGACCTAGTGCATCTAGGGATCAAGAGAAATCTCTCACCATGGAACAATCCTGCAAACTTTGTGCTCAATTTCTAATGGTCAAAGGCTATCTAGCACCTAGCTCCATATGAATGGTAGGCTCTAAAGCACTATTGATGGATGTTGGGATGACATCAGCCTATATATCTATGATTATAGGACTATATAGTTTTGTATGTGCTATATGTGCTTTGTAGGACATAATGGTCTTTCTTCAAAATGACAGTGAGCCGTCAGGATTATGCAATGCATGGGCATTAAAGTTGTGGCTTATGTTAGGCCTTGTAATGTGGCCCTATGTATGCATACTCAATTAATGCTTGAAAAAATTTATGTTGTACAAGAGGTGGGTCTTAAGTGAGATGCTTAAATGCATTCAACAACGAGGCACTTTTTTGGATTGTTGGCTTCAAGGTATGAACTTGGCAATTAATTGGTTTGGTAATCCACAATTGATTGGCCGAGTTTTGAGCAGTGACAAGTTGGATAGAGTGGTTGACTTTGACTTGGTTTGACTTTTGGCACCCAAATGAAGTTTATATCAAGTCATGGGGTATCCTTTGGTATCCAAATATATCTGTTTGATGGTGCTCTATGTTGTTTGGGTGTGACCTTGGCTTATTTCTTTTTTGGTATCCAAATTTGCTTCGGAAGGTTGGAGCGAGTGATTCGCCTTGGAGATTCTAGGCCTTCAGTTGGTGCCATAGAACTTGTAGAAGGTAGCTTGGTATCTAGAACTTATACTAAAGGGTGTGGATCATCCACAGATGTGCAATTAATGTTGCTAGCAGATTCGGTAGGTGCTAGCTTTTTCATGACAGCATCAATGTTTTGTTATGCTTCTGTTTGGTTGAAACCAGTTGCAGATTCTTTTGTGTGTTTGTGACTAGGTTCCAATAGATACATGGTATCTTCCAAGGGGGAAAATGTGATCTGATCTCATACCCAATGTTCTGATGTAAACTACACTTGGTCCTCTACCTAGTGTATATATGATTTCTATTTGCACTGCCATGGTGTGCCAAGAATGATTTGGTTATTAGGGCAATCAGGTGGTGTTGGGGTCAGCACAACTTGGGCAGTGGTGTGAACATGGTCTTTGTACTTGAAGCCTATAAAGGCTAGAAAACTAAAATGATAATATCTATTTTGTTGTGTGCCTCTTGTGCTACCTTATCTACTTCTCTCTCCCTTCTCCATGTCTTCTGCACGCTATCACCCACCATAGCTCCGCCCAACAATTGGTATCAGAGATAAGGTTGGAACCTTGGAGCAGTGTATGGACCTATTGTTTTGAAGCCTTGGGAGTTAAAACTTTTCACACAAAGTAATCGAATAGCCTCGAGGGGCTGCTCGATTGGAGTTTGGTCGAGCAGGTAGATCGTGAGCATGAAGAGCATGCAAGGCTGCTCAGGAGGCTGAGAACCAGGCAGCACTATGTAGAAAGCCTAAGGGAGTTGAAACACCAAGCTCGGGTGCTTTCAAGCTATTGAGAGGGTAGCGCCATATCAATTTGTTGTTGTAAGTCAAGGCAAGGCTACAATAGTGACTGTCGCATGGTAGCAAGCACACCTGGCTAGAGCATCTATGCAAGGGGTGTGGAGCAGTAGCGCGCTTCAACCGGGCGGGGATGAACACAATGGAACGAACGTAGCAATGTTGACATGAAGGGTTGGGCATTGCCGGCAAGAGAAGCAATTGGAGGGCAACAAACACAAAAAACCATGCATGGCGGCCAGTAAAGGCGGCCATGCGAGCATAGAAGCCGTGCCTCAGGACTAAATAACACATAGTATTAATGAGGGGGGGGTAAGGGGATCGAGGGCAGAGAAGTGCGCGCACGAAAATCGGAGAGGTTGCAACCGTAGATGGGCACTTAAAAACTAAACCCGGCCCCAGACTAAACCCAGCCACAGATTAAACCCGGGCAGCGCCTATATTTTAAATATAAAACCCCAAAAACCCAGGCCATGGGTACAACATGTGCGCGCGGGTGGGATGGTTACCCCATGCATCACAATCTGGGCAACGAGGCCCTGGGTTCAAATCGAGTCGCCGCCCGGGTTCTTTTTCGCGTTGACTTGCCGCACGTCCGGGTTTAATCTGCCTCGGGCTGCCCGCATCCACTTTCGCGCCGTCGATCTTCTTACCCCCCCCCCCCCCTCTTTAATGTTATGTGTCACTTAGTGTCGTGGGAAGCCGTGACACACACACACACGCGCGCGCGCGTGCGCAGTGGTCTGCATCACTAATCGTTAACACTGATTTCTAACAGGCCCATGTTGATGATATTTTCTTGTTGAAGCCATGTTTAGCTTTCATTTAATTTCTTAGTCACATATCATTTTAATTTTGTAAGGCCTCTTTCACACGCTAGACCATAAGATAATTATGTGTGTCAAATTGACACAAATAGTCAATTGTTGGTGTATGTCAAATAAAATCCAACCAGACAGAGCCTCACACTTGTCACACCTTGTCAATGATCATGTGTAGTAAAGCATTATATTGGTGATGTCCAAGCTATGAGTTTTTGTATGGAATTAGACACTACCGTGACAATTGAGTGTAGTTGGTGGTAAGACCTTCCTGAGATGCGCCGATGTGAAGCCCCATTTTTGTAAAACACTACTCATGAGGTTATTGGATAAACCATAAACCCAAGGCTAGCTAGATTTACCCAAAAATTCTAGGGTTTGGGAGTAAACCAAAACCTCCATGTTTGGTAGCTACGCCTACCTCCACCTATGAGAAAGGGGAGGCTCTCTCGATAGGGCCAGGTTATGGGTATACCTAAAACCCTTGGATGTGAGAAAAACTAAAACTCACGGTTTACGAGTATACCAAAAACTCGTGGTTGAGAGTAAGCTTAAAACTTTGTGTGTAATGAGAGTGATAATCTAGTTTGAGGGGGCGTTGTGATGCAAACTATGCCAAGTTTGGCTGAACGGGGCGATTGTTGGGGCCATCCCAACTTGGGTAGTGGTGTGAAAATGGTCTTTGTACTTGAAGCCTATAAAGGCTAGAAAACTAAAATGATAATCTTTCTTTTCTTGTGTGCCTCTTGTGCTACCTTGTAGGGAGGCGTCGTAGTACGACCTAATCGCAACCCACACAAAATTATCAAATCCGTGGATCGAGCAACCCGACTAGGGCATGGAAGCACAAGCCTAAGATGAATGGAATAAAGGATTCAAGAGATCACCTCTCCATTGCAAGTAGAGATTAGCCATGGCAAGACTAACTCTAAACCTACTCTAATCACTAATCAATTAATCTCCTATACACATCAAGCGCACCGAAGTCCGACTTGCCATAGACAAGGAACTCCAAACACACTAATGATAAGCACACTCTAATTACAACACGTCAATTAAGGCACTTCATCAATAGCTTACACACACGAGGTGAATGGTGATAGAACTCCATAAAACCTATCTACACACACAAGCAAAGAATAGGGCACACACACAAATTAGAAGATTAAAACCCAACTTAATCACCCTAATTTATGATGCTAAATATCACAAATCAATTGCTTGTAGAGAGATAAAAGTGGTTACTAGCAAGAAGTACATACATCTCTCAAATCTAGAATAATGAAAGTGTAATACTACTTCATGACAAGATGAAATGTAGAAGAAGAGATTAATGAGAAAATAAGAATTAGATTAATCAAGAAGAGCTTACACTAATTACAATGGTTAGCACTAGCCTCTCAAGCATAGACATTAAGCTCAAGGCTATGCCAAAGGGTGAACACTCTAGAGAGAGGGAGCTCTCAAAAGTGGATCCTCAAGAGTGGATACTCAATAATGAAGCCTCCTTACACAAAGGCTTCCTTTTAAAGGCTTTCACCACTTTCTCTTCTACTATGGGTTTAAGCTTGAGCCCTCAAACTACCACATACAACTTTGGAACTCCAAGTGAACCCAAGACTTATACAAAGTGAGTGGAAATATTGTGACATCCATTGATATCTCCCGCTTGATGCATATTTGATGTAGCCTGTGTTAGCCGCTGCTAACATTCCCCCCTTCTTAATTTGGCGCACGTCCTCGTGTGCCGGTGAAGCAAGACACGGTGACATAGTAGAAAGCAAGTCCATGGAAGAAATGTTGAGCTGCAAAACATGTGAACAAGTAATGAGCATCAAAGGCCAACAAGGATACAAACATGAAGTACGATGAACAATCATGCAAAGTGAGTTTTTTTCTTCTAAAAGATGGGTGAATCATAGTAAAAGACTAGACAACATAAAGCAAAAAAACACCTAAACTATTGTGAAGATTAAACCACTTGAAATTTTAGTTTTATATGCACGAAACACAAGTAATCAATTATGACCCTATGCCAATGCAAGTTCATAAACTTACTAGCCTAAAAACTATGTGTTAATACATCATTCAAGTATATCATGTCTACAAGCTATAAAAAAGCTCCTAATCTATTAGTACATTTCCAAAGCTCATGGAAGTTTTGTTATTGTCATTCATTGAAAAAAGTAAAGCACAATCACAAGGCTACCACCCAAGGCAAGTTTAGGTGTGACTCTCGGCTCCTTGAACCCTCAAGAAGGTGTTCCAAAAGCCTACTAGCTTACCAAGGCGACGGCTAACCCCTATCAACCCAGGGCATCGATTTAGGGCCTTGACCAAGCGAGACAAGGTGATTCCCCTCGCCTGCCAAGTGCCAATAAGGCGCTAGGCTTTATATAGACACAACATAACATAGAAATTTTGATTTCATGTGTCTAGTAGCATTTTTACTACTTTTTCTTGACACTTTTTTGCTTCATTGGTTCATTTTTTTAGCACTTTATTATTGCTTTCAAAATGAGATGCTTATGGCAATTGGACTAAAGGACTAAAACCTGATCATAGCCCTAGGTCATGTTAAAAAATAATGGAGTATTAAGACTATCATTAATGTAAGGTCTCTGACCCCGATCAAAAGAGCACCATTGTACCTTGAAATGAATATAATGGAAAAAGTTATTATTTTTAGCAGTTTTCCAAATTCTGTCAGTGCCATGATGTTTAGAATATTTTTAAGCTTCGAAATGTGAATTAAAATAATTTTTGTAAAAAAAATCCAAAAATAGTAAGTTTTTGGTCACCCGACCCATCCAGTTTTGACCGTCTCGAAAAACTGCACCTGTACTCCAAATTCGAAAAAATACATTTTCAGACCCCGGGGGCTGCTAAATATGGCAGGTACTCGGGCCAGTACGCATTAGTTAGAGCTTGCTATAGCAATTTTCGGCATCAAATTCCGACTCGTATGACCTGTTTTAGCCTAAAACCAATTTTTCATAAAATTGTCCGGGGAGGCACCGGGGGCCCGGGGCTGTGTAGGAACAGGTTCCAGGCCACTCCAGACCACCTTTAGCAGCTAGGGGGCGTCCTCTTGCCTTGTGGTAGTCTTTGGGAAGTTTCCAAGCTTGCAACTAAGTGTGAGAACCAGTTAACTAAATCAACTGGACACTTGGTGGGTAGGCAACTAGACTTGCCATGCAAGGACTGAGTGCTCACTCAAATGCTTATAGCAGCACAAATCGATTTTCAGCTTGAGGAGGCCTATTTAAAGGCATGCACACACACACACACACACACACACACATGCTCACACACTCACCCAGTGCACACACACACACCTACACACACCTTGGGAAGGTGTTGCCGGTACACACATCCTTGAAGGAGAAGCAAGGAAAGAGGTGCTGTCGAATTCTCGCCTCAAGAAGCTCGATTAAATCAGAGAATGGAGAGGATTATCAGCCCTTAATCACGGTAACCACGGTTTAATTAATGCTTTCTGCAAATCCTTTTCATTACCATCTAAATTTCTCGTCTATTATGCTTATTCCTAGTCGTAATTCTCTATAATTACTCTCTAATTTCTCTTTAACCATATTCTATTATGTAATCATCACACCATAGCTGAATTATCAGCCATTCATCATCCTTAAGTAGTGATTAGTGCATGATTAACAGAATTTTCTCTCTCTAGGTAGCATAGTGATTAATCGATAAGCCGGTAACTGTGTAGATGGATGAAAATCACTTTTTTATTAACAATGTAGCTAATTAAATTCATTCTCTTATGCATTAAGATGTAATTAAGGTAAAATTAAAGCCGTCATTGAGTCTCTAAAAGTTAATTTTCTCACACCTATGCATGAGGTGAACCTGCATCCTCTAATTGCTAGGAAGAGATTAATTATGCTTGATTCATCTTTCTGGTAAATCTATTAATGAGACCTTATTATTCTTAATCATCTAAGTCGAGTAATTATCCTTAGGGCCGGTTCCCATAGGAATATGCATCATCCATAATGATTGCTATATGGAAAAATCTAAACCTCTCATGTAGCAGGCATTGTTTGATGTTGTTAATCTATCATTTGGCTTGTTATGACTCTTGCGGACATTAGCTCTTTTCTCCAAGCTAATTATTTAAAGTAGTGAGTTTAAAATGGCCCCGGTTAAGAGGACTTGCTTTGGTGGAGCCCACGACCACGAGGCAAGAACGAGCAAGGTCAACGAAAAGGGAAAAGCTCCCATGGACGAACAAATACCGGCCATCTCACGGGCCATTGACGAAGAAATGGAAGAGGTAGGTCATATTTTTTCAAGTCGTTTGAATTAACATTGCACACGTCTAGTTAGGAATGAACATATCCCCAAAAACATGTTGGAGAAATCCGACGGAAGCCTCGGCACTGAACTCATTTGTACATTAAAGTCTAAAGTAAGAAAGAAATGATTGATGGGTATGCTGTTTGCAATAGGAAAGAATTTCTACTAGGGAAAATTTAGCTCGACATGTTCATTTTATTTCCAATGTTGATTCAGTCCTGACCCCCCTCCTGATCACAGGGGGCAGAGTTCCTAGTTAAGGGCTCTTGAATCCACGACTTGCTTTTTATGCGATGGATACCCACGTCTACTTGTTAAGCGGTGGGAACCCATGTCTGCTGGTTAAGCGGTGGGAATGTCCATGTCGTGCTTTCTATGCGGTGGACATACCTAGTTGTATGGGCAGCTAGGCGACAACGGGAGGAGTAAACTCTCGCTCGAGGGGGGATGTTGTACCTCCAGAACATTGGAATTTTAATGAATACGTTTGAGTAGAATTTTTACTAGAATACTGTCTTGATGCCGCCTTGCAATACTGATTGAAGGGCTGTCTTAACGAACAATGTGATTCGAAATTAATCAAGGAATGTTTATGTTGAACAATCATTGTGGTAGTAATTAGGTCACACAAGGAAGTGTGAGTGTGGGGGTGGAAAGTGGGGGCTTGGCTCAGGTTGCCAATGCCTATGAGATGGGTGGTCCCGATTGGTCAGGAACTCTCTTTCCCCATAGTGCTTACTTCGATATTAGTAACACTCATTGGCCCTAGAGTGGTGAAATCTCGAGAGTACGTGCCTCTGAAACATGGGGAAAAAGGCACTCGAGGTTTCTCTTCTCTTGGAAGGTGGGTCTTAGGATCGCTAGATAGGTTAAGTATGCTTCCCCTCCGAGGTGGAGCTAGATCTCGATGCTAGTAGGCTCGAACTCGACTCACCTTGTGATGAGAGATCGTCCGCTAGTTGAACCCTGAACCACTTTGTTTGCTTCCGCTTTAGATCTAGTGGCCACCAAGTTCACCATCAGATCCGCCGTTTGATACGACAGGGTGGGGACCTCAAAATTAAGAGTCTAGGACTAGCGAGAAATGAATCTACATTAACCCAAGGTCAAGGCCAATTACCTATGATTAGCACACATAAAACCTAATTTTTTGAGGAGTTAATATTCACAAAGCAAAGTGTTGAAACTTTAGGATGCCTAGTTTTCGAACATGAAAAAACCATAGCTTAGAAGCAAAATTTCACTTAAGCCAAGCAAGAGAATGAAGAGATGAACAAAAGAGCAAATTCATGGAAGGATTACATCTATTCATGCTCTTTTGAGCATCCTTGAGCAAGCATCCCCTTTGTGTAGAGAAGTCTCTTGATCTTTTTATTTGCAAAAGAAGCTGATTTGAAGCTAAGTGTGAACACAAGCTCCAAAGCCTTTTATTGAAAGCCAAAAAATCACCCAAAAACATCAATGAAAACCTAAAACTAGGGTTTTGCATACCCGAATTTGCCAAAGGAAAAAAACCCAAGGGAAAAAAGTGCCTTTGGTTATGCACCTGACGCTCTAAAGTAGCAAATTTATGCATACATAACAACACTGAGAGAGAAAAAAGCTTCTACATAAGCAAATTTTTACAACCTCTCCTGCATGATTCAAAGTTGATTAATTTCTATCTCAATGAGATATGGAAAACAAGCTAAGAGCTGAAAATAATGCAATTTTGAATGAATTTGAAGCAGCTCTCGATAGCCAAATTTTACAATTTAAAGCTTTTCAAAAACTTGGCTAACAACTAGCTCAATAAATTTTACAATTTTAGAGCACGCTATGAGCTAGAGATGACTACAACTTGATGAGAATGGCTCTTACTAGCCAAATTATGTACTTGAAAGCTCAAAAAAGCTAGTTAAACACTAGCTCAAAATGAAAAAATTTAACTTTTGACCACGCTATGAGCTAGCATATATACAACTTTTTTAATCCAAACAATTGGAATGGCTCTAGTTAGCCAAATTTTGCAATTTTGCAATGATGACCACATTCCTACCATACCCCTTCAAAATAACTCAAATCATTAGTGCTCTTCGGCATTTGGAAATTCAACACAAGCACTAAAAGCATGCTCAATCAATCACAAGTCCAAAATTTTAGTGCTCTCTCTTGGCCATCAAACAAGCTTAATTTTAGTGCTATGTAGGGATTTTTGCATTCAAATTAAGCACTAAAATGTATCAAACCATGCCAAGTTTAAGCACAAAGTCCCAATCAAACAAGCACAACTCATCATTCATCAATGTGACTCTCATGCCCGCATGCTCTTATGTAACAAGTTTGACACACAAAGGAAAAGAGGAGGGAGAAAGTGCAATGATGCACCAACTCTTTTATAGCCTACCTTGTCACTTCCCATTTCAAAGCTCAATCATTTTTTAGTGCCTAAGCATTTTATAAATGAGGACAATCACTAAAATATGACATTCAAATCCAATTTTGATACACTTGTCTCGATTATGCATGAATGCATTCTGAATGAATCTCTCATTCCCCTTCCTAGCACCATTGACATACATATTGAAAGTCAAACAGAGCTATTCAAGGAGAAAATGAAACTATGAAAACAGTCGTCCTAGATTTATTGTTGAGTAGGGCCGGTGATAGCCAGAAAATGACCACGAAATGCTTACCATCAAGTCAATTATACGATGTTCTCCTTTGGAGGCATTTGGGTAAAAACATTAGTTTTTTTTTCTTCGCTTAAATCCAATTTTTCCTACAAAATTGCAAGCCCAATCAAACCTCTCAAATTCCTTACATGAAGCATGGATTTTCGTTCTCAAAAAGTAGGTGGAAACACCCTCTAAAGTATTCATTTTCCAAAAAATGCGGAGCTTCTTTTATTTTATCTCATGCTTAAGTCATGGCAGTATCCCGATCTTGCCAAGCTGCTCAAACAATACGTGAAGCTCTTGCAGAGCTTATGCAACAACTGCATACCACTTTCATAGGCAATGCATTGAGGTCCATCATATCATTGATCAAATGGCATGTGTCAGCGGATTTGCATTCACAAGGATGGTAAGGTGCCGCAAACCAAGGCAAACAACAGGCATGCATTTGAAAGCTATTGACGATGGGATCTTCATTTGGGTGTGTTGGAAGCCACATGGCCAGCGACATCGAGACTAATGAGCAAACCGGGGATCCAACTACGTGCAAAGCAAGGTCAATGGCAATATGTAAGGACTGAGGTTGCAGCAGAGATGGGTATGGTCTGGGTTTGACGGAAATCGTGGGCCATTGGTTTCAAGGAAGCATGGAAATTATTAGGTGAAGGTCCCTTTGATGAAGTCTCGGGCTCTGTACCAGTCTAACTCCCCTTACAGCGTCACATTTGTTGTCATCTCCTGCATCCCTCTCATTTGCCCCCTCGCTTGTGCCTTTGTGAATTCGACAACCGTGATGCCTCCTACATCCAAATAGGCTTTTGTAGGTTTCATGGCGTTGTATAGATTACCCCAGTTCATGAAGTAGGTGATCAATATTGGGTCGATTGGAGAAGACAATGGCTCAGTCAGCAGGGGTCCCCCAGTCGATGAGAACTGGTTGGCTTGTCATTGAGTGGTTTAGACTCACTGTGTGTGACAAAAGTGGGGCTCAAGTGGGAATAGCAACACCGTGAAAGCAGGAGGCAATGCAATCAAACAAACGTGTGTGTGTGTGTGTTTGGGTCAGTGTGAGTATTCGGCTTAGCACGCAGGCAGATATGTGAGAGTGGGGCAGTGTGTGTGGGTGCGCCACCAAGCCACGCGGGTAGTGAGGCATCATTTACGGGCAAGCTGCGGCTAAAAACAAAGTGGGGCCGAGGTGAGCTGCAAGCTTGAAACTGCAACAATAAATGTTGCAGCAAGGCGCGGTTGCGAGCAAAGTAGCAACTCGAAGAGAGCATGCAGCACATTGGGAGTTGTCCACTTCAGTCAGTAGCAGTGCGCCAACCCGTTAATGCAGTCAACAGAAAAAGGGAGGGGCAGTGGGAACAGGATCGCGGGGTGTGTGGAGCCGCTGCAAGAGAGAGAGAGAGAGAGAGAATCTGGGACGCTTGCAAGTGTGTGTGTGTGTGTGTGTGTGTGTGTGTTAAATGCGCCAAGCCAAGCCGATAGTGTAACTTGTAAGGGAGCCACTTTTAGAGGGTCAACAGAGCCAGGTAATGGGCCCGGCTGTGCAGCATCGAGTTTCGAGGCTAGGGCGGAACTATGTGTGTGTGTATGTGGGGTGTACTTTACAGGCCCGAAAAGGCAGGAGTGTGTGTGATGGTGTGGGCCAAGCCAGGCGGGGTCAAAGCTGCGGGAGCTGCGGGAGCTGCGGGAGCTGCGGGCCTACAAGACAAAACGGGCATGTGTGTGTGCGGTTTTCTTTGAAAACGCCAAAGCCAAGGTCCAACGATTTTATTTATTTTTTATTTTATTTTATTTTTTGAAAATTCCACTTGGGGAGCTTGTTCCCACGGGATACATCGTTTACAAAGATCTAAAGCAAAATCACACACCATACCATCTCATTGTTTCGGACAAATGTGAGCTCCTTTAGTTCATTTTCAAGCCATTTTTGTTACACACATCCTAGAATGGATCTCACGCGCGGAAAAATTAAGCCAAATTCTCATCACTTTGAGAATACAATTAATCCATTTTTAATCGATATGGCTTCCAATTCAAGAGTAAAAATTCAATTTTCAATTTGACATTGATGCACTTCTTACTCAATTGGGCAATGCTCATAAGCAATTTAATCAAGGTTGTCATTTCATTCGCACAACCAAATTAATCATTGCAACTTATGTTACTCATATCTACGGATATCCACAATTAGGCAAACCCAATTGGCACAAAACATTGGCCAATTCAAACCCGGTTTTTAATCATTGCAAATTTAAATGATCATATTTCAAGGCCCTAATCATCCAAATCAAACCGGATTTGTCACTTGGTTTGTACGGTTACACAAATTTGATTATGGCACTTGCATATGCAACATGTAATGAATTTTTTTTTTCCATATCCAATCGAATTGGCATTCGCATCACAAAGGCAATGTAGATTAATCATTTTCAATTGGGTATCAATTGAATCATCCAAAGTCAATCAATCAATTACACACCGATCTTTTAGGTCTAATAATCATCATAATTGGTAATTGCTACCAATTATTCATCCTAATTTGAATATCGAATGCCATTGAGTAGGCACACACACCCAAATTTAGGCCAAAAAATTTATTCAATTAATCCATCAATTACACATTGAAATTCTCAAATTGCAAACTCAATCAAGCATAAGTGAATGCATGCATGCTCAATTTCTAAAAAATTAGCACAATTTTTACCCAATCAAGCAATGCACACACTCAAAAATTAAGCACAAATGATCGAATTTTTTGCAATTGGAAATGAATCTAGGCTTATACCTAATGTTTACACATACTTTTCATTAAAATTTCACAATCAAAAACCATTTAGGTGTCCCAATTGACCATCAATCATTGAAAATCAAGTGGTCATGGATGGGTACACACACTCAATTTTTGCCCAATTTTTTGGCAATTAGGCTTATCCAATGTTTGAATTAGCCTTACATTTACATGATTGCATACTCATGTATCATCAATTCCATCACTTTATATGCATGCACACACTAAAATTTAGGTGCACACACACTTGAATTTTTTGACAGTTTTTTTCTCTCTTTGGTGTGTGCATACACACAATGATTTTTATGCACACACATGAATTCTTGATGAGAATTAAATATTATTTAGATACACACAAGTTCATTAGTCACAATTTGACTATCAATTTCATTCAAAGTGTATCAAATTAGGTGCAAAGTGTATGTCAATTTGTGTTACACACCTAATTTTAGAAAATAATTAGCAACATTGAATCACATTGATCAATCAAGAATTGACATAGCAAGTAAGTTCACTTACATCGTAATTACACTCCAAGTTATTCCTTTGCTCCACGTGAAGTCGCATCATTGCACACACCATCAATTCGGCTCCAAAATTGACCATTTGTATGTCAAAATCAAACACTCAAAATCATCAAATTAGGCATAAAGTAGCATAATTAATTTGATTAGGGTGATGATTCCACCTCTTGCAAGGGGATTTCACATACTTTACACTTCAAATGTTAGTGGTTCTAGGTTAGCAAGGTAAGTAAAAATTAGCATGAAATTAGTAAAAATTAGCATGGAAAGAAGTGAAATTAGTAAGGATTAGCTTGAAATTAGTGAAATTGGGGGTTTGGGGTATTCATAACTCAACATTAGCATCAATTTTTTGCACAACATCATCAAATCAAACCAAACAATGAGTTACACACACTCAAAAACAAACAAATTAGTAATGAAATTACTCTATTCTACACATCCTAAACCCACTAGCTTAGGTTATCGATCCTCGGCAACGGCGCCAAATGTAGAAGGGCATTGTAGCACGACCTAATCGCAACCCACACAAAATTATCAAATCCGTGGATCAAGCAACCCGGCTAGGGCATGGAAGCACGAGCCTAAGATGAATGGAATAAAGGATTCAAGAGATCACCTCTCCATTGCAAGTAGAGATTAGCCATGGCAAGACTAACTCTAAACCTACTCTAATCACTAATCAATTAATCTCCTACACACATCAAGCCCACCGAAGTCCGACTTCCCATAGACTATGAACTCCAAACACACTAATGATAAGCACACACTAATTACCACACGTCAATTAAGGCACTTCATCAATAGCTTACACACACGAGGTGAATGGTGCTAGAGATCCATAAAACCTATCTACACACACAAGCAAAGAATAGGGCATACACACAAATTAGAAGATTAAGACCCAACTTAATCACCCTAATTTATGATGCTAAATATCACAAATCAATTGCTCGTAGAGAGATAAGAGTGGTTACTAGCAAGAAGTACATACATCTCTTCAATCTAGAATAATGAAAGTGTAATACTACTTCATGACAAGATGAAATGTAGAGAAGAAGAGACTAATGAGAAAATAAGAATTAGATTAATCAAGAAGAGCTTACACTAATTACAATGGTTAGCACTAGCCTCTCAAGCATAGAAATTAAGCTCAAGGCTAGGCCAAAGGGTGAACACTCTAGAGAGAGGGAGCTCTCAAAAGTGGATCCTCAAGAGTGGATACTCAAGAATGAAGCCTCCTTACACAAAGGCTTCCTTTTAAAGGCTTTCACCACTTTCCCTTCTACTATGGGTTTAAGTTTGAGCCCTCAAACTACCACATACAACTTTGGAACTCCAAGTGAGCCCAAGACGTATACAAAGTGAATGGAAATATTGTGACATCCATAAATATCTCCCGCTTAATGCATATTTGATGTAGCCTGTGTTAGCCGCTGCTAACATACCTTATCTACTTCTCTCTCTCTCTCCCTTCTCCATGTCTTCTGCATGCGATCACCCACCATAGCTCCATCCAACAATTGTTGTGGTCCGAGGGGCAACCTTCTCGAGAGGTCACCCATCCTAGTACTGTCATCGCATGAGCGTGCTTAATTGTTATGTTTCACAAACTAGTCTAGCCATCTGGACCCCAAAACCTTAAGGTGTTAGGAATTTATGCAAGCCTCCTAGCTAGGTATCATTTTATCACCTAGAGTTTGGCTTACCCCAACAATCACCCCCTTAAGGCAAACTTGTGTTGCTTTTTACACTCCACTTCAGGAGCCCATCCCTAATCCAAGGGACACATCATAACACTCCAATCCAGGAGCACACATCCCCAATCTAGGAGATAATCACATTTGCAACAATGGCTTTGATACCGGTTGTTGGTCCCAGGGGTAGCCTTCTCATGAGGTCACCCATCCCAGTACTATCACCGCATGAGTGCGCTTAGCTGTGACGTTTCACAACTTGGTCTAGCCATCTAGACCCCAAAACCTTAAGGTGTTAGGGACTCCGATCTAGCCAATTTATGCAAGCCTCATATCTAGACACTATTTTATTACCACAAGTTGGGCTTATCACCCAACATGTGGTAAGACAAAGAAATTATGTGGGCATAGTGATCCCTTGATGTAGAGCATGAGTTCCACATAGGCTGTGGCAACACTCACATTTTCATTAAATCTTGTGAACTGCATTTCTAATGGCTATAAAACCAACTTTGGCATTTTTTGATACAAGTGGCAACTCATTACATTCAAATGAGCACCAAAATCCATGAGAGCATGCATTGGTATCTTGTTGTCTCCTAGCTCTGTAATAATGTAAGGATCCAATCCATCTTCATCTTCATCAATGGTTGTTAACTGAAAGATCCCAGTATTCTTGCATTGTCAAAGTTCTTCACACATTTGCTTCCTCTTGTGTGGTTGTTTTTTTTATTCTGCCTATATGCCCGTTGAACAATTTCTTCATGTTTTGTTTTTAGTTGCATGCATTGCAAAAAAATATTGGGTTAATAACAAATGACATTTCTTTAATCTACGGTCATTGATCCAATGGGTAATTTTCCCATTCTATAGCAAAGTCAGTCTTATGCTGATCTTTTAGTTTGATAGTTAGCTAGTTATAACCTAAAAATCCCTCCAAGAAGCTATAGGCTCGCTTGTGGACCGCACATTCTAGGCCACGATCTGTTTTGCCCTTTATTTTTGGCATCAAGAAATTAAAAAATTTCCTCCACTATTGGCTTAGACTCATTCTCTTGACCATCAAATCTCTCATCATTGACACTCAATTCAAGATCTTCAAGAGCGTATACCGTACCATAAAATTATTTGTCCTCAAGCTCATTTCTCTCATCAAAAGACTCTATCACGGTATCATGTGTCTAGATCTCCGATAGAGATCTCATCTTGTATTCGTAGACATTGCACTCTCTTCTCTAGATCTGATAGAGATCTCATCTTTTATTCTTAAACTTTGCACTCTCTTCTCTAGCTCTTGAGTCAACATCTCATCTTTTTCTTTTTTATGATCGTCTTTTTTTTGGGATCCCATTTATCATGCAAAATGGAACTAAGTCAAGACCATTTTCATTGCAAAATTTTGTCGAGGTGACCTCATTGACACACACATCTAAGGTGGCCAATATCTATGTAATGGAAATGGCCTATGAACTTTGAGAGTAGCAGAATTAGGGAATTAGATAAAGCACTTTTGTGAGATTACTTTGTGAGCATAGCAGGTGAACTTAATTGATGGTAGCAACATAGACATGGTACTTAGTTAACTTCGCATGAACAATACTTTTGCAAGAGAGAGAGTTTAGAGAACATGAAAACAATTGAGGATCGGATTCATACGGAGCCGGTCCCCCCTCCAATAGGCATTTGTATTATAGTTTCTCCCATCAAGAGAGACTCGGTACAATACAATCTTTGTGTTCCTTGTGACCTAGGTGATGCAATGAAGATGGAAAGATTCATGCATCACGAGCATAACATAAACTTTGTAGAAAGCATGAACTATCTCAAGCCTAAGTCCCAAGGCCTCAAACACCTTCAAAGGTAGAGAGAGCTAGTAGGGAATGAGGATAGGGAAGAGGAAGAAGAAACATTCCATAGGAGAAAGAAATAGTTCCTCACTTAACATCACTCTTCTTGCTAGCATACATAATAGCATAGTATTATGAAGGTGGAGAAGATGGAAAGCTTAAGCATTGAAGCATGGCTCTTGGTTGGATTTGCATTCCATAGCCAAGAGTGTTGGTGTAGGCACTCAACTTCTCAACAAACTTGGAGAAGGAGGTGGAGTTCCTCTACTTTCACCAAGTGAGAATGCCTGAAAAATGAGTGTGTGAGAGGTTTATACCCCCCGGCACACCGCTTGCTTCCTTGGGGCAAGTTCTACCTTTTTCTCATGCCTCAAGCTCATTGGACCCCTCTCCCCCTAGCCAATCATATGCACCATGCATTTCAAGTACATGGGTAGTCTTTGGACAAGTGTCCTTGTTACCCCTTAGAGAGAGAGAGAGCTTGAAAATATCTAGATATTTGTTGAATGGAACTAGAAGCTCATTGGACCCCTCTTTAGCCCAGCCAATAACATTCAATCACACCATGTGGCTAAGCATAGGGAGTCCCATGTGCCCCTTGAGAAAAGGGGGTGCCTTTGGGTGAGTGGGAGGTTAAGTCAAAGATTCCCATAACTTTGGGGCTTTCCCCCTCCTTTGTATGGTCTCTTTTTTACTCAAGACCTTACCCCCCATGCATGGGAAGCTTCTCAAGCACCTTCCTCATCAAACATGACAAGCACATCAAGCACCTTAGTCATCAAGCATGACAAGAACCTTAGTCACCAAGCACGACAAGCACCTCAAGCACCTTAGTCATCAAGAACGACAAGCACCTCTCAAGCTTAGGTCGGGTTCCCACCTCAAGCTCAGCCCTAGCTTGCCTAAGGTCAAAGTA
The DNA here is from genome assembly GCF_014529385.1 of Adiantum capillus-veneris. Classification (NCBI taxonomy): domain Eukaryota; kingdom Viridiplantae; phylum Streptophyta; class Polypodiopsida; order Polypodiales; family Pteridaceae; genus Adiantum; species Adiantum capillus-veneris. The sequence goes on along the minus strand of NC_140953.1, from coordinate 53,009,481 downwards.
CTTTTAACACTAACTATTGGAGGTCTAATGAAGCTAACCCTAATGGCTTTTAAGCTCCATTAACTATCCTTGCTCTTTGACAGACCGTCTCTCTTTTGGACCCCTTTACCATTGGCCCCGTGTTGAGATAGGTTCATAAGCACATGTCTATATTCTAACCCTTGTTCCCCTTTATTATCCCAGATTAAGTGATCAATTTGATATGAGAAAATCATTTGGGTTGGTTAGATATTAGATTTTATGATAATCTAGGTCCATTCTAGGGGTTCCATCCGCTCTTTCAGGAAAGTTTTAGGTATGTAATCCCAATCATCAAATGGTCATTCTCCCTTACAATCTTTTTTTGCAAGGCTGTCACAATCTAAGGCTCCACACATCCATAGGTGATCTTTAGAATTCAACCATGCAAATACTGCAGATTTCGTAGTTGTAGTTGAATCAAAATCCTATATAGGAGTCCTATTTACATCCTTGTAGCTATGATCCTTCAAATTGATCCGTGCCACATTTCCCAAGTGCTGCAAGTACATATAGTCATAGCCCCTATTCTAAATTATTTTTAATTAGCGCATGAAAGGCCTTCCTAGAATAAAATCATAGTTATCTTGGTCCCAAAATCTACTACTGCAAAGGTATGTTCATATTCAATTCCACACAAAGTCCTCATGACTTGCTCGAGAATCCCAATTGGTCTTTCTATGTGACCATCAGCTAGTTGTAGCTTCAATCTCATTTGCCTAAGAGTTGGCTTTCCCCACGTCCCCAAATTGGTTTGGTGGCGATGGCAACACCCGCACCACTATCTAGAATAGTTATGGATTTTATCCCTTGATATTCAATTGGTAGCATGGTGTTTCCATCTTCCCCTTTGCAATAATCCATACTTTGTTTATTGGGACTGGTTTTGCATCTTTCTTTGGTTTGTCTCAATCACTCACTTCTCGCTCTATGGTCTCCATGGGATTTTTAAGTACCATCTTTTCATGGCATTGTCCTACATCTCTTCATATTTGAGGTTTAACCTTTAACAACTCAGTTATCATTAGTGTACATCTCACCTTTGTTGACAGCTACTATTGTAAACCTTCAGAATCTATGATTGGCTTATGAGTTCTCCTTTATGATGACAAAACAACAATATCATATCCTCCTTTCTAGGTTTTGGGCCAAAGGTGCGAGAAGAGGAAGGGTTTGCCACTAATTGACTGAAGCATGTAAACAAGGGGCCACGATCTCCTAGCCGCCCTAAGAAAGAAGTGAGTGGCTGAGTGGCCTGCAAGGTATATAAGGGATGACTACCATAGTGCAAGGGTTGCTCATTGAGGAAAATGTGAGCTCTGATATTGTGACACATCCCATTGTAGTCTTGCATTCTAGAAGTAGAAGAGATATTGTGTCTTGAGCACTTTCTGTCTATCTCTTGTCTATCTATGTATGTTTTCCTCTATATTGAGTTATTGTGAAGAGTGAGAGAGTGAGTGAGAGTGTGTAGGTTGAGTGCACCAAGTAATAGCCATGTTGGGTATTCCACAAGAGGAGTGTACTATGGTAGAGTTGTCACCCAGACAACTCTATCTTGCACAACTATGGCTAGAAGGAACAACACATTGGTGATCTTGTTGGGCTAAGAGCGCAACAACACAGTCCTGACATCACAGAACATTGACAAAATAACATGCCCATCAAAAACCTTCCCAATATTTGCACGAGGAAGATCAGAGGATGCACACACACATGTAGCTCAATTTGAGCAATACTGGAGAATAGTGAAGCCCCGCAACACAACAATCACCCCTATGGAAGCAGAAAAAATCAAAAGAAACACCTTCAACAACACATTCCATAGATGTGCTATAAAATGGATATCCAAGTACCCTATTAACCACTTTAACATTTATGAAAAACTCACAGAAGCTTTTCTGAAGAGTTCTGCAAAGAAAAATCAAGCAATCAACTATGTGAAAGATTGGAACAAGACCAAAAGATCATGGATGTAGAGGAATGCACCAAAAAAAAAAAAAGATCACTATGTGGCAAAGAATAGAAGAACCTCTACATCCATCCGTCACACAAATGGTTGAATGGTTCATACAGGGCCTCAATCAAGATTGCTCTGCAGTAGTGGGCACCAAGAAAGTGGATAATCTGCAACAGTTCAAGAGACTAAGTAAAGAAACCAAGATAGCTGAAAGAAGAGCTCTAGGAAGGACTAAAAGGAAAGTGTGAAAGACTGCAAATGAAGCCCCAAAAGTATCAAAGTTGGAGATCTCCATTTATTATGTAATGTAAGATTATACCCATTAGCAGTGATGTAATGGAATTGGATTTTCAACTTGATTGCTCTAATTTTTCTTTAATGTCCATCAATGGTATAATGTAATGCAATTTTTGTTACATATTACTTGATATAGTTTCATTTATTTGCTTTTATATGACATCTATGCTATTGTTTCTAGTGCTCCTTTGTAGTTGATTAAGGTAAACCATGATGAATATAAGGTCCTATATCTGGAATGAATTTTTTATTTTTTTATTTTTTTTCTTTTTTTATTTTGAAAATAGTTTAAACAAAAGCCCCATTATTAGTTTCTTAATTGAAACTACTATTTGACCTTCATTTTGTTATTACACAACACTAATCTCTATTGACTCCCATCCCTACATTGTAAACAACTCTCATTACACACTTTTTAAATGTTAATACAATTAGTGTGTGCTTCAATTAGTTTTACAATTGACAAGAAGTCAATTTTTACTGCTTTGCCTTTGAGAATTACTATTGCAGATGAAGCTACGTGTAATGGTTTCACATCAGAGAACCTCCAGGTATTAATTTTTCCACAAACCTAGGTCACATTACCTAGCACACTGGTTGAAACATTGTGCATTATCATGGCAAGGATCTTAAGGGTTGAACTAAATGGGAATAGAAAAATTTCTACACAGTTAGAGCTCCTACGCCTAAAGAGAGCAGGACTCTCGGCTCCACAGTTATGGAAACTTGTGGTTATTGACACATGTCTTAGAGTGCCTAGACCTTGTGAGGCAGGCCTCTCCACTTTGCAATAATGTTAAGGAAATTTATAAATGTCGATACATGTGTACTAGAGTTGTTTATGCCTGGTACGACATGACTCTCCGTGGTTACATGATATGTGGAACTAGCCCACCACATTTGGTATGGATTGATATGAAATGATATGATGAATTGGTATGGGAAGGTGGAAGGTTAACAAATGGTGGTCTATTTGGAACAACATTTCTGACCAATGTTGCACTCCGCACCTCCGCACATTTATTTCATGCAATCCCATCACACCATACACATGTTACACATTTTTACACTTTTAAATTTCTTCCTACTAATCATTGTTACTCATTTGGTTTTTAGTTACTCATTGTGCTATGCAGGCATGTACCTAGCATCGTGTACCTCGCACTCGACTCCACCACAACTGAGGGCAGTTGTTTTTTAAACCCCGGAGTATGTTATGGATAAGTGATATGTACATTTATTACTCAAGTTCTCATAACGAGCTATGGTCATTTGTGCCAGCCGGCCAATGTGTATTTTCATTTTGAGCATTGAAGAATCTATAAATAAAATACATACAAGAGAAATGCTCACTCTTGCACGGGGAGAGATTGCACACAGTGCTCGTGTGTTTCTTCTCTCCTCTCCTCTCTTATCTCTTGCCATGCCGCTGTGGCACTCTGCTCTAGGAGGTGCATCTGCATGTGCTCTTCTACTCTCTCTCACCCTCTGTCTCTCTCGTGCCAGACTTGCCATGGATTCCTTGCATACACAATTGTGCAAGTATGTAGATCTGTTGAATTTATAATCAATTATATGTTATTTGTATATTTTGCAGGGCCTTCCCGCTTCCGTATGTAGGAACTTTCGTATGTGTGCAAGGTCCTTGGCACTTGTTTGTGTTAAGTATGGAGCCTAATTTACCCTTGTAATTTTCTGTGGTAAAAGCGCACATTTGTAAGGCCCCCATTATGAGGAGAAGCCATCGTGCGTGAAGGAAAATCACTCACCGGAAACCAAAATTTTCACGGACAAGAATCAGGGGCAACTTTAGAGGCCTCGACGGTGGAGGCCCCGAAACTTTTTTTTTCGCCGGAATATTATGGCCGGACGGCGGCCGAAAAGTGGTCGGAAAACAACCGGTCGGTTGGCCAGTGGCCGCTAGTCAATGGCCGATGGCCGGTCATCGGAAGTCAATGCCCGGTGGCCGAATTCAAAAGCGGACTTGTCTTCTCAAGGGCGGCCACACATGGGCGGATTGGAGGGTCCGATTTGGACTTATTCGCACAAGGGCGGCTACACATGGCTGTCTCTCATAAGAGAGGGCAGCCCTTTTGGCCTATAAAAGGAGGCCATTTCTACACACATTTCAAAGTGTGAAGTTGATGCAACAAGGTGAGTATAAGGTGGTGAGAGTGAAGCAAGGCGGGAGCTCTATCAAGGGTTTAATCCCTTTGTAAACTACTTCTTCTTTTGAAGTGCTAAAGCCATTGAGTGGCTACTTTCCCATGGACGTAGCCCACATTGGGTGAACCACGTATATCGTGTGTACTCTCTCTCTCTCTCTCTACTCTATAATCTCTTGTGTGTGAAATCTATCTCTCTCCATTAAGTAATCTACTCAAAAATCTATTTAGCTACGTCTTATTTCCTAACAACTGGTATCAGAGCAAGGTTTGCTCATAGCTAAATTATCTCAAGGAGGATTCCTTGAATTGAGTGGGAGTTATGGCGGAGGAAGGGAAGCTCAAGATTGAGAAGTTCAACGGCAAAAACTACCAACATTGGAAGATGCAGATTGAAGACTATCTCTACCAGAAGGACCTCTATTTACCACTAGGAGTTCTTGCGAAGAAGCCCGCAACAATGGCAGATGAAGCATGGATTGTCCTTGATCGAAAGGCATTGGGAACAATCCGGTTAAGCTTGGCATCAACGGTGGCCTTCAATGTTTCGGAGATGAAGACAACGGAGGACTTGATGAAGTCACTTGACTACTTCTACGAGAAACCATCAGCATCCAATAAGTTATTTCTTATGAAGCGCTTGTTCAATCTAAAGATGGCAGAGAATGGTTCAGTTGCAGAACACCTAAATGACTTTAACACAAACATAAGTCAACTTCGATCGCTAAAAATCAATTTCGATGACGAAGTGCGAGCTCTCCTTATACTATCATCTCTACCAGATAGTTGGGACAGCCTTGTGATGGCTGTAAGTAATTCTATCTCTGGTACAAATACTCCTAAGTTTGATGATATTGTGGGTGTTCTCCTAAGCGAGGAAATACGAAGGAGAAGCACAGGAAAATCATCAAGTGCTGTATTGTCGGTGGAAACAAGAGGAAGGCCTAAGGAGAGGTTCAAAAGCCAAAAGGGTCGTGATCGCTCAAGACGGAGCAAGTCACGCACAAAGTCAGTTCTAGAATGTTGGAACTGCGGCAAGAAGGGCCACGTCAAGAAGGATTGCTGGTCCAAGAAGAAGAAGGAGACAGAGTCTCAAGACAACAAACCAACATCGAAGGCCAATGTGGCAGGTAAAGTAGAGCAAGATGCTCTAATTCTCTCATTAGACAATGTGTCTAATTCTTGGATAGTAGATTCCGGGGCTTCATTCCATGCGACACCAAACAAGCAACATTTCCAAGACTACACCAAAGGTAATTTTGGGTATGTATACTTGGGAGATGATGAAGCTTGTGAGATTGTTGGCAAAGGTACAGTTTCTGTCAAAACAGTTAACGGAAATGAATGGAAGCTTAAAGATGTTAGGCATGTTCCTTCTCTTCGCAAAAATTTAATCTCTACAGGACAATTGGACGATGAAGGTCACAACATTGCATTCGGAAACAAACGGTGGAAAATCTCAAAGGGATCTTTGGTGATTGCCAAGGGAGAAAAGGTCGGTACACTTTACTTTTGTACTGTTAGCACACAAGCTTCAGCTTGTGCAACAACTACAGAAGTTGATAGTGCAGTGTGGCACTATCGACTTGGGCATATGAGTGCCAAAGGAATGCAAATCCTTCAAACAAAGAAGCTTCTACCAGGTTTGAAAGAAGTGGACTTAGAGTTCTGTGAAGATTGTGTTTATGGTAAACAAAAGAGGGTAAAATTTCAAAAATCAGGAAATGAAAGAAAAAAAAAACTTGAGTTGGTTCATTTTGATGTTTGGGGTCCTGCAAGTACACCATCACTTGGTGGCTCATTGTACTATGTAACATTCATAGACGATGCGACTAGAAAACCATGGGTTTATATCATGAAGAATAAATCCGATGTATTTTCCATATTTCAAAGGTGGAAAGCCTTTGTGGCGAATGAAACAGATACCAAGGTTAAATGCCTCAGATCCGGCAATGGAGGCGAATATTGCAACCAAGCTTTTGAAAGCTTTTGTGCTAGCAATGGCATTTGGAGGCAAAGGACAACCCCAAGGACACCTCAACAAAATGGGATTTTGAAAAGGATGACACTACAAGAGGTTGTGTGCTCTTGTGACGCTGTTAGCGACGGAAATACACAGGGTTTTTATGACCCCCGGCGTCGCTAAAACGGTCGCTACGAGAGCGTCGCTATATAGCGACGATTATAGCGACGTTTACACAGAAGACTATAGCGACGCTCATAGCGATGCTACAGAGCCATAAATAGCGACGCTTATAGCGACGCCCGAGAGATTTTTTTTTTGGTGGCAGGGCATTGAATGCCCTGCCACCCATCAACCATATTGTACTTGATTCACTTTTTAAAAAAAGTGCAAGGGTAGATAATAGACCCAAAATAGTCACCCACAAGACGCATTGTTTGCAAAATTGACAATTGTACACATCATAGGCAAAATGAATTGATTGGCAAATGTAATAATGACAATTGTACAACATCATAGGCATAAAGAATTGATTGGCAAAAGGAACTGCGGTGACAAATGTAATAATATACATGGTTCAAAAAGACGTATAAAATCCGTCTCATGATACATAAGCTATGAGAAACCCTAAACTAATGCTATCTAGCTATGGCTAAACTGACGTCGTTTAGTCAGACGTCTCATCGCGTCCAAGCGGCGTATTTGTTGGATTCTGCAAAAAAAGACAATAAGACAGCTTTCAGTAAGTATAAACATATAACGACATTTGTAAAACAATACAAAAAATAAAAAAGAGTAAACCCTAATACTAACCATGCCGCCGCGAGAACTGAGAATGTCCATCAGGGCGTTTAAGCCCTTCCTGCCTGCGTACTCGCGCTCGTACGGTGTGGGATCACGTCCTGTCATCGACCACTGTCAAAACATACAAAGATTTCATTATGTTAGAATTAAAAAACTCATAAACCCTAAACTATCGAACATAAAGAGCAATGTGAAAACACTTACAAAATCGGCCTCAAATGATGCCCATCCACCGCTCCCCAAGTGGTGCGAGCTCCCTGCCTCTACTCGCGCTCTCGCTGCATCGTTTTGTTGCTTCCACTTGTCGGGATTCCCGCGCGCTACTTTCTTCGCATTCTTCCAATCTTCTTTGGCCAGCCAATCTGGCCTGTTCCACCCATTCTTGATTGCTTTTTGCACTTCGGAACGCTTGTGTTTGCAGTATTCGCGCATTCGAATCTTCATCAGGTCTTCATTGAAGCGGTGATCCCGTGTTGGAACGGGAAACTCATCATGAAGTATGCTGATGACTCTGTTTTTTAAATCACTTGGTACTTCACTCCATTTGTTTAGTATGTAGTGTCTAAACAGCTGAGAGCAAAGACCACGCATGCGCGAGATCACCTTCTTGCCGTCATCATCCATGATGATGTCGCCGCTGATGTCGACGGAGTAAGGCAAGCCCTCTGGCCGGTGACGCGTGAACCTGGGTGTCCCGACAGGGGTCTCTAGCGGCGTGTCGATGGGGGTACGGACGTCAGGTGTCTCCACCGGCGTCTGGGCCCCGAAGCGAGGAGTGTCGAGTGGGGTGGCTCCTGGCGGAGTAGGTAGAGGTGTGTAGCTTCTAGGAACAGTCAGCCATGCAAAACCTGGCGTAGATGGCGATGTTGTGGCTGGTGTGGGGGCGGGCAAAGAAGGGGAGGGTAAAGAGCCTCGTCGAACACGAGGCGGTGTGGAGGCATCGGTGGCGGAATCCCCACAACAACCGCCACCGCCACCACTAGAGCGCCGGTGTCTAGACGAGTGTGAAGCTCGTCTCGTCGACGCCGAAGCTTCGGAGTGCGCCAAATGCTCCGAAAGAGAGGGAGATGCGGATGGAGTAGGAATGCGCGATGATGCGCCAGAGCGATGACGCTCCACGTACCACTGTCTCTACTGCGATGACAAAGAAGAAAGAAACTCCTCATCATCCATACCTGCATTAAACACACGAATATTTAAACTTAATATTGAATGAATAGAGAAGACAATGACGCAAAGACCATTAAATACAATGACGTAATGACGCATATAAATACAATGACGCAATGAATTGAGTGATAGAAGAGGCAAGTCGAAAACTCACAATTTTCAATCAAAAGATGTGAGCGTGAGTAGAAAAGAGCGTTATACACCATGGAAGGTACTTAGAGAGCCAGAGCTTTTACAACACGGAGCAAAATTGTTCAAATACAATATTTGTGGCTTTAAGAGATCTCTCTCTCATCCTCGCATAACTCAGCATAACTTCCTATATCTATATAGAGCTCTCTGTTTAAACACATATCCTCTGTTTCATTTTGTAGCTCCTCTGCATGCACCCCATATAGAGTAGTAGCATCTTGATGCTCGTCTGGCACCACCGCAGCGGCTTCTGATTGAGCATCTTCTCTGATCTCCTCCATTGATGTCGTTGTGATTGGCACATGGTAGCCTTCATACGTCCTTGCACTACGAGGGGCTACCTCTATGACGTACCACCAGTTTGATGTAGACTTTGTAGGATGAAATATTACCTGCCAGAGCCACATAACTTACATGAGAGCTTTCAAGCACATAACTTGTAAAAGGGGGATGTTAACTATTTACATACTTACTTGTTCACAATGCTCGGGTAGTACGAAAGTGTCTCTTAGGTCAGTCCATTTCTTAGTAGAATCCACCTCAAGAAAACCAGACTCTCCTCTACGCACAGTAGCGTTGCGACCCTCCATGATTATCTTGAACCATTGCACGTCGAACAAGTCGACAAAAAATCCTCTGTAATCGATCCTCAAAATCTCTTGCAGCGTGCCGAAGTAAGTGAGTTCCGCCACCACAGGATCTGCATCAGAGGAACGTCGTCGACTAGACTGTTCAAATTTTGCCATGATTCCACAATCTTGAGTAAAACGCTTTTTGTCGATTCGTTCCACCCTAAAATGTCGACCTTTACACCATGCTGTTGTGTATGACTTATACTACAACGAACAAAGATTATGAGTGGCCGTTCAAACGTTTATAAATAAAGTCACTTGCTAGTCGTACATTGCAAACTTACCTTGGAAGCGCAACCCCGAGAGTACTCCCACTCTTCTTCAGTCACTTTGTCACCGCATTGTTGTGCACTTTTCAATTGGTTGTGCAACCATCTTAAGCTCATGAAGGTTGGTAGGCTCTCCAGAACCGCTGGATAGTGCATCGGTGGTCGTCTTCCCCGTCTCCACTCGATTCCTGCCCTTTGTCGCTCTTGCTTTGCATCCTCATATTGTGAAATCCACTTTTGCATCACTGGATTGTGAAGCATGCAAAATCGGTTGATTTTAGCCTCTAGATCTTCCGTCATCTTCTTCTCAACACTGAGATTGCACATGACAATCCCAGATATGCGCTCATCATCTATGGTTCGCCATAGCGTGTCCCGGGATTTATCAAATCCGTCTAGCCACTCTCCAATGTACACTAGGGACTCTGATACCAACCAACCTTCTGCCATGCTACCCTCCAGACGTGCCTTTTGACGCACATATCCCTTAAGCGTTTTCATGAAACGCTCTAAGAAGAACATCCATCTAGAATGAACTGTGCCAGCTATTTCCACCTCATCAACTATGTGAACAAGAAGATGCACCTGAATGGTTAGCATTGTAGTAGGAAAATGTTTCTCAAACATGCACACAAGCTCCGCAGCATTTAGTTTGGCGAATGGTATGGAGTCTACGTTGATCTCCTTTTGTGAGATCCATTGCACCAGCTTTGCAAGTTTGTAGATTGTGTTACGGATGTCGAGAGACAAACATCCCTCAATGGCAACCGGTAAAATAAACTGTAAAGTATGTGCAGCAATGATATTAAAGTCCACATTTTATGCAATGATATTAAAGTCCACTATGAACGTACCTGACATATTTTATGCCAATCGTGTGACTTCAAACCGGTAAGCTTTCCTTCTTTAGTAAAACACGTTCGGAGCGAGTGCATTACGCTAGTGGGGGTCCGCAAAGATCGAATGGTCTCTTTTACTTTGCGTTCTTGGGCTCCTGTGAAAATCCATGGTGCTTTAGGGAGTTTTATCGATCCATCAGACGCTGTTTGCGGCCAATATTGCTCCATACGATCCACATTTCTAAGGTCAACTCTGGCTCCCAAAGTATCTTTCTTGCCGGTCAGATGGTCCCATAGTAGATTACCCACATTCTTGAATATGTGCATTGGATCGAGCAAGTGATTGATCATGAGTCGGGGCCAGTATGGTAACTCGTACCATAGAGATAGTCTCTTCATCCCTGGAGGCAATCCGTCATCGCACATCTCCTTCTGCTCTAACCATGCTTGTGCAGACATCCTTGGTGGCTCTCTTCCCAAAAAGCCGTCGCGTAACACATGATTCTCTGGAAGATACGCTTGATGACCTTCGTAGATTTGCTTCTTCAGTGAGGGTGCCCTACGTGCATTCAGTCTAGGTCCACATGTGACACATGCTCTGTATCCGCTTGTTTGAAGCCCTGCATGTATACACATGATAATAGATAAACTATGGAAAAAAACAAGATTTACAGTGTCTGAGTGAGGAGTGTCAATAGATCACCTGAGCATTCTGTTAGCCCGGGATAGTCATGCATGGTCCACATTAGAATGCCTCTAATCAAAGCATTCCGTCGTCCTGTGTGTCGGCTCATATCCACCACCTCTATGCCAATCCACAATTGTTGTAGCTCTTCCAATAGTGGACGAAGATACACATCCATATTCCCCACTTTATATCGCCCTGGCACAATCAAGCTTAGCCATAGGTGCCCCTTCTTCGTAGTCAACCACGGGAGAATGTTGTAGTTGACGATGACCACAGGCCATACACTGTAAGATGTTGATCTTTGACCAAATGGATTTACGCCATCCATAGCCAAGCCTAAGCGCAAATTTCGAGCTTCCCTAGCACACCATCCGAAGATTTATTCTCCTCATGCCATGATGCTAGGGCGGCCATGGACTTACATTCGAAGAAATGCTTGATGCGAGGAAGCAGAGGGAAATGTCGCAAAACCTTTTGTGGAATTTTTGTCCCGTGGAGATCTACTCGATATCTTTCGGAATCACATGTCGGACACTTCTCCATGTCTATGTATTCCCCTCTGAAAAGAATGTAGTCATTAGGACAAGCGTGGATAGAATTGTAATCCATCCCCAAGTTTCGCAAAATCTTTCTTGCTTCATCTCGGGAATCTGGCATCACATTGTCAGCTGGTAGTATGTGCTCTTTCAGCAATCTACACAACATAAAAATATGATACAGTCGTGTAAAAATCTATCAGATCATTATACATTTAGAGTTTTATTAAAGTAAACTAATTGTAATAGATCACCTGAAAAGCGCTGTGACGCTAGTGTCACTCCATCCAAACTTTGCCTGCATGTTGAGAAGAACCAGGAGTGCTTTCAATCTAGACATACGTGCTCCATTATACAATGGCGTATCGGCTTCACTTTTCATATCATCATAGATAAGCCTTTCTGAATCCATGATCGTCTCGATCATTTCATCAATCTCGGGCTCAAACATTGCCTCGTTGGGAATGTTCTCTGCATGATCATCCCCCAAGCTGTCAGAGGCTACATCTTGTGGCCTCACATATGCTGCTTGACCAAAGCGCCTGCGAACACGTCTATTGGGTTGCAAGATTGCTGCTTGTTGGCCAGCGTCAGAGTCCGACGAGTTATAATTGGCAACAACTCGATCTATAATAGATGGATCGAACTCGCCAAATTCACGAACGTGCTGCAAAGAAACACGTCTTGTCCGTCGCACAGCATGCTTGCATTGATTACAAGGACATAAGACCCTTGTTGAGAGATAGGTGTTTCGGTTGGACGGTCCCACATCCTCGTCGCTACTCATAATGAGGATAAAAAACTTATAACTTGGACAAAAAATTTAATATTCTATTGGCATTCTTCGTCTTATCTCTCTCTCTCTCTCTCTCTCTCTCTCTCTCTCTCTCTCTCTCTCTCTCTCTCTCTCTTTACCTCACATTCTCTAGTCATGTCCAATCCCCGCACACCTTGGTCTAGAGGTGCACGGAGATCAGAACCACCGGGTTATAATCTCGTCTTTATTGGTCAATACCTATATTTGTGGGTACAAGAAATCTACACACCCACGTCTACATGATACTGCATGTAGTGGACAAAACCCCTTTGCCTCTTCTGTAGCTGTAGCACTTCACAGCATCTTAACATCTTTTCACAGTAGATCTTTTCACTGTTCGTCTAACTCTAAACCCTAAACCGTAAGTAATTCTTGCGTGGACTCGATCTAACGTAAATAAGCGTAAATCTAAATAAACGTAAATCTAACTAAAAATAAACCTAAATCTAATTTAACGTAAGTCTACATCTAACCTAATCTTTAACGTCTTTTGGGATAGTTTCCTACGACGTTAAAACTCTCTTCTTCTTGTGTGTGTGTGTGTGTGTGTGGGTAAACCTAAATAAACCTAAGTCTAATCTAATATAACATAAATCTAAATCTAACGTAAATTATGTTATATTAAAAACAAAGAACTAAACTAACAGGGATTATAAGAACCTTAAAACTGATTTAACACATAATTTTTCACATAACTCGGCAAGAGTTGGCATTCTCATCACTAAAGATGTGAGAGTTAACTTCCGACGGTGACGCTGCCTCATCTCCATCCACATCTGACGACAGCAATTGGCCCTTTAGACCGTTCTTGCTCTTGTTACTAACTTTGAAGTTGCTGTTGAATGACTAGAGGTTGTCTAGATGGTCATTGTGTCGGGGATGTAGTGACTCTTGCCGCCCTGAAGATCCACCTTCTTCCCTATCTTCTGAAGACATTTCACCAGTACTTTTGGATCGACGGAGCCCACCATGAGTGAAGGCAGCAATACCCTATATTCCATTGAGGGCTTTCTTCACCCGCTTCATGCAGGCATCGCAGTCTATGGAGACCTAAATCTAATCTAATATAACGTAAATCTAAATCTAGCGTAAATAAACGTAAATCTAGTTTAAAATAAACCTAAATCTAATTTAATGTAAGTCTACATATAACCTAATCTTTAACGTCTTTTAAGATAGTTTTCTACGACGTTATAACTCTCTTCTTCTTGTGTGTGTGCGCGTGTGTGGATGTGTGTGCCAATAAAAAGAGATAAATGGTATAACCTTTCTATCACCCATGCCAAGTATGATAGATTGATTATGCCATTTCCCTCTTGAATAATAGGTCTTGAGTTCAACTCCTCGTCGGCTAGATCTTTAGTTCTTTTAATTTTAATTAGTTTCCTACGACGTTAAATTAGTTTCTCTCTCTTTCTCTCTCAATGTGTGCGTTTTTTTGGATCGTATGCATGTTTTCTCTCTCTTTTCCTCTCTCAATGTGTGCGTTTTTTGTTTATGCATGTTCTCTCTCTCTCTTTTCCTCTCTCAATGCGTGCGTTTTTTGTTTATGCATGCTCTCTCTCTCTCTTTTTCTCTCTCAATGTGTGTGTGCATTCTTTGTTTATGTATGTGTGTGTGCGTTTTTGTTTTTGTTTGTACTCTCTCTCTCTCTCTCTCTCTCTCTCTCTCTCTCTCTCTCTCTCTCTCAAAAACACTATGTGTGTGTGTGTATGTGTGTGTGTGTGTGAGAGAGAGAGAGAGGGAGAGAGAAAGAGGGGAAGGGAACATGAGAATGAGGAGAGGGAAGGAGCATACCTGGCTCTCCTTCCTCTCCTCGTGTGTGTGTGTGTGTGTGTGTGTGTGTGTGTGTGTGTGTGGAGAAGAAAAAGAGAGAGAGAGAGAGAGGGAGAGAGAAAGAGAGGAAGGGAACATGAGAATGAGGAGAGGGAAGGAGCATACCTGGCTCTCCTTCCTCTCCTCGTGTGTGTGTGTGTGTGTGTGTGTGGAGAAGAAAAAGAGAGAGAGAGAGAGAGAGAGAGAGAGAGTGAGGGAGAGCGTTACCTGCTCCTTGCTTGAGGGCATCGAAAAACTCAGATCTGAGATCTGAGTTTTTGGGCGCGCTCGGTTATTTTTTTAGCCCAGCCGGCGTCGCTATGAGCGTCGCAAATTTCTTTGTAAATTTGCGACACTCATAGCGACGCCGGGAATTTTCTTTTTGAGCGTCGTTGTGTGAGCGTCGCTAATGTGAATAGCCTCTTGTAGTGTGAACAGGACAATCATGGAACGAGCACGAAGCATGCGGCTACATGCAGGCCTACCGCTTGAGCTTTGGGCGGAAGCTGTAAGTACGTCTGTGTACTTAATCAATCGGTCACCCTCAACGGCATTGGATGGGGGAGTTCCAGAAGAAGCATGGATAGGTAAACCGGTGAATTATGCATTTCTCAAAGTGTTTGGGTGTGAGGCTTTCATGCACATAGATAGAAGCCTAAGATCAAAGCTAGATGCAAAGTCCAAAAAGTGTTTCTTCATTGGCTATGGAGAAGGAGACTTTGGGTATCGCCTATGGAATCCTGAAGATGGTAAAATCTTAAGGAGAAGGGATGTAATTTTTAACGAAAAAAATATGTAAAAAGATTACTTGGAAAGAAAACAAACAAAAGAAACAGGTGATGAGTACATGGAGCTTGAGGGTGGTGAAGACTCAAGAACTACAAATTGTGACAATGTGCAACAACGTCAACCAAATGAGGAGCCTCAACCTATTCCCCGAAGATCTACAAGAGCAAGTAGACCTCCAGAAAGGTTTGTTCCTTCTTTCAACCATCTCTTGATCTCAAATTCTGGAGAGTCGGAATCATACGAAGAAGCTATGCAACATGAATCCAAAGAAGAATGGACGAAGAGCATGCAAGTGGAGATGGACTCACTACATCGCAACCAAACATGGGAGTTGGTTGAGTTGCCTAAAGGTAAGCGGGCACTTCAAAACAAATGGGTGTACAAGCTGAAGGAAGAAGAAGGTGGGAAGAAAAGGTACAAGTCTAGGCTTGTGGTAAAAGGTTTTTCTCAAAAGAAAGGTATTGACTTCAATGAAATATTTTCTCCTGTTGTAAAAATGAACTCAATTAGGCTTATCTTAAGCCTTGTGGCTGCTCATGATCTAAATCTCGAGCGAATGGATGTAAATACGGCATTCCCTCACGGTGACTTAGAGGAGGAAATCTACATGCTTCAACCAAAGGGGTATGAAGTAAAAGGTAAGGAGAAAATGGTTTGCAGATTAAAGAAGAGCTTGTATGGTTTAAAGCAAGCATCAAGACAATGGTACTTGAAGTTTGATCGATGGATGTTGGATCATGGATTCACAAGATGCAACTCGGATCACTGCGTCTACACGAAGAATTTGGGAGATGGGAAATTCATCATCCTAATGTTGTATGTTGATGACATGTTGATTGCAAGTGCTAACATGCAGGACATCAAAGACCTAAAAGAAAAGCTATCTGAATCTTTTTCAATGAAAGATTTAGGTGTTGCAAAGAGGATACTTGGTATGAAAATATCAAGGGACAGAACGAAGAAGACAATAAATCTATCTCAAGAAGATTACATCAATAAGGTACTAGAAAGGTTTGCAATGCAAAATGCAAAACGAGTTTCTACACCTTTGGCTGGTCATTTTAAACTAACGAAGGATATGTGTTCAAAGACACAAGAGGAGATAGCCTATATGTCTAAAGTTCCATATGCTGCAGCGGTAGGTTCTCTAATGTATGCTATGGTCTGGACAAGGCCACACATTGCACATGCAGTGGGAGTTGTGAGTAGGTTCATGGACAACCCAGGTAAAGAGCATTGGCAAGCTGTGAAGTGGATACTTAGGTATCTAAAAGGGACAACAACAAATGCTTTGTATTTTGGAGGAACTGATATTTTTCTAGAAGGGTATGCTGATGCAGATATGGCAGGTGACAAAGATACTCGAAGGAGCACTACTGGCTATGTGTTCACGGTTGGAGGTACAGGAGTAAGCTGGGCTTCAAAGCTGCAGAAAGTGGTTTCACTTTCTACCACGGAAGCAGAGTATATTGCAATGACGGAGGCAAGCAAAGAAATTCTGTGGCTTCACAGATTCTTAGAAGAGCTTGGATTCAAACAAGACAATTGTGTCTTGTACAGTGATAGCCAAAGCGCTATCCATCTTGCGAAGAACTCGGCCTTTCATTCAAGGAAAAAGCACATTGAAGTGAGATATCACTTCATACGCACTCTTTTGGAAGAGGGAAAGCTAAAGCTAGGAAAGGTGCATACAAGTGAAAATCCTGCAGACATGTTTACAAAGGTGGTCAACAAGGAGAAGTTGAGCTTTTGCTCATCTTCAATCGGCATTCAAGGATAAGAAGCCAGAATGGAAAGCAGTCACAGGTTTGGTTTGGAGATCAGTGTCCAAGTGGGAGATTGTTAAGTATGGAGCCTGATTTACCCTTGTAGTTTTCTGTGGTAAAAGCGCACATTTGTAAGGCCCCCATTATGAGGAGAAGCCATCGTGCATGAAGGAAAATCACTCACTAGAAACCAAAATTTTCACGGACAAGAATTAGGGGCAACTTTAGAGGCCTCGGGGACGGAGGCGCCCGAGACTTTTTTTTTCGCCGGAATATTATGGCCGGACGGCGGTCGGAAAGTGGTCGGAAAACAACCGGTCGGTTGGCCGGTGGCCGGTAGTCAATGACCGATGGCCGGTAGTCGGAAGTCAATGGCCGGTGGCCGGTGGCTGAATTCAATGGCCGGTGGCCGAATTCAAAAGCGGACTTGTCTTCTCAAGGGCGGCCACACATGGCGGATTGGAGGGTCCGATTTGGACTTATTCGCACAAGGGCGGCTACACATGGCTGTCTCTCATAAGAGAGGGCAGCCCTTTTGGCCTATAAAAGGAGGCCATTTCTACAAGCATTTCATAGTGTGAAGTTGATGCAACAAGGTGAGTGTAAGGTGGTGAGAGTGAAGCAAGGCGGGAGCTCTATCAAGGGTTTAATCCCTTTGTAAACTACTTCTTCTTTTGAAGTGCTAAAGCCATTGAGTTGCTGCTTTCCCGTGGATGTAGCCCACATTGGATGAACCACGTATATCGTGTGTACTCTCTCTCTCTCTCTCTCTCTCTCTCTCTCTCTCTCTCTCTCTCTCTCTCTACTCTATAATCTCTTGTGTGTGAAATCTATCTCTCTCCGTTAAGTAATCTACTCAAAAATCTATTTAGCTACGTCTTATTTCCTAACAATTTGAAGAGTGTTTCTCTCATCAAGAAGGTGATGGAAATGGATGCTTAGTTTCACAATTGTTCACATGCGGTTTTGTGACGAAAGCTGAAGGAATAGAGCTCTCTTCTACACCCTTGGTTTCATAGTAAAAACCCTATGCCATGCTTATGAATGGGAGAGGTTTTCTCATCTTTTTGGTCATTTTTTAAAAAAATTCTTGTTGCTAACATGATAGTTATTTGAACTAGTGCATGAATTAAATCTGTTTTGGTCAAATTATTTTATATATGGGAGAGCTTATGGAGTCTCTATGTGGAATGGCCTTTGAAAAAGAGTGAAGACTTATCGTTTTATCACCATTAAAGTGTAGAGATTTCAATGTTTTATCCTCACTTATTTGATTTGATTTTAGTGGTGATGTAGAAGTGATCTCCCCCAATCCTACTCAATGTGACTCGTTCGGCATTGTTGTAGGTGTGCTTGCTTAACAAATTGAAAACCAATTTCTCTTCCTCCCATATCATCCATATGGGTAATTGGAACCATCCCCAAGTGTGGTTTTGAAGTTTGTAGCGGGATAGTTTGTAATATTTAGCTCCCCATGCATCAAAGAATCAAGGGGTTGAAGAGGACCATTAATGTAGACATTATGTTTGCACTAAAGAGGATGAATTTTTTTGCAAAAGGAAATTTATATACTCATTTTGGCCATTCCTCAGAAAAGATTACACATGGTTTATCTAGAGACACATAATGGACTCAAACATCACCCATCAAGATAGGTTTTGGTAAGGGTGGTAGGTTGGGGACAATATCCAATTTTCTAGTGGGTTCTCCATTAGTAGGACCCTTGTCTTCATAATTTCAGATGCATTAGGGACCCATGTTGGAGTTGATGGTGCTAACCTTTTCTCTATTCTCTCCTCAAGAGTTACAAAAGAGTTATTGATTATGGGCATAGGCTCACTTTGGTAAGGGGTATTCTTATGAGGAAAGTTCACCCATAAATCGATGATGTTGTAGAAAAAGTCTTAATATAGATGATGTCTTCATCATTCTCAGTTGGATGATCAAGATTAGTATGAGATCATAAAATGTACTCATAGAAAACAAGTCTATATTCCTTTGAGGCTCAAGCCATGGAGGCTACAATCAAGAAATCACAAGAGGTTGTTTCTTGGAAATAGAAATAATCTCTTCCCCCATAATGGTTTCCAAGAGAAGGACCGGACCAACTACTTATGGCAGAGGCTTTTGAGGGAACTAGTGTGAGCATGAAACTAGTGTTTTGCTAGACCTTAATAGCTTCTAAAGTTTTAAATAAAACCACTATCCCTTCCTACTCTCTCTTGCTATAGTTTACATATACAACTTTAAGTACAAAAGATTTTAATGGATAATTTTTGGATCATTTGTTGAATGCTTCCGACTTTTTGATATTGTTAGTGCAATGGCATGGTTATAAAGTTCTGAAAAACACAAGTGAAAGCTAGAAACCCCCTTTATAGTTGCAAAGTGAACTCTCTATCCATTAGATCATTATTGGTGTCAGGACACCGGCAAGGCCGGACAAGACAAGGGCAGGGCCGGGCTAGGCGGTGTGGAACGGGGAGTCCAACTAGGGCAAAGGGCCAGGGGCTTGCCTATATAATGGGTGGTTGGGTGGTAGACTCTCAGATCCTAGTTTCCCTTGTCTTACACTGGTATTGGAGCAAGGTGGAGAGGAAGGAGGGTGGAGCCATGGCGGGGAGAAAGCATGGTTTTCTTCTCTCTCTCCCTCTCTCTCGGATTTTCTCTCCCTCTCTCGTTCGTGGACTTGGCATGGTGAAGCATAGCTCTCGCCAAGGACGAGGGTGGAGGGTATGAAAGCAATAGCTCATGCATGGCGTTGGGCAGAGCATGTCTTATTCTCTCTCTCTCTCTCTCTCTCTCTCTCTCTCTCTCTCTCTCTCTCTCTCTCTCTCTCTCTCTCTCTCTCGGGTCGGGGGCAAGCCCTCTTGCAAGGGAGAAGCTGCAAGGCCGTGGGCAAGTCCTAAGCAGGACAAGCATGGAACCGTTGATTCCAAGCCCGTAACCGAGGAGCCAAGGCGGCCTTGACAGAAGGACTGCGTGGGAAGGCTTTCCTACACAAAGCCGAGAATTGGTAGAGCCGTGGAAATGACTGCTTGAGCGGGAGGATGCCATGGGCTGACCTGCACAAAAATGGGCGGAGTTTGTCTCTTTAGGATCGCAAGACGGAGGTACATCTTTTTTGACACAGGGCCGAGCCCCCGTTCATGGCAGAGAACCCTGGCGATGGCGATTCTTCATCGCGCAGCTTTGCTGCCACCATCGCTACAAAGATCGTGTATTTTTTTTTATTGTTTTTTTTTAAGTGCCCTAATTTTGGGCACCCCCCCCCCCCCCCCCCCCCCCCCACTTAAGGGCTTTGGCCCACGGTTTCAATTGGCAGAATTCAGCAGGTAGGGGCTCTGTGCAACGCCATGGCCAGTCAACTTCATGGAAAGGCATCCATGGTGGAGGGTTTTGCCATGGTGGGCCCGAACATAAGCTTTCGAGCATATTAGGCATGCAAAACGCAAGAACGACACTGGAAAGCATCCGGTTTATAGCATACAAACCTTCAACAATATCTGAATGTCACAGAGATCTGCAAATCAAGGTGTGTTTTGGGCGGTTGTGCTGAAAGCCGTAACTAGCCTATTAACACATGCACTTGGCAACACAAAGTGTTAGCCAACTTTCAAGAAAAAAACTCGACAAATAGCATGTTCTCAAGATGCTCCAAGGGATGTGCTCGTGGTTTGACTAGACCAAGGTTCAACCAGAGCACAAGGATTCAGACTAATTACAAGGTTTGAGGTTTCATGCTTGTAAGTTTCCTCGTTTTATGTATGATTTAAATTGCAGGAGATATTCCAGAAATTTGCACAAGTTAATTCTTGCTTCAAGAATTATTCTTGTCCAATCAAGGTATCGTGAATGATGATGCACCCCAAGTTGCTTCTTCGCCGATTCTTGCCACAATTTTTGACATGCATGGCATGTCCATTATCCGTGAAGCACGAATTCTTTCTCTCTCAGTCAATTTCAACACTCCAATAAACCGATTTTTTAATTTTTGCTCTCTTATCGCTGTGCTATCTCGAGACGGAGTAAAGCATGATTTTTGGGAGCACGGCTCCATGCATTGGAGGCATACTCATTTCCACGCTATTGCACCCTGCTAGGGAACAGGCAATATAGGTACATGAATCATCGTGGAAAAAACATTGACATCCAGAGCTAGAAGCTGAATGCACTGTTGACCACCATATGAATTTTCACAATGCCAACTCGTCAAGCAAAGGTTGCTTGAAACAAACGGCTTCAATTAATGCATCTTGTACGGCGCCTCGCCACATTTGGTCTATGCTATGAGCATCCAACTTGGGATGGACTTGACAAAATGCTTGCGGGCTATTTCATTACGTGAAAGGCGGGCGTATATGGTACAAAGGACGTATCTGTACATACGACAGCTCCCACCGGTGCAGCAGATATGGCTAGGGTTATGCACCATTAATTAAGCGAGTTTTCTTCCACAGAATATCGGGCCAACTGGTTACAACAACGACCAGGTTAGCCAAGTTTAAGTTTTTCTTGTTTTTTTATGTTTACACTTTACTTGGCAATTACTGTCATTGTGCAAAGCAAAGTGCTTTGGCAATTTTCTAGGAAAGAGGGATTCAGGGAACTGGCACAATAGGGAATCTCAGCTCACAGCGTCCCTAACAGTCTAAACTGTGCAAGGCACTTATAGTTTTGGTTCTCACAGTTGAGGCCATCACTCTCCGCAAGGGCTTACAATTCTGCATGGAAGGCATGCTAGGGCGATGGATTCAATTCTACAGCTTCATGCATTACGCTTCCGCTATCACACTCACAACTCTGTCAAGGAAAGACTAAGGATGGATTATTACTATGATTGTTGGTTGCTATCAACACACAACAACACTAAAAAGAACCTAATATTTCGGCTTATTTCACAGGCAAAGTGCCATTTTAAGTCATTTTTCTAAAGTCACGACCCCATACATGGTAAGAGGATCAAGCTGTGGCTTATGTTTCTGGTCCCTCTCTCGATGAGAGTGGTATACAAGCAGATTGTTTCATGCTTATAGGATAAGCTGCAAGTCCGGCATAAGATGCGTCAGAGGACAAAGATTGGGCACAGCATATACAAACTCGTCACTTAAGGAAAGTTCCTCAGCCCAGCATGTTCTCTCTGTCTTCACGAGATAATGAAAATCTTCTAAGAAGCATTCGATGAGAGTGGTATACAAGCAGATTTTTGCATGCTTATAGGATAAGCTGCAAGTCCGGCATAAGATGCGCTAGAGGACAGAGATTGGGCACAACATATACAAACTCGTCACTTAAGGAAAGTTCCTCAGCCCAGCATGTTCTCTCTGTCTTCACGAGATAATGAAAATCTTCTAAGAAGCATTCGATACATATTTTGCTCGTAACTTAGCCTGAGCCAAGGTGCTCTAACTCTTAGCTAACACGTCCCTAAGATGCTACTCAAACTAGTCTTCATTCGTCCATTGAACACTAATTTGCATAATGGCTATGAGCCACACTGGCTAAGAGCCATTGTTAGGGCAAAGGTAAGACTAACTATTGGCATTCTCTGGGTGAGTGTTCTCAAGATCGAACACGATCCACCTCGGGAAGTATATATCAACGTTAATGGACGAGCAAGAGTCTTATCATTTCGGAGGATTAGGGTGTCATTTTTGCACTATATGTTTCTAGTGCGACGCTCAAGTTGAGTTTTTGATACTCTTACACTTACATCAGCTGATCTATACCATGGAGTCTAGAGACAACAAACAGTTGAGACAGCATGGCTATTGATACAAGCTAGGCATCTCACTTATGTGGATTTCTTGCTCTCTCTATAGCACTACGAGTGTCTATGGCATCACAGTTTTGGGGCACGACCCAACGGGTGCTTACTAAATCACCCCATACGCATTGAGGATCACAATTTGATCTTTTATACTTTCAAGGAAATAATTCAGCAATCTACCACGCGGTAGCAGAAAAATTCAACTTTTTAAGTTGATTCTCATCCTTCTGTACATGTTTAACTAGGTTGGTTACCGTTACCTGCTAGTTGCATAGTTCTACAAAGGTTCTTACCGAGGCGTTTGACTACGTAGCTTCTACCCAACGGGTCTGGATGGCGAAGGCAACACGTAGGGTTTCTAGTGCAATGTAGCTTGATTTTTCACACGTAGACGACGTGTTCCTCTGTATTTGAATACGGGTAAGTGAACATTCAGCTCAATCTCCAGGTACACATCTATTGATTTGGTGTTATTCCAATTTTTAGTATGCATTGCTTGGTTTTTTGCAAGTCATTTAAATACGCTTGAATATTTCAAGGCCATGCTAAGGGCATGTCAAAACAAGTATCTAGGACCGTAGTGTCCAATATACATTATGCTGTTATGAATCCACTTATAGGATTCGATTTGGCACATGTTATCACATGGGATACAACATGGTCTAGAGACTCAAGGAGTTCGGTTTAGCCAGTGTGGAGCAAGGATAATGAGGGTCCTTCTCACTCCCGTCATAGAGTGTTTGCAATTATCTCCACGCACAAGTACATTTTATACTTAAAGAATGTTCTTTTTTAGACATTCTTACATGAGACATATTCCACATGTGGAGGATATGAGTCTCTAGGATTGACACTGGCGCCCACTATTTGAAAAATGTGTCACGACAAAGTCCCTAGGTGCTGGTCACATTTGTTTTCTAGACCATTTTTAGCACGACATATCAGGAGCAATTTCAGTGGCCAAAAATTGTTGGATACTTAGAATGACTTGTTCAGCTACAAGTATTGCTAAACAACATTACAAATGGTTGTTTATACATATAGCAAGGCTCTAAGTTTTTAATGAAAAAGTTTCATTGTTTGTACCTAGAAGTGATAATTGTTTCACCTTCTATTATGGTTCAAACATTTCAACAAGGCTTGAAATTGATTACCACTAAAAGTATTTAGTTTCTGTTTGGAACTATTTACATTTCTCTTTACTGTGTGCTACGCACATCACATTTGCCATAAGTATTGGCAAGGATAATCAGGGATATACAGGTCGGGTCTGTTTTTTTTGCTAAATGCATGCACACTAGGTGTTATGGGCCCTAGTGTTTAGCAAAGGGTGATTTGGAACGGCATGCATATTCCTCAAGTTGTTGCTTATGAAGCATTTTGCATTCTAAGGGCAGTATCTCTATGAGATTACTTTTTAGGTCTACCAATCACCAATAGAGGTCATGTCTCGGTTTGGATGCTTGTAGATTTTTTCAAGTTAACCACGAGGGTTATTCATTCCATTGTTGATTCTTTAGCACCAACCATCTGGAAAGTCTGGCTGTAAACCGTGGGGAAAACACACCTCAGTACTGTCACTTATCCAAGGGGATATGCAGACTACAAAGTGTAATCTTGTGCTAAAGGATATGCAAGTACGTACGTTAGCACCGCGGATCCAATTAGTAAGCATTTATTGCTCTTCTTGGAGTTTACTTACTATCAATTAATGCATGTTGCAACTCGGTAGTCTCTTCATGTATAAGTCAGGTTCTCAACCTTGACACTCGTTAGGGTGGGGTTGTTTACTAATGAAATTCAAGAACAAGTCAAGGACTTACACTTGGTTGATGATTTAGGTCAGCAAGTTACTTTCACAGAAAGTGAAAAGCGGTACTCTTTCAGATATATCTTTGTCGTGATAGCTCATTTATCATGCTCATGTGCGTTCTAAATGGAGTCTACACACTAGATGGTTGAAAATGGACAACAATGTGGAAAACCAAGATGTTACTCTTGGTTTCATTGAACCTCCTGCAGAACCGTGTTCCAGTCAACCCAACAGCTGGATCCATGAAGGATGCCACTTGAGAAAACATTAGTGTTCTTAAGAAGAACCTTCCCACTTTTGTTTTCGAGGATGAAAACTCTTCTTAAGGGGGGAGTAATGTCAGGACACCAGCAAGGCCGGACAAGACAAGGGTAGGGCCGTGCTAGGAGATGTGGAACAGGGAGTCCAACTAGGGCAAAGAGCCAGGGGCTTGCCTATATAATGGGTGGTTGGGTGGTGGACTCTAAGACCCTAGTTTCCCTGTTCTTACAATTGGTAGCTAACAGAGGCTCCGACTGTTTTTGGGCCCAATTCACTATTCATATTGTTTTGAAGCCACAAGCTCAATTTCATAATATCCAATGAGATGGGCCGTGGACAATAAAATATGCTATGAAGAGTAAAATGACTAAAGAGTTTTCTCCTGAAGTTGGAGTTTGCATTAGGCTAGAAACAGGCCGGGATGACCCTATAAACTCTTTGCTAGTACATGCATACATTGCCAAATGTCAAGCCAATGAGGTTGTTGTTGAAGAGAAAACGTAGGCGTGACTCATGGGGATGAAGGGCCTTCAGAAAGGGCCACAAGGAGTGGAGGAAGAAATGACACAATGCCTCCTAATATAGCTTCTCACCAAGATATGGATATACTTGAAGTGCCTATGCAGGAAGCTTCTAAAGAGAAGAAGAAGAAAACAACAAAAGGTAAAGCAAAGAGTCTAGCTTCTTTGAAGTGCCTATGTAGGAAGCTTCTAAAGAAAAGGAAAGGAAAGCAAAAGGTAAAGCAAAGAGTCTAGATTACAAGATCCAATCTAATACAAGGTAATGACAGATCTCAAAAGGGCTTTGGAAGAGAATATTTTGAACATTACGTGTAAATCTACCTGGGGAGAGGTCCTTGTCATAGCAAAGTAGGATTTTCATGTAGAAATCATCGATATTATCAAGAGAAAGTGTCAGTATCTTATTGAGGCTATCCATGTACAAGGTGAAGGAGAAACTTACAATGCAGAAGATATACACGTTCATGGTAAGCAAGGTGATGAAAACATTATGGATGCTACAAGTCTACCAGAGCATTAATAGGTTCTGTTCTTGGATGATGGAGATGAAGATGAGACCACTCAAAAGTGTCAATACTTTAATCATTAGGCACAAGAGAAACTACAAAGACCTAGTAAAAGTGGAAAATTTAGAAGATCCATACATTGCACATATAAATCATGGGTTATAGATTCACCCCATGTCAAAGAGTCTATATCAAGAAGGAAAATGGCCAATCAATATAAACCATGGATGGATGATTTGTGAAGCAAATTACTAATCAAGGGAGCTATATGGAGCTTGTCCAAACGTAAATGTGACTATAGGGGATGCGAAAGATGACCAAAAATTCCTTGTACAAGAGATATCTATATATCCTCTTATCCTTAGGCAACCATACATTACTGCAACTTGTATGGAAACAAAGGTGATGGATGATGGATCCTCTTATGCTAGGATAAGGAGTACAAATGGAAGCATATGGTTCAATTCTTTACTCTTTGTGACACTCTTCGAGAGAAACCCTTTCCAAAGACAAACAAAAAACACGGATATGAGGAGTTTTGGCTGTGTAGAGCGGGATTGCAATGGTATAAGAAGACAAAAGTTATTGCATAATATATATGCAAGGGAGGTGTTTTCTCTTGGTTTTGTAGGATCAAAATACTATGGTTCAATCTATTTTACAAAGTGTGAGGACTTGAAGTGGGATAAAAGACAACATGTAAATAGTGTACAGAAAGGTTTGAGGAACAATGGATTGTTAGAAGATGATGAATGCATTATAGGTGTGTTCGACAAGTTTTCATTTGTGGATACCATGCAAGACTTGAAGTCTTTAGAAAATTTCAATTTGTATACAAGAATTAAGATTGTGAAAGTATGCTCCATAGAAATGTACAAACTCATTTATGATTTCAAAAATGCTCAAAATGTTGATGTAGCTTAGTCTTCATGACCCAAGCAAGATTGGCATAACTTTATGAAAGATTCTTTGAAGGAGTTAAAGGTTGGTTGCAAGGACAATTTGACAGAAGTTGAAAAAATATGGTTTAAAGAAATTCTTGCCAATCATGGAAAGCATTTTGCATTTGAGTTGCATGAGATATGGTGTGTTGATCCTTCCATTGTTGTTCCTATGGTAATCTTTACTATCCCACATGTGCCTTGGCACTTGCGGACTATTCCAATTCCAAAGCCTCACATTTGCAAAAACTCGTTGAGTTAATTAATGAAAATATCGAGATGGTTATTGTGGAGTCTTCTTGTACTACATGTTCACACAAGTGGTTCATAGTTTTGGAAACAATGGTTATTTACACTTTATCCAGCATATGCAACCTATTAATAAGCTAAGTATTATGAATGTGGGTATAGGGCCAATTGTAGATGAGTTTGCAGAGGCATTGGAATCATGTTATGGTCATGGATATGGAATTTCTCTTTGGTGATGGTCTTGGAATCATACTATGGTTATGGTTATGGCTTCGAAATCTTGTGAGAGGATTGTGGTTATGGTTCTGGAATCATGTTATGGTCATGGTTATGGTTAGAGAATCTGGCTATGATTTTGGAATCCTAATATGGTTATGGTTTGTGATTTTTGTGATGGTTATGGTTTGTGAATCTTGTCATGGTTATAGTTTTAAAATTTTGTTACGGTAATGGTTACATTGTCAATATGTACTCACACATCTACTCAATTCTCAGGAAAAATGAAGGTGGAGTGCGGTTGTTTTTGCACTCTTCCCTTTGAGCAGAGAGGGTTGGTTTTTGATGCTGCGATACATGCCACACCAACTGCCAAGCCTCTTTTAATAGGTTTTGACATCTGTATATGTGTCTATATAGGCGTCGATATGATCGAATAAATATACATCAAAATAGGCGTCGATATTTTCCAACAACTATAACGACACCATCTATACTGGCGTTTAGTTGTGTCCCATAGTGCTCCATATATGGCAAAGGGCTACTAAAGAGGGTAATTGAATCTAGCGAAAGGGTTACAACTTAACCTACTTTGGTAGTTGTTTGCAGATTGTACCATTCAACCTAGTAATATCGACCATTTAGTCTCTAAACCGTGGAACCATCTTTGAGACACCCATCTTATTCTCAATCAAGTGTAGTTGGACAAGCTTGATGGATGGCGAGTGAGTAAAGTTGGATGATGATGCCGAGGCAAGTAGGTGTTGGTTAGCTCGAGAACATGAACATAGACACACACCCACACACACACACACACACACACACACACACACACATCCAGAAATGCCGAAAGAGCAAGGCATGCATGAGAGGCAAGGCAACAAACTGTTGGGGTATAAAGCCCAATGTGGTCGCCCAGGTAAGTGGGCGGGCCGCCAGGTATGCACACATATTCTTTTGTAGAAACCTAATAAGAACTCACTATGCTCTACACATTACAGTAGAGCGAGTTCACCATATCGTCGTGCTCTTCTTCTCGCACTCTCTCTCGCGTCACACTTCCGCTCGTACTCCTTCAACTGGTATCAGAGCTCAGATCAAGGCTCGGGGCAGCATTTGCAGGTAGCCAGAGTCACCTGCTCAGACTGGAGTGAGATTCGACAGGCGAAGACACGGCCCCAAATCTTGTGGGACAGCCCGAAGAGCTCGGTGTTCTCAGAATTTCGTTGTGAGGTCATCTCGGCCACCGTTCGGCTTCGACAAAGTTCTGCGCAGGCCATTTTCGACTACGTGGTCTCAGCGGGTGCAGATCCGACTCTGCAAATTTGGGGTTTCGGCCTACGATTGCAGGTGTTGAGGATATCGGCACTCCCAGAGTGTTGATTTGTGGTTGTCTACACATCGAACGATGGCTCACAGTTCTTGGAGGCGTGTCACATACGACACGGGCGCATCTACACACAGACTGTAGTAGGCGACATCCACTAGTTCATCAGGTAGCTTGTGTTTGATGCTTGATATTCCAGATTTCATCCTGACATTGCAGGTACTTCCACATGGGATGTATTGTCAGAGATGATGTATGTCTGTTGAGGATTTGCTGGCTGTGAGTCACGCAGCAAACAACCGCCGCAGCGATTACAACATATAGTGGGAAATTTGTGGATGCATGATTTTATGGGAAGTCTATGTATTGTCAAATTTATTGCAGCCTTTGTTGAGGGTCGAGTGAGGTTTTATTGAGCTGGGGGATTCTTGAATGTTGAGATCCTTTCGGTGATACAGGTCTTGGAGCGATCCCTCGAGCACCCTTACATAGGCAGCTAGGATGTATTGAATGTGAGTTAGACAGTTGGGATTACATCTTTGCTTTACTACCGTTGAGGCATTGTCGCAGTCTATGCTTACAGGACAGTGATAGGACAGTGAGAGACAGTACAGGTGCAGGACAGGTTTACCCACAACTTACAGTGTTAGAGAGACAGTGGTTTTTTGAGCTGTTTTTTGGTCTGTTTTTTGAGTACACCAGAGCCATTTTACAAAGGAGACTCTACCAAAATTTATGCAGAATTTGAAGCTTTCTTGGTTCATTTGACAGGTTGATATTGGTTCAGAGGTCAGTTTACAGGGGAAACTCTGCCGAATTTTTCCCAGGAAAGTAAACTACTGTGAAGCGTAGCTATGGCTGGATCACAAGACACTGCTCTTTACAATATCAAGAAGCTCGATGGAACCAATTTCCCATTGTGGAAGAAGCAGATTTGGCACGTGTTGGTACAAAAGAAGCAGATAAAACCTATAAAGCTCAAGGAGATAAAACCAGAAGATATGGACGACGATGAATGGAGCGAAATGGATGAATTGGCACTTTCTACCATTATGCTGACTTTGGCAGAAAGCGTTTACTTCAATGTAGCAGACGAGATGTCGGCTTATCAAGCATGGTTAAAGCTGAGTGATCTTTATGAGAAGCAGAGTGCAGCTTCACAGGTATACTGGCTTAAGAAGCTTGTTGACTTGAAGATGAAAGAAGGGACACCTATGTCCAATCATGTGAATGAATTCAACACAATCTACAGTCAATTGTCAACTCAAGGTGTCAAGTTTGATGAACTTGTTAGAGCTATGTTCCTGTTGATCACATTGCCGGAAAGTTGGGACACTTTTCGCACAGCTTTGAGTAATTTTGCACCTCTAGATTGTTTGAACATAGCAGGTGTAGAAGGAAGTCTGCTTACTGAAGAAACCAATAGAAAGACAATGGACAAAGGCAAAGGAACAGCCTTAGTTGTTAGGGGAAGGACCAAAGAAAAGTACAAAGGTGGAAAGAGGAATCAGTCTCGTAGCAAGTCCCGCAGTGCTAAAGGCAAGAGTGACATAGAATGCTACCATTGTGGCAAGAAGGGTCACATGAAAAGAGACTGCAGAGAATGGAAAGCAGAAAAAGGCAAAGAGAAAGTTGAAGACCATGGTGAGAAGAACAAGTCCTCAGTGAATATTCAAGAAATAAATGTGACAAACAATGTTGCAGAGGATGACAGTCTAGTGTCAGGAGACATCTACTTCTTGAAGAATACAATGGACTCAGCTCTTCTCACAGCATCTGATGGAAATGCACTGAGTGATTGGATTATAAACTCAGGGGCATCACTTCATGTGTCTCCAAACAAGGAGTGGTTTACCTCTTATGTGACCACTAAAGATCATGTTCGGCTAGGCAATGGGCAGACATGTGAGATCTTAGGTGTTGGAGATGTTCAATTGAAGTTTCAGAATGGCTCTTCTTTCACGCTGAAGAATGTGAGACATGTTCCAGCAATTACAAAGAGCTTGATCACCACAGGTTTACTTGATGATGCTGGCTACGTCACCACTTTTGGACAGAACATGTGGAAGATATCCAAGGGTTCTATGACAGTAGCACATGGAGTAAAGTCTAGAGGACTTTACATGATTTATGTATCAAATGTCTCTAAAAATGTAATCAATGTAACCGAGCAGCCGAACGTTTCTTTGTGGCATAGCCGGTTAGGACATATGTCCAAGAAGGGAATGGAAATCTTGTCTCGTTCTGGTTATTTGCCTTGCTTTTCATTTAATGATTTTGAATTCTGTGAACATTGTCTGTATGGTAAGCAAACACAACAACCACATAAGCATAGAAGCAGTAGAAGAGATACACAGTTGGCACTTGTTCATAGTGATTTGTGTGGACCTATGCCTAACCTATCTCTAGGGGGAGCTTCTTACTTTATGACATTTATAGATGATTACTCGAGGAAAGTATGGGTTCTCAAGCACAAGGATGAAGCGTTTAGTGTTTTCAAAACGTTTGTGACACTTGTGGAGAATCAGAGTGGCAAGAAGCTTAAATGCTTACGCACTGACAATGGTGGAGAGTATGTTTCAAAGGCCTTTCAGGACATATGTCCAAGAAGGGAATGGAAATCTTGTCTCGTTCTGGTTATTTGCCTTGCTTTTCATTTAATGATTTTGAATTCTGTGAACATTGTCTGTATGGTAAGCAAACACAACAACCACATAAGCATAGAAGCAGTAGAAGAGATACACAGTTGGCACTTGTTCATAGTGATTTGTGTGGACCTATGCCTAACCTATCTCTAGGGGGAGCTTCTTACTTTATGACATTTATAGATGATTACTCGAGGAAAGTATGGGTTTACTTTCTCAAGCACAAGGATGAAGCGTTTAGTGTTTTCAAAACGTTTGTGACACTTGTGGAGAATCAGAGTGGCAAGAAGCTTAAATGCTTACGCACTGACAATGGTGGAGAGTATGTTTCAAAGGCCTTTCAGGACTTTTGTGAGTCAAAAGGTATAAAACGTGAACTTACTTCTCCTTACAATCCTCCTCAAAATGGTGTTGCTGAGAGGATGGATAGGACCATACAAGAGAAGGTCAGAAGTATGTTGTCTAATGCACAGCTGCCAAATGGGTTTTGGGATGAAGCTGTATCAACAGCTGTTCATCTTGTAAATAGATCTCCTAGCAAGGTTTTGCAGAAGGATTTAGTGCCAGAGATGGTATGGTAAGGCAAAATGCCCTCATACAAGCATCTCAGGGTCTTTGGTTGTGAGGCATATAGTCACGTTCCAAAGGAATTTAGGAACAAACTTGAGCCAAAGAGTAGAAAGTGCATCTTTCTAGGCTATGGTAATTCTGGTGAGATGGGGTACAGACTTTGGGATCCCGAATCCAGAAAGGTTGTCCGCAGCAATGATGTTCACTTTAATGAATCCAAATATCATTCTAAACCAGAGAGGGTTGAGGAGATTAGAAGAGTTGTCTTCCAAGAAGATGGACCTGCACGTGCAAGACAAAATGTCAGGGCTCAAGAGGAGCAAGGACAGGATAGATTGGAACCACAGGTTGTGGCTGAGCTTGAGCCACCTATTGTGTGTAGATCTGGACGTATCACGCGACCTCCTGATAGGTTTGTTCCATCTATGAACTATGTCATGTTGACTGATTGCAATGAGCCTTCATGTTACAAGGAAGCAGTGCAAATGAAGGACTCCGGGAATTGGCAATTGGCCATGCAGTCAAAGATGACAGCTCCGCATAAAAACCAGACATGGAAGCTAGTTAAATTACCACAGGGCAAAAAGGCTCTACCTTGTAAATGGGTTTACAGGTATAAGATCACCGCTCATGATAGTCAGCCAAAGTACAAAGCAAGGCTTGTTGCCAAGGGCTTTAAGCAAGAACAAGGCATTGACTTTGATGAATTCTTCTCTCCAGTGGTCAAGATGACTACATTGAGATGCTTTCTTGCATTGGTTGCCATATTAGATTTGGTGTTGCACCAAATGGATGTCAAGACAACGTTCTTGCATGGTGATTTAGATGTGGAAATTTACATGCAGCAGCCAGAAGGGTTTGTTGAGAAAGGCAAGGAAGATTGGGTATGCCAGTTGTTAAAGAGTCTTTATGGCTTAAAACAATCACCGAGGGCATGGTACCATAAATTCCACAAGTTTATGCTTTCTCAAGGCTACAAACGTAGTGAGTTCGATCACTGTCTATATACAAAGAAGGCTAAGGATGGCAGTTGGATGATCCTTATTTTGTATGTGGATGACATGTTGATGGCTGGCAAGCACTTGGAAGAAATTTCAGCTTTGAAGTCAAAGATGGCAAAATCGTTTGACATGAAAGACATGGGTGAGGCAAGTCATATACTTGGTATGCGCATTGAGAGAGACAGATCAAAGAAGTTGATTTGGTTATCTCAAACAGAGTATATTGACAAGGTTTTGCAACGTTTCAATATGGAGAAGGGAAAGGCATTGAGTGTTCCATTGCCACCATATGTGAAACTTAGCAAACAAGATTGTCCTGTGTCTGAGGAAGAACAGGCTGAAATGGATAAGATTCCATATGCGTCTGCAGTGGGTAGTTTAATGTATGCAATGATTGCTACTCGCCCAGACATTGCATTTGCACTGGGAGCAGTAAGTCGATACATGTCAAACCCAGGCAAGAAACATTGGGAGGCAGTGAAAGGAATATTGAGATACCTGAAAGCTACAAAGAGTATGCGTATATGCTATGGGAGTCAGGAGCTAAGTGTAAAGGGTTTTACAGACTCAGATTATGCAGGTGACTTAGACAACCGAAGGTCTACGTCAGGGTATGTCTTTACATTGGTTGGTGGAGCAGTATCATGGCGTTCTAGATTACAAGATTGTGTTACTCAATCTACTACAGAGGCTGAATATGTTGCAGCATCAGAGGCATGCAAAGAATCAATTTGGCTTAATCGACTAGTAACAGATTTGGGAATCAAAGAAGAGATGCCTGTGTTAGATTGTGATAGTCAAAGTGCTATACAATTGGCTCGCAATCCAGTTTATCACTCAAAGACAAAGCATGTGGATGTGAAGTATCATTTCATCAGGCAAATGCTCGAGGATAAGAAACTTCAGCTTGTCAAAGTTCACACCACAGAAAATCCTGCTGATCTACTTACAAAAGGACTTCCCTCAAAGAGCTTTGCGCATTTTCGCAAGCAGTTAGGTGTAGGGTAGTACATCATTTCTCTACATCTCTTGTAAATTAGCTTGTATAGTAGCTTCTCTCACACTTAAAGTACCACATTGGACTTTAAGTGGGAGGTTGTTGGGGTATAAAGCCCAATGTGGTCGCCCAGGTAAGTGGGTGGGCCGCCAGGTATGTACACATATTCTTTTGTAGAAACCTAATAAGAACTCACTATGCTCTACACATTACAGTAGAGCGAGTTCACCATATCGTCGTGTTCTTCTTCTCAAACTCTCTCGCGTCACACTTCTGCTCGTACTCCTTCACAAACGAGGGCTCGCGATATGCTCTCCTCTCCACACGCAGAGTCGCCATAGCTGGTTTCTGAATTATATAACTAGAGGTGATTTAGCATGGCGATGTCATTTTCTGAGCAGGCATCGTTCCCTTTCATCACCTCTTTGCTGATCGACAAGAACAGTCTCTCTCTCTCTCTCTCTCTCTCTCTCTCTCTCTCTCTCTCTCTCTCTCTCTCTCTCTCTCTCTCTCTCTCTCTCTCTCTCTCTCTGGCACACAAGATAGACAAAATTACATTAGGGTAAGTGTTTATCATTAGTAAGTTACTGTATATTGTTTTCCACTATAAAGAAGCAAATGAACAAAAAATCTGCAGCAACCTGGTGTACATAGGGTGAAAGTAACAGGAGAGTTCTTCCAAAAACCAAAAGCCAGGTGGCTTGAAGTACATTGTTGGTAACTCATCAAACATCATTGTCGTCTAAACAGACAACACAATTAATCTTCCTCCAAACCATCTTTAGTATTCCAGGAACCATTCAAATAAATACCTAGGGGTTCCCATCCATTGCAACATACAAACTTGCATGTTGCTCAATGCAGCGTCCGTTTAATATCGTCATTTATATGGGCTTCACGGGCGATATCCTGGAGGAGACCTTTTTCTTACATTGTGACGTCAAAGAGGCCCAGTGCTAAAAGCCCAATCCACAACAACAGTGTGTGTTAGAAGCTTTGCCCCATTATTGTGATTGATTGCAACTTGTGCTTCTTGCTTCTTCTCATACTCTATCAAGGCCCTAGCGATTGAAGAATTGAGCCCATCAATGAACTAAATCCCATGTTCAAATTTCAGAGATTGGGAAGCCTAGACCCTATACTAGCCTACATTTTTCCAGTAAAACCCACAATGTCGGTAGTGTTGACAATCACTCATAGCCTGCCTTCTTGCCTTCTCGGCCAAGCTTGTGCTGTTGAGGGTGTTAAAATAATTAGAGGTGTGACATATTAGCAAGCTTGTGATGTCTAGGCAATGCTAAGCAACATAACTACTTCCCCCCATTTTGTTTAATGCTACATCTCGTCGTCTCAAACTATTTGCATGCTGCTTCAACTTTTGCAAAGGATAGGGCACGCGCACAAGCTGTTGAGGGTCTAACAAGTAGTTCAGAGAGGAGTTGAGGGAGAGGGCGAGCTTGAGAATACCGTAGAGCTAGGGACGAGCAGCTTTAAAGTTTGTCTTTTCAAAAACAAGGTGAAGTATCAAAACCAGTATAGAGAGGCAAGCCAACAAAATACGAATCTCTCTCTCTCTCTCTCTCTCTCTCTCTCTCTCTCTCTCTCTCTCTCTCTCTCTCTCTCTCTCTCTCTCTCTCTCTCTGTGCGTCAATCCCCAGCTCACGTTTGCTTTGAGCCAAGGAGCCAAGAAGGTGCATACATGCGTGAGGCTTCGCAAAAGCTCAAGGGCGTACTGTTGCAGAATGAGATCGATGACATCAGGGGTTAAGGAAAAACAGACGATGAGATCGATGACAACAGGGGTTGACAAGGGAGGATACTCTCAAGGATGTGGCTTTGAAACGCAGGAGAGAAGCCTCTCTCTCTCTCTCTCTCTCTCTCTCTCTCTCTTTCTCTCTCTCTCTCTCTCTGGCAAAGAGAAACCTTCAGAGAAACCTGCGTGCTGCTGGCTTTCCGTCTCCGAACCGTTGCACGTCTGCGAACCTGCTTTTGATTACTTACGAACTTGCGGCGGCGCGGCCTTTTTTATATTCACAACTTTTCATTAACAACTTTTCAAGCGCTGTTTTTTACCTGGTGAGCTTGAAATTAAATTAATAAAAATTTCAAGTTGTGCCACATGGTGGCTTCTGGGATGAGAGAGAGGCATAAGAGTCTTTTGCTTCACCAAGTAATAACTTTACCTTGAAGAAGTAAAGTTGATGGTTCCCCCCCGTCCCCTCGTCTATAAAGGACATAGGGTCGAGTGAAGGGATCGACGGCTCCGCTTTAATCCATCGTTGATTTATCATCAACGAGCCAAAAAATTCGCACACCACAATCTTGTCCAACCCGCCTATCGCGCGCCATTGCAAGGAAGCGACTCCATAACTATAAAAAATCCCCCCCCCCCCCCCCCCGTGGAGATCCGGTGGCTTAAAAACCACGCGACACCAATCGTGCGCCCCTGCCGTCATCGATCCCTCCACTCACACCTCGTGTCACTTATAAACGAGCCCCCCCCCCCCCCCCCCCCCCCCCCCCCCCTCGTCACTATATGGCACGGTTCCGTGTCAGAGGGGATCTAGGGCCCAAATTTGGGGGGCAAGGCGGCTTTAATCTCCACCGTTGGATCACACAGTGAACTAGGGGTGAACTGAGGGTGAACTAACGATGAACTAAGGGCAGGTAGGCTAGGGGTGGGTGAACTGGGGGTGAACTAGGGGCGCCTAAACTAGGATATGATCATGTGCCATGCCAACATGGACAATGACGCGCGCTAGCGTGGTGGTAGGGCATTAGTGTGGCAATCGAGACATCCCAGGTTCGACCCACACCCCGCGAGGTGGGTGAACTAGGAGTGAACTCGGGGCGCCATTTTTGCCCCGAGTTCACCCCCAATTCACTACGTGATTCGACGATCGAGATTAAAGCCGCCTCGCGCCGCCAAATTTGGGCCTTAGATCCACAGTTCACCCTCAGTTCACTACGTGATCCGACGATCGAGATTAAAGCCGCCTCGCGCCGCCAAATTTGAGCCTTAGATCCCCCTAGATAGATCCGTGCCATATAGTGACGAGGGCCCCCCCCCCCTTCCTGCGTAGTGCGTGAGAGAGAAAAGCCATCACATCCATCACTCCATCCCTGTCTAACCATTAGGCTTACCAAAGAAGCTCCGTGGAATTTGGAGACCACCATTTCACAGGTTTTATGCTATTGTAGTTAGCGAACTTTATGAATAACTTCGCGGTTGCTGGCCTCGCCACTGCTACTGCTATTGTTGCCCTCCCTGTCGTTGCAGCTGTCGTTTCGGGATTTTCGTAAGTCTCTCTCTCTCTCGGCATTGTTCCTAAGACAGATTAACCTCTCTCTCTCTCTCTCTCTCTCTCTCTCACACACACACACACACACACACACACTTTTTTTAAAAACCATGAGAAAGATCAGATAGAAAAGGAAGAATATACAAGTGTTGGTGATGCGAGGCTCTAAAAGCATACATAGGAGAGCGGAAGGATATCCGGTTAGACGTCTCCAACACCAAGGGCAAAATGTAAGGATTGCATAAGTGAAATCATGAACGAAGGAAAGGGATCCCATCATGTTGATGGAACATAGGAAAATTGCGTTGGCGCGACAAAGACCATAGAGACCAAAATATGACCCATTGCGAATGGTTGAAGGGAAGTTGGGAGAGTGCCAAAAACCCAAAACTATTTGTGGAAAACTGCCAAGGGAAAGCGGAGGTGCATACAAGGTGATATGGAAGGCCTGGCCAGGAGAATTCCAACAAGGAGAACTCCTAGCAAGTAGTGCCATAGAAACAAACGTTCCTTCAGAGACAAATGGCTCTTTCAAATTGCAATAAGAGTCTTTCTTCACCATCGATCAAATTTATGTATAGACCATAGCGCATTACAATGGTTAGCTCGCCAAGACTCAGGCAGAAATGAGAAGCATAAACGTTGCTGGCAGAAATGACAACAAAAGGTGTGTCTTGTAAAGTCCAATCTGACATACGACACCCATCGACTAGAGGCGGAATGAGCAGGAAGGCAGCTAGCATGTGCTCAAGTGCACTCCAAATCTGACGAAAATCACGCCCAAATCAAATCATGCAGCTGCCTGAGGAAAACGAAGCATTTTTCCTAGACATGTCAACCACATCATGCATCGTACGTATGCCACGACAAAAAAGAAAGTATGCTTGGTGTGGCAATCGATCAACAAGAGTAAGAGAGAAGATCGTACTCCGGTGAATGTTTTCCAAGCGTAGCGAATTCCCTTGTTTGCCATGCCATGAAAGATGATGCGTAATGGCTTTCCAAGCAAAGAGTAAACTAGAGTTAATCGAGCAACCAAGAATATGATCAACCATCTTGCCAAACACAATCACCCAAAGGAACGTCTGCCAGTGACCAAAGGCGGAAGTTGTAACATGTTGAGACAGTGTGGCAATCATGACTCTCCATGGCTGAGACTGCTGCGCAAGAGTAGGTAATAATATGGCCTTCCTTGCAAGAGCATGGCGACAAAGTTCCAAAATATTTAGCTCCCCAAAACGCTTCGAAGTGCAAAGTTTCTCCATTGATAACAAACGGAGCCCTTTCTTGTGGGAATTAGTGCGTCATAAATGAGATAAAATATCATATATAAGCAATGTGAGGCGAGGACGAGGCCAATGCAACAACGACGAGTAGAACTGAGCATAGGTCATCATGATGTTTTGGACAATATGGAGTTGAACATTGGCTATGTGGATAGTTTCCAATTTTGCAAACTGACATGCAGGCATTGCATAACCCAATCCACTTGCTAAGTATTGGTTACGTTCTAGCCAATAGGATACCCCAAGTGTCTGTCAATCACATGCAGATCAAGAATATCCCTGAGTCACAAAAGATGTGCCAGTCACATGCATTAAGAGGCAGGAGTTTGGATTTTGGAAAATTGACCGTAAGGTTGATCACGAGCCCAAACATATCCACCAATGTCTGCATAATCTCTCGCATGTCATCTTGGTTATTGCGAGGTATGAATAACGAGTCATTGGCATAAGCCTGCCCAAGAAAGTCATTTTCAGAGGGTAA
Organism: Adiantum capillus-veneris; assembly: GCF_014529385.1. NCBI lineage: Eukaryota > Viridiplantae > Streptophyta > Polypodiopsida > Polypodiales > Pteridaceae > Adiantum > Adiantum capillus-veneris. The sequence goes on along the minus strand of NC_140953.1, from coordinate 52,970,875 downwards.
TTGCAACCCGTGAAGACGAGCAAGCGAAGTCAAATGATCCAAATGCAACAAGGGGTGAGTGGCAATGGCATACAATAAGACACTGAGGGGGCAATCTTGCTTGATAGAGCATCCAAGTGAACGAGGGTCAGTTGGCTCACCATCAAGGTCAGAAGAGGTACTATGAGCATATAAGAAATATACAAGCTGATACTCTCCTAAATCTGCGAGTCTCAATCTCTAAGTGATGGGATGATGTGCGCATCTGACCAATAGCACATCGTATTCCATGGGATAAATGAGTGTCCATATCGGCATGTCTGATTACTTATCCATTCTCTGTGAGTTGGAGAAGATGTGAAGTATGGAGCTTGATTTACCCTTGTAATTTTCTGTGGTAAAAGCACACATTTGTAAGGCCCCTATTATGAGGAGAAGCCATCGTGCATGAAGGAAAATCACTCGCCGGAAACCAAAATTTTCACGGCAAAAAATCAGGGGCAACTTTAGGGACCTCGGGACTTTTTTTCCCCCCCCTCATCGGAATATTCTTTTTTGCCGGAATATTATGGCCGGACGGCGGCCGGAAAGCGATCGGAAAACAACCGGTCGGTTGGCCAGTGGCCGGTAGTCAATGGCGGGTGGCCGGTGGTCGAAGTCAATGGCCAGTGGCTGAATTCAAAAGCGGACTTGTCTTCTCAAGGGCGGCAACACATGGGCGGATTGGAGGGTCCGATTTGGACTTATCTACACAAGGGCGGCTACACATGGTTGCCTCTCATGAGAGAGGGCAGCCCTTTTGGCCTATAAAAGGAAGCCATTTCTACACACATTTTAGAGTGTGAAGTTGATGCAACAAGGTTAGTGTGAGGTGGTGAGAGTGAAGCAAGGCGGGAGCTCCATTAAGGGTATAATCCCTTTGTAAACTACTTCTTGTTTTGAAGTACTAAAGCCATTGAGTGACTGCTTTCCCGTGGACGTAGCCCACATTGGGTGAACCACGTATATCGTGTGTACTCTCTCTCTCTCTCTCTACTCTATAATCTCGTGTATGTAAATCTGTCTCTCTCCATTAAGTAATCTACTCAATTATCTATTTAGCTACGTCTTATTTCCTAACAACTGGTATCAAAGCAAGGTTTGCTCGTAGCTAAATTATCTCAAGGAAAGGATTCCTTGAATTGAGTGGGAGTTATGGCGGAGGAAGGGAAGCTCAAGATTGAGAAGTTCAACGGCAAAAACTACCAACATTGGAAGATACAGATTGAAGACTATCTCTACCAGAAGGACCTCTATTTGCCACTAGGCGGTCTTGCAAAGAAGCCCACAACGATGGCAGATGAAGCATGGATTGTCCTTGATCGAAAGGCACTGGGAACAATCCGGTTAAGCTTAGCGTCAATGGTGGCCTTCAATGTTTCGGAGATGAAGACCACGGAGGACGTGATGAAGTCACTTGACGACTTCTACGAGAAACCATCGGCATCCAATAAGGTATTTCTTATGAAGCGCTTGTTCAATCTAAAGATGACAGAGAATGGTTCAGTTGCAGAACACCTAAATAAATTTAACACAAACATAAGTCAACTTCGATCGGTGAAAATCAATTTCGATGACGAAGTGCGAGCTCTCCTTATACTATCATCTCTACCGGATAGTTGGGACAGCCTTGTGATGGCTGTAAGTAATTCTATTTCTGGCACAAATACTCTTAAGTTTGATGATGTTGTGGGTGTTCTCCTAAGCGAGGAAATGCGAAGCAGAAGTACAGGAGAATCATCAAGTGCTGCACTATCCGTGGAAACAAGAGGAAGGCCTAAGGAGAGGTTCAAAAACCAAAAGGGTCGTGATCGCTCAAGGCGGAGCAAGTCACGCACAAAGTCAGTTCTTGAATGTTGGAACTGCGGCAAGAAGGGCCACGTCAAGAAGGATTGCTGGTCCAAGAAGAAGGAGTCAGAGTCTCAAGACAACAAGCCAACATCGGAGGCCAATGTGGCAGGTAAAGTGGAGCAAGATGCTCTAATTCTCTCATTAGACAATGTGTGTAATTCTTGGATAGTAGATTCCGGGGCTTCATTCCATGCGACACCACACAAGCAACATTTCCAAGACTACACCAAAGGTAATTTTGGGTATGTATACTTGGGAGATGATGAAGCTTGTGAGATTGTCGGCAAAGGTACAGTTTCTGTCAAAACTGCTAACGGAAATGAATGGAAGCTCAAAGATGTTAGGTATGTTCCTTCTCTTCGCAAAAATTTAATCTCTACAGGACAATTGGATGATGAAGGTCACAACATTGCATTCGGAAACAAACGGTGGAAGATCTCAAAGGGATCTTTGGTGGTTGCCAAGGGAGAAAAGGCGGTACACTTTACTTGTGTACTGTTAGCACGCAACCTTCAGCTTGTGGAGCAACTACAGAAGTTGACAGTGCGGTGTGGCACTACTGACTTGGGCATATGAGTGCCAAAAGAATGCAAATCCTTCAAACAAAGAAGCTTGTACCAAGTTTGAAAGAAGTGGACTTAGAGTTCTGTGAAGATTGTGTTTATGGTAAACAAAACAGGGTAAAATTTCAAAAATCAGGAAATAAAAGAAAAAATAAAAAACTTGAGTTGGTTCATTCTCATGTTTGTGGTTCTGCAAGTACACCATCACTTGGTGGCTTATTGTACTATGTAACATTCATAGACGATGCGACTAGAAAAACATGGGTTTATGTCATGAAGAATAAATCCGATGTATTTTTCATATTTCAAAGGTGGAAAGCCTTTGTGGAGAATGAAACAGGTACCAAGGTTAAATGCCTCAGATCCGACAATGGAGGTGAATATTGCAGCCAAGCTTTTGAAAGCTTTTGTGCTAGCAATGGCATTCGGAGGCAAAGGACAACCCCAAGGACACCTCAACAAAATGGGATTTCGGAAAGGATGAACAGGACAATCATGGAGCGAGCACGAAGCATGCGGCTACATGCAGGCCTACCGCTTGAGCTTTGGGCGGAAGCTGTAAGTACGTCTGTGCACTTAATCAATCGGTCACCCTCAACGGCATTGGATGGGGGAGTTCCAGAAGAGGCATGGACAGGTAAACCGGTGAATTATGCATTTCTCAAAGTGTTTGGGTGTGAAGCTTTCATGCACATAGATAGAAGCCTAAGATCAAAGCTAGATGCAAAGTCCAAAAAGTGTTTCTTCATTGGCTATGGAGAAGGTTAATTTGGGTATCGCCTCTGGAATCCTGAAGATGGTAAAATCTTAAGGAGTAGGGATGTAATTTTTAACGAACAAAATATGTACAAAGATTACTTGGAAAGAAAACAAACAAAAGAAACAGGTAATGAGTACATGGAGCTTGAGGACGGTGAAGACTCAAGGACTGCAAACGGTGAAAATGTGCAACAACGTCAACCAAATGAGGAGCCTCAACCTATTCCCCGAAGATCTACAAGAGCAAGTAGACCTCCAGAAAGGTTTGTTCCTTCTTTCAACCATCTCTTGATCTCAGATTCTGGAGAGCCAGAATCATACGAAGAAGCTATGCAACATGAATCCAAAGAAGAATGGACGAAGAGCATGCAAGTGGAGATGGACTCACTACATCGCAACCAAACATGGGAGTTGGTTGAGTTGCTTAAAGGTAAGCGGGCACTTCAAAACAAATGGGTGTACAAGCTGAAGGAAGAAGAAGGTTGGAAGAAAAGGTACAAGTTTAGGCTTGTGGTAAAAGGGTTTTCTCAAAAGAAAGGTATTGACTTCAATGAAATATTTTCTCCTGTTGTAAAAATGAACTCAATTAGGGTTGTCTTAAGCCTTGTGGCTGCTAATGATGTAAATCCTGAGCAAATGGATGTAAATATGGCATTCCCTCATGGTGACTTAAGAGGAGGAAATCTACATGCTTCAACCAAAGGGGTATGAAGTAAAAGGTAAGGAGAAAATGGTTTGCAGATTAAAGAAGAGCTTGTATGGTTTAAAGCAAGCATCAAGACAATGGTACTTGAAGTTTGATCGATGGATGTTGGATCATGGATTCACAAGATGCAACTCGGATCACTGCGTCTACACGAAGAATTTGGGAGATGGGAAATTCATCATCGTAATGTTGTATGTTGATGACATGTTGATTGCAAGTGCTAATATGCAGGACATCAAAGACCTAAAAGAGAAGCTGTTTAAATCTTTTTCAATGAAAGATTTAGGTGCTGCAAAGAGGATACTTGGTATGAAAATATCAAGGGACAGGACGAAGAAGCAAGGTAGTACCGTACGTACGTACTGATGCGATCCGTACGGCACGTCCGTACAGTACGGATCCGTACAGTACGGATCCGTACCGTACGGATTGCATCCGTACGGTGCAGTATTTTTTTTAAAAAAATTTGGCCAGCGCGTGTGGCGTCCGTTGCAGCGATAGGGTAGCGTTTTATTTTTTCAGTAAAGCTCTTTACAGAGAGTGTGCGCTTCTGTAAAAGTTGCAGAGCAGGTGCAGAGCAAGTGCAGAGCAGGTCTGTGAGCGCCTTTCTTGTAAAGAAAACACCATGCCTCGCGAAGCCAACCCCCTCTGGAACATTCACACTAATGTCATTGAGATTGTGAAGACTCCAGGGCAATCCGGATCAGGTACACGACGTTGGCAATGCAAGTATTGTGGGATGCAGAAGACCAGTACGGTCACTCGTGTCGTCAGACACTTGACGGCAATAGGATGTACAGCCAATTGTGGAGCATGCAAGAAGGTGCCGCCTGCTGTAAAAGATGAACTGATTGCAGAAAAATTTCCAGCAATGGCAGGAGTAAACAAAGGTAGGGGAAAACAATCTACACAAGATGCTCTTCATGATGCCCTTCTCGGAGACCTTGGGGAGACGGACACTCAAGATCAAACGGTGGGAAGTAGTGAACCTAGTGCACAGGTTCAGTCTAACAGGAAGAGGGCTCGTGTCATGCAAGATGTTGAGGATGTGTTTTCTGAGGATGTTAATGATACGGAGGATGTCACAGGGCCTAGGCAGACCACCTTGCCCTCGCGTGTGCATACTCAATCTTGGATCAAGGAGCGACAAAAGGTGGCGGAGATGGAGATTGCTCGCACTCTTATTGAGTGCAACATCTCCTTCAATGTATTGAGGACCGACCAATGGAAAAGGATGGTGAAGGCTATTGCTCAGGTTGGTCCCACAGATACATGAACTGGCTTAGAGTACAAGAAAATGCGCACGACAATGCTTGATGAGCAAAAGGCTTTGATTGACAGGGCTTTGGTTCCAGTGAAGGCAGGATGGAAACAATTTGGGTGCACAATCATTTCAGATGGTTGGAGTGACATACGTCGACGACACATCATCAACATTCTTGTGTCATCTTGCCTTGGCACATATTTTTTGCGAGCCGTGGATGCAGGGAAGGCAGGGGAACATATCACAGGTCAGTTCATTTACACGCACATTCGGCAGGCCATTAGAGACGTTGGCGCAGAGAATGTGGTACAGGTTGTCACTGATAATGCATCAAATTGCAAAGCAATGGGTGACTTGATTTCAGCAGAGTTTCCATCCATAGTTTGGACCCCCTGTGCTGCACATTGCCTTGATTTACTCATGGAGGGGATAGGGAAACTCCCTTGGGTGCTGCCTATTGTGTCTGATGCAACAAAGATCACCACTTTCTTCCGCAAGAAGCACCAAGCACTTGCCATCTTTAGGAGCCACAACCAGTTGGATATGGTACGGCCTTCAAAAACCAGGTTTTCCTATATGTATTTGGTGCTCCATAGGCTCTTCAAGCTAAGGGATTCCCTGATGCAAACAGTGGTGGATCCCAAATGGAGAGACATGCACAATTCCCAGCAGGAGAACACTAAGTACATCCAGAGGCGTGTTCTTGATGAGAGCTTTTGGACAGAGGTGCAATCTCTCACAGTGGCTTTGCAGCCTGTTCACGTGTTGCTGCGTGTCACGGATATGGAGGGGTCCACACTAGGGCTGGTTTACCATCTATTCTTGCAGATGAAGAGCCACATTAGAGAGTGTCCTTCTTTGTCTCAACAGCGGTATGTTTCCTTGATTGCATCATTGACAATTGTTGGCAATTGTTTTTTTTTAGATAGCTCGGACCTGCTACACTGAGATGCTTCTTTTTTGATGGATGTGTGCAGACGAGATGACATACTGGCTATTGTGGAGAGTCGGTGGACGTTCATGAGCCGTCCTATACATGGAATGGCTGCATGTCTCCATCCTCTCTACAAAAAGCCAGAACTATTCCATGATAGAGATTTGCTTGCACTACGCGATTCATACATCTCGTTGAGGTATGACGAGGACACACAACTGGAGATTGATGCTGAGATGACGAGCTTCATCACCAGCTTAGGTCCTTCCTTTGTGCGGCCTGTGGCACTGAGACAGGAGGCCACCAAGTTTCCTTTGACTTGGTGGCAGAGCTATGGGAGACAGGGTCTTCCCAAGCTTACGGATCTTGCATTACGCCTACTTTCGCAGGTAAATACGAAACCTAAACCATTGCCACTTTTGCAGGTAAATACTAAACCCTAAATCATTGTAATTTCCCAATTGAAGGATTGCTCTACGGGTGCTTGTGAGCGCAACTGGAGTGCCTACTCATTGATCCACACCAAAATACGCAATAGGCTAAGCACTGCGCAACTAGAGAGGTTGGTTTACTGTAGAGCCAACATGAAGCTTGTGCGAGCCTACCATGCTTTGGGGATACCAACAAAGCAGGTAATATTAAATATGTGGTTTTGTTAACTCGTCGATTTTACTTATGATGATATGATCGAACTCTTTGTAACGTACGTTCGGTTTTTTCTATGAGCATGTAGATCCCACGCAGGTTAAGATGGTGCCTGATTCCACTATAGAGAACATTGAGCAGCAGACGAGAGATGAGCAGGAGGAGATTCTTCGACTACTTCATAGAGAGTTGGAGAGTGTGGATCGACGAGTGACCAGATCGCGAGCACGGGCATACAACATTCCACTCCAAGAGCGAGCTCCAGATCCAGATATTGCACGACGTGAGAGCATTCGCAAAGGAAAGCTTCCTGTCCGCAAAGCACAAGTACGTGCAAATGAGGCGGTTTGTCTCATTCACGCCACAGAGGAGGAGGATCTTGAGGATGTTGCAGAGCAGCCACAAGTGTCTATGGTTGTGGAGCCAGAGTACGACGACGAGGGCAATGTCTTGTCACATGGAGACATTCTCTCCTCTGCAGAGAGCTTATCTTCATCCGATGATGAGTTCTAAGCTAGTTGTCTTGGGAGAGAGAGACTTGAGTCTCTTGACCGAGGACTCCATTGGGTTTTTTCTAGTATTATTCATGCTATGTATTAGTTTTAACTTTTGGCATTTGCACCTTGCTAGTTTATGAGCTTTTGTAGTTGGCATCAGACATTGGTCATGATTGCTATGTCATTCTCATTGGTCATGATTGATATGCCATTTTCATGCCGGGATGATTGTAGTGTTGAGTTTTGTATTTGCAGTATTTTAATCATCATTAGTCAATCTTTGGATCTTCACCCTTGTATGATCATTGATGTACATTGTCTCTTACCTTACAATGCTATGTTGCTTTTGAGATTATGGTATCGAGTCTGTCATACTATTACTGAAATCGGGTATTGTGTCCCATGTTCATATATGGACCATGGTAGGTCACTTGATCGATGTTTAATGCAGGTAGGCCTTTTCATTTAGCCATATAGATTGATAGTTTATATATTTGTGGGCTTCTTTTGTGAAATTTCAAATGTTTTTCCTAATTTTTAAGGGTTTTTTTACCAATAGTGCGTATTTTTACGTACCTTAAACCTCAATCCATACAGGACTGCGTATCTTACGTACCGAATACGTACAGTATTTTACGTTTGGTTCCACCTTGCGAAGAAGACAATAAAGCTATCTCAAGCAGATTACATCACGAAGGTACTAGAAAGGTTTTCTATGCAAAATGCAAAACCAGTTTCTACACCTTTGGCTGGTCATTTTAAACTAACGAAGGATATGTGTCCAAAGACACAAGAGGAGATAGCCTATATGTCTAAAGTTCCATATGCTGCAGTGGTAGGTTCTCTAATGTATGCTATGGTCTGGACAAGGCCATACATTGCACATGAAGTGGGAGTTGTGAGTAGGTTCATGGACAACCCAGGTAAAGAGCATTGGCAAGCTGTGAAGTGGATACTTAGGTATCTAAAAGGGATAACAACAAATGCTTTGTGTTTTGGAGGAACTGATATTTTTCTAGAAGGGTATGCTGATGGAGATATGGCAGGTGACAAAGATACTCGAAGGAGCACTACTGGCTATGTGTTCACGGTTGGAGGCACAGCAGTAAGTTGGGCTTCGAAGCTGCAGAAAGTGGTTTCACTTTCTACCACGGAAGTAGAGTATGTTGCAATGACGGAGGCAAGCAAAGAAATTCTGTGGCTTCACAGATTCTTAGAAGAGCTTGGATTCAAACAAGACAATTGTGTCTTGTACAGTGATAGCCAAAGCGCTATCCATCTTGCGAAGAACTCAGCCTTTCACTCAAGGACAAAGAACATTGAGGTGAGATATCACTTCATACGCACTCTTTTGGAAGAGGGACAACTAAAGCTAGGAAAGGTGCATACAAGTGAAAATCCTGCAGACATGTTTACAAAGGTGGTCAACCAAGAGAAGTTGAGCTTTTGCTCATCTTCAATCGGCATTCAAGGATAAGAAGCCAAAATGGAAAGCAGTCACAGGTTTGGTTTGGAGATCAGTCTCCAAGTGGGAGATTGTTAAGTATGGAGCCTGATTTACCCTTGTAATTTTCTGTGGTAAAAGCGTACATTTGTAAGGCCTCCATTATGAGGAGAAGCCATCGTGCATGAAGGAAAATCACTCGCCGGAATCCAAAATTTTCACGGCAAAAAATTAGGGGCAACTTTAGGGACCGTCCCCGAGACCTTTTTTTTCCCCTTGCCAGAATATTCCTTTTCGCCGGAATATTATGTCCGGCCGGCGGCCGGAAAGCGATCGGAAAACAACCGGTCGGTTGGCCGGTAGTCAATGGCCGGTGGCCGATGGTCGGAAGTCAATGGCCGGTGGCCGGTGGCCGAATTCAATGGCCAGTGGCCGAATTCAAAAGCGGACTTGTCTTCTCAAGGGCGGCCACACATGGGTAGATTGGAGGGTCCGATTTGGACTTATCTACACAAGGGCGGCTACACATAGCTGCCTCTCATGAGAGAGGGCAGCCCTTTTGGCCTATAAAAGGAAGCCATTTCTACACACATTTCAGAGTGTGAAGTTGATGCAACAAGGTGAGTGTGAGGTGGTGAGAGTGAAGCAAGGCGGGAGCTCCATTAAGGGTATAATCCCTTTGTAAACTACTTCTTGTTTTGAAGTACTAAAGCCATTGAGTGACTGCTTTCCCGTGGACGTAGCCCACATTGGGTGAACCACGTATATCGTGTGTGCTCTCTCTCTCTCTCTCTCTCTCTCTCTCTACTCTATAATCTCGTGTATGTAAATCTGTCTCTCTCCATTAAGCAATCTACTCAATTATCTATTTAGCTACGTCTTATTTCCTAACAGAAGATGCTCTCTATAGAAAGCCATCTTCGAGCCCAACTCCTGTGTCGGTTATATCCATATGCTCCTGTTATCTAGCTAATCAGAATCCGATGTATGAGTCTAGTGATCTCTGTCCGTGTGAGTGATAGGGAGGGTGCATCCAAGGAGTACTGGAACGGAGGCAGTCTATCCATGGTGAAACCATGTGACTGAAACCTTGATGTCATCTGCCCATACCAACATGTTGTATCCCCCTGTAGCTAGGTGTAGCTAGGTGTCGGGAGGACTCAAGGGCTAGCGGAGCATATCTGTCTCTGGGGAGGTCCCATAAACCATGCTCAAGGTTCCTTTTACTTACGGAAGGGAGAGCCTTCCGTTCCTTTAGTGAGAGAGTGCAATGGACACAAACAAAGTGGTGAACACTGTGAATGAAGGTGCATGAGGCTGAGAGATAGAGAGAGAAGAATACGACACTAGAATGTTGTCAAAACCCTCCTCTGAAGGCCCCACTCTCTATGGCGAGAGCAGCCTACTATTGATTGCACAAATCTCTACAATGCTTGGACTTGCCGATGATGTCGAAGACGATGAGGAGGACGACGAGACGGGCTGAAATCTGAAAATGCTAAGGGCTGAAATCTGCAAATCTTTATCTACTGAATTCTGACTCTATGTCGGTGATGATGTCGATGGCGACGATGCGACGACGACGCGTTGAAAATTGAAAACACTGAGTCTACTGTGGTTCTATCGCGAAGATCTGCAAAAACGCTAGGTCTCTTGCAGATGCAAAAACGCTAGGCTGATTTGGGATCCTCCTGCAAAAACGGTAAGTCCCTTGCTGTGCAATCTGCTAACGGTAGGGCTGATCTGTCTTCTGCTGGTTCTGCTACTGCCGGTTTGGATCTGCAAAAGCAAAACGCTGGTTGATTTGCTTGCAAATAAAACGCTGGCTGAACTTTGGTCCTTGGCTGAAAACGCTAGGTTTACCGCCGGTGGGGGGTCTTGTTGAGAAGGTGCCTGTTGAACAAGTGGTTCCTGCTACCTCTTCTACCAGAAAGTGCTAGCGCTAGCTTTACTTATATAGTTGCTTGCTAAAATTGCCCTACCTAGTTCCCAACAAGTCACTTAAAAATAATAAGTGAAAATTGGCTTAAATAGGGAAAATAGGTCTATGCATTGTAAAAAAGCTCTTGATGGGTTCTGATGGAAATCTGATGATCATGCTGTGCAACCAGAGGATATGCATCTCCTCTAAGTGTCTGGACATGCACGGTCTGCGAACAAACTCACAAAAGTGCCACATTACTTTCTAATCTAACTGAACTGAACTGAATTGAACCCTTTCCATGAAGTAGCTTGTCCATGTACACATAGGGTTAGATGTGCACGTGACAGAACAACTTGCTCTCCACGAATGGCAATTGGAGAGTCGCTTTTAGCATTGAAAGTGAACGTAATGCTAAAAGTGAACGTATTAGCTGCCCAATCAATGAGAGGGTTATGTTCACGAAACCGTCGAATGCCTAAAAGCATATCACATCTTGAGAGAGGAGAGACTACAAATTTTTTGTGGAAGGACGCTTGTTGAACAGTGAACAAAACATCACGGCACTCTTGCGTGATGAGAGAGTCCATACCGGGAGCGAAGCCCGACACCTCGAAAGGAGATGTCTTGCTAACCTCCAAGCGGGCTCTTTCGACAAGAGAGTCACTAATCACATCATGCATAGTACTTGGGTCAAACAATATGACAAAACGTTGACCCTTCACATGACCATAACACTTAATGAGAGACTCATCAATGGAAGGATCCTGAGAGACTTGGGTCACTCTCGTGTTCTCATTTATTGCATCGACAGAGGAAGTAGGTTTTGTGGGTTCTTTAGTCATTAGATTCAAGCTTAGGACATGTTCTTTTTATGTGACCCTTGATGTGACAATGAAAACAACGACCTTCCTTAAAATAAGTGCTTTGCTCTTCCGACCTGATGTATCCTCCTAAAATTCCTTGTTCTACCTTTTCATCTGGAGTGAGCTTAGGTTTAGCAATTGTGTTAACGTTACCCTTAGATTCATTTGGAGAGTTCTTTTCTGAGAGACTAGAGGAAGATTGGTTAGAAGAGTTACTATTCTTACCATTCTTACCATTCTGAGGAGTCTGAGAGGTACTTGTGGAAGTCTTGTTTTCCCTAGGCTTTCCCTTGTTGTGCTTCATCTCCTGTGCGAGAGCAATCGCTACCGCCTTGTTGAGATCGATTGGGTCGAGGACTTCGACATTAAACCTGATACAGTCATCCAATCCAAAAATGAAAGCCTCCTTGCGCTCATCATCCCATTTGTGTAATGGTTGCCGAAAGATGGTTTACAATAAGTATTTTAGCCGTGCTTTATAGCTTGTGAATCGGAGTTGTAAATCATGAGATATGTGCGTCCGAAGGGCGCGGTCTTGACTTAGAAAGTGGTTGCAGGTGCATGCGACAAAAGCAACTAGGCCAACTTGATGATTTAAATTAGAAATGTTGAGATTTAAATTTTTGGAAATAGCCAAAGTGATGGGCTTTGAGCCGTGCTTTACGGTGTGGCATTTGGTGGCCAGAGCGGTGCACCATGCTCTTGGGAAGTTGGTCCTGAAAGGAGGTTGAGCTGAGAATTTTCTGTGGGGAAAGGAGGGAGTTGGAGAAGTGTGGGACAATGTGCCATGTGGCAATGGGATTATCCCACATAGGGGAGCTTGGGCTCAAGGCAAGGGGTATAAGAGGGGAAGTGGGTAAACATTTGGGGTGTATCAAAGGAGAGAAGAGCTCTCTCAAGCCTTGGCTATGGGGGCTTGTGGACACTTCGGGAGAGGATGGCACATTTTTGGCTTCACACCAGCTGCCCATGCGCCTGTCCACCTTATTGGTCCCCTGGACACTAGCCCCACCCCTTCCCTTGGGCCAAAAGTCACCCACTGCCCATTCCATAGCCAAATAAAGCCCAAAAATAAACCAATTAAAAGGAGCCTTAAGAGAGAGCCTTGTCGGCTGAGGAGAGAGGCAAAAACCTCTTGGATAAAAGAGAAACCTTCCTCCCCCCCCCCCATTTTTATAGGTGCAATTCTCTACAATACCTGTATACTTTCATTTTTGAACATAAGAGAGGACACCCCCAACTTCGAAGGGCCATATCTCTCTGATCTTCTATCTGTTTTTAGCCTATGGATGCTCTACGGACATCTACTCGAGACAAGCTATGTCTTTATGTCCTTGGTTTCTCCTAATTCCAAGTGTGCTTTATATTAGAAGGGTTCTTCATAAAACTTTACTGGTGCTTATCACAAGTGGTTTTGGTAGTGCAATAGTTCTTCTTTCTAACGGTGTGACTCGTGTAAGGCTATAGAGGCACTCATTTTCCTTGTTTGCATGCTAACATCATTTTGGTGCCCCCACCCGAGGAGCAAGTGCTCATGTGCTCCGATTTTTGTGAAATATGTCTATTCTGCAGGCAGAGAATGTAAAGGGGATGTGGGTCTTTATTGACAACCGCCTATGTATGCGCAAATTGTGGACAACACTTCAAACGGTCGTGTAATTGGATTGCAGCCTTTGGAGGATTGTGAGGTTTTGTGAAGCCAAGCACTGGGGGCCGGGTTACCCTGTGTGAGGTGGATTAGGTACTAGAGCGATCCATCGATATCCCTTGAACTTACGATGTCACATGTAAGTGTTTTTGTGGCAATCGAACATGGCGGACGAGTTTCCACAGTTTCATGGATTACTTAATAAGAATGCACGGACTTTTATTGAGAAGTTGGAAGTTAATTGCTTACTACGAAATATACTAGATCAAGCTATATTATTGCGGTTGCTGCAATATAGTTTACAGGATGAGGCAAAAATTTGGTTACAAAATTATGAAGAGGTGGTACATGCACAAACTCCAGGGGTGGTTTTGGACTACAATCGTGTGAAGCAAGATTTTTTGGCACAATACAGATCCATTGAAGTACCTGATGAAGTTTGGCATGAAATTTTGGGGTACACTCAGAAGGCTAATCAAAGTGTTGATGATTTTGTTATGTAGTTTACCCGTTCATGGGATAAATGGGCCCGAGCTTTAGGAAATAAAATCCCTCCAGCCATGTTAAAGAAGGATCATTTTTTGTGGCAAACTTAAAGGAAAGACTGAAGTTCAAAGTGGAGCTGAACAGGCCCACTACTTTCAAGGAAGCAGTCACCATCGCCAGGGAGAAAGAATGGAAAGCTCAAAGACAAAATGAGTATGAGAGAGCGGTCCATGTGCAAGGTAATGGTGGTCAAAATGAGGGAAATCAGGCAGAGGCTGAAGCCCAAACTGCTCAAAGGGTTGCGAACACTAAACAATTACAACGAAATATGCAAGACATGATGACCATGATGCAAGATTTACGGCTCAATGTTCTTGGAGGTGGTCGTGGTCGTGGTTGTGGTAGAGGAATGGCCCAACCATATGAAGCTCAACCTAATGCTAATGTGGGTCGTGGACAAGGTGTCATAATAACTAATATCTAATTCTCCTAAATGATTTTCTCATGTTAAACTGACCATTTAATATGGGGAAGTGCCAGGGGAGAAAAAGTTAGAATATTAGTTAAGCTGGCAAACCGGCCATAGTAGGGATCCAAAGGAGGGAAAATAGGGATCCAAAGGGGGGAACCATCTACAAAAGAGCGATGTGCAACAATGGGCTTTAAAGACCTTAAGGTTCAACTCATTAAGACTTCCAAAATGCTAAGGTTGCAAAATTCAAAGGTTGTGTCCAATGATCAAAGCTTAGTAAAAATTGGATTCTTTGTGTGTGTACCAAAAGTCTTCATGAATCCTACAAAGGAGGGGGCGAGTCTTACAAGTAGGGGATGACAGAGAAACACACATACTCACAAGCCTCCCTTACACAAAGGGAATGAGGGACACATGTCATCTCCCTAGCCCAGATGCCCACAAGGTGTACTCAAATCCTATTGGATGGCCATGGAGGTGGATCAATGAGAATTAGACTAGAGTAAATCCATTTTAATCAATTTAAAAACACCTAATAAAAGAACCAATAAGAATTAAGCTCTCTAGAAGACTATTGGACAGTCTCCCAAGGGGTCCAATGAGCATTCGGCAGCCCAATGGCTTGCCTGATTTCTATTGGCCAGGAGACAAAGGGCTCCAATGAGAGTTTAGTTGCATTAATTAATTACCTAAAGGTCTCACAAAAGAGGAAAGGGGGACACATGTCAGAAGGCTATCACTTATGCTACTTGATTTTCATTGGCTAAGCTGGGAGAGGTCCAATGGGGTGTTAGCATGAGTAAAATGCAAGAGGGGTCGACCAAGAGAGAGAGGGGGTTGAATTCGACAAGTCATTATCACACACACACTCACACAATCTCATGTGTGGAGCAAGAAGACTCTCTCCTTCTCAAGCTTTAATGGAAAGCTTATCACCTACTCCAAGCTTTTTAAAAAAGAAAGGGGATTCACGCACTCATAAAAGCCCACTAGCACTCCCATTTTTGCCACTCTTGCAAACCCTCGGCATTATTTTAAGCCGCCCCACTCCTCTCTTAGCACCGCCTGCTTTACCTCAGCCTTCTGTTTCATCGTACCGACGAGCGAGGACGTGACTTTTTTGTCACCGTGTGTTCTCTCTTGTGTGCCGTGTCACAAACGGGAGCGCACACAAATAATCAACAAGGTGAAAATAAATAATCTTTCAACTAAATAGAGTTGAGGGAGAAGTTCGACATAGTATTTGGGACCAGAAGAAGGGCTGGTCCCCCCCCCCCCCCCCCCCCCCCTTAAAGAGAATCCTTTATTAGGGAGAATCTTTTTAGAAGCACAAGAATTGGAGAAAACCCCTCCATTCTAATTCTTTGACTCGATGGTCGTTCCTTCCCATTAGGGAATTCTGAGAGACGAGCTCTCAATCCTTTTTCCGTCTGTTCTCAGAGTCAAGACTCCGCAGACAATTTCCGAATTCCGTTCTCAGAATTCCCAAGCGTAGGTCGAAGCCTTCTCGCTTCTCCTTCGTGATGAAGTACCTGCAAACACACACACAAAAACGGGACAACAACTTGTATGGCGAATCCACAATAGATACCTGTCGCTCTTGCGCGGGAAAAGCGACTTCCGTGATTCGCAGTCTCGCGATCTTTTGCGTCTTCTGGCGGTAGAGTCTCCTCTTGCTGGTGCTGGCAACTCTTTATCACGTGACACATCCAACCCTATGTGTCCGTGGACAAGCTAGAACATGATCAGTCCAGCAAGTCTAGATTAGAAGTGATTTGACACTTTTGTGAGTCTATTCGTAGACCGTGCATGCCTAGTCACTTAGCATAGATGCATATGCTCTGGTTGCACACAACATGATCATCAGTATTCCCTTCAGAATCCATTAGAATCAGTTAGGGGAATTTTCCAGTGCATTTAGCCTATTTTCCCTATTTTTGGTATTTTTCACTTATTAATTTAAGTGACTTTCCAACAAAAGTAGGTAGAGCAATTTTGCTAAGTTAATATATAAGCAAACCCAAGTTAGCACTTTCTGGCAGAAGAGGCAGCAGGAGCACATGCTCAACAGGCACCTTCTCAGCAGGACCTAGCAAGAACCTTGGCGTTTTCCTTTGCCGTCACCGCCAACACCCTCAAGCACCTAGCGTTTTCTGTCTTGACAGTTTCCGCATCGGCAGCAGTACCTAGATCCATGGCGTTTCCATCCTTTGCATGATCGCCATCACCCTCAGCATCCCAGCGTTAGCAGATTCCCAGTTTGGCTAGCGTTTTCCATTTCAGCCCTTCAGCGTTTTTGGACTTCATCAAACTAGCGTTTTTGCTAAGGACCTAAGTCAGCCAGCGTTTGTGGTTTTCAGCCATTGCCGCGTCAGAGAGGCAGCATTTTCAGCCCTATGGAACAGCAGTAGAATCAGCCCAAGTCGGTTGCAGAAGAACCTCCATTTTCAGCCATAAAAATGCAGCCAAAACAGTCATTTTCAGCCACCGAAACAGCCCCGAAACTCAGCAGTTAAAAGACCACAGATTTGAGCCCTAAAGTCGTCGTTGTCATCACCGTCGTCGTCATCGGCATAGTCCAAGTTGCATCAGTCCATTGCATACGCATTGTACCACTTTGTGCAATCATAAGTAGACCAGAGTGGGGCCTTCGGTGGAGGGTTTTACAACGTCTATGGTTTCGTATTTCTCTTCTCTCTCTATCTCTCAGTCTCATACACTTGCACACACAGTGTCCATTCACTTTGTTTGTGATCATAGCACTTTCTCATTAAGAACGGAAGGCTCTACCTTCCATAAGAACAAAAGGAACCTTGAGCACAATTCGGAGCACTCATCTTGAGCAAAGCGCAAACAATCATTCCGTTGCACCTAACATTGGTATCAGAACTTTGGCAGTGTTCTGTATCACTCAAGGAAAGAACCACAAGAACTACAAGAATTTTTTTTGCTTGTTGAGGTCGCACGAACCCAAGTTCGCTTGAGCGTGTCTATTCCTAATCGTGTTTTGTTGAAGAGTGACAGGAATCCCAAGAAAGAAGGGCTTGTCCAGCCTCCCCTTGTGTTTCATTTCACTCATTGAGAGCGGACCGTGCACTCAGCGGCCGGCCAATCGACGTGACGTGGGAAAAAGAAACCTTGGTGTGAGCGCAAGGCCGCCAAGGGGTGCGCCCGCGGAAAAGAGCAGAACTCGGGTGAAGAGAAGATCCTTCTCAAACACAGATTTGTAAGCGAAAGAAAACCTCAAGAACCTCAAGAACTCAAGAACCCTCAAGAACCCAAGACCCGCAAGAACCCAAGTTCCTCGTGAACTTAAGAATCTAAGACCACAAGAACCCACGACTTCAGAATGGTCATCACTCGAAGCGTAATGGATACTTCGCTTGGAGGTGATGAGCATGAGAGAGGCGAAGAAGAATTTTTCCCACCAGGAGGTTTTTCCGACCCTCCCCCTTTTCCATCTACGACAAAGATTGCACTAACTCCTATGGAGGAGTAGGACCAAGAAAGAGAAGCAGAAAGAAAAGCCTACAAAGAAGACATGGCAGCCATAGAGCGCCGGTACCAAGAAAGAATGGCAGCTGTATCGCGTGAGAGCGATCAAGCACGCTTGGAAGCCAAAGCAAGACAAGCAGAATTTGATCGTGAGAACAAAGCCCTCAAAGAACAGAGCGACCGACAAAACAAAGAGTTTTGGCGACTTTATTCTCAAGTTCAGGCACAGATGCAGGAGATTTGGGGCAAGGAGACTGTCTCAGTCTCTTCTTCTCCAAAGCAAGACACACAGGATTTGCATGATTGTGTGAAGCATGACGATGAATTGAATGATAATGATTTGCATGACAATGACAAGCATGATGATTTGCATGATCAAGATGTGATTTCTCACAAGCATGATGATTTGCATGATCAAGATGTGATTTCTCACAAGTATGATGAGTTGCATGAAGATGATGTGATTGTTCACAAGGATGACGTGTTAGTGGATGCTTTTTCTAGCGAAGCTAACCTTGTTGTAGATTCGATCAATCACAAAGAACCGATCTTGGCTTTCGAGTCGAGGTTGAAAGAACCCCCACAGGTGATAGGACGATTCGATCATTCAGGAAGAATCGATCTTGGCTCTCGAGCCTAGATCCAAAGAACCCTCACAGGAAGTATTATGTGTTCGCATGATTGATACGCACACATGGTTCGAATGTTTCATTCGTGATCGTTTCCTGTATTTTAGTCAACATTGTTATGTGATCCCTTTTCCTAGGCATGACATATTGTATGTTGAGCACGTTTCTCTCATGGATGAGCACGAATGTATGTGGATTTTTCATGAAACTGAAAAGTATGTATGTCAGGAAGTCACATTCCATGTCTCTTCCTTGGCATGACAGTTTCTGAACGAGCACATGAAAGTGTGAGCACCAAGCATGGGGATTTCCGTTGTGAATTGCCACAGTTGATTGCTGTAGATCATAAGCGAAAGATTCGATCTCATTGTTTGCATGTGTTTGATGAACGGGTTGTCACTCCGTCTCTTTGTTCATCTACATTGCATGCACAGTTTTTGAGGAAGACGAGATTTTTTCCATTCACTTTACATGGAATAGGTATGTTCATGTTTTTGTGTTGGAAGTGGTTTCAGGAATTTTCAGTCATGGAGATTCTTGAAGACAAATGAAGCATGACTCTAGACGAAGTTGAAGCATCGAAGGAGCCACAAAAGACTTTGTGTCGCTTTCGGCGCGGCCCAAAGAAGCAAGCGTTGCAGACCTTTATGAAGTTCAAGCATCGCACGAACCACACATCAGAGTGGGCCGGCGAAGAGTCCCTTCCAAGATTCCGGATGCTATTGGCGATCTCCCTCGACGCCATAGAGTTCGGTACCGGTACCTCACTTTGAAAAGGAGGGGATGTCACGTGACACATCCAACCCTATGTGTCCGTGGACAAGCTACAGCATGATCAGGGTTCAGTCAGTCCAACAAGTCTAGATTAGAAGTGATCTGGCACTTTTGTGAGTCTATTCGTAGACCGTGCATGCCCAGTCACTTAGCATAGATGCATATCCTCTGGTTGCACACAGCATGATCTTTAGTATTCCCTTAAGAATCCATTAGAATCAGTTAAGGGAATTTTCCAATGCATTTAGCCTATTTTCCCTATTTTTGGTATTTTTCACTTATTAATTTAAGTGACTTTCCAACAAAAGTAGGTAGAGCAATTTTGCTAAGTTAATATATAAGCAAACCCAAGTTAGCACTTTCTGGCAGAAGAGGCAACAGGAGCACATGCTCAACAGGCACCTTCTCAGCAGGACCCAGCAAGAACCTTGGCGTTTTCCTTTGCCGTCACCTCCAACACCCTCAAGCACTTAGCGTTTTCTTTCTTGACAGTTTCGGCATCGGCAGTAGTACCCAGATCCATGGCGTTTCCATCCTTTGCATGATCGCCATCACCCTCAGCATCCCAGCGTTTGCAGATTCCCATGATCGGCATCAAATCCCAGTTTGGCTAGCGTTTTCCATTGCAGCCCATCAGCGTTTTTGGACTTCATCAAGCTAGCGTTTTTGCTAAGGACCTAAGTCAGCCAGCGTTAGTGGTTTTCAGCCATTGCCGCGTCAGAGAGGCAGCGTTTTCAGCCCTATGGAACAGTAGTAGAATCAGCCCAGGTTAGTTGCAGAAGAACCTCCATTTTCAACGATAAAAACGCAGCCAAAACAGTCATTTTCAGCCACCGAAACAGCCCCGAAACTCAGCAGTTAAAAGACCACAGATTTGAGCCCTAGAGTCGTTGTCGTCATCACCGTCGTCGTCATCGGCATAGACCAAGTTGCATCAGTCCATTGCATACGCATTGTACCACTTTGTGCAATCATAAGTAGACTACTCTCGCGGACGAGAGTGGGGCCTTCGGAGGAGGGTTTTACGTCTCTGGTGTCGTATTTCTCTTCTCTCTCTATCTCCCAGTCTGATACACTTGCACGCACAGTGTCCATTCACTTTGTTTGTGATCATAGCACTTTCTCATTAAGAACGGAAGGCTCTACCTTCCATAAGAACAAAAGGAACCTTGAGCACAGTTCGGAGCACTCATCTTGAGCAAAGCGCAAACAATCATTCCGCTGCACCTAACACTCTTCCTCTGAGTGAGGGCATGTGGTGCTTTTATAGCTCCATGGCCACAACAAGAATAGATGAGCAGAGGCTGGTCGCGTAGAGATCGCGGCGGTTTTTTTTTTTTGTTTTTGTTTTTTTTTTGTTTTTTTTGATGCTGTTCTACCCGAAATAGGGAGAGAGAATTTGCTGGCTGGTTTTGTTGCTTTATTCTCTAAGTGGCTGTCCACTTAGTAAGTGGGCGGCCTGCATATTTCAAAATTGGTATGAACCTGTCCAAAAACTCAATAAATGTAACTAAGTCAGACTTTGTAAATAATTAATTTATTTACTAGAAAAGAATTATCTAATTAGTTGTGTGCACACCAGAATAGACCTAGCAGTTCTAAGGCCTCAGGTGAGCTTAAATGCGGGCCACAACACCTCAAAGGGACCTTAGCAGAAATTACCTTGAAGCCTTAGTGATTGGGAAATCGGGTCTTCAGAAAGGGGTAAGCAGTAGCCTCAGATTTTAGGCTCAGGAAAAATACGCGCGTCAGTACAAGCACATGAATGAGATGGGGTCCTTAGAACAGTGGCCCTAAGGCTAATAAAGCTAATAAAGCCTTAGGGTAAGTTTCGTTAAGTTAAATTTAACGGTCCGTGCCCGGGCAGGCGGCCGGACAAGTGTGAACAGGTAAAGGCGGTGCAGTGCTAGTGCGGCATTGCGCCGGCAGACCTTTGGTGTTCTCATAAAAGAATCATTGGTAGCATTTGTTAGCTAGTTGCACATTTTTAATTAATGAGCTAGAAGTTTTTAAAGTCAAAAGTTGAATGGTTTTTAAGTTTTTAAAGTAAGTGTGCCAAGTGGCACACTTACCAATGGAAGCTTTCACTCTCACTCTCCCTTATCTCGTAGCGCCCCCTCTTCATGCATGGAGCCTATTTAAGAGCATCAGCGCCCCCTTCACAGGGGTTGACAGTGCACCCCCCCCCCCCCCCTAATGTGAGCGTGCTCTACACTGTGGAGCCCTCCATTGAAGCTTGAGAGCAGCCCCTTGCGACATATGTGGTAGCCTTGTGCTCCCATTGTCAAGAACAAGGGATCTCACAGTCATAGACACCTTCTGGTGAAGTTTCATCGCGAGAAGCTGCTGTAGACGCTCTCTTAGCAGAGTGCGGCGGCTGTAATTCTCTGTTTTCAGCCCCTAACCACCTCGATTAGGGCTGTTTTCAGCAGATCAACCATAGAAATTCTTCTCTCTCTCCTTATCCTAAGCCTACATCAAGTTTGGTGCGATTCCATCGCGAAGAAGACTTCTGTTTCAGCGTAGGGGTGTGCACAGGTAAGAATTTCAGGTTATGTGCAGAAAATTACAGCAAGCATGTGCGTGTGCATTTCGCTTGTTTCTTTTTTGTGTTCGATGCATGAATGAATGAGCATGAAGGCAACACATAACGGAAGATGGACTCTCCTCTGTGAGAGCTTCCGATGAGCTGTTTTGGAAGATACTCTCTTTTCGAGAGCTTCCAACCAGTCTCGCAGAAGAGGGGAAATCCCCTAAGCAGAAAGAAAGTGGAAACACTTTCTCAGTCAATAGTCAAAACAGAACAGAAGAAAGAATAGAGGACGGGCGTATACCCCGTTCCTGTGCTTGTAAAGATTCTGCCTTAGTAATAAAGATATTCTCTTTATGGGGGGGGGACCAGCCCATCTTCTGGTCCCCAATGAAGTGTCATGTTTTCTCTCTCCCTCTAATTCTCTTGAGTATTTGAAGTGCAATTAAACGTCAGTTTACGCTTCCGTATTTTTGTGACAGTGGTATCAGAGCAAGGTCCTCTCTCTCTTCGTGAAGGGATTGACGACTGTTGGTAGACTGCAGAAATGGGAGGACGCGAGATAGAGTTCTCTCTCCTTCAACAGCAGGTGGAAGAGTTGCAGAAAGCTCTCTCCCATCCAGAAGTCCAAAAGATTCTCCATACTCTTGAAAAAGGGAAGGAGAAAATGCCAATGGGGTCGGGAGAAATCCCGCAGAACCCAAAGGCGCCACAACCAAGAAAAGATCCTTTGATTGGAACTTTCCGCATGCACAAGAGGCAGAAGAAACCTCCAGAACGTCATGTGCGGTTTAATCCAAAAGTTCAAGAGCAGGATTCCCCTGATTCCCCTCAGTTCTCTTTCATGAAGGATCTGGATGACATAGTTGGTCCGGAAGACATGTTTCTCGACGATCCGTCGCAGCAAGAAGTGCATTCAAGGGAAAGGACTCCTGTCCACAAGGAGTCTAAGCAAAGAAAGAAGGAGCACCATAAGAAGAAACACCATAGGCAGAAAACATTCAAGTCGGGAGATAAAGATGTGAAATTCGACACCTACAATGGACGGCGTGATAATGACAAAGCTTTGGCTTTCATCCGCCAATTTGAAGTTGCATTTGCAGAAGGGAATTTCAAGGAAAGATCCAAGGTTCGCCATGTTAGTTTGTACCTGAAAGGCACCGCCAGCAATTGGTGGTTAACCCTTATCCTGGAAGATCGCAAACCCCAAGATTGGACTGCTTTGAAGAAGGAGTTCTACGCACAATTCCTTCCTCCAGACTATGAGGAAGAGGTAAAGAAAGAATGGGATCGACTTTCACAGTCAGAGAACGAAACTGTTCCACGCTATGTGGATAGGTTTTGGGACGTTCTCTTGAAAGTCACTCCATTCAAGAAGATTGACGATTCGGAGAAGATGCGCAAGTTTGAAGCAGGTTTGCATGAAGCCTTGCAAAAGGCTATGAAGCTTTATACTCGAGGTAACTTGCAGATACTTATAGAATCAGCCCGCATAGCTGATGGAATACATGACAAGGGTACTCCCAGGAAGATGGAGCAAAGCACTTACCATGCCAAGCAGAAGGCTCTCCATGAACATCCTACCTCTTCTACTTCTTCTCAAAAGAAGAAAAGAACCGCCTCCGAAGCAGAAGCAAAGCCAAATCAGCCCAAGAAAGGGAGATATCTCTCTCCTGCTGAGTTATGAACCTACATTAGTGAAGGAAGATGCTTCAAGTGTGGACAAGTTGGTCATATGAAGGGTGACTGTCCTACCAAACCTCCACAACCACCCTCTTTCAATGCAGTCCCAGATGTACAGGGAAATACAACCAAGGAAGAGCTCTTCTCAAAGCATGGGGTAGTATCAAAAACCAGCGGGCTCTTATTTTGTTTGACCCTGGTAGTACAGACAACTTCATCTCTACCAAGCTAGCTGACGACCTGAACTTGCAGCCCAATCGTTTTGGAGTCTCTATTCAAGCGCAATCTGCTTTCAAAGGGCAGAACTCAAACTCTACTCCAATCATAGGGAAGTTGAATCTAAAGGTCGACGACTACAAGGATCAAGTGTCTTTCTTACTAGCTTCACTTGAAGGATGCGATGTTATCTTGGGAATGCCTTGGCACTACAAGATGCATCCCATTCCTGACTATGTTCAGAAAACCTTATCTTTTGCTCATAAAGGAAAGGAGTATCTTGTACTTGCAGATGCAGGTGATTGGCGTATTTCTATCGCCAATCACATTGCCATCAAGAAAGAAATGAAAAAGTGTGTTTCAGCGTACTTGATTTTTGCAAGAGAGAAAGATGTGTCTGTTTCACAACTTTCTTCCTCTTTAGAGCAAAAAAGACTTACGTTAATAGAAAGATATAAAGATTGTTTTGCAGATGAACTTCCAAATGAACTCCCACCTTCGCGACTTGAGGATCATACAATTGATTTGATCCTAGGAAGTTCTCCTCCAAATCAGCCCCCTTATCGAGTTAGTCTAATGCAGCAAGAGGAAATTCTCAAGCAGGTTAACGAACTTTTGGAGAAGGGCTTAATAAGGCCTAGTACTTCTCCATATTGTTCACCTGTCTTGCTAGTACAGAAAAAGGATGGCACATTCCGCATGTGCATAGACTATAGATCCCTAAACAAGATCACAATCAAGAATCGATTTCCAATCCCTCGGATTGACGACATTCTTTACAAGATACAAGGAGCAAGTGTCTTTAGTCGTATAGACTTGAAGAGCGGTTATCATCAAATCCGCATAGCTCCTCAGGATGTACATAAGACTTCATTTAGAACAACCTTCAGGCTGTAAGAATTTCTAGTGATGCCTTTTGGGCTCACTAATGCACCAGCTACATTCAACAGAATGATGGATAGAATCTTCCACTCATATAGAAGTTTTACAGGCGTTTTCTTTGATGACGTCTTAATCTTCTCAGAGTCGGAAGACGAACACTATAAGCATCTCGCCTTAGTGTTTGAAGAATTACGCAAACACAAATTATTTGTGAATGCTAAGAAGAGTGAGTTCTTTCTAAAAGAAATCCACTATTTGGGCTATATAGTATCTCACAACCAGGTGAGAATGGACCCTGATAAGATTCAAGCAGTTGTAGAATGGCCTACGCAAACTACAGTACATGATGTACGAAGTTTCCTTGGTCTCTGTTCTTATTATCGGCGTTTCATTCAAGCTTTTTCCGCGATAGCAGGTCCCCTCCATGACCTGACAAAGAAGCGGATTCCATTCCATTGGGGGTCTGGACAAAAACAAGCTTTCGAAAAGCTTAAGTATCTACTCAGTCACGGACCTGTTCTCACCGTCCATGATCTTCGCAAACCTTTCGAGGTATATTGCGATGCATCTGGAGATTGTGTAGGAGCAGTTTTGAACCAAGAGGGTCACGCGATAGCCTATGAAAGTCGACGCCTTAAAGATGCAGAGTTG
The DNA here is from genome assembly GCF_014529385.1 of Adiantum capillus-veneris. Lineage (NCBI taxonomy): Eukaryota > Viridiplantae > Streptophyta > Polypodiopsida > Polypodiales > Pteridaceae > Adiantum > Adiantum capillus-veneris. Next base: position 52,945,941 of record NC_140953.1, on the reverse strand, counting down.
CATGTTTCCATATACGAGAAAGAGCTAATGGCAGTAATTCATGCTCTTTCCATTTGGAAACACTATCTATTAGGAGCTGATTTTATTATCAAGACAGATCATCAAAGTCTTTGCTACTTTCTCACACAGAGAAAGTTATCAGAAAAGCAGATGAGATGGGTTAACTTTCTTTCAATGTTCCATTTTCAAATTTTACACACTTCTGGAACGAATAATGCAGTTGTAGATGCTCTCTCCAGGCGTCCAAAGATCAATGTACTAACAACAATTTATCATGAGGAACTAGAATCTCTCAGCGAGATGTATCCTCAAGATCCAGACTTCGCCACAATTTGGGCAGATCTTCAAGCTGGTCTATCGTCAACAAGCAATATGCATAGCTCAGCCCTTACGACAGAAGGTGATGGATGAAGCACATAATTCTCCTTATGCTGGGCATCGGGGAATTGTTTCCACCACTAGTGCCCTCGAAAGGTATTTCTTTTGGCCAACACTCCATGCGGACATTGACAAACATGTACGTGAGTGTTTAGTCTGCAGACATAAAGTTTATGGCAAGCTTCAGCCGCTCCTTGTGCCTAACACGCCATGGGAAAGTATTGCCATGGATTTTATTACGGATCTTTCTAGATCCAAGAATGGGGATGATGCAATCTGGACTATAGTAGACAGATTCAGTAAGCAAGCACATTTTCTTCCAGTAAAGAAGACGATCAAAGCTGATCACATGCCTAGAATATTTCTAGCTCAGATTTTTAAACACCATGGATTGCCAAAGACTATTGTCAGCGATAGAGATCCCCGCATGACTAGTCTATTTTGGCCGGCATTGTTCGAAAACTTGGGAACTAAGCTTGATTTTTCATCAGCTTATCATCCTCAAACAGATGGTCAAAGCGAAATCGCTAATGCCACTGTTTTAGATCTCCTCAAGTGCTATGTTTCGGAACGACAATCCGAATGGGAACAGTACTTACCAATAGTTGAGTTTGCGTATAATAATACCATACATTCCTCAATTGGTAAAGCTCCCTTTGAAATTATTTATGGGAAGCCACTCTTACTTCCTATTATGGTGACCAAAGAAAACATCTTCGCCGCAGATGAATTTGTGCGCAATATTGATATTGCCCATCAACAAGTAAAGCAAGTGATTCTTCGTACTCAAGAGCAACAGAAGAGAAAAGCAGACAAGCACAAAAGGAATCTCAATCTTGAAAAAGGACAATATGTCCTGCTTCGGTTTGAGAAAGCTAGATTGAAAAAGCGGATCGGCAAAGGGAAAGTTGTCAAACTTTCCCATAGATTTTACGGCCCTTTCAAAATTACAGATAAAGTCAATGATGTGACTTTCAGATTGGATTTGCCTTCTAACTGGCGAATCCATAATGCTTTTCATGTCAGTCTCCTCCGACCATATGTTGGACCTCCTCCAGTGGCGCTCGTACAAGAAGATCCTCCAGAAGTCGAAGAGACTGAGGAAATCCTTCAACCTGAACAGATAATCCACCACTCGGAGAGACAACTCAAATCGGGGAGTCTACATCGAAAGTATTTAGTCAAGTTCAAGAATTACACTCCTTTAGATGCAAAGTGGATGACTGAGTCCGATCTTAAGGACTACCCCGACATCTTGCACAATTATGTTGACGCTCTACAGTTGAGGTCAACTGTTTAGAACCAAGAGGGATGTAACTAAGTCAGACTTTGTAAATAATTAATTTATTTACGAGAAAAGAATTATCTAATTAGTTGTGTGCACACCAGAATAGACCTAGCAGTTCTAAGGCCTCAGGTGAGCGTAAATGCGGGCCACAACACCTCAGAGGGACCTTAGCAGAAATTACCCTGAAGCCTTAGTGATTGGGAAATTGGGTCTTCAGAAAGGGGTAAGCAGTAGCCTTAAGCAAATCGGGTCTTCAGAAAGGGGTAAGCAGTAGCCTTAAGCAGTAGCCTCAGATTTTAGGCTCAGGAAAAATACGCGCGTCAGTACAAGCACATGAATGAGATGGGGTCCTTAGAAGAGTGACCCTAAGGCTAATAAAGCTAATAAAGCCTTATGGTAAGTTTCGTTAAATTAAATTTAACGGTCCGTGCCCGGGCAGGCGGCCGGACAAGTGTGAACAGGTAAAGGCGGTGCCGTGCCAGTGCGGCATTGCGCCGGCAGACCTTTGGTGTTCTCATAAAAGAATCATTGGTAGCATTTGTTAGTTAGTTGCACATTTTTAATTAATGAGCTAGAAGTTTTTAACGTCAAAAGTTGAATGGTTTTTAAGTTTTTAAAGTAAGTGTGCCAAGTGGCACACTTACCAATGGAAGCTTTCACTCTCACTCTCCCTTATCTCCTAGCGCCCCTTCTTCATGCATGGAGCCTATTTAAGAGCATCAGCGCCCCCTTCACAGGGGCTGGCAGTGCACCCCCCCCCCCCCTAATGTGAGCGTGCTCTATGCGGTGGAGCCCTCCATTGAAGCTTGAGAGCAGCCCCTTGTGACATATGTGGTAGCCTTGTGATCCCATTGTCAAGAACAAGGGATCTCACAGTCATAGACACCTTCTGGTGAAGTTTCATTGCGAGAAGCTGCCGTAGACGCTCTCTTAGCAGAGTGCGGCGGCTGTAATTCTCTGTTTTTAGCCCCTAACCACCTCGATTAGGGCTGTTTTCAGCAGATCAACCATAGAAATTCTTCTCTCTCTCTCCTTACCCTAAGCCTACAACAAGTTTGGTGCGATTCCATCGCGAAGAAGACCTCTGTTTCAGCGTAGGGGTGTGCACAGGTAAGAATTTCAGGTTATGTGCAGAAAATTACAGCAAGCATGTGCGTGTGCATTTTGCTTGTTTCTTTTTTGTGTTCGATGCATGAATGAATGAGCATGAAGGCAACACATAACGGAAGATGGACTCTCCTCTGTGAGAGCTTCCGATGAGCTGTTCTGGAAGATAGACTCTTTTTTCGAGAGCTTCCACCCAGTCTCGCAGAAGAGGGGAAATCCCCTAAGCAGAAGTGGAAACACTTTCTTAGTCAGTAGTCAAAACAGAACAGAAGAAAGAATAGAGGACGGGCGTATGCCCCGTTCCTGTGCTTGTAAAGATTCTCCCTTAGTAATAAAGATATTCTCTTTATGGGGGGGGGACCAACCTATCTTCTGGTCCCCAATGAAGTGTCAAGTTTTCTCTCTCCCTCTAATTCTCTTGAGTATTTGAAGTGCAATTAAACGTCAGTTTACGCTTTCGTATTTTTGTGACAGATGTAACTAAGTCAGACTTTGTAAATAATTAATTTATTTACGAGAAAAGAATTATCTAATTAGTTGTGTGCACACCAGAATAGACCTAGCAGTTCTAAGGCCTCAAGTAAGCCTAATTGCGGGCCACAACACCTAAGAGGGACCTTAGCAGAAATTACCCTGAAGCCCTAGTGATTGGGAAATCGGGTCTTCAGAAAGGGGTAAGCAGTAGCCTCAGATTTTAGGCTCAGAAAAATACGCGCGTCAGTACAAGCACATGAATGAGATGGGGTCCTTAGAACAGTGACACTAAGGCTAATAAAGCTAATAAAGCCTTAGGAAAGTTTCGTTAAATTAAATTTAACGGTCCGTGGCCGGGCGGGCGGCCGGACAAGTGTGAACAGGTAAAGGCGGTGCCGTGCCAGTGCGGCATTGCGTCGGCAGACCTTTGGTGTTCTCATAAAAGAATCATTGGTAGCATTTGTTAGTTAGTTGCACATTTTTAATTAATGAGCTAGATGTTTTTAAAGTCAAAAGTTGAATGGTTTTTAAGTTTTTAAAGTAAGTGTGCCAAGTGGCACACTTACCAATGCAAGCTTTCACTCTCACTCTCCCTTATCTCCTAGCGCCCCCTCTTCATGCATAGAGCCTATTTAAGAGCATCAGCGCCCCCTTGACAGGGGTTGGTAGTGCACCCCCCCACCCCCCCTAATGTGAGCGTGCTCTACGCGGTGGAGCCCTCCATTGAAGCTTGAGAGCAGCCCCTTGTGACATATGTGGTAGCCTTGTGCTCCCATTGTCAAGAACAAGGGATCTCACAGTCATAGACACCTTCTGGTGAAGTTTCATCGCGAGAAGCTGCCGTAGACGCTCTCTTAGCAGAGTGCGGCGGCTGTAATTCTCTGTTTTCAGCCTCTAACCACCTCGATTAGGGCTGTTTTCAGCAGATCAACCATAGAAATTCTTCTCTCTCTCTCTCCTTATCCTAAGCCTACATCAAGTTTGGTGCGATTCCATCGCGAAGAAGACCTCTATTTCAGCGTAGGGGTGTGCACATGTAAGAATTTCAGGTTATGTGCAGAAAATTACAGCAAGCATGTGCGTGTGCATTTTGCTTGTTTCTTTTTTGTGTTCGATGCATGAATGAATGAGCATGAAGGCAACACATAACGGAAGATGGACTCTCCTCTGTGAGAGCTTCCGATGAGCTGTTTTGGACGATAGACTCTCTTTTCGAGAGCTTCCACCCAGTCTCGCAGAAGAGGGGAAATCCCCTAAGCAGAAAGAAAGTGGAAACACTTTCTTAGTCAGTAGTCAGAACAGAACAGAAGAAAGAATAGAGGACGGGCGTATGCCCCGTTCCTGTGCTTGTAAAGATTCTCCCTTAGTAATAAAGATATTCTCTTTATGGGGGGGGACCAGCCCATCTTCTGGTCCCCAATGAAGTGTCAAGTTTTCTCTCTCCCTCTAATTCTTTTGAGTATTTGAAGTGCAATTAATCGTCAGTTTATGCTTTCGTATTTTTGTGACAATAAAACCTTATAAGTTAAAAACAACGCCTTTCAGAGCACTTCCCAGGCGTCCCTGGATGCAACCACATGTACAAATGCAATGCAAACATAGATTCCTCGCGGGAAAGCGTTTGCTCTTCCCAGAAAACTCATTAAAAGATTCCGCTTTTTAAGAAAAGCTTCTCAAAATCCATTTTTATTCTTGTGCTTGCGTCTTTACGTGTATTCCTCTTTCCAGTTCGGGTTTCTTGCCAGACCAACGAGATATTCCCTTCCGATGCTCCCGTCACCCCATCACGTAACGCATCAGGAATATATGTTTCTCGGTCTCTCCTACTGAACTAACGTAAAAACCCTTCGCGATTCTTAATGTCACGCATCATATGACGCATTAGAATTTTCCGTTCCTAATGGCTTTTAATAATTCCAGCAGATCTACAGTTCCTAACCTTACGGTTCAAGTGCACATCTTTAAATATCCTAATTTCAATAAAAACAAATTACTCGAGAAAATAAGAAATAAGAAAATAGTCCATTTAGCAACAGCCCTCTGGCTTCTAAACAGTTGTCTTCAACTGTAGTGCTTGTACATATCCTTCCAGAATCTCGGGATAGGATGCTAATTCCTGCTCGGTCATCGCCACTGAGCATCTAGAGGTAGAATAATTCTTAAAATTTACCAAATACTTCCTTGTAATTTTCCCGGACTTAAGTGGCCGCTCCTTAAACTTTACCAAATACTTCCTTGTAATCTTTCTAGACATAAGTGGCCGCTCTTGATGATGAATGATCTGCTCCGGTTAGAGTATTTCTTCCGTTTTCTCAACCTCAGGAGGTTCCTCAGCAATAGGTTGACTTGGAGGCGGTCCCACATATGGCCGGAGTAAACTAACATGGAAAGCATTGTGGATCTTCCAATTAGATGGTAAGTCTAATCGGAACATCACATCGTTCACTTGGTCAATTATCTTAAACGGCCCATAATAGCGATTGGAAAGTTTTACCACTTTCCCTTTATGAGTCGCTTGTTTCTTTAGTCTTGCCTTCTCAAACTTGAGTAAGACTAATTGACCAATTGTTAAGTCCAGATTCCTTCTGTGCTTGTCTGCAGCTTTCTTATGTTTTTCCTGAGAGCGCAAAATTGCTCTCTTAACTTGTCCGTAGGCGGTGTCTAAATCCCGGACAAACTCATCTGCTGCGAAAATCTTATCCTTAGTGACAAGGATCGATGGAAGCCAAGGCTTACCATAGAGAATCTCAAAAGGTGCTTTCCCCGCAGACGAGTGCACGATATTGTTATATGCGTACTCAACAAGGGGCAAATATTTCTCCCAGTCAGACTGTCTTTCTGACACATAAGATTTCAACATATCCAATACTGTGGAATTAGCGATCTCACTCTGCCCATCTCTTTGAGGATGATATGCAGAAGAAAAATTCAACTTTGTGCCAAGGTTATTGTCACAAACGGGAGCGCATAACAATATAAAATACATTCTGATAAATAGACTTTATCACTTAGTACTGAAGCCAAAGGATATAGAGAGAGAGATAGAGAGTGAGAAGATCGACACAGTACTGGGGACCAGAAGATGGGCTGGTCCCCCCCCGTAATAGTATCTTTATTACTGAGGAAAAGTCTATACAAGCACTTGAACCGAACGTATTACCACGTTCGTTCTAGAATAAGACTTGATGGTTCCCGGAAGCTGAGGCTTCCGATTCCTAGGGCAAAACCCTATTCCAAGGAACTTCCGTTCCTTATTCCAATTCCTCGAGAATCAAGGTTCTCGCCTCTGGATCTCACCTTCCAGACTCAGGGCATGGCATCCCTGCAACTCTTTTCCAACTCTCTTTCCAGAGTCCTTTTCCCGCAGAACAACTCTGCTTTCCCGGACACGAAGTCCTTACTTGGGAATCCCAACTTCCGTATCACAACTTGAGAGACTACCTCTCTCCGATCCGTGGATCTACTTCCCAAACACGGGTACGAAACCCTTGGGCTGATCTGGCTCTAGTTCCTCAGAGCGCTTTTCTCCTGCAGAGGCTCATGCCTTCCTCTGCTCCTACTCCCTCACGAAGAGGAAGTACACCTTCAATCAAATAGTCAAAGATCAGAATATGAAAATCGTTACCTTCAAAGTCTCGACGCTCGAAACGCAACTCCGTTCTCGAAAAAGCAATTCCCCGGAAGAGATCTCTCCATAGAAAATCCTCTCTTCCAATCCTACACACAAAAGAGGTGTGTTCCCGGGTTCCTTCTCGTAAATCAGCCCCGTCTACGACGTTTATGGGCTGAAAACAGAGAAAAACAGCAACTTGTCGAGATGGAAACACGCTTCGTAGGCACTTCTTCGCGAGGGAACTCGCGCACTGGGTCTTGGCGACATTTGGTACACTCGGGGCAGCCATGGGCATCACCGGCAACGTCTTCTTTACAGCTGAAATCTGCAGCAGCATCTCCTCCTTGCAAAGATTGGTCCTCCTCTCTGAGTGAGGGCATGTGATGCTTTTATAGCTCCTAGCCACAGGCACGAATAGCTGCTCGAGTCGAGATCGTGGCCGTTTCTTTTTTTTTTTTCAATTTTTTTTTTTCTATTCTGCCAGAAAAAGAGAGAGAAAACGCTGGCTGATCTGTTGCCTTATTTATCAGATGGCTGCCCACTTATTTTTTTTTTTTTTCCAAGAAAAAGATCCTTCTATTAGTTAATGAAAACTGCCCATAGGGCTATATCCACCTCTGCAGGAGAGGGCTACAACAAGCATGATGGGGAGACTCTCCCAATGAAAAAACAGCATATATACAATGGGGCTAAATCAAGAGATGGGAGGAGGGAAAAGCCACACAGGTGGACAATAGTGCCATCTGAGCACCCCCTGGACCATGGTGTAAAAAGGCCCAGGGCGCCAGAGTCGAAGGAAAGCCTCTGGGCGCTCCTGCATGCGGTCGGAGCTGCCCTGTAGTCCCTCAAGCTGTCCTCTGAGAGTATGGATCAGCTCTAGCCAAAAGTCACGAACAGTCTCTGCTGGTGGCACAGGGCGAGCCTCAAAGATGCGGAAACAGCGGGCCCGCCAGATGAACCAGAGAGCTAAGCCGTTGATGAGCTCCCAACACTCCTCCCTCTCACTGCTCCACTCCTGTGGAGTAAGATCTGTAACAGGCTGGAGTGTAGGTCGCCCCCCCTGTATCACTATCATCCTGCTGGTGGAAGATAGCTCAAACTGAAGTGCCGGGCCCGTGAGGGTGGACCAAGCTGCTGCCCCCCAAGTGTACTGTCGAGTCGTGGAGAGGGCAGGCATCAGCCGAAGAACTCGTAGCCACACCTGCTGGGCCGAGGGACAGTCCCAAAGACAGTGACGCTGACTCTCCACCAACTGGTCACAGGCTGTACATGCGGCCGAGAGACCACTATGCGCAAGCCAGCTCCCAACTGCCGTGGCTCTGTGTGCAACCAACCACTGGAACAAAGTGACGCGCCTCGGCTGTCTGGAGTCCCACAGCCTCTGCCAAAACGCTGCCAAGAACTCAACTGTGAGGCCCTCCTCCTGCCAATGACGTGCTGCAGCGGGGCGGGCCTCTCTCTGCGCTGCAAGTATATGATGTCCTAGCCGAACAGTGTACTGAAAGAAAGGGACTCCTGGGCGGTCTGCAGAAGAGAAGGGGTCCCTCCATAGCCACTCACCAGGATCCCACTGCACTCGTGCCAATGGACAACACTCCCAAGCCCATAGCCTCCAGTGCCCTGTCTCAAGAGCTGCTGGGTCAGGGTCTATGACGCAAGTCCTCCCACAGATGCCCACAACACGGATCCTTGGCTGCCCACTTATTAAGTGTGCGGCCGGCGTATTTTAAAAATAGTATGAACCTGCCCAAAACTCAATAAAACCTTATAAGTTAAAAACAATGCTTTCACAACACTTCCCAGGCGTCCTTGGATGCAATCACACGCACAGTTGCAATGCAGACATCGACTTCCTCGCGGGAAAGCATCTGCTTTCCCGAAAAGCAATCCCGCTTTCTCAAAAAGCATCTGTTTTTCCTCAAAGTTTCCTCTGAACCCATCTTCATTCAAGTGCTTGCTTTTCCTTGTGCACAATTCCAACACAGTTCGGAATTTCCTCCCGACTATGGATATTCCCTTTCAGATGCACCCGTCACCCACCTTGTGACGCATGAGGAATACCCATCACCTAGTCCTTTCCTACCGAACTTACGGTACAATCTCCTTCACGATGCTCTATGTCACCCATCCTATGACGCATCAGAGATGTCCGTTCCCGGATGGTCGGATACTTCTTTCCGATGCTCCCTGTCACCCATCCGATGTGACGCATCAGAAGTACCCGTTCCTGGTGGCCTTACATATATTCCCGTTCTCAGTGTTCCCGTCATTACTTTAAATGACGCACTAGGAATACTCTGTACTCGGATGTCTCCAGTGAGAAAAACCCTCTCACTTAAAATTCCAATAATTCATTTAGAATTATTTTTTCCTTCGTGTTCCAAGCGAGAAAACCCTCTCACTTATAAATCCAATAAGTCATTTAGAATTATTTTTCTGTCAGATAAAGCCAATTTAGCAACAGTTATCAAACAAGGCACGCCAAAAGTTGCCTGTCATGCGAGGATCTCGATCACTCACAATAGACTTGGGCAGTCCATGATGCTTAAAGATCTGTGCTAGAAAAATTCTAGCCATATGGTTTGCTTTCATTGTTTTCTTAAATGGAATAAAGTGAGCTTGCTTGCTAAATCTGTCCACGATAGTCCAGATCGCATCATTTCCAGTTTGAGTCTTTGGGAGATCCATAATAAAATCCATGGCAATACTCTCCCAGGGTTGATCAAGCTTAGGTAAAGGTTGGAGTTACCCAGGCGTCTTATGCCGATCATACTTTACTTTTTGGCAAACCAAACATTCCATGACATATTGATCAATGTCTGCTTTAAGGCTTGGCCAAAAGAAATATCTTTCCAATGCTAAGGTCGTAGGGAGAATTCCCTGATGACCGGCATATGGTGAAGCATGTGCTTCTTCCATGATTTTCTTTGTCAATGATTTTGCCACGCAAATTGCTTGGTGGTGATAGAGATAACCATCCCGAATAGAATAGGGATATTCATCCTCTCCATTCTGTAACTTATTCCAAGTGGAGGAGAAGTCCGGGTGAAACCGGCCCGTGGGGCGGTAGGCGTTGGCTTTCACCCGAAATTCTTTACTTTAGACACACACACACAGAGCATTTTGCAAAGAGAACCTGCGACGGGAATTAACACTCGAACACACACACGGCTCGGAAGCTAGAATGCTCCGAGCAGACGCCGACAACCTGTAGGCCCCAAAATTGGCTCCCCTTTCGGTATTTCTTTATTCTTTAGGAGGGTAAATTACAAGGTAAGGTCCTGGGAATCCTTCACGTGTATCCACCTAGATACCATTTGATTTGGCCAAATTTCGGCAGCATAACAGCCCCAAAACTTGCGCGAAACCAATGTACATTAGTCAAATGAGGAGCCCTCTTGTGGGGCATCACATAACTGCACGTAGGGGAGAGAGAGAGCAGTGTGTAGTGTGTAGGGCATCACTCCTAGCACCACACTGTACATGAGCGGGAAAGGAAGCACTCCATAGCTCTTAACCTGTGACAGATTGCATAATGAGGCCTTCCCAGCTTAAAAATTCAACGCCCATTTTTTTGGAAGAGGCAAGTGCATGAAAATGTGACACTTGGCGCATTTACAAGCATTTTCCCGTTTCGGGTTCGTCGCTTAAAAATATCCCAACCGACGCGTCAGTTGACTTCGCGGCAGAGTTATAAAGTGTTCCCCTAGTCATACCGGAGGTAATGACGCGAACATATTTCACGGCCCAAAATAGCAGTTTCCTAAATTTTAGGAGATGCTTCCGTTGGGCTCCCACTGGTCTTCTGACCATCTATCCTCATTGGGACCGCATCCAAAAGTGCAATGTGGCCCAAGTATTGGATACTTTCAGTTGGTAGTCACACCTTGACTTTACGCCTTAATTGAGTTCACTTTCTAGTATCCACCAACTTGCTAAGTGCGACGGGGGGACCTTTATGATCTTGCTCTGAGCCTAGACATCCTCTTACCATACGAATTCCAGTGCCGACCACTTCCCATCTGCGGGTGAATCTACCGTTCACATTGGCCATACAATGTCCGACCGTTTGCTACTTCAAAATGAGGGTCTCAAACAAATAAAATAAACCCCATTGGAAAGAAACCAACAACCAAGGTTAGCAGTTGCCACATCTCTGTGACATGGTTAATAACTGCCATGTCCTCGTGACATACCCCCCTCTTGAAATCACAAACATCCTCGATTGCATACCATAAATACACGCCATTGATGATCTTGTGCGATTAACACTCTTTTATCATCGCGTGTATCCGCAAGAAAGGTCGTAACATACATAGATACAAATGACTTAATGAGACCTTCATACTTTTGCCATTTCCATCTATGGCACTGAATTCATATGTACATTTGATGTACTAGCTCTATCATTACCCCTCCTTTGCACACGTTGGGTTGGGGCATAAGTAGGCTGTAACCCAAAGGCTTCAAGGTAAAGCTGCAATACATTTGGTGACTCTGACAGTTCATGCTCTTCCATCCTTTTTGCATCCATAGGCGGATAGTTCTTGAACTTCACCAAATAGCGTCTTGCAACTTGTCCTTTAACTTTTCTGTCCTTATGTGCCAAAACTTGCTCAGGTACCAGGATCTCATCAAGTTCCTCAACTTCTGGCTGATCCTCATCTGGCATATCTTCTGGCACATCACCCACGAAGGGTCTTAGAAGACTCACGTGAAACGCATTATGAATCTTCCATGTATCAGGCAATTTCAGCCTGTAAGCCACATCGCTGATCTTGTCAAGCACTTGAAAAGGCCCATAGTAACGCATGCTGAGCTTAGGAAACAGCCGTTCCTTGCCCTTCATCTTCTCTAACCTTGCCTTTTCGAACCTTAACAGAACCCAATCACCAGGTGATAGGAGCAATTCACGACGGTGACGATTAGCAGCCTTTTTCTGCTTTGCCTGAGTCTTCTCCAAGGCAACTTTAATTTTCTTCTACATCTCATCCATGTTCTCAACATATCGATCTGCCTCAAAGATCTTGTCCTTTGTATGCAAAATGGGAGGAACCTTTTTGCTGCCTTCAACAATCTCAAAAGGTGCTTTGCCAGTAGACGAATGCACCGTATTATTGTACGCATACTCAAGCATAGGCAAATACTGTTCCCACTTGCCCTTATTGTCTGACACATAGCATTTCAGCAGATCTAAGACAGTAGAATTAGCCTCTTCTGACTGTCCATTAGTTTGTGGATGAAACGAAGACGAGAACTTGAGCGTAGTATCCATGTTCTCAAACAATCCTCTCCAGAACAAACTGGTCATGCGAGGATCACGATCACTGATAATCGATTGTGGCATACCATGGTACTTAAACACATTGTACATGAACAAGCGTGCCATCTGATCAGATTTTATCTTCTTCCTGACAGGGATAAAATGGGCCTTCTTGCTGAACCTGTAGATAATGGTCCATATACCATCACTCCCTGTTGGCGTTCTTGGAAGATCGAAGATAAAGTCCATAGCAATGCTTTCCCATGGCTTATCCGGAATCGGCAGTGGTTGTAACAACCCTGGTGCCTTTTGCCTGTCAAACTTGACCTTTTGGCAAACTATGCATGCTCGCACAAAGGCATCCACATCTCTCCTCAAGGTAGGCCAATAGAAGAACGTCTCTACCGCTTTAACTGTTGCATCAATGCCACGATGCCCTGCATACGGTGGGACATGACTCTCTTCCATGACCTTATGTCGCAGTGGCCTAGTGACACAAAGTCTGCCATGCATCATCATAAAACCATCTCTGAGGAGGTAGTGCTCGTGATGTTGCCCCTCTTGTAACTGTTCAAAGATCCTTGCAAAATCTTCATCAGCAGTATACTGTTCCTTCATGTCATCTAACTCATGATGATAAGGAATTGACACAACTGAAATTTGTGGCTTTCTTGATAACGCATCAGCCACAACATTCTTCTTGCCTTCCACATGCATAATCTGGAAGTGGAACATGGAAATAATGTTTGCCCATCGCATATGCTTTTCGGATAACTTTGACTGTGTCAAGAAGTATCGCAAGGTCTGATGATCTGTTTGGACAACAAAATCAGCACCTAAGAGGTAGTGCTTCCAGCTAGAAAGCGCATGAATCACGGCCAAGAGCTCTTTCTCATAGACTTGCATAGTCCTCTCTGGTGAAAAATTCGGCTTTCATAAGCTACTACCCGTCCATCTTGCATTAGCACTGCTCCGATGCTACTGCCACACGCGTCACACTGGACCACAAATGACTTCTTGAGATCTGGCAAAACAATAACTGGATCTGAAGTCAACTTTTCCTTTAAGAGACTAAAAGCTGAAATCTCTTTTTGGGTCCATCTGAAAGTGACCTCTTTCTTTTGCAATGTGTGAAGAGGCGATGCTATCTCTGCAAAATTTCTGATAAACCTTCTATAGTAGGAACACAATCCCAAGAAGCTTCTGACATCGTGCACAGTCTTCAAGTCTGGCCATGTCTTGATAGCTTCGACCTTTGCGGGATCCATTCTAACACCGTCCTTTGAGACTATGTGGCCCAGAAAGTGGATCTCTTCGAGGAAGAATTCACTTTTCTTAGGATTGACAAGTAACCTGTGACTGCGCAGCTCTTCGAACACAATGGTCAAGTGATGTCTATGCTCCTCTTTATTCTTCGAATACACTATCATGTCATCGAAGAACGTTCCAACAAACTGTTGATGCGAGCGGAAAATCCGGTCCATCATTCTGTTGAACGTGGCAGGATCATTTGTTAGCCCAAACAGCATCACTAGAAACTCATAAAGACCAAATGTCGTTCTAAACGCAGTCTTGTGCACATCCTCTGGCCTTATACGAATCTGATGGTACCCACTCTTAAGGTCTATCTTGCTGAAAATTGCAGCACCCTCTAAACGATCGAGAATATCATCAATTCTAGGAATAGGGAACCTATTCTTGATGGTATTCTTATTCAACGCACGGTAATCAATACACATGCGCCATGAGCCATCCTTCTTCTGCACTAGGAGCACTGGGGAGCAAAAGGGTGAAGAACTAGGTTGAATCAGCCCCTTCTCTAATAACTCCTCAACCTGGCCCATAATCTCTTTCTGCTGCGCCGCACTAACCCTGTAGGGAGGTCTATTTGGTGGGCTACACCCTGGCACCAAATCTATCCGATGGTCCTCAGGTCTCTCTGGCGGCAATTGCGACGGTAATGAATCAGAAAAACAGTCACTAAACTTTTGCAAAAATGCTGACCTTTCTTTATCTAACACAGATAAATTTGACTGATCACTATCTGAGACATCACGTGCAAAAATCAAGTACACAGAAAGATGATTCTTTATTACAGAAGTGATAGCAGAAGCAAATACAATAGGGACTGACTCTCCTTTAAGCTTTACATCCAAGATGTGAGTTTTGCCCCTATGCTGTACAGTGATCTTTTTGTTGTAGGCATCCAAGACTCCATGCACTCGGAACATCCACGGGATCCCCAACAAGGCGTCACAACCTTCCAGCGGCATGATGTAAAACTCTTCAGTGTCCACATACGACTGAATATGCAGACGTAGTTTTCCAATGATGGGAGTAACACACTCTGAGTGGCCAGGACATGCCAACCCTGCCTCCGCTGTGTACCCCATCTCTTCAGCTCTGATGCCCAGCTTCATAGCTAACTCTGGTGAGATAAAGTTGGCTTTGGCACCTGGATCAAAGAAGATGAGTGCCGTCTGATCCCTAACTTTACCCCATGCCCTGCATAACTCACTGGCATCTGTGCTGGGCCTGTCACCCACCATGTTTGGCACTAAACCTGCCATGGGTTTTGGCTTCTTGCCTTTCTGATCTTCTTTATCCTCTGAGTCAGCTGGCCTTTTCCTTTGTGGACAATTGATAGAAAAGTGACCAGGCTGCTCGCATATAAAGCATTTGTTCTTAGCCATTAGGACCTTCTTTTCCTCGAGCGACTTGCGCACAAAAGGCTTCCTTTTGTGTTTCTTTGCCTGCGCTCCAGAAGTCCCGGCTGAATCCTTGTCTTTGGTGGCCCTTTCTGACCCCTGTGACGCGTCAGGAGCCGTTTTCACAAAGGGCTTCTTCGTTGAATTTTTCTTTTGCTGCCCTCCTTTGTCACTGCTCGGAAATCCACTGTCCTCTCCTTTCAACAAGGCAAGACCAGTGTTCGCAACTTCCATAAGCTGAGTAAGGGTAGCCACTCTGTTCTTTGTACAGTAATCGTGAAGCCCTTTAGGCAGCCCACAACAGTACTTCTCTATCTGCTCTGTCAGTGGCACAAATCTGTAGGAGGTCACTGAGAGTAACGCTTTACAAAACCTCCTATTGTACTCCAGCAAGCTCTTGCACGAAGCTGAAGTAAGTTGGTGCCAATCTGTCATGACGTCGGCTTCAAATTCATTTGACAGCCAAGCAGATGTAAACATTTGCTTGAAGTAAACCCAAGTGGCGGGTGCGTGTCCTTGCATTAACAATGTCGTCCACCATGTAAGCGCATTGTCCTTTAGGAAAGTGGCAGCTTTCCTGACCTTCGAGGCCTCTGTAAAATTCCCTCCCGCATAAGCTGTATCAAACTGCTGGAGGAAAGTGAGTGCCTTTGTCTTGTCCTCGAAACCACTGAAGGTACTGAACTTTACCGCTGCACCACCTTCTTTGTAAGCCTTCGGCTTCTCTAGTGCCCCCAAGTTGTCATACGGAATGGTCTGCAACATGGGCACTGTAGTAGGCATGATCGGCACGTGTTGGCCATTCACATTTTGCGTCAGAGGTGCAATATCTGACTGCTGTCCAGAAAAACCAGCCATGCCAAAATGACCCTGTGGCACCCCAAACTGGCCGTGGTTGCTTTGAAAACCCTGCTGCATGCCGATACGACCATCCATGGGGTTTGGCATGATGTCTTGCATACCCCCGAACACTGTTCCTGGCATGTACGGCTGACTTCCAGGCGCATAACCAGCCATACTTTGGAACACTGATCCACCCCCGAAATACCCAGGATGTACCGTGGGTGGTGGAAAAACTGAGTGCATAGCCTGGTATCCAGCTCCCTGTCCATTCAAAACAGCATGCTGGCTCTGAAAGGTGGCGGGCTGAACTGGCATAACCTGTGGAATAGGCGTTCTAGCCACTTGTTCAAGCACGGGAGCAACCTGCTTTGGAGCCCCCGACTCCGCAACATGCGAGTGTTCCCTTTCCTCCTGCGCCACATGAAGTACCTGGGCTTGAGCATCAACAAGCTCCGTACGCGGTGTAGGTTGCCTATTTTGCTGTTGCACTGGTGGCGCTTGCAAGAATTCCATAAACCTCGGATTTTGCACCAGTTGCGAAAAGACATTCACCGCGGCAACTAACTGAGTCTTGAATGCAGCATCCTCAAGTTGCCCTGTCATAAAGCCCTGTACTATTGGAGGGACATTCATGTTGACAGGAGGTACAAACTGACGTGGCCGTGAGCTCTCGCCAATCTCAAAAACCATAGGAATCTCCCGTCTGTCCTTTGAAGAGGAACCCTCTTCCATAATTCCCTTCCCCTTGTCGGCCATAGTGTAATCCCCGCGTTCTTGCACTCTGTCTTTATCCCAAAACAATCCAGGCTCACTCTTTAAGGAAAAAGTGATCGATGTCCCGGCGACGGAACCATGAAACTGGCCCATAGGGCGGTAGGCGTTGGCTTTCACCCGAAATTCTTTACTTTAGACACACACACACACACAGAGCATTTTGCAAAGAGAACCTGCGACGGGAATTAACACTTGAACACACATGGCTCGGAAGCTAGAATTGTCCGAGTAGACGCCGACAACCTGTAGGCCCCAAAATTGGTGCCCCTTTCGGTATTTCTTTATTCTTTAGGAGGGTAAATTACAAGGTAAGGTCCTGGGAATCCTTCACGTGTATCCACCTAGATACCATTTGATTTGGCCAAATTTCGGCAGCATAACAGCCCCAAAACTTGCGCGAAACCAATTCCCCTGCTAGAACTCACTTGCATTGGCGTATACCCTCTGATTCCTGCCCAAAAACAGTAAATTCAGCACGCTGTATTTACTGGTTTTTGCCCTGTTTTCAGCCCCAAACAGTCCCCTTACTGTCCTCTGCCAGTGGGGCACGATTCCCAAGTGTCCCGGCGTCCGTATGGCTGAAAAACAGTCAAATTACAGCGCATACACAGCGCTGATTTTGCACCTGTACCGTGAGGTTATGACCCTCACCAGTGCCTGCTTTGGAGTAGCAGTTAGCTACCCCTGTTCCTGCTCAAGGAGGCTCTTGCCTCAGCATGAAAGCATGAACCCACACAGCTGTACATTAGTCAAATGAGGAGCCCTCTTGTGGGGCATCACATAACTGCACATAGGGGAGAGAGAGAGCAGTGTGTAGTGTGCAGGGCATCACTCCTAGCACCACACTGTACATGAGCAGGAAAGGAAGCACTCCATAGCTCTTAACCTATGACAGATTGCATAATGAGGCCTTCCCAGCTTAAAAATTCAGCTCCCATTTTTTTGGAAGAGGCAAGTGCATGAAAATGTGACACTTGGCGCATTTACAAGCATTTTCCCGTTTCGGGTTCGCCGCTTAAAAATATCCCAACCGACGCGTCAGTTGACTTCGCGGCAGAGTGATAAAGTGTTCCCCTAGTCATACCGGAGGTAATGACGCGAACACATTTCACGGCCCAAAATAGCAGTTCCCTAAATTTTAGGAGATGCTTCCGTTGGGCTCCCACTGGTCTTCTGACCATCTATCCTCATTGGGACCGCATCCAATAGTGCAATGTGACCCAAGTATTGGATACTTTCAGTTGGTAGTCACACCTTGACTTTACGCCTTAATTGAGTTCACTTTCTAGTATCCACCAACTTGCTGCTAAGTGCGACGGGGGGACCTTTATGATCTTGCTCTGAGCCTAGACATCCTCTTACCATACGAATTCCAGTGCCGACCACTTCCCGTCTGTGGATGAATCTACCGTTCACATTGGCCATACAATGTCCGACCGTTTGCTACTTCAAAATGAGGGTCTCAAACAAATAAAATAAACCCCATTGGAAAGAAACCAACAACCAAGGTTAGCAGTTGCCACATCTCTGTGACATGGTTAATAACTGCCAAGTCCTCGTGACACATGGACAAAAAGTTGGCCCATTTCATTTACTTCTCAGATAATTTTCGTTGCGTAAGAAAATACCGCAAACTCTGGTGATCAATTTTGATCACAAAATCTGCTCCTAAACGATAATGCTTCCAGGTAGACAAGGCGTGGATCACAACCATAAGTTCCTTCTCATAGATTGAGGCATGCAATTCTGCATCCTTATCGTCTACTTTCATAAGCCATTGTATGGGCTTCTTGGTTAAGCACTGCACTGATGCAATCACCTGAAGCATCGCAATGAACCTCGAATGGTTTCCTTAAGTCTGGTACTATGAAAATAGGTCCATGGCTTAATAAGTACTTTAGCCTACCAAAGGCACCTTGTTGTCTCGATCCCCACTTGAAAGGGATCTTTTTTGTTGTTGGGTCATGAAGTGGTCCTGCTACTTGAGCAAGCCTCGGATAAACCTCCGATAGTAAGAACACAATCCCAAAAAACTTCGTACATCATGCACCGTAGTGGGAGTTGGCCAATCTTGCACGACTTGGATCTTTGCGGGATCCATTTTCACTTGGTTGTGTGAGACTATATGGCCAAGATAGTGTATCTCAGTGAGGAAAAACTCACTCTTCTTTGCATTCACATGTAACTCATGCTTTTGCAATTCGTGAAACACTATATCCAAGTGCTTCCGATGTTCCTCCTCGCTCTTTGAAAAGACGAGTATGTCATCAAAGAACACTCCTGTGAAAGCTCGGTGTGGGCTGAAAATTCGATCCATCATTCGATTGAATGTAGCAAGAGCATTGGTCAAACCAAACGGCATTACCAAAAATTCATAAAGTCCAAAAGTTGTGCGAAAGGAAGTCTTATGGACATCTTCAGGGGCTATGCGTATCTGATGATACCCGCTTTTTAAGTCAATGCGACTAAAGATGCTTGCTTCTTGCAACTTATCGAGAATATCATCAATCCGGGGTATCGGAAATCGATTCTTGATAGTGATCTTGTTTAGAGATCGATAATCTATGCACATTCGAAACGTGCCGTCTTTCTTCTGCACCAGTAGAACTGGAGAGCAGTAAGGCGAAGTACTTGGTCGTACTAGACCTTTTTCCAAAAGCTCGTTGACTTGCTTCAAAATTTTCTCTTGCTGAGCAAGACTAACCCGATAAGGGGGTAGGTTTGGGGAAGAGCTACCTGGTACGAGATCAATGCGATGATCTTCCAGACGTTCCAGAGGAAGCTTGTCCGGTAGAGTATCCGTGAAACAATCTTTATACTTTTTAAGAAATTGAAAACGTTTAATTTCCAAACTAGAGAGCGAACCCTCATTAGTTTTATCTCTTTCACGTGCAAAAATCAAGTAAGCAGAAACGCACTTCTTTATTTCCTTCTTAATGGAGATATGGCTTACAATAGGGAATAGCCAAACCCCTGTATCAACAAAAAATTTAATGTTCTTGCCCTCATGCTTAAAAGAGAGGGTCTTTTCTACATAATTTGGGACCGGTTGCATATGGTAGTGCCATGGCATACCCAAGATGATATCACATCCCCCAATAGGTGCCATCAAAAAGCATTCGCGGTCCTTATATTCACCAATCCGGAGATTGAGTTGTCCTTGCACGGGAGTTGCATTGGTGGTCAACCCCTCGAATGCCAATCCGGAAGTAATCGGAGTTCCAAGCTGAGCCGGTGTAAGGCCCAAGCGTTCTGCAGTTTCCAGTGAGATGAAGTTGTCCGTCGATCCAGGGTCGTAGAGGATCAACAGCCGCTGGTTATTCACAAATCCCTAGCCTTTAAGGAGCTAAGGAGATGGCGCTTTCCTTTCTCGGTTTCAGTATTCCCTTGCACATCAGGAATGGAATTCAAGCTCGGTGGAGCGGGTTCCTTCTTCGATTGTTCCTTCTTTGAAGATGCTTGGTCTTGCCGTTGCTACCGAACAGGCCAGTCGGGCTTCATATGTCCTTTTTCACCACAGTAGCAGCATCTTTCTTGTTCTTTGAAGGTTTGTACTTGGTTCGGCGTGAGATACTTACCGTTTTCCGGTACCCTTTGGCTTCTTAGGCTCATCGGGGTCCTCTGGAAAACGCTTTTGGCCTTGGTTGCCATGGTCATCATGGACCGCTCTTTGCCTTGCACGGTATGTGCTATGTTCCATCTGTCTGGGGGTACCAGTGGAATGTAAGTCCTCGGCAATGATTGCCGACTCCATCATCCGTTGAAGGGTGTCGTGTGGGTACACCTTCATGCTCTTCCGGTGGTTGAAGACCTGCTTCAAACTTTCGCATCTTTTCCTCGTCGGAAATCTTCATGAAAGGTGTAACTTTCAGAAGGACCGACCAAAACTTGTCAACATAAGCCGCGACTTTCTCTTGTTCCTTCTGGGCGGGCTAGTCTCATTCCTTCTGGATGTCCTTCTCGAAATCAGGTGGAAGAATTTGTTCATAGAATTCAGCTTTGAATTGAGCCCAGGTTTTGGCTTGAGTACCTTCTAGAATTTTGGCTAGCCACCAGTTGCTTGCAGTCTCCCTGAGATGCATCCTAACATGACGCAACTTGGATTTTTCAGTGAAGTTTCCGTTGGCAAAAGCAACTTCGAATTGCGTGATGAAAGACAGTGCCTCGGAGATATCTCTCCGTCTTTCGTACTTATCAAACTTCACATCCTTGTCACCGGATTTGAAAATCCGTATCTTGCGGTGACGTCTGTGGTTATCCCTCTTGAATTGGGGCTTCTCTTTAGTAGTATGTAGGGAAGTAGTAGGAGTTTTCTTCTTGGGAGAAGATTTAGATACTGTATTGAATTCTCTAAGTTGCCGCCCACTTATGAAGTGGGTGGCCGCATGTTTTAAAATTGGTATGAACCTGCCCAAAAACTCAATAAAACCTTATAAGTAAAAAACAATGCCTTTCACAGCATTTCCCAGGCGTTCAAGGATGCAACCACATTACAAATGCAATGCAGACATAGATTCCTCGCGGGAAAGCGTTTGCTCTTCCCGGAAAACTCGTTAAAAGATTCCGATTTTTAAGAAAAGCTTCTCAGAACCCATCTTTATTCTTGTGCTTGTGTCTTTACGCGTATTCCTCTTTCCAGTTCAAGTTTCCAGCCAGACCAACGAGATATTCCCTTCCAATGCTTCCGTCACCCCATCACGTGACGCATCAGGAATATTCGTTTCCCGGTCTCTCCTACCGAACTAACGGAAAAACCCCTTCGCGATGCTTAATATCACCCATCAGAGTTTTCTGTTTCTAATGGCTTTTAATAATTCCAGTAGATCTACAGTTCCTAACCTTACGGTTCAAGTGCACATCTTTAAATTTCCTAATTTCAATAAAAAGAAATTACTCGAGAAAATAAGAAAATAGTCCATTTAGCAACACGCCGAGCTCTCTCTCTTCCTCTTCTTCTCACCCTCTGCTGCATACTCCTGCATACTCTCTTTTCCTTAGTGCCATGGTGTCACACGATGCTTCTCCGCACGAGAATGGCGTCGCTAGCACGCATCAACCCATGGAGGAGGCGCCTCTTTCTCCTCTCGATTCCACACACACACACACACACACACGGGCTTTGTCCCCCCCGACTTCTGCCTCCGATGCATCTCTCGTCGCTATACTGCAGCAGCAGTTAGCAAAGATGCAGAGGCAACTTGGGGACTTACATGCCACGCAAGTCCCGTTTTCGCCTGCGGCCATGAGCACTTTGCCTCTTCAGTTCCATCGCGACCCCTTCAAAGGGGAAAAGAAGGAATGTGAGGAGACCGCCATCGACTCATGGTTGGCGAAATGGACGGCCTACTTTGATTTGTATCATTTTATTGATGCCTAGTGCATTAGTTAGATACAAATCATGCTCCAAGGCGAGGCATATGCATGGTGGGCTGGGTTACGACCTAAGCCAACCACTTGGGCAGACTTCCAGATGGTCTTTTGCGCTTGCTTTGTGCAAGTCGATAAGATCGAGTGCTTCAAGAAGCTGTTCAAGTTGGAGATGGGTAAGAAAACACTGGACGCTGACACACAAGAATTCAAGGACTTCGTCCACAAGACGAAAGCCTTGGAAAATCTGTAGGTTATACTGCAGATGCTTTATTTGTTTGGATTACCACCGGCTTACGAGGACGAGGTATTGCCGAATCCCGTCACTTTGCTAGAGGACATCTACAAGTTCGCCAAGAACTATGACAACACCTTGGTGGCATCTGGAGGTGGCCCGACGGATGGGGAGATGAAACCGGCTTGTTCAGGCGGTAGACCTTAGACTTAAACTTTATTTGCTTTCACCCATTTAATTTGTCGCCCACTTTACCTGTACTTTCAAGACACAACAAAGGGGAAAGGGATACACGCTGCTAGATTGCACCTGTATGAGAAGACAGACACCAGATTGGCCCCTAAATAGGCGCCCCGTTCGGTATTTCTTTATTCTTTAAAAGAGGGAATAAACGCTGTGGTTCCCTACAAGCTGCCCGCACAACCTTGGCTGAATTTCAATTGTTCTGGTCTGATTTCGGCAGCATAACTGTACTAGGACCCTTCACAGTCAGTATTCCCACGCATTGGATGATTTTCCCGACGCATATGGACACTTTGCAAAACCTGGCGAGAATCTGCAGCACGCTGAATTCTCTGCTTTCTGCCCTGAAAATGCGCCACATCACATGTACAGCGGTCCCCTCGCATCCTCGAACCTCCTGGGATATTAGGGTCCGTTTAGGGTCAAAACCCTAAACCTGCAAAAATACACAGCAGGCTGTAATTCACTGTTTCAGGCTCCGTTTGCGTGCCAATCACATCAGAAGCAAGTCCTCGAGCTCTACTTGCCCTTTTGAATCGGACGAGATTTTGCACATGAAACCTCTCCGAATCACCTGTACTTGCGGAGGATTAGCCGCTAGCTAATCCAGTACCTGTGCAAGAGGCTCTTGCCTCGGCAATCGCGCATGAACCCACACAAATGTACATTGGTCAAATGAAAAGCCCACTAGAGGGGCATACCATACTGCCATAGGGGAGAGAGAGGGCAATGCGTAGCGTGCAGGGCATCACTCCTGGCACCGCACTGTACATAAGAGGTAAGCAAGCACTCCATTGAAGCTCTCAATCTGTTGACAGGCTAAAAATGAGCCCTCTCCTCTCTAAAATCAGTGCCCCCTCTTCATGCATGAGGAAAGTGCACAGAAATGTGCCACTTGGCACATTTACAAGCATTTTCCCGTTTCGGGTTTTCCGCTTAAAAATATCCTGACCGGTTGCCCAATTGACTTCGCGGCAGAGTTGTAAAATGTTCCCCTAGACATACCGGAGGTAATGACGCGAACACATTTTCAGGTCCCAAAATAGCAGTTCCCGAAATCTTAGGAGATGCTGCCATTGTATCTTTCTAGGTAATCTGACCCCCTTTGTACACTGCAGCTACATCCAGAATTGAAATGTAGCCTCTGTAGCAAAGGATTTCACTTTGGCTAGTCAATGACCCCACTTTGGCTAACCATAGTCCTTGTCCAACCTTAGTGCTCTCTTGCCCTCAGGCTTGGACTCCCTCTGAACAGTTCCACACTAGCTATGCAATGTAGGGCAGTTAGATTTTCCGAGGGGTGTTTCCAAAAAGTGAAAATGAATAAATAATAAGAAAGAAATCAACAAAAAGGATAGATAGTAGTCACACGTTGGTGACATACCCCCCTCTTGAAATCTCGAACGTCCTCGTTTGCATCTATGTCGTACATGCTCACAGTCAACACTGGTGTATTCAACACCTGTCGACACATGTACGACGCATACATGCTCATTGTCAACCCTTGTGTATTCAACACCTCGTCGACACATGTATTGCCTGCGTGTGAACGCTGTCCCAATGACATAGTGGTAGCTTCGCACTCTGCGATTGCTTTGAGTCATTAACTTTCCAATTGCAAAATGGTAGCTAGGCATTTTTCCACTATCTTTTAGTACACGTTGGATCCAGTAACACTTTCAAGCATACCCAAACCGACAGTTTAAGAATGCAGTTACACATGTACCCTTTAATAGAAGCAATTACTGTATCCTCGACAAACTGACAAGAAATACTCACTTCTATAGCACTAACCAAACTTTTGGACTTTCCATAAGAGCAATTGCCAAACTGACAATCTGTACAGCTCTAACATTGATGTAACATGTACTTGATTTGAGCTCACTTTAAATACCATGTACATCATTTCTTTCAGAAGCCATTGTCACACTGACAATCCATGTAGCTTTGAAACTTAAGGGGTCAAGGTAGGTTGCAAATCGAAGGCTTCAAGGTAAAGTGATAAGACAATTGGTGACTCTGCAAGTTCACCTTCTTCCATCCACTTAGCATCCATTGGTGGATAGTTTCTGAACTTCACCAAGTAACGCCTAGCAACCTTGCCTTTCACTTTTCTTTCTTTATGTGCCAAAATCTGTTCCGGGACCAAGATCTCGTCAAGTTCCTCGACTTCCGGCTGATCTTCAGCTGGCATATCTTCTGGCACATCACCCACATAGGGTCTGAGAAGACTCACATGAAACGCATTGTGAATCTTCCAACTCTCAGGCAATTTCAGCCTATATGCAACATCATTGATTATGTCGCATACTTGAAAAGGCCCATAGTAACGCATGCTGAGCTTTGGAAACAGTCTTTCCTTGCCCTTCATCTTCTTTAACCTTGCCTTTTCAAAGGGTAGAAGCACCCAATCACCAAGTGAAAATACCACTTCACGACGGTGACGATCAGCTGCTTTCTTTTGCTTTGCCTGAGTCTTTTCTAAGGCCACTTTGACCTTCTTGTATATTTCATCCATGTCCTGAACATACTTATCTGCTTCCAATATCTTGTCCTTTGTATGCAGTATGGGAGGAACTTTCTTGCCACCTTCAACTATCTCAAAAGGTGCCTTGCCAGTTGATGAATGCACTGTATTATTGTATGCATACTCCACCAATGGCAAATACTGCTCCCACTTTCCTTTATGCTCAGATACATAGCACTTCAGCAGATCTAGGACAGTAGAATTTGCCTCTTTTGATTGCCCATCTGTTTGAGGATGAAATGACGAAGAGAATTTGAGCGTGGTGTCATATTCTCAAACAAGCCTCTCCAGAACAAACTTGTCATGCGTGGATCACGGTCGCTAACGATCGACTGTGGCATGCCATGATACTTGAAAATATTGCTCATAAACAAGCGTGCCATCTGATCTGGTTTTATCTTCTTCCTGACAGGAATAAAATGAGCCTGCTTGCTGAATCTGCAAATGATGGTCCAAATACCATCGTTTCCTATTTGCATTCTCGGAAGATCAAAGATAAAATCCATAGCAATACTTTCCCATGGTTTATCTGGAATAGGCAGTGGTTGCAATAACCCTGGTGCCTTTTGCCTGTCAAACTTGACCTTCTGGCATATTAGGCATTCTCGCACAAAGGCATCCACATCTCTTCTCAATGTAGACCAGTAGAAGAATGTCTCAACTGCTTTAACTGTAGCATTGATACCACGATGCCGTGCATACGGTGGGACATGACTCTCTTCCATAACTTTGCGTCGCAATGGCTTTGTGACACACAATCTGCCATGCATCATCATGAACCCATCTTTGAGAAAATAGTGTTCATGACATTGTCCATCCATTAGCTGCTCGAAGACCCTTGCAAAATCTTCATCATTTGCATACTATTCCCTCATATCATCAAGTTCATGATGATAAGGAATTGACGCAGCTGAAATTTGTGGCTTCCTTGACAAGGCATCAGCCACAACGCTCTTCTTGCCTTCCACATGCACAATCTGAAAATGGAACATGGACAAGATATTTGCCCATCGCATATGCTTCTCAGATAACTTTGCCTGTGTCAAGAAGTATCGCAAGGTCTGATGATCCGTTTGGACAACGAAATCTACACCTAGCAGGTAGTGTTTCCAACTTAAGAGCGCATGAATCACGACCTGCAGTTCTTTTTCATAGACTTGCATAGTCTTTTCTGGCCCTTGCAAGATTCTACTCTCATAGGCTACTACCCTGCCATCTTGCATTAGCACTGCACCAATGCACTACCGTAGGCGTCACACTGGACCACAAATGACTTCCTAAGATCTGGCAACACAATGACTGGATCTGAAGTCATCTTTCCCTTTAAAAGATTAAAAGCTGAAATCTCTTTCTGTGTCCATTTAAAGGTGACTGCCTTCTTTTGAAGAGCATGTAAAGGTGAATCAATCTCAGCGAAATTTCGGATAAACCTTCTGTAATAGGAGCATAGTCCCAAGAAGCTTCGGACATCGTGCACCGTCTTCAAATCTGGCCATGACTTGATCGTTCAACTTTTGCAGGATCCATTCTGACACCATCCTTTGAGACAATGTGTCCCAGAAAGTGAATCTCTTCCAGAAAAAATTCACTTTTCTTTGCATTGATGAGCAACCTATGCCTGCGTAGCTCTTTGAACACAATGGCCAAGTGATGCCTATGCTCCTCTTCATTCTTTGAGTAGACTATCATGTCATCAAAGAATGTACCAACAAAGTGCTGGTGTGGATGGAAAATTATGTCCATCATCCTATTGAACGTAGCAGGAGCATTTGTGAGACCAAAGGGCATCACTAGAAATTCGTAAAGGCCAAACGTAATTCTAAGAGCAGTCTTGTGCACATCCTTTGATCTAATGCGGATCTGATGGTACCCACTCTTTAGATCTATCCTGCTAAACATAGCTGCTCCTTCTAATTTGTCCAGAATATCATCAATTCTAGATATAGGGAACCTATTCTTGATGGTATTCTTGTTCAGTGCACGGTAGTCGATGCACATACGCCATGAGCCATCCTTTTTCTGCACCAACAACACTGGAGAACAGAATGGAGATGAACTGGGCTGAATCAACCCCTTTTCTAATAGCTCCTGTACTTGGCTCATTATCTCTTTCTACTGAGCCGCACTAACCCTGTATGGAGGCTTATTTGGTGGGCTACTGCATGGCACCAAATCTATCGCATGGTCCTCGGGTCTCTCTGGCGGTAATTGAGACGGTAATGAATCGGAAAAAAGTCACTATATTGTTGTAAAAACATTGACCTTTCTTTATCTAACACAGATAAATTTGATTCATCACAATCTGACACTTCACGTGCAAAAACCAAGTACGCAGAAAGATGCTTTTTCATTACAGAAGTAATAGCAGAAGCTGATACAGTGGGAATGGACTCCCCTTTAAGCTTTACATCCAGAATGTGAGTCTTTCCCCTGCTCTGTACAGTGATCTTTTTGTTGTAGGCATCCATGATTCCCTGTACACGAAACAACCAAGGAATACCTAGCAACACATCACATACGTCCAGTGGCATGATGTAAAATTCTTCAACATCTACATAGGACTGGATATGTAGGCACAACTTTCCGATGATGGGTGTCACAGCCTCTGTATGGCCAGGACATGCCAAACCTGCCTTTGCTGTATACCCCATCTCTTCAGGTCTGATTCCCAACTTTGAAGCCAATTCTGGGGAAATGAAGTTGGCTTTGGCACCTGGATCAAAGAAGATAAGCACTGTTTGATCCCTGACCTTTCCCCATGCTCTGCAAAGCTCACTTGCATCTGAATTTGGCTTGTCGCCCACCATATCTGGCACTAGACCAGCCATGGGCCTCTTTCCTTTCCTGTCCTCCTTGTCTTCAGAATCAGTTGGCCTTTTCTTTTGAGGACAATTGTAAGCAATGTGGCCAGGCTGCTCACAGATAAAGAATTTGTTCTCTGACCTCAGGACCTTCTTTTGCTCTTCCGACTTGCGAGGAAAACGTCTTTTCCTTTTCTTTGCTGGTCTTCTGATTCAGCCGTAGCTTTGCCTTTCCCTGCGTTGGCTGGCTCTTGAGTCCCTTTAGGAACCTCATTGGGAACGTACTTCTTCGCTGAATTTTTCTTGGCTGATCCTTCTTTGACGCCAGTATTAAATTCACAATCTTCTCCCTTGAGAAAACCATTGCCAGTGTTTGCTACCTCGATGAGCTGCGTCAAAGTAGTGACTTTGGTCTTCGTGCAGTACTTTCTCAATCCTTTGGGTAGGCCACAACAGTATTTTTCAATCTGTTCTGTCAATGGCACAAACCTATAGGAAGTTACTGGAAGTAGAGCTTTCCAAAACTTCTGATTGTAGTCATCCAGATTCTTGCAAGTGGCAGCATTAAGCTGGTGCCATTCTGTCATGACATCTGCTTCAAAGTCATCAGATAACCATGCTGCTGCAAAAATCTGCTTGAAGTAAATCCATGTGGACGGAGCTTGCCCTTGAAGCAATAAAGTTGTCCACCATTGTCCCGCATTCCCTATCAAGAAAGTGGCTGCCTTGCGGACCTTTGAAGCCTCTGTAAAGTTTCCCCGTGCATAGGCCTTGTCAAACTGCTGGAGGAATGAGAGAGCCTTCTTCCTGTCATCAAACCCTGTAAAGGTCGTGAATGTCACACCTTTGCCACCTTCTTTGTACGGAGTTGGCCTCTCCAGCGACGTTAAGTTGTCATATGGAAGTGACTGAAACATGGGAACACTGTTAGGGTTCATCTGTGTTCCTTGACCGCTATTAAGTTGACCTGGAAATGCCATATTTGGCTGTTGATTTGTAATTCCAGCCATACCAAAATTTGCCTGTGGCATCCCAAATTGGCCCTGAATGCTTTGAAACCCTGGTAACATGCCCGTGACACCATACATGGGGTTAGGTATCATTGTTTGAGCATCCCTGAACACTGTTCCTGGCGTATAAAACTGATTTCCAGGTGCATGACCAGCCATGCTCTGGAATACCGATCCACCTCCAAAATAGCCAGGGTGTACTGAAGGTGGTGGGAAGACTTGTTGCATAGCCTATAGGTTGCTTCCCTGCCCATTAGAACCAGCTATAGACTGTTGAAAGGTGATTGGCTGAACTGGTACAGCTTGAAAGACTGGCATTTCAGCCACCTGTTCTTGCACCTTAGGCACAGGTTATGGAGGGCATATTCTCCGTCAAGTGTACAGGTGTTTCCATTGACTCTGCAGTATGAATCACCTGTGCTTGAGCCTTAACAGGCTTTTGAATATTATTCAATGACCCAACTTGCTGAGACGGAAGAGGAGGTTGCAGAAAGGCTAAAAACCTCGGGTTCTGCATTACTTGTGTGAACATAGCCACAGCAGTAGCCAACTGGGACTTGAATATATCATCATCCGTCTGTGGTGGTCTTGAAGACTCACCCACTTCATGTGTCTGTTGATCTTGCGAAGAGGAAACCTCTTCAGTCACATCATCTGGTCTGTCAGCCATAATTGCAATTCCCCGTGTCTGGTCTATGATCCCCTGTGTCTTCAAGCCCAAACTGACCAAGGCTCACTTCTATGGGAAAAAGTGATTTAATCTTGCTGATGGGGAGATGAAACCGGCCTGTTCAAAGGGCGGTAGACCTTAGACTTAAACTTTATTTGCTTTCACCCATTTAATTTGTCGCCCACTTTACTTGTACTTTCAAGACACAACAAAGGGGAAAGGGATACAGGCTGCTAGATTGCACGTGTATGAGAAGACCGACACCAGATTGGCCCCTAAATAGGCGCCCCTTTCGGTATTTCTTAATTCTTTAAAAGAGGGAATAAACGCTGTGGTTCCCTACAAGCTACCCCGCACAACCTTGGCTGAATTTCAACTGTTCTGGCTTGATTTCGGCAGCATAACTGTACTAGGACCCTTCACAGTCAGTATTCCCACGCATTGGATGACTTTCCCGACGCATACGGACACTTTGCAAAACCTGGCGAGAATCTGCAGCACGCTGAATTCTCTGTTTTCTGCCCTGAAAATGCGCCACATCACTTGTACAGTGGTCCCCTCGCGTCCCCGAACCTCCTGGGGGTATTAGGGTCCGTTTAGAGCCAAAACCCTAAACCTGCAAAAATACACAGCAGGCTGTAATTCACTGTTTCGGGCTTCGTTTTGCGTGCCAATCGCATCAGTAGCAAGCCCTCGAGCTCTTGCACCTGTAGGGCTACTTGCCCTTTTGAATCGGACGAGATTTCGCACGTGAAACCTCTCCGAATCACTTGTACCTGCGGATGATTAGCCGCTAGCTAATCCAGTACTTGTGCAAGAGGCTCTTGCCTCGGCAATCGCGCATGAACCCACACAACTGTACATTGGTCAAATGAAAAGCCCACTAGAGGGGCATAACATACTGCCATAGGGGAGAGAGAGGGCAATGCGTAGCGTGCAGGGCATCACTCCTGGCACCGCACTGTACATAAGAGGTAAGCAAGCACTCCATTGAAGCTCTCAATCTGCTTGACAGGCTGAAACTGAGCCCTCTCCTCTCTAAAATCAGCGCCCCCTCTTCATGCATGAGGAAAGTGCACAGAAATGTGCCACTTGGCACATTTACAAGCATTTTCCCGTTTCGGGTTTGCCGCTTAAAAACATCCTGACCGGTTGCCCAGTTGACTTCGTGGGAGAGTTGTAAAATGTTCCCCTAGTCATACCGGAGGTAATGATGCGAACACATTTTTAGGTCCCAAAATAGCAGTTCCCTAAATTTTAGGAGATGCTGCCATTGTATCTTTCTAGGTCATCTGACCCCCTTTGTACACTGCAGCTACACCCAGAACTGAAATGTAGCCTCTATAGCAAAGGATTCCACTTTGGCTAGTCAATGACCCCACTTTGGCTAACCATAGTCCTTGTCCAACCTTAGTGCTCTCTTGCCCTCAGGCCTGGACTCCCTCTGAACAGTTCCACACTAGCTATGCAATGCAGGGCAGTTAGATTTCCCGAGGGGTGTTTCCAAAAAGTGAAAATGAATAAATAATAAGAAAGAAATCAACAAAAAGGATAGATAGTAGTCACACGCTGGTGACAGGAGACTCTTGGCCGTGGTCCCTACAAGCGTTCAAACGCTTGTGCAGCCGCGAGTGTCACAAACTGATGACGTGTCAAGCCCTGAAGAATGGAGCCAACTTGCTGATCATGGCCGAGGGGCCTAAACCCTAAGTGAAGAGGTAGAAGTAGTAGAAGATGAACCCGCAATTCTTGATGGCCTGCTGACGTGGCAGATTGTACGGGTTTCGGGAAATTGCACTCACATGATAACGTGGCAGACTGTACGGATTTCCGCGTTTTACGCTGACTTCTAACGTGGCAGCTGTACGGAATTTCGTCATTTACTCTGGCAGCTTTTTGGCATTGCTTTTGGACCAGAAGATTTTGAGTTTGAAGGCTTTTCATGTAAAACTGCTTTTGGGCCTAGGGCCTTTAAAATGAGGCTAGGGCTCATTCTTTGGAGAAGGTGTAGAGTCTGGAGTATGGGCTTGTACTGAGTTGATACAATATAAAGAAATACCGAAAGGGGCGCCAAGGTTTGGGGCCAATACTCTCTGGGGTGGAATTCCGCCACTCCGTGTCGTGTGTCGTTTCTCTCTTTCAGTTTAGTTGTTATTGAAGTGCTAAAAGTCTGTTCAGTCTGTTGTTTTCTATTGGCATGTGGTGACCATCTTGTGACAGTGGTATCAGAGCATCAGGGGTGTGCTTTTTTGAAAGCATACCGGTCCTACCAAAGAGCAGACAGAGCAAGATTGCACTTCCAAAGCTTATTGGAAATTTTAGCTTCGCGCTCCAACCCCGGACTTACTAGCCACTCCCACCCTTACTTCATCACACATCGGGTGCGCTCCCGTCTTCACCGCTCATGTCTTATAAGGCATAAGCCGCTAAGATCACTTGCAAGAGAAGGATCCAAGATTTGTTTCAAGTCATTGTTTTTCTCAAAAGTAGTGCCATGCAGATGTTGATGTCTACAGCTACCAAGTCGCACACTCCAAGGACTTGGCAAGCTTTCAAGAAAATTTTTGCTCGAAGTTATATGGTTTCTGACATCTTCCATTCACAGAGGGAGATCACTGCCTTCTTTAGAGCAGAGACTCGGTAGTCAAATGAGCAAGCTTCACAGCAGACTTTAAAGCCCACCTATACCAGAGTTATATTAGTTGAAAGAGCCATTGAGCTCGGGAGAGCTTGGTGCCCACGTCTACGAGGCCGACCACGACATCGACGGAGGCTCCACGAGAGGAGCATGGCTATTCTAGCACGACATGGGAGATGTCCAAAACTACTATTTATAGAGGCGGACATTGACAATGCTCTTCAGCGACCGATGCAATACATTCTCGGACAACGCCCGATGCCGGGCATCCTGATGATTTTATTTTTTATATTACTTCACTTTTTAGTGTGTACCTAGACATTGTATTAGATCCACCAAGATTGTATCAGTTTGGTCTCATAGGTCATTTTGGCCTTTTGAAGATGTTTAATATAACATTTCATTTCATTTCATTTCATTTCTACTTTGTAAAGCGAAGGAGAACTAATGAGGACCAACTTCCAAGTAAAGAAGGGATTTTTGGTTGTGAAAAAACTAGAGCTGCTCACAATCATGCATTTGACATTGGTATTAAAGCTTTGACTACTTCACTAATCATTGTCCCAGGGATGGTTCGTTCCAAGGCAACCTAGGAGCATATGAGATTGTTAAGAGGAATACAAATTTCATCTAAACTCAATTTCGTGCAAACAAATAGATCATTGTTTTCTCTCGTATGCTAGTTGCTGGGAATGGATATGTGGCAACTAATCGGTTGTGTAATGTGTCACAGCTTAGCTATGCAACCCAAATGGGCAGTGAGATGTGCCCAAAAGCGGTGGCCAAATGTGTTGTTTTTCCAACCAACAAGAGGTGATGTGTTCTTTACCCTTTTTTACTTCAATTGCATCAGGAGATGATTATTTGTTGTAATTTTTTTGATTCCTATTCACAGATCCGGTTGTTGCTCTGACTATTGATGATGGACCCCATGACGATATTACACCTGAGGTAACTTCAAGCTAGTACTAACTCATAGCAAAGTGTCAATGAAAATAGAAAAGCTACAAATATGATATATGGGGTACAAATAAAAGGGGCATTAACCCTCCGAAGAGTAGCTTCTTCATTGCCATGAAATCAATGACATTGATGCTAAGATGTTTTTTCATTCTCAGTGTGGTGCATTGGTAAAACTCTTGCCTTTACTAATGGCAATAGTTATGAGGTAAAAATCAAACGCAACACTTTGTTTGGTTTGCCGAAAACTAAGCCACTTCTTCAGAAGCTTGATTGACTTGCATGGTATACCCCTCTTTTCCTCATGTATGGGGGTAGTTGATTCTCCCACTACAATCTCTTGTGGATTGATGACTTTATGTGTCTCTTTGAGGGACCTCAATCCGCACAGGGCCATGTAAGCGCAAGGAAATTTGTGAAATCAAGACTTCCTGGTAGCTTTAAATGTTTTGAATGCAAACCCACCCTTGGAACAGTGCCCAAGGTCCACTAAAAAATGAACGGTTTACAACTGTTTGTACATGTGATTGGCCGGCATATAATCAAAAGCTTTGCAAATCATTAAAGTGGCACATAAATGTTGGATATGCCATTACATGGTTTTGCTCAAGGATGATTTGGAGCAAAAAGTAGAGGAGACTGTCAAGGGCATGATTGCCGTCTTGCAGGGAGAAGCTGACCTCAAAGATCAAGATATTGCACAAAGAAAAGACTTATCATTTTGGGCAGATTGAAGGTCCAGTCAGTGGTAAGGTGTTGTGCTATTGTTGCTGTGGTAACAGCTGATAACCAGGTTGCAATGAACGCATCTCAAGGAGACTGTCAAGAACTCTTTTACCACAGTTGTTTTCTGTTGCATGTTAACTTGGGGCTTAATGTATTTTGATCATGCTTATGCATCCATCATCAAACAGTGGGCTGCAATGACCTTTTTCTCACTTGTGGGTGTAAATGCAAAATTTGGAGGCTCAGTTATTGATATTACATATTGTCTTCTTACATTCTAGTACAATTTATTACCATTTTTTACAAGATCTAAGAAGTTGTCTTTTGTTTGCACGATGGTCAATTGCCCGTGTGAATAGGACATTTATTGTTCAGAGCCCAGTGCTGTCTGTAAAACATCTTGAATTTGTGTGCAATTGTGAATAGGGCATTTGTTTGTAATTTACCAAGGTCCAAACTGTATTAGTTTTATGAAAGCTGAATTTTTTCCATGTATGCAGGCTGTTACCTTAGGCTCATTGTGATCGGTCGTTTGAATCAGATTCTAGAAATTTTGAAGGAAAATGACTGCAAAGCAACATGGTTCATCATTGGGAGTAACATGGATAGATGTCCAGAGATTGTGCGACAGATATATAGTGAAGGTGCGGATTTGAAGAGATACTTCAAGTTTATAAAATCTGAAAGAGAGCTTTATTAAGCTAGAACTAATGATCATTAACGATGATGACACAACCCATGAATCTTTGTTTTGCTTTGAAGCACAGAAACATTATGAAAGGGTAATAGGCCAAAATCAGTTGTTTGGAGCAATTTATTTACAATTTTTGATCCAAAAGCATTTTCAATGTACCTTGGACCACTAGCACTTGATCTTTTGAGGTTTAATTGCTAGCATGACTTCTGGTGTATAAGAGAGTCCCATTTCCCATGACAATGTACTTAGGAAGCGTTACCCGGCATATCTACATAGAATCCTGCAGATGCTCAAAGAAGCTACTGTAGGAAACAAGGTGGAAAGGGGCATATGACGAGAAATTAGATCAAGATTGTTCTACTGGAAAGATCACCAAGACCGCCTCATTTTGGCAGGAGACTCCAACAAATGATTCCTACTGTCATTTTATCAGGCAAAAGATTCATGGAACGCTTTTCTGGTCACCATGGGACGACCCTTGATAGCCTTCTGCGTTGAAGATGGTAGTCTGCATGAGCGCTTATTATGCATATTTACAATTCTGCCAAGGAATAGAACACCTGTAATTGTATAGTGCACCAAAAGGGAAATGCCATTGAGGCCTGTAATTTATTTTAATCTCTGCTGAAATGGTGAGAGGCCCATAGTTCAGGAACTGAAATACTTGTAACAGCAGCCCATTGATCTTGAAGCCATCCTACAAGTCTTTACAGAGGGATCTCAGATGTATGATATACAACACGCATCCATTACCACTAGATGGAGACATTGGCCGTGTATTATATAGGAATGCATTATTGCATTGAGTGTGGATTCAATAGACAGTTGTATGTGGTTTGTCTCCAAGCCAGATTTTTTGGGCCTCTATGAGACCTCAATTTTACCTTTTTTTCTTTTTTCCTTCCTTTCTTTCTTTCTTTTGTTCCCTCTCATGTTGAAGCCTTGGGTGTTGTGTGTGGGAGTGAATAGCAGGTATTATTTAATAGTTTTTCAGCTCATTGCTGTTTCAGTAAGAATCAGCTCAGGGGCACCATTGACCTCTTGTCTCATCTCATGATGACCTCCTCTTTGAAGGGGGAGCAGGGTCCAAGTTTCGTCTCAAATCTCCAATTGAATTTCTGATGTTCAGGTGTTATTTGCTGGTTGTGCTGAGTTTAAGGCTGCTATAGGGCTAGAGTCTCTCATACTGCTCCTGAAGGTGCTGAAGGCTGGTTATATTGTGCTCAAATGAGCATTCAAAACAGGGCATACAGGGTATTATTCAAGTTAGCTGGGCAAGATCCTTTCATGTTAGTGGCCTTGCTTGGTTATATGATTTATCATGGGCTTTTTTGTTTTTGATGAGTGTCAGGCCTTGTTAGTAGCAGGTGTGATAAAAAAGAAGTGAATGTGGAGGAGGTGAGTTGTTTTAATGGTTTGTTACAGTAGGAAAGAATCAATTGATGAAAAGATTGTGTTCATTTCTTTTGTAGGGCATGAGGTTGGCAATCATACTATGCATGATGTTGCGAGTTGGCGGCTTCCTCTTGTAATCACAAATCCATAAACTTTTGTTATTCGCCTGGTTTTACTCGACACGTTTCTTTAACTACATCTTTGAAATTTTCATAATGCTTACCTTCCGTTGTATGTTCCCTTGATTACCTTGTTACAGGAAGAGTTTGAAGAGCAATTGTTGTCAGTGGACAGGAGGTTAAACGATCTTTATTTTGAGGACAATCATGATCGCAAGATTAAATGGTTTCGACCTGTAAGTTATAAATGGTTTTGCAGAAATTGTCCTAATCAACTCATGGGTGAATTAGGAAGCTGGTATGCAAGTATTTTATGGTTTTGTACTTTGTCAACACTAGAAAAACATAGCTCTTGCCAGACAAGGGGAATGTTTATTTGTTTAGGCTTGGCACGTCTTTGAGACGGGGAACCCAGATTTTGTTGGCCATGATGTATTTTATTTGAGGGAGGAAATGGGATGGAAGGCGACACAAACATGGAGGTTAGGTTGAGTTTTGTTTATTTTGAAAGAACTGCAGCTTTATGCAAAACACCAAAGAAAACAAGCATTGATGCACCACAATGGTGTTACGAATCCACAAGTACGGTGGCCATTGAGGATAGCAACAAGGAAACATTGGTATGGATTATATTGTAATCCTATTCCTGGCAACCTGCATGTTGCCTTTTTAATGTCCTGTGCAGTAACCCCACTGTTCTAGCAAGAAAGACACACAATGAGAGGTCGCTTGCTGCTGCTGTGCCCCCTTCACGCTATATATCCCCCCCCCCCCCCAAAAAAAAAAAACCCAACCCCCACCAAACCGACGGAGCAAGCAAGCCTTGCAACAAAGGTGGAGCACCTTCAAGCCACCTCTATCATCTGCAAGGTTATCGGCACCGGGCCCAACAGAGGCGAGGTGCATGACCTCCTCCAAGCTTGTCTTCTTGCAGAGGTGGGGAAGATCATTGACATATAGCTCCTTGGGCGTGGTTACTACTAGATCGAGTTTGAGACTCTCGAGATGGCTTCCAAGTTCATTTTGATGAGCCCGTTGGCCATACGAGTACTCGAGGCTCATTTTCGACAGTGGTGCCATGGTTTGACCCAACTTCTAATGTTCTTGTCGATGAAAAAGTTTGCTTTCGGTCTGCTTCCCTGGCCTAAGGAGAGAGTACCTCTTGCTTTTATCTAGGATTGGTTCCGAGGTTGGGACAGTCTTGGAGACCCCACGCACGGTAGCTTCAGTCGCTGCCAAGGCTACAGACATACCTACAATGCGTGTTTTGGTTCGGGATACCCTCATTCTCTCGAAGGTAGTCCTCCTTAGGGTGAGTGGCATCTCACTCTACTAGAGCGTGGAGTATTCGGGACTCCCGAACCAGTGCTTCATATGCAAACACACTGGCCATCTTGTGAAGGCCTGTCTTCGCAATGGGCTCAATGTGATCCTTAGGTGTCCCCATGAATTTTGGAACAAGTCTGGCCTTGATTTTCTCTTTCTTGGCTCGCTCCTCTTCCACTTTCGATGTTTCCGATGATTTGTCTTCATTCTTCTCCCGCTTCTTAGCTAAGAATACTTGGCTAAGATATGTCTTGTTTCTCCACATCTGAAGAACTTTCCTTGCTTGTAGTCTTCCGCCATCTACTCGGCAAACATTTGAGGAGTGGTAGATTTCTTCTTTTGCATCAACCTTTTGGATTTCATTTTGTCCCTTTTGCTTCTTTCTCCACAATTTTGGTCACTGGCTCACTTGTAGTATACGTTAGTGCTCCTATTCTCAATGAGAAACTGTCCATATAGCATGTTCTATGAGGCGTGTATACTTGAAGACCTCTGCTTCAGATAGTATCTTCAAATCTCTTTACGTAGACTGCAACAATACCATTTCATTTTATCTTTCAAAGAGACTTTTCTGAAAGAAGTCACTTGTAAAAGTGTATCCCAATATCTCTGATTGTAAGTGGAGATAGTGTCTTCTTCCTTCATACGCAAATGATTCCAAGCCGTAAAACATCGGCTTCAAACTGGGAAGTCAGCCAAATAGACAAATACTTCTTCTTGAATTTTACCTGGTTTCGAGACGCTTTCCATGAAGTAAAAGTGTAGACCACCAAGTCGCTTCCCTTTTAGGTGGGATGCAACACCTGGGAGGCTTTAGTGAAGTTGCCTCTAGAGAAAGCAGTGTGAAACTGCTGTATGAATGACAATGCTTGGTGGGTATGCTTGTGGCTGGAAACAATGTCGAACTTTATACTTTGCCCCCACCCTTGAATTCTACTTACCCTTTGTGTACAAAGTTGTACTTTGGTACCTGCCGAATCAGGTGATTCCTCTTTTTGTCAAAGGCAGGTAGTGTCGATATAGAACGACGATAATTCTTTTAGTTGTATTTGAATTTTCTCTTTTTATGTTTCTACTTCCTCAACTCCTGTTGGTCGTCCTTATTGGAGGAGGGAGGAGGAGAAGAACAACAAAGGCTAGTGTTGTCTTTGAAGTGTTTCTTTCTAGACCCCTTCTCTCCAAGTTCTTCAAAAGTAGATTGTCGTCCTAGATAGCCGGGAAAAGATTCGGGACTTTTGTCCCTTTTGTGAGTGTCTCAAATGCTTCACTGATTCATTGATTTTCCTCTCCGTAGCGCATTCAATGTCCTCTTCTATCATGAGAGAGCGCTGTCGTGCCGTGGCACATGCATAATGTAAAAATAAAATATCTATCTCACTCTTAATGCTTTGTGATATGTGGAAGCAAGTGCTATAATGCATAGTGTGATATATGCAAAAAGGGATGCTATAGTTGTTGTCGTGTACATACCTTACTAGGGTGTCATAACCCTGGGCGTGGCATCATGGCATGTTTTCTCTTCTTAAAACATGATTAACATGGTTTAGCAATGTACAAATGTTAAATGTTCGGAAGTGGGACGCTCGTCTTACCTAGAAAGTCCAATGCAGGCGATCTCGTCCAAAAATAGCAGGTTTGATGTGTAGCTGTAAAAGATGTATCCAAAGTGCTTGACAAGTAGAAAGTGGAGGTTCAACGTGCAATTTGAGCCCAAGGGAATGTTTCCACAAATTTAGGGATTTTTCCTAGCTCATTTGGGCTTTTTGCAAAAAAGAAAGGTCATTTTTTGGGTTAAAAATGGCCATAAAATTGTCAAAAATGACCCAACAATAGCTAAGAATGGCTCAAAATCCCACATCAACAACAATGCCTTCGTTGCTCAAGCTGGGGGGGGGGGGGGGGGGGGGGGGGGATGAAGAAGCTAGTAGAGGACATGGCTACTAGCCATGCCATCTCAATGGTTGAGGCATCCGCCTATGGGCTGAAGGTAGAACGTATTGAGCAGAAAGGAGTCAAGGTTGGACCGTTGGAGAAGAAGTATCTAATGATATTGGAGAATTATGGCCATGTGTAATAGAATCTGCTATGAAGGGTAAAATTACTAAAGAGGTTTTGCATGAAGCTAGAGATTGCATTCGGCTAGAAACAAGTTGTTATGATCCTACGGATTCTTTGTCAGTGCATGCATACATTGCCAAATGTCAAACCAATGAGGCCATTGTTGAAGAGAAATTAGGCGTGAGAATGGGGATGAAGGATCTTCAAACAGGGCTACAATTAGTGGAGGAAGAAATGACACAATGCCTCCTAGATTAGCTTCTCCACAAGAGATGCCTACACGTGAGGTACCTATGTAAGAAGATTCTAAAGAAAAGAAGAAGGAAACGACAAAAGCTAAAGCAAAGGTCCAACTTACAATCTTGAATCTGATATAGAGGTAGCAAAAGATCCAAAAAGGTTTTGGAAGAGAGGATTTTGAACAGTAAGGTTAAATTTACCTTGGATGAGGTCCTTCGCATAGCAAAGCGGGAATTTCATGAAGAAACCATTGACATTATGAAAAGAAAGAGGCAGTCTCTTATTGAGGCTATCCATGTACATTATACAGGGTGAAGGAGAAACTTTAAATGCACAAGTTGTACAGATTTATGGTAAACAAAGTAATAAAAATATTGTTAGATGTTACAAGTTTACAGGAGGAGTAAAAGAAGTTCACTTCTTGGATGATGAAGATGAAGTTGAGACCACTCACAACGAGTTATTACTCTTAAGAGTCATGGGGGCAAGGGCAACTATTGAGACCCTGGTAAAAGTGGGAGACTTAGAAGAGCTATACATTGTACTAATAGATCATGGGCTAGAGATTAACCTCATGTCAAAGACTATATCAAAAAAGAAAATGGCCAATAGATATAAATCATGTTTGTGCATCGAATAACTCATCAAGGGAGCTATATGGAGCTTGTCCAAATGTGAAGGTGACTATAGTGGACGTAAAAGATGACCAAAACTTCTTTGTATTAGAGATGTCTACATATCCTGAGCGGCCATACATTACTGCTACTCGTATGGAAACAAAGGTGATGGATGAGATGTCTACATATCCTCTTATCCTTGGGAAGCCATACATCACTGCTACTCATATGGAAACAAAGGTGATGGATGATGGATCAACTTATACTAGGATAAGGTGCAGGGATGGAAAGCATGCGGTTCGATTCCTTACTGATTGTGTGGACCATGAAAGGAACCATGACTCTTAGAGAGCAACCCTTGTCAAAGACACCAAAGAATTCGAGGAATACAAGGATATGAGGGGCTTTGGCCGTGTACCATTGTAGAGCGGGATTGCAGTCGCATGATGTATATGCAAAGGAGGTGTTTTCTACAAGTTTTGTATAATTAACAGACTATGGATCTATCTCTTTTACAAAGTGTGAGGACTTGAAGTGGGGTGATGCTTCTTATTTTGTTCCATTTTATGCTGAGAGATATCATCGGCGGTACCTTCTTCTGGTCTCATGGGCTATTTGGCCTTTAAGAGATGTTTCTTTCTTTGTTTCTGCTCGATCTTACTTGTAGCAGTAAAGTCTTCAAAGTTTTGACTTAAATATTGCCTATGTTTAATTTACCAATCCAATCAAAGTTTGTTTTTCTTGTTGGCAAATATTTGTTGAGCTTCTTGTGGCAGTCCAGGTCATTAATTACCCTCCATTTCACAGAAAGGTTTTTTTCAGCTTTCTAAAATAAGCCTTAGTGAAGAAGGGAGTTAGGCATACATTTGACTTTTGCATGTGAAGCATTGAATGATTGAAAGTTTCTTTAGTATTTTAGTTTGTAAATGGGTCATTTCATTTAAGAGCCTCATATGAGTACTTTTCTCTTGTTTTGCTTAAAAATGGCAACTGACCTTCACCTTGTTATTTGCAGGGCCATGGATTTTTTACGGAGAAAATGCTGCATGTTGCAGAACGTCATGGATACAGGACGGCACTTGGTTCCTTGTTCCCCCTGGACACTTTATTTACCAGTCAAGGGGAAAATATTGCCAAGTATCTTTTGTGGAGGGTAAGTATGAATATGTAATATGAGATGTACAAAAGCTTCCCGCCTTTTTTTAATGCACATCTCTGACCAACCTGTACTTGCACTGGAAACCTTTCTCAGGTTCACTATGGAGACATCATAATATTGCATGATCGAGCGCCACAAAGATTACAAACTGCTAAGGTTCTTGATCTGCAAGTCTCCTGTGTAATGACGTTAAGAATAATAATTTATCAATGAAGCAAGCTGCATGTTTGCATACCCAAACTCACAGTGATAGGCAGTTATATATTCACCAAAAAATGCGGTGATTAGGACTATGAATAGGTTCAGTGAATCTTTTGTAAAACTAGAAAATGCCGCATCTTTCTACAAAAGATAATTCTTGTGCTCAGTAGTATATTGGTAGCTAAGGTTATCATTCTAAAAGGTGAATATGCGGCATGCCTTTTTCTAGAGATGCTTGCTGAAAAACTTAGGAGTGAAATGGCGTAAACTGACATCAGATACCAGTGTAATCTTGCAATTATGGAAAACCGAGGGCCGAGATCGAAGGAACGGGCCTTGGTATCTTAGATTCCAAAGGTAATTATCCCATTTGGGTTCAACGAACAAAAGATCTCCTGGATATGAATCTCAGTTATTCATTCACTTTTTTACACACAACCAAGTTTGAGAATGCCCTCCCTGCCCACATCTGAACATCTGGACCCTTTTGAAAGGCTCCTGAATGAGAAGAGTCAATCATGAAACCCAAGCCTAGGTTTAGTAACCATGGACAGTTAGGAAAGGGCTTAGGTAGACTTAGCCACAACCAATTGGCATTTGGATACATATATTTTTGTAGGTGACTTGCATGGTCTTCACATGGAGGCCTAGATGATTCTAAATTGTCTCCAGAAAACTTGATGGAAGTTTGTCAGCATGTATGCCTCGGCCGCCCCATTGGCCCCATCAGCATGCTGACCCCTAAACTCAATCATTCTGTCCTGTCCCAACAATCACATGCTTGATTTGTATGGTGAACTAAGCCTAAAACTGGTATCATTGTGAAGTTTACCTCGATTGCATCTATTCCGAGCAGCCTTACTACATTTCAAATTTTTCTTGTCCAATTTCAGTAGTAGCTCTAGGTTTATTTGGAACTGGCAGCCTCAAGAAAAATTACGATACCTTAAATTTTTTTTAATCCAGTTTTATAGCACCCCTATACCATCCTACACAGTTCCAAGGAAGTTCTATGTAGCACCAATCTTGAGTTTCTAAAGTTTCCATCAACGGCGGGGAGGCTGCGAGAGGGAAAAGTTAAAATGCCCTTGGCAAGAGTGATGCTGTTAGAGTGCCATGCCATGGCGATGGAAGCAATGATGGGTGGCATTGAGGTGGAAGAGTCCCTCCCCCACAACCCACCGCGCAACCGATGGATGGCACTGGCCCCAGCCTGATGTCTTGCCCACTGTTTCCCAGGATGGAGAGGCGAGGGAGGGACCCTAAACTTTAAAACAGCACAGGGGCATGGAAGACCCTAAACTTTAAAACAGCATAGGGGCATGGAATTGTGATCACCGTCCAAGGTGGATGCAATTTAGCAAGGCTCACTTGTTGATTTTTTCTCGTTGGCGAGTGGCTCCTTTGTACCGCTTAATTAGTAATAGGTATGGTTGCTTACAACCTGTAAAGATTCATCGATTTTGTGGCTGGTAATATGCCAAAGGCTAAAGCCTTTTTGCTTTAGAAGCTAATAAGGAAGTCTCTGGAGAAATGGGCTTAAGCCAGACTCGGTGGAGGGTCTACCTCATGATTCTCTGGAGATTTAACCTACCATGTGCCCACCCAAGGCTTGAGAAAGCTGTTAAAGAGGAGCTGGTTTTAGCCAATGATGACACATATACCAAGTTCAAGCTTATTTTTTACAGATCCACAAGGTGAGCAATTGCCAATGTGGGTGCAGAAGCGCCTCAATGAATGAACTCCCTCAATCAAGGCACTGATGTACACTGGATGTACTCTCCTAATAAAAAAGTAAACGAGGAAATTCTAAATTCTAATCCCTAAACCCTAAACCTAGGTCATTTGAACTCATTGTTGACACAGCCTCTATGGTAATTAGAATATGTCCTGTCATTCTGCTTGCCGTCTTGTGAGAGGAGGAGGAAATGTGATCATAATAGAATTGCATCATTGTGAATGGAAGGTATGAGCTTGTAGTGTCGGGGATGGAAGAGTACGACTGAGAAAAAGAGGGAGACTCAGGGAGCAGTCTATGTGAAGTTGTTTGCCTTCATCAGCTCCTTGTACAGCAGAGTCCTTA
This sequence comes from Adiantum capillus-veneris, assembly GCF_014529385.1. Taxonomy (NCBI): domain Eukaryota; kingdom Viridiplantae; phylum Streptophyta; class Polypodiopsida; order Polypodiales; family Pteridaceae; genus Adiantum; species Adiantum capillus-veneris. The sequence continues at coordinate 52,902,421 of NC_140953.1, read as the reverse complement.
ATGAAGATGCTACCAGGTTTAAAAATAAGACCCCTACGAAAGTGTAGATGGGTTGGCAAATCACGAAGCTACAAGTATAGGATTTGGGGAAAATCTTTTGAAATTTTTCGACAAAAATGATACTTTCAGTGTATTCTTGGCAAATTCATCTTGCCAAAATTTGGAAAATTTCATAATTTGGGCTAATTTTTTGACAATTGATTTTTGTAAAATAGTGAAAGGATCTTGAAGACCCTTGAAAATAGCCATTGGGCTATAAATAGTCTCTATTTTTATTCCTTACATGCTTCCAACTGGTATTGCCAAGGATACATACATTACAATAAAACAACAGGGAAAGAGTACAGAAGGCCAAATACTCCTGACTTTTACCTGCATCTGTTATGGCAAGTGGTATTTGCACTTTGGATGTGAAATTCTTGGATAATGTGCTACAAGTTTATTAACTATGATGGCATTGGAGCTCAATAGTCTTTTTTTTTTGGATTTGGCTCAGGCCTTGAGGATTTTGTTGCCCAAACTGAGGGAGCGTGGATTTTCTGTCGTTACATTATCAGAGCTTCTAAAGCTGCAAAAGGGTTCATGAGAGTTTACCAGCATTTGAGTCATTTTCATGCTTTGATTCTCCTGTCATGGAAAATATAAAATTCATTTATGAGACAGCGTGAACTGATTTCAGATTTTGGCACTGGTTCACAGACACTTTTGTATGTATACAACCTCCATTGTATCAAAATAATCATATAGAATGCTTGATCTATAATATTTATATCTTGAACAAACATGCTGTTAGATTGTTATTATGACAAGGCTTAAGGGCAATTACACATTGAGAAAGCGTGACATAAAAACTTGTTTCGTGGTATGAAACCGCGAAACCTTGAAACTTGCACAATTTTTCATCGAACCTATGAAACCCAACCCCATAGAAAATAAAAAATCTCTAGCTATATGGAGTCTAGTCATGTGTATCATACATGAATGCAAACATAGACATGCATAGATGTGTGAATCACACACCTCCCTTTGTGTGTGTGTGTGTGTGCTAAACTTAGATATGCATCACACACATACATAAATGTGTCAAGAAGACACACCACTTGTGCATGCGCATACACTAGCACTACAAGCATTTTACGAAGTAGAAATTTGCAACTTCTCTTCTATTTGGGATTTATGTATTTATTGTAGAAACTTAATCTATAAAGCATGTAAATATCACTTTTGGGGAAATTAAAGCAAGGTTTGTTAATAAGCTTTGAAAAGCCATCAACAAACTGCCTTTACAAAAATTGGATCTTCAATCCACAACATTGGGAGATATTATTCAAGCTTTACAGGTGGTATTACAAAAACGTTGCATTAAAAATTAGATATATAAAGAGTTGAAAAAGTAAACTTTCAGAAAAGTTTTGTAAGTAGAATTACTACACCGAAGATTTTGGTTGTGTTGATCCTAAAGAGGAATGTTCTTGCAAATATAAAAGGAAGAGCTCTAAGGAAAAGATTCAAAAGAAAATCCAAACACCTGTTCTTTTGAAAATCAAAGTCTATTCCTTAAAAAATGATAACAAATGTTTTTCATGTGGAGAAATAGGACAATGGCCTCTAAATGTTTCAAGAAGAAAAAAAAGGTTGCTTGCAAAAACATTATCCTTGAAGCTGGAGATAGCTATCATGAGCTATCTTTCGATGTAATCTTTGACTTTGAGTTTAGCATCACTTAATTCAAAGGTGAAGTGTCTTTATTAGAAGAAGATACAGACTGCATATAGCCCCTAATGTCATGAGCTTAGAAGACTCTTTGCCAACTCCTTTCAATCCTTAAACGTGGAAACGTCTTACAAAGGTGAGCATCCCCCATGAAAATACCTGAATGAAGAGTCTGAAGCAAGTGATTCTTATTCTACTTCGAGGTCTGAAAATTTAGGTAAAAGGTATAAGCTGAAGTATCTATTGATAAGCTGCTCCAAAAGAAGCAAGAAACGCTAAAGCACCTACTTTGGAAAGAATGGTCATTTCGGTTGTGCCCAACAAAATGAAGGTGAAAAAATCAAAGATAGTAAACCTCTCATTGATATCCATTTCATCCGTAACTTGGTAAGTAAAAAACAAAGGCCAGATCAATGTATGAACTATCGCCACAAAGAGAGCATTCTTCCTCTTCTTCAGTTCGGATAATGAAGAACGAGAAGATCTTGCAGATCTTCCCTCTACTTTGCAAAAACCATCTATTTCCTTCTACGACCAATTCTTTCAAAATGAGAAAGAGCTTAAGCAATGAGAAGAACCTCTTATAGAACAAGAAGCGCTACTTCAATGGGAAGAAAATGTAAAAATTAGAGAGGAAACGCTTTACTCTCTACGGGCGTAGAAATACTTCCATCAATAACTGCACCTACAATAGGTAACTAGCTCCTACGACAATAATAGGTTCAAAGCCTCAAGGAACTAATAACTCCTACGACAATAATAGGTTCAACGCCTCAAGGAATTAATAACTCTGTTCAAGCCGCAAAGTTTTCAACCACCCTGTGAAGAATATATAGAGTTATACATGGCTAATGAGTTCAAAACTGACATTCTACTACCAACAGTAGATGTTGAAGTAATTGGCAAATCTCCTCCATTAAGAGAATCACATCCAACTCCTTTAGAGAGTAAAGGTAAAGAGTCTCAATCAAATGATCGTGTCTCGATAAAATTAAGAGAGAGAAATGAGGTAGAGAGACAAGAAACCTCCATCTATCGGTGTCAATGGTATTCCTACAAAAAATATGAAACAATGACAAATTTGAAATACCATTCGAGAGTTCATTCTGATGTTGATAAAGTTCAAAGGATTGACACTTGTTATTGCAATACAAAGAGCATCACAATGTATCGAGTAGAGAAGGTTTTACAATAATACCAACAATGCAAATACCGATGAAGACTTAGATATCATGAATTAAATCATCCTCAATAATTAAATATTAAACATGTTATACTAGTTATCCTTAAAGATCAAGATGCATGTTCAACAATGGACTGATGACAAGCAAAGCTTCGAATCATTGCTTTGGCGATAGATGAATAACAACGCCAGAATCAAATAAAAAAAGACAAGGTAAGCAATTAGAAGAAGATAGGATCTATAGAATAATCACTCAATCAAGAATTCAAGATGATACAAGATTGGTCCTCACCAAAATAGAGAGGCTCTTAGAAGAAGTTGGAAATAGGGTATGTCACAACAAAAATTAAATATAAAAAAGCATTAAATGTGAGTGTGCGAATGTGGTGTGTGTGTGTGAGAGAGAGAGAGAGAGAGAGAGAGAGAGAGAGAGAGAGAGAGAGAGAGAGAGAGAGAGAGAGAGAGAGCACAGGATGTGGGTGGAGCAGCTCACCACAATGTGTGAGAGAGCCCCTTATTCTGCTATCTAGTAAAGTATAAAATGTGTACAAGTGATGGGCAGTCCGACGTCTCTGGCGTGTTCGACCAAGGTAAGAGACACATCGTCTTTATTTCAAAAATCTCCCACTTAGTGGCTAATGTGCTGATAAGTGGTACTACTATAAGACCTAGTAGTATGTACAAGAGGTATAGGGAGGAATCCCGTCTCAACCTATGTCCATTGGCCTTCTTGAAGTCGATACATGCTATCGTATAGGTTCTAGCGATGTGCAAAAGCGTATATCGTTGCTAGAATTAGCATGCATATTTTGTAGGTATCCTATAATGACCTACTGCTCCATGATACATCATACTAGTGTCTCATTGCACGATTGACAACCCCAACTGCAAATGCTCCCACTGTAGCTGCCATATCTGATCGTCTCGACACTTAAGAGATCATACATGAGTTTCGAAGGTTGATGAAAAACGCGTAACCTTTGCCAATCTATCTGCAAGTGGTATCTCAATGCTCCCTATCACCACCAGAACTAGTCACATATGGACGTATCAATCGTGACTCCAGGGTAGTCATCACTCCCTCATTGTCCATAGGGTCTGTATCCACATGTCATGGCATCACCATATCAACCTCTATCATGAGCATATCAAAGAATTTCATATCGCTCATCTCCATGGTAGGAGATATCTCTATCCTAAGATGGTCAATCCGTTCTGTCTCGCTAGAGCATGGCCACTCTAACTTTGTATCTATAGACATGTTGTGCCCAACACTCTAGAGCTCATTTGCAAAAGATATGTGTCGAATCTTCTCGCGGACCATGACTGTAACGTAATTGAGACTATGTCGTCTCACACATGTGACTTAGTGCTTTGCTCCCTGACTAGCAAAGCATCGAAATCCGTCAATATCATCAATGATTGCTCTAGTTGTGTAGTCAAAGTGTTGTCCTACTCTACATGTCTGTCCTTAGACCCTGCATGCACAACGAGCGAAGTGTCATGCTGCTCATCTACATGGCGATGAACTCACAGAGACTATGGCATCTCTGACACCAAGAACGTAGAGAAGAGTCGAATGAGCACCACAATGGCCTCACGCTATCATAAGAAAACATCTCCTCATTAAGTAAGACGGACTTACAAAGACTATGGTATCTATGACACCAAGAACATAGACAAGAATGAAACGAGCACCATGATGGTCTTGTACTATCCCAAGGGAACCTTTCTTCATCAAGTAAGACCCATCAATCAACTGAAAATGACACCCATGATCTCCAAGCTACGAGATGGAGATCAAACTCCTACGAGCATCAAGAACATACTGAACATTATGGAGCACAAGCATACTCCCACTGGAAAATCTCAAATAGATGTCATCCCTACCATGAACACCATCTTGTCTTAGAGAAAAAAACGTGCGAGGAGTAACATGGCCTAAAGCATTGCCGTCCAATTGCCAATTGTGAGACAAAGTCCACGCCTCGAGGGGTCATTATGCATAAATTGTATATATCGCGTGCATTGAAAGACTATTTTTAAAACCCTTTATTTGTGAAATTTTGACAAATTAAATACACCCACACCCTTTTCCTACTCAATTTGTAATTTACTATTTTTCTATTAAATACACCCACACCCTTTTCCTATTCAATCCGTAATTTTATTTACTAAATCCATTTTATGGTACCCTTTTGTATGTAAAAATGTGAGAAAAAAAGAAATTTAATAACCCTTTATGCTACACTTATGTGAGAGTCACATGATTTTTAAGTGACCTCTCCTGAGGTCCACACATGTTTGGTTGAACTTGCGGAAGTAGAAGTGTCTACCACACTCGTACTCTTAGCAACAACTAATGGAATCCTCCACTCTCTGCAATGCTTGAAACAACGTCTCCTCATGTGCCCTAGTCTGCAACAATACCAACAAACCACATGTCTGCGCCTCTGAGATCTGTCCGATACACCACATGTGTATCCAATGACAAATTGTCACTACAATATGCCATAACTGAGTGCAAAACGAGTCTATAGATCGACCCACACAAAGTGTAAATACACTGTCCACAAGAGCATAACCACACAACACAATGTAAAAGAAAACCAACTGATCAAACACCTGCCACTAAAATTATGGTAAATATCGCATAAAGCGCATAAACCTCTGCGAAAACCAAGAACCAACCATGCATAAATTGTGACCATACGCAATGAGAGCGCAAGAGAAATGACCATATGCATAGGCACAAGTCAAAACTTGACTAAAATAGCTCTCTAGCACTATGGCACAATGCCAAATACAATGGTAGACGATCTGAAAATCCCTTGATCGAAATCAATGAGAGTAAATCTCTCATAATGGCAATACATGAGATGTACCTGTTGCACAAGACACTACAAGCTTGTGAGCTAATCGCCAAGCTCATCCAATGCAATATCAAGACATACATGTACTAATCTCCCACCTACAAAGAATACCGCACGAAAGCCCTGAGTACAACCTGCAATCACAACTTGGATCGCATCAAATCATGCACATAAGATTGTTGGAAAACAATTACCAACATTTTGACAGTAAAATGGCTATCAAACTTAAATAACCAGCAAGTTGTCAAGCTTAAATACGAGCAATAAATGCACATCATATCCGCACTCAATATGCATCCAGTCTCTGTGAAAAGTGTCCTATGAAAACCTATGAAAGAAGCTCTGTCTGTTTGCTTAAAAAATAATGTCTCTCAAGGGATCGCTTCAATGGTGTGTAAACACCTCTATGATTCTTTGCCCAAATCTACCAAAAAACCCTCAAGAAGCTTTGTTCATTTGCTTCAAAAACCGTGTCTCTCAAGAGATCACTTCAATGGTGTGTAAACACCCCCGTGATTCTTTGTCCAGATCTACCAAAACATCCTCAAACCACAAAATCTGCACAAGCTGAAATTGCATGTCTAGCTGAGAATTCATGCACTCAACTTTGAGCACCTGTCGTGCTTCCAAAGATGCATGAAATTTGCAAACTGCAAAAAAACAAAAAACCTGAAATCTATGTATACAATCAGTCTGAGCTGAATATTAGCAAAACCGTGAGGAATTTGCAAAAAGTTTCTTTTGCAAAGTTGTAGACCACATCCAAATGGAGGGGGTTTGCCCAACAAGATTTTTAGATCTTTTCTCTACAAGGAAAAAAAATGAATTTAAAAACAGTGCTGCTGCATACAACTTCAGTTACTATCTTCCACATTCTCTTTTGAGCTTCCACAAGAGCATACATCACTCTCAACTGAGCTCACAAGCTCTCATTGCGCTATCACAAAGCCTCCAAGATTTTTTGTTCTCTCCACTGTTGGGTTTCCAAGCCTTAGTTCAATCAAAGTATAGACCCGTGGGAACATTCCCCTATAGCATGCAGTGCACCTTCACTGTGCATGGAGTTTTGCATGGCAACATTTACTCTACATATATGTAAAAGGATTTTACTCAACTAATACAAAAGCAGTATATTTTGTGCTTTGCTTTTGATGTCGAGGTCTTCTCTCTCACTCTTCCTCTCATTTCCTCTGCATGCTGCATCTCATATGGCAAAGCTCCCAAGTTGGCATCCTCCGTAGCTGTTGTCATCCTTTCAATTGGTATCACAGTCAGACGACCTTGCATTGGCATATCAAAACGTTGCGTAGTTTGTGGGTGGTCCTAGTTTGTGGATGACATATCAACGGGAAACACATAATTAAATGCGTCAAGCAATCTCAGTGCTAGTTTGCAGGTTAGGGACCTCTCTTTGGATATGTTGACCCCCGTGTCACAGTGCAAAGAGAGAGAGAGTTTAGACACCCATCCTTGACTGTGTTGATGCTTGTGACACACTTTTGTCCTTAACTGCTGCTGCTAACCTCCATGTCACACTACAAGGAGTAGCTTAGGATGTACAATTAGATCCCCCGTCTCTGGTTGTTGCTGACCATTGCGTCGCACTGCTGGAAGATTTGATTTAATACATTCCTCGTCTCTAACTGTTGTTGACCACTGTGTCGCATTGCATGGAGGGGTTTGGCATTTTAAATCCTTTGTTCTTGGCTATTGCTAACCATCTTATCGCACTGCAAGAAGATTGGATTTAATAGATTTCCCGTCTCTCGATGTTGTTGACCCACGCGTCGCACTGCAGGGAGAGGTTGGGTATTTTAAATCCTTCGTTTTTGGTTGTTGCTAACCACTACGTCGCACTGCAGTTTGATTGGATTTAATAAATTCTTCGACTTTGGCTGTTGCTAACCACCGTGTGTCACTGCAGAAAGGGGTTAGGTATTTTAAGTCCTTCGTGCATGGTTGCTGCTGATCACTACATCGCACTGCAGGTTGATTGGGTTTAATAGATTCTCCATCTCTGGCTGTTGTTGAGCACAATGTCCCACTGTAAGGAGGGGTTAGGTATTTCAAATCCTTCATCCCTAGCTGCTGCTAACTACCACATCGTGTTTGCAGAGAGATTGGTTTTAATAGATTCTTCATCTATGGATATTGTTGATCATCGCGTCGCACTGTGGGGGGGTTATGTATTTTTAGATCTTTCGTTACCGGTGGTTGTTGACCATCGCATCACAAGCAAAAAGATGTATCATATCATATAGTTGCTCATTTTCAAATGTTACCTGTCATTGTGTTTCTCTGCAAAGAGGACTATTATAATTTTAGGATTATAAAAAAGCATTTAAAGTCATGAAATTCTTTTATATTTTTCTATTTGCAATCACATAAGTCAAAGTTATATCTATTCTAGATCTACCTTAATTTTATTTGCTTCGTGCATTTTCAAGCTTTAGTGATGGTAGAGACAAATTTATCACGTCAACATCGCAAAATCGTTTGTGATGCTCTTATTTTATCTATCTATGGAGCTTTAGACGATCATTTGCGCAAGGCATTTGATCCACTTCAGTCAAAGTTCGATGATTTTATGATTGAACTTGTGAACCAGTGCTGACTGACACTATGCAGTGCATTCTCTGTTTCATTTGACCAAGCTCTGTTCACTAATGGAATTATGCACAACATAGTAAAGAAATTATTGGGCCAAGTCACTAAAAGCTTTGAGAATATGGTTCATCCAAAAATCAAAGCCAAACATGGAATCAGAGAGCGAATGTAGCTTGTGTCACAACTACATTCATAATTAAAAAGCAATGTCCTAGGACCGAAGAGGATGTGCCTCCTCCTTCAGGTTTCGAGCGCTCAACTGTACACTTGGATGGTACTACAATCCTTCTATCCTACACGTAGTCAGGGACCATTCTATCTTTCACTTACAAGCACCGCAGCTAGGTGAAGGACGTTTTGCAAATGTTAAACAAGTTTCAATGGCCCATCCCCTCTTCAATAATCTATACATTGCTATCTACACCTTAACAAGCCCTAATCCACACACCTCTACGTCTCTACCAAATCAAAGTAGATAGAGAGGATGTAGAAAAAGAGATATAATAGTGAAGATTAGGTGTGGAGAGAGAGGTAGAGAGGCTTTTATCCATCTATCTACCTCTCTTTCTACACCTATTTTACACCTTATCTACACACCTCTACTTATCTTGCTAATCAAGGTAGATAGAGAGGATGTTCAAAGAGATGTCGAATAGGTGTAGATTAGGTGGAATATTTTAATCCACCTATCTATCCCTGTCTATATAGAACAGATAGGAAGCAAGCTGAATTTACAAACAATGCTTGAGGAAGCAACATCTACTACTGTCTAGCACCGTGGCATGATATTGCCCCGTGCTTTTGTTCATTATAGCAAAAGGTCCATGTTGATCTTCAAGATTTGGAATGGAGGTCACCTTGAGCAGTGGATCTAGGCCTACCATCATGATGGAAGTAAGCCTCCAATCAGAGAGTTCCAATGCACATCTAAAACGGTACAACAGTTTAGAGACAACATTTTGCCGATTTGCAACGCTCTTTTGCAGACCATGAAATTCATTCATAGTCACGATTTCATTCAAAACAACCTACACACTAGAAATATTCTACCACATTTTGGCGAGTGAGGAGTGTATGCTGGGATCATGGAATGGGGACAAAGTACACTATCAAATACTTTGGCAAAATTTCCCAAGCTCCTGAATCTCAACCCTCAAACTAGAGCTCAATTCGAGCGAGATTATCCATGGACTGGCCCTGAAAGTAACAACACCAATCCTCCTCCTTTCACCAAAGCATCCGATATATATAGTCTATCATGTATTCTTAAGCGCTTGGTTGCGTGTATTCCAGAGCCCCCCGAGGTCCCCAAGCACAATTTTTTGCAAAATGTAAACAAACATCTTGCTAGTGGAAAATTCTCCAAACCCTTAGATAGGCCTAAAATATGGGATGTAAGCCTTTGTTTGAATGGAGCCCACAATGTTGGCTACCATGTTGTGATCGATTTTGGCTTGAGGCCTATTGATGATTAAAAAAGTAACAATATTTTTTATCGTTGATGGTATGTTATTAAATATGTGATGTTATTTCAGATTGGATCTTGTGGATCTTTAAACTTATTTTCAATTAAGTTTTTAAAGTTCTTCAAGTTAGGATTCTAAAGTATTCGAAGTTGGATCTATAAAATCCTTCAAACTATCTCTCTTTTTTACGTACATATAAATTTCACTCATTAATGTTTATTGTTTTGCAATTCAGATATGGAAGATACTGATCCCGACCAGAATGCACGGCAACCTGATGATCCTTTGCTTAATCATGCATTGTACCTATAGATGCAAATTTACACGGAGAATTTAACAAAATTTTATAACCATGTTTTTTGAGTAATTTAGATGAGTTAGAATTGGACAAATAGCTAGAGTGCAGGCTGAATTGGCACATAGTTTGAAAGTCAAACTAAGACACACTGAGGGTACAACTAGTTATCAAGAAGTGGTTCCTTAGTACGTTGCCAATCACTATGCTACTGGCTCTTTGACAAGTTTTACTCAGTTAGATCATGTAAGACTTGAATTTTATATGTAAGATAGGGGTATGATAGTTTTTTGCATTGATTGTCGTATAAGCGTAGAAAGGGGGGTCATATTTCCTAATATGAGTTGTATATAGGGGTTTTACCAAAGTTTTCCGCTCGCAGGTGGCGTCTCATTTTGTATATAGAGTGAATCCCCCGTGGGTACGAGGCAAGATATGGGCATGTAATCAAAGAAGAGGTACGAAATTCTAGTCCAAGCGATCCTTGGAAATTCCAAACTTTGTGTATCTAATCTTCTAGGGGAGCCAGCCCATGATCTAAATTAAATCTCCCAAACAATAATGAGCTCTTTTGTATCTTAAATCTCAATATTTGTAACTAAAACCTCTTGTGTAAACCTCTATTTGTTGGAACAAATGAACATGTCAGATGTTGTTGCAATTGTGTAAGTCTTATTCTCTCTCCTGCTCTCTCTTTGACAACAATAGAAAGAAGATGGAAAGAAAGAGAGACAATGAGAGAGAGAGAGAGAGAGAGAGAGAGAGAGAGAGAGAGATTGTGAAGCTAAACTCCACACAACTTTTTCATTAAAAAATTAATTGTGAATATAGTACAAAATTTATAGGTCATCCTTCCCCTCAATCATACGCACCATGTCATCAATTTCATTGACATCTGAACATTTCAAATCAATGTCTTCTGGATTCCATTCCATTTCATCATCGGAGTTGAGATCATTCCCAATTGCTTCGTGTGTTTGAAAGAATTTTGAAGCTTTCGATATCATCATGGATTTCTCCTTTCCTACATAATATGTATAGTCTTTTGACTTGCGAGAGGCTTCATATATGTACTAGTACACCCGTCCAAATAGAGAGGCTTATTTGTCCATTAATTGTATCAAGTCTGTGAAGGGATTTGTGACAGTAACAATTTTGTCTATATTTCTCTAAAAAACATGAGAGTTTACAAGCTGGTAGCATTTGGAAGTAGGAGATTCATACTTGAGTTATTTATCAAGCCAAATGTCCCATCTTCTATTTGCCACTGTTTCAACAAGGGCTGCTTTAACTTGATGTAGTGCTGCAGAGAGAATGTAAAATCTGTAATGTAAAATCTGTAAATTTTTGTTTTGGGACTTTGTTCTTAGCAGAGCTTAAGAAAATGAATGCTCTCTTATAAACTTCACCAAGTGGTTTGCATCTAGAAGAGTTTGCTTAATAGAAGGAAATTTTCCAAAGTGCTTCAAGAGTAGATTCAAAGTGTGGGAAGCACATGGAACCCATGTAATCTCTGGATACTTTTCTTCAATTGATTTTCCAGATGCTTTGTAGTTAGATGCATTATCTTTAACAATGATTGTCACATTTTTAGGCCCCCATGCTCTTTCGATCGAATGCTCATATACACCAGCAAGATATCCACTTGTTTTCTCTTTATGGGATGTGTCGATTGCTTCAAGAAAGATGGATCCTCTTTGACAAATCAACATGACATTAATCAATCATGGTTTATTCTGATAATTTGTCCAACCATCTAGAGAGATTGTGCATCCATAATGTGGCACATAATCAGGTGTTGTGCGCTTTAAAATATTCTCTGATGTAGCTTTCACTTATCTAAATATTCTGTATGCATCTTATTATAATCAAGTATCACAAAAACCCTTCTTTGTTGTGCTCATTAAAGCATCCTTTAAGATAGGATTTTGAATGACGTTTAAAGAAATTCAACATGCAAAAATGCTTGCCTTCACTTAAGATGGAGTTCAAGCAGCCATTGTTTATCAAATGCCTGATGCAAAGTAGAACCACTTGGTAGGTTCTCCTTCAATACATGCTTCACTTCGGCTTATGTTAGCAGAGCTTGTAGTGTAATTATAGCTACAAGCCCTAACAAATGATGAATGAAACGGTTCTTGATTATAAAAGCAGGGGTTGAGGGAGGGTTTTGATCATTCTCGAGTGTCATCTCCATGTCCCTATCCATAGATGGAGCCATTATTTTGGGACCACCCCCTTTTTTTTTTCCCTGAAGATGTACTCTCTTGCACACTTAAGAAATTTTTCTTCAATCCCTCTGGGGGGGGGGGGGTTGCAAGCTTCCACGTTTCCAGGAATTTTGAATACGTGTTCTTTTATCTTGTGTGCATTTTTGCTAAAATGATGGCCACAAGTCTTACACCTCAATTTTGATGTAGTCTTTCCACTGACCAATTCACCTACGTAGCTCCACTCATATCCTTTCACCATCTTCTTAAAATTTGCAAACGCAAACAACACTATTTACTAGATACACATCTAAAATCAAACTCTCATACCATTTACATTACTATATTTTCTATTGTTTTTAAAAAAACATAGATTTTCAACCTCTTTAAATTTTAAATACTATTTTTTTTTTCAAGTGTGAGTTTTCACTCTATACATGAATCATGATAAAAAAATCACTTAATCTATCTCAATAACTTCCAAGTGTGAGCCAACTCTACACAAAGCAAGATATCTTTAAATATCCTATCTAAATTACCTCCAAGTGTGAGTGTAACTCTACACATGGAAGGCAATCATAATTCACTACTTATCTAAATCTCTTCTAGTGAGAATACCTCTACACAAAGCAAGGGATTATTATTTGATCTACCTAAATTGCCTATAAAGTGAGTATTACTCTACAGATGACAGACAACCATTAGATAAATCTAACCTAAGTTATTTCTAGGTGTGAACATAATTGAACACAAGCAAGTAACTACTAATTTTAACAATCTAACTTAAGTTACTTCTAAGTGTGAACATAGTTCAACACAAAGCAAGTAACTTCTACTTGTTGCAAGTGTGAGTTTCCTCTAACACAATGCAAACAATCACTAACTACTCTACTTAATTTACCTACGAGTGTGAGATGTACTTCACACAAAGCAGGTAAATTTTAAACTCAAAACTCCATAACCTAAAAAAACTATATTCAACTAGTTTAAATTTTTATCCCAAGCTCTAACTTCTTGCTTAAATAAATAATTGATTACAAAATTTATAAATAATTTTTTTGGATATTTTTTTTGATGTTTTAATGCTCACCTAAAGATGAGACAAGGGGGAAGAGAACTCAAATAGAATGAGGAAAAAAATTGGGTTTCACATACATACAAAGGACTATATTTTGATCAAATTTCTAAGAAATTATACAAAACAGTGTTTTTGCTGATGTGGCACCATATAATACGATCAAATGATTATAGATGTCATATATTACGTGTAACATTTAATGGCCTAGTAACTTGTGTGTAGCGGAAAATAGCATGAACATAGTGAGCATTTCATTAGAATAGATTCCTAATGAGAATAACAAGAGTGCTTGGGTGAAGAGAGCAACTAAAAGTATACCACCTAGTTAGATAGCATGAACAATGCTTCAAAAGAGAGAGAAATTAAGCTATTGACAACAGTTGAGGAACGGATTTACATGGAGCCGGTCCCCCCTCCAAAAGGCTTTGTATTATGGTTTCTCCCATCAATAGAGACATTTTACAATACAATTCTTTGTGTTCCTTCAATACTAGCTAGTGCAATCAAGATGGAAACTTCATGCACTTAGAAAAACACTTATCAAACACAACATCAATTCCCTCACGGTATCAGACCCAAGACCTCACACACCTTCGAAGATGGTGAGAGCTAGCGGGGTAGGAGAGTAGATTGAGAGGAAGAAGAAGTATTCTTACGAGGATGATGTACATCTTTTCACATAATCACTCATATTAGCATAGATTAGCTTAGTAATTAGCATGGTAGAGGAGATGAGCATACATTGACACTTGGATCTTGGTTGGATTTGCATCACAAAGCCAAGAGTTGTTGGTGTAGGCCTCCCTTCTCACAAGCTTGGAGTAGGTGGTAAGCTTTCCATTAAAGCTTGAGAAGGAGAGAGAGAGAGTCTTCTTGCTCCACACATAGATTGTGTGAGTGTGTAAGTGAACAATGCCTTTGAAAGATGAGCCCCCTCTCTCTCTCTCTCTCTTGGTCGATCCCTCTTGCTATTTGCTCATGCTGCAACCCTATTGGACCTCCCCAGGCTCAACCAATGGAAATTAAGCAGCACAAGTGATAGCCTTCTGACATGTGTCCCCCTTTTCCCTTTTGTGAGAGATTTTGCTAATTAATTAATGCAACTAAAATCTCATTGGACCCCTTTGTCTCCTGGCCAATAGGAATCAGGCAAGCCATTGGGCTGCTGAATGCTCATTGGACCCCTAGGGAGACTGTCCAATAGTCTTCTAGAGAGCTTAATTCTTATTGATTCTTTTATTAAGTGTTTTTAATTTTAATTAAATTAGACTTACTCTAGCCTAATTCTCATTAGTCCACCTCCAAGGCCATCCAATAGGATTTGAGTACACCTTGTGGGCATCTGGGCTAGGGAGTTGACATGTGTCCCTTTTTCCCCTTGTGTACAAAGAAAGCTTGTGTATGTGTGTGTGTGTGAGTGAGTTTCTCTCTCATCCCCTACTTCTTGGGCTCGCCCCCTCCTTTGTAGGGCTTGAGAAAGACTTTTGGGACACACACAAATCATCCAATTTTCCTAGGCTTTTGACCTTTGGATACAATTTCTTTGAATTTTGCAACTTAGGATTTTGGAAGTCTTAATGGGCTGAACCTTAAGGTCTTTTACGCCCATTGTTGCACATTGCTCTTTTGCATATGGCCCACCCTTTGGATCTCTATTTTCCCTCCTTTGGATCCCTACTATGGCCGGTCTGCTAGCTTAACCAATATTCTAGCTTTTTCTCCCCTGGCACTTCCCCATATTAAATGATCAGTTTAACATGAGAAAATCATTTAGGAGAATTAGATATTGATTATTATGACATTACCTCTCTCTTGAATTCATAGTCGTCCTCGACTATTGGATAGTGAAGATAAAGCATATTCATTAGTCCTTTTCCTAGCAAGTAGAGGATCCCTATATGTTACCCTGCGACATCATTCCAGAATGGACGACTAGTCCATTTGGTGCTTGAGAGCCTAAGCTGCAGCAAGCATGTCTGCACATTAGTCCTATCAATCTTCCATAGTAGAGTGACAAGGTGTACTTGGTGTTCTGGAGATGTCGTCTCCACAAACTTGATCTAAGCATGCATACTACTTCATTTTTGTGCACAATAAGGAAAAAGAGAGTCTTATAAGACAATTTTTTTTTTCATTTTTAACATTTGTACAATTGCTTACTCTAGGGAAGCATTGTAAGCATTGACAAGGTTTAGGTAATCCTTTAATTGTATGCCTTGCATCCATCTAGCATCTTCAAAAGGATAATTCTTAAACTTAATAAGATATCCTGAGATAGTCTTACCACCTCTTAGTACCTTGTCTTCATGTCGGAGAATGGACTCGGGCTGCAACATCTCTTCTTGATCCTCCATCTCTGGTGGGTCTTCAATTTTTGGTTTTTGTGGTGGCTCTCCTTTGTAAGGCTTTAGGCTCACATGGAAAGCATTGTGTATGAGCCAGTGGTTGGGCAACTTGAATTGATAGGCCATGTCATTGATTGGCCTAAGAGTTTGGAAGGGACGATAGTACCTTTTTGCTAACTTAGCATAGTACTTTTGGTGTCCCGTAGGATTCTTGCCCATCGTGTGCCTTAATCGAGCCTTGGGAAATTTGAGTAAGACCCAATAATTTTCTTTAAAGGCTTGGCCTCTTCTATTCTTATCAGCGGTAGCCTTTTGCCTTTGCCGTGAGATAGAGATAGCATCCTTAATAATCTTTTGAAAAGATTCTTGTAGGTCTCAGCTATACTCATCTGCAATAGCGAAGATCTTCCTCTGTACCTTAAGTAGCAAGGGACTTTTTGATCTTCCCTCTATTACCTCAAAAGGTGCTTTTCCCATGGAAGTATGTACAATGTTATTGTAGGCATACTCCATTAGGGTAAGTATTTCTCCCATTGGGATCTTTGATCTACTTCCATTACATAGTCTTTTAGTAGATCAAGAATTGTTAGGTTAGCTATTTCACTTTGGCCATCCGTTTGTGGGTGATAGGCTGAAGAGAAATTTAGCCTTGTCCCTAAATCCTCAAAGAGACCCTTCCGGAAATTACTGGTCATTCTAGGATCTCTATCCGACACTATGGACATTGGCAAGCCATGGTACTTGAAGATTTGTGAAATGAAGAGGGTTGGCATTTGATGGCTTTGATAGTCTTTTTGACAGGTATAAAATGAGCTTGTTTACTGAACCTGTCTACTATCGTCCATATTCCCGTATTCCCATGGATAGACTTAGGTAATCCAAAGATAAAATCCATGAATATGCTCTCCCATGGTGAATTAAGGATTGGCAAAGGTTGAAGCAATCCAGGTTGCTTCCCTCTATCAAACTTCGTCTTTTGGCATACCACACATTTAGAAACATATTCTTGTATGTTTGATTTCATGGTAGGCCAATAGAAATATGTTTCAATCCCCTTTAAGGTAGACTGAATCCCTCTATGCCCCACATAAGGAGGAGCATGAGATTCATACATTAATTTCTCACGTAGTGAGTTAGTAACTCATAGTCTATTGCCATAGAGAAGATAACCATCTTGTAAAGTAAATGGTTCCTCTTTATTCCCTAATGCAAGGGCTGAAATCACATCTCTAAAATCGGGATCAATAGCATACTCATCTATCATAGAAAATAGATCATCGTGAGTTGCTATGGAAACCACATTCACTCTCGGCCGTCTTGAGAGTTCATCGGCTACTTGATTATGCTTGCCAGCAATGTGAGGAATATGAAAATGAAATGGCGAAAGAAAATTTGCGCACCTCATTTGTTTGTCGGAGAGCTTGGTCTACGGCATGAAGTACTTAAGACTTTGGTGATCCGTACTCAAAATGAAAGGAGTCCCCAATAAATAGTGCTTCCATGAGTCTAAGGCATGTAGAACTACAAGGAGTTCCTTTTCATGTATGCCTAGAGCTTTCTCAACAGGGTTGAGCCTTCGACTTTCATAGCATATGGCGTGCCCTTCTTGAAGAAAAACAACTCCAAGGCAATCACCACAAGCATCACATTGGACCTTAAATGGCTTTGAGAGATCCGGTAGTGTAAGCACAGGTTGAGAGATAAGCTTTTCTTTAAGCTTTTCAAATGCATTGTTCTCCTTGGCAGACCATGTATACCTAATGTTTTTCTTTGTTAGGTCATGTAATGGTCCTGCTATTAGTGAGAACTTTTCTATGAAGCGTCTATAGTATGCACACATACCTATAAAGCTTCTTAGTTCACGAAGATTCCTTGGTTTAGGCTATCCTTTTATTACCTTTAACTTTGATGGATCCATTTGGATGCCATCTTGAGAGATAGTGTGACCTAAATACTAAATCTCTTGCAAGAAAAATTCACTTTTCTTTTGATTAACATAAAGTTTATTCTCTCTTAGAACTTGAAATATTACCTGCAAGTGTTTCTTGTGTTCGTCTAATGAATTAGAGTAGATGATGATATCATCAAAGAACACTCCAATAAAGGTTCGGTGAGGCCTGAATAGATTCTCCATCAAGCGGTTGAATGTGGCTGGTGCATTGGTCAAGCCAAAAGGCATGACAATATATTTGTAAAGACCAAACATAATGCAAAACACGGTCTTTACAATGTCTTGATCAACTATCCTTATTCGGTGATATCCACTTTTTAGGTCAATCCTACTGAAGTAGGTCGATCCTTGTAGCTTATCAAGTAGGTATTCTACCCGTGGAACGGGAAACCTATTCTTGATAGTGATCCTATTTAGTGCTCTATAGTCAACACACATTCGATATGTGTCATCGTTCTTTTGCACTAATAGCACAATTGAGCAAAATGGAGATGATCTAGGCCTAACCATGCCCTTCTCAACTAACTCATGCACTTGCCGCATAATCTCCTCTTGTTGAGCTTGAGAAACTCTATAAGGAGGTTATTAGGTGGTGAACTGCCTGGAAGAAGTTCAATTGCATGGTCATCATTGCCTCGTTTAGGAGGTAGTTCACAAGGGATGTCGTCAATAAAGACATCTTGAAACCCCTTGAGAAAATTGGATAACTCTAATTCCTTTTTATTGTGTATATTTTCTTTTGCTAAAACATTAGGTTCATTTAAAGAGTCTTTAACAAAAATCATGTACACAAAAATAGAGCTCTTTATTGACTTATTGAAAGCTTGCGTATGTACAATGGGTATGGTGTTACCCATTTCCTTAGCATCTATGTACATATCTTTTTTCCTGAACTTAAAGGAGATTCTCCTTTCAAGGAATTTAACATTAGCAGCCATGCAATCAAACCATGGTGCCCCTAGGATTACTCCTCATGCTTGAAAGGAGAGATAAAGAAGTCCTCTTTGTCCACATAGCTTTGGACATGGAGCCTCAATTTCCCGATTAAGGGAGTGGCTGAAGATTCTTGCCCCTTGAAAGCATCGTCTATGGGTAGGAAATCTCCCATCTCATAGGCTTGTATGCCTAGCTTGGTGGCCAACTCTGTGGATATGAAATTATGAGTAGAACCAGGGTCAAAGAGGATAAAAGCATCATGTTCTCTTACCTTTCCCCAAGCATGCCATAGAGGAGATCCTTTGTGGTGAGTTTCCTCTTCTTGGATTTCGACCAAGGTAGCTCTAGGAGGCTCATGGCGGTTGTTCTTTTGGGGACAAGCGCGGTACACATGCCCTTGCTCGCTGCACTTGAAACAACGGTTATCCTTGCGATAATGCTCAAGCTCTTCAGCAGAGAGATTATTTTTGCCTTTGTAAACTCCCTTCTCTTTAGCTTTGTTGGAATTCCCCTTAGGAGACTTTTGGACATTGTCCTTCCCCTTAGGCTCATTGGGAACCTTGTTTTCCGTGGGCTTAGAATTTCTTTTGGCCCATGTTTGGAAATTGATTCAAGAAGCGACCATAGTATGGTGTATAACCGCCGATATGGTGCGTGGCCTTTGGGAGTTGACATACTCCGCCATTTCTTTGGTTAAGCCAGCACAAAATTGTTTCTTTTGCTCTCCAAAATCTAACTTTTTGAAGACAATGAATTTGAGTTGTAAGTCCCAAAACTTGTCTACATATTTGTGAATGGATTCGTAAGGAGAGAGCTTTAAGCTTCGCCATTCGGTGAGTACTTTGTCTTTGGCATCGGTGGCCAAAAATTGCTTCATAATGGAAGCTCTTAAAGCTTTCCATGTCCGTGGAGCTTCACCGTTGGCTCGTAGACTAGACCACCATTGCCTGGCAGACTTTTGAAAGTGCATAGCTACATGGCGTAGCTTAGAGGACTCCGTGAAGCCCTCATCTCCAAACGCTGGATCGAATTGTTGGATAAAGGCCAAGACTTTGTCTGTAGCACCAAAGGTCCCATCGTAGGTAAGGAAAGAGATGTTCTTCCCTCCCTCTTTGAACTTCTTGAGCCTGGACGACCTCTTCCATGCGGCATAGGATTTTTGATGGCCTCTTCTTTTTGATGATTCAAAAGTTGCACCATCACTTTCTTCAAAAGATGAACAATTTGAGGAAGATGGAGAAGAGGGTGACCTCTTTCTCTCCTTTTTCTTGCCTTGATCTTCTTTGTCTTCACCATCACTTTCATAAGAGGAAGAGGATGAAGAAGATGGAGAAGAGGGTGTCCTCTTTCTCGACTTTTTCTTCTCTTGATTTTTATCATCCGTCTTTGAACTATGGTGTGGAGAAGTATGCGATGGTCTTCTCCGTTTTGGGGGTGATGGTTTAGACTGCCGTCTTCGTGGAGCCATCTCCACCGAGGTGGTAGGAGACTCACTTCTTTCTCATTCCTTCAGTGGAGGCTCTTGAATTCTCCTTTGGGAAGGAGATGCATCATCAAGAAGAAAATTTTTGAGCCCTTCGTATGGATCCTCTTCTTCTTCCCGAATCGGAGAGAGGCCTCTTTTGGAAGTCTCGCTAGGAGGCTTCCTAGGTTCTCTCTCGTCCTGGTGGGGATCTTGGAGAATCCCATGAGTACGAAGCTGCCGTTGCACTTCACTTTGGAGGGATGGATTGCCCATGGCTTCTTGAAGCCTAGAAACAAGGTAGTTAACAAGCATAGGGGCATCATTAGTAGCCTACTCATTAGCAAAATCAAAGTTATCAACATTAATTTCACTCTCTTTACTATTGTCAGCCATTCTAAAAACTTCTAGGTGTAAACTTTTTAGGTGTACTTTGGCACTTCAAGCCCTAGTTGCTACTCCTCTTTACCCCTTTAGGAAAAGCACTCAAGCTACGGTACCCGTGGCTCGAATACCATTTATTGCAAGGAATAGAAGAGAGGGTCGTTCAACACTAAAATAGTACGGTTCCTGTCAAGCTTCTAATAGCTCAATAGTGGTTAAGCCGTAGGCAAGCCCCTTAGGACTCCACTATTGAGACCATAGATCCCGATGGTGATGCCCCATTATCTGCACAAAGACAAGCGCACTGCAAGGCTGAAAAATCCCTATTTTACTTACTCACATGCAATTAATAATACCAACCATTTATAGCTATCTTTAGGACCTCCCTTCTTCAACAAGAAAAGAGAAACCTTGTGCTCTGATACCAATGTAACATTTAATGGCCTAGTAACTTGTGTGTAGCGGAAACTAGCATGAGCATAGTGAGCATTTCATTAGAATAGATTCCTAATGAGAATAATAAGAGTGCTTGGGTGGAGAGAGCAACTAAAAGTATAACACCTAGCTAGATAGCATGCACAATGCTTCAAAAGAGAGAGAAATTAAGCTATTGACAACAGTTGAGGACCGGATTTACATGGAGCCGGGGCCCCCTCCAAAAGGCTTTGTATTATGGTTTCTCCCATCAAGAGAGACACTTTACAATGCAATTCTTTGTGTTCCTTCAATACTAGCTAGTGCAAGGAAGATGGAAACTTCATGCACTTAGCAAAACACTTATCAAACACAACATAAATTCCCTCATGGTTGTAGACCCAAGACCTCACACACCTTCGAAGATGGTGAGAGCTAGTGGGGTATGAGAGTAGATTGAGAGAAGAAGGTGTATTCTTACGAGAAAGATGTACATCTCCTCACATAATCACTGAGATTAGCATAGCTTAGCTTGCATTGAAGCTTGGATCTTGGTTGGATTTGCATCACAAAGCTAAGAGTTGTTGGTGTAGGCCTCCCTTCTCACAAGCTTGGAGTAGGTGGTAAGATTTCCATTAAAGATTGAGAAGGAGAGAGAGAGTCTTCTTGGTCCACACATAGATTGTGTGAGTGTGTAAGTGAATAATGCCTATGAAAAATCAGGCCCCTCTCTCTCTTGGTCGACCCCTCTTGCTATTTGCTCATGCTGCAACCCTATTGGACCTCCCCAGGCTCAACCAATGGAAATTAAGCAGCGTAAGTGATAGCCTTCTAACACGTGTCCCCCTTTCCCCTTTTGTGAGAGATTTTACTAATTAATTAATGCATTTAAACTCTCATTGTATCCCTCTGTCTCCTGGCCAATAGGAATCATGCAAGGCATTGGGCTGCTGAATGCTCATTGGACCCCTAGGGAGACTGTCCAATAGTCTTCTAGAGAGCTTAATTCTTATTGGTTCTTTTATTAAGTGTTTTTGAATTAATTAAACTAGACTTACTCTAGCCTAGTTTTCATTGGTCCACCTCCAAGGCCATCCAATAGGATTTGAGTACACCTTCTGGGCATCTGGGCTAGGGAGCTGACATGTGTCCCTCTTTCCCCTTGTATAGAAAGGAAGCTTGTGTGTGTGTGTGTGTGTGTGTTATGGAATTGATATTTTATTATGTGTTGTAGCTGACAGGTGGAAAGGACTGGGACCGAGCTAGGCCTATGTGAATGAAAGTATATACATTGTACATTTTATTATTCAAGTGCTCTTTTATGAGCTTTGGCCATTTATGACCGGCTGGCCAGTTTGTAACCAATTTGACCATTCAAGAAATCTATATAACAAATACGTGCAAGAGGGAAATGGTCACTCTTGCATGGGGGGAGATTTCACCCAGTGTCTGTGTTCTTCTTCTCACCTCTCCTCTCTTCTCTCTCGCGTGCCGGCGTAGCACTCCATTCTAGGAGGTGCGTCTGCACGCGCCCTATGGCTCTCTCGCACTATATCTCTATCTGTTTGTATTGTGCTCGATTATGGACTTGTGCGATTCGGCAGGTACGTATATTTATTTTTTTATGTCTTGTTATGTGCTATTTCGAGTATTTTGCAGGGCAGCCAAGCTTCCGGCTGTAGCATTGGTATCAGAGCGCAAGGAGATGGTCTTTTGCACACTGTGGAGAACATCATTCATTAAAGCTAAGTGTTGCAGCGTTTATTTTTTTCCTTTTCTAATGTTATGTCTTAACTTTGAAATTCAATGCTCATGCTTGATTTGTATATGTTTGAATACCCATTCAAAGATAGATGTAACTAATTAATAGAGAGATTAAACGTCTTATAAAGAGTGAATGATATCTTAATTATTAGGATCCATTTGTGTGCAATCGATTGCATTGCGAGTAACGTATACATGAATGGTCATGCTCGGACTGAACAAAGGGAGAGTTTGGTACGAATGAGAAGATAGTATAGGAGAAGAAGAGGCAGAAGGAGAAGGTAGGAATAGATATGTCACTCGAAAGTTGTTTACCATAATTCGACGAAAGCATGAAGAAGAAAAAGAAGGGAAGGGATCACATTAGCACGACGGTGATAACCACCTCCAAGAGGTTTTCTTTTATCAAAAAATTCAAATTAATTAAAAACAATAAAATTACAATACAATAGCGGGTCACTGTCTGCCGACGGTATGGGGAGCCATCCAACGCTGGCACTCATCACCGTGTACGCAAAGCTGCTCATCGTCGTGAGCAATGCAGGCTTGTGGGAACAATACAAGCTCGAGCGCTGTATGACCGACACGCGGCTCTGACCAAACACAGCGGTGGCAGCCCGTCGACCAACCAACTGCACACACACACACACACACACGCACACACACACGGCACGGGTGCCTTGAGATGACGGCAGTTCAAGATGCGGCACCAGGAGAACCTGTCAATGCATAACGGTAGTTGAGTGGAGGCAGTAATGAAGAATTTGGGAGGAAGATCAGTAGTATGGTCATGAACACTTTCATCTTCAACCTTAGCTCCGCAGAATTCTTTCCCAACCACCCAACCTCCATGGCGCTTCATCAGTTGCACCGCTCACATACCAACCATCTGGCTATTTCTTAGACTGCCATGCAATAGTACTACCACTCACTTTCTCAACCAACCACTACCTACTCTTGTCCCCTCGTCAGCCATGCAACTCCAAAGTTGGAGCGGTATCTGATTTTCGCAGGTCTATGAGTGCAACACAGAGTGCCCACACCCCACACACACACACTCTTGCTACAACCGCCAGCCCAATCCCATGCAGCCTCTTTTCGCAATTCTCTTTTGTTTCTTGCCGGCCACACCATGCAGAGGGTGGCTCTGCCAGATAACGAAGGACCACCACCAACCAACTCTCTCTGAAGAGCTTCCATGCAACGCACTTGTGGCGTTTGCGGCTGTGGTCACTTAGCGAGCCGCAGTCCGCGCCCGCCTCTCTCTCCCTTTCCTCGCCTAACAACTACACGCACACCCTTTTTGGTTGCATGGGGTGGCTGCCAACCACACACAGTTGCTTGTGCTCTTAGTACACACCTCAACAGAACCAAACATTCGGTACACACCCACAACCATGCAGCCGCCACATGCACTATGTCGCAAGCTGCAAATCTCTCTCTCTCTCGCTCGCTCTAGGCAACAGTCAGCCACCACTGCATGCCAGTTACCCAACCTTTAGTGGTGTTTCCTCTTGATTCGAGTAGGGGGACTTAACTTGTAGCATGCCAGTTTTCTCTTTCATTTATCTCAGCACCTTCAAATCTTGTCTGTCAATCATTGTCTATATAGTATCGGCCCCACGCTCATAAATGCAAACTTTCCCACCAGCTTACCTCCGTTCTCTTCAATAATTTCTTCACAACCAATTGAAGGACTGCATGCGACCTTGATGATTCTTCATTTTCCCCAGTAGATCTTGTATTCCGTGATGCATTACCTCTTTCAATGTAATCTTTTACACTTTCCACGACTTAAGCCTTGAATTCCTGTAAGCCTACGATACACACTTGTTGCAGCAGAGATCTCGGTAGCATGAAGGTACAAGGACGCTGTTGGAGTAGAGTCTGCATGAGCACATAAGACTGGACGACTGCTTCCAGAGGTGGACATTGACGAAGCTTGGCACTACCCGCTGCAATATGTTCCTCGACAAGTCAAGGCATTGACGATGCTGCGGATGACGGGTTTCTTCATTTTAAATTGACGAAGCTAGGCACTGCCCACTGCAATATGCTCCCCAACAAGAATGTTGTGGATGACGGGTTTTTTCATTTCAAATTGTACCCGGGCAAGGCATTGGATTAAATTCACACGGAGTGTATCAGTTCAACCTCATATATTGACCTTTTGAGAATGTTTAATATAACATTTCAATCCATTTAATCTTTTGCCCCCTTTTCCCCCTTTGAGTAAGGCTAATTACAGAGGCAAACAGTGACGAAGCTCATCAATGACGGCTGTAATATTTCCTCCGCGTAGTCTGGTAGTCAGACATCCTCGGGCATTGACGATGACAATAATGATGCGTTTTTAGGCTTGCAATTTAATCTGTCACTTTACTTCATTTTTTAAAATTTTTCCTTTTGTACCCAGACATTGTATTAGAACCATAAGGATTGTATCACCTTGGTCCATAGACCTTTGGAAGACGAGTAATATAGCATTTTATGTCGCTCTCTCTCTTTCCCCTCCCAATATGACTACTTATAGCGATAGACATTGATGAAGCTCTTCCATGACTAATGCAATACTTTTTGCGACAACTCCCATTGTCGAGCATTATCAGTCATTGAGCATGATGATGACCCTTTTAGTCTGATGTTTTTAAGCTCTTCATTTTTACATCTTTTGCTATACTTCATTTTAATTTTTCACCCATATATTGGATTAGATCCACCTGGATTCTGTCTAATTGCTCTCATTATTCTAAATGTCTAGTCTCTACTCTCACACAATCAAACATCTCCCCCTGTGAATGTCTCTCCTTGTGTTGGCCCACGCTAGCATAAACAACCTGAGGACTCTCATAACTCTAATGAGTGGTCTCACTCACTAAAAAGACAATCCAAGTGGCTTCATATCTCATAGTATACTGGACGATGCCATACTTAGATATAGCTTTATCTTGGTACCTATATCTTGGTCTCTACTCGTATCCCTGTCCCTTTACCCCCCCCCCCCCCCCCCCCCCCCCCCCCCCACCCTTAATTACATTGCCAATACAACTACAATCTGGCCAGATAATACTACATCCACAAATCTAACTAAAGCACTGTGAGGAACATTAACGAATGATACAACTTTGCGATGGGTAACAACACAAATTTACGCAACAATTATTTTCGAACACAATGGCTTATATCACACTATTTGTAGAGACTTTATTCTACTGAAGATTTTTATGGTATTCTGTCGGTATGTAGCACAATATTTTTAAACACCTTTGCAATTCCTAGCAATGCTATTAGCATTTTATATTCAGTTGGTTAATGCTATCACAAGTTAGTACAAAATATTCTATGCTCATATTCCTACTGCCAGCTTGCTCGGTAACCACTTTTTGCAACTTCATCTAATTACAACCCGGCTCTATTGCATGCTCTTTCTGAGATTCCTTGTATCAATCCACATTGGCAAATATCCTACATTATTAATTAGGGACTTAAAATTTGTTAGACTTCTCAAACTGTGAAGATTTTCTGGGTTTTCTCCTTTTCGAATAGCTCATTGTTACATTCCACTAGTTGTTGTACATTAGCACTGCTCCACACCATTATGTTTAGTTCGTTTACCACAATTTTAAGGAAATAAACATACCTGTCTTGCTTGATCGTAATCAAAGGATTTTTATCATGATCTTCATTTGTTTTTGTTACATTTCTCCAACTCATCTAAGGATTCACAAAAACCTATCCAGACCATAATGCGAGGACATCAGATAAGTGATCTCTTTACTTTGCAAACTCATTTTTTTTCTTTCCAGCTCTAGTAATCATACCCTAACCATATTTTACCCGATTTTATGATAACCCCCCCCCCACCTTGTTATCAAACCTTATTATTTCTTGCTTGACTATACTAACTTTGTCATGCCAGCTAGTGCCAAAATCCTTGCTGTGTTTACTAATACCATTCCCAAAAGAAACAACACAACTTCCTTGACATGCATACTTAGGTAGCCACTCCGGATCGTGCTGATGATTTGTCAGTAAGCTATGAAGCTACTCATGCGAGCTAAGGAGCTCAGGGATAGTGCACAACCATCTGTAAATCCTTTGATGATCTACTGCACTCTGATATCGACAACGTAGTCAATATATTTTTTTCTCCTTTATGTCTTGTCTAGTCCATTGGTCACGAACACACAGATTCGCCGATTTAGGCAGTGTGTAAATGCTCATCTTGGTGTCGATTCGCCGATTTAGGCAACACCAGTTATTTGTGCAGATCCGTCGATTTAGGCAGCACATTGAAAAATTACAGATTCGCAATGG
The DNA here is from genome assembly GCF_014529385.1 of Adiantum capillus-veneris. Taxonomy (NCBI): domain Eukaryota; kingdom Viridiplantae; phylum Streptophyta; class Polypodiopsida; order Polypodiales; family Pteridaceae; genus Adiantum; species Adiantum capillus-veneris. The sequence goes on along the minus strand of NC_140953.1, from coordinate 52,875,423 downwards.
TCAATACAGATTTGTTGATTTAGACAGCATTAGTGCAGATTCGCCGATTTAGGTAGCACACTTTATTGGTGTAGACTTGCCGGATGAGGCAACACCAATCACAAAATCATGCTACAGTGGCTGCCACCACTGTAACTAGTATGATTTTGTTACCCGGGTACATAATGAAAGTGATTTGGATTTGGACTTGTGGAATTGATATTGGATTGGGATTTGGTATCTGATGGTTATTTTATCATGACAGTGTGTATGTGATGAGACTTGACATTATGAGATTGATGATGAGTGTGACCAATGATATCCTGATTCATCAGGGTATGACATATATTGCTTATTCTAGTGGTATGGGACACTAGAATAGGTAGTATGTGGATGACGGCAGGCATAAGCAATATTGTCTAATTTTATGAATTTTGTTACTATTTGATACAGATTTCTAATCATTGTTTTTCACAAGTATTGTTTGCAGATTTCTATCTTCGCAACTGAGGACAGTTGCTTTCCAACGGAGAGGTATGTTATGGAATTGATATTTTATTATTTGTTGTAGCTGACAGGTGGAAAGGACTGGGACCGAGCTAGGCCTATGCGAATGAAAGTATATACATTGTACATTTTATTATTCAAGTGCTCTTTTATGAGCTTTGGCCATTTATGATCGGCTGGCCAGTTTGTAACCAATTTGACCATTCAAGAAATCTATATAACAAATACGTGCAAGAGGGAAATGGTCACTCTTGCACGGGGGGAGATTGCACCCAGTGTCTGCGTTCTTCTTCTCACCTCTCCTCTCTTCTCTCTCGCGTGCCGGCGTAGCACTCCATTCTAGGAGGTGCATCTGCACGCGCCCTATGGCTCTCTCTCGCACTATATCTCTATCTGTTTGTATTGTGCTCGATTATGGACTTGTGCGATTCGGCAGGTACGTATATTTATTTTTTTATGTCTTGTTATGTGCTATTTCGAGTATTTTGCAGGGCAGCCAAGCTTCCGGCTGTAGCAGTGTGTGTGAGTTTCTCTCTCATCTCCTAGTTCTTGGGCTTGCCCCCTCCTTTGTAGAGCTTGAGAAAGACTTTTGGGACACACACAAAGCATCCAATTTTCCTAGGCTTTTGACCTTTGGACACAACCTTTGAATTTTGGAAGTCTTAATGGGTTGAACCTTAGGGTCTTTTAAGCCCATTGTTTCACATTGCTCTTTCGAAGATGGCCCCCCTTTGGATCCCTATTTTCCCTCCTTTGGATCCCTAGTGTGGCTAGTCTGCTAGCATAACCAATATTCTAGCTTTTTCTCCCCTGGCACTTCCCCATATTAAATGATCAGTTTAACATGAGAAATTTTTTTAGGAGAATTAGATATTGATTATTATGACATTACGCTCGTTTAAAGAGTATTATACATACACTGTATAACATACAATGCAACTTAACAGATAAGGGGTTTTACAAACATGTCTTAAACACACGTGATATGGTAGCTTTACACATAGTGAACCCCCCGAGCTACCGATGCAAAGGGAGAGCACTGAGTGGGAGCTAGTTGAAGGGGAGGTTCTCAAAATAGCTAAAGGTGGGACTTCGAGGTGAGAGATGTTAAGTATGGAGTCTGATTTACCCCTTGTAATTTTTTGTGGTAAAAGCGCACATTTGTAAGGCCCCCATTATGAGGAGAAGCCATTGTGCGTGAATGAAAATCACTCGCTGGAAATTTCACGGCCAAAACTTTGGGGCAACTTTAGGGGCCTCGGGGGCAGAAGCCCCCGGGACTTTTTTTTCCCTTCGCCGGAATATTATAGCCGGACGGCGGCCAGAAAGTGGTCGAAAAATGATCGGTCGATTGACCGGTGGCCGGTAGTCAATGGCCAGTGGCCGGTGGTCGGAAGTCAACAGCCGGTGGTGGCCAGTGGCCGAATTCAAAAGCGGACTTGTCTTCTCAAGGGCGGCCACACATGGGCGGATTGGAGGGTCCGATTTGGACTTATCTACACAAGGGCGGCTACACATGGCTGCCTCTCATGAGAGAGGGCAGCCCTTTTGGCCTATAAAAGGAGGCCATTTCTACACACATTTCATAGTGTGAAGTTGATGCAACAAGGTGAGTGTGAGGTGGTGAGAGTGAAGCAAGGCGGGAGCTCTATTAAGGGTATAATCCCTTTGTAAACTACTTCTTCTTTTGAAGTACAAAAGCCATTGAGTGGCTGCTTTCCCGTGGACGTAGCCCACATTGGGTGAACCACGTATATCGTGTGTACTCTCTCTCTCTCTACTCTATAATCTCGTGTGTGTGAAATCTATCTCTCTCCATTAAGTAATCTACTCAAATATCTATTTAGCTACGTCATATTTCCTAACAAGAGATTCTAATAAAGAGGCCTCATTCCTGACAGAAATCATAGGAGCTCCTACTCAATATAGAAGAAACACCACCAAGATATCGACTATACATAAAAATACCGAGTTTTAATTTAGAGAAAGGATGACCTATATTTTGTGTCTATCTAGGGTGAGGTCCTTTTCATGGTGATGAGGGGCCAACTGATGCTAAACTGAGATAAACCGGTGTTTCTTCTGTCCAAGAGGTGATCCTTTAAAAGAGAGAGCTCTTCATTGTGTGTAAAGTGATGTTTCTTATATGTTGAAAGTAGAAAGATGTGTACATCATGATCAATAAAAATAGAATTGTATATATGAGCAAAAGTATGCTACTCACTATGTAGATTCAAGGGTCATGTGAGTTTGGTGCTAAGCATAGAGAAGAGATCGATCTTCTGAGTCATAGCTAGCAAGTTGTGTGGTGCATCGAGTGTGTTTGACTAAATCTTCACGTCACCATATGCCCAACGTTGATAGGACTTGAATAAATAGCTTAGGCCCCTGTCAGGCTAGGACACTCACCCAAGCTAACATGGTAATGCATGGCCTCATCATGGACAGGGTGCTCACTTTTAGGTGGCCAACCTTCCTCTCACACTAGTCTGGCCACATCCTTTTAAAGCTCCACTTTTCAAAAGTTAGAGACTCTATGATCGCAACCAATACTGAAAACGTGCTTGAGCTCCCAATTCTACGCTCTTGCTGCCAGTATTATACAGAACTTAAGATATCCTACTGACATTATGTTCCTGCTGCCATTACTTACAAGCTTATTGCTGTTATAATGTCATCCTGACATTGGTCTTGAAATGTGTTATGTCATTTTTTTGATTTGGAGCTTTTTATCACCAAATTTTTAAAAATGTTCTCTAGCTCCTAATTTATGTTCCTACTCCAAACTTACAATGTTCAGAAAAACCCAACTACCTTCTTGCAAGTTCAATCAGATGTATGTTAAAACTCAACTCAAAATTAAGATTGCCCACATCTTAGTGTTGCATTGAATCCATCTAGAACTTTCCTTCACCCAACAAATGGATCATAGTTCCCTTGGCTGAGAATATTGAATCCACATCATTGGGAGCTTCGAGAGTGGTAGCTTCACGAGTCTTAATGATTTCTCCATGATTTTTTTCTACACATCACAGATGACATAACTGAAGCTATCTGATGCCATAAAAACCAGCAAATGCCTTCTTGCAAAAGGAATTTAATAGCAAGCTCCATCACAAGATCACTGAACAAGGAATGCTTTTAAAATGGATTGTACTTTAGCACAAACAAGCTACTATGCCATAAACATATTGAATATGCACCACTCAATCTTTGCATGATGTAAAACATCCCCATCTCTTGACACCAATCATTGCTTTGAAAAAGAGTAGCAAAAGCTTGAGTTTCATAGTCCTTATAAAAAATACAACCATCAATGAGCGAAGAAGTGCAAATTCAAATTGCAAAAGAACCATCCCTACCACTCTTCACACATAGAAAATCTTAAAATTGCGATTGCGAAAGCTTCATAGTTTGAAACGCTAGAAATTTGAAATTCAGTGTTTTTTGGCTTTTTTGAAAATGTGATAACTTAAAAATCTGAAAACTAGCATTTTCTAAAAATTTGAAAATCTAAAATTCAAAAATCTGACAAACTCTAAAAATCTGAAATCTTGTATTTTTTGCATTTTCTAAATCTAATAATCTGAAATTTGACAAATTTTGAAAACCTACAATCTGAGCATCTACAGAACTTAACTTCCGTATTATTTTAATTTTCAAAAATTTAAAAATAGCGATTGTAGTTGCAACTCCTAGGCATCACAACAATTTGAATGTGTCACAATACATCAAGTTCCATCTACCTCGTCACCCTCACTGTCTGTCATCTCCACTTGTTACCATATACATGTGGTAGTGATGTGTGTGAACACACTTAGGACCATTGGGGAATTTTTCCCTCACTAGGAGGTTTTTTTCCCCTGTGAATTGTATATACGCCCATCACTCTAGGGCTAACTTATCTTTCCATTACACACTAAGTAATACACTCTTTGTTGTGTGCCTTGAGCTTCCTTCATTTTCTCCAAGCTGTGTGTGTCTTCCTCCAACCCTAATTCCAACAATTGGTATCAAAGTAGGTTGCATCCTCCCGTGCTTAGTCGTCAGCAACTCGAGCACACACCTGCTCACTTTTTGCTCAGTATTTTTATTTGGGCTCATTTTGGAATTCGTTTCCACTGCAAGCAGTACTACATAGGCTATTTCGTCATTTTGTGCAAAAATTGTCAGTGTCGTTTGTGGTTTATAGCACGTGCTCTTCTCGCTTTGTTTCTCCTCTTTTCGGGCAGGTTTCACATAAGGTGCAGGCATTTGCCATAGCCGACAAATACACAGATGTGTTCAAGATGTTTGCTGCTGCTGAGGGCAGATTGGATGGGGACAATTACCCTATGTGGGCGTCCATGATGCAATATGTTCTTGTGTCAAAGGGTGTCTAGAATATTTTGCAGGGCACTGATTTACATCCTGGTTCTGAGGATGTAGGCGATGCTGAGGATGTTGCAGGTCTTGCTGCTGTTAGAGTTGTTTTGCCTACGATAGAAAGAGCTCGTTGGGATGTAAAAGATGCGCAGACTAATGCATTGATTGCATTGTTTTTGAAGTGCACTATTACTCCTCACATTTGTTCAACAAAATATAGGCTTGGGATATATTGATTGGTCTTTATGCAAGTCACAATGAGACAAAAATTGCATTGCTGCGTAAAGAGCTGGAGTCAAAGATTATGCATGAGGAAGATGACATGGACATGTTTCTTGCTGGTGTCAAGGATATCAATGAGCAACCTATTTTTGCAAAATAAGTCATTTAAGACTGATCCCTTGTGCAGACTGTTCTTTATTGCCTTTCCAGATTCTTACCAGACTTTTGCTAGTATTTGGAGACTTATGACCCAAGGAAATCCTGAAGTTTTCAAGTTTGATACATTATGCACATTGCTGTTGCAAGAGTCGCTTTCCAAAAAAATTAAGACTAGACAATGTGCAGTTGAACATGCCTTTATTGCTGCTCAAAGAAAAGGTAGTAACAGTAATGCAGCCACTTCTCATGGTTCTTCTACGAGTGGGAAATAACCTGTTCCTAATTCTTCTGATGGCAAAAATTCGTCTGGGAATGATGGTGATAAGGGAAAAAAGAAGATGCATTGCCATTATTGTAAAGCTAATGATCACTTGATCAAGCAATGTCCTAAGTTGAAGGCCAAAGAGCCTAAGAAGAAAGAGACTGGTTTCACTAGTAATGCTGGTTCCACTACAAATGCAGCTATGGTTAAGTCTTCTGTGAAAGAAGATTGTGATGTTGAATAGGCTTTTAGTGTAGAGTGTAATCCTGATGTCCATGATGCATGCATGTCAGTTGCTGCAGATTCACATGTGTGGTATTTTGACAGTGGTGCTATGTAAAGCACATTACCTCACATAATGATTTGTTTACCTCTCTTGAATCTGTCCCTTATGGGAATTCAGCTACTTGTGCCAACAATGGCTCTTATCCAGTTCAGGGAGTTGGAAAGATTGTGCTTACTGTTGCAAATGGAAGTTCTTTCACACTTGTTGATGCACTTTATGTACCTGGGATCAAGAAGAATCTTTTGTCTGTATCTGCAGTTGCTATACTTGGTCTTGTAGTCAAATTTTTGGATGACAGATGTACATTACATGATCTCAGTTTTGGTGATGAAATTTTTGCATATGGTATTTTATATCGTGGGCTGTATAAGCTCACTTTGTATGAAAAGTGTCGGTAGAATTTTGCAAATACACTTGTGGATTCAAAGGCTATTTCAGATGCAAAACTTTGGCATGCACGTTTTGGTCATCTAAATTTTACTAGTTTGCTGCGTTTGCAGAAATTTGATATGGTTGCTTCTTTGCCGCCTCTTGAAGCACCTGTCAAACATGTCTGTGAAGGCTATATTTTGGGTAAGATGCAGTGTTCTAATTTTCCAAAGGATGGTTCAGCTAGGGCCACATCCAGGTTGCAGCTTGTGCATAGTGATGTTTGTGGGCCCATGCAAACTCCGTCCTTGGGTAGTTACCTTTACTTTGTGACCAAGGATTTCATTCACATATTCACGTGAAGTGCGAAGTGGTAATAACTCATGTTATTAACACTCCAGCTAACAAGAAAAGGCCGGTTCTAGCAGGTGCTTGCTATTTTGATGTTATTAACACTCCATGAGAGTGTTAATAACATCAAATCACAAGCACCTGCTAGAACCAGCCTTTTCTTGTTAGCTCGGTGGTCTTTTAAGTTTCCTCAAGACGGGGCCCAGCGGGCCAACAGTCATGCCGGACGGGCTCGGTTATATCCTCCTCTTGCCCCCCATTTCTGGGGGTGGTTATATAAACAATGTCTCATACTTGCCTCTGTCTATTTTGACACACTTGTTGGCTTATTTGAGGTCTTGGTTTTCATTCAGGTAGCTTTGATCCCTATGTTTTTTAACAACACGAATTATTACAATTGACTTTCCCTTGGGTGTCTATCCGTCTAGAAACGGGGTTGGGTAGGGAGCATCCTTGTGGAGGATGTAGGTGGTGCTAGTGCTTGGGGCTCATTTCTATGGTTGGAATGGAGTGCTCCTTAGCACTACACCTATGTATTTTTTGTTACGTATAGTTACCTCCCTTGGGTGTCTATTCGCCTGGAAACAGGTTTGGGTAGGGAGCATCCTTGCGAAGGGTATAGGTGGTTGCAAGTTCTTGGAGCTCATTTTTTGCTTTATGTTTATATGTATATTATTTTACTTTATTGTACAATTGTTCAATTAAATTTTGTTTTTCAAAAACTTACTATTTTTACCATTGTATGAATGTATATGTGGCTTGTGAACTTGTCATGGACGCAAATGCTTGCTCTCAGAACATCAATGCAGCTACTTCTAGTTGCCCATCAACTGATGGTGAAGTATCAAACAATAGAGCTTCCAATAAAGGGAAGTACAAGGCCGTCAGTGGTAAGGTGCCAGGGCCTGAGTGGCAATTTGCTGAGAATGTAAGATCATTTATAGATTGGTGCTGCAAATTATGTGGCAAAGAAAAATCAGGAGGTGCACCTCATATTAGGGAACACTTCCTTGGATTAGGGAATGAAACAACTAACAAGTCTGATGGAGGAAGATGTAATGGTGTAGGTCATGAGAGTGCTACTACAAAACGCTTGAGAGAGTTGTTAGGAGGTGTAGCCAATGCAAGGTAACCTAGAATACCGACACCAAGACGTTATACTTCAGAGCACCAAGGCAGTGGTGCCTCAACACAAGGCGGACAAAATAGTGGTGCACCCTCCATGCCGACCAACACACACACACAAAGAGCTAGCACTCAAGATGGATCGCTCGAGTACCATTTTGAACAAGGAAGTAAGTCTAGAGCAAAGCTTTTGATCAATTGATCTTGAATAGACACAATATGCTCTTGCACAAGCTATCTATTTTATTGGCGGTTCTATGTTGATGGTCACACGAGAGTCATGGAAGCATGCATGGAAGAAGATTGGTGAGTATGGGGCTGGCTTTTCCCCTCCATCATATCATCAAATGCGGACAACCTTCTTGAATAAGTGCTTCAGTGACACCCAAAAAGAACTTGATAGATTGATATTGAAATCAATTGATCAAACAGGATGCATTATATTCAGTGATGAATGGTCAAATGTAAAATATAGACCGCAAATTAATGTTATGATATTCAGTCCTCAAGGGAAGTGCTTTATTAAATCGGTTGACAACTCAGGTGAGATAAAGTCAGGGAGATATATAGCCAATATAATCACATAAACAATTCATAAAGTTGGTGTTCAAAATGTAGTACATGTGATAATGGACAATGTCAAAAATTGTAGAGCTCTGGGTCGTCTCTTGGAGGAGCACTTTCCTAGCTTGTACATGCTTGGTTGCAATGCACATAGCTTGAATCTTGTGTTGCAGGATTGGTATAAGAAAGAGGACAATGATTGGCTCAAAATCATTATAGATAATGCAAGGAAGGTGGTGAAGTTTATTTTGAAGAGACAACCATATTTTGCACTAACTTCTACATTGTTTGGAGAGTTGGGGTCCGAAGAGTTGACTCTCCATATTTTGCACTAACTTCTACATTGTGGAGACTCTTTTGCAAAATAAAAAGGCTATTGGAGACATTTGTTTGTGCAGGCTTCTATGAGTGGGAAGCAAAGCAACCAGTACGAGTAAAAACAAAGGTTCGATCTGTGAAAGTTCTTATTGATGTGATAGACACTTTTGGTCTAATGTTTGGGACACATACTTGGTGATGAGGCCTCTGATGATATCTTCGCATCGGTTTGATCTTAAGTTATCCAAGATAGGGAAGGTGTACATGGGCTAGCATAATGTACAGGAGAGCTTGAACTCTCCTTCAGAGCCAAAAAATTACTTGATCAAGCCCTGGAGAGCACCTTTTAATAAGGCTAAAAGATATATCTTAAATAAGTATGTACATGCTCGATGGATTAGTGCACATAGCCCACTACATAGTGTTGCTTTTTTGCTTGATCTATAGTATTGGAACATGGATTGTGATGATTTAGATGAGGAGGTGATTGAAGAATTCTATGATGTGGTAAGCAGTTTCTACATCAATCTAGATGATCAAGCCTAAGCACTCACCAACCTGACAAAGTATAGGTTAAAGGACGGCCTTCTCAATTCGGAGTTTGTGCAAAACCTTGTCATGATCAATTGCTGTTGAACTTGTTCCTCCATTTCACAGAGTTCATTCTTGAGCAACTTGATATCTCTCTGTAACTCTTTGTTATTGCTCGAGTCCCCTTCCCCCGTTGTCTATGTGGAGGTACGAAGCTGTGTTTTCAATTCCTCCACAGTGTCATGTGTTTGCATAGCGGAGCCAGCCAATGCATATCTAAGCTCCTCTCATGATATTGTGACTGTCTCACTTAGGATATCCACTATGCTCTTAATGGGGGCTCTGCTGCTGAAGTCCACTGGCTCATTCTGAACAAATTTGACGTATAGCATCTTTGGAAACCACAAGGGAAAATCTGTGTGGCTTAGTGTACTCCTTGTGCATGCAAGGTATATATAGCTTTGGCATGCGTGCGTATGACTCGCACAACATACTTATCCAGCTTCCATCTTCCCTTGCGGATAGAGAAGTCAGACACATTTGGCCATGCTTCCTTGACCATCTCTGTGGTGACATCTCTATTGGTGTCTTTCCATTGTTTGCTATTTTCTAGTGCCCACTCACTGGTCCTTGCAGCAACTCTCGCTTGGTCATTTGGGCCAGTTGCATCTACAAGTGCACGCAAGCGATCGTATGCTTTTTTAGATTTTTCACGCTTGTCCATACCTGTCCTAAACACATTTACAATATTTCAATGTGTGATAGAACTTAAGTTTGCATCATAGATACGTTTGCAAATCCACTGTACACCTTGGTTTAAGTTATCACAGCACACCACACTTTGTATTAATCATTCTGCACCGTGACTTTATTTGCAAATATAATGTCCAGATTTCAACTAAAACTATAACAACACACCACATTCTGCATTGATCGCTTTGCTCCATTATTACAAAAAGACTTTACTTTTGAATATAGATTCACAAATTCAGCAAAAAATATCACGATACATCACATTGTGTATTGATCGCTTTGCCCCATGACCACATCATTATAAAATGGTACAATTTAGCTCAATGGTCCATGAATATACAAAAAGCTCCATTTACATATGTCGGATAATCCAAAAGAGACTACTATTTACAAAAGGTGACCAGAGTAAACTAAAGTCTAGGCCCTGCTATGGGAGTTAGGAGCTAAGTGTAAAGGGTTTTACAGACTCAGATTATGCAGGTGACTTAGACAACCGAAGGTCTACGTCAGGGTATGTCTTTACATTGGCTGGTGGAGCAGTATCATGGCGTTCTAGATTACAAGATTGTGTTACTCAGTCTACTACAGAGGCTGAATATGTTGCAGCATCAGAGGTATGCAAAGAATCAATTTGGCTTAATCGACTAGTAACAGATTTGGGAATCAAAGAAGAGATGCATGTGTTATATTGTGATAGTCAAAGTGCTATACAATTGGCTCGCAATCCAGTTTATCACTCAAAGACAAAGCATGTGGATGTGAAGTATCATTTCATCAGGGAAATGCTCGAGGATAAGCAACTTCAGCTTGTCAAAGTTCACACCATAGAAAATCCTGCTGATCTACTTACGAAAGGACTTCCCTCAGAGAGCTTTGCGCATTTTCGCAAGCAGTTAGGTGTAGGGTAGTACATCACTTCTCTACATCTCTTGTATATTAGCTTGTATAGTAGCTTCTCTCACACTTAAAGTACCACATTGGACTTTAAGTGGGAGGTTGTTGGGGTATAAAGCCCAATGTGGTCGCCCAGGTAAGTGGGCGGGCCGCCAGGTATGTACACATATTCTTCTGTAAAAACCTAATAAGAACTCACTATGCTCTACACATTACAGTAGAGCGAGTTCACCATATCGTCGTGCTCTTCTTCTCGCACTCTCTCTCGCGTCGCACTTCCGCTCGTACTCCTTCAGAAGGGGTGGACCTTATTGGCCTTCACCACCATAAATGTAATAGGATAAAACTAGAAAAAATTATCCGAGGGAGAAACAGGAAAATCAAGAATAAAAAATGTTTCTACCAAAAGTGGGAAGCCTAAAGACAAATCTGGATACCAAAGTAAGAATTGATTATGTTCTTAAAATATAGAGCATTTCATAAAGATAGAGATATTTAAAATGCGATGAACAAGGCCACTCTTACCGCACATACCCTCCAAAGCATGCAAAGACGGTGGCACTGCCCCTTGGCTATGGCAACAACAACAAGGAAGATAATGAAGGTAGCTCTTCATAATCTGCCACATTTTGCACTTTTTGCAATGGCAATGGGCCAAGACAAGGGACTGCCCTTTGGGTAGTGCCAACAAAACCTGGGAACAAGATTGGCAAAGTTTATTGTATGAGAGAGGACTTTAAATGAATATAAATAGTCAAAGAATTTGCATATAGAAAACCTATGTGGAGGGAAGAAGAAGCAAAAATGGCAGCTTGGGATGGGAGGCAACACAGCTGTTGGGGATTAGGGCTGACTTGGCAGGGGTGGCGACGCCTACTGCAATGTGCGCCGAGCATGTGGCGTGCAAGGGGATGTGTCTGGATTTCCAAGCTCCAAGCTGGAGAGCCACGTTGGCAGAAGTGCTGACTTGGACGGGGAGCTGGCTAGCATTGGCTGCCAAGCTCCTCTTCATGCTCTCTGCCATGTTCTTGCTCAAATCCACCCTCTCTGCATGCATTTCTAATTGCACACTTGTTGTGTTTCTTGCATTCTGATGCACACCTGAAGCTTCAATGGAAGCTTGGCTTATCATCAGCCCCGCATAGCTCACCTCCCCTTTCACATCGGCATACGTTACCCGCATCTTCTTGTTCATATTCCGCATCCTAATCTTCATAACCATATCTGCCTTGATATAGCCTGCATAATTTGCGTTTCTCGCAGAGCTATCTGTGATGTTGAATTCGGCTACTGTCAGGGCTTCAATGTCAATTTTTGGCAATTGTGGTCGCGCAATGAGATAGAAGAGGAGGATGGCAATGGCAAGGAGGAGGACGACCGTGAAGATGAGAGAGGCGATGCAAGCGAATCGGCGCATGCATGGATTACAGCGCCGCTGCTGCCGTTTTGCGGCTATATTACTTGGATGATTGTCAGGGAGCGGGGCAGGTACCTTGTAGATGAAGTCTTTGACAGGAAGAGCATGTGCCTGTTGGCTTGCTTTTGCTCCTGGAGCGGGAGGGTTTTTACCATCTACTTGAATTGTTCTATAGGAGGAGGAAGAGGAAGTTGAAGAAGAGAAAGATTTAACTGATTCTGCTTTTTGGTTGCTTTTGTTCGTAGCCATTGCTGTTGCTGTTGCTGCCGAGCCCATTGAAGATGTGTCGCTTGGATTAGCGGCTGGCAAAGATGGCTGATGCATGTCCATGTGATGGGATGAAGGTGGAGGTTGATCTGATGGTATTGCTTTCTCATCATTATGGGGAACATTGTGATGAAGTGGTGCATCAGCCATATTGCTAGCTTTTGCAGAGAAAGGGATTAAAGGTGATTAGTGCAATTGAGCTCAATGAGTGTTAATCAAAGGAGCCCAAGCATCCTAATTTGCCAATGTGGATAGTAATTAGCAGCCTAATTAGCAAAGGAGCACTGCAACTACCCACATTTGGGGCGCTCCATAGTTGTGATCGAGGAAACTTGTGAGCCCAATATGAGGCTGGCCATAATTGAGTAACAATGTGGACGCTTAATTGAATGACACCTTAATCATGGGCGCCCAGAAGGAAAGCAGGATTGATGGGGAATTAAGCTGGCAGGGAGATGAAGTTATTAGATGAGAAGGACCGCTTCAAGTTGAGGCAATATCGAATGTGTGAGTGCGGGCTATATCCTAGTGACACTCTCTCTCTCTCTCTCTCTCTCTCTCTCTAGCTAGGCCTGCTCCGGCCCAAGAGAGCCGGTCGACCCCTAATGGCCTTATAATGGATCCTCAAGCGCACAGCTTTGAGGCTGAGAAGGCACGACTGATGTGAGAGAGAGAGAGAGAGAGAGAGAGAGAGAGAGAGTGTGGGGTGTTGTGGCAGCTGGCTATAAACGATTGAGCTGGCCCCTAAAGCGGCACGCACGCTCATTAGCGCGTTCCATACCCAGCCGCGACGAGTTGACAGCGAATGTTGAAATGACGTCCTCTGAATTCCTAGTCGTCTCCTCATCATGAAAATAATATATTCCTCCATTTAGCCTAGGTATAATTAAGTTCATACCCTCATTTTGTGCATGCCGGCCGCAGAATCCTCGTTAGAAAACCCTCAGGACTATATAACACATAGCGTTTAAAGAGGGGGGGTAAAGGGATCAATGGCAGGGAACTGGAATGGGGCTTATCGAGGGGATCTGGACCGTGCATACCTGTAAAAACTAAACTTGGACAGCGGAGGGGGTTGGGCAAGCTGGCCAAATTCAAGCGGGATAAGGCTGAGGGAAGTGCCATGTCATCAGGGTGAAAATTTGAATTTGGGACGCTTTTCAGGGGGGTCGACAGGCGGGGAGGCCACGCTGTTGGGGTTTGGGTAGAGAGGCCACGCGTTATCTCTGAGAGGCAGGAGGGTAGAGGGAAGAAGCCACAACAGGTATGGAGAGCAGACAAATGCTGGATCTCAATGTACCTTGGGAGGCAAAACAAGTTATGCAGTCCATTGACTTAAACGTAACCTGGAAGGCAGAGGGAGATCGAGGGATGCCGGGCAGGATGGAGGCACGATTGGATGCTTTCAAGGATGGGGAGAAACAAAAGCAATATCGTATATTTGATTTGAATGAGGAGTTGGAGGAAGGCAACTCGTCATCAACAAGCTCAAGTAGTGCTTCCATGGAATCAGGATCCCATTTTAGTGGTGGTGACCAAGTAAAGGAGTTTACCGAATTCCCTTCAACCTTCCTTGCAGATTCAATCCATAGGAGGAAACCCATGACCCAATCTTTTGACCCAGAGTTGCATGCGTCTCACCATTTCTTTAGCTTTTCTCGGGAGAGCTATGACCTTATGCTATTAGATCTTCAAGGGATTTGTAAGCCAACATTGGGTATGCTGCACAATGTCGGCATGCATGATGTAAAACGGTGGAACAAGATGAAGGATAATCTTGTGATCCGAGGATCCCCTCGGCATGGATTAGTTAGGATCTTCTTGAAGGGTCTCCCTCCCAGAGCCATTGCACCAAAGGAGGAGTGGACAACCATTACAGAACAATATCATGTCGACCAGCAAGGGGCTCATTTGAGCATGTTAGAAACTATGAATCAGATGAAAACTGCATGGTGCACAGATATCAAAAGGCATGGCATACCTACTTCATTCATTAAAGATGCGGTCAGAAATTGTCAGGTATGTAAGAAGGATCCTATCCTCTAATCTGAATCGCTTATGTTTCAGAAGGTTGGAGGGAAGGGCAATGCCGGTGAGAAAACTCCAAGTGAAAAAATTATTACAGATAGATTTCATGTGTGTGATGTGCTGGAGAGTATTATGATAAACATAAAGTCAGGCTTGTTAAGATAATATCAGCCCAGGTAGACGAAGGAAAGGTAGAGGACTACTATGTCTGTCCTCGTGGCATTAGGGGAATTTTGAGGTCATTTTTGTGCCTTTTAGCGTGTAGAGAGAGAGTGGTCTCAACCAATGGTTGAAGAGCTTCCGTTACGGAACCTCTATTTTTGAAAACTCACAAAAAAGCAAATATTCTATCTTTACCGCAACTTTGAGCTGGTAAATAGCAATGTAAACAAGTAAAAGTGCAAAGGCATTCAATAGCTGTCGCTTTTAGAAAGACGTACTTCTCATATTATATTGTTTTCATTTTGCACGTCATCATCATAAAACAACGTTTGGATTCTATCTCATGATCTTTTCCAGATTTGAACCGTTTTTTGCACATTCTGCTTATTCTTCTCTTGAACTCAGACTAGACTTCTCTACTCATTTCTTTTTTCACCATGGAATCTTCATCACGATCAAAACGACCAAGAACTTCCATTGAAGCCATTGTCACTTACAACACGACTGATCAAAATGGAGAATGGATTCCAATAACTATACACAAAGGAACGTGGATACTGATGCAACATAACAAGAGAATAAAGTCTTCCACCAAAAACTCTTTCTTGGCGGGATGGAAGGGCATTGTTAAAGATTTCAGCTTTGGCGACAACAAAAAATCAATCAAAGAGGTGCTGGTGCAGCATGTGTACATGCATAAAGATCTGCATATTAACTCAGAGAGTTCTGCTTTGCCATTACATAGACCAAACTGTAAGTCTCTTAACTTAAATTCTTATTTGTAATGCATGTTGTATAAGGTTATTTGTTGTACAGATTTGTATCCTTCAAACATTATGGAATGGAAGCCAGTAGAATGTGTTATAAATATTCTGGATGTGTGTCATGGATCAATTGGTGAAGAAATATACAAGGGAAGGACTAAGGGTTCATTGGCAGAGAATGGAATATTCTTCTTTGACCATTATTATGTTCCACCTAGAAGGACTGGAGAACTTGGAGCCACAACTAAGCTAGACTTGCCTGATTTCAAAAGTGGAGAATGGTCACTCCCTAGCTCAAATACAAGTGAAGGCTACAGGTGCAAACTGTTTTGTGAGATTCAAAAGTGTTTGAAAGCAAACATAGCAAGCAAACAGAGTAGAATTTCTATATTCATGCCCATTACAGTTTTTGTAGACTTCTTCTCTAATGCTGAAGTCAGAAAATCTAGAACAATGTTTTCAGTGAAGACTTTAGACTCAGCAAATGTACTTGAATTTGTGGATGAGGGTTGGAACACCAAAACAGTGAATGGAATCACTTGTAATGTGCAAGCTGGCTCAATTGCTTGCAAATACATGATAGGGACACAAAACTTCATTATGTCATTTTATTACAGAAGATGGCACTATGTTGGTGGTCAGCTAACTCCACTTGATCAAGACATGGAGGACTTCATTGACAGCCCAATAGAAGACATTGATATATGGGTAAACAATGAGCATCTGTCAATTGTAAAGATAAGAGGCATGTGTAGCTTACATCAATTGAGATTGGACCTGCAAAATGATGAAATTGAACTGCCCACAACATTCTGCTTTCAAATAAATGGTGGAAAGATAACTGTTATCCCTAAAAGTCTCTTGTTCTCTTATTGGTTCTTTATTTAACTTGGGCTGTTTTTGTAGGTATCAAAAAGGAATGAAAAGAGGCTACAGTGCAAGGACATTTTGGATGGCATTGTACATTTGGTGCCTTGAACATCCTTTAAGGCAATTTTGTAACACATGACCTGCAAGGATCTTATTTTGTATCACATGACCTGCAAGGATCTTGTTTTGTATCACATGACCTGCAAGGATCTTATTGAAATAAAGATCTAAAAGGATCTTTATTTTGTTATTGAAATGCAACTTTTCCAAACATCAATGATTTTACTTCAATGATTTGATTTTGTAACAGAGTCTTGAAACAAGGTGATCAAAATGTATTCAATTTCAAATATTTGCAATTACATAGACAATTGGATACAAGTGGGCTATAGAATAGACAATTGGATACAAGTGGGAAGCTTGATACAAGTGGGCTACAATTAGATACAAGTGGGAAGCTTGATACAAGTGGGCTGCAAAAAGCTTGATACAAGCTTGATACAAAAAGCTTGATACAAGCTTGATACAAAGGGCTATAGAATAGACAATTGGATACAAGTGGGAAGCTTGATACAAGTGGGCTACAAAAAGCTAGAATAGTTTTCTGCCAGGAGTTTTCCTGTCCCTAGGGGTTGGTGCTTTTGCGGTGGGCTCTTTTGTCTTGGGAGATTTTCTTGTGGGCTCTTTGGCAGGAGGGCTTGAGGGCTGCTTCCTCTTTCTCTTATCATCCATCTCTTCACTTGCCTTTTTCTGCTCACCACTCTCTTCTTCCTCTTCACTTCCCTTTGCCTTTTCTAGCTTTGCTTTCCCCTTTGCCTTTTCTAGCTTTGCTTTCCCCTTTGCCTCTTCTAGCTTTGCTTTCCCCTTTGCCTCTTCTAGTTTTGCTTTCCCCTTTGCCTTTTCTAGCTCTTCAGCATCATCATCTTTAAATACCTCTTGCAGTCGTCCATTTGCTTCAATCATATACTTGATAATCTTTGCTCTTGTCAACCATACATGGTTCTCACTATAGCACTCTCTGTTGATCTATACAAGGCAATAGAAAGAAAGTTTTAGGAACAATAAAATGAGAAAAAATACAGCTAGCAAATATGAAATATGCTATACTTCTATATTCTGATTGTCATTGCAGTATATGAAGTCCAAGAGGAGCTTGGCATTTGTCACTACCCTCCATCCACATGAATGGCTTTCAGGCTGGATTGGAACCTGCAACTCATTACATGTATTTATGGGAAAAAATATTTGAGGATAATCCATTGAAGTGAACAAAGCATAAAGAATTCCAACCTTCACAACTGAAAATTGGATTTCAGTCAGCATCTTTGGCATGGGTGGACAATTCTCCAGTGTCTCTATAAATCTTGTAGCAACACTGTCCAAAATTCTTTATTAAAAGTATGTGCTTGAGGTTCTGCTTGTGGTTTACAAAATGTGTCTGCTACTATACTTACAATTTTGCTTGACCATGTACTCCAGCAAGAGAATTGACAAAGTAGCATTTTCTTTTTACAATATCAATTGCAATTAAACTCCAATGTGAGCTATAAAAACAAGCCTCAGTTAGCCTTCTAACATGAATTAGTAAATTCTCTTCACAAGGTGTAGGTAGGAAACTTACCTCTCATGATAAGGAATCAAGAAAATTTCACAGATTTCCAAGTCCACATGAATCAACCACTTTGTGAGCTCTCTAATATTTGTCTCTGTCCTGAGAAAGTGGGAGATAGAAGGGTCTAAAAATTCCACCTTTTTTTGAAGGTCTGGCTCATATGTATGCATCATTAACCTGGTACAAGATATTGTTATATAAAGAGTTCTTGCTATAAACAAAAATACATAGGAAAACAAAAACAACCTGAGGCATGTGATAAGGAGTGGAGAATTGATCTCCTTGGTCCAGTCCTTGAGAATTTCCAAGGTCTCAGAGTCAAGTGAATTGTAATCCTCCCTAGGATCCTCCTCACTGAATAGAGCGACAACAAAACCAGTAGGATTGACACTCCTCAAGAGGGGCACTAGTTGAGATTCCAACAGGTCAAGCTCCTTTCTCTCTGCAATTTCCTTGTCTTCCTTTGCTCTCTTTTTCCTTTCCTTTTCGCCTTCTTCAGTAATGTCAACTACTCCTACTTCAGGCTCCTTGGGCTTCCTCCATGGAGGAATGTTGAGAATATTAAAGGCCTTAATATCATGCATAAAGACAGGCTCCAACATTCTTGAAAACCTGTATCTCAGCCTCCTGAGGGTGATCATGTCTTTGTCCATCAAAGTAACCCTATGGGCATGAGTTGCACAGATATAGGCATCTTGGAAAAGCTCAATCATAAAGTCCTCAGAAGCCTCCTGGATACATGCCAATGCAGTTCTAGTCCACCTCATGTCAATCTTGTACTCCTCTGCAACTTGTCTGCATAGTCTTTGGAAGGGCAGTTTGGGAATTGCAAGATTGATGGCCTTTATGGCCTTCCTTATCTCTCTTAGACATTTGACCCCCTGCTTGAACTTTATCTTTGTAAGGAGAGGCTTAAGCTGCACTGGCTTGAAAGCTTTCCTCTGATGTGTAGTCTTTCTTTTGCTTGGTTGAGGGTCAGGTGTGCTTGGTTTAGGGTCCTTCCTCTGAGATGTGCTCTCCTTTGGTTTTGAAGTACCAGCTAAAGCTTTGCTAAGCTGAGCTTCTTCTTCATCTTCAGATAGAGGCTTATCAACCGGCTTATCAACCTTCCTTGCAGTCTTCTTGGTCCTTGCCATCTTCAAAAGGGATAGGAATGATTGTTACACAACAAACATTGGTAAAAAAAAGTAAACGATGTATATTTAGTGGCACACATTTCCGTACATAGTGGAACACATTGCGGTGACACCCCGTACGCGAAATCACAAAGGGACCAATGTCCTCACACTAACGGTGATCGCGCACGGGGTGACGGAGCATTACACAGATACGGTGACACTTCGTACGCGAAATTGCGAAGGGAGCACAGTCCTCCCACTTACCAAATTCGCGCACGGGGTGACGGGAGTCCCAAGCGGTGAAAACCTCTTAAACATCTTGAGACACATATTGTACGCATGGTGAAAATAATGGCACACATTGCGGTACACATCGTAAACATGATCACATATGTGGACATAGTGGAACACATTGCTTTGAAACTCGGTATGCGAAATGACAAAGGAGGCAAAGTCTTCTCACTTATGAATATCGCGCACGGTGTGACGGTCAAAGCGCTCGAAGTTTTGGGTTGTGGACCTCCTTCAAAACCTCCTTCAAAATGCGCTTAGTTTGGGCTCTGAGGAGGTTTATATAGGGTGCATGGCGCAAGTCCCTAGGCGCATAAAAACTAGCCGTTGGACCAAACTTCGAGGTGGCAACCGATTTGCACACCCCCCGAGGCGGCGTTTTTGGCCATAAAAGGAACCTACCCAACCCGTTTATTCGCTTATTGTCATTCACAAGGCTTCGAATTTAAGCCTCCAACCCTCCAAGCGACACACCGCGACACCCGTGCGCGATTTTGGTGACGTCAACCTCTTCCTAGCAATAGGAAATCGCGTACCAAGTGTCACTCTGTGCGCGTAGTTAGTGAGTGACGAGTTTCTCTTAACTTCTCAAAGTTCGCATAGCAAGTGACAAACATAGCATGTCACAATTTTATGTAATTCTTTTTTACTTGCGCTTAATTTGTGCGCTTAATTTGCTTGACAATTTTATGCTTTTAATTTGTTTGTAGACTTGATATAAAGAAGGGTGGTTAATGTCTTGATAGACTTCTCTTTTCTCTTTTTCAGCTGAGCATTTGTGGATTGTCATAATGGATACAGAGGATATACAAGAGACCGCTGATGATAGGCTGATGTCTTTTCTTTACAAAGTTAATGAACTTACAAGATTTCAAAGTGTCAAACAGATTTTTAATGCTGCCTTTGATCTTCAAGCACTTGTGGATGGCTTCTCTACACAAATTAGTGACTTGAAAGAGATATATACAGAATTGATCAGAGATCATAGGCTTGACAATCTTGTTCATTTTGTTGATATATGCAAAGCAGGTAGCTTGTCAAGGACAGGTATTGCAAAGAAGTGGTCAAGCCTTCATCCAGACTGGCAAAAGATCATAAAGCCTTGCAAATTTCATGGTAATATGCATTGCCAGTTGGTAGATTATGACCTTGGACTTATCATTTTCTTCAGTGTACTCCCAACACCAGAGGGCAAAGAGATTCCAAAGCAGATTTCCCAGGCTGAGGAGGACCAGGAGAAAGAGGAGATAGAGATGGAGTTCCATGAAGAGGAAGAGAAGCTACAAAGCACTGAGATGCTGGACATTGCAAAATTTAAAGCAGAAAACATCACTAAAGTGGAGAATGTTGACATTGAGGATGAAGATGTTGATCCTTTGCATTGCACAACAACATTTCCCACATACAAAGTTAACAAAAAGGAATATGTTTTGCTGAATGACATTCAACATCTTTTTGATCTAAGGGAAGATTATGCTTTGGCAGTTTTGGCTGAGTGGGGATCTAATGACATAGGATTTATTGATTACTCACCTTGCCCCTTAGCACTCTTGGACACAGAGGCAGAAAATTTTATTGACAGCTCAAGTGTTGGAAAGCATGTGCAGGACATTGTTCTGAGATATGAGCAACAGGGTGTACCTTCTGAAGAGGAGTTCAATGAGATCCAGAAAAGGCTTAAAATAGAGCATATGGGAGAGGAAAAGACCAGAGTTTATGAAGTAAGGCAAACTAGATCCATTGATATATGGGAACCTGCCTTGTTTGAGGAGGATGAGTCTCCTAAGGTATGTTAATGACCATTTTTCCCTGTCTTATTAATGTGCTGAACAATTAACCAAGACATATTTTTGCAGATTGAAATACTGGACACAGACAAATTCCTTGGTAGGGGGAAGGGTTCCAGACCCTTAAATTTAGGAAGGAACCAGAGCTTGGGACACTTTATTGGGAAGCTCAACAAAGAGACTGTCATTATATTCCATAACAAGTTTACAAGAGAACCATTGCTGCCAATGCTTGCAATTAAAGCACTTACAAAGGTTGTTGGTTCATATCAGCTTCCTCCAGGGTTAGAGAAGTTAATATTGGTGGAAAAGGAGGAAGCCATCAGAATTTTTGGATTCTTCCCTGGCCTTACTTGTTCTAGAGCTGGTTATTTTGCAACAATGGCATCCTATGTGCTTGCCCACTCTGGGGACCTCAAGAGACAAATGATAGGCTACAATAAGAAGAAGTTTCTGAAGTTTAGGGGTGAAGTTGATGTACCTTCATCAAAAGACTGACTTTGCTCATACCTGTACTTTGGACCACTTTCTACCTTGTCTCTCTCTTGTAGCTAGCCATTGTAAGAATTTTTCATTTGCAGATGAACTATTATATGAATTTTGTCTTTTCTGCTTGTTCCTCTGTAAGGAATTTGCTAAATCTGAGTTCAGCAGTGCTTTCTTTGTCATTTTTGATATGGTTCTATGCCATATTTGTCTATAGAACCATTGGAAAACCTCAAGCAAGCTCTTTGCCTTCACTGCACCTCCTCCATGTCTTGTATGCTTGAAAAACTTGGTTCTTGCTTGATAATGGGATTTCTCCATGCCTTGTGTAGACCATATGGATAGGGAGCCCCATCTCTTTACAAACCAGGGAGTGTGATTGTAAATTATATGCTGGCAAAGTAAAAGTGTGTCAATAATTAGTAAGTATGAGATTAATCATATGCTTCCAAACTAAAAGTATGTACATATTAAAAAGGAATAAAAAACTTACCATGTAATGTGTGAATTCCTGATCCCAAGCATCTTTCATTGCACTTCTGAAGTTATTGAGCACTTTCTTGAAATTTGGCATATCATTTTTTCCCCAGGATGTCTTATCACAGTAGGAAAATACTTTGTCTAGTGATTCCCATACCTCTGCCGTTTTGTTTCTTGATGTACCTTCAAGACCATGATCTTTGATGGCATTGTGGAGAGCTTTCCACTGGTTATACTTCACATTGGATGAACCCTTCTTGGCATTTACCTTTCCTAGTTTGCCATGAAACCCTAGGAAAGCTCTGGCCTTCAACCAACAGATACCTTTCTAGGCACATTGTTTCCATTTGAAGACCTCTTCAGGTCTGTTTCAATCTTAACCTTACCACTGTGAAGGCCAATTTCTAATAAAACCGTTTCAATACATTTGATTGCAGCATCTCTAGCTGCTTTTGGCTGTAACTTCCAGGCAAACCCCACATAGAGATGTACAATTTTCTCCACAATTCTGCAAAGAGCATGCAGAGTGCATATGTGGACATTAGCAAGTGGAATATTTAAAACTGCTTTGAAGTTTGGATCTTGAGTATGCCTATTGGGTGCTTTGTTCCAATTTGCAGGATTACATTCTTTTGCTGATGCCATACAATACAGACAAGGGCTCTTTGCCATAGCTCCTTTGGAGACATTGTACATACATTTAAGGGTTTTAAGGTCTCCTCCCATGTGCCATTCCACCCTGTAACTTCCAAACCCTTCAACTTCAAGATCTTCCCCTAATTCTTGTGCATTAATGACTTTGGGTATTGTTGTTTGATGGAAAACCCAATCCAGAACATCAAAGTCTTCACTCTCTACTTCAAAAGCACCTAGCCACCAGACATTCTTCTCCGATTGCACGCTGAAGTACTTGGTATCCTTCGGTTTCAATGCGCTGTTCATTAAAGTTATGGAAATCCTCTCAATTTTTCTGTTCTTAACAATCTCACATTCATCAAGCTTTATCCCAAAACTGACAACACCATTTGCTTCTGTATGCTCCAACTCATAGAATCTGATCATTTCCTTCTGAAGTGTCTTCAAGTCAAGGAAAATATTATTGAACTCGTCAAATTGAAGATCCCTCTTTTTACCATGATAGGTACCATGAATGTGGTGAGGCTCACCCAACATCTCCATTATCCTCTCATTGATCTTTTTCCTTGCCTGCTGCACAATGGATGGCTTTGGAAGCAAAGAGGACCTGACCTTACATTGCTTTAACCTTGACTTCATATTTCTGAACAGCTTGCTATAACCATCTCTGCTAATGGCTACCTTATCCATAGTACATTGCACATCCTCCTTGTCCAAGCAAGAGCTCTGCAAAAATCCCTCAATGCACTGCTCCTTTGCCTTTTTAAACTTCTTCTCTGTGAAAATCTTTTTGGCAACCTTGAGAGGTAAAACATCACAATAATGTTTAGCTGCCATTTCCATGTTTGATGCAGAGTTTGGTTGTAGCAAAGTCCTAAATCAAAAGGTACAAAATTAACTGATTATTGTCCAAATGACACCAACAAAATAAACAAACTAAATTAAAGTTAAGTGAATATTAATCATTTAATAAAGAACAATAGCATAATAACAATAACATAAGCATAATAATGTGGAGCAGAATCACAATACAACTTAACAAAAAGATTAACAACCTAACATAAGCAGAATCATATAAAATAAGCATAACAACCTAACAAAAAGATTAACAACCTAACATAAGCAGAATCATATAAAATAACAATACCTTGCTGCTCTGATTCTCCTGCTGCAACCTCCTCCACCACGTCTCAAGGCTTCAATGTTCTTTAACTTCTTTTCTCTTTGTCTGTTTCCTAACATTGTATTCTTGCTTCTAGCTTGTTTGAGCTGAGTTTGTAGCTTTTCGTTGCTCTCTTTACATTCCTCAAGTTGTTGTTTAAGAGTATTTATCATTTGTTTGGTCAAATGATCTTCTAACTTAAGAATATCTCTCTCTGCCGCAAGACTCTGTGTATAACCCAACAACCCTCTTTGACCATCACCCACAAATTTTATCAAAGATGAACAATTTGAGAATGGGGGAGTGCTCTTTGTCATTGGGTCCACTGGATACAATCTTCCATCAGTCCAGAGATCAATGTGATTTTTTTGATCTTGCCGCATTGCTTCAAATATGGACGAGGACACCTCTGCACATTTGTTTCTCTTGCGCACTGGACAATATTCTTCATTTAGCTCAATGTGTAGATGGTATAAGCTTCTTCTCTTCCTCATGGAAGTTTGTTAACAGTATTTGTCAGAGATAGTACTATAGGAAAAAGCTGTGTAGATACGAGGAAGAAGACGACACAGAAAAGGTTTGTTTCAGCTTTTGGAAATTTTGAATTTTGGGCCAGAACTGACGTTTTCGTTAGTTTTGGAGGGAGTATATTTTAGAATACGAAAGATCCTAGAAAGATTTGACAATGACATGTTTCGGTGGAGGTAAAAAGCACGCAAACTCACCTTTTTACAAACATTTCACTATTTTTAAAATAAAGTATATATTCTCTCTCTACATATTCTTACAGGGCACAAAAGTGACCTCAAAATTCCCCTAATGTACGCATACTCTTTGTAGCTTTCAGGTATCTCAATATTCCTTTCACTGCCTCCCAATGTTTCTTGCTTGGGTTTGACATGTATCGACTTACTACTCCCACTGCAAATGCAATGTCTGGGCGAGTAGGAATCATTGCATACATCAAACTACCCACTGGAGACGCATATGGAATCTTATCCATTTCAGCCTGTTCTTCCTCAGACACAGGAAAATCTTGTTTGCTAAGTTTCACATATGGTGGCAATGGAACACTCAATGCCTTTCCCTTCTCCATATTGAAACGTTGCAAAACCTTGTCAATATACTCTGTTTGAGATAATCAAATCAACTTCTTTGATCTGTCTCTCTCAATGCGCATACCAAGTATATGACTTGCCTCACCCATGTCTTTCATGTCAAACGATTTTTCCATCTTTGACTTCAAAGCTGAAATTTCTTCCAAGTGCTTGCCAGCAATCAACATGTCATCCACATACAAAATAAGGATCAGCCAACTACCATCCTTAGCTTTCTTTGTATATAGACAGTGATCGAACTCACTACGTTTGTAGCCTTGAGCAAGCATAAACTTGTGGAATTTATGGTACCATGCCCTCGGTGATTGTTTTAAGCGATAAAACTCTTTAACAACTGGCATACCCAATATTCCTTGCCTTTCTCAACAAACCCTTCTGGCTGCTACATGTAAATTTCCACATCTAAATCACCATGCAAGAACACTGTCTTGAAATCCATTTGGTGCAACACCAAATCTAATATGGCAACCAATGCAAGAAAGCATCTCAATGTAGTCATCTTGACCACAGGAGAGAAGACTTCATCAAAGTCAATGCCTTGTTCTTGCTTAAAGCCCTTGGAAACAAGCCTTGCTTTGTACTTTGGCTGACTATCATGAGCGGTGATCTTATACCTGTAAACCCATTTACAAGGTAGAGCCTTTTTGCCCCGTGGTAATTTAACTAGCTTCCATGTCTGGTTTTTATGCAGAGCTGTCATCTCTGACTGCATGGCCAATTCCCAATTCCCAGAGTCCTTCATTTGCACTGCTTCCTTGTAACATGAAGGCTCATTGCAATCAGTTAACATGACATAGTTCATAGATGGAACAAACCTATCAGGAGGTCGCGTGACACGTCCAGATCTATGCACAATAGGTGGCTCAGGATCAGCCACAACCTGTGGTTCCACTCTATCCTGTCCTTGCTCCTCTTGAGCCCTGACATTATGTCTTGCACGTGCAGGTCCATCTTCTTGGAAGACAACTCTTCTAATCTCCTCAACCCTCTCTGGTTTAGAATGATATTTGGATTCATTAAAGTGAACATAATTGCTGCGGACAACCTTTCTGGATTCGGGATCCCAAAGTCTGTACCCCATCTCACCAGAATTACCATAGCCTAGAAAGATGCACTTTCTACTCTTTGGCTCAAGTTTGTTCCTAAATTCCTTTGGAACGTGAGTATATGCCTCACAACCAAAGACTCTGAGATGCTTGTATGAGGGCATTTTGCCTGACCATACCATCTCTGGCACTGAATCCTTCTGCAAAACCTTGCTAGGAGATCTATTTACAAGATGAACAGTTGTTGATACAGCTTCAACCCAAAACCCATTTGGCAGCTGTGCATTAGACAACATACTTCTGACCTTCTCTTGTATGGTCCTATTCATCCTCTCAACAACAGCATTTTGAGGAGGATTGTAAGGAGTAGTAAGTTCACGTTTTATACCTTTTGACTCACAAAAGTCCTGAAAGGCCTTTGAAACATACTCTCCACCATTGTCAGTGCGTAAGCATTTAAGCTTCTTGCCACTCTGATTCTCCACAAGTGTCACAAACGTTTTGAAAACACTAAACGCTTCATCCTTGTGCTTGAGAAAGTAAACCCATACTTTCCTCGAGTAATCATCTATAAATGTCATAAAGTAAGAAGCTCCCCCTAGAGATACGTTAGGCACTGCTTCTATGCTTATGTGGCTGCTGTGTTTGCTTACCATACAGACAATGTTCACAGAATTCAAAATCATTAAATGAAAAGCCAGGAAAATAACCAGAACGAGACAAGATTTCCATTCCCTTCTTGGACATATGTCCTAACCGGCTATGCCACAAAGAAACGTTCGGCTGCTCGGTTACATTGATTACATTTTTAGAGACATTTGATACATAAATCATGTAAAGTCCTCCAGACTTTACTCCATGTGCTACTGTCATAGAACCCTTGGATATCTTCCACATGTTCTGTCCAAAAGTGGTGACGTAGCCAGCATCATCAAGTAAACCTGTGCTAATCAAGCTCTTTGTAATTGCGGGAACATGTCTCACATTCTGCAGCGTGAAAGAAGAGCCATTCTGAAACTTCAATTGAACATCTCCAACACCTAAGATCTCACATGTCTGCCCATTGCCTAGCCGAACATGATCTTTAGTGGTCACATAAGAGGTAAACCACTCCTTGTTTGGAGACACATGAAGTGATGCCCCTGACTCTATAATCCAGTCACTCAGTGCATTTCCATCAGATGCTGTAAGAAGAGCTGATTCCATTGTATTCTTCAAGAAGTAGATGTCTCCTGACACTAGACTGTCATCCTCTGCAATAGTGTTTGTCACATTTATTTCTTGAATCTTCACTGAGGACTTGTTCTTCTCACCATGGTCTTCAGCTTTCTCTTTGCCTTTTTTTGCTTTCCATTCTCTGCAGTCTCTTTTCATGTGACCCTTCTTGCCACAATGGTAGCATTCTATGTCACTCTTGCCTTTAGCACTGCGGGACTTGCTACGAGGCTGATTCCTCTTTCCACCTTTGTACTTTTCTTTGGTCCTTCCCCTGACAACTAAGGCTGTTCCTTTGCCTTTGTCCATTGTCTTTCTATTGGTTTCTTCAGTAAGAAGACTTCCTTCTATACCTGCTATGTTCAAACCATCTGGAGGTGCAGAATTACTCAAAGCTGTGCGAAAAGTGTCCCAACTTTCCGGCAATGTGATCAACAGGAACATAGCTCTAACAGGTTCATCAAACTTGACACCTTGAGCTGACAACTGACTGTAGATGGTGTTGAATTCATTCAGATGATTGGACATAGGTGTCCCTTCTTTCATCTTCAAGTCAACAAGCTTCTTAAGCCAGTATACCTGTGAAGCTGCACTCTGCTTCTCATAAAGATCACTCAGCTTTAACCATGCTTGATAAGCCAACATCTCGTCTGCTACATTGAAGTAAAAGCTTTCTGCCAAAGTCAGCATAATGGTAGAAAGTGCCAATTCATCCATTTCGCTCCATTCATCTTCGTCCATATCTTCTGGGGTTATCCCCTTGAGCTTTATAGGTTTTATCTGCTTCTTTTGTACCAACACGTGCCAAATCTGCTTCTTCCACGTCAATGGGAAATTGGTTCCATCCAGCTTCTTGATATTGTAAAGAGCAGTGTCCTGTGATCCAGCCATAGCTACGCTTCACAATAGTTTACTTTTCTAGGAAAAATTTGGCAGAGTTTCCCCTGTAAACTGATCTCTAAACCAATATCAACCTGTCAAATGAACCAAGAAAGCTTCAGATTCTGCAGAAATTTTGGCAGAGTCTCCTTTGTAAAATGGCTCTGGTGTACTAAAAACAGACCAAAAAACAGCTCAAAAAACACTGTCTCTCTGACACTATAAGCTGCGGGTAAACCTGTCCTGCACCTGTACTGTCTCTGACTGTCATGTCACTGTCCTGTAAGCATAGACTGCGACAATGCCTCAACGGTAGTAAAGCAAAGATGCAATCCCAATTGTCTAACTCACAGTCAATACATCCTAGCTGCCTATCTAAGGGTGCTCGAGGGATCGCTCCAAGACCTGTATCACCGAAAGGATCTCAACATTCGAGAATCCCCCAGCTCAATAAAACCTCACTCCACCCTCAACAAAGGCTGCAGTAAATCTGACAGTACATAGACTTCCCACAAAGTCATACATCCACAAATTTCCCACTGTATGCTGTAACCGCTGCGGCGGTTGTTTGCTGCGTGACTCACAGCCAGCAAACCCTCAACAAACATACATCATCTTTGACAATACATCCCATGTGGAAGTACCTGCAATGTTAGGATGAAATCTGGATTATCAAGAAGCAAACACAAGCTACCTAATGAACTAGTGGATGTCGCCTACAGTCTGTGTGTAGATGCGCCCGTGTCGTATGTGACACGCCTTCAAGAACTGTGAGCCATCCTTTGATGTATAGACAACCACAAATCAACACTCTGGGAGTGTCCATATCCTGAGCACCTGCAGTCGTAGGCCGAAAACCCCAAATTTGCAGAGTCGGATCTGCACCCGTCGAGACCACGTAGTCGAAAATGGCCTGCGTAGACCTTTGTCGAAGCCGAACGGTGGCCGAGATGACCTCAGAATGAAATTCTGAGCACACCGAGCCTACGGCCTACCCACAAGATTTGGGGCCGTGTCTTTGCCTGTCGAATTTCACTCCAATCTGAGCTGGTGACTCTAGCCTCCTGCAATGCTGCCCCGAGCCTCGATCTGAGCTTTGATACCAGTTGAAGGAGTACGAGCGGAAGTGCGACGCGAGAGAGAGTGCGAGAAGAAGAGCACGACGATATGGTGAACTCACTCTACTGTAATGTGTAGAGCATAGTGAGTTCTTATTAGGTTTTTACAGAAGAATATGTGTACATACCTGGCGGCTCGCCCACTTACCTGGGCGACCACATTGGGCTTTATACCCCAACACCTTCTACATATATACCCTTTGGACTTTACCTCAATGGCTCAATCTTGGAACCCTACCTCATATGATGCAAATTGATGAAAATAAGCAATCTAAATGAGTTCATATTTTGTGTTAAACAAGTGGTCATTGGTTGCACATCAAATTAATGAAAGGGACACTTTTATGTCATGTTAACAAAGCAGCTTTTTAGAATTATTGGAAGGGATGAAAATTGATTTTTAAAGTGAACTATATCTACAAAGTTGTGTCATGAGTTGAAAAACCTTGGCATTTCTTAGTTTATGGATTCCATAAGTAACCTTGTGCTTCCAAATGATCTTTCAGCCTTAATATAACTATGTAAAAAATGTAGTGTTTTTGTAGTTTTTTTAATCATTTGCAAATATGACTACCTTTATGTGAGGCTTAAAGTACTATATAGTCAGCTATTGTCATTTTTAGCATGTCTAAATGCTTAAAAGGAATCGTAGATATTTTGATGTCAAGCTATATAGTATATATAAGAATTTTGATTGTACGGTAAAATCTGAATGTTTTGGATCTCTTAAGCAAGTTGGATGTGACTTGGTTGCAAATTTTATTGAATACATGGATTTCATATTGCATGACCATTCTTCCTTGAGATTTATGGCACCTAATACACCATACGACTAAAGATGTAATGATGGGATTTTTTTTTGGCTTGTATCAAAATCATGGTCAGTTGAAGATGAGAGCGCCGTATTCTCTTATATAGAAGTAAATGTATAGGGTGAGTATACTAATTTAATATTCTATAAAAAATCCCTAATGCATGTATAATTGGACATTAGTTAGTATTTTGTCAATGGAATGTAAAACACATGTTGTGGAAGCCTGCTTTCTCATGTGTTGTCATGTCGTGGCACGTGTATAATGTGAAAATAAAATATCTACCTTACACTTAGTGCTTTTTGATATGTGAGAACAAAATGCTACAATGTACATAGTGTTATATATGCACAATATACATAGTGTGATACATACAAAAATGGATGTTGCGGTTGTTGTCGTATACATATCTTACTAGAAAATCGTAACACTGGACGTGGAATCATGGCATGTTTTATCTTTTTAGTTAATGCTTTCCTTGATTTAGGAATGTACAAATGTCAAGTGTTTTGAAGTGGTACGCTCATCTTACCTAGAAAGTCCAATGCGGATACCAAAAAACCAAGTTTCAAACGTAGCCATAAAAGATGTGTCCAAAGTCCTTGTCGAGTAAAAAATGGAGGTTCATAATATAATTTAGCTTATTAGAAATTTTCCATAATTCTCAGGGAATTTTCTCATATTAGTTAGGATTTTTACGGATCAAAAGGACATTTTTGAGCTAAAAATGGCCATAAAACGGTCAAAACTAGCCCAAAAATAACAAAAAAGTGGCTCAAAATGCCACGTTAATGATGGTTCCATTGTTTCTCAAGTTGGGGTACCTATAGAGCCAAAAAAACATTGCATTTGGCCATCTAATGATGGAGAAACAATAGTTTTAAGTGAAGGTGCTAGTGTAGTCTTGTGCTGTTTCTAC
The DNA here is from genome assembly GCF_014529385.1 of Adiantum capillus-veneris. NCBI lineage: Eukaryota > Viridiplantae > Streptophyta > Polypodiopsida > Polypodiales > Pteridaceae > Adiantum > Adiantum capillus-veneris. The sequence continues at coordinate 52,844,551 of NC_140953.1, read as the reverse complement.
CCCATGTTTGAGGAAGCTATAAGGTAACAAATTAGTGTTTTATCTTTTCAAATAAGCATTTGAGATTATCTAATAATGTGTCTAAGCTTCTATGAAGTGGAATCGATGAAGAATTGAAGTGTAAAATTAGGGTCTTTAACATGGCGAATGAACATTGTATTCATGCAATTGGGAGTGAGGATACACCAATCATCACCACACACAAGAGTTTTGAATTGATCTTGGTTTTTCTTTAAATTTCTCAGTTGATCTTGCATTAGTCACAAAATGATACACAGAGCCCTGGCATATCCTTTACACAAGGTTTTCCGAAAAAGAATACATCCAAGGAGGGAAGACTCCCCACACTAACTTTACTTGGGGAGCTTTGCTTTTTGGTTCCTATTACATTGGAGTTTCCACCAACATGTATCCAAAATAGCATTTGAATCAAGAGAATCTTCCTTCTTTTGAAAAAGTATCGCATTCTTGGATTGCCACATAGCTCTTAATACAATAGCTCTTACTATGCCTATGTGAGTTAGAAGGTCAAGATTGTCAATGCGTCTTGAGCCCATAGCAAGGTTGCATCTAAAGAATAGGGTTCCCAAAAGGGTGAATACCCTCCTACAGATTTAGCCCATGAAAACTCTGATTTGTGAAGCAAGGACTCACCCAAGGTAAATTCAACCTTATTGTTCAAAATCCTCTCTTTCAAAACATTTTTGAGATCTTCGCTACCTTTATATCAGATTGGACCTAGTAAGTTTGACTCTTTGCTTTGACTTTTGTTGTTTCCTTCTTGTTTTCTTTAGAAGATTCTTGCCTAGGCACTTAAGGTAAAGGCATCTCTTGTGGAGAAGTTGATATATGAGGCATTGTGTTGTTTCTTCCTCCACTCCTTATGGCCGTTTTTTAAGGTCCTTCATCCCCAATCTCATGCTTGCATTTCTCTTTAATAATGGCATCATAGCTTGACATTTGGCAATATAAGCATGCACTGACAAAGAATCCCTGGAATCATCCCAACCTATTTTTAGCCAAATAAAATCTCTAGCTTCATAAAAAATCTCTTTAGTCATTCTACCTTCATAGCATATTCTATTGTGCATGGCCATGGCCCACAAGTATCCAATATTGTTAGTTACTTCTTCTCCAACCTTAACTCCTTTATCAATAATAGGCTTTGCACTTAATCCATACGTGGCGGCCTCAACCATCGAGATGACATGGCTAGTAGCCAAGTCCTCAGCTAGCTTCTCCATTCCTCCTTTGCCAAATTTTGTCCCCAAGCGCTTACCTGTGTCACTTAAGTGAATCCTACCATCTTTAAGAAAACAACATCCTTTGTCAAAGCATCTTTGAAACTTTTTTTTTTCCGAGAAAAAGATTCTTCTATTAATTACTGAAATTGCCAATAGGGCTATAACCACCTCTTCAAGAGAGGTCTACAACGACCATGGTGGAGAGACTCTCCCAATGAAAAAGCCAGTATATGTACAATGGGGCTAAATCAAGAAATGGGGGGAGGGAAAAGCCACACAGGTGGTCGGTAGTGCCATCGGAGTACACCTTGGACCATAGTATAGAAAGGCCCAGAACGCCAGAGTCGAAGGAAGGCCTCTCTACGCTTCCGCATGCGGTCGGAGTTGCCGTTTAGTATTTGGAGATGTCCTCTGAGCGCATGGATCAGCTCTAGCCAAAAATTGCGAACAGTCTCTGCTGGTGGCACAGGGCGAGCCTCAAAGATGCAGAAGCAACGGGCCCGCCAGATGAACCAGAGTGTCAGGCCACTGATGAGCTCCCAACACGCCTCTCTCTCACTGCACCACTCTTGTGGAGTAAGCTCTGTGGTAGGCTGGAGTGTAGGTCGCCCCTCCTGCATCACTATCATCCTGTTGGTGGAAGATAGATGAAACTGAAGTGCCGGGCCCGTGAGGGTGGACCAAGCCGCTGCTCCCCAAGTGTACTGTCAAGCCGTGGAGAGAGCAGGCATTAGCCAAAGAAATCAAAGCCACACCTGTTGTGCCGAAGGATAGGCCCAAAGACAGTGACACTGACTCTCCACAAGATGGTCACAAGCTGCACATGTGGCCGAGAGACCACTATGCACTAGCCAGCTCCCAACTGCCGTAGCTCTGTGTGTGACCAGCCATTGAAACAAGGTGACTCATCTCGGCTGTTTGGAGTCCCACAACCTCTCCCAGAAGGCTGCCAAGAACTCAGCTGTGAGACCCTCCTCCTTCCAATGAGGTGCTGTAGCGGGGCGGGCCTCTCTCTATGCTGCTAGTATATGACGTCCCAGTGAAACAATGTACTCAAAGAACGGGACACCTGGGTGGTCTACAGAAGAGAAAGGGTCCCTCCAGAGCCACTTACTAGGATCCCACTGTACTCGTGCCAGTGGACAACACTCCCAAGCCCACAGCCTCCAGTGTCCAGTCTCAAGAGCTGCTGGGTCAGGATCAATGACACAAGTCCTCCCATAGATGCCCACTACTCGGATCCTTTGAAAACAACACTCTGCCACCTGCGGGGCCTTTACTGCAACTCGCTGTAAGCGCCCCCCACCCTGAAGCTTGAAGAAAAGGGATAGAACAGTCTCTGAGTAGACCCTGACTAGGATGAGAACCTCTAGTCATGTGAAGGCTCCCATCCACCTGGGTGCTACTGGCTCGAGAGGCGTGATCCACTCAACTAGAACTGCCTCTGAGATGTGTTGGCACATGCTCTGCACCCCTCTCATGTCCTATAGTAGCTAGAGACCTTGCACCTCCTCTGACAAGCCTGAGAACTCTAACTAGTCACCTAAAGAGCGCGCTGGACCCACTGCCATGGGACACGAGGAAACATGAGGCTGATTACCAACCAAGTGGCCTCTCCGAGTGCTAATTATGGGGTTCCAAACAAGGGGTTGACATAGGATCTCCTCCGTGCAAGTAGGCTGTCTCTGCTCCAGGTCTCGTCGCAAGAGCTCCCAAGATCGAAGAAAACTCACAGCAAAGCGGTCCTCCAGTCTGCTGCTCAAACCAACTCTGTGCATCTCTATGAAGATCCATCTGGTCAAAGGTTGCCAGGGGCCTCTAGCGTGAGGCACCCTAGCACGAAGGCGCTGTAGCAAGAACTCCTTCCAAGGATCGTCACCTGGAAGAAGTCCTCTGACTATGAAATTCCTAAGAAGGGCTCTGCTCTGCTGTGCTGGGTCAATGATCCCAAGTCCTCCCTGTGAACAAGGAAGAGTGATGACCTGCCAATCCACTTTGGCTCGGGCTATTTGAGTGTCACATCTTGACCAAAGGAAGTTCATGATCAGCCTCTCTACCTGGCTGATACAAGAACTCGAGAAGATCCAGCAATAAGTGATGTACCACATAGTCGCCAACAACAACTGGTTGGCCACTACTACTCTGCCAGCCAAAGAAAGTCGTGTTGAGCTCCAATGCGACAACTTCCTCCTGATAGACATGAGGAGGGGAGCAATCTGCTACTCGGGAGAAAAGTCCAAAACAACCTGACAGCCCAAGTCCCGAACTGCAGTCCCTGGGGGAATGCACCTAAAACCCTCTCCTAGCATCCAATCGGGAACATGTGCTGAGCTTATATATGAAGATACTCAATATATGGCTTCTCTATATATGGCACCCAGGTCCCCTCTATATATACATCATCTCATGTGTGTATTCTACACACTTTGGGGTTCTATTCCTGTGCTCTCTCTCTCTCTCTCTCTCTCTCTCTCTCTCTCTCTCTCTACATGGTATAAGAGCAATACGTTTTTGTTTTCAAATTTTCTCCTGATCAAAACCGATTTTGCAGAAACTTCTTTGAGTGAGGGATCGGAATCGATGTGGTCTACAACTTTGCAGAAGTAAGTTTTTTCGAATTTTGCACCGATTTTGAGTTATCGTTCGTGGACTGCGTACATACCTGAAAAGCAACTTTTGCTTTTTGTTTTTGATTTCTCTGCTAATTGAGAACGATTTTGCTGAAACTAACCATCAAAGGAACCGGAATCAATGTGGTCTACAACTGTGCAGAAGGAAGTTTTTTCAAATTCTGCACCAATTTTGAGTTATCGTTCGCGGACTGCGTACATACCTGAAAAGCAACTTTCGCTTTTTGTTTTTGATTTCTCTGCTAATTGAAAACGATTTTGTAGAAACTACCCATGAGAGGGTCTAGAATCGATGTGATCTACTACTTTGCAGAAGGAAGTTTTTTCAAATTCTGCACCGATTTTAAGTTATTGTTCACGGACTGCGTACATACCCGAAAAGCAACTTCCGCTTTCTGTTTTTGAGTTTTTTTCCTGATTGAAAATGATTTTGCAAAAACTACCCGCGTGAGGGACCGGAATCCATGTGGTCTACAATTTTGCAGAAGGAAGTTTTTTTTTCAAATTCTGCACCGATTTTGAGTTATCGTTCGCGGATTGCGTGTTAGGAAATAAGACGTAGCTAAATAGATAATTGAGTAGATTACTTAATGGAGAGAGACAAATTTATATACACGAGGTTATAGTGTAGAGAGAGAGAGAGAGAGAGAGAGAGAGAGAGAGAGAGAGAGAGTACACACGATATACGTGGTTCACCCAATGTGGGCTACGTCCACGGGAAAGCAGCCACTCAATGGCTTTGGTACTTCAAAACAAGAAGTAGTTTACAAAGGGATTATACCCTTAATGGAGCTCCCGCCTTGCTTCACTCTCACCACCTCACACTCACCTTGTTGCATCAACTTCACACTATGAAATGTGTGTAGAAATGGCCTCCTTTTATAGGCCAAAAGGGCTGCCCTCTCTTATGAGAGACAGCCATGTGTAGCTGCCCTTGTGCGAATAAGTCCAAATCGGACCCTCCAATCCGCCCATGTGTGGCCGCCCTTGAGAAGAAAAGTCCGCTTCTGAATTCGGCCATTGGCCATTGAATTCGGCCACCGGCCACCGGCCATTGACTTCCGACCACCGGCCACCGGCCATTGACTTCCGACCACCGGCCATTGGCCATTGACTACCGGCCACCGGCCAACCGACCGGTTGTTTTCCGACCACTTTCCGACCGTCGTCCGGCCATAATATTCCGGCGAAAAAAAAAACATCTCGGGGGCCTCACAAATGTGCGCTTTTACCACAGAAAATTACAAGGGTAAATCAGGCTCCATACTTAACAATCTTCCACTTGGAGACTGATCTCCAAACCAAACCTGTGACTGCTTTCCATTCTGGCTTTTTATCCTTGAATGCCGGTTGAAGATGAGCAAAAGCTCAACTTCTCCTTGTTGACCACCTTTGTAAACATGTCTGCAGGATTTTCACTTGTATGCACCTTTCCTAGCTTTAGTTGTCCCTCTTCCAAAAGAGTGCGTATGAAGTGATATCTCACCTCAATGTGCTTTGTCCTTGAATGAAAGGCTGAGTTCTTCGCAAGATGGATAGCGCTTTGGCTATCACTGTATAAGATAAAATTGTCTTGTTTGAATCCAAGCTCTTCTAAGAATCTGTGAAGCCACAGAATTTCTTTGCTTGCCTCTGTCATTGCTACATACTCTGCTTCCGTGGTAGAAAGTGAAACCACTTTCTGCAGCTTTGAAGCCCAGCTTACTGCTGTGCCTCCAACCGTGAACACATAGCCAGTAGTGCTCCTTCGAGTATCTTTGTCACCTGCCATATCTGCATCAGCATACCCTTCTAGAAAAATATCAGTTCCTCCAAAATACAAAGCATTTGTTGTTGTCCCTTTTAGATACCTAAGTATCCACTTCACAGCTTGCCAATGCTCTTTACCTGGGTTGTCCATGAACCTACTCACAACTCCCACTGCATGTGCAATGTCTGGCCTTGTCCAGACCATAGCATACATTAGAGAACCTACCGCTGCAGCATATGGAACTTTAGACATATAGGCTATCTCCTCTTGTGTCTTTGGACACATATCCTTCGTTAGTTTAAAATGACCAGCCAAAGGTGTAGAAACTGGTTTTGCATTTTGCATTGCAAACCTTTCTAGTACCTTCTTGATGTAATCTTCTTGAGATAGCTTTATTGTCTTCTTCGTCCTGTCCCTTGATATTTTCATACCAAGTATTCTCTTTGCAGCACCTAAATCTTTCATTGAAAAAGATTTGGACAGCTCCTCTTTTAGGTCTTTGATGTCCTGCATGTTAGCACTTGCAATCAACATGTCATCAACATACAACATTAGGATGATGAATTTCCCATCTCCCAAATTCTTCGTGTAGACGCAGTGATCCGAGTTGCATCTTGTGAATCCATGATCCAACATCCATCGATCAAACTTCAAGTACCATTGTCTTGATGCTTGCTTTAAACCATACAAGCTCTTCTTTAATCTACAAACCATTTTCTCCTTACCTTTTACTTCATACCCCTTTGGTTGAAGCATGTAGATTTCCTCCTCTAAGTCACCGTGAGGGAATGCCGTATTTACATCCATTTGCTCGAGATTTAGATCATGAGAAGCCACAAGGCTTAAGACAAGCCTAATTGAGTTCATTTTTACAACAGGAGAAAATATTTCATTGAAGTCAATACCTTTCTTTTGAGGAAAACCTTTTACCACAAGCCTAGATTTGTACCTTTTCTTCCCACCTTCTTCTTCCTTTATCTTGTACACCCATTTGTTTTGAAGTGCCCGCTTACCTTTAGGCAACTCAACCAACTCCCATGTTTGGTTCTGATGTAGTGAGTCCATCTCCACTTGCATGCTCTTCGTCCATTCTTCTTTGGATTCATGTTGCATAGCTTCTTCATATGATTCCGGCTCTCCAGAATCTGAGATCAAGAGATGGTTGAAGGAAGGAACAAACCTTTCTGGAGGTCTACTTGCTCTTGTAGATCTTCGGGGAATAGGTTGAGGCTCCTCATTTGGTTGATGTTGTTGCACATTGTCACCGTTTGCAGTCCTTGAGTCTTCACCGTCCTCAAGCTCCATGTACTCATCACCTGTTTCTTTTGTTTGTTTTCTTTCCAAGTAATCTTTGTACATATTTTGTTCATTAAAAATTACATCCCTACTCCTTAAGATTTTACCATCTTCAGGATTCCATAGGCGATACCCAAAGTCTCCTTCTCCATAGCCAATGAAGAAACACTTTTTGGACTTTGCATTTAACTTTGATCTTAGGCTTCTATCTATGTGCATGAAAACCTCACACCCAAACACTTTGAGAAATGCATAATTCACCGGTTTACCTGTCCATGCCTCTTCTGGAACTCCCCCATCCAATGCCGTTGAGGGTGACCGATTGATTAAGTACACAGACGTACTTACAGCTTCTGCCCAAAGTTCAAGCGGTAGGCCTGCATGTAGCCGCATGCTTCGTGCTCGTTCCATAATTGTCCTGTTCATCCTTTCCGAAATCCCATTTTGTTGAGGTGTCCTTGGGGTTGTCCTTTGCCTCCGAATTCCATTGCTAGCACAAAAGCTTTCAAAAGCTTGGCTGCAATATTCACCTCCATTGTCGGATCTGAGGCATTTAACCTTGGTACCTGTTTCATTCTCCACAAAGGCTTTCCACCTTTGAAATATGGAAAATACATCGGATTTATTCTTCATGACATAAACCCATGTTTTTCTAGTCGCATCGTCTATGAATGTTACATAGTACAATGAGCCACCAAGTGATGGTGTACTTGCAGGACCCCAAACATCAGAATGAACCAACTCAAGTTTTTTATTTTTTCTTTCATTTCCTGATTTTTGAAATTTTACCCTCTTTTGTTTACCATAAACACAATCTTCACAGAACTCTAAGTCCACTTCTTTCAAACCTGGTAGAAGCTTCTTTGTTTGAAGGATTTGCATTCCTTTGGCACTCATATGCCCAAGTCGGTAGTGCCACACCGCACTGTCAACTTCTGTAGTTGCTGCACAAGCTGAAGGTTGCGTGCTAACAGCACACAAGTAAAGTGTACTGACTTTTTCACCCTTGGCAACCACCAAAGATCCCTTTGAGATCTTCCACCGTTTGTTTCCGAATGCAATGTTGTGACCTTCATAGTCCAATTGTCCTGTAGAGATCAAATTTTTGCGAAGAGAAGGAACATGCCTAACATCTTTAAGCTTCCATTCATTTCCGTTAGCAGTTTTGATAGAAACTGTACCTTTGCCGACAATCTCACAAGCTTCATCATCTCCCAAGTATACAAACCCAAAATTACCTTTGGTGTAGTCTTGGAAATGTTGCTTGTGTGGTGTCGCATGGAATGAAGCCCTGGAATCTACTATCCAGGAATTAGACACATTGTCTAATGAGAGAATTAGAGCATCTTGCTCTACTTTACCTGCCACATTGGCCTCCGATGTTGGCTTGTTGTCTTGAGACTCTGTCTCCTTCTTCTTCTTGGACCAGCAATCCTTCTTGACGTGGCCCTTCTTGCCGCAGTTCCAACATTCAAGAACTGACTTTGTTCGTGATTTGCTCCGTCTTGGGCGATCACGACCCTTTTGGTTTTTGAACCTCTCCTTAGGCCTTCCTCTTGTTTCCACTGATAGTGCAGCACTTGATGATTCTCCTGTGCTTCTCCTTCGCATTTCCTGGCTTAGAAGAACACCCACAACATCATCAAACTTAAGAGTATTTGTGCCAGAGATAGAATTACTTACAGCCATCACAAGGCTGTCCCAACTATCCGGTAGAGATGATAGTATAAGGAGAGCTCGCACTTCGTCATCGAAATTGATTTTCACTGATCGAAGTTGACTTATGTTTGTGTTAAAGTCATTTAGGTGTTCTGCAACTGAACCATTCTCTGCCATCTTTAGATTGAACAAGCGCTTCATAAGAAATACCTTATTGGATGCCGATGGTTTCTCGTAGAAGTCGTCAAGTGACTTCATCAAGTCCTCCGTGGTCTTCATCTCCGAAACATTGAAGGCCACCGTTGACGCCAAGCTTAACCGGATTGTTCCCAGTGCCTTTCGATCAAGGACAATCCATGCTTCATCTGCCATTGTTGCGGGCTTCTTCGCAAGACCGCCTAGTGGCAAATAGAGGTCCTTCTGGTAGAGATAGTCTTCAATCTGCATCTTCCAATGTTGGTAGTTTTTGCCGTTGAACTTCTCAATCTTGAGCTTCCCCTCCTCCGCCATAACTCCCACTCAATTCAAGGAATCCTTTCCTTGAGATAATTTAGCTACGAGCAAACCTTGCTCTGATACCAGTTGTTAGGAAATAAGACGTAGCTAAATAGATAATTGAGTAGATTACTTAATGGAGAGAGACAAATTTATATACACGAGATTATAGTGTAGAGAGAGAGAGAGAGAGAGAGAGAGAGAGAGAGAGAGAGAGAGAGAGAGAGAGAGTACACACGATATACGTGGTTCACCCAATGTGGGCTACGTCCATGGGAAAGCAGCCACTCAATGGCTTTGGTACTTCAAAACAAGAAGTAGTTTACAAAGGGATTATACCCTTAATGGAGCTCCCGCCTTGCTTCACTCTCACCACCTCACACTCACCTTGTTGCATCAACTTCACACTATGAAATGTGTGTAGAAATGGCCTCCTTTTATAGGCCAAAAGGGCTGCCCTCTCTTATGAGAGACAGCCATGTGTAGCTGCCCTTGTGCGAATAAGTCCAAATCGGACCCTCCAATCCGCCCATGTGTGGCCGCCCTTGAGAAGACAAGTCCGCTTCTGAATTCGGCCACCGGCCATTGAATTCGGCCACCGGCCACCGGCCATTGACTTCCGACCACCGGCCACCGGCCATTGACTTCCGACCACCGGCCATTGGCCATTGACTACCGGCCACCGGCCAACCGACCGGTTGTTTTCCGACCACTTTCCGACCGTCGTCCGGCCATAATATTCCGGCGAAAAAAAAAAGTCTCGGGGGCCTCACAAATGTGCGCTTTTACCACAGAAAATTACAAGGGTAAATCAGGCTCCATACTTAACATTGCGTACATGTCCGAAAAGCAAGTTTCGTTTTATGTTTTTGATTTTCTGCTAATTGAAAACGATTTTGCAGAAACTACTCGTGTAAGGGACCGGAATCGATGTGGTCTACAACTTTGCAATAGAATTGTTTTTTTCAAATTCTTCACCGATTTTGAGTTATCGTTCGCAGACTGCGTACATGCCCTAAAAGCAACTTCGCTTTTTGTTTTTGATTTTTCTCCTGATTGAAAACAATTTTGCAGAAACTAGCCGCTGTGTAGGCATCGGAAAAGATGAGAAACTATTTGCTTAAGCCATCGTAATCGATGTGGTCTATAACTTTGCAGAAGAAAGTTTCTCTAAATTCTGCACCGATTTTGGGTTATCGTCTTGGACTGCGAATATGTTTGAAAAGCAAAATTTTACTTTTTGCTTTTGATTTTTCTCATAATTGAAAACTTCTCAATTATATTTTTTCTTCATCAATCATATATTTGTTACTGATGTAACTTTGCTGCAGAAGCCAGTTACATATCGTTCCGATTCAGTCGAGCCGTTGATGATCGTCCAAATTCTATCGAGCTACTGTTGATACATGATCTTTTGTTATATGATATACTCGTTCATTGATTCTCGTATAATTATTCTTTTAGAGATATAGTTTACGTCATTTTATTGATAATTTCTCGTGAATACCATAGTGGTTTTGATGGTACCATGATGATGTTTTGTTAGTACTTTGGTCATGGTGATTTTCATTGATACCATGGTTATTCTCGGTGATGCCATGATGATGTTTCGTTGATACCATGGTTATTCTCGGCGATTCCATGATGATATTTCGTTAATTCCATGGTGATTCTTGTTGATACCATAATGATGTTTCGTTGATACCATGGTTATTCTCGGTGATACCATGATGTTGTTTTGTTGATACCATGGTTATTCTCGGTGATACCATGATGTTGTTTCGTTGATACCATGGTTATTCTCGGTGATGCCATGATGTTGTTTCATTGATACAATGATTATTCTCGTTGATATCATGATGCTTTTCGTTGATACCAGATGATTTAGTCATTTTTATTGATACAATGATGATGTTTTCTTAATACTTTGATGATATTGATTGATCACTACGTTGAGAAATTTTGTTTTATGTAGTATATACACGTATCATTTGCATCACGTAATCACGCATCTTGTACTTTTACGTTCATACTTTATGTACCATATGATGTCGTGCGTATATATGTCGTCAAAAGAGTGGCGTCGCGAACCATCTCTTATGACATTGTGAACATAATTATTTCACTAACAATGCTAATAATTTTCATGACTATGTTTTTTTTTGAGTCTATGATCTATGTAGGATTGATCAAAGAATTGATTTCATGAAGAAAAACTTGGTGACGATAAAAGATTTATGAAGACATGTTTGGTGATGCCATATTGATGACAACATGAAGATATGTTGGTGATGCGATAGTGATGACAAGCTACACAACAGATTCTTGGAGACACTTCTGATTACGAGCTAATCGATAGCCTTTACACCTCTTCATTGAACCTTTGTATTCATTATTGTATTTGATAGGATAGGAGTAATGTAACTCCTCACATTCATTGTAAAAGGAGTGATGTAGCTCCTCATGAACATTTGTATAATCAATGATTTTAATAATATAACGGTGGGTGTATATAGAGCTGTGGGTTTTTCCCTTGATCCCCCAAGGGTTTTTTCATCCACAGTTAGGGACCCTTATTTGAGCGGGGGTGTTGAGCTTATATGTGAAGCTACTCAATATATGGCACCCAGGTCCCATCTATATATACATCATCTCATGTGTGTATTCTACACACTTTGGGGTTCTATTCCTGTGCTCTCTCTCTCTCTCTCTCTCTCTCTCTCTCTCTCTCTCTCTCTCTCTCTCTCTCTCAACAACATGAGCACTACCAACCGAGAAAGCCACTGTCTTTCTCCAGTTGATCAGTGCGCCCGATGCACAACAGAAGGTCTCCAGAGCCTACTCACACCTATGAAGGTTGGCCTCCTGTCCATCTAAGTACAAGGCTGAGTATTTGGCAAACTCAACGTCCAATAGCTCATCTCCCTGAATAGGGAGTGCTAAGCCCCGTAGACCAACCTGTCGTGACATCAAAAACCTGCTCATCACCTTTGCATAGAACAAAAAGAGGAAGGGGGCAAGAGGACAGCCCTGTCTGACCAAACGTGTGAGCATGAAGCGATCACCTCTACCTCCTACCAAAAGTACCTGACTGTGAGCCTGTCTAGACAAAGCTGACACCCCTCTCATCCAAGCATCTGAGAAGCCCATCCTGCATAGAGTGTCCTCTAGAAAGTCCCAGTCAACTATGTCGTATGCCTTCAAAATTGAGAAGAAGAATCACTAGGTCCTCACCACGGAACCGTGATAGGGCAGAAGCCTCCCAAAAAGTAAAGGTGTTGTCAAGGATACTGCATTCCTTGACAAAACCTGTTTGAGTCCCATGTATAAGGCTCTCTAGAATGACTGAATCCTCAAACTCAAAGCCTTGGCAAGAATTTTGTAGGCTGAGTTGAGGATGGTGATGGGGCGCCACTATCGAATCTCATCCAAGGAGCCACCCTCCTTGGGAATGAGGTAGATCAAGCCCTCACTCATGTTGTTAGGTATCACTCTTGTGTGCAAAATGTAATGAAAATCACTACAAAGTTCTGGGCCAAGTAGGTCCCAGTACTTCAAGAAACAATTGGGAGTCAACCCATGCTCACGTGGACAGCTACCACGGGGAAGGGCCCTAAGAGCCGTGTGTAGCTCCTCAAGCTGAAGTGGCAGCTCAAGCCTCTGACACATCTCCTCAGTCACAAGACAAGGTATCTGTGCCCAAACCTGCTCCTTGCATGCATCCTGACGCTCTGATTGAGGCTCTGCAGAAAATAACTCACGGTAAAAGTCAGTAGCAACTGCACGCATATCCTCGGACTGAGAAGCAACTGACCCATCGGGCCTCCGCAACTGACTGAACTTGGCATGCGAATGCCGAGGTCCCACTGCCTCAAAGAAAGCACCAGTCACTCTGTTGCCCACATGTGTCCACTGAGATGCCTGTCGGTGGAAAGCAAACTCATGTCGCCTCTCCTATGTGCTAACAAGCTCCTAGCGAGCCTGCTGTAGCTGCTCCTCCAACCAAGGACTATCTGGATACTGCTCTTGCATCCTCTGTAACGAAGCAATGCCCCGTCTGAGATGCTGCTCCTCCTCTCTCGCTGTAGCCCAGTGAGCCAAAGACTCCTGTAGAAAGAAACGACTAATATGAGCTAGTCATGAGGCCACTATGTCAGCAGGAGAATCCTACCTATCCAAGCTCTCTATCTAGAGAGCCTCTACTCGCTCTCTGAGTGCAGAGTCTAGCAAGAACCTCTCTGGGATGTGAAGCAGTGTGCTCTCTCTCCTTTGCCTGTCTGCCACTCTGAGGATCACTGGTGCAAGGTCCGAGAAGGAAGTCCCTGCTAGAATGCCAAATATCCCTCCCAAGTCACTGAAGCGATCTCTAGTGTAGAAGCGATCTATCCACGATAGATTCACTCCTCCCACTCTGCGGTTCGAATGAGAGAAGGCAAGGCTGTCTAGGGGTCTCAAAAAACTAGAGTGCTACCAAACATACGAAACCCTCAGAGTCATACAAAACCTCTCCCAAGCTGCCAGCTGAACTCCATGCACAGTAGCATGGCTACCACCAATCCTGTCAGAAGGGTCCTCCAACATGTTGAAGTCCCCCCATGCACCAGTGTTCTGTCTGCGACGGCAGAGACTCAACTATTTGTGACCAAAACTCTGCTCGAGCACTCGCCACATTGGGTGCATAGAGGTTCAGGTTGCCTTGTGCCTGCATAGTATTCGCCTGAGCCCTGCCTGGCACAATAATCCCTTTGTCCACAATGGCCTGCTGCAAAGAGTCTGCAATAGTCATACATACCCCACCCTGGATGCCTCCAGGTCCAAAAGTAGCTGACCAAAAAATATCATATCATCCACGCAAGAGCTGTCCACAACGTCTAATGCGGCTCTCACACAGATGGTGCTCCTGAAGCATAAGGAGATCAGTCTCTCCTCCCAGAAGGTAGCACTGAATCTCCTGACGCAGTCGGCCCTGCTCACGCTAAAACTGGGGCTCACCAAGTCCTTGCATGTTCCATGAGACGATCCTCATGGGGAGAGAGAGAGAACAGATGCTGCCGCAACAGCTAAATGGGCTATCTTCGAGGCTGGCTTGGATGGGGAGTAATCTGCATCCGAGCGTCCTCTAGATAGACATGACTGCAACGAGTGCGTGGCCCAAGCCCAAGCCCAAGCCCAAGCCCAAGCCCAAGCCCAAGCCCAAGCCCAAGCAGAGCAAGCCGTACGTAAAGCAAACTCCTCTGTCCAGGAGTCCTCATGAATGTGTACATAGCATGGTAAGCACTGTGTATTGGCAAAGAAGTAAACCACAATGTGTCTACATCCTGCTGTATCTGGAGGTGTCGCCGCAAACTTGGCCAATTGCCACAAAGTCTGAAGCATGTTTGTAACTCCTAGTTCTCCCATGTGGTGAGAGAACTCTAGGACGTGTGTGTGCAACCATCCCAACACTGAGTCGAGAGTCCACTCAGTCTCATCCCTACCGCAAAGGGGAAAGGAGAAGCCAACTGCTGAGTCCAAGGCCTCTGTCCCCCTAGCTCCAAGGAACAAAACATGGACCCTGAAGCAGGTTGCCTCATGGTCGCCGAGAAAATGAGTAAAGTCGTAGTCAAAGAAGTCTCATTAGCGCTGGATGTTGATGCTCGTCAGACCAAGAGGGATAGCTACAAGGGGAGACGTCTATACCTATAGAGTGGGTCGCAAAAAAGGCTGTCCCTCTCTCGCCAAGCGACTCATGGCAAAGGCGCTACCAAGAGATCTCCTAGCAGCCGGAGAAGGCCCTGCCCCCTGGGTCAACTGTGGAACTGAAGCGGGAGGGGGGGAGTAGGAGCAGGGGGGAGAGGTGGAGAAGAGGGGCGGGGGGGAGTGGCAGAGGTAGAGAGGCGGGGGGAAGAGGTGGCCGGAGCAGGAGGCGAGGGGGATGACGATGAGGAGGGAGGGAAATCTGGGGGGGAGGGGATGTCGAGGGTGATTTTGGGGTGGGGGCTGGAGAAGGGACCTCATCCTGCTCAAGAGGACCAAACCAGTTGCTCGTGGGAACCCACTGCTGTTGGGTATGGCCCATCTGTCTCGCCAAATGAACCACTTGTTCGAGAGGCCCAAATACTCCACACTCTGTCTAAACCAACCCCCACTCACCCAAGGCAGTAGAATGACCTTTGGGAGCGTGTGAGTGTCTCTAGCCTTGGCAGCTACTGAGGCTGCCATGCAAGGTGTCTCCAGGAAAGTCCCAATGGCTGAGCCTATCCTGGACAAAAGTGGTAAGTACTCCCTCCGTAAACCCGGAAAGTAGACGGAGATGGGGATGTCTGCCTCCTCTACCAGAACATCCGAGGTAGGATCGAAACCATGTCTCCATTGTCAAAAGTGGGCTCGTGCAGCTCGGATGGTCAATGGACTCATGGCGATGACCTTGGACGGCATCTTGGAGGTCTCAAACTTGATCTGATAGTAACCTCGTCCGAGTATTTGTACGTTCAAGATATTTCCTACCTCTGTGAGAAGGCGGACCTGGAGAAGGTCACGCAGCTCTCCTCTGCTAGGTCAGGTGCCGAGAATCTTGTAGATGGCAGAAGTTTCCTGCAAGTGCTCTACCTCTGCGGCTAGGCTTGCTTGCTCTATCAGTGAAAGATCAAGTCGAATGGTGGGCTCAACGGGGTTGGGCGAGGGGGCTTTGGATGAGTCCCTCTGTGGTGGATCTGGAGCCTCCACCTGTGTCTACTGTTGTGGCGAAGAAGCGGACGGAGAAAAAAATTTGCAACCGAGGGCGCCGAGCACTGTTGAAAGAAGAAAGCTGCCGGATCCAATTTGCAAGGAAATTTCAGGCAAGAGGAAGGCAGGGGGGGGGGGGGGGGGGGGGGGGGGGGGGGGAAGGTGGGTAGGGGGGGGCGGCTCAAGAGGCAGCGGGCAGGGGGATGGCGGCGCGAGAGGGCAATGGGCGGGTAGTGCAACATGCAGCAGGGAGGGGGCGGGTTGGACTGCCGCGCGAGAGGACAGGCGAGGGGGAGGGGGGTGCAGTGATGGCGCAGGGGGGAGATAACAGTAGCAAGCGCGCTTAGAAGCATCTTTGAAACTTACAAAAGCCTTCCTTTCATGATTAGTACTATTACACCATATGCATCTGTAGACAAAGTCTTCTCTATTTAGAGATCTTTTCCATATAGGTTGGCCTCATGGTTTTCACTTCTCTTCTAGCCTTGGAAGTTTCAACTTCAATTCTTGCATCCCTTTAGCAATATCATCTTAGATGGATTTATCATTCTTTGGAACAAAACTCTGAGGGCGTTTAGGGATTGATTAATGTTGACTATCATCTTATCTGTTCATCTACTCCATCTTCCACCTCATTTCAGTTGGTCTTTAGGCCCTCCTCAAAATCTTCGCCTTCAAGAAGTATCTTAAACTTCTCCTATATCTCTTTTTTTGTAGCGTGCACAAATATCTCCGTCTTTTGTGAGTTTAGGATATCCTTTTCATTCCTTGATAATCTATCATGGCACTATTTAAATTCTTGCAGAGCTTCAATATATGAAAGTCCCTCTTTGGGCCTAACTACCCATTCTAAAAATGTTCAGGGTTATCCATGAAAAACTCTTCCTTCAATGTTAATTTGATTTTGTCTAAAGTTACCCCATGCTCATTTTGAATCCCCCTTACATGCTCTCTGATTTGAGGAACCACAACTAGCTCAAAACTTTGTACCATCTCTACTTCAGGTACTCATGATGATGTTTCTCCTTATGCTTTACATACCCAAAAAGATACTTTGTTACATATTTACCATCAAATTGGTCCCTTTTTTTTAACCAGTAATTGAAGGGATTTGATGGAAGAAATTTCGCCTCTTTTGGAAGATTATTGCGGCTAAAAGAAGTTCTCTTCTTTTAGCAACTTGTTGTTCATGCTGCTGTATAAACACAATAAAGGCTCGAAACATTTGCATTGTGCATCCCAAAGTGTTCTTGTTTCTCCATATCTTTGAAGCTTTGAGTTGAGAATTCAATGAGACTTTTTGTGAGGGCCATGCCAGGGACCACCAACTGCACCATCTCCAAATAGATACACCATGATTCTTGACATCCTTCCCGCTTGAGACCCGACACCAAGACAAGACTCCTCTTGCTCTTCGATGCAAACACAAGGAGGTGATAACATTCACTTTTCTTATATGGGACCCTTAACGCAGAGACACATTTTCTTATCGGTTCAACTTTCCAATCGAAGTCATCAGACTAAATTTGAACTCAACCTTCCAAGGTCAACTAGTGGGAGTTTGCTAGTTAACCCTTGGTTTAAGGTCACTGATTCTTCCCCCTCCCCCCCCCTCCCCGATTATTAACTAGCACAGACGTCAGTGCATTCCCCTAAGATGAGTGTATTTACTAACTACACAAGAGATGATGCAAAACCAAGCAGACAGAGGCCATATATTTATAATGAAACATTTGCCAGAAAGATTAAAGAAGAGATAGAAAAGGAAAAGGAAGCTGAATTATTTATGAAATTGAACACACAGATTGGGTGTCTCCAATTGTGCTAATATCCAAGAAAAATAGAAAATTAAGAGTGTGTCAATCTTAAGAAAGTGAATGCAGCCACCATTAGAGACAAATTTCCTCTTCCAATCACTGAGCATGTTTTAGAAGGAGTTGCAAAAAAAGAATCTTACAGCTTTTTAGGTGGATTTTTGGGATACAATCAACTTTTGGTTGACCCCAAAGATCATCATAAAATTGCCTTTGCAACTGAATGGGGTATTTTTGCCTATCGAATAATGCCTTTTGGGTGAACTAATGCTCCTGCCACCTTTCAAAGATTGATGAGCCATGCTTTTAAAGAATATCTCCAAAATTTCTTGGAAGTATATATGGATGATCTATGTGTGCATTCATCAATCCGGGCTGATCATTTTGAACATCTCAAAAAGGTATTTGAAAAATGAAGACTTTATAGGATTTTCTTAAATCCTGAAAAGTGCACATTTATGGATAGACAAGAAAAAATTCTTGGACATATAGTGTCTAAAAATGGCATAGCTATTGGTATGGCTAAAATCCATGTTATTGTTGAATTTCCTAGACTAACAACAGGAAAAGGGATTCAAGCTTTCATGGGACATTGTAGATATAACAGACGATTCATTTACATGTACGCTATAGTTGCAAAACCCATGTACAGCTTGATTACACTCTTTGAATGGACTGATGAGTGTGAATAATCCTTCATGCAGCTTAAGCAAGCTCTGACTTCAACCCCAATATTGAAAGCACCAAATTGGAATAAGATATTCCACATACATGTAGATGCTTCCAATTTTTCCATTGGGTGTATACTAGCTCAACTAGGAGACTGAAAAATTGATTTTTCTATTTCTTATGCTAGTAGACAGTTGAATATGGCAGAGAAAAACTATACAACCACCGAAAGAGAAGGATTAGGAATGATCTATGCCGTAAAAAAATATAGACATTATCTATTAGCCAACAAATTTTTGTTCTTTGTGGACCAACAAGCCTTATTGTACTTGGTCAACAAGCCATGCAACACAGGAAGAATAGTGAGATGGTTCATTATTCTTTTGGAATTTGATTTCACTGTAGTTGTGAAAAAGGGCACCACTCACTAAAGAGTAGATAATTTATCAAGGATTATTT
Organism: Adiantum capillus-veneris; assembly: GCF_014529385.1. NCBI lineage: Eukaryota > Viridiplantae > Streptophyta > Polypodiopsida > Polypodiales > Pteridaceae > Adiantum > Adiantum capillus-veneris. Next base: position 52,825,830 of record NC_140953.1, on the reverse strand, counting down.
CAGGAGAACCACCAAAGGGAGTAGACAACGATCTACCGGATGCATATCTGTTCTTCGTGGAAATGATACCTTGATGGTCGAAAAAAAGGTATCATTGATGACCATAGCTCAAGTGGATTTGCAAATACCACTTCTTATTACAACCGGATTATTTGATCAATTAGCTATGTATCAATTACTAGCTGGAAGGCTATACAAAAGAAATCAAGATAGAATATTGCTTTAATCCTGAGGAGAAAACCTAGTACCTCAGTAAAGCACATATGACCATAGTGGGACTTCACTTTGCGAAAGACCAAACTATGCAAGAATCTTGAGACTTGGAGTATTTTGGCCAATCATGAGGAGTGATGTTCACTCATTTATAAAAAACTATCGTCAATGTCAAAAACAAGTATCCATGCCCCATGTGACATTGTTCCAAATATCACTTGTTCCTAAGTGGAGTAACTATCTAGTTACTTACTTATCAAGACGAACATTTCTTGAGGATACGAGTAAACGTTGCCAGAGAGCAATTGAAATTGAAGCAAGAGACTATGCTCTTATTGGGAACCAATTATATGAAAGAGAAAAGGATCAACATATGTGTCTTTGTGCAAATGAAGACAAATTTATTCCCATTATAGAACAAACACATGCTAGATTAGTTGAAGATCACTTTTCTAGTGGACACCACAAGAGCAATCTTAATGGCAGGCATATGGTGGCCAACACTTTTTGCAGATGCCAAAGAATATGTTCAAAGGTGTGATGCATGTCAATAAGAAAAAATGCCAACCCGTGTAGATAGCACGCGTTTAAGACCGATGATGGGGGATAGAGATTTTGCAAAATGGGGTACAGACTTTGTTGGGCCAATACAACCACCTACTTATAGAACCCAAGCTCAATATATTATTATAGCTACAGACTATTTGGCCAAGTGGAAAGAGACCAAGGTAACCCAAAAGAATGATGCCAAAACCATAGCCGTATTCTTGTATGAGAATGTGTTCACAAGATATAATGATAGGGGAACTCATTTCCTCCATGAGGTAATTGAGAATCTGCTTAATGAATTTATGGTCTTCCATAACAAAGTGTCTCCCTATCACACACAAGCAAAATGGACAAGCTGAGCAAACGAATAAAATTCTTAGCTCGATATTGACTAAAGTGGCTATTTTAGGACGGATTGATTGGAAAATGAATCTCCATGCGGCTCTATGGGCTTATAGAGTTTCATTCAAGATAGCTTTAAATTCTACACCCTTTAACCTTGTTTATGGTCTTGATGCCATATTATCGATAGAATTTCTATTGTCAACACTAAGGGTAGCTAAGGATCTTGAGTGGACTGGACATGAACTATCAGAGAGGCTCGAAGATTTAGAAAATCTTGATGAGCAAAGGCTAATGTTGTAGCTCATATCTATGCACAAAAGCGGAAACAAAAACAGTTTTTTGATTCCTATCTAGTCACAAAAATCTTCAAAAAAGGGGACTTAGTTTTAGTCTACTCCCTTAAACAACACATTCCTAAGTTTAAGAAAAAGGGAAACGGATCATTTATCATTGAAGATGTATCCCCAAGTGGAGAAATTAAGTTGTCCACTCTAGGTGGTGAACCAATGGCTAATTGGATTAGTGGATGTCGTTTAAAGAAGTACAATTTTCCACTAGCCAATGAAATTCTAAAAAAGATGCATGCAGCAAAGCAAAGAAAGATAAAACAATAGCAGGTCATTGATGAATCCCAAGAGGAAGCTTGACTTCGAGTACTCAAAAGTAAAGATGCTCTCAAAAATCAACAAATACCTATTCCCATCAACACTCTATAACTAGATGAATGACTATGGGAATTACAGAAGGATGCAGTATTAATAGATGATGAATGGTTAGATGGAATGGACCTTCACATCAAAGTTCATCTGAACAATCATAGCACAAATGCATTGGTCGATACAAGAGCTCGAGTAACTGCAGTCAGTTATTCCACGTATAAGAAAGCAATGAATCAGTCTTTGACATCAGGAATATCGCTGGCGATCAAAGGATGCAACAAGAACCCAACACCGACATTCAGAGTATTTCAACTTGAATGTGATAGTACATGAATCTTCATTCCCTCATCAATTTGTATGCTTACCAGATGAACACATGAATAAAACAATGTTTCTTGGAATTTCATGGATGTGGACGTACAAGGCAGTACCAGATTGGGATACCAATCAACTCAAACTATCACCTAAAGGAGGACAACTCGTCGTTCCAATTGCACCAACCAAAGAGGAATGGAAAAGAGGTTACCCACAAAAGAAACCACGAAGCAATCAGTCTTCTTCATCCTCTAGACAATCAAATTCTACAAGTAGCATGCAAGGAGTCAAGCATATCTTAGTACCAAAAGCACAACTCACTGACAAGCTATCTCAAATTTGGGTGCCCAAGACATCATCTACCGTACCAAAGAAGGTTCCAAAGTTAGGGACACAAAGAGGAGCATCTTTGACCAGGGAACCTAAACCAAGATGGATTTGGAGGAAAAAGGAGCTCTTATCTTCTCTACAAACTGTAAAGCTGATGAAGCAGTGGAGAGTTAAGTCTCAAAACACTCAACCATAACAATTTATCAATGAAAACCAAGATACTAGTGACGAGTTAAAGATCAACAACCCTCATTATTGATACCAATAGCTCAAGAAATCAGCATGCCAAAGTAACCTGATGGTACAATAAAGCAAAGAGCACACAAGCTACAAGATTTTCTCTTTGGGAAACAACAACAAGAAACCTCGACCATAGAAACCCTTGAGTTAATTGCTCAAGACCCAACTCTTGCACAATGTAATGGTTTGAAATGCATTGATCTTTGAAGCATGGTAGAGCCAACCAAGGATATGCATAGACACGATTGTTCAACCCATGCACACAATCGTCCAAGAGTACGCCATCTAGGAGGGTGGAAGGGAACTATAAGTAATTAAGGGCAATGTTTGAAAAGGGAAGGAAAAATTGGATGTTAACGTATGATTTGTTGCAAAATTACCTAATAATACCCTTAAAAAATCAACCAACAGGGGAATTCTAACCGATAACATCTCCTCGATGAGTGTACATAGTGTATATACTATAAAAAAATCATCAAAAATAGTAATTTTTTGATTATTTTCATCACTTTTTTTTAATATAGGACTTAAAAATAGAGAAATCCACCAAAATCTAGTAAAGAAATGTTTCTCAATGGATTTTTTTAATTATTGATTTTTCACTTTGCTTTTTTAGTGCATTTTATTATTTTCTTTGATTTTTTCAATAAATAGGTCACAAAATTAATAATAAATAGCAAATGAGCTCAGATGGAGAAACTGAAGATAGGCTGAGGATCCAAAGAACAAGGACAGACACAAAAATTTCAATCGAATCGACAGATAGAAGCGGGAAGCCTAAATTAGGCCGCCAAGGCCTACTTTTACAAATTCTTGCAGAATGAGCTAACGGAATCTGATTGAAGAAATTTTTGAGTCTAGCATAGATTTCACGGCCTAGTAGGACTAACACAAAAATACAAGAAAAAATAATTTGGAAAGTCCGAGTATAGATATCCAAGGTAGCCCAAAATCACCTCATTTCCACTAGTCACTCTTGGAGGAGAGAGCTTTTTGCCTTCTTTGCAGGCGATTTCTGGAGTCTACAATCGTCCATTTACAGCGCCATCTCACACAAGACATGAGGGGTATGTTGTAAAATTATCACTGAAAATTTCTATATGGCCAGGTAGCAAGTCTAGGCTCAAGAAAAAACCTTAGAAACCTAGCTGTGCACGAAGTCCTACGACACAATATTGACCATATCGGCTTGTGAGCTCAACCGAATTGGACAAAACTTGAACTGTAGCATGCCCCTATATAGTAGAACACTTTCATATCACCAAATAACAATTGGCAGGGGTAGAGGGGGTTCCAAGTAAATAATCTAGGTTTTTACCATATGCCAGAATTGGATTGTGACTCCATGGGCAGCTTATAGACAAAGTTTATACACAATGTACCTAGATGATTTCATGGAAACAGTCAAGGCAAGCTCTCTAGCATCAAAAAATAGCTCAAAGGCTACAAAGTATCAAATTTGACATATAAAGTCAAACTAACTCCGAATGGACCAAAACTGGATGAGTAGCATCAAGACTATGTAGCGGACAAGTCCATAGCCTCAAAAGTGACTAACCAACTCTACATACAAAGTCACAAAATTCAGTGATTTCAGAGTCGACAAGAGCACGAAGTCATGCCAACACAATCGAACTTTACCAAATTCATTTTAGGACTTGTTTTAGATGTATTAAAGATGTTTAGGTCATCAAATTATCAATTCTTGCAAAAAAAGTGATTACTGTAAATGATCGTGATTATTTACTTTTATGCTTGTTTGGCTTGAAATTCATCTTTTCACTTCACCTATCACTTGTACACATCTATTACATGCCACATGTCAAGTATGAGCCAAAATGATCAAGAAAACTGATTTTTCCAAAAAACGCACCAAAGTCTTTTCAATCCAAATTTTGAGTTAACTGTCACATTTTTCATCCAAATCACCCCATATCTGACACACAGAATCTACATCATGCCTAGAACAAAGTTGCAACAAAGAAAATACATATTGATAAAAAAGTTATAATCGTAATTATTACTTTTTTTGCCAAAATGGATGCAATTTGCAACTTTGACTTTATGGGACTAAAGAACATGATCTCCCAAGCCCACTAATCAAGTTTGAGCAAGTTTGGATCTCAAAAACTCAAAATCTCTTTATATCTACAATTTCAGAGTCTAGAAGCCTAAATCTAGCACCATTTCTGAAGTGCACGTGCGAGAGCGTGTGTGTGTGTGTGCAACAATGGAGAAGACAGGAGAAGACATGAGACACAGATTTGGGTGGACTCCAAACACAATAGTTTTAGGGTTATGAGTCCTTATTGTTTTATGTAGAATGAATGGTCAGTGTTAGTTCCCGGTTAGTCTCCGGACGCCCAACACTCAGGCGTGGCACATTGGGCTTTACCACCCCACCAACCTCCCATTTAAAGGACAATGTGCCTTTAAGCTGGGGTGACAATGCATGTATACATACAATACAGGTAGACAATGACCATGATCAACTACTCAATGCCCATGAGTGCCCGACAATATGCAAACCAATCTAAAGGTAATCCCTTTGTTAGAAGATCAACAGGATTCTCAGTGGTGTGAATCTTGGCAAGTTGCAATCCCTTGTCATCAAGCCACCTCACGAATGAAGTGATACTTCACATCCACATGCTTTGTCTTTGCATGAAACACTCGATTCTTTGCCAATTTTATAGCACTTTGGCTATCACAATGTAACACAGGCATTTCAACATTGATTCCCAAGTCTCCCACCAGCCGACCAAGCCATATAGCTTCCTTGCAAGATTCTGAAGCTGCAACATATTTAGCCTTTGTAGTAGACAAGGTAACACAATCTTGCAAATGAGATCACCATGAAACTGCACCTCTAGTGAACTAAAAGCCATAGCCTGAAGTGGACCTTCTCTTGTCCAAGTCTTCTGCATAATCTGCATCCGTGTAACCCATTACACATGCTTCCTTTCTTCCAAAGCAAATGTACATGTCTTTTGTCCCATTCAAATATCGCATAACCCTTTTCACTGCCTCCCAATGTTTCTTGCCTGGATTTGACATGTATCTGCTAACAACTCCCACAACAAAAGCAATGTCAGGACGTGTAGCAATCATATCATACATCAAACTCCCAACTGCAGATGCCATTGCAGCCTTTTTCTTTTCAGACTTAGGGCAATCATTTTTAGAGATTTTCACATATGGAGGCAATGGAGTACACAATGACTTCCCCCTCTCCATATTGAAATGCTTGAGCACTTTATCAATGTAGTTAGATTGAGACAAATTGACCAATTTATTGCATCTGTCTCAGCTAATGCGCATGCCAAGGATATGGCTTGATTCACCCATGTATTTCATTTCAAAGTTTGCATGTAACTTTGACTTCAATGCTGAAATCTCATCCCTGCATTTCTCGGAAATTAACATATTATCCACATAAAGGACCAAAATCAGCAAGTTACCATATTTAGCTCGCTTAGTGTAGAGGCAATGGTCCATATGGCTATGTTTGTAGCCTTGAGAGAGCATGAACGCGTAGAATTTACGATAGCACTCCCTTGATGATTGTTTTAGACCGTGAAGAGTCTTTTCTAACTGACACACCGAGTCTTCATTGCACTTCTCAACAAAACCTTCTAGCTGCTGCACATAAACTTCTTCTTGAAGATCACCATGCAAGAACGCCGTCTTGACATACATCTGGTCAAATTCCATGCCATTGTCGTGCCATGACATGTGCATAATGTGAAAATAAGAATATCTACCCCACTCTTAATGTTTATGATGTGTGGGGACCAAATGCTACAATGTACATAGTGTGATATATGTGAAAATGCATGCCATGGTTGCAGGCGTGTACATACCTTGCCGGGTAGGAGAGGATGGGGACGTGGCTCCGTCGCATGTTTTAACACAATAAATCATGCCTATTTTGCTTCAGGAATGTACAAATGTCAAGTGTTTCGGAGTGGCTCGCTCGTTTTGCCTAGAAAATTCAATGCGGGCAATCTCGACCAAAAATAGTAGGTTTCATACATGGACGTAAAAGATGTGTCCAAAGTGCTTACCAAGTGGAACAATGAGGTTAAACATGAAATTTGGGCCCAATGGAAATTTTCCACAAATTTAGGGATTTTTCCTAGCTCGTTTGGGCTTTCTACAAACAAAAAGGGGCATTTTTGGGCAAAAAATGTCCTTAAAATGGTCATAAGTAGCCTAAAAATAGCTCAAAATTCCACATTAACGACGGTTTTGTCGTTGCCTAAATTATGTGGGAAATTTTAGAGAAAAAAATGAGCTCATTTGGGCACATTAGCAAGGAGATACAACCATTCCTTTAGAGGGTGCTAGTGCAGTCCCGTGCTGCTTCCACTACATGGTTGAGGCTGTGAGGCTTCCAACTAGGGTTCTCCCTCCTCAAATAACTACTTGGGATTCTTCAATGAAGTACTGAAGCCTCCATGAAATGTTCACAAAGAATCAAAACGTAAATTTAGGGTTTTTAACATGTCGAATGAGCACTGCATCTGTGCAATTGGGAGCGAGGCTACACCTAATCTTCACACCCACAAGAGTTTTGATTTGATCTTGGTTCATTTTCAAAGTGGATCTTTCATGGCTGGAGTTTTTTTTTTTAAAGTGTGTTTTTAGCTTCAAATTATCTACACCTTGCTTGATTTTGCTACGAACCCTCATAGTCAGAGGAATGTCGCTTTCCTAGTCACACTGCGCACTTCTTGACACATTTTTAGTGAACCCGACGTGAAGTAGGCTAGGGTGAGGGTTCAAAAGCTTCATTGAATGTCTCAAAATAAATTTTTAAAGCTATGGAGCAACAAGATCAACAGGGGGTTCGATTTGATCTAGTCACAATGCAAATGTTTCAAGCCTTTGCAATGTTTATGCAGCAGCATCAAGCTGCGGAAAGGAGGGAGCTTTTCTCAAACAAAGTGCTTCAATCTGTGGTGAAGAAAATGGATCAATTTAAAGGTAAAGATGTAACAAAGTATCTTTGTGGATATGTAAAGGAGATGGAGCTTCATCAAGTGCCTGAAGCAGAGATGGTGCAAAGTTTTGAACTAGCTGTGGTTCTCGAGATCAGAGAGCATGTCAGAGGAATTAGAAATGAGCATGGGCAACTTGGGAAGCATTCAAATTAGCCTTGAAGGAAGATTATTTCATGGAGGACTCCGAAAGGGTAACAAAGAGGAATTTTTTAGAGTGGGTAGTTTGTCCAAAAGAGGGACTTTCATCTACCAAACTGCTAAGGGAATTTGAATGCCGCTATGATCAACTTTCAAGGACTAAGAAGGCTACCTTAAACTTAGAGAAGACAGATCTCTTTTTGCAAGCCGCAGGTAAAGAGATTCAAGAGAAGTTAGAGCTACTACTTGAGGATAAGGATGCGGAACAGGGTTTGAAGAGTGATTGGAATGAGGTTGATGATGCAATTTCACTGCTAGCTAAGCAACAACGATGAAGATACAAGATTTTAGTTAACCCTACTTAATCCCCAAGCATTTCTGAGAGTCCCATAAAGCCTGTTATTGTGGTTCCAAAGAGTGACAAGTCCATTCTAGATGATATTGTCAAGGGAATGCAAGAGCTCAAGTTACATCTTACAAGGCTAGAAGAAATAGGGCAACCATAAGGACAATCTACAGGGCAAAGACCTCAATACATAGAAGGCTTTGTAAATAGATGCATATGGTGTGATAGTACTAACCATGGAAATAGGGATTGTGAAAGTTTTAAAGATGTTTTGACAAAGAAGATTGTTTCCTTTAAAGATGGAAAAATTCACTTAAATGAAATAAGTAAGCTCTTGAGGACAAACTTTGGAAAAGTCGGGATGAAGAAGCTAGTTGAGGACATGGCTATTAGCCATGCCATCTGAATGGTTGAGGCAGCTCCCTATGGGTTGAAGGTGGACCCTATAAAGCAAAGAGGAGTCAAGGTTGGAGAAGAAGAATCTAATGGTATTGGAGAGCTATGGCCATGCGCTATGTAATCTGCTATGAAGGGTAAAATGACTATAGAGGTTTTACATGAAGCTGGAGACTGCATTCGGCTAAAAACGGGTTGGAACGACCCTGTAGATTCTTTGTCAGTGCATGCATACATTGACAAATGTCAAGCGAATGAGGCCATTGTTGAAGAGAACGCATGTGCGAGAATGGATATGAAGGGACTTCAAAGTGGGCCATGAGGAGTGGAGGTAGAAATGACATAGTGCCTCCTAGATCACCTTCCCCGCAACAGATGCCTGCCCCTAAAGTGACTATGCAAGAAGCCTCTGAAGAAAAGAAGAAGGATGCAACAAAACCCAAAGCAAAGGGTTTGGCTTACAAACTCCAATCCGATAGAGAGGCAACAAAGGATCTCAAAAAGGTTTTGGAAGAGAGGATTCTAAACAGTAAGGTGGAATTTACCTTGGGTGAGGTCCTAGGTATAGCAAAACAGGAATTCCACGAAGAAATAATTGATATCATAAAGAGGAAGCGGCAGTCTCTTACTGAATCTATCCATGTACAAGGTGAAGAAGAGACTTTAAATGCACAGGGTGTACATGTCTATGGCGAGCAAGGTGAAGAAACTGTTGTTGGACGCTACAAGTCTAGGGGAGGAGTAAAACACGTTCGCTTCTTGGATGATGAAGATGAAGTGGAGACGAGTCACAAGAGTTACTACTTGAAGAGTCACTGGGAAAGAGCAACTACTGAGACCCTGGTAAAAGTTGGAGACTTGGTTTTGGCCATGTACTATTGTAGAGCGAGATTGCAGTGGTACAAGAAGAGAAAGGTTCTCGCATGATGTATATGCAGAGGAAACATTTTCTACAGGTTTTGTAGGATTATCAGACTATGGATCTGTTGCTTTTACAGAGTGTGAGGACTTAAAACGGGGTGAATGACAACATGTAAATATTGTACAAAGAGGTTTAAATATGAATGGTTTTCTAGAAGATGATGAATGAATTACAGGTGTGTTTGATGAGTGTTTGTTTGTGGATACTATGTAAGATTTGGAGTCTTTAGTGGATTGCAATTTGCATATGGGAAGTGAGGTCGTGAAAGTATGCTCATTAGAAATGTACAAAGTCATTGAGGATTTTAAAAATTCTTAAGGTGTTGATGTACAAGTGGAGACTAAGTATAAGTCTGTGTCAAAGAAAGTGAAACCAGTGGCATTACCTCTACCAAAACATTGCACAAATAAGATGGAACAAGCTGCTTTGCAACCTAGCCTTCATGACCCAAGCAAGATTGGACACAAATTAACGCATGATTCTTTGAAGGAGTTAAAGATTGGTTGTGAGGACAGTTTGACAAAAGCTGAAAAGATATGCTTTGAAGACATGCTTGCCAAACACGGAAAAGATTTTGCATTTGCACCTTATGAGATAGGGTGTGTTGATCCATCTATTGTTGCTCCTATAGTGATCTTCACTATCCCTAATGTACCTTGGAGCTTGAGGCCTATTCCTATTTGAAAGGCTCATTTGCCAAAACTCATTGAGTCGCTTAACGAAAAGATCAAGATGGGTATTTTGGAGACTTCTTGTGCTCCATATTCAAGAAACTGGTTACAATTCTGGAGAAAAATGGTTCTTTATGCTTTATTCAAGATATGAAACTTGTAAATAAGGTGACAATAAAAAATGTGGGTATAGGGCCATTTGTCGATGAGTTTGCAGAGGCATTTGCAGGAAGGGCAATATATTCTATGGGAGATTTGTACTCAGGGTATGATTAGTTCCAACTAGCAATGGAAAGTAGGGACCTTACTCCATGAGGACACCCTTGGGTTTAGTAACGATGGGTACCTTACCTCAGGGGGCAACTAATTCAGCTGCACATGTGATGAATGGTATGAACAAAGTCCTACGTGACTTCATACCGCAAACTACAATGTCTTTCCTTGATGGTGTGCCAATCCAAGGATGTGATGTAAGTGATATAGATGTGGATCTAGACTCGAGGGGGTGCCGCAAGTATGTGGAAAACCATATCAATGATTGTGATAAGATCTTGTCAAGTTGGAAGAAGTGAACCTTACCTTGTCTGGCCAAAAGTCAATGTTTGGTGTGAATGAAGTTCTTATTGTAAGATATATGTGTGGGCCATATGGTAGAATGAATTGTCTTGCAAAGATTGATGTAATTTGGAGAATGAAAGAGAAATGTATAAATGTCACTGAGGTTCGAATGTTCTTGGGTGCATGTGTGTTCTATGCTATCTGGATTCCACATTATGCGCATGTGGTAGAAACTTTGTATCAACTTTTGAGAAAGAACCAAAATTTTCAATGAGAAGAAATGGATACACATTCCATGAGAAAATTAAAGAAGGTGCTGCTTATATCTCCAACTTTGAGGAAATCAAACTATGAATGTGGAAGATATGTAATTGTGACAGTGGATACTAGCCCCACAGGAATTGGATGGGCGATTGGGCAAGATGATGATGATGGCAATCGATATATGGTGAAAAGTCGTAAGTGCTCGTCAATACAACTATCCACAGGTAAAAAGAGAGTTATGGGGATTAGTCATAGCTTTGAAATGTGACAAAGAGTATTTGATAAGAGAAAATGTAATAGTGGAGACTGATTGTCTACCCCTTCTTGGAATGATCACAAGCTGCTCAACTCCCGACATTGCTATGTTGAAATGGATTGCCTACATAAAGTCCTTGAATCTAGAAATTCAGAATATTGCAGGCAAAGATAATCCAGTTGTGGATATGCTTTCAAGAGCAAGGTATGAAAATGAAGAAGACATGGTTGTCAAGGGTGATGATGTAGGCACACAGTTCTATAGTATCTCTCATGCCAAGGACGATCATGTTTGTCTGTCAAATGCACTTGAGTCATTTACAAAGGACCTATATCAAGGTGATTGGTTTCTCATTGGATGTTATCTGAGCACTTTGACAAGGCAAGAAGGGTGGACTAACCAAGAGTTCAAAAGAATATGGAGAAAGGCCTATGGATACTTTTTGAAGGATGGGTACTTATGGAAGCATCCAAAACAAAGAAATGGAATTCCGTTGAGAGTTGTGAATGATAAGGACGCTCAAAATGAGCTTATGAAAAAGTTTCATGAGAGCCTTTATGCTAGACATAGAGGCCTATGGGTCACCTTTACTAAAATGAAAGAGAGGTATTGGTGGAAAGGTATGTATAAAGATGTATCTCTCTTTGTGGAGTCTCGTGAAACTTGTCAAATGTATTCAAATGTACGTCGTCGTGATGGGTTGCACCCTACTTACCCATTGGCCATGCATTATAAGTGGGTAGTAGATCTTTTACAATGCCAACACCTTGTACTACAAGAGAATTCTATCCTTGTTGTCCGACATTAAGCACTTCAGCCCGATTGTGGACAATTCCATCTTCTTGGAAGATAACTCTCATGACCTGCACTGTATGCACATGCTTCTTATGATCGTTTCTTCATTGAAGTATACGTCATTACTGAAAACTATCTTTTTAGCTTCAGGATCCCATAATCGAAGTCCCATCTCGCCAGGATTGCCATAGCCAAGAAATATGTATTTCTTTGACTTAGGAGCCAACTTGATTTGAAACTCCTTTGGAACATGGAAAATACGCTTCACAACAACCAAAGACTCTAAGATGCTTGTAAGAAGGTGGCTTCTCAGACCAAAGCTCTTCAGGTACCTTCTCATCTAAAGCCTTTTTCGGAGATCTATTGATAAGATGGACATCAGTTGCTAACGCTTCCGCCCAAAATCTATATGGCAACTTTGCATTAGACAACATGCTACACGTAACTTCTCTTGTATGGTACGGTTCATCCTCTCAGCAACACCATTTTGTGGAGGTAGTATATGGAGCAATCAACTTTCTTTTGATGCCTTTGGAAAAAAAAAAAAATGAAAGTCTTTAGTGACATACTCACCACCATTGTCTGATCTTAAGCACTTGACTTTCTTGCAAGACTGGTTCTCCACTAATGCCACAAAACTTTGAAATTTTGAAAGAACTTCATCCTTCTTTGTGAGAGGATATACCCACACTTTCCTTGAGAAGTCATCAATGAATGTAACAAAGTACAATGAACCTCCCATGGATATGTTAGGCATAGGTCCACACACATCACTATGCACTAACTCTAATGGCTCACTTTTTTGAGTGCTTCCCCTTTTGTGTGGTGACTGTGTTTGTTTACCATAAAGACAATGCTAGAAACTGAAAAGTCTGAGAAATTGAAGCCATGAAGATAACCAAAACGAGACAAAATTTTCAATCCCTTTTGAGACATATGTCCTAGTTGACGATGCCACAAAGATGGCTGCTCGGTTACACAAATTACATGGTTTTTAACATTGTATACATGTAGCATGTACAAAGTCCCAGACTTTGAACCATGTGCTACCACGAAAGAACCTTTGGTAATCTTCCACGAACTATCACCAAATGTGCAGTAATATCCTGCATCATCCAATTTTCCTGTACTAATCAAGCTCTTGGTAAGCTTCGGCACATGTTTCACATTCTTGAGCATGAATAAAGAACCCATTATGAAATTTCAGCTGCACATTGTCGACACCAATTATGTCGCAAGCAAAATCATTGCCAAGATGAATACGACTTTTACGGGCTGCATCATATGTACTGAACCACTCTTTGTGAGGAGTCTCATGAAATGATGCACCCTAGTCAATAACCCAATCTTGTAAAGCATAGTCATTAGTGGCAACCAAAAATGCTAAATCCATGGCAGTGTTGGAGCTACATATGGCTCACTCTACTCAACTTGGTCTCACCTATATATTTGTATCTTGTCCTCAATATGAATCAGTGTTTGGGAGCGTACATGGTGATCTCTTGTCTTGTCTTTCTCTCTCACTATCTACATCTCAACATGGTATCAGAGCGGTAATGATCACACACCGATTCAATTCATGGGGACAAAACAGTGTGTATATTCGTTTCACATGTAAGATTCAAAATTGCCACAAGTTTTATTTTTTGAGGATTGATTCTTGTTAACTATGGTTGTTTTTTGTTAAGAAGAATATGATTAGTGTTTTCTGTGGTATTTACTGCTAATCGATATAATAAATCATTGATTACGTTTTCTTGTTGATCTATTTTTTGATACCCTGAACTTCGTCTCAATTTTTGGGGTTCTTCTGCTCAAAATTTGGAGAAACGGGAAAAGCAAAGCACAATAGCACTTTTCATCCAAAACTTGTTCGTCTCGTTGAGCTCCCCGGGGGATTCACCATGGAAAAATTACCGCACCACGTAAGTGCAAGGGAGGGGGGTTTTTTTACAAGTTACACAAGTGTATAAGTTAGGGATAGGCCCCCAATAATCTATTTCCCAAGGTTAAAATAAGGGAGGGGGGTATCATATTTTTTTTGGGGGGGAGGGGGGGGGGGGGGGGGGTGAGAAAAGGGAGAATGAGAGGAAGTTTTTTGTGTTTCAAAATCATGGCTTCCCAAAATATTCTAACCTCAAACTTGTGAGTCAATAGCTACAAAAATACATGCAAAAACTAACAATGCTTTGTATCAATTGCTTGTTTTGTGATTATAGTACATTTTTTGAGGGATGAAGGCTATAAAGAGTTTGTATAGATGCAAATTTACACAGAGAGCCTAACACAACTTTATAACCATGTTTTTTGAGTAATTTAGATGGGTTAGAATTGAACAAGTAACCAAACTGTAGGCTGGTCGGCACATAGTTTTAAAGTCAAACTAAGACACATTGAGGGTACATCTAGTTATCAAAATAAGTGGTTCCTTAGTACGTTGCCAGTCACTATGCTACACACTCTTTGACTAGTTTTACTTAGTTAGATAATGTGAGACCTATATTTTATATGTAAGATAGGGGTATCATAGTTTTCTTCATTGATTGTCGTATAAGCGTAGAAAGGGGGTTCATATTTTCTAGTATGATTCATATATAGGGGTTTTATTCAAGTTGTCCGCTCCCAGGTGGCGTCCCGTTTTGTATATAGAGTGAATCCCCCGAGTTGAGCTCTTAGATTTGCATCAATCGGAGTTCGCAACAGAAAGTTATACTGTTTTACTGCAATTGAGCTTAACGCAGCTTTCTTCACCGTGCGTCCATGATCGTTTTTCAATTTTGACGTTAACTTTTTCGAGCAAATTTAGCTTTTTTCTATTCATATTGTGGCGGTCAATCTTGCGTCTCACGTCAATCTATTTTGAGGACTCTCGTCTCACGTCACTCTATTTGATGACTCTTTTATTATTGATGTCTCCTTTTCCCTGCTTTTTTGGGTGACGTCTCTCATATCTTTGGACATGTATTGAGCATCCTTCTTGCGTATATTGTTGACAGAACAGAGTCGTCATATTTCTCTCCTTCACAATTGCAGCCTTCACCATATATGGTGTGCAGATTATGCGATCTTATCTTATACGTCTTCTCGCAACCAGATATGGCTATGACTATTCTCGTCAATGGCTTTTCTTCTGGCCAACGTTCTGTTCCTCCTTTCCAAGGCCAAGGATTTTGAGGGTGGAAAGAAAAGATGTTATTAATTCTTGAAGGCGATGAACTCTCTGATGTTGTCCTTGGAAATCGTGTTTGTCCGCCTCAGCCTGTTGATACGGATCATGATAATGTGCTTATCACTAAAGGACCTATATTTGAAGATTGGAATGTTGCGTATACGGATTGGCAACGATGTGATAAAGCAGCTCGTCGGTATATTCTTTCTGCTCTTAGTGATTCCCTTTTGCTTGATATGTATGAACTGTCTACTTTCCACGACGCATGGAACTACCTTATTACAAACTTTTAGGAGAAATATGTTACAAAAATATTTTATTTGAGAGGGTTGCTTAACAAGCTACAATATGAAGTTGGTACTGCCATGACGGGACATATTGAGTCTTTCAAATCTATTATTAATCAACTTGCTGCTGTCGATGATCCTGTTCCACAAAAGCAACTTATTACACTTCTCCTTGATACGGTGAAGGACTCCTCTTATGATAACATTGTTACTATTCTCTCTAACAAAGATGGTCTTGATTTTGACCAAGCCTGCATGTCAACGTCAAGAACGACGTAATGCTGGTCATGATACAACTATGATTTCACAAGAGGAGACTGAGTCACAACAGATGGAACGTGCTTTTTATGCTCGAAGGCGTCCGTTTCAACGAGAAAACCGCAGAGGTAGCCACCATGGCAATATTTTCTCTCGTCTCAAATTGCCTAGTAAGTAATGTTCTTACTGCAACAGAAATGGAGATGATTGTTGGGCATGTCAATATGATGAAGAACACAATGTTACCACAAAACAACCACGTTTATCTAGAGACTCTTTTTCTTCTTCTTGTGAATATTGTGGACGATCTGATCATCCCACTCATATGTGCTATAAGCGTCGATTCGACACAGATCATAATAGAGCATATGCTACTGAACATCGAAACAACATTGTACCAGAAACAAGTTGCGTCCTATGTTCAGTTGCTCCAGACAGAATACTTCATGTACGTGATGGTTCACTTTTTATTGTCGATTCTGGTGCTACAAGAAATATGACATATCAGTTTAAGTGGCTCCATAACTATTATCCACTACCGGTTCAACGTGGTGTTTATCTTGCTGATGATACGACTTGTCAAGTAAAGGGTATTAGAGATTTATATCTTGGTACCTTATCTTGGTACCGGTTCAACGTGGTGTTTATCTTGATGATGATACGACTTGTCAAGTAAAGGGTATTAGAGATTTATATCTTGGTACCTTATCTTCTTCCACTCGAATTTTGCGAGGAGTGTTACATGTACCAAATCTTCAACGTAATCTTCTTTCAGTTGCTAGACTTGTTGATCTTGGTCTCTTTGTTGGATTTGATCATACCAAATGCCGAATTGAGAAAGATGGACAGACTATAGCCACTGCTCCTCAAAATGGTAATTTGTTTGAACTCTCTCTCAATGATGCTGTAACAAATGTTGTTACTGCTCCAGGTGATCATGATTGCAAAGTATGGCATCACGGTTTTAATCATGCTGATTTCTCAAAACTCCTTGATCTTCAGCGTCGTGATCTTCGTCATGGCATGGATCTTAAAGCTCATCCCCATATGGGAATTTGTGAGTTTTGTGCTCTTGGGAAACATAATCGTAAACCCTTTCCTCTTTCAAATACAACTCATTCTCATGACATATTGGATCTTGTTCATACTGATATATGTGGACCTCTACCTTCTTCGAGATCACAATATCGCTACTTCATTACTTTCATTGATGATTTCTCACGGTATACGACTGTATTTCTACTTAGACAAAAATCTGAGGCCTTATCTATTTTCAAACAATTCCACAAGGCTACGGAACTTCAAATTGATCGTCGCCTTAAGAAGCTTTGTAGTGATAATGGAGGAAAATATGTTTCTCGAGAGTTTCTGAATTACTGTGTTGGAAGTGGAATTCACCATGAATACACTATTCCATATTCACCTCAACAAAACGGCGTTGCTGAACGAAAGAATCACGCTATTCTCAATGTTATAAGACGTATGCTGATTCATTCTGGTTTATCTTGTGTTTTTTGGGCTGAAGCTTTGATAGTAGTATTTATTCAGAATCATCTTCCTACTACTGCACCCTCTCGTAAGATACCCATCACAACATGGACAGGTGACATTCCTTCTGTATCTCATTTTCAAACCTTTGGATGTATTTCTTATATTCATGTTCCCAAAGAAACACGAACAAAGCTTGATGCTCCTGGTCTTAAAGTTATTTTTATTGGATATTCTAACACTTCCAAAGGCTACAAATTCTATGACCCTTCCTCCAAGAAAGTAATTGTGAATCGTGGTGCTACTTTTAACGAACAGCTTATGGGAGGCTCATGGTCCATGGATGATTCTGATGATACTAAATCATTGCTTCAGGCTTTTCCATTTCCTTCAGATGATGAAACTCTTCCTATAGGGCAACTTTCATCTTCACAACCATCCATTCCTAATGCTTCCAATGATGATATTGACATTTTTGTTGATCTGCCTATTGATTTTGAACATGGCTCATGTCATGTTTATGATGATGATATTGTTGATAATGCTTTTTCTACTTTTGAGGATCCCGTTACTTATAATGAAGCTATCTCTTCACCACAAAAAGATCAATGGAAAGAGGCTATGGAAACAGAGTACGATTATCTTATCTATAAAGGTACATGGATACTAACTGAATTACCCCCTGGTCGTACAACTATTAAGTATAAGTGGGTGTATAAGACAAAAGTAAAAGTAGATGGATCTTTTGACAAGTTCAAGGCACGTTTAGTTGCAAAAGGTTACTCCCAAGTAGCTGGTGTTACTCCCAAGTAGTTGGTGTTGATTATCAAGAGACCTTTTCACCAGTTGTTTGCATTACAAGTGTTCGCGTTTTATTGGCATTTGCTGTTCAATTTGATTTAGAAGCTCATCAAATGGATGTGCGAACTTCTTTTCTTAACGGCGACTTGGAAGAGAAAATTTATATGGAACAATTAGAAGGGTTTGCTATTCCAGGTAAAGAAGACCTTGTTGCTCAACTCCATAAGGCACTATATGGTCTCAAACAAGCTTTGCGAGCCTGGTATATAAAATTTGATCTTTTTCTCACCTCTAAAGGATTCATATCTTGCTCTTCAGACCCCAACTTATACATAAAACGCCAAGGTAGCATTTTTGTGATTCTTGCTCTTTATGTGAATGATACCATCCTTGTTTCCAATGATTTAGGATTTCTTCAGCAAAGTGAAAAAGTTATTGTCTTCTGCATTTGATATGGTGGATCTTGGAGAGATTCACTCATGTCATGGCATTCAAATCCAACAAAATTGTACAAAAGGTTTTTTATTCCTTTGACAGTCAAAGTTTATTGTAGATACTATTCAAAAATTTGGTATGGAATCTGCACATTCAGCCAACACACCTTGTCTTGCAAGCTCTACAAAGAACACTTCTGACAATGGCGGCCAAGTTGTCACAAATCAACCTTATGATAGGTTGATTGGATGTCTTCAGTTTGTTGGCATGAACACTCGTCTTGATATTCTGTTTGTCACTAATTATCTTGGACAACATATTGGACGTCCTTCTCTTAAGCATTTGTCTGCAGCAAAGCGTGTATTGAAATACTTGAAAGGCACTACAGATTTTTGTTTGGTCTATCAACGACAGTTCACATCGGATTCTATGCAATCTCTTTCTCTTTTGGGTTACACTGATGCAGACTGGGCAAGCTCACATTTATCTATGTGATCTACTAGTGGAAGCTGCTTCTTTATAAATGGTTGTCTTGTTTCTTGGACCAACAAGAAACAACGTTGTGTTGCTGTTTCTACGACTGAGTCAGAATATGTTGCGGCATCGCTTGCAGCTCGTGAGTTGATATGGCTTCGACAAATGCTGGTTGATATTGGTCACTCTCCTCTTTCTAGCACACCATTGTGGTGTGACAACCAAAGTGCTATTAGTCTTGCAAAAGACTATGTTCAACATAATAAGTCAAAGCACACTGCTGTCCATTATCATTATGTCAGGTATGAAATACGCAAAGGAACCATTATGGTTGAACATTGTCCAAGTGACCAGATGATTGCAGACATTCTGACCAAAGGCCTCAACGATTCACGTTTCATCCTCTTTGCTCGGAGCTGCTTTGGCCTTACTCTTTCGAGATTAACTTCTTTGCTATTGTAATAGCTTTGTACATATGACATTGTAATCCTATAGGTACCATGCACTATGCACACTCCACATCTGCACATTGTGATCTTTGAGTCACTTGTATATTTGTATATAGATGCACAATTCAGTTTCACATCATCATCGCTGATTCATATTTTCACATTGTATAGGGGCTTGGGTTTTTCCCTTGAACTCCCCAAGGGGTTTTTCATCCAAAGCTAGAGACCTTTGTTTGAGTGGGGGTGTTGGAGCTATATATGGCTCACTCTACTCAACTTGGTCTCACCTATATATTTGTATCTTGTCCTCATTATGAATCAGTCTTTGGGAGCGTACATAGTGTGTCTCTTTTCTCCTCTCTCTCTCTCTCTCTCTCTCTCTCACTCTCTACATCTCAACATGCAGATGTAAGATAAATGTCTCCATCAGAATATTCAACAAGAACATTGTTGATCTCTTCAATCTTTATACTACTTTCCTTAGTCTGGCCTTCTTCCTGCTTCTTGTCTTTACCTTTCTCTTGTTTCCACTTTCGACAGCCTTTCTTCATATGACTCTTTGTGTGACAATGATAGCACTCAATGTCTTTTTGGCCACGTGATTTGCTACGAGATTTTCCTCTCTGAGTTTGCTAGCCTTTTTCTTGTGATCGACCACGAACAATGAGAGCATTGCTAGTACCATGAGGAAGAACATTGCTCTGACCGAATTGTCAAAACTGACTCCTTGCGCAGAAAGTTGAATGAAAATTGTGTTGAATTCATTGAGATAGTTGCACATGGGTGTGTCCTCATCCATATTCAATTCAACTAACTTTTTTAGCCAATAAACCTGTGATGCTGCACTTTGCTTCTCATATAGGTCACATAACTTCTTCCACAATTCATAGCTAGTCTTTTCAATGTTCACATTGAAGTACACATTCTTTGACAAAGTCAGCATGATGGTGGACCTGGCAAACTCATCCAACTCCTGCCAATCATACTCATCCATATCCTCAGGCTTTATCCCTTTCATCTTTATTGGCCGGATCTACTTCTTCTTTACTAAGACATTGTAAATTTGTTCCTTCCAAAATGGGAAGTTATTGCCATCTAGCTTCTCAATGTTGAACAAAAAGTTCTCCGATGATGAATCCATCACTTAAAAAGGAACAAAAGTGATAGATCCACTGCACTAAACTTACATGATAGAAACTTGAAAATTTTTGGTAGAGTCTCTCCTACAAAACTGGCTTCTGAACCCAAAACAAGGTATACAATGACTGAAATGCTGATCAAAGTGGCTAAACTGCAAGACAGAACCTCAAAGAACTTTCACTATCAGTGTCTCCAACTTTAGAAGAGTGTCTCTAACCAACTGAACAAACGCATATGCATAAAGATGAGAGCAATGCCAACAATGACCGGTCAGCAGATGCACACCAATACTACAATAACCGCATATACATACATCGTATGTCGATGCCAAAAATATGGGGATGTCAAGGGCTCACTCCAAAACCTCTATCACCGAAAGGATCTCGACATTTGAGAATCCCCCAGCTCAATAAAACCTTACCACGACCCTCAACAATAGGCTTTGCATATTTCCATCACAATACATAACAACATAAGATCTTACATCAACCACAAAAACCCTTTTCTGTAACCGCTGTGGTGGTTTGTCTGATTTAACATACTTTCAAGATCTTACATCAAATATGCATGTTACAGAGATTGCAGAAAGAGTCTGCAACAATAACCTGTACGCAGAAGAATCGACGAAGTTGGACCACCCTGCTTTCTGAACTGAATATCTCTCAAACTGTGCAAAATTTGCAGAAAGTTCCTTCTACAAAGTTGTAGACCACACAAAAATGGTTGGGAATTGCTGGAATGAATATGAAATAAGCTTTTTTTATAGGTCAAAATAATCTGTAAAAATTTATAACTTGTACTTCACGACCTATAGGCAGTCTGAGTGATGTATGATCTTAAAATTGGTGAAGATTTTCAGAAAACTTTCTTCTACAAAGTTGAAGAGGATGAAAAACCGGTCAGCAATTACAAGGAATTGGCTTGAATAAAGACGTTTTAGTAGGCCAAAATAGATCTATAAAAACGTGTTGTAGTTTTTGCTGCTTCTTTGCTTGCTTCCCCATCGAGCTCCAATGGTGCTCCCAATCCCTGAGCTTTGATACCAGTTGAAGTGCATGTACGAGAGAGAGAGTGTGTGTGTGTGTGTGTGCAATAATGGAGAAGAGAGGAGATACAAGTTTGGGTGGTCTCCAAACACAATAGTGCTAGGGTTATGAGTCCTTATTCTTTTATGTAGAATGAATGGTCAGTGTTAGTTCCTGGTTAGTCTCTGGCTGCCCAACACTCAGGCGCGACACATTGGGGTTTACCACCCCAACAATTTCCACCCAGTGTACTCAAATGAGACCACACTTCACTCAGAGTACCTAAATGCCATATGTTTCAAGTCTATGATGTCAAAATTGCAAAAAGTTGGAAAAAATTCCCAGCTATAAATAATCGCGATTATTTACTTTTGTTACAAATTTTATTTGAACTGCATGATTTTGACCTCTACATGTTTTTATGTATCTATGCATGCTTCAAAATTGATTTGAAGAAAAATGGACATCATTTGCCAGCAATTCAGACTCAAGGCATTTTAGAGAAAAATTCGTAAAATTTTCTAACTTTGACACTATATTCACTTAACAAAAGCAATGCAAGTGGCTGAGAAGGCAAAGAAAAGGGTGTCCCAGAAAGATAAGCTGCAGAAGTTTCCACCATACCAGTTAGATCCAAGCTTATAAAGCCTCAACAAAGGAAACCTACGTATCTAAAGAACAACTCCAAGAAAAAAACACAATGGTTTTCACTGGCAGATCCAAGAGTGAAGAAGGACACTAGGTAGAATTACAAATGCTACTTAAGGAGTTTTATGATGTAGCGATAAAGCTAGACACCAAGGAAGCCAACAGAAGACTGGGGCTTTGAGATATCCACGACCAGGAATGATGCGTAGTGGACTTCCAAAAGGCATATGAATTGTTATCCTTCATCAAGGAAGATGGGTCGGCCCAAATGATGGATCAACAAGGGCAAAAGGTTGAAGTGGTGATCACTAAAGAAATAGTGGCCGAGGCACTGAAGCTGCCAACAAACAGAAGGTATGACTATGCGGGCAAGAGATAGAAAGACAACTGGTACTTTTACTACCAAAGATACTGCTGCTACCACATTTTTGATCTCATCCAAAGGCAAGTGGAGGATCCAGCTTGCCTCTACCATCAAAATTTCCACTTCCTCTCAAAGAGACCACCACGGTACACAACTCCAAACCATGCGATTGCGACTACTTTCACTCAAGTATTGAAGTTGACAACCAGGCAAGCAATAAATCACTAATTAAGGGCACGAAGAAAGAGGAAAAGATCACAATATGGGCGCTCCAAAAGTGCTAACAAGAATAGAATATCATGCTATTGGAATGGCCGACAATTTTTCCCCAGTCCCAGATCAAAACACATGGATCATTTTAGCTCAACCTTCTCCACGGACCACTAGATCAACAAAGATAGTATACAAATCAGATGAGGAATCTGTAGAAAGTTCCCATGAATCCCAAGGCAGTGAAAGCTCTCACAACAAAGAAACCAAGGCAAGGAGGGAAGCAATGTAAAAGAAACCAGTGGCAGCTCACCAAGAGGAGCTGCAGAAAAAGAGGGCTAGATTTGAAAGAGAAAAGCAAACATACAAAAGGAGCCACTGTTGGCAGGTACACCGCGAGCGGACACTAGCATAGCAAGAACAAAACCAACAACTCTATGTTGGCCAAGGGTAAAGCTTAAGCCGTAGGCGCATGGAAAGAAGAATATGGATGAAAAACTACTTCTCGACCTTCTAAGACAATCTCTATTAGATGAAATCTAATCCAAGCGTTCGTATGCACTAATGAAAGCAATCCAACCTACGATGCTAATGCTATCTATATCTAGGCCAAATGCATTAGAAAGGTCACAAAACTCACAAGATATACTCTCCTTATCACGAGATCAATACCCTATGGATTGTGAATCGATAATCGACCTCTAACTACCTCTTGCCAACAATCGCGTATAAAGACAGGCAGCAAAATATAGGTTACCATTTTTTGTGTTATATGATAGTCCTACTCTCCGTGCATCCATAGGTGTAAAGAACTGTTTTCGGGTCGCCGCGACGGACGTCCATAGCATAGCTCTCAAGCATCAACATAATATTATCGATACAGGGGAAGCGACTCGGATGAAGCATGGAAACTCACTAGGGTGTCAATCCTAATGAAGTGAACTCGAGGAGATGCAACTACTAACTCTACAAGCAAATCGAACGCACTAAAGCCAAGTAATCTGCCTATGTTCTTCTACATAGCTCTACAGTCATCACGCTCGTTCGCCATGCAAATCATACCGGAATCACACGAAACTTGAAGGGAAGCTACACGGGACTATCAGGAACATATCCTATCACTGTCACAGCATTCTGAGAAGGTACAACGATCGCGATTGTTCGTCCCAAAGTACGCAAAAACAGTAAACGATTGATCCTAAATGGTCGTTCTAAGGTCCCTAAAGCCCCTCCTAGGGTCGAAACGACATAAAACACGCATATAGACACTCAAAACAGCGATTTAAGGCCTCAAACTCGTAGTCGAAAACCTACACCGAATCTTGAATGATTACACTTAACTGAAAGAGCAAGAGGAGAGGAACACAATGCAATAATCAAATCTGAATTTGGATTAACGTAGCCGTAATGGCGAAGATTACAAGTTTGAACAAGAAGGAGCTCTCAAACGTACGCTGTCTTCTCAGTTCTCCATTCAAAAGATTATCCAAAACTTACAGAAATTGACCTTTATAGATTAGGTCTTTGCAAACAATGGCTTGTCCGACCATAAGCTCCTACTCTTAAAACTGGCTCTCTAATATACAATTGCTCCCAAAATAATAATCGTACATCCTTAATAATTTCCCGGCTTAGAGATACTTCTTTACAAAAGAAATTTTACAATGGTTTCTCAGGAAATTATGGTCCTTCTGGACACGGCCGCCTGTTGCTTCTTCCGCCAAACACTCCTCCCTTCCTTATCCTTGCACGCCCTCGTGCATGTCAGTGTTTTGGCCGTTGATGTGGCTCTAATGAAGCGAGTGTCGCTGAAAAGCTTCTTGTGCGCAGTAGGGCTTCGAGGGCTTCTTGGTGTTGTCTGAATGGGTTTTCTGATAATGTGTGTTGGTACGCCACGCACCTTGCCTTGAGGTCCTTCGCCATGGGATGGAAAATCCTTGAATCCATTTCGAAGAATCCTGTGACGAAGGCCTCTTCAAATGGTTGCAAGTAGTGGGATGGCAGGTACATTAGCTGGGAGTACATGGCCATCAGGATATGCCGTGGCGGTGAATCCTGTAGATTCCAGCAGATGCCTTTGTGTCCTTACAAGAACAGATTCCACGGATGATCGTCGCCTTGAATGTCTTTAAACACCTGGATGTAGGTGACGATCATCCGGGCTATCTTTACTAACATCTGGCAGGCCAAATCGGGGACAGCCCTTAGCAAAGTGACTGTAGAGTTCAATGTGCTGACCATGTACGCCACTGTAGGGGGATGCTGTGCTGTCAAAATCGGGTAATTTAGCTTGTGATGCCTTGACCTCTTCCATGTTGTGAAATCTTTCCAAGTGCGTCTTCGAGGGACAGGGCAGAATGTAGGATCTATCTGTATATGTTGAGGTGCGTTGTGGTAGTTTGTTAGATCCTATGGTCTCTTCTCCAACCACTTCTGCCTCCACTTGGGGTGGTCATCGACGAGCACCTGAGCTTCTTCCACCGTGAGTGCAATGCCCTCGTAACCCCCTTCTTTGTTTCGTGGCAAGGCTGGCCGCATCTTTTCTTTCCATAGATTTGCTTATGGCACATCAGAGGAAACGGAAGGTATTCGTGGCCAAACCCTTCCACTTGCTCTTCTGGTTGTAAATACGCCAGGGTTGCTGACTCCAGTATCTTCTTTTCATATAACATATATTCCTTGGCCGGCCCTTCTGGCATGTCCTGTATGCTTTCACTGAGTTCATCTTGTATGTCCAGATCAGGTCCTTCAAATTCTTGCTCCTGTTGTTGTTGTGAGGTTCCAGGAAAATCTGTCGCATGTTGTTCAGGAAGCAGTTGCGGTTGAGTCTGTTCCTTGCCTGCTTTGATCTGCTGTTGGGTAAGCAACTCTTCCTTTTACTTTAGCAATGTGTCAGAGATCTGTGTCTGAATCTTGAGTTCAGCTCTTGCTTGAGCGAGTTGTTGCTCCACTTCTTTCAATCTTAAGTCATTGGACGCTGTCTGGGCCACCATTCCCGATACAAGCAGCTGTCTTTGGAGCCTTTCCTGCTCGAGATCTGCTTTCAGTGCTGCTGTGGCATTGTCAGATGTGGAGACCAATGCTCTAGTAGGTTCCTGATTAGCCATCAAAGCCGTCAGAGTGCCCCTGATAGTGCTATAGGAGTTGCTAAGCCTTTGAAATCTTGCACTTTCGTAGGCGAGCTGCTCCGTCGCTTTCTGGACTTTGGTCGTCAGTTCTTGGCACTCTTTCTCTTTGGCAGTCAGGTCTGTCCTGACATCCACCAAATCTTTGATTAGAGACTGAGCCTGTTGCCGCTCAAGGTCTCTTTCCTCCGTTGTGCATTCTAGTCGCGTTCTTAGGTTGTCGAGCTCCTCTTGCCCTGCTTCTTGCTTTTGTCGGGCTTCCTGTACCTGCCTTTCCTTTTCAGTCAGCACTACATATTGACACTGGAACTGGCGCTCTAACTTCCGCAGTGCTTGCTTGTAATCAAATCCCGCCACTGCTTGACATGCTTCTTGGTATTTAATGGATTCTGTAGATGGTACAGCCTCCTTTTGCGAGGTTGAAGGGGGAGGAGTTGGCTGTTTTTTGTCCAATGGAGAAGGGGGAGGAGGTGGAGATTTGGGTGATGGCGGAGGTGAGTTTCTAGGCGAGGGAGGAGGTGATTTGGGTGATGGAGGAGGCGGACTTGATTTTTCCCGCACATGTCTCCTTTTGGAAGATTCCTCGCCTTGTTGCGAAGCAGATTCCTCTGCTTTCCTTTTCTTTAGGATCCTGATTATTCTTTGGCGGGTGAAATCCGCCGCGTGTCGCACATCCAGATTCCTATCTCTCTGGATCTGCTTAAGCTGTTCAGTCTGATTATGCTCTTCAGCCGCGTCTTGTTCCTTCGTTTGTTCCGTGGACTGTGAGGATAAGTCCACTTCAACAGCCTTTTGTTCTACTTCCAGTCTTTGCTTCTCAGCGCGTAGGCGAGTTGAATTTTCTATCCTTTGTTGTCTTGCCCTTTCTAATATGAGTTTTTGTGCCTATTGCGTCTCCGCTGCTCGAGCATGTCTGTCAGCCCTCAATTTGGTGCGTCTTTCTTCGACTCTCTTCTGGGCTTCAACATACGCCTTTTGCAAATCCGATTGCGGTATTGCACTCCTCTCTCTGCGTTTTCTCTCAAGCGGCTTTGTTGAATCTTCTTCCTCACTTTCCTCAAATTCTGAAGGCACTTTATCTCTCGACTCTTGAGATTTTCCTTCGTCGTCTGTCTCTGTTTTGTCTTCATCACTAGAACTTTTATTGGTGGCTTGCGCTGAGCGTGATGATGTAGTGCCAGGTGTTGTCCTTACAGAGTGTGCTACCAGCTTCGCTTTCTGGATCAAGGCCGTTTGTGAGCTGGAAGCTAGAAAATCCTCGATCATTCCCAAAGCCTGGTATGCTATTCTGGTTAGCATCGGCCCTGCACTCATGTAGGTTTTGTTTTTTGCCGAGCTTTTCAAATTTGCTTCAATCAGATTATCCAGAATATAAGATCCGTAGTCGCAGTGAATGGATCTATTTTCTGCTGTCGCTAGAGCCATGACCACGGCAATGTGAAGGATTGGCTCTGTGTAGCGAGGAGGCTTTTGAACTCTGAAATGTTGAGATATCAATCTCATTGGCAATTCCAGCTCATCGTAGATCATGTCGGTGTATTTGTATTTGTTCCCCTTCGCTTTGACGAATGCCTTCTCATTGTCTAGTGACTTTGTCTTTGCCAACAAATCATGTTGCCCTGGTAGGAAATGCAAGGCCTCATTGATGATCTCCTTCGTGATCTTTACTTTAACTTTTGACCCATCTTTGTCTGTGAGCATTGCCTGCCCATCATATTGTATTGAGCTCATGAGTTCATGGGCCCTCATGTAATCTGTTCCCCATGGTTGTAATCTGAAGAATTGTTCCAAGTGTATCGCTTGCACATACTCTATTAATTCCGGGCTTTGGTGGAGAGTCCATATCTCCCGTGGCATGATAGTCGTATTCACCAAGTCGCCATCAGCATCCTTAAACTTTGAGATGAAGATGTGGGAAGGGATTTGAGCCAGTATTTCATCCGAGAGGTGAGCCTTCTCATTTGTGGCAAGCTCTTCCACTTCATATGGTCCTGTTGTCCACTGCCTGTCTTTCTTTGGGCAAGGCATTCTGTGTCAGGAGAATCACAAGCTGTCAGGATTTTCCTTTCGCAAATCAATTGCATTTAGACTTTTAGTAAAAAACAGTTCAAAAGTTAAAACTGATCATAATTTGAGCAAATTTCATCCATTCTTGTCCATATTTCACCAGTGGGACTAGGAAGGCTAGAGCTATGACTGACAAAAATTTGAGCCAGTTCTGAGTCTGAGGTACACCGATCGCGATCGTAGTACAGAGACCAAATTTGGGTTTGATCATAGGATTGGGTTCCTGATAGTTGGAGGGTCATTTTGGTCCACTCTGTGTGTCTTTTGGACCACTTTTGAGTTTACAGGTCCCATTTCTGTGTTACAAGGGATTTTTGGACTAGACTCTGATTTTTTATGAGTTTTTGATGTCAAATTGGCTTGAGATTTGGATGGGGACTTGAACAAGATGTGTACAAGGGATCTGATAGGTTTTGGTCAAATTCTAGGTTTGAGGTACACCGATCGCGATCGTAGTACAAAGGCCAAATTTGGGTTTGATCATATGATTGGGTTCTTAAAACTGGCTCTCTAATATACAATTGCTCCCAAAAGAATAATCATACATCCTTTATAATTTCCCGGCTTAGAGATGCTTCTTTACAAAAGAATTTTACAATGGTTTCTCAGGAAATTATGGTCCTTCTGGCCACGGCCGCCTGTTGCTTCTTCCGCCAAACAATCCCCCCTTCCTTATCCTTGTACGCCCTCGTGCATGTCAGTGTTTTGACCGTTTTATCACCTGCGAAATGTCCACCCTCTTGTCCATTGTGTGCTTGCTCTAAGATAGGAATGTATTCCTCTTCAGTCACACACATTCTCAATTGATGGTCCTTTCCCCTCTTGTAAAGAGCGTCCTCAATCAGTACATAGTTTTCTGCCTCTTTGATGATTGTTTTGATTCGCGATCTGCTCATCCCCTCAGGAAGTATCCTGGTGGTGAGGTATTCAACGATGTAGTTACTCCATCGGGGTGCTACAGACATTCTGAATAGAGTTGCGTGTTCTATTGGCTTTTGAAGTGTGCATTTAACACAAGATTTGACATGCATGTGAACACTATGTTGCATTTTTGGCCAGTACACACCCATTTTCATCAATCTCTGGTACATCTGTGCATGCCCATTGTGAATCCCCGTCTTTTGTACATGAGCCTCGTTTAGGTACAATTCCCGTTCGTCGGGTTCTACACAAAGCCTAAGGATTTGATCCGTTCCTTGTTGATATAACCTGCCCGCTAACATTACCAATGATCTGGATGCTGCAATGGTAGATGGTTGGCTTGTCATATTCAAAGACCCGATAGTTAGCAAAGGAATTAAGTCCTCGCTCCATCTTGGAACCATTTCTATGTTGAAAAGATATGCATCTGGTAGATCATCGTCAACTCCTATAGGGTTTTCTCCATGCATCATTCTAGATAAAAGGTCAGCTCTTTGGTGTGTAGTGCCTTTCTTGACCACTACTGTGAAATCAAACTCAAGCAGTATGATGAACCATCAAACAATCCTTCCCGTACTGCAAGGTTTATTCACTAAGTACAGCAGTGCTTGGTGATCAATGAAGAATACAAATTTATTGGAAAGTAAGTAGTGTCTAAACTTTTTCACTGCATAGACCATACCTAATCCCTCCCTCTCAGTTGTCGTGTAATTCCTCTCTGCATTGTTCAATTGTCTACTGGAGTAACTTATTGGAAAATCCATGTTGTTCTCTCCAGGTTGTGCAAGTATGCATCCTATTGCATACGCTGATGCATCCACATGAATGTGAAAGATCTTTTCCCAATCCGGAGCTTTCAATATTGGAGAGGAAATTAATCTCTGCTTCTTAGATGGATTTTCGGGGTACAACCAGCTCACAATAAAGCCAGAGGATTAGCACAAAATAGCTTTCGCAACTGAATGGGATATTTTTGCATTCTGGGTAATGGCTTTTGGCCTAAAAAATGCACCAGCTACATTTCAGAGGCTAATGGGTCATGCTTTTAAAGAATATCTAAGACAATTCTTAGAAATTTACATGGATGACTTGTGCGTTCACTCCCTTGTAAGACTGGAGCACATAGAACATTTGACCAAGGTGTTCGAGAAATGCAGGCTGTATAGGATTTGCCTGAACCCAAAAAAATGCGTCTTCATGGTAAGACAGGGCAAAATACTGGGCCATATAGTGTCCAAAAATCCACCCCCTTAAGATCTTTGTACGACCACACAAACACATCTCTATATTGTTTAAGAGTAGCTACCAAAAGCTTTCCTTTTCGTCAGTAAGATCTGTGGCAAGATATGTAGGTTTTGGATCTTCTCCTGGCTCCGATAGATCTATTCGTTTGGCTTTTTCAAGACCGTCGTACGATATACCCGGTTCTTTCAATTCCCTCATAGGTTGTTGCACTATGATTTTCCTATCTTGTATGGTATATTTCTTATAATGGGATGGTGCATCTATCTTGTCAGAACCCGTATCGTCATTTGTTTCAAAGTCGGTCCTCCATATGTCTCTTAGGGTTCGCTTGAGCTTATCGTACTCTGCTTTCCTCTCTGTTTTGGTCATTTCGGACCCCGTTTTCCTCTCCTTTCGCGACTTAGTCATCCTCTTTTCGTGTCTGTTCTTCTTGTTGTTTTCCCATGGTTTAGTTTTGGTGAACCTGCTGGTGACCACGTCTTTGACACAATCCTCAGCTTTGACAAGTTTTAGATATCCCGTTCTGTCATTGACAAGAGGCATAGGATTATGCTTATTTGCCCTTGATTTTTTGGCTCTCTTGGATTTATACCGCTCCTGTCGACTAGGTTTTTGGTTATAAAACTCGTAAAACCTGTCCTGTCTCATTCTATATTTTCCGTTTGTCTCTGATGCGCTCGATCTTTCATCATCAGCCTCTATCAGTTGATTTTCGTCGACCAATGATGGAAGGTCACAGCATAGTGAATCCGTGAATTCCTCTTCTGTTTTAATCCTATCGTTCACTGCAGATACCTCATCAGTTATTCGTTTACACCCAGTCTCATGTGGAGGTTCTTCCTGTTCCTCGTTTTCTGATCCCGACTCAAGGATAACACTAGCCATTTGTAACATTACTAGGTCGTATCCTTCTTCGTCACAAAATTTCGTAGGTGTGCATTCGTTAACACATACGTCCAAGGTTGACAATATTTGAGTCCACCCGAATGGCTCAAATAGATGTTCCGGGAAAGGTTCTGGGAAATAAGCCTCGTCTTCGACAGATCTTTCCAGAACGCACTCCTCTTGGATTAGCTCACCACAATCAGATGCTCCACACATCCAGATACGCGCTTTTGTTTGCATCCACGCGCGCGGGTATTTCTTTTTCATTTATAGTGGTAGAATTAAATTCTTGCGCTGGTGTTTTCGAAACGTCTCTATAGCTGTGATCCTTCATGTTGATTTTCGTTATTAGTTCCTCGTGCCTTAGGTAGATTTGATCGTAACCCCAATCTTGTATCATTTTGAGTTGACGCATGAATGGTCGTCCTAAAATAATGTCAAAGTTGTTCGTTTTCCCGAAATCCACCACAGCAAAGGTGTGCTCATAGTTAATTCCACATGAAGTTACAATTATTTGTTCCAAGATCCCCAACGGCCTCTCTACATACCCATCCGCGAGTTGCAGTTTCATCCTAGTTTTCCTGAGAGCTGGACGATCCCACTTTTCCCAGATTTTCTTTGTAGCAATAGCCACTCCAGCTCCACTGTCTAGGATAGCTATTGTTGTTATATCCTGATGCGCAACAAGTAATGTTGTGTTACCCTCCTCTCCTTCGCAGTAATCTCCGACCTTGTTTATGGGCACTGGTCGGGCTTTGGGTTGCCTTTCTCATTCGTTTTCTTCTCCCGGAGGGTTTGTCGGAAGAGGAATCTTTACTCCCTTTTGCTCCATATGTTTTGCCATGTCTTCCCACAAATGTGGTTTGACTCTCAAGAGTTCAGACAGCGTGATGGTGCATGTTATAGGTGTCGACAGCATCTCTTGAAGACTCTTGGAGTCGACCATACGTGGGATAGTTCTTAT
The DNA here is from genome assembly GCF_014529385.1 of Adiantum capillus-veneris. NCBI lineage: Eukaryota > Viridiplantae > Streptophyta > Polypodiopsida > Polypodiales > Pteridaceae > Adiantum > Adiantum capillus-veneris. The sequence goes on along the minus strand of NC_140953.1, from coordinate 52,793,872 downwards.
CTGGGATGGAACTAACCTTATCTCCGATCATGCCTCATGTTCACCTATAAATGAAGGCAAAGTTTTCAAGGATTGGGCTTTGCTTTCTACCGAAATTTCCGTTCCCGCATCCCGATACAACGAGTGTATATCGGCTGGGAAAAATCCGTTATCCATGTTAATTTCAGGAATTGGAGCAGATTGTAACGTCGCACTTCCATTCTTTCTGTTTCTAATGGTTTCCCATAAGTGTTGCGGCCATTGTTCTTCCACCTCTGGAATTTGCATCATCGTCATTGATTTAGCGTCATCAGTCGTGTTTGGTATAACTCGATGATTGAGTGGCAATACTGTTTCTGGCTTGGGATCGTTTAATTGTTTTGGTTCATCGATTTTTAGCTTTTCTCGCTCTTTGTGAATCAATAATTCTTGTTCTGGGGTTCTAGCGATTTTAGGTTCCATCAACGCCTGGGCTGTCTTAATGAGGTGTTTACACATTTCCAAACGCTTCGTTTCCACTTCTGGTGGAGGATAAGTCAACCGTCTTTGCTCTAAGGTTTGTTTTGTTTTTAGCCTTGCTTCATATGCCTGTAATAGAGCATCTAACGGCTCTAGCACTTTGTCAACCAAGACTGATCCGCCTGAGGACGCTTTCCTCGATTTGTTGATGACCTCAGTTGTCTTACTCTCTCTCTCTCTCTTGTTTGAGTTGTTCTTTCATTTCATGCAACTCATTTTGCATGGCAATTTGCGTTTTTAACCTTCTTGCTTTTATCCTGTCTCGTTTTGCCTTCCAGGATTTTCGCTGAGTTCTAACGGATAAACTCTCATTTTCTGTTGGTATGGGCAACTCGACCTTTTCCTCCAAAGTTTCGTTTTTTCTTAAGTCCTTAGTTTGGGCTCTGGTTGTCGCGTTGATTCGGATCATGGGATCGGTTTCTGATCCGCTGCTAGCGCTTGGTATCACCCCCACAATATTCATAGTCGTTTTTCCCTTGTTGTCCGGATTCTTCGGACAATCTGGTAATACGTGATTCATGCCATATCCGTCGCAAAACCCAAAAATTTTCACTCTTTTTCCCTTGAAAGGACAATTACGCTCCCAATGATCCGTACTTCCACAGCTATAGCACTGTCCAATTGTTGGTTGATTTGGAGCAGGTGGTCCCATAGGTTGTCCTGCTCTATTGGGATATCCTCTTGGTTTGTAATTCTGGTTTGCAATGAACATTAACGTTCTCTCGTCTACCAAATATTGATCTCTCGAAGGTTGGGGTATATACGTTGGTGGTGCCATACCCTCGCTATTTCCCCACGGTTGATATGCTTCGTCTGTGTATATTTGTGATTCGGTTTTAGTTGCGTAAGGCTCATTTGGTTCCTCGTAATAAGACACTTGAAGTGTACTATTCATTCTTGGTGAGGCTTCACAAGGTTGAGCGTATCTAATCATGGCTCTATTTTCCTGTGGTAACAGAGGTTGTTGACCCAACACAGGTTGAGGTCTGTCTACTCCCTCTACCAAGTTCATATTTGGTCCAACTTGATACCTTGGAGGAGGTGGTTGGGATGGTCCAGCTGGAGGTCTATACGGTCTTTCCCTCACAAAATTTTTGTTATAAAAACACTCTTGAGTGCTATGATTAGTCCATTTCTGCTCTATGGCACACCATTTCAGTACTCGTCCACTCGCAACTGGAGCTTTAGGTTGTTGTGTGCACCATGGCGTCGGATGATCCCCCCCGCATGCGTCACACTTCCTCGTCTGAGACTGTCTCATCACCGGATTTGATCTCACATGTTGTTGCATTCTCTTTGTTACCTCCTTTATCAATTGGTCAGCTGTCGGCATCAAGGACGTCTGAGCATCTTTTTTAGTAGAGGGTTTGCTCTTAATCGATGAGGAGCCACTGGCTATTGAATCAGTGTCCTCGGACACTTCCCCATATTCTTTGCAGTTGTTGACAAGATATAATGCTTCCCTCCTAACCTGCTGAAATGTGCTACAGGACTTCAAGTGAAGGTCCTTTTTCAAGGTTTCATTCCTCAGCCCTTCAACGAAGAGCACAGACAATCTCTTGTCCTGTGGTAATTCTCTTCTCGGACATCTCTCAATGTATTGCTTGAATCTCAAGGCCGCGTCCTTCACTTTTTCATTCTCCCTTTGTTTAAAAGCATATATCTGCGATACAGTATTATGCTTTATACCCCGTTTTGAGAATTCTTCTGCGAACTCGCGCAATACATGTTCAATATTTGGAAAAATTTCAGGGTTTAAAGGTTGAAACCATGTTAAGGCCGTCCCTTCCAGGGTCAGCCCAAATCCCTTGTATTGAGTATGGAAATCAGTGATCTGTTCCGCTCTTAAGACTTGCTTGAAAAGCGATACATGGGCATACGGATCCCCCGAGCCGCTATACTTCTTTGGCATGCACTTCGCTACTTGGGAAGGTCTGATCCGCCTATGGTCTGCGGTCACTCTCATTGCTCCCATGTCCCGACTTAATCGTTCTCGTACATCAGGGAGGTCGTAGGTTGCTCTCGTTGGCTCACCCGCCCCAAATCTACTACTAGGTGGCAAATGTGATGGGATGGATGCGAATGTCGGACCTACAGTCGTATGTGTAGAGATAAGAACCGTACTACCTCGATTCGTAGCCATAGATTCTCTGGAATGTAACGTTCCCATGGGGCTTGGCATCGAATAATGAGGTCGACTGAAAGAATCAACTACATGAGTCCTCCCTCCACCTGTGGTTAACGGTTCTGGCACAGCAGTTGTAGGTGCTGTTCTAAGAGGGCTTGGAGTGAATATAAAGGTGAAGTGGTCCCCCAAAGTACGTATAACCCTCCAATTATTTTTTGTCGATTGCTACATATCATCTTCCATACTTGTCATATGCGGCAATTTTCATTTTCGCTCGCTCTGTGTAGGTGAAGACATAAAGTTTTTTCCGCTTAGTCATCTCCCCAACGTAGGGTTCCTCACATCTATAATAGAGATCTTGATCTCCATTATTATACTTGTATAGCCCCAGGTAGACGTTATCAGTGTTGATTCGCATCGTTTCATTTTCTCGCCTTAATTTCACATTCGGTAAGCTCATTGTTGGAGCCCTTTCCTCATGTTCCTCGTCTATTTTGGCTTTCGTGTCCATCAATCCCCACTTGTCCACAAAGTTAGAGTTTAGTACTACCAAATACATGATACCCTCGTCATCTAGGTACCTTTCTTCGCTATAGCTAACAGGCACCAAGTCCTTGAACTCGCTTGTTCTATCTTCTATTTTCACACAGTAGCGGTCCATAGCGTCTTTGTATATCTTGGCACCTTGCTTGTTGTCATATTGATACTTGATGAACAATAGCTTTAGCGTGGCCGAGGGGTCTGATGGTCCTGCGGCCATGTTTTCTCTTCCGTTTATTTTTATTTGCCCCAAGTGTTCTGCGAAACTCTCTGAAGATATCTCTGAATAAGTATCTAAAATGACTTCTTCAAGGATCGGTTCCAATTGGCGTACTATCCCTTGGTTTACACTCTCCTCCGTTGACGCGACACTCGTTTGATCTGGTAAATTTAGGTGTCTGGTGTTGATCTGTTTTCTCGATCTCAAAAACATGAAGAAAGTGGGATTTACTGACCGAATCGAAACCTGTTACCTGGAGATGGAAAAATCTTTCAATTCAGGTGACTGCATGGGCTGTTACTCAACCGGTCTCTGCAAATGAATACACTGGATGGCTATGAGATCACTGTATCATTCCAACTGTTAGCAGATTCAACACTTCAAAATGATCTTAACACAATTTTGCTTCAGATTATTGACAATATGTCCAATTTGAGTTCTGAAAACTCCTGGTATCTTGTGTAACCTAGGTTTATGATCAGGTCAAAATTGAGCTAGATCAGGGCCAGAGGTACACCGATCGCGATCGTACTTCTGAGCCCAAATCCGCTGAAACTTCACCAGCTTGTTCACTGGGCTACTTTAGGACTACCTGCCAAATCTTTTTGAATTTGGACTCAAAAAAGTCAAGAATTCACAGTTTTGTGGTCTGAAGTGCCTGATTTCCTGAATCTGTCAATTTGACTAGATTTTGGTGTTTGTTTTGGCATTTGAAAGCTATCTGGGGTTGTACTGTGTACAGGCTATCCCTCTATATAGTTTCTTCCCAGTTTTGATGTGTCTCGGTCTACTGAAAGTCAATTTCTATGCCAGTTTAGTAGTTTTTGACTTGGATCTGTATTCAGTGGTTTTAACCACTTTTAACCCTAGGTCCTTTAGACTTTTATGTTTGTATACACTTGGGAGTCCACAGATGAAATTTGGTCAAAATCTGGGACTTAGGTACACCGATCGCGATCGTACTTCTGAGCCCAAATCAAACCAAATTTGGCATGCTTGTAGACACTGATGTTTTAAAGCTATCCCCCAAGTCTTTTTGCATTTGGATCACCAAAAGTCAAGATTTTGCAGTTTCTGGGTCTATCAGGCTAGTTTTACACAAGTGGCTTGATTCCCTTGATTTTTGATGTTTTTGGGTGTGGTTGCTTTATACAAACTTGTTTGGAATCTTATTAGGAAGGAACATGTCAAATCTGGTTCAAATCTGACACTGAGGTACACCGATCGCGATCGTAGTACCTGGGCCAAATCTGATGAAATTTGGTTTGCTCCCTCTGACAAGTGTTTCCTAGTGTTTTGTGCTACCACTCTGTGATTTGAATCAATATCAATCCTGTTTGGTCAGATTTTCAGAATTTCAGAGTCTTATGGTTTTTTCGGCCAAAGTTATGGTTTTCTGGTTTCTCGACTCTAACTTTTGCCCCAAATCTGATTGGAATGTGATTTGCTTATCCTACTCCTAAGTACAGAACTGAAAAAACATAAGAAAATGAATCAAACAAAACAAACACGACGGATTTCGGATGAGATTTCAGTACTCAATCGAATTAGAGAAATTGAAGAGCAAAAATGCTTAAACACGTTCACTCACAGCTCCCTAAATCTCCTAAGAGAGGATCTAGCCGGTCCATCGGCTCTAGACCCCACTAGGCTCCAAACCCTTGTCTAGCAGCCTAACTGAGGTGTAAAATGGATTTGTGGATTGATCTTTGTTAAGGAATCTAACTACGCACTCGGTCACTCATCACCTAAGGTGCATTCCCCGGCAACGGCGCCAATGTTTGCGGGTCGCCGCGACGGACGTCCATAGCATAACTCTCAAGCATCAACATAATATTATCGATACAGGGGAAGCGACTCGGATGAGGCATGGAAACTCATTAGGGTGTCAATCCTAATGAAGTGAACTCGAAGAGATGCAACTACTAACTCTACAAGCAAATCGAACGCACTAAAGCCAAGTAATCTGCCTATGTTCTTCTACATAGCTCTACAGTCATCACGCCCGTTCGCCATGCAAATCATATCGGAATCGCACGAAACTTGAAGGAAAGCTACAGGGGACTATCTGGAACATATCCTATCACTGTCACAGCATTTTGAGAAGGTACAACCATCGCGATCGTTCGTCCCAAAGTACGCAAAAACAGTAAACGATTGATCCTAAAGGGTCGTTCTAAGGTCCCTAAAGCCCCTCCTAGGGTCAAAACGACATAAAACATGCATATAGACACTCAAAACAGCGATTTGAGGCCTCAAACTCGTAGTCGAAAACCTACACCGAATCTTGAATGATTACACTTAACTGAAAGAGCAAGAGGAGAGGAACACAATGCAATAATAAAATCTGAATTTGGATTACCGTAGCCGTAATGGCGAAGATTACAAGTTTGAACAAGAAGGAGCTCTCAAACGTACGCTGTCTTCTCAGTTCTCCATTCAAAAGATTATCCAAAACTTACAGAAATTGACCTTTATAGATTAGGTCTTTGCAAACAATGGCTTGTCCGGCCATAAGCTCCTACTCTTAAAATTGGCTCTCTAATATACAATTGCTCCCAAAAGAATAATCATACATCCTTGATAATTTCCCAGCTTAGAGATGCGTCTTTACAAAAGAATTTTACAATGGTTTCTCAGGAAATTATGGTCCTTCTGGCCACGGCCGCATGTTGCTTCTTCTGGCAAACAAGAACTCACCAAACAGACACCTGGTTTGCAAGACAAATCACTTGGAAGCTCTTAGGAGCTCACTTCGCGTCGTAGTCAAAGTCACACACTCTTGGTGTTGAATGGAAGCCCTTGTTGTTGCTAACACAATGGTGGTTTTGCTTTAGCAATGGAACTTCGTGGCACGTGTAGGGAAGAGAAGAGATCGCACTCTCACTCACTCACTCTCTCTCTCTCTCTCTCTTTATCTCTCTCTCTCTCTCTCTCTCTCTCTCTCTCTCTCTCTCTCTCTCTCTGTGAGACACCATGCACAGTGATTACCGGATTTGATTAATTCAAAAGTTGGGTTTAGGGTTACAAAAATTGACTTATATACACTCCTCTATAGATGCTCGTTCCCACAAAGTCTAATGGATGCTCAAATATTACAAAAGGTATCATTCCGCTTCAAAAGCTAATGGTACAACATATTGGAGAAACTTTTTCTGTGTTCCACCATCAACACTCCCATCTTCCGCGTCCATGTTGTCCCTGGCATGAATGGTCTTGCTATTTTGCTTTAGTGAGAGTTGTTTTGTTGTCAATGGAAGCCTGGTGGTTTTAACAGCTTTAGGTATGATTCGTACCTGATATTCCCCAAAGTGATTGCTAGGATGAATATCTTGCTATCGTATGTAAAGAACCCCGTGTAGAAAGCTTCTTCAAAAGCTTGCATGTGATAGATGGGCAGAAACATGATTCTCTGATGCAGTAAATATAAAACCTTTGGAGATGGCTGTTTTGACAGATCATATGTCATTGTAGTGATAGTGTTGCATTGTTGATATGAGTGTAGAATTCGTGGCTTTGGAAGGCGCGAACACTTCAATGCAAGCCATCAAAGTTTTGCAGTTTTTCCTGATCATGACGCACATCAAGTCAGGAGATCCTGTGAAGATCTTAATGGTGCCCTTCAAGGTTTTCACCATATAAGAGACACATATTCTCTCTCCTTCCATGGGTGCAGGCATAGATGGGTAGTTAAGCCATTTTAGATGATCGTTTATGATTTTGAAATGATTTGTACAAGTGCGGACACGAGGGACTAGGAAAAATAAGAGGTCATCTCTGATGATCTTTAAGGAATCCACCAAGTATTTCAAAAATCCTGGGTTCTTTAGGAGCCAGGATTTTCTCCATCCTGGTTGAGAGTCCACCACTTTACCTGCAGCCTTTGTATTCTTTACATCTCCTTCATAGATCAGCTCTATGGCTTCTTCTTCGACTCTTTTCCTTATTATTATCACCTCATACTTTAGGAGAGGATATGGGAGTGTGGGTTGCATCCATTCCTCCCTAAGCACATTTGCGGCCAACCCTTGGACTCCTATAGAATGGAGCATTATTGATTCCCATTCCAAGGCTGCCTTGTGGTCTTCTGCTGTGGTCTTTTCTATCAAAAGTTGGAGGCGTGTCTCCTCCTCTATGGTTAGTGGTTGTGTTTGTTCTACCACTGTCTCCTCGTGTTCTTCCTGTTGCTGTATATCTTTCGCGCCCTCATGAATTTCCATGGGCTCATCTCTAGCCTGTCTCCATTTCATTGGGCCCTAGTTCTGATTCTTGTGTCCTTAAGTATGCTATTTCCTTTTGTAAGAATGTGATCTGTCTTTGTGCAAATGTATCTCGTTGAGTACCTTCCTCTACCATGTCAACCATTGCTTCTTGCAATGTTGCCAGATTCTTTTGAAGTTCTTCATGTTCTTTTGGGAGAGCTTGGTGTTCGGGTCTCATTCTTTCTTTGGCGGCTAGAGACCCTTTTGCCATATGCTTTCACTATCTTTGTTCTAGAGCTGTAATTCCTTCTGCAGGGCCGTGATTTGTGCTTCAAAGGCTTGAGCATCTGCTCCTGCACTTTCATGCACTACCCTTGGTGTTGCCCTTAGTCTTTTGGTTGTCAAGTCTTGGAGCTCTAATTTTTCTTTCAGCTCGAGGACTTCATCTTTTGCTACTTCTAATTCATCTTTGACCTGATCTTTTTGCTCTTGGGGAGTCTTAATTACTGTTGAGGCTTCAGTCATCTCTAGTGTGAGAGTGTCTCTTTTGCTCTCAGCCTCCCTTAGTGTTATAGTAAGTGTGTCAAGCTCGTTCTCTGCTTCTTTTGCCTTCAGGTGGGTATCTTGTACCAGGTTTGAGAGGTTACCATGTTCCATTTGCATGTTATCATCCCTGGTATGCAGCATGCTGTTCTCTTCAGTAATGGTAAGAGACCGCGTCCTAACTTTGTCCAGTATTTGATAGGCGGCTCTTATTTCGTCTTCCTTTGCTGCTACCAGGTTTCTATCTGTTGTCCTATTTATTGGGCTAGCCAATGGAACCTGATAACCCATACTGATCATTACCCCTGCAGGTGGTGCTCATCATGGGTTAGCCAAAGGTCTCCTTTGAGGCACTGGAGGGACTTGAATCATCCCTGGCACTCCGAGCTGTGGGGAGTATTTTTCTGGAGCTATTTTTTGAGACTCTTGGTCTGCCTTCCTCTTTTCAGATTCATCATCTCTTTCTTTGTCCCTAGGGAGCTCTCATCTCTCTCTTTCTTCCTTTGCAGCCCATGGTGAGTTAGGAGTTCCGTAAACAAATGTCAAAGCCTTTGCCATTGTATATCTCGCTTGAATAAGATCTTCATAGGTGTTCCTTTCATATTTTTCCTGATCCCCATGTGCAGCAGTGGCCTCTTCTGTTGCTTTTGGTGATGGTTGGGGCTTGGTCGTAGATGGTTTTGGACTCGGAGAAGGTGTGGAAGAACTTGGTGGTAAAGGTGGTGTTTTATCTTTCATTTTCTCTTTCTCTTGATCCTTCTTCACCGGTGTTTCTGACGTTTCCTTCAACTTCTTTTTGATGTCTTGCACTTCTTCCATCATGACAGGTTTTCTCATCAAGCACTCTTTCCGTCTCTTCATAGGCTTGGATGTAATGGCCAAACTGGTCCTATAGTGGTTTAAAGGAGCTTCCTCCAAATTTTTCCGGGTGTGGAACCCAATATTCTTCAAAATCTCCCTTCAGTGCTCTTTCTACTCTGAATGCTTCTATTAGCCTCTCAATCCGAGCAACCTTTTGGCTGTGCATTTCCTTGGGCATGGATTCCTTGGCCAATGATGGTTTTCCTTTCTTCCTTGGGGCTCCATAGGCTCTTCTTCAAGAACAATTTCCAACTTTCTTCTTAGCCTTGTGTTGATTGGTGGAGCCGTTGCTTTCACTGGCTCATCTTCAATATCAGGTTTCATTTTAAACGAGCGTTTTGTGTTGGTGGGTCTGGCCAATGTCCTCTAGTGCCGATTGCCTCATACACAATCTTTGTCAAGGTTTCCCCTCCAATGTACTTAGGCTTTTCCATGCCCATGCCAACCACTTGCTCATGAAGATACTAGGCGTAGTTCACTTCTTTGGGTATGCTGCTTTTCAATGCCCAGGTTATAGTTGTTGCTACTGCATGGGGAGGAGTTGTGTATTTCTCTGACCTCTTGTTGCAAACGTGGAAGTATCGGTTGTAGAGCTTGCATATCTTTGCAGCCCTTTGTTCCACCAGGTCTTCAAATATTTGATTAAAGTTCTTTTGTGCATAGACCTTTACCTTGTCTCTTCTTTCTCAAATTGAGCTTCCCCTATTGTGGAGCCCAAGTGCCTCTGCTATGGTTTGAGGTGTGATCAAAGTTTTTGTCTTGTGGGAATCCAATGCTGTTATAACTGCCTTGCCATATTTTTGAATCAAGCTGACTAGTACTCTCTAAACATCCACACCTGCTAGTGGTGTCGTGTAGAAATTATGGAGGTCCACTCTTTCTAGCTGGTGGAGGGTTTCTTTTTTTCTTTCCATTTCTAACATCTTTCATGGATTCATTGGGATATCCACCGTGTTGCCTTGTGGGTCTCTGAAAGTGCCATGATATACTGCAACTCCTTCCTTTTCTAATGTGGCCTCGTCTACCCAGGCTTTAGCTGGCTTGAGTGTCTCCTCTGGCAATGTGTAGGGTTCACTGGCCGCAATAATGTCTTTTATGAACATCTTCTTCTTCTTTGATGGTGATTTACTGGACTCCATAAATCCTGCGGACACTTCAAATGAGTAAGTTAGCTAATCTGCATTTTCTCAGATTCTATCCGTCCAAATGACTTTTAGATTGAAAAATAGGCTAACTAGGGCCTAAGGGTACAGTGCACATGGTGATGATTGCTTTTGGGTGCAGAATGATGTTGTGAGACATGATACACACATAATGTCTAAGTGCTCAAAACAGAGTGATATTTCACATAAGCACAACACTCATCATGTACAACACTCATCATGTACGTCATGAATATATGTCTAGATTTCAATTTGGATGTTGTTTGGACAAGCTATGACCACTAGAAATCCTTGGAGGCTTGAAACTAGATTTTGGCTTAGCTCTAAGTATATGAGGCTTAAATGGGATGAAATGAGGTAGATGCTCACATAATGCTATTGTGGAGGCTTAGATTGGTTAAAGTTAATCTCCAGCTTCATCTTCAGAGCAGTGAGACATTACACGCGTATAATGTCTACTGTGTTAAAAATGACTCAAACTTACAGTGTAAGTAGTCATTAGCATGTGATACCCATATGTGATATTGGAATTTGATTTTGGATTCTCCTCTTGTGCCTGGAGCCAGATTTCGATTATGGATCTTGGGAATCCGATTTGGGGTTAAGATGGGTTTGATGGGACTTGAGCTTTGGGTTAATATTGTTGGGCTAAAAGCCTTGGATTTGAGAGTTTTGCCCTAGACTGTCATTTGATCATTGGGAGACTTCATACGTGTATGAAGTCTTCATTGAGTTTTCTGGCTTAGGCTTCTTCTGTAGATTCCTTTGGTGACTGGGACTCCCTTTATCAAATTTTATTCTCATTTGGATGTGGGCTAGTTGGATGGGTTCTAGAATACTCCTAGGAGGGACTTTCTGATTTTGTGCTTCAAGTGGTCATCACCTAGCCCAAACTTGTCCAAATTGAAGGTATGCATTATATACAACATGGTGTACAAGCCAGTACTGAGAATTTCTTGGTTTGGCCTCTACATAATAGTTTAGAAATTATACCTGTATAAAGTCTCTTGATGCAAAACAATTAAAAATTCCACAGGCAGGTGCTGTATGGCTTGTGTAGAGTGTCCATGATCTCTGATATGAATTTGAACTTGTGAATTGTTTTAAAAGACTTCAAAGATGTCAACACACATGATTCAGCTCCATTTGTGATTGATGTGTGTTAGGGGGCTCATGATAATGTTTTCCCAAGAGCTAGAGGCTTTAAAACCAAGCCAACTTGCCATATTAAGACTCGTAGACATTATACGCGTATAAAGTCTATTTTAGAATTCTTGGCCGAGACTTGTTGCAGACATAGTCCATGATGTTTATAAGGCTTTGATAAGTGCACACACAGAATTGAGTAAGCGTTCATGAGCTTAAGGACATAAAATCAGCTTATGACACTTTGTTTTTGAAAATGAGATAGGGACCAATACATTCCCAATTTGTTCAAATTTGGTGTATAGGCTTGGTGTGATATGCTTTACAAGTTTGGATGATCAAATTGTTGGCATCACACCTCTATTGTAGAATTAGACTTTATACGCGTATAAAGTCTATTTTATAGAATGCATTTTTGAGCATAGTCATATGATATTTGGGCTAGGTTTATGCTGTGTACAAAATTTCACATGATTTGGATCCATTTTGATAAGTCTAAAGCCAAATATTGAAACTAGGCTGAGACTTTGCATTTTTTGGTTCTTGGGTGCCTGCAATACCTCCAAATTTTATGAAATTTTGTGTGCTCCATCTGGAGGGTATGCAGAATGGTTGGTGAATTCATGTGAGTGTTTTTTGTGCCAAATCTATCTGGGAGACATCATACGCTTATGAAGTCTTCAGTGATAAAAACAATGCCCTTTTTTACACTTGTAGCGTGTCAATTCCTCCTCCCTTCCTAGTCGAAGTCCTCTTGGACGACAGTGTTGCACCCTCGGGCATGTGCTCTGTATGGGCTCTTTTAAAAAAGTGCTAATGTTGGCCATGTAATGTGGCCATATATGCATACACAAGCAATGCATAGAAAAATTAATGTTGTGCAAGAGGAAGGTATAAGCCTAATGCTTATTGGCAGTCGATGTTGAAGCTTTGTATGGAAGTATGCTCCTGGGGAAGTCCTCTGAACAATAAGCTCTCCAGTATTCTGGCTCTTTCTTTGATGGTCAATAGAGTTTGTGAAGCCAGACTGCTTAGTGTTTTGGTATCTGTGATTGTTCTTTGCTTAGGTCTCCACCATTGAACCTTCGATATTAGTTGATTGGAACTTGCCATTTGTTGTTTGTAGAAATTGTGTACTGACAGTTCTTGAGGTTGTTGCTTTCGAATCCAAATTTTGGTATGGCGGTTGTGAGTTCTGAGTAGCTTCTTTGCTACCCATATCTATTTTTGGCAAGAGTTTGGTTTTGGCTTCCTGTTTGTATGAGATGTTGTTGGAGGGTTAACTGCAAGTTTTGGTTGCTCCTCCTTGGTCAATTGATCCTTTCTGACCCAAATCTGCTTGATAGCTTTGTTGTACAGACCATGTTGTTTTTGTTGGGGTGCACTTTGGTGACTTTTGTTCTTTGGATTATGACATATCATGCTCCCGTTGTATACTAGAGTCTTTGCCTTATGGACTTGATCTTGCTGCCGTGAATTGCTCTTTGGAATCCCTTGAGGGTCAATGGGTGCTTGTAAGGGCTTATTTCCTTTGTCCGCCAGTTGCAGTACTGATTGTTTGCTTTTCGCTCTTGTAGCAAAAGAAACTTGCTGTTTTTTTGAATTAGATTGTATACTCATAGTGTTTTGATTCCAGTCAAGTTGTACCTTATATCTTCTCTGCCAAGGTTGCCGTAGAAATATGGCATGCTGTGTGCTAGTATCTTCTACCACATAAAATTTCTGCGGATAGGGATGTTGGTTTACCTATACTCTGAGCACTGTCCATCCCAGAACCTTAATCAAATGTTCTGAATAACTTTGGCGCTCATTCTTTGTCTCCTGTAATTGGTTTTCAAGTTGAAGTTGCTTGTAAAGGTTGTAGGAGGTCAAGTTGCCTTGAGCTCCTGAAACAAGCCTCACTATTGCCTTCACTTGATTGTGTCCAATTCTGACATCAATTTGAGGCTCCTGTGTGGTCTCGTTGTCAAATTTTGTGACCCGAATTGCATTTATCTTCAGAGGTGGTCCATGTTGTTATTGCCATCGAAGAAGCTTCTTTTTTGCTATCCTTTCTTTAGCCTTTGCTTGAGCTTCTGCAACATTGTTCTGTTTTGCTTGCGTCCATTTCTTTGCTTGGTGGATTTGCTGGAGCATATTTGGAGTTCGTGGTAGATAAAATCTTTTTAGTTGGAAACCGCTTATATGGTTAGGCATTTCCTCCACATCCAATGTAGCAAGCTTGACGGCCCCGCTTGGTGATAATTCTTTAATCACAAAGGGTCTCGTCCCTTGATTTTTAAGTTTCTTTGCATGTTGTTTTAATGTGTAAACCAAGACATAATGACTTGTTTTGAATTTTTTGGAGAGTACATGCTTATCAAAAAATTCTTTTTGCCTTTGTTTTTGTGCATAGATAGAAGCTACTGCTTTCAAGCGAAGCTCATCTAGCTTTTCAAGGTCAGATATACGTGAGGACATTTCATGACCTGTCCACTCTAGACATTTTGCTACTCTTAGGGTTGGGATTAAGAATTCTATAGATAATATAGCATTAAGTCCAAACACCATGTTGTACGGTGTTGTGCCTATCAAGGTTTTGTAAGAAATCCTATACGCCCATAAAGTTGAATGTAGTTTTTGATCCCAATCCGTTTCAGACTCTAATACTATCTTAGTTAAGATTGTGCAAAGAGTCTTATTTGTAGCTTCTACTTGGCCATTAGCCTGTGGGTGGTAGGGAGACAACTTCTAATGAACTATCATCAAGAATATTTTTGATTATCTCATTTATGAAATGTGTGCCTCGATCACTGACAATTTCTATAGGTAGACCATATCTAACAAAGACATTTTCGTATAGAAATTGTGCAGTTGTCTTGGCATCAGCCTTTTGTGTAGCTTTAGCTTCTATCCATTTCTTCGTAAGATAATCTGTGGCTACAATGATGTACTGGGTATGTATTTTGTAAGCAGGGGATGATATTGGTCCTACAAATTCTATTCCCCACTTGGCAAAGGCTCTAGCTCCCATCATTGGCTGTAACGGCATCTCATCCCGTTTTATTGGTACATTGATTCATTGAAAAGACTCACATCATTTTGTATACTCGTTTGCATCCATATGTAATGTTGGCCACCATATTCCCAAGGTGAGGAAAATGTTTGCTGTCTTCTCCCCTGAGAAATCCCCACTAATCCCATCATGTGCTTGTTTCAGGATTGGAACGTACATGTTCTTTGTTACATGTCCCTTTTATAAAGATGATTTTTAATAAGAGTGAAATCACGAGCTTCTATTTCTACCGTTCTCTGTCGTACTTTGGTGATATTTTCAAGAAAAATCTCTCTTTCCAAGTAGTCTACAATGTACTGACTCCATTGTGGTGTAAGTAATATTTGAAACAATGTGGCATGTTCAATGGGTGGGCTTGATATGAATTTGATGCAACTAGTGATGAACATCAATGGACAATACATTCCTAATTGTCACAGTCATTGGAGAGTTTTTGTGGCTGAATAATGAAATGTTAACGCCTGAATATGCACTTCCAAAAAATATGTTTCATATTCCTCAGGGTTTATGCACACTCTTAGGATGCCGTCGGAGCCTAAATTATATACACGTCCTCCAACCATCTGAAAGTTCTTAGCTTGGCAAATTGTTCTTCATTTAAGGTAAAGGTCCATTTTATCAAATTCCCCACCGTGTGATAGTAGCTTGACGATCTCTTGGGACCACTTAGGTACCATTTCTATATTGAAGAGATATGCATTTGTTAGATCATCATCCACTCCCTCTAGATCGTCTCCATTAGGTAATCAAGAGAGGTGGTATACTCGAAGATGTGTCTTTCCCTTCTTAATCATTACAGTAAAGTCAAACTCCAACAATATGACAAACCATCTTACGATTTGTCCAGTGTTGCATGGTTTATTGACAAGTTATAAAAGGGCTTGATGGTCTGAGAAAAACAAAAACTTATTTGCAAGGAGATAATGCAAAAATTTCTTAATGGCATAAATCATTCCAAGCCCCTCTCTCTCAATGGTTGTGTAATTCCTTTTGGCATTATTTAATTATAGACTAGAATAGCTGACTGGGAAATCCATGGTTCCCTCTCCTGGTTGAGAAAGAATATATCCAATAGCAAATGCAGATGCATCTATCTGGACCTGAAAGATTTTTTCCCAATCAGGTGCTCGTAGCACTGGAGCGGATACAAGGGTATATTTTAATTTCTTAAAGGATTACTCACACTTATGTGTGCATTCAAAAATCACTATAAGTCTATACAGTGGTTGTGAAATAAATGCATACATGTGTATGAACCTCCTGTAATAAACATAGTGTCCCATGAAACACAATACTTGCTTTGCATTGATTGGCTTAGGAATTTTGATAAACACCTTAATCTTATCCAAATCTGTGGAAATGCCATGTTCTAAGACACTATGCCCCAAGATTCATCCTTGTCTTACCATGAAAACACATTTTTTTGGATTAAGGAAAATCATATATGTCGTGCATTTCTCGAATACCTTTTTAAGGTGTTCCTCATGTTCCTCTCTTTGCAAAGAGTGTACACATAGGTCATCCATATAGATTGTCAAGAAATCCCTCAAGTACTCCTTGAAGGCATGTTCCATCAATCTTTGAAATGTGGAAGGTGCATTTGTTAACCAAAAGGGAATGACCCTATATGCAAATATGCCCCATTCTGTGGAAAATGCCGTTTTATATTGGTCCACGGGTGCAATTGCAAGTTGATTGTAACCTAAGAACCCATTGAAGAAGGAATATGCACGCTTTCCTACCACTCCTTCAAGGATGTGGTCCGTAATTGGCAAGGGATAGTTATCCCTTACTGTGGCTGCATTGACTTTTTTGAGGTTGACACACACTCGGAGTTTGCCAGTTTTTTGGGTATAATAATGATTGGGGATACCCAATCAATGTGTTCTATTTCATAGATAAACTTCAAGTCTTTCAGTTTATCAATCTCCTTCTTGATACGCTTAGCAAAGGTATCATTGTATGTGTAAGGCCTTTGTCTACATGGTTTCGCATCGGGTTTTAATGGGATCGTATGCTGACATATTGTCGGATCCACTCCCTTTAAGTCCTTGTAAGATCATGCAAACACATCCTTATATTCCTGAAGAAGGCAAAGAAGCTCCTCTTCCTCATCTCCGCTTAGGTCTGTGGCTATATATATGGGTTGCGGTATCTCCACAGGTTGTGCTAGGTCTATTTTCTTTGCATCTTCCAGCCCATCATAAGACTCTTTCTCCCATCGCTCTCTTCTAGGCTGTGTCAGAACTATCTTTCGGTCTTGAATGGTGAACTTTCTGTAATGGGATGGTACACTCCTATTGTTTTTGCTATTGTCTTTCTCATCCTCTCTGTTTTGTCAGTTTTGGTTGTCCATACTTCCCTCAGAGTCTTCTTGAGCTCTTGGTACCTTTTCTTACATTCAACTTTCATCAATTTCAGTTCTTCTAATTTCTATTCTGTTTCCATTCTTTTGGATTTAGTTTTTGCCTTCAACCTTTGAGTTTTTTTTTTTACATCCCTAGGATTATCTTTTGTCCTAGGGTCTCGATCTTGAGAGAACTGAGCTAATATTTTGTTTTTAATGTAATCTTTTTCCTTTACCAGAGATAAGAATTTTATTCTGTTTTTAATGTTTGGCATTGGGTTATCTTTGGCCTTGTGAGGTTCCCTCTGTTTTTTGTAATGTTCTTGATGTCTTGGTTTTTGATTTGTAATGGGATGGTACACTCCTATTGTTTTTGCTATTGTCTTTCTCATCCTCTCTGTTTTGTCAGTTTTGGTTGTCCATACTTCCCTCAGAGTCTTCTTGAGCTCTTGGTACCTTTTCTTACATTCAACTTTCATCAATTTCAGTTCTTCTAATTTCTATTCTGTTTCTATTCTTTTGGATTTATTTTTTGCCTTCAACCTCTGAGTTTTTTTTTTAACATCCCTAGGATTATCTTTTGTCCTAGGGTCTCGATCTTGAGAGAACTGAGCTAATATTTTGTTTTTAATGTAATCTTTTTCCTTTACCAGAGATAAGAATTTTATTCTGTTTTTAATGTTTGGCATTGGGTTATCTTTGGCCTTGTGAGGTTCCCTCTGTTTTTTGTAATGTGCTTGATGTCTTGGTTTTTGATTTGGAATATCGTAAAACCTTACATCAGGTATCATTTTGTCTAGCTCACCAGAATTGTTAGAACATTCATTATCTGCATCATCATCTCGTTCAAGATGATCTATAGAATCGTGGAACAGCTCCCCATTCATTCCTTGTTGATGTTTAATTTTTCTTGATTGAACTGAGCTTTGGTAATCATCATCTTCTATTAACACAACCATGTACTATGGAACTACGTCATACCCATCCTGGTCACATATTTTGTCATTGGTCCCTCAACAATAGCACACATATCTAAGGTTTCTAGAATATGTGTCCATTCTAAAGGTTCTAAGGACTCTTCTAGAAAAGGTTCTGGAATGTTTTCTGTATCCTTGATTTCTTTTACACCACACAGCTGGCAAAGAAATATGCACCCAAAAAATTATTCGCTATTTGCTAGAGAAGGGTAGTCACCACTCCTTCTCTACTACAAACGCTTTTAGCTCCTCAAGATTTTCAAGACTCTCTTGGAATGACCACTATGTCATCCACACTTTGCTCATATTTGGCAACTTCTGATCAAGGTTGTGAATGGGGAACATAACAGGCATCATTACATGGTATGCATCCATTATACTCCTTCACCAAGAAGCCTTGTTTATAGAGCCACGCAGACATGTAATTTTCTCTTTCACTTTTTATTTTTGCTCAACCTTCCATTCATCAAAGGCCGTGCAATTAAAAGTCTCAATCACAATGCACTTATTGCAAGGAGGTGATTCCAATGTATAAAAATGCGTGCAAAACCGAATTTCAGTAGGAAGTTTCAACATCACTGACATGCGTGTTCTGTACAAATCAAGCACTCTTTGTCGTTTCAAGATAAATTTTACAGCTTGGCATGCTGTGTCAATTATGTTGGCGAACCATGTGGTTTCTTCACTAGTGTACCAATCCTTCAGCACCAAGTTTAAGCTGTGCGTATTACAACCATTGGTGTAAATGTGTGGAAAGCACTTCTTTATTGATTTGATAGCGTATTTATAGTTCTTTTCATTGTCCATAACTACTTGAACGACATGCTCAACTCGAATTTCTTTGATTACATTAATCAAGACCTCAAAAATGTATTTGCCACTTTTAATTGCACCAGAACTGCCAATCACCTTTATGACTGTTTCTCCCTTTGGACAAACCAGCATAGCATTGTTCATTGGTCTTCTTTGAACATTTGACCAACCATCACTCACAATTTTGCATCCTGAAAACGAAATATACCCAAGTATTATTTTAGCAACACGCTCTTTGACTTCAATGTAACATTTCTCCAAGAGAACATTTCGTGTCGTGAGATAAGAAGGAGCTAATAATCCTGGGCCAAACTCATCGATTTTCTTTCAAGCGGCCTTCCAATGATTGTTGTCTAACATGACCAGAGCAGTTCCACTAAAGAAAAATGCTTTAGTGAGTGCATTTTGTGAATCTTCTAGAGGCTGCATCCGAAAGCTTTGATGCAATGATTTTTGACACATTTGACCAAGTCCACCTTCATAATGACGCTTAAAACAAACGCTGCTAGACATTTTCTCTCCCTGCGTAGGCTGTTCTTTAAGGTTAGTTGATGTCACCACAAGATCAATAGAATTAATATTTGGCTCTAATTGCTCTTGACTTACATCCATAATAGAGCTATATATCTGCTGTCTCTTGCCACCATTTTTAGCAAGACCTTCTCTCAAACACTTATTGCACCACGTAAGTGTATAGGAGGGTTTTGTTTTACAAGTTTCATAAGCGTATAATTTAGAGGCAGACCCCCAATTATTTATATCCCAAGATTGAAAATAACGGAGGGGGGTATCATATTTATGGGGGGATGAGGGATCTGACCCGGGTTAATTACTTGTAATGACTGGTCACCAATGTGCACTAGAACTTAGATGAATTTAGGGAAAGTTTTTCTTTAGGACACACATCAAATTTTTCATCAAGTCGGTCATAGATAAGGGATAATTTGGAGCAAGTCAAGGGTTGATTTACACCAGCTTTTTATGGGTTAGAATCCCGGGGCGGTCACTTTTTAGAATGTGTATGATATCACGTGAGTTAACCAGAGAGGATTATTAAAAGGCCAAAATGTATACATACAGAGGGGGGTGGGGGTTTTTTAAATAGGCTCACAGTGTAAGTATAGTATGTATATTGGGGTATTATTAATTACCTCTTGAACGCACGTGATATAGGGGTATTTTGATAAGTGACTGCCCCGAGGTTAGAATAGCCAGAGTGTAGACCATTAGGAAAAATATGAACCGCAAAGGGGCCTTGTAAGAGCAACCAATTAGATTTTAGTCAACAATAGTACATGAAAGGGGGGGTGGATAACCCATATCTATGTACCTCAAAGCTATATCACGTACATATATATGGAAAGAGCTCAGCAATGAGCTCTAAATGCACCATTGTATGAGAAATTTGAAGTTAAAATGCTAAAGCTATGGCCATTTGAAAAAAAAAAAGCAAAAACTAACACCATCATAAAGGAAAGTTCACTTAACAGTATAGTTAGGATCAAAACTAAGAGAAGGTTACCAGAAAAGTTGTGCAGTTAGGATCAAAACTAAGAGAAGGTTACCGGAAAAGTTGTGCAGTTTGCGTGGATCAATTTTCCCCCTCACATGGATTCAGATTATAGTGAAAAATTGGTGGGGAGCTCGGAAAGGTAGTGCTTTGTAGAGACAAATCACCCGGAATTAAGGCAACAACAGATATCAGTAAAAGGATGTGACCAAAAGTGGTTCCAAGAAACCAATACGGTCAAGACGAGGAAAACATGTCCATAAACTCGGAAATTGAGTAAACTAGGGAAAAACATGCCAAAATTTGTAAATATTTCACTAGTGTGCTAAGAAGACCTATAGGAACATGTGTGCAAGAGGCTGTATCAAAATCCTTCACAATGATAACCAGAAAGGACATGCCATATGGGCTGGCCTCTACACCACACATAGCCTGAACATCCCCAAGCATCATCTCAAAGTAGGAATTGGCCTACAACTATAGAGGGGCACCGCCTAGCATAAGTGCAGCTAGGACGTAGACATAGATAACCTAGGATGGCAAAAGTGAGAGGCTATCTAGGTAACCAACAAGAAATGATGATGTAGCAAACGTCCAGGTATAGAAAAAATGCCCAGTCAACAGTTAGGAGTGTGTGTACGAGTGAGGTATGTTTCAAGGTCGGAATGGAGCATATTGAGTGATTGGTGAGGGCGCACGTGATGAAGCACAAGAAGAGTGATATACAAGAGATGCCAGAATTGGTGTTTTGTTGCATGATACCGAGATGCTACGTGGTTGTTCATTTTAGGGCCGGCCAAGGCATGCCTTCGGCACTTCTTAATTTGGTGTCGCCTTCTCGTGCTTTGGCCGTCCTTCTTCTTTTCTAGATGGTGTCGATTATCGAGTTCCTTAGCTTCTTGCTTTTTTGTGGGTGTGTATGGCATGTGCGTACTGTGTGTTTGATTGTCTGTGCTCGTGCTCATGTATGTATGTGCATGTGTTTATTTGTGCTCATAAGTGCATATGCACCTACGTGTGAATGTGTGTAATTTTGTGAGGGTGTAGGTGCTTGTGAGTATGTGTGCGTATGTATGGGTGTGTGTGTGTGTATAGTGCATGGGTAAGTGCATCTACCAATGTGTGTGGGAAGGAGAGTATAATAAGATATGTTTATATATATATATATATATATATATATAGGCTGCTTACGTGCAGGCTACAAAGAAACGGGGGGAAGAGATAACGTGAGCGAGCGGGGGGGGGGGGGGGGGGGGGGATGGAGATAGTGTGGGAGTTGAGGTGTGTGTGTGTGTGTGTGTTTGTGTATGTAGGTGTGTGTAAACGAGAGAGAGAGAGAGAGAGAGAGAGAGAGAGAGAGAGAGAGAGAGAGAGAGAGAGAGAGAGAGAGAGAGAGAGAGAGAGAGAGAGAGAGAGAGATTTAACTTGCACCTTTGGGATGCCTGTGCCGACAATACAGGAGAGAGGGAGGGTGAGTCTGAGAGCGGAAGATGGGGGGGGGGTAGGGTGAGAGAGTTGAGGTATATGTGTGTTTGTGTAGTGGGGGCTAAGAGAGAGAGGGATTTGTTTGTCTTGGTGTGGGTTTGGGCTGAACGAGGGTGGAGAGAGAGAGACAGATAGATAGATAGATAGATAGATAGAGAGAGAGAGAGAGAGAGAGAGAGAGAGAGAGAGAGAGAGAGAGAGAGAGAGAGAGAGCTATGAATGAGGGAGTGTGAGCTGCAACGGGCCAGTGTGGTGTGTGTGTGTGAGTGTGACAAGAGAGAGAGAGAGAGAGAGAGAGAGAGAGAGAGAGAGAGAGAGAGAGAGAGAGAGAGAGGAGAGAGAGAGAGAGAGAGAGAGAGAGAGAGAGAGAGAGAGAGAGAGAGAGAGAGAGATTACTCCACTACACCCGCGTCATTGATAAGCCGATACTTTGTGGCCTTTAAGGTAAGCCATTGCTTCTATCCTTTTGCTAAATCCGATGGACATTCCCCTGTTCCAAAAAATGCATGATGTCGAGTAAGGCATCACTACCTTGAAATAGAGGAGTGTGCGCTCCTTGCCGCACTGTCGAAGCAAGGGACTTGCCAATACACCGTATGCGAGCCACAAACGGCTCCAAGCACACAACAAGCCTAAACTAGCAAGCTCAAGAAAACAAAGGGTGTGTCACTCACCGCTCTACGCTCGCCTTCGTGATGGATTCCTCGCCGCGATGAAGAAGAAGCTGCAATCGTGCCGCGCTCAACCGCTTCGCCGCCGTCGTGCCTTCGTAATGCTTGATCGCACACACACTCTCCCTCTCTCTCTCTCTCACACACACACACAAGGAGGTGAAGAAGAAGAAGATGGAGATGGAGCAAGAGCACTCTTCAATTGCACAAATGAGAGAATGAGTAAAAATTAGGTTTAGTTGGCTTTTATAGGAGCTCACCCCATTCACACTTGGGCGCCCATGCTTAACCAACTAATCCCTTGAATGTCCAAGTTAAAGTGCGCCTCTCATCGGCGATCACTCTACCTTTCCCTATTGGACCGACAAGCCCGGTACCTGACTCTACCAAATACATAATACGCGTCCATCGTAGGTGATGGGTGTCCGTGAGCCGTGAGGGTTAACATGCCCCCCTTCCTGATGTAGATTCCGTCCTCGGAAGCTATTGAGTTGAAGCTGGGTCGTCGAGGTGGAAGAGCATTTGAGATGAATGTCCTTAGCCTTCTTCAGTCACTGCAAAATCAAACAACATTGGCACAGTAATTGCATTCTCTTAAAAAGCATATGCAGTTTTAGGTAAAAAGCATATGCAGTTTTAGGTAGCCAAGTATTCATGTTCGAGGGCTGACTAGAGGCTATACCTAGAAGACTTTGTAGTTAAGCTACCATAAAAGGAATTTCTCATGAAATCATCGCCTGACTGATTACTTTTTCTTTGACCCCCCAAGGTCTTTTCACAGTGATTCAATTATGATGTGTGTGCTTATTTTGTATGCCTTGGGTTTTTTGCTTTTCAAGGAAAAGCGCCCACACTGGGAACCTCTAGGGCTCTAGTACCATAGGCGATACATGTGAGTGAAGTACCAAATCAAGCCGAGATTTCTCTTCCAGCTTAAAATTTTACATTGTGGCACTTTGATTTTTTGCTTGTTCATTTTCAACATTTAAATTTTGTAACTTTGGGGGGTCATATAACACTGTTACACTCCCCAGGCTCATCACATTAGTAAACTCCCTTTATAATACTTAAGCTAAAGGTCACTAGGGTTAAGCCCACTAGAAAGCCCTAGTACATTTCACACAATGCTGCCTAAATCGGATTAAGAACCTAAGTAACCATTGCTTATTAGGAAGGCATTCCCCATGGTATTAAGAGAAAATCTCTAACACCTAACTTGGTCAAACTAGCTTAGTCGGACTGCTTGATTTTTAAACCTAGACAAGTGACTATGACAAAAGATTACATTGAATTAAATGTTTGATACTAAGCCAATGCGCTGAATATTATGCTACCAATCACAATCAAAGCAGACAAACATGGATGCAAAAAGATAAGGGCAATGCTAATGGACAAGAAACACCTGTTTGTGTTGATGGTCGCGCTTGATTTGAAGGTTCCATGAAGGTCCAAATCCTATCAATAGCAACACGCTCCTGTACACACTAGGAAACAAAAGGAATACCTCCAGGAGGCACATCAGTGGGAAAAATTAAAACTCCTAAAAAACAAACTCAAAACACCATCTAGACCCCTAACCTACCTATCTGTCACCCCTTTTAGAATCAAGGAAAGAGGATATTATATAAACCGGGTGGCCACCCTAAGGCTAGGCCTCTATCCTCATCATCTAGATAAATAAAATCGTTGTCCGTGAGGCCATAGTCTTCCTCGGTCTCTATTAGTTCCTCTTCATCATCCTCTTGTGCAAGCATGCTAATCAAGAACCTCGTGATGCGTGGATACTCATCTTGTGCAAAAGAATAAGCATGTGCCATTGGAGACACATTCGCTACTGGGTAGGGATCACTAGTTAGCCATAGACGTATCAGCCATTCTAACTCCTCAAAATTTCTCTCACATGCAAGGCTCTCTATCAAATCCCATTCGCAAGAAAGTATAGGGTAGCATACGTAGAACGATTGTTGAAAAGACAAGGGGTACCTTTCATCAAAAATAGAAGTGCATGCCTCTGGTGAAGTAGCCATTTCTGACAAGACAGATAGATTTGGTTAGGCCTTTAAAACATAAGAGTTGTTTTTGTGTGTTGCTTGACTTGACACGGTGAATTTGGACTTATATGTAAGATCTGATAGGGTGCTCTCTCATTGCTAGGCGCTCTTGCTCTTTACTATTTTTGTTTTTTTGCGAGTATAAGGCTATATATATACATTCCCTAAGATCGGAGATTGAGAGGTCAGGGAAAAAGGTTGAGAGGGAAACAAATGAATGATGACTATCAGCAAACACTCCCCCCTTCCTTGGGTAGATCATACCGTTTGAAATGAGCTTGTCACCCTTTGAAACCAATTGTTCCAGTTGGTAATAGGTGAGGATTTTTGCCAGTAGTTTTCTATTACCCTAGGTGCCTCGTCAAGCTGCAAGGGTGGTAAGGTACTCTCCCAGGATTTTATTTGCAACGTTGTTGTAGGTGGTGAACTTACCCCGGAAGGTGCAAACTCTTTCGTGCTTGGATGGATATGTACAGTGGTAGGTGGAGGTTGTGTCGAAGCTTCTATTTGCATATAGGAACTACATGAAGAGCAAGAAGCTTCATTTGATTTCCCTGTTCCTGAGCTAGGTGGGACAAATCGTTCTTTCTTTGGTACCCAAACTAGCTCTAGAACAGGTGTGTAACGTTCCATGATTTTTTCCTTTCCGCAATTTTCAATTTGTTTTGGAGCCACAGGATTGGGTTTACATGGGCCAGGTGACAGGTAAGAGTACACTTTACGTTTGGCCACCCAGATTTGATCATTTCCTTCATAGTATCCTTGGGCTTCCAATAGTCGTTTAGGAATCCAACACAGCGTTTCTTTACATTTCTTGGAGTGAGTGGTACGGTTCTTACTAGGTTTCCGTTTTTTTGCATCAACCATGCTCACTACAGAGGTTTTAGGGACCCACTTGTATGTTTTCTCTGTTATATTAGGATGGTTCTTGTGTGTCTCAAGCTTTCTTTCAACTACATTAGTTAAAGCTCTAGAGAGTTGGGCTATGGGGACGTATGGTTCAACCTCCTGGACATGCAATGTCTTGGGTTTTATTTCCTTGGGCAATATCTCAGGGACTATGGCTTGAGTGGTAGGGCTAAGAGTTGGTTTTTGCGTTGTAACACCCCCAGTCCCCCCAATCAATAGTGCATTTGGTGGCTATCATCCACGTGCGGCCTAGGTTTATATTACCCTCCATAGTTCCAGTAGGCATGACCAAAAAGTCTTGAGCTACCACCCCATTGTCATAACTGACAAAAGTGTGCCAGATTCCAAAAACCGCAGTTTTTTTCTTGTTGACACCCTTGACTTGGATAATAATCTCAGATAGAGGTGGCTTCCCTAACTGACACCACACCCCATAGGATAGCAGATTGTATTTAGCACCCGTGTCCAATAAGGCATTATATAGCACTTTTCCATAGGCACTATTTAACTCAATGGGGTATCGTAGAGGTGTGTCAGAGTCCAACCCATCCTCTTTGATTTCCACGTGGAATGCATTTGTGACCCCAAGGTTAGCCTCTCGTTTTTGTCTTATACGTTGTTGTCGCTCCTTAGCCTCAGCTTGAGCTTGTATCTTGTTTAACTCGGTTTGTGCTTTGGCGGCCTTCTTTTGATGAATGGCCCGTAGTTCTTCTTAGCTTAAAGGATCATAATATCTTTTGAATTTACTCCCATTGAGGAATCCAATGGTTTCAACTCCATCAAGAGTTTCCACACGAAGGGTACCTTGTGGGGTAATTTCACATACTCTATATGGTCCTTTACCAGCATATTTCAACTTTTTCTTCTCTTTACGTACTCCATACATAAGGACTTTATCACCAACTTTGATATCCTTGTCCTTCACATGGCGATCAAACCACTTCTTTCTCCTATCCTTTTCCACAAGAGCATTTTGCACAGCCAACTGTCTCTCTTCGTTTAGTTTTTCTAAGATAAACAAACGCTCGGTTAAGGGGTTACCATTCCATCCTTCTTGCGAAGCTACCCTAAGACTAGGAATGACAAACTCCCAAGGCATAACCGCTTCTTGGCCGTATACCATTTTGAATGGCGTACAATTAATAGCCACTTTATAAGCAGTACGATAAGCCCATAGAGCAGATGTCAACTTCAAATCCCAATCAGTGCGATGAGCTTCTACCGTCTTGGTTAAAATAGAGATTAGAGTCTTGTTGGTGCTCTCGGCTTGTCCATTAGCTTGCGGGTAATAAGGTGTAGACTTATGGTGGGATATCATAAAGGTCGTGGTAAGCTCTCTTATTACCTCATTTATAAAATGGGTACCATTATCACTAACAATTTCAAAAGGGCAACCAAATCTTGTGATAATGTTCTCAAAAAGAAACTTAGCTGTTGTCCTCGCGTCAGCTTTTTGTGAAGCCTTAGCTTCAGCCCACTTTGTTACATAGTCCGTAGCAACTAGAATATATCGAGATTGAGTGTTGCGAGCTGCGGGACTAATTGGACCTACAAAGTCTAAGCCCCATTTTTCAAATGGTTGGGTTACTTTAATAGGATGTAAGGGCATTCTGTCCTTGCGCTGTGTGGTCTTGTAACGTTGGCACTCATCACACCCTTTTGTAAAAAGTGATGCATCCTTAAATAAAGTTGGCCACCAATAGCCTGATTGCAGCACCTTTCTAGCAGTCAGGTCCCCTGAAAAATGTCCTCCTGCTATGCCCATATGTGCTTCTTGCAAGATATACAAATATTCATCCTCGCGGGCACAACGCCTAAGAATATCGTCCTTGCCTAGTCTATACAGAGTTCCGGCAATCAAACAATAGGGTTCACATTCTTTTACTAGCCTTCGAGCGATATCCTTACGAAGTTCCTTGGGTGGAAAACCATTAACTAAAAAGTTAACAATGTTCTCACTCCATTCAGGCATAGTCTCAACTATGAATAGGGAAGTATCGGGTAATTCATCATCAACTCCTGTAGGGGCTTCACCATTGGGTATGCGAGACAAATGATCAGCCATGACGTGCCTTTTACCGGGTCTCACTACAATCGTGAAATCAAACTAAAGAAGAATTAACAACCATCGTGTGATTCTTCCTGTGGAGCATGGCTTGTTTACCAGATACAGCAACGCTTGATGATCCACATAAAATACAAACTTGTTTGCCAGAAGGTAGTAGCGAAATTTCTTTACTGCATAAACCATTGCCAAACCTTCTCGCTCTGTAGTGGTGTAGTTCCTTTCAGCATCGTTCAATTGACGGCTTGCAAAGCTAATGGGATAGTCCAATTTATGTTCTCCTGGTTGAGTGAGAACACACCCAATAGCAAAGTTTGATGCATCAATATGCACATGGAAAATGACATCCCAGTTAGGTGTCCTTAAAATCGGAGCACTTGCTAGTGTTTTCTTCAATTGTTCATAGGCCTGGTCACACTCTTCAGTCCATTTAAATTCAATGAGAAGCTTGTACAAAGGACGTGCTATCTCAGCGAAAAATAAAATAAACCGTCGATAATAACCCACGTGTCCCATGAACCTTTGAACTCCCTTTTAATTGGTTGGTGGTGGTAACTCTAGAATCACTTTAATTTTGCTCTCATCGGTTGAGATACCATTCTTGGATACTATATGCCCTAAAATAACTCCATGCTTGACCCAAAATTGGCATTTGAACGGGTTCAATGAGATACGATATAACCTACATTTTTCAAACACCTTCCGCAAACATGATAGATGTTCTTTCCAAGAAGAGTAAACACAAAGGTCGTCTAAGAAAGCTTCACAAAACTCTCTCAAATATTCTTTAAAAGCAGTGTTTATTAATCGTTGGAATGTAGCAGGGGCATTTGTTAAGCCAAAAGCCATCACACGAAATGCAAACACGCCAAATTCTGTGATGAAGGCAGTTTTAGCTTGGTCCTCTAGCGCTATCGTGATTTGGTTGTAGCCTGAGTACCCATCTAGAAAGCTATAAGCTTCCTTGCCTGCAACTCTTTCGAGTACATGTTCGGAATATGGTAGGGGGTAATGGTCTCTTCTAGTAGCTGCATTAACTTTTTTGAGGTCCACGCACACCCTGAGTTTCCCATTCTTTTTTGGCACGATAACTATTGGCGACACCCATTCAGAGTGTTCAATAGGATATATGAACCCACATTTGATAAGCTTTTCTAGTTCTTCTTGAATGATCTTTGCGTACTTAGGATTCATCGGGTAGGGTCTTTGTTGTACGGGCTTCGCAGTGCTAATCATAGGGATTGTATGTTGGACCACAGAAGGCGGAACACCTTTCATATCATGGTATGTCCAAGCGAATACGTCCTTGAATTCCTTGAGAAGCTCTTTGAGGACCGCCTCTTCAACTTCTGTGAGGTCTTGGGCAATAAAAACAGGTTTTGATTCTTCACCGGGGTCAGCTAATTCTATTTCTTTAACTATTGCCGGACCATCATAGATTCCATTATTCCCATCGATAGGTATTCTTTGGGCTTTTGTGTACACAACCTTTGCTTCCCCTGTGGTGTAAGATTTGAAATGTTCTGGTGCAGGGTGCAAGTCTGTGGATTCTGGTTGTGCGTTGGTTTGTGCTTCCATTTCTGCTTTCTTGTGTTGTCGAGCTAACTCTTGGTTTTGACGCCTCCTTGCAGTGCGGCTCAACTTTGGCTTGTCTATGATCTCTAATTGGGCTATGTCATGGGGTCGTGGTCTACACCACATAACATTTTGGAGATATTCACCCCAATTGTCTACCAATTTTCGATGGGCATCACATGCTCCTATATAACTGAGCCATTCTGCTGAGGATCTCTTCTTGTTTATCCTAGCACGTACATTGGCTCGATATCGACGTCTCTTAAGGTTTTTCTTTTTCTTATTTGAGACCTGCTTTTGATTTGCATTTAGATCTGGCTCACTAAAGGAGTCCTCGTTGGTGTCCTCTTCACTCTCGGAGGAGCTATCATCGGTTGATGTGCTCGATCCTTCCGAATGTTTTGACTGTGAACTTGCTCCACTCTCTAATTCATGAGATTCAGAATCCGTTTCACTCTGGGAGTCAGTGTCCAAGTCGTGTTGGTCAAAGTCTTCTATTGAGCTATCAGTGTCACTGTCAGATTGGTCCACAATTGCCTTGCCCTTAGAAGATGCATGTATGGCACTTATCATGTTCAGAGGTGCAATTTGTGGTACCTCTTCCCCCTCTGGTGTGACCCAAGTGGTTCCTCTATTTCCCCAGGTATCTATGGTTGCAGCTAGGTGTACCCAATCCACATTGTCCGACTCAGTCATCCCAGGTAGGATATCCATATAAGGAGAATCTTGGCCAATGTCTGTATCCTTCTTACAAGTGTAACAATATTGTAGTGGGGCCGAGTGAACTGTGGTGTCAGAGCGATGATCAATAATGGTTTTACTCCCTAAGGGGTGTACCTTACCAGTCACCAAATCCACTCTAAGGACAGAGTCTTGGAATTGCAAATAGACATGATTTTTAGACCAATCGTGAACCATTTGTGCTTCCCTCATGAATGGTCGTCCTAAAATCATTTCATATGACATAAGGTGTTTAGAGAAATCCATTACAATGAACGTATGTCGTACCTTGTGTCCTAGAACTTTGATCTTAAGATCCTTGAGCATCCCCATAGGTTTGGCTATGGTACCATTTGCCATCTTTACCACAATGTTAGTAACACTGAGGCGGGGTTTTCCCATGGATTCCCAACAATCTTTTGTAACGATGCTAACTCCCGCACCACCATCAAGAATTCCCTTTATAGTTAATCCCTTGGTAGTGATGGGTAGGGTCGCATTAGACTCGTCGCCTTCAAAATACTGCCCTAATTCGTTAATGGGTACCTCGATCACAGACTCGTGTCCATCTAAGTCAAGTGATTGCACATGATTTTCCTCATCAATCATAATCGAGTCAGGCCTATTTGGTTGCGCAAACTGCGGTAATCCCGTTCGTAGCTCTCCGTTAAGGAATGCTCGAAGTGCAAGGAATAACTCAGGATCTCCATACAGCTTTGCTATGATCGTGGTTCGGACCTCAGAAGACATGAAGTCCACTAGTTTGGCAACATTCATTGGCGTTTTGCAGGGTGTAGGTCCTTGACTAGGAACTGGTGAGGATGGAATCTCATATTCCTCAATGGG
The DNA here is from genome assembly GCF_014529385.1 of Adiantum capillus-veneris. Classification (NCBI taxonomy): domain Eukaryota; kingdom Viridiplantae; phylum Streptophyta; class Polypodiopsida; order Polypodiales; family Pteridaceae; genus Adiantum; species Adiantum capillus-veneris. The sequence goes on along the minus strand of NC_140953.1, from coordinate 52,763,547 downwards.
ATCAGGTATTCCTTCGTTAAACATCCTTTCCAACAAGAAGGGTGTATGCTCACTTTCTGATGTCCTGTCCTCACTCCCTTCTTGGATGATACTAGATATGGCTAACGGTCTATGGTTCATGTGGGGTGGATGAACTTGCGTGGGAAACACTGTGTCATGAATTTTGATATGCATGGGTTCTGGTTCTAGTTTCCTTTGAGTCTCCTCCACTAAACCTCTTAGATGTTTCACCTGCTCAATCTCATCTACTGGGTTTGGGTACGTCCCAATCTTCTTTTTACGATTCTTCCCTTTTTGCCCCTGCGGTTTTCTTGGGGGTCTTGGATTGGATTTGGAAACACTTGTGGTGTTTTCAGAGGCTCTTTATGATTTTCTCTTATTCGGTTTTCATTTGGTCCATGTTACGGTTTTCTTGTCGGTCTTTCCCTTTGTGGTATTGGTTCTAGTCTCCATTGTCTCGACTGAATCTGAATCATCCTCGAGGTCATTCATATACACGGGGTCATCTCCTGTTCCTATGTTTGTTTTGGAACTTGGCTTTGAATTTTCCGTATTCTGCGACTTCTTCCTTCGTGTCTTCTTTTTCTTTGCTTGGATAATTGACGCGGTATCTCTCTCTTCGAGGATATGTCCTGGCCCTTGAAGCATGGACCGTGTAATCGCATAAGCGGGTGCGACGGGTGGTATTGGCGATGTCACACTAGCAATTTCGACCAAATTCAGGGGTGTGATTTTAGGCGCATTTGGGTTATAGGGGCATTGGGCAATCAAGTGATCTATGCCACAACGATTACATGTGAGTATTGGCATTGCAGACGTGCTCCCTTGATTCACTTGCATCTGTGCAGCATTCTTTTGCAGCCTAATAGGGCACTCCGCTACTCGATGTGGTCCACCACACTCGTAGCATTGAAGAGGTGGCCTCCTAGCCTGGGTGTTGATATTTTGACCTCTGGATGCGAGAGCAGCAGCTTGATAAACCGGCTTGACTTGTCCCCAACAATCTTCCATGTAGTATATAGGACACTCTTCCAATGTATCAAGTCCGTAGGCAATACTAGTGTCTATTTCCTCCTCACAGCCATCTGCATAAGCATTTGATGGCTCGCAACCCACTTGGTTCATAGGGGCGACTCTTGGATGCGGGGGCTGCGGTCCTAGCACAGGAGGTGGTAACGGTGTAGCTTGTACAACATTTTGAGATCTAGGGACCATGTGTTGCGGTAGTTGCTCAACAGGTGGAGTAGGCATCAATACAGGAGCTCGAGGCGCATCCGTCCAGGCTACAGGTGGTCTATTTGCCATCATACGTTTGATCATTAAACAATCCTTAGCTTGGTGACCATACCTACCACATGCGTTGCAAGTTCCATTAAATTTTACTCTAAACGTAGGGCACTCACTAGTGCTATGTGGACCTAAGCAAATGGAACACCATTGTTGCTCCCTTCTTGGATACATGTGACTATTTTGAGGGGGTCGATTATCCTTAAGAGACTCTTGGATTGCCTTGGTGAGGTTTGTCAAGAATGTCTCAAATACCTTTGGCTCATTGGCAATGGGCTTTGCAGTCATGGGTTCATACTCAATGGCTTGTGAGCTAGTGGATCTCGTGTCAGTAGACACCCTCATGCCTGCTATCATCAAGTTGTCCTCTAATTGGATTGCATTGGCAGTGACATCTTCCCAGGTTGTGATACCTCTAATCACTAGTCCATTATAGATTCCTTCATTCCTCAACCCTCGAATGAATCGATCAAGCAGTTGGTTATTGTTGAAGCGCTCATTTACAGGGCAACGAGAGTTTAAGTGCTTTAGACGACTAATGAAGTCCCTTACTGACTCTCCTTCCTTACGTTCGGCCTTCTGTAGCTGAGATGCTACACCCCAAAGCACACCTTCTCGTATGTACTCCTTTAGAAACAACCTTCGAAGGGTAGGGTAGATTGTTTTCTCGTCCACCCTTAGGGTCCTATACCAATCTCCAGCCTTCCCACTTAATGTCAAGCTTAAGGCATTGCACTTATGTAGTTCGTTGCGTTCCCCTAAGGAATCACATACTTGTTCAAACACTTCAATGTGTTTCCTAGCATCTTCATCCCCATTGAATTTTTGCGTGAGTTTAGCAATTTGTACTGCCTTACTTCTAGGCTCTCTATCAGATGCGTGACGCATATTTTCCGCGATAGATCGACCTATGGTTTGAGCAAACGCTGCCAAGTCACCTATGTGAGGAGGTAGGGCCGGTGGAGGTACTCTTGGAATCATATGTGGGAGAGGGACGGGTACTGGTCTTGGCATATGTATAGATGATGCAGGATATGGAACATAACCGGGCATAGGTCCACTCGGATAAGAGCTAGGGAGCGGCACTCGAGGAGCATAAGCAAGTGGTACAATTGGAGGTGTGGGGGCCATGTGTGCATAAGGGGCTAGAGGCACATACGGTCGAGGCCCCATATTAGGTACTATGACACTAGGTAGTGGCACTGCGCTAACCGTAGATGTCATCGGTACATTCTCTGTTAGGCTTATCCCTGGAGTGAGCACTATGTTTTCCTTAATAGAGGGTTGAGCCAAGTTAGGGAAGCTAAAGTTGTCGCTCGGAGGCTTAGATTGCATAGAGACCCCAGGTGAAACGACGTAAGATGGGTCCATGGGACTCATTAGAGGAGTCTCCATTTGTGATAGAGTAGGCTGTTGAGCCTTGCTCGTATCCAGAAATCTCATGGGGCCAGTTGAGAGTATATTTACCCCTCGGTTTTGCCTTTCTGATTGAATAATGCCATGGATAACATTACAGATCATTTTCTGTTGATCTTCGATGCTCGTGGCACTAGAGGTGGATTGTACAATCTCTATCCATCCTACATGGTAGGCGTGGCCAGAGTGTAGATCCGTCAACACCTCAGTGTGGAGGTCATATGTCCAATGATCATTAATGAACAATCCTTCTAGAGTCGACGTGTTAATGGTTTCTTGTGAGGTAGAAGCAATGTTGCTCCCCGTGGTTTTACTTGTCACCAACGCTACTCTAGAGGGAACTTCTAAAGGAGGCAGCTCAACAGGGCCTTCTTGGTAAGAAGTTGGCAGGATATCCACATGGACACTCTTTGGGGGTGTGGGGTCCACGTGCGATGTGAAAGGAGAGTCCACTTCCCCACCCCCTTCGTGTGCTTCATTTGCATCAGGTTCCGAGCGAGTAGCTCTACCTAATGTTTCCATGAAACGGCTAAACATACTAGTACTAGGCTGTGGAGCTTCGGGAGGTGCATGGCCTTCTCTCTGAGTGTTTTGGGTAGGGTATGCTTCCATGATTTCTGAGTCGGAGGAGGAATCACTAGCGGCTATTTTAGGGTCTTGGGTGGTGCTACCTTGTGTCCCCGCTGAGGGTCTAGAGCTTATCGTGGATGGGTAATGGGTGTCCGTATGAACAGAGGCACCCTCAATATGCTCGTGTTCTAACACTCGCCCAGAGCGTAAGTGCATGTGCTTTTGATACCCTAAGGTGTCAAAAAAGCTGCTCTAGGAGGCCTTGTGACTAGCTTTTAGCGTGTTTTTTGTTTGTTTTTTTGCTAGATTTTTTAGAGCGTGTCGTGGAATGGGCCGTGTGATAGCTCAAAATGAGCGTATCGGTCAGAGGGTCGTGCCGTGCTTTACAGCCCTCCGTTTGGTCACTCTATGCCCTCGATATCCCTAAAACTGTCAATTTCCAGTAGGGAACTAGGCCCAAACTAGAAAGTCTAAGGGTGCAAGTGGGAAGAGAAAGGAGGAGAGTGGAGGACTTATCCCACATGCTCTCATTCTCTCTTGAGGGAGTAGGGTATATATATAAGAGTGAGTCTAGTATATATCATAAGACTGAGGCCTGGGCCTGAGCTTGGGCTTGGGCTTGGGCTTGGGCTTGGGCTTGGGAAAATGATCCCGATCCCGATCTATCTTTTATACAAACCAACCCGTCCGTTTTAAGAGTCACGTTTTTTATTTTCGAAAAATTTCGCCGCCCGCTCACTCGCGTTTTTTTATTTCCTAATTTTTATTTTCTTTTTTTTTTTGGGAGAAAAAATAAAAAACTTTTTTTTTTTTTTTTTTGCGCAGAAATACAGAAATTGAAAACGCAGGTATGCAAAAAATGCAGAATTGCAGAAAATTACAGAAATTGCAGGAAAAAACGCAGAAATTGTAGAAAATGCAAAAATTGCAGAAAATTACAGAAATTGCAGGAAAAAACGCAGAAATTGCAGAAATTGCAGGAAAAAACGCAGAAAATGCAGAAAATGCAGAAAATTAAAAAAACGCAGAAATGCAGAAAAACGCAGAAATTGAAAACGCCGAACTTGAAAATGCAGAAATTGCGGAAATTGAAAAAACGCAGACAATAGCAGAAATTGAAACTTGACAGCAATTGCAGAAAACGCAAAAAACAGAAACCTTCCACACACTCCTTCCCTGCCTTTCCTATGATAGAAATTCCACCACAAGGAAGCGTAAAGTGCTAACCGAGCTTAGTGTAGGGCATATCCCCGGCAGCGGCGCCAAAAATGTGCGCTCCTTGCCGCACTGTCGAAGCAAGGGACTTGCCAATACACCGTATGCGAGCCACAAACGGCTCCAAGCACACAACAAGCCTAAACTAGCAAGCTCAAGAAAACAAAGGGTGTGTCACTCACCGCTCTACGCTCGCCTTCGTGATGGATTCCTCGCCGCGATGAAGAAGAAGCTGCAATCGTGCCGCGCTCAACCGCTTCGCCGCCGTCGTGCCTTCGTAATGCTCGATCGCACACACACTCTCCCTCTCTCTCTCTCACACACACACACACAAGGAGGTGAAGAAGAAGAAGATGGAGATGGAGCAAGAGCACTCTTCAATTGCACAAATGAGAGAATGAGTAAAAATTAGGTTTAGTTGGCTTTTATAGGAGCTCACCCCATTCACACTTGGGCGCCCATGCTTAACCAACTAATCCCTTGAATGTCCAAGTTAAAGTGCGCCTCTCATCGGCGATCACTCTACCTTTCCCTATTGGACCGACAATCCCGGTACCTGACTCTACCAAATACATAATACGCGTCCATCGTAGGTGATGGGTGTCCGTGAGCCGTGAGGGTTAACAAGGAGCTTTAGTTATATAGCCCCAACCACCACTTCTTGCAGTCTTTTTCTTGCTAAGGCATCAACTTCATGGTTTTGAGCCCTTGGGATGTGGTGTAGTTGATCTGCTTCAAAGTTACCTAACAAAGTTTTTACACAGCTTAAGTGAGTCCTCAAGCTAGGATTTTTACATGTCCATGCTCCATTTACTTGCCTTACCAAAAGTAGAGCATCCCCAAATACATTAAGGCGCTTTACCCCTTATAAAATGCACCATAGTAACCCCTTGGTCAGTGATGCATACTCAGCTTCATTGTTAGAATGTGATTCTAATAGATGGCCAAGCGAAAATACCTTGATACCTTTGTTATCAAAGACCACTATGCATGTAGCTGCTTTGTCGGATGCTTGCTTGTAGGATCCATCAGAGTAGAGAGAATGTTCTCTTTCTACCACCGATGGCTCTTACAGTGGTTGAACTCTTTCCCCTTTAGATCGCTTTACCTTCTTCTCAAAGTTTTGGTAGGTCATGGAGTCCCCCCAAGCTTGCCCTTGTTGTACTTTCCACCTGTACCGTGCAGTCAAACTCTTGTAGACAAACTAGCCATTTATTAATCCTAGTAGAAAAATACATGTGTTGTACAACATAGGGAAACATCTCATCCATGGTTAGAATCACAAATTGTCTAGGAAGCAAATATGATCGAAACTTTGTAGTTGCAAATCTAAGAGCTAGGATTAAGTGTTCCACGGGTAAAACCTTTCTCTGTTCTTGTCATCATGCGGCTGGAGAAGTAGATTGGCCTGATGAAAGACGTTGTTGTATCTTTCTGGAGTAGCACAGCCCCCAAGGAGTCATCACCCATGCTTGAGGTGACATAGAATTTCTCATCCCACTTAGGTGGGGAAATAATTGGTAGGGTGGCTAAGACCTCCTTTACCTTGTTGTAGTGATGTTCGCTCTCATCGTCCCAGGTGAAAGTTGATCGTTGAGTTAGCTATTGTAGAGGTAGAACAAGTTGTGATAGTAGATGTATGAAACTACTCAAGTATCTTACCTAACGTAGAGAAAAGACCAGCTGACATGCGGTTGTTGGTGAAGGTAGGGCTATGAGTGCAGACAACTTACTTGGATCGACATTGATACCTTTCGCTGAAATTTCATGGCCTAAAAGGATGACTCTTCTTTCCCCAATGTGGCACTTGTCTACATTTAATTTCCCACCTAGGCTTTGCAACCTTGCCAAACCCTCAGTTACCTTTTCTAAGTGTGAAATGCGAGGGCTATATATACAAAAATAATCAATGAACACTCTTATGGATGTGCTAAAGAATGATTGAAAGACATATGTCACATATCTTTGGAATGTGGCAGGTGCATTTGTGAGATCAAATGACATACTCTATGTTAAGTATGGAGCCTGATTTACCCTTGTAATTTTCTGTGGTAAAAGCGCACATTTGTAAGGCCCCCATTATGAGGAGAAGCCATCGTGCATGAAGGAAAATCACTCACCGGAAACCAAAATTTTCACGGACAAGAATCAGGGGCAACTTTAAAGGCCTCGGGGGCGGAGGCCCCCGAGACTTTTTTTTTCGCTCGAATATTATGGCCGGCCGGCGGCCAGAAAGTGGTCGGAAAACAACCGGTCGGTTGGCCGGTGGTCGGTAGTCAATGACCGATGGCCGGTGGTCGGAAGTCAATGGCCGGTGGCCGGTGGTCGGAAGTCAATGGCCGGTGGCCGGTGGCCGAATTCAAAAGCGGACTTGTCTTCCACTACAAGAGGTTGTGTGCTCTTGTGACACTGTTAGCGACGGAAATACACTGGGTTTTTATAACCCCCAGCGTCGCTAAAACCGTCGCTAATAGCGTCGCTACGACAACGTCCCTATATGCGACGCTATAGGCGTCGCTATAAGCGTCGCTATATAGAGACGCTCATAGCGACGGTCATAGCGATGTTTACACAGAAGTCTATAGTGACGCTCATAGCGACGCTACAGAGCCATAAATAACGACGGTTATAGCGACGCCCGAGATAATTTTTTTTTGGTGACAGGGCATTAAATGCCCTGCCACCCATCAACCATATTGTACTTGATTCACTTTTTAAAAAAAGTGCAAGGGTAGATAATAGACCCAAAATAGTCACCCACAAGATGCATTGTTTGCAAAATTGACAAGCGTAAAATTGACAATTGTACACATCATAGGCAAAATAAATTGATTGGCAAATGTAATAATGACAATTGTACAACATCATAGGCATAAAGAATTGATTGGCAAAATGAACTGCGGTGACAAATGTAATAATATACATGGTTCAAAAAGACGTATAAAATCTGTCGCATGATACATAAGCTATGAGAAACCCTAAACTAATGCTATCTAGCTACGGCTAAAATGACGTCGTCTAGTCAGACGTCTCATCGCGTCCAAGCGGCGTATCTGTCGGATTCTACAAAAAAAGACAATAAGACAGCTTTCAGTAAGTATAAACATATAACGACATTTATAAAACAATACAAAAAATAGAAAAGAGTAAACCCTAATACTAACCATGCCGCCGCGAGAACTGAGAATGTCCATCAGGGCGTTTAAGCCCTTCTTGCCTGTGTACTCGCGCTCGTACGGTGTGGGATCACGTCCTGTCATCGACCACTGTCAAAACATACAAAGAATTCATTATGTTAGAATTAAAAAACTCATAAACCCTAAACTATCGAACATAAAGAGCAATGCGAAAACACTTACAAAATCAGCCTCAAATGATGCCCATCCACCGCTCCCCAAGTGGTGCGAGCTCCTTGCCTCTACTTGCGCTCTGGCTGCATCCTTTTGTTGCTTCCACTTGTCGGGATTCTCGCGCGCTGCTTTCTTCGCATTCTTCCAATCTTCTTTGGCCCGAAGCGAGGAGTGTCGAGTGAGGTGGCTCCTGGGCCCCGAAGTGAGGAGTGTCGAGGGGGGTGGCTCCTGGCGGAGTAGGTAGAGGTGTGTAGCTCCTAGGAACAGTCAACCGTGCAAAACCTGGCATAGATGGCGATGTTGTGGCTGGTGTGGGGGCGGGCAAAGAAGGGAAGGGTACAGAGCCTCGTCGAACACGAGGCCGTGTGGAGGCATCGGTGGCGGAATCCCCACAACAACCGCCACCGCCACCACTAGAGCGCCGGTGTCTAGACGAGTGTGAAGCTCGTCTCGTCGACGCCGAAGCTTCGGAGCGCGCCGAATGCTCCGAAAGAGAGCATTAAACACACAAATATTTAAACTTAATATTGAATGAATAGAGTAGACAATGACGCAAAGACCATTAAATACAATGACGTAATGACGCAATGAATTGAGTGATAGAAGAGGCAAGTCGAAAACTCAGAATTTTCAATCAAAAGATGTGAGCGCGAGTAGAAAAGAGAGTTATACACCATGGAAGGTACTTAGAGAGCCAGAGCTTTTACAACACGGAGCAAAATTGTTCAAATACAATATTTGTGGCTTTAAGAGATCTCTCTCTCATCCTCGCATAACTCAGCATAACTTCCTATATCTATATAGAGCTCTCCGTTTAAACACATATCCTCTGTTTCATTTTGTAGCTCCTCTGCATGCACCCCATATAGAGTAGTAGCATCTTGATGCTCGTCTGGCACCACCGCAGCGGCTTCTGATTGAGAATCTTCTCTGATCTCCTCCATTGATGTCGTTGTGATTGACACATGGTAGCCTTCATACGTCCTTGCACTACGAGGGGCTACCTCTATGACGTACCACCAGTTTGATGTAGACTTTGTAGGATGAAATATTACCTGCCAGAGCCACATAACTTACATGAGAGCTTTCAAGCACATAACTTGTAAAAGGGGGATGTTAACTATTTACATACTTACTTGTTCACAATGCTCGGGTAGTACGAAAGTGTCTCTTAGGTCAGTCCATTTCTTAGTAGAATCCACCTCAAGAAAACCAGACTCTCCTCTACGCACAGTAGCGTTGCGACCCTCCATGATTATCTTGAACCATTGCACGTCGAACAAGTCGACAAAAAATCCTCTGTAATCGATCCTCAAAATCTCTTGCAGCGTGCCGAAGTAAGTGAGTTCCGCCACCACAGGATCTGCATCAGAGGAACGTCGTCGACTAGATTGTTCAAATTTTGCCATGATTCCACAATCTTGAGTAAAACGCTTTTTGTCGATTCGTTCCACCCTAAAATGTCGACCTTTACACCATGCTGCTGTGTATGACTTATACTACAACGAACAAAGATTATGAGTGGCCGTTCAAACGTTTAGAAATAAAGTCACTAGCTAGTCGTACATTGCAAACTTACCTTGGTCGCGCAACCCCGAGAGTACTCCCACTCTTCCTCAGTCACTTCGTCACCGCATTGTTGTGCACTTTTCAATTGGTTGTGCAACCATCTTAAGCTCATGAAGGTTGGTAGGCTCTCCAGAACCGTCGGATAGTGCATCGGTGGTCGTCTTCCCCGTCTCCACTCGATTCGTGCCCTTTGTCGCTCTTGCTTTGCATCCTCATATTGTGAAATCCACTTTTGCATCATTGGATTGTGAAGCATGCAAAATCGGTTGATTTTAGCCTCTAGATCTTCCGTCATGTTCTTCTCAACACCGAGATTGCACATGACAATCTCAGATATGTGCTCATCATCTATGGTTCGCCATAGCGTGTCCCGGGCTTTATCAAATCCGTCTAGCCACTCTCCAATGTACACTAGGGACTCTGATACCAACCAACCTTCTGCCATGCTACCCTCTGGACGTGCCTTTTGACGCACATATCCCTTAAGCGTTTTCATGAAACGTTCTAAGAAGAAAATCCATCTGGAATGAACTGTGCCAGCTATTTCCACCTCATCAACTATGTGAACAAGAAGATGCACGTGAATGGTTAGCATGGTAGTAGGAAAATGTTTCTCAAACATGCACACAAGCTTCGCAGCATTTAGTTTGGCGAATGGTATGGAGTCTACGTTGATCTCCTTTTGTGAGATCCATTGCACCAGCTTTGCAAGTTTGTAGATTGTGTTACGGATGTCGAGAGATAAACATCCCTCAATGGCAACCGGTAAAATAAACTGTAAAGTATGTGCAGCAACGATATTAAAGTCCACATTTTATGCAATGATATTAAAGTCCACTATGAACGTACCTGACACATTTTATGCCAATCGTGTGACTTCAAACCGGTAAGCTTTCCTTCTTTAGTAAAACACGTTCGGAGCGAGTGCATTACGCCAGGCCTAAGCGCAAATTTCGAGCTTCCCAGGCAAAATCCGACCATGTTCCATCTATATGTTTCCAGGCTGCGCAATCTGCAGGAATTCGTAGCACACCATCCGAAGATTTATTCTCCTCATGCCATGATGCTAGGGCGGCCATGGACTTACATTCAAAGAAATGCTTGATGCGAGGAAGCAGAGGAAAATGTCGCAAAACCTTTTGTGGAATTTTTGTCCCGTGGAGATCTACTCGATATCTTTCGGAATCACATTTCGGACACTTCTCCATGTCTATGTATTCCCTTCTGAAAAGAATGCAGTCATTAGGACAAGCGTGGATAGAATTGTAATCCATCCCCAAGTTTCGCAAAATCTTTCTTGCTTCATCTCGGGAATCTGGCATCACATTGTCAGCTGGTAGTATGTGCTCTTTAAGCAATCTACACAACATAAAAATACGATACAGTCGTGTAAAAATCTATCAGATCATTATACATTTAGAGTTTTATTAAAGTAAACTAATTGTAATAGATCACCTGAAAAGCGCTGTGACGCTAGTGTCACTCCATCCAAACTTTGCCTGCATGTTGAGAAGAACCAGGAGTGCTTTCAATCTAGACATACGTGCTCCATTATACAATGGCGTATCGGCTTCACTTTTCATATCATCATAGATAAGCCTTTCTGAATCCATGATTGTCTCGATCATTTCATCAATCTCGGGCTCAAACATTGCCTCGTTGGGAATGTGCTCTGCATGATCATCCCTCGAGCTGTCAGAGGCTACATCTTGTGGCCTCACATATGCTGCTTGACCAAAGTGCCTGCGAACACGTCTATTGGGTTGCAAGATTGCTGCTTGTTGGCCAGCGTCAGAGTCCGACGAGTTATAATTGGCAACAACTCGATCTATAATAGATGGATCGAACTCGCCTAATTCGCGAATGTGCTACAAAGAAACACGTCTTGTCCATCACACAGCATGCTTGCATTGATTACAAGGACATAAGACCCTCGTTGAGAGATAGGTGTTTCGGTTGGACGGTCCCACATCCTCGTCACTACTCATAATGAGGATAAAAATCTTATAACCTGGACAACAAATTTAATATTCTATTGGCATTCTTCGTCTTATCTCTCTCTCTCTCTCTCTCTCTCTCTCTCTCTCTCTCTCTCTTTACCTCACATTCTCTAGTCATGTCCAATCCCCGCACACCTCGGTCTAGAGGTGCACGGAGATCAGAACCACCGGGTTATAATCTCGTCTTTATTGGTCAATACCTATATTTGTGGGTACAAGAAATCTACAGACCCACTTCTACATGATACTGCATGTAGTGGACAAAACCCCTTTGCCTCTTCTCTAGCTGTAGTACTTCACAGCATCTTAACATCTTTTCACAGTAGATCTTTTCACTGTTCGTCTAGCTCTAAACCCTAAACCGTAAGTAATTCTTGCGTGGACTCGATCTAACGTAAATAATCGTAAATCTAAATAAATGTCAATCTAACTAAAAATAAACCAAAATGTAATGTAACGTAAGTCTACATCTAACCTAATCTTTAACGTCTTTTGGGATAGTTTCCTACGACGTTAAAACTCTCTTCTTCTTGTGTGTGTGTGTGTGTGTGTGTGGGTAAACCTAAATAAACCTAAGTCTAATCTAATATAACATAAATCTAAATCTAACGTAAATTATGTTATATTAAAAACAAAGAACTAAACTAACAGGGATTATAAGAACCTTTAAACTGATTTAACACATAATTTTTCACATAACTCGGCAAGAGTTGGCATTCTCATCACTAAAGATGTGAGAGTTAACTTCCGGCGGTGACGCTGCCTCATCTCCATCCACATCTGACGATAGAAATTGGCCCTTTAGACCGTTCTTGCTCTTGTTAGTAACTTTGAAGTTGCTGTTGAATGACTAGAGGTTGTCTAGATTGTCGTTGTGTCAGGGATGTAGTGACTCTTGCCGCCCTGAAGATCCACCTTCTTCCCTATCTTCTGAAGACATTTCACCAGTACTTTTGGATCGACGGAGCCCACCATGAGTGAAGGCAGCAATACCCTATATTCCATTGAGGGCTTTCTTCACCCGCTTCATGCAGGCATCGTAGTCTATGGAGACCTAAATCTAATCTAATATAACGTAAATCTAAATCTAGCGTAAATAAACGTAAATCTAATTAAAAATAAACCTAAATCTAATCTAATTTAACTTAAATAAACCTAAATCTAATTTAACGTAAGTCTACATCTAACCTAATCTTTAACGTCTTTTAGGATAGTTTCCTACGACGTTATAATTCTCTTCTTCTTGTGTGTGTGCGCGTGTGTGGATGTGTGTGCCAATAAAAAGAGATAAATGGTATAACCTTTCTATCACCCATGCCAAGTATGATAGATTGGTTATGCCATTTCCCTCTTGAATAATAGGTCTTGAGTTCAACTCCTCGTCTGCTAGATCTTTAGGTCTTTTAATTTTAATTAGTTTCCTACGATGTTAAATTAGTTTCTCTCTCTTTCTCTCTCAATGTGTGTGCGTTTTTTTGTTTATACATGTTTTCTCTCTCTTTTCCTCTCTCAATGTGTGCGTTTTTTGTTTATGCATGTTCTCTCTCTCTTTTCCTATCTCAATGTGTGCGTTTTTTGTTTATGCATGCTCTCTCTCTTTTTTCCTCTCTCAATGTGTGTGTGCATTCTTTGTTTATGTATGTGTGTGTGCGTTTTTGTTTATGTTTGTACTCTCTCTCTCTCTCTCTCTCTCTCTCTCAAAAACACTATGTGTGTGTGTATGTGTGTGTGTGAGAGAGAGAGAGAGGGAGAGAAAAAGAGGGGAAGGGAACATGAGAGTAAGGAGAGGGAAGGAGCATACCTGGCTCTCCTTCCTCTCCTCTTTGTGTGTGTGTGTGTGTGTGTGGAGAAGAGAGAGAGAGAGAGAGAGAGAGGGGGAGAGTGTTACCTGCTCCTTGCTTGAGGGCGCCGAAAAACTCAGATCTGAGATCTGAGTTTTTGGGCGCTCTCTGTTATTTTTTTAGCCCAGTCGGCGTCGCTATGAGCGTCGCAAATTTACAAGTAAATTTGCGACGCTCATAGCGACGCCAGGAATTTTTTTTTTTAGCGTCGCTGTGTGAGCGTCGCTAATATGAATAGCCTCTTGTAGTGTTCTCAAGGGCGGCCACACATGGGCGGATTGGAGGGTCCGATTTGGACTTATTCGCACAAGGGCGGCTACACATGGCTGTCTCTCATAAGAGAGGGCAACTTTGGCCTATAAAAGGAGGCCATTTCTACACACATTTCATAGTGTGAAGTTGATGCAACAAGGTGAGTGTGAGGTGGTGAGAGTGAAGAAAGCTGGCGGGAGCTCCATTAAGGGTATAATCCCTTTGTAAACTACTTCTTGTTTTGATGTACTAAAGCCATTGAGTGGCTGCTTTCCCGTGGACGTAGCCCACATTGGGTGAACCACGTATATCGTGTGTACTCTCTCTCTCTCTCTACTCTATAATCTCGTGTATATAAATCTGTCTCTCTCCATTAAGTAATCTACTCAATTATCTATTTATCTACGTCTTATTTCCTAACAACTGGTATCAGAGCAAGGTTTGCTCGTAGCTAAATTATTTCAAGGAAAGGATTCCTTGAATTGAGTGGGAGTTATGGCGGAGGAAGGGAAGCTCAAGATTGAGAAGTTCAACGGCAAAAACTACCAACATTGGAAGATGCAGATTGAAGACTATCTCTACCAGAAGGACCTCTATTTGCCACTAGGCGGTCTTGCGAAGAAGCCCGCAACAATGGCAGATGAAGCATGGATTGTCCTTGATCGAAAGGCATTGGGAACAATCCGGTTAAGCTTGGCGTCAACAGTGGCCTTCAATGTTTCGGAGATGAAGACCACGGAGGACTTGATGAAGTCACTTGACGACTTCTACGAGAAACCATCGGCATCCAATAAGGTATTTCTTATGAAGCGCTTGTTCAATCTAAAGATGGCAGAGAATGGTTCAATTGCAGAACATCTAAATGACTTTAACACAAACATAAGTCAACTTCGATCAGTGAAAATCAATTTCGATGATGAAGTGCGAGCTCTCCTTATACTATCATCTCTACCGGATAGTTGGGACAGCCTTGTGACGGCTGTAAGTAATTCTATCTCTGGCACAAATACTCTTAAGTTTGATGATGTTGTGGGTGTTCTCCTAAGCGAGGAAATGCGAAGGAGAAGCATAGGAGAATCATCAAGTGCTGCACTATCAGTGGAAACAAGAGGAATGCTTAAGGAGAGGTTCAAAAACCAAAAGGGTCGTGATCGCTCAAGGCGGAGCAAGTCACGCACAAAGTGAGTTCTTGAATGTTGGAACTGCGGCAAGAAGGGCCATGTCAAGAAGGATTGTTGGTCCAAGAAGAAGAAGGAGACAGAGTCTCAAGACAACAAGCCAACATCGGAGGCCAATGTGACAGGTAAAGTAGAGCAAGATGCTCTAATTCTCTCATTAGACAATGTGTCTAATTCCTGGATAGTAGATTCCGGGGCTTCATTCCATGCGACACCACACAAGCAACATTTCCAAGACTACACCAAAGGTAATTTTGGGTATGTATACTTGGGAGATGATGAAGCTTGTGAGATTGTCGGCAAAGGTACAGTTTTTGTCAAAACTGCTAACGGAAATGAATGGAAGCTTAAAGATGTTAGGCATGTTCCTTCTCTTCGCAAAAATTTGATCTCTACAGGACAATTGGACGATGAAGGTCACAACATTGCATTCGGAAACAAACGGTGGAAGATCTCAAAGGGATCTTTGGTGGTTTCCAAGGGTGAAAAAGTAGGTACACTTTACTTGTGTACTGTTAGCACGCAACCTTCAGCTTGTGCAGCAACTACAGAAGTTGACAGTGCGGTGTGGCACTACCGACTTGGGCATATGAGTGCCAAAGGAATGCAAATACTTCAAACAAAGAAGCTTCTACCAGGTTTGAAAGAAGTGGACTTAGAGTTCTGTGAAGATTGTGTTTATGGTAAACAAAAGAGGGTAAAATTTCAAAAATCAGGAAATGAAAGAAAAAAGAAAAAACTTGAGTTGGTTTATTCTGATGTTTGGGGTCCTGCAAGTACACCATCACTTGGTGGCTCATTGTACTATGTAACATTCATAGACGATGCGACTAGAAAAACATGGGTTTATGTCATGAAGAATAAATCCGATGTATTTTCCATATTTCAAAGGTGGAAAGCCTTTGTGGAGAATGAAACAGGTACCAAGGTTAAATGCCTCAGATCCGACAATGGAGGCGAATATTGCAGCCAAGCTTTTGAAAGCTTTTGTGCTAGCAATGGCATTCAGAGGCAAAGGACAACCCCAAGGACACCTCAACAAAATGGGATTTCGGAAAGGATGAACAGGACAATCATGGAACGAGCACGAAGCATGCGACTACATGCAGGCCTACCGCTTGAGCTTTGGGCGGAAGCTCTAAGTACGTCTGTGTACTTAATCAATCAGTCACCCTCAACGGCATTGGATGGGGGAGTTCCAGAAGAGGCATGGATAGGTAAACCGGTGACATATGCATTTCTCAAAGTGTTTGGGTGTGAGGCTTTCATGCACATAGATAGAAGCCTAAGATCAAAGTTAGATGCAAAGTCCAAAAAGTGTTTCTTCATTGGCTATGGAGAAGGAGACTTTGGGTATTGCCTATGGAATCCTGAAGATGGTAAAATCTTAAGGAGTAGGGATGTAATTTTTAACGAACAAAATATGTACAAAGATTACTTGGAAAGAAAACAAACAAAAGAAACAGGTGATGAGTACATGGAGCTTGAGGACGGTGAAGACTCAAGGACTGCAAACGGTGACAATGTGCAACAACGTCAACCAAATGAGGAGCCTCAACTTATTCCCCGAAGATCTACAAGAGCAAGTAGACCTCCAGAAAGGTTTGTTCCTTCCTTCAACCATCTCTTGATCTCAGATTCTGGAGAGCCGGAATCATATGAAGAAGCTATGCAACATGAATCCAAAGAAGAATGGACGAAGAGCATGCAAGTGGAGATGGACTCACTGCATCGCAACCAAACATGGGAGTTGGTTGAGTTGCCTAAAGGTAAGCGGGCACTTCAAAAAAAATGGGTGTACAAGCTAAAGGAAGAAGAAGGTGGGAAGAAAAGGTACAAGTTTAGGCTTGTGGTAAAAGGTTTTTCTCAAAAGAAAGTTATTGACTTCAATGAAATATTTTCTCCTGTTGTAAAAATGAACTCAATTAGGCTTGTCTTAAGCCTTGTGGCTGCTCATGATCTAAATCTCGAGCAAATGGATGTAAATACGGATGTGACTTAGAGGAGGAAATCTACATGCTTCAACCAAAGGGGTATGAAGTAAAAGGTAAGGAGAAAATGGTTTGAAGATTAAAGAAGAGCTTGTATGGTTTAAATCAAGCATCAAGACAATGGTACTTGAAGTTTGATCGATGGATGTTGGATCATGGATTCACAAGATGCAACTCGGATCACTGCGTCTACAGGGAGAATTTGGGAGATGGGAAATTCATCATCCTAATGTTGTATGTTGATGACATGTTGATTGCAAGTGCTAACATGCAGGACATCAAAGACCTAAAAGAGGAGCTGTCCAAATCTTTTTCAATGAAATATTTAGGTGTTGCAAAGAGGATACTTGGTATGAAAATATCAAGGGATAGGACGAAGAAGACAATAAAGCTATCTCAAGAAGATTACATCAAGAAGGTACTAGAAAGTTTTGCAATGCAAAATGCAAAACCAGTTTCTACACCTTTGGATGGTCATTTTAAACTAACGAAGGATATGTGTCCAAAGACACAAGAGGAGATAGCCTATATGTCTAAAGTTCCATATGCTGCAGTGGTAGGTTCTCTAATGTATGCTATGGTCTGGACAAGGCCAGACATTGCACATGCAGTGGGAGTTGTGAGTAGGTTCATGGACAACCCAGGTAAAGAGCATTGGCAATCTGTGAAGTGGATACTTAGGTATCTAAAAGGGACAACAACAAATGATTTGTATTTTGGAGGAACTGATATTTTTCTAGAAGGGTATGCTGATGTAGATATGGCAGGTGACAAAGATACTCGAAGGAGCACTACTGGCTATGTGTTCACGGTTGGAGGCACAACAGTAAGCTGGGCTTCAAAGCTGTAGAAAGTGGTTTCACTTTCTACCACGGAAGCAGAGTATGTAGCAATGACGGAGGCAAGCAAAGAAATTCTGTGGCTTCATAGATTCTTAGAAGAGCTTGGATTCAAACAAGACAATTGTGTCTTGTACAGTGATAGCCAAAGCGATATCCATCTTGCGAAGAACTCAGCCTTTCATTCAAGGACAAAGCACATTGAGGTGAGATACCACTTCATACGCACTCTTTTGGAAGAGGGACAACTAAAGCTAGGAAAGGTGCATACAAGTGAAAATCCTGCAGACATGTTTACAAAGGTGGTCAACAAGGTGAAGTTGAGCTTTTTCTCATCTTCAATCGTCATTCAAGGATAAGAAGCCAGAATGGAAAGCAGTCACAGGTTTGGTTTGGAGATCAGTCTCCAAGTGGGAGATTGTTAAGTATGGAGCCTGATTTACCCTTGTAATTTTCTGTGGTAAAAGTGCACATTTGTAAGGCCCCCATTATGAGGAGAAGCCATCGTGCGTGAAGGAAAATCACTCATTGGAAACCAAAATTTTCACGGACAAGAATCAGGGGCAACTGTAAAGGCCTCGGGGGCGGAGTCCCCCGAGACTTTTTTTCGCCGGAATATTCTTTTTCGTCGGAATATTATAGCCGGACGGCGGCTGGAAAGTGGTCGGAAAACAACCGGTTGGTTGGCCGGTGGCCGGTAGTCAATGGCCGATGGCCGGTGGTCGGAAGTCAATGGCCGATGGCCGGTGGTCGGAAGTCAATGGCCGGTGGCCGAATTCAAAAGCGGACTTGTCTTCTCAAGGGCGGCCACACATGGGTGGATTGGAGGGTCCGATTTGGACTTATTCGCACAAGGGCGGCTACACATGGCTGTCTCTCATAAGAGAGGGCAGCCCTTTTGTCCTATAAAAGGAGGCCATTTCTACACACATTTCATAGTGTGAAGTTGATGCAACAAGGTGAGTGTGAGGTGGTGAGAGTGAAGCAAGGCGGGAGCTCCATTAAGGGTATAATCCCTTTGTAAACTACTTCTTGTTTTGAAGTACTAAAGCCATTGAGTGGCTGCTTTCCCGTGGACGTAGCCCACATTGGGTGAATCACGTATATCGTGTGTACTCTCTCTCTCTCTCTACTCTATAATCTCGTGTATATAAATCTGTCTCTCTCCATTAAGTAATCTACTCAATTATCTATTTAGCTACGTCTTATTTCCTAACACTCTATACACAAAACAACACCATGGCATAATCAATGTGGTTTTTAGCTGATTTTCCAAGGCTATGCATATTTGAAAATACTCGGAAAAACTATCACACACGGTGTAGCATTCAAAACCAACTACTTCATTTAGAATTTTATCCAAGAAAAGGAGAGGGAAGTGGTCTCTCTTTGTGGCTGCATTTAGTGGTTTGTAGTCGATGCATACCCTCCACTTACCATTCTTCTTAGGTGTCACTACTAGGGTGACACCCACTCTAAGTTTTCCACAGGATAGATGAACCCTGCTTCCAGTAGCTTCCTTACCTCGGTAAGGAGTGCCTTTTCTTGTATAACCCCCAGTCCTTGTAGCTTTTGCACAACTGGTTTTACCCCTTCCTTTAACTTAATATGATGTTCCACTATTGTAATACCTATGATTCTTTCATAATTATCAATGAAAAGGTCAGAAAATCCCATCAATATTTGCAAAAAATTATCTTTCTCTTCAGTTGTTAACTCCATAGACAACATACTCTTCAACCTACTTTCTCCTAGGCCAGGTGATTTACTTTCCTCTTCGTTGCTTTGCCCTTATGGTGACGGGTCGCCAATTGTGCTTACCCTTTGTAGATCCTTCATGATGATACCCATCACATTGACGGTGTCAGGAGTTTTTTGGAGCAAGGGATTGCGCATATGTACAGATACATGCATGGTGCATCAAATAAAGGATTGCCCATTTTCCTTAGCCAGGTGGTTACGTGGGGCCCACATGTGTACAGGTAGGACAACATGTACATAGTGCAGCGATTTTCACTATTACCAGTACCAGTGTGTTTTTTATACAATAATGAGAAGTTGGTAGCGCGTAAAACTTCTCGAGGAAGCTATCCGCGGGCCGACGACGTGAGGTCAGCAGGTGCGTCAGGAGGGCGAACGAGGTCAATATTCGCACGCAGATGAGGACGGACACAACGTGGGTGTTTGCTTGTGAGAATTATGCAGAAAGGTCATCATGAGGACCTTTTTTTGGGGCCACTTCACGTGGTGGCGAGATGCATTATTGGAAAAAAGCTGAGTGCCAGGTGTGCGAATGATGCAAAAAGGTGACAACTATGCACTGCGAGGTCAGTTTTTGGCCTGTTCGGGGTCCGTTTGAGGTCATCAAAAAGGCCAAGGGTGCCCAACTAATAAGGCTAAGTGTGGGAACTGAAAAAGGAGAGAGAAGACCAGAAAAAACGTGGAGAAGAGAGGAGGAACAGCCGCAGGTGTGTTTTTGCTCATTTTGGAGCCTGTTTTGGCCGTAAACTGCTCATCCGAGGTCGGATTTGAGCACTTTGACATTGTAGACTGGGGTTTTGGGCCGTTCCGGACGCGATGGCGCTGTCCATTTTGTCAAATTCCTCACTCTTTTCCTGCTGTTTTTCTGTGTAAGTTTCTCCTATGAGCGAAGTTTCCGCTCTAGTTTGTGATTGTATCTGGTATCTTTTACCCATATTGTGTGAGCTGTTTGCCCCATTGGTGTTGGCCCAAGCTCATTTGTATCTAAACATCAGAAATTCTCCTCTTTTGAGCTGAGTTTTTTGGGTGTGTGTGTGTGTGTGTCTGTGTGGAGTGGGCAAGTGGATAATCTCTCTCCTCTCACTCCAGAGGTGTGTTCTCTGTCTCGGCCAGGTGTGTTGTGTAAGCCGAGTGGTGCCCCATAGTGTGTGTGTGTATCTTCCCAAGAGTGTGTGTCGGGTCGTTATAGAGGCGCTGTGTGTGTTTTCATCCCGCTCACATTCTTTTGGTGCCCCCACTGAGGATCTTCTTCGAGTACCTTCTGCTTCGAGCTTCGAGCTTCGGGATTACAGGTTGCAGATTACAGGTTGCAGGTTACAGGTTACAGGTTACAGGAACAGGGACAGGGACAGGTACAGGTGATTCACACAGGTACAGGTAGCTGGAGTACAGTGATGTCACTTGCAGTTGTTGTGGAAATGCATCACTTGGCGCCTATTTGAGCGCATTGTCTGTTGGATTGTACGTTACTTGTGGAAACTGCCATTGTACGCCTTTGTGGAGCCATATATGGTTTTATTTGGCAGTCCCAGCCATTTCTGAGACTTGGTCTGGAAGATAGTCATTTCTGAGACTTGACTATACGCGATTTGCATTAGCTTTCGTGTGAGGGTCGATAGCATGAGGTTTTTATTGAGCTGGGGGATTCTCAAATGTGGAGATCCTTTCGGTGATACAGGTAGCTGGAGCACCCTTTTCGTGACCTCGCCATAGGCTATGTACTAGTGAGTCCTACTTGATGCTCGGGTTCTATTGTTGACAGTTTATGCGTACATAGACAGTCTATATTTTGGGTTCCTACTGCTCTACTTCTGGGGAAACTCTGTCGAAATTTTCCCAAGTTATGATGGCTGGTTTTTTGGTATTTTGAGCCATTTATGCTGTTATGCTGCTGAAATTTTGGCAAAATCAGAGGTTGAGTCAGGTGTGCCTTCTTGGGAGCTTCATGGTTGGCTTTAATGGATGATCAAAATGGCCCTCAGTTCACTCCTTTTCATTTAACGCAAAGAATTCAGATTAATGTTCATGTGTCTAGGAAGATCTTTTTCCAGCAGCGCATAGTCTTTATGTTTGGGCCAAGAAGATTGAGAGAGATCCTGGAATGTCCTTTGCCTGTTGTCATTCCGATGATCAACTATGAAAACTCATTTGATGTGCATGTGTTTGTTCTCATCTAAAGCTGAGCTCCATTGAAGTTTCTGGGGATTGGGTAGTGAAAAGTTTTGGGTTCTTGCACGTGTGTTTGAAGGGGTTCTCTAGCCATGGCTTTCTTTTATCCCGAGTTTCATGGAAGAAGTGATGAAGATGTGGAAGAATTTTTGGAAAAGATGGAGGTTGCCTGCATTAGCAACCAGATTCATGACCCTACGCAAATGTTACGCCTTCTCCAAATTTGTTTGAAGAGTGATGCACGAGTTTGGTCCAAAGCATTTGAAGAGGAGTTGCGTATGGCTGATCCACCTATAAGATTGAGTTGGGACAATCTAAGGCATGGATTGGAAGTGGAGTTTGTGAAGATAGAAGACCCTGACAAAGTGTGGCAAGAAGTACAGGCTTTGGTACAAAAGGAAGGTGAGCCAGTAGATGTGTACATACAAAAGTTTTCATTGGCATGGGAGCGAATGTGCAAGGCTTTAGCACCACAGGTACCCCCGCCTGACATGATGAAGAAGGACAGGTTCTTGGCTGGTCTTTGGGAGAATATACGTTGGAGAGTAGAGCTAAAGAAGCCTAGGACATATGAAGATGCACTAGAGGTAGCAAGGAACAAAGAGTGGAAGCTGAGAAAAATGAGCCAGTTAGGGGTGGAGTCTTTGCCCATGAGAGCTGAATTTCAGCCTATGGACTCTTTACAAGGTCGTATGTCAGGGGTTCATCATGAACCAGTGGTTCCTGTTACTACTCAGGTTATGCCAGCAGTGGTCACTACAGCAGTGCAAGATGATGGCCTAAGGCAAGACATGAGGCAAGTGGTTGATCTGATGAAGAATCTCAGCCTAAACATGCTAGGTCAAGTGGGAAATAATCGAGATCGAGGGCGGTTTGCAAATCAGCAAGGAGGTGAAGAAAGACCTAGGAATGGTGCTGGACAAAGTAATAGTAGGTTTTGGAGGCAGACGCCCACATGTTATAATTGTGGAGAGTTGGGTCACATCAGCCCGCAATGTGATAAGCCACCAAGGATGGGGGGAGACATGTATCCATTGCCAAGACAGGTGCTAACTAGATCAAATGATTATGGCATCGAAATTAAGGGAGACGAAGGAACCAGTGGACTGACCCAGGAGGAAAAAGGAAAGACAAAAGTGCTAAGTGTAGTCACCTTGGAGAAGGCATCAAAGCTAGAGGATACATTAGTGATGCCTATTGGGAAGAGGACCACAGAGGATAAGGAAGGAAGAAGTGCCTCAGGTCCTAGTAAGAAGAAAGGAAAGAGCCATGAAGGCGAGGATGTCAAGGCCAAGAGGAAAAGGAGAGCTCGTCGAAAGTTTCATGTTTCAGATTTTCCACTAGGGGATGGGCAATTAAGCTATGACTTGAAGGAGGATTTGACGAGCAGGAAGGCAGATGTTACTTTTGGGCAGCTCATAGAAATGGCTCCTAAACTAAAGCGACAGTGGAAGAGGATGGTTAACCCAATGGAGAAAGAGCCAGAGAGAGGTTCAGTAAAGGTGTTGGCAATGGATGAGCTACCAGACATTTGTCCAATAGTAGATGTGTGGCATAAAAGGAAAAATTTGGGACAAGGTTATGTGGATGGCGGAGCCCAAATATGCGTCATAACACACTCATGCGTTGAGAAGATGGGTCTCACAGTGGCTGGGGTGTCAGGTTTTCGGATCAGATTGGCAAACCATCAAAAAGTAAAATGCTTGGGTGTTGTCAAGAGCTTAGAAGTGGAGGCATATGATGCAAAGGCAGTGGTTGATTTTCATGTGATGCCAGCAGGGTTGGGAGCATATCCTATTATACTGGGCAGACCATGGTTACGTGCAGTGGGAGCTGTTCAAGATTGGCGACATGGTACGATTAGCCTCTATGGAAAGACAGGTACCAAGAAGCTTTATAATATGGACACAAGGAAACGATTAGAGGAGCTTTATGAAGATGAGGATGAGTCTAGTGATGAAGACTCTTCCACGGTGACAGATGAGGATAGTGATAGCACTACCAGCAGTGATGAGGATGTTGATGTTGCATTTCTTTTGATGGACAAAGAAATCCAGGAGATTGGTTTAGTCGCATTTGCGAAGGAAGTTGAAGATGAAAGTGAAGGGCCTTATGAAGTGATTGAAGGGCTGATGCAAACCAAAGTTGAGTTGTCAAAGAAGCAGGAATTAATGACGCAAATGATTAGTGGAGACCTCTCAGCTATGGAGAAGGATATATATTTGCATATGCTGGCTAGTTTTCCTGATTTGTTCATTACTTCATATGAAGAGATCAGAGGGTTCAAGGGTGAAGAGATGCATATAGAGCTGAAAGAAGGTGCTAAGCCAGTGCGGCAAAGGCTAAGAAGGATGGGTCAAGAGCAAATGGAAGCCTTGCGGGTAGAGGTGGACAAGTTATTGAAGGCAGGGTTCATAGTTCCAGTGGAGACCACAGAATGGGTGAGTCCAGTTGTAGTCAGTCCAAAGAAGGATGGGAAGTGGAGAATTTGTGTGGATTTTAAACCCTTAAACGCATCCACTAAGAAGAACCCATATCCTCTTCCATTCATCGATCAGATCTTGGATTCAGTGGCAGGTTATGAGAGGTACAGTGTGTGTGATGGTTTTTCAGGCTATTTTCAATTGAAGATTGCTCTTAAAGACCGCACAAAGACAACTTTCATTACGCCATGGGGCTGCTATTGCTACACAGTATTGCCATTTGGGTTGTCAAATGGACCTTCCTTCTATCAAGAGAGAGCAAATTGGGTGTTGGAACCATTCATTGGTAGTTGTGTTAAAGCTTTTATGGATGACTTCTGTGTCTATAGCAGTAGGGCTGAACACCATGAGAAGCTGCAGATGGTATTCGCTAGATATGATGAATGTGGAGGACAACTAAATCCAAAGAAATGTCATCTAGCACAGCCAAGGGTGAAGCTATTGGGCCATATGGTGTCAGAAAATGGCATTGAGGCTGATCCAGATAAGGTGAAGTCTATTATTCTTCTTCCATCACCTATGAGTACGAAGCAATTGGCAACCTTTATACACAAAGTGAAGTACATGGCACGGTTTATTCCATTGTCTTCGCAGCTTCTTTATCCATTACAGCAAGTGGCAAAGCATGATCCATTGCAATGCGATGACAAGTGTGAAGAAGTGTTTCAAGAGGTGAAAGAGGTGTTAGGGGGGTTGTCAGCCATGCAGGCTCCTGATTGGGAGAAAGTTTTTTATGTAAATCCATCAGTAGGGGATGATGCCATTGGAGCCATGCTATTGCAAAAGGGGAAGGGCAGCCATTATATGAGGCCAGTGTATTGTGCAAGCCGAGTGAAGTTGGTAGCGGAGAGAAAGTTATCGGAAGTAGAGCTAGTGATGGCTAGTGTAATATTTGCTTGTCGACGATTTCGTCATTACTTGCTACCACGGCCTTTTGTTTTCTTGACGAGTTATGCCTTTTTGCCACAGTTAATTAATGGTATTAACATGTCAAATGTGGTGAAGAAATGGGTAATTGAGCTGCAAGAGTTTGAGTTCTCTTTTCTAGTGGAAGATAGTACAAGGGCTACCCTAGCTGATTTGTTGACCTACAAGGAGAATCCCCTTATTGTTAAGGAAGAGGTGGTGAGAAAGGTAGTTGAAGAAGTGCCACAGATCAGCAATGCACATGTGTTGTTCTTTGATGGTTCATACAGAAAGAGCCATGATGCAGCTTCAGGGGGTATAGCACTTTATGATCCAGAGGGGAAGCTAGTATGCAAGAGAGGGTTCAAATTGGATGCTCATAGTAACAATGAGGCTGAATATGCTACATTGGAAGCCGGATTACACATTTGTTTGAAGCATGGGGTTCGAAGGTTGAGCATAAAAGGTGATGCCTTGTTAGTGGTGAAGCAAGTGTTGGGTGTGTGGAAGAGCAAGAATACCTCATTGAAGGAAATGTGCTTCAGAATTAAAGGCCTGTTAAAAAAGTTTGAAGCATGGAGTATCAGACACATTGAACGTGCTCTAAATGGAGAGGCACATGAAGCAGCTCAAGGCATGATTGGGGAGCTATTTGTGTTGAGGACCACTTTACCTCTTTATCATGGCCGGGAAAGTTTGGCTCAAGAAGAGGAGTTTTTGCTAACAGGAATCATTCCAAAGGAGATTCAGAAGTCTAAGAAGTATGGCTTTGTGCGTAGAGCATACAGGTACAAATTGATTGGTGATGTCTTATACATGAAAGGGGCTGATCTCGTGTTGAGACGTGTACCTTGGCGGGAGGAGCTTTACAGAGTGTTGGAAGAGAATCACGAAGGCGCATGTGGTGGCCATTTTGCTCTAAAGATCACCTTGCATAAGATTTTGCAAGAGGGGTATGTATGGCCTAGTTTGCACAAGGATGTTCACCATTGGTGTAGGTCTTGCAATAGGTGTCAAGCATTTGGGAAGAGAGTGTTAAAGCCAGAGCTACGAAAAACCATTATGGCGTTTGATGTGTTTGAAAAGTGGGGGATTGATGCAATAGGCCCGTTACCTATCACAAGCAGGGGCAAAAGCTATATCTTGACGGCAGTGGACTATCTCTCTAGATGGGCAGAGGCTATAGCAGTAAAACAAATCACTGCAAAGGATGTGGCAAAATTTGTGTATGATGAAATATGTTGCAAGTTTGGGGTGCCACTGGAGTTACTCTCAGATAAGGGGCCTGGCTTTAGAGCTAAACTGCTAGATTTTTTATGTGCAAAGATGAAGATTAGGCACCAGCATACCACTCCTTATTACCCGCAGTGTAATGGCTTGAATGAAATATTCAATGGTGAGTTGGTACAGATTCTTTCGAAAGTGACAGAGCACCAAGGAAAGAATTGGGATTTGGAATTGCCTAGTGCATTATGGGCTTACCGTACTTCGGTGAAGACAGGTACAGGGTTTACTCCATTTCATTTGGTGTATGGAAAGGAAGCACTATTGCCTGTGGAGGTAGAGTTGCCTGCGGTCAAGATGTTAGAGAAGTTGCTTGGGCCGCCTAGTGATGCATTCAAAGAGAGGCTCTTGCAATTACAAGAGGTCCAGTTGGATAGGATGAGCGCATTGGAGCATTATGGGCAGATGCAGGATAAGGCTTTGATAAAGATAAATGAAAAGGTCAAAAGTAAGGGTATCAAGAAACATGACTTGGTTTTGCGTTACAACAGCAAACTGGACAACACCTTCCAAAAGAAGATTCAAATTAAGTGGGAAGGCCCTTTCAAGGTAGTGGAGTGTTTCCCGAATGGTACATATCAGTTGGCTAACCTGGATGGGATTTTACATACGTCAAGGGTAAATGGATTGCGTCTTAAGTTGTATCATGCCAGGTTGATGATGGTGGAGCAAGATGAGTTTTCTGAAGAGCGAGTGATGTCTGTGAAGGATGAGGAGACCTGTGATGCGGCGAGTCTCATATCTCTCTTTGCTGCTGCTGATCATGAATGATCTAGCAGGCTAGGGGATGGGCAAATTATGTCAGGAGTTTTTTGGAGCAAGGGATTGCGCATATGTACAGATACATGCATGGTGCATCAAATAAAGGATTGCCCATTTTCCTTAGCCAGGTGGTTACGTGGGGCCCACATGTGTACAGGTAGGACAACATGTACATAGTGCAGCGATTTTCACTATTACCAGTACCAGTGTGTTTTTTATACAATAATGAGAAGTTGGTAGCGCGTAAAACTTCTCGAGGAAGCTATCCGCGGGCCGACGACGTGAGGTCAGCAGGTGCGTCAGGAGGGCGAACGAGGTCAATATTCGCACGCAGATGAGGACGGACACAACGTGGGTGTTTGCTTGTGAGAATTATACAGAAAGGTCATCATGAGGACCTTTTTTTGGGGCCACTTCACGTGGTGGCGAGATGCATTATTGGAAAAAAGCTGAGTGCCAGGTGTGCGAATGATGCAAAAAGGTGACAACTATGCACTGCGAGGTCAGTTTTTGGCCTGTTCGGGGTCCGTTTGAGGTCATCAAAAAGGCCAAGGGTGCCCAACTAATAAGGCTAAGTGTGGGAACTGAAAAAGGAGAGAGAAGACCAGAAAAAACGTGGAGAAGAGAGGAGGAACAGCCGCAGGTGTGTTTTTGCTCATTTTGGAGCCTGTTTTGGCCGTAAACTGCTCATCCGAGGTCGGATTTGAGCACTTTGACATTGTAGACTGGGGTTTTGGGCCGTTCCGGACGCGATGGCGCTGTCCATTTTGCCAAATTCCTCACTCTTTTCCTGCTGTTTTTCTGTGTAAGTTTCTCCTATGAGCGAAGTTTCCGCTCTAGTTTGTGATTGTATCTGGTATCTTTTACCCATATTGTGTGAGCTGTTTGCCCCATTGGTGTTGGCCCAAGCTCATTTGTATCTAAACATTAGAAATTCTCCTCTTTTGAGCTGAGTTTTTTGGGTGTGTGTGTGTGTGTGTCTGTGTGGAGTGGGCAAGTGGATAATCTCTCTCCTCTCACTCCAGAGGTGTGTTCTCTGTCTCGGCCAGGTGTGTTGTGTAAGCCGAGTGGTGCCCCATAGTGTGTGTGTGTATCTTCCCAAGAGTGTGTGTCGGGTCGTTATAGAGGCGCTGTGTGTGTTTTCATCCCGCTCACAACGGAACTGTCACTTTCATCGGTGGAAGTGGTCTCCTCCTCACAAGTGGAAGAATCACTAGTGGTTTCATCTTCCGATGTCTCTAGGTCCATTTGCTTCTGCTTGCCGATCTTCATGTCGTAGTAGATTGTTTCACCTTTCTTACCAATCATGCGTAGAAGGCTAGTGCCCCAGTCCTATTTTGCCTTCATGGCCATCAACCATGGCATTCCCAAGATCAATGGATAGCCCTCCCCCTTAGTTGGCATCACAAAAACATCTAATTCTACCTCAATATTGAAGTCTTCTACCTTCGTAGGACTTACCACACCCGCACATTTTACTTTTGCGTTGTTTTCCATATTTGCTTTGCATGGAGAAGGCCTATCAACCTCGAGCCCTATCCAAAGCATCATAGATTCACTCATCACACAAATTTCTGCACCAGGTGTTTCCAACCCTCTTACCCTTTATGTTGACATCGACGATTGAACGGATGTCATCCATGTTGTAATCCGAAATTGCTCCGGCTACCTTTCCCTTGGAGCACGTTGTACTTACCATTTTGGACCATTTCCACCTTACCTTTGTGCCAGATGTAGCAGTTGTGGCCATGTAATCTTTGGTCCTTGCTCTGACACATCGAATGTTAGATCATAGAGCCTACAACTCTCCCCTAACTGAAATTCGTTGATGCCTATTTTCCATTGTGGCCTTGATGGCCTCTTGCTAGTCTCTCCTTTCATGCTTCTCTCATCATTAGATTGATGGCCTCTTGCTAGTCTCTCCTTTCATGCTTCTCTCATCATCAGATTGTGTAGTTTTCTCCCTCCTACCTCTCTTTATAGTCATGGCTTCAAATGGTTCTTCAAAGGTTACCTTCTCCTTACCCTTATCTCTCTCCTTTACTTTGGGTGGATCCACTACTTTGCCTTTCCTTTCTCCTCTAACCTTATCATGTTTACAGAGTGATCAGGTGGTGGTGCCGGTGGAAGAGTTGGAATGGGTGTTTGTGGTGGTACTTGGGGTGGACGTAGAATTTGTGTTGGTGGGGCTTGTGCTCGGGGTGGCATTTTCCTCTCTCTACGGGGTGACAATTGTTTTCTCCTACCTCCTCTATGATATTTTTGTCACGGATTGGGACAGTAGTACAAACCGTGACCATCTTCTCCGCAGTTGTAGCAATGATATGATTTTGTCATCATGCTCTCCCCGTGTCTTGATCTCTCTCCTGATTCCTTCCTTGTTGTATCTAGTGGACATACAAATTTTGCAGTTGGTGAGTAATGTGGGCCAACATATCTTGTTGGTCATTTCTTACCCTAGGAGCCGGTGGTGGTTGAGGAATAGTAGTTGTTGTGGTTGTCAGTCGAGAGATATGCCTGCTTCTATTCACTTGATTTCTTTGGCCTTCACCCGTAGATTCTTGTCTTTAAGGCGAGCAATCTCCACAACTTGTTGATACGTAGCCAGGAATCTACCCTTCACCTTCTCTTTGAGCAACGGCCACAAGCCATGCGTGAACCGATCCTGTTTTAGAAAATTTGGTGCAACTTCTCCTCTTGCCAGTGACTCAACCCACCGTTCCCATAATTCCACAAACTTGGACTCATAGGTGGCATACTCTAAAAGACCCTCCTCCTTCAAGTCTCTCAGCTTGTCCCACAGCTTCTCTGAAGTGGTGCCTCCCCCAAAGTGCCTCTTAAAAGTGATTTTTAAGGGCTTCCAGTCATCCTTAGTTGCTTGTGGAAGTGCATTGTACCACGACCTAGCTTCTAGCTTCATGAGATGCTTAAAGATTCTAGCCCCATATTCATATGTATCTTTGTTGCTTACTACACATGCTACTTCAAAGTCATCTAAGAAATCTGCTACCAAATTCTTCCCTTTCTTTCCTTTAAATGTTGGAAATGCTACACTTGCCATGATTACCGAGAGAGAGAGCTAGAAAGACACACTGCTTAGCTTGAAATCAAAAGATTTTTAATTTTTTTTTCTCTTTACAAGGAGGCGTGTATACCCTTTTTATATTAGAACATATATTAAAATTTCAAACTGTACATTGCCTTGTACCAAAGGTAGGACAAATGGATGATCTAACGCCAAAACCTCAGAGAAGCGCTCCACACACAGCACGGTGTCGATGATGTGCTGGTAGCGAGCCTTCATGTCCAGTATAACCTTGATTGAATGTACTCGTATCGGAATGTGTGATCTGCCTTGAGGTAGGTTGTATTGATTCATGTGAAGCTTAGAGATTCTCAGTCACTGCCGAAACTTGTGGGAGAGGGTGGTGTTCTTTCTTGAATAGGCTTTCTAGATCCCTAGTCTCTCTAGTGAGAACATGAGCATATGCTTCCGTTATCTGTGCTGCAGCATCAGGAAACTGACTGTGATAATTACCTCGGTGACTTGAGTTACCCGATTCTCAAAGTAGAATAGTGATGACTCTCTATTGTACACAGCTCCCTCCATCTTGTTGTTGCAGGTTGGTCGTAGGTTGCGGACATGGTCTCGACTTCCTCCTTCTTCACCTTGGCACCCAGCCTATGTATATCCATTGGGTCTGAAATTCTAATGTCTTTTCCACTACAAATCTATCACGATTACGGTTGGCGCTCGAGTCTTGATGGAGATGCAAAGTTCGTCTAGTTGTGCTTGGAGATCTTCTAGTTCTATCGTACAGTTAACAAACCTTGCTAACCATTCATCCATCCAGAAAATTTTAGGGTTTTTAGTTTTGTAAACTGGAGGGTTTCATGAAGGAATCCTCTGTGGGGGTGCTAAGAAAATGATAACCGGAAAGGACATGCCATATGCGGTGGCGTCTACACCACACATAGCCTGAATATCCCCAAGCATCATCTCAAGGTAGAAACTAGCTTACAACTATAGAGGAGCACCACATAGCATAAGTGCGGCTAGGACGTAGACATAGATGACCTATGATAGCAAAAATGAGATGCCATCTAGGTAACCAAACAGGAAACGATGATGTAGCAAACGTCTAGGTATAGACAAAATACCTAGTCAACAGTCAGGAGTGTGTGTATGAGAGAGGTATGTGACAAGGTCATAATGGAGCATATTGGCTGACTGATGAGGGTGCATGTGATGAAGCACAAGCAAAGTGATATACAAGAGATGAACCATCATGTGGATGTGGCGAGAACAAGGCTAAGGAGAAAAGAGAATGGACTCAACAGAAAATCAAGACATCATTGCACACTTTTATTGATGATGATGATACTTACAAACGGTTGTCTTGACTGTTACCAACCTTTATTCAAAACTTTTCTTCAAAAGAATCTGACCACTTACATTCGACACAATTTTATTGCTCGGTGGCAATCTCAACAGTTCAAAGATTGCATTCATAGGTTTCCTAGAGATGTAGTGGTCTCTATTATTGACTTTGCAGAAAATTACTCATTTAAGGAGCAAAATGAAATCCAGTCAATGCATTGCTACTCTTCACAAGTCACCATCTTGGTGCACATTACATACATTCGACATGAGAAAGACCAGGTGTTAAAATATACACATTTTTATATTTTTGATAACAAAGATCATGACACGCTCTTTGTGCAACATTGCTTGCATAGTGTTTGGCTTCAAAATCAGGGATTCAACTTCTTGAAGCGGCACTGGGTGTGGTCACATGGATGTACTGCTCAATTCAAGTCATCTAGACCGTTCTTCTTTGTGTCAAGGTACACCAAGTTTTATTCCACCTCTGTTGAAAAGTTTCCAGAAATTTGTTTCTGTCCAGCATTGAAGGTGGGTCATTGTTTTACATACTATGGCTTGACTGGAATTGAAATGTTGTGGAGTTTCTTTGCCTCGGACCATGGTAAAGGGGAGCATGATGGGGCAGGGGCAGTTGTTAAGAGGGCTTTAACACATGAGCAGTTAAAGGCTGATGCATGGCACATGAAGTGTGCCAAGGATGTTGTTTGCTTCTTGAAGCATAAATTTAGTGATGAAAGTGGTCACACAGGGGTGAATTGAATTTTTTGGGAGGTCCAAGAACCTGAGATGCCAAGGGAGAAGCAGTGGAATTGGAAGCGAGTTGAAGGCTCACGATCAATACTGTGTCAATGGATACTCCAAGAGTGACAAGTGTACACTCCGTTGCAGACTTCTCTCTTGATTTTGTGAATTTTGTATGTCCCAGCGTTGGAGGCGATACTTGAACAATAGACATGTTGAGAACTGGGAGTATCTAGCCCTTGAGGCATTGGATGTGACAATGCACAAAGTGATATTT
This sequence comes from Adiantum capillus-veneris, assembly GCF_014529385.1. Taxonomy (NCBI): domain Eukaryota; kingdom Viridiplantae; phylum Streptophyta; class Polypodiopsida; order Polypodiales; family Pteridaceae; genus Adiantum; species Adiantum capillus-veneris. The sequence goes on along the minus strand of NC_140953.1, from coordinate 52,731,269 downwards.
TAGCGATGATGAAGGATCAGATCTGCCAATGTATGGTGGGCACCATGACACACTTAGTGATTCTCTATGCATCAGTGATGCCTTTGCCACCAATGCCAATGAAGATGGAGCTGAATTCTACCTTTTAAGGTGCTCACACAAGAAATACAAAATAGCAAGAGCCTTGAGTAATTCCTGGGGAAACATACTTTCTGCAGGGAGCTATTTGGTTGAGGGGTACTATTACGAGCTAGTGGAAGGTGCCAAGCATATCTATTACATGCCTTCTAGTCAACCAAAATTTCTTCTTGCATCACACTTGGTTAGATCAATTAAGATACCGTTGGAACCCTTAGAAGGAGAGCCACATAAGTTCAAACTCACTGCAGAAGTATACAAAAATGTGTACAACAATATGCCAGTAGTGATATAGGTTTCTACTCAAGTAACTTTGATGGGGGCTTTTCACAAGCCAAGCTCCCATACCCCTCTTCTCTCGTCCCCACCCCATGAAAACCCCCTCTTAGGGAGGGAGTGATAAAAAGCATTGGAAAAAGTAAGAAAAAAAAATATGATTATGTAAATATATACGAAAGGTAAAAAAGGCCACCTCATGCCTGCGGGGTATCCCATCCCCACCTTGCCTCCTTTTTCTTCATTGTTGCCCCGCTGTGTGTCCCTTTTCCTCTCCTCCACTCAAAAGGTCAACCCCCTCTCTCTTCCCCTTGTCCTTTCTCCTTTCTCTCTCCCCTCAAGCTACCCCACCTCTCACCAATAATGCATTATAACTCACCAATAATGCACCCTAACTCACATGCAACTTACCCTATCTTCCAAAATAGTATATCCCACCCCCCCTTTCTCTCTCCTATCATATCCCATGACCCAAATACACCCCCCTCTCTCTAAAGGGCGCCATGTCTCTTGTCTTGTAGCTAAATAACCTCCCCCACACTCACACACACTCAGTTTCACTAAAAAAAGGTGCCCACAGACCCATCCCCACCCGGTGGTTACCTAATTTTTCTTGTGTTCACACACATCTACACACAGATTCACCTCTGAACACACTCCTCTCTCTCTCCCCTCTTGTTATTACTTTATTCTCCATGTCACCTCTCACTTTTCTTCATCAACCCATATCTCTCTCTTAGTCTCTCTCTCATGAGACTGCTGTTCTGGCACATATACACACAGCCAGACAAGTGGGGCCCACAGTCACATGGCCTATGTAGATAATGATTTCATCATTTCTAAATTCTAGAATTTCTCCCCCCCCTCCTCCTCTATATAAAGAGGAGTCACCATCACACAAAAACACACAACATCACCAAAGAACACACTATGCACTGTGTGTGCCTAGTGCACACACCCACACCCACACCATCACCATCACCATCACCGCAATCACCATGCTTGTCTTGAGCATGACCTCTACACCCTTGGCTATGGAAGATGAAGGGCAACTAAATGAAGGATGATGGCCATAATCCTCGTGCGAGTCTTCGCCATCAACTCCCACCTATCCGCCATGTGCTCTACCACTCTCTCCCTTCTGATTCCCCTACCCTATGCTCCCCATTTCATCGCCTAATTCTCTAAATAAAGCTTGAGGTTTTGTGAGTATGTTTTCTTGCAATGTTTTGCCCATGTGAGGTGTACGGAATCGCCACCTAGTCTTGTTTTTTGGAGTGAGCTTGTGTATGTGTGAAGGGTGTGCGGATTCGCTATCCTTTTGTGGTGCCTAAGTACTAAGCCGCTATACCCCCTCCCTCACTCTCTCTCTCTCTCTCTCTCTCTCTCTCTCTCTCTCACGTGATCTCATTCCCTTTCATCTTCATCATTGCTCCCAAGCATCCATCTCTCTTGGATGAAAACTTTGTTATGGTGGTGTGTTGTTTGCGTCCTAGACACTGAAGCTAGGTGGTGCCCCCTGTTTGCTTTACCATGACAGGCTCGAGGCGCGCCATTCGGTCCCCTGTGTTTTAGAGGCCGTCGGGGTTCAGGGTTCGCTTTGCTCCCGTCATTTGGTGCCCCCACTGAGGATCTTTTCATGAAACCCTTCACTTTACAAGATTGAAACCCTTAAACTATTGTGAATGGATGAATGGCTAGCAGGATTTGCTAATTGGACGACAGAAGAAGAAGAGCTCCAAGCACAACTAGACGAACTCCTCATCTCCATCGAAGCTCGAGTGCCAGGCGTAACGGTAATCGATTTGCAGTGGGAGAGGAAACCAACACGCCAAACCCAGTGGATATACAGAGGCCAAGTGCCAAGAAGAAGAAGGAGAAGGTCGAAACCATGTCCACAACCGACAACCAACCCACAACAACAAAATGGAAGGAGCTCTACACAATAGAGAATCAACACTTTCTACTTTGAGAATCGGTTAACTCAAGTCACTGAGGTAATTATCACAGTCAGTTTTCAAGTCGCACCTGATGCTGCAGCACAGATAACGGAAGCATTGGCTCACACTCTCACTAGAGAAACTAGGGATCTACTGAGTTTGGTTTAGGAAAGAACACCACCCTCTCCCACAAGCTTGGACAGTGACTAAGCACCTCTAAGCTTCACATGAATCAGTACAACCTACCTCAAGACAGATCACACATACCAGCACGTGTACGCTCAATCAAGGTAATACTGGATTTGAAGGCTCACTACCAGCACGTCATTGACACCATGCCGGGTGGGGAGCGGTTTTTGGAGGTTCTGGCATCAGATCAACCATTTGTCTTACCTTTGGTACAAGGCAATGTACCGTTTGAAGTTTTAATCTATGTCCTAGTATAAGAGGGTATACACGCCTCCTTGTAAAGAAGAAAAAAACTTTTGCAAGTTAAGCAGTGTGTCTTTCTAGCTCTCTCTCAGTAATCATGGCAAGTGTAGCATTTCCAAAATTTAAAGGAAAGAAGGGGGAGGATTTGGTAACAGACTTCCTAGATGACTTTGAAGTAGCATGTGTAGTGAGCAACAAAGATACGGATGAGTCCCGGGTTAGAATCTTTAAGCATCTCATGAAGCTAGAAGCTAGATCATGGTACAATGCACTTCCACAAGCAACCAAGGATGACTGGGAACCCTTAAAAACCAATTTTAAGAGGCGCTTTGGGGGAGGTACCACTTCAGAAAAGTTGTGGGACAAGTTGAGAGACTTGAAGCAAGAGGGTCTTTTAGAATATGCCACCTATGAGTCCAAATTTGTGGATTTGTGGGAACGGTGGGTTGAGTCACTGGCTACGGGGGAAGCTGCACCCGATTTCCGAAAAAAAGATCGGTTCACGCATGGATTATGGCCGCTTCTCAAGGAGAAGGTGAAAGGTAGATTGCCGGCTACGTACGAGTTAGCCGTTGAGATTGCTCGCCTTAAAGACAAGAAGCTGCGAATGAAAGCCAAAGAAACCGAGTCAACAGAATCAGGAACATCGTGTCGACCAGCAACTACGACAAGCACCATTCCACCACCACCACCGGCTCTTGGGGTAAGAGATGACCAACAAGATATGTTGGCCCATATTACTGACCAACTGCAGAATTTGTTTGTCCACTTAATACAACAAGGGAGGAGTCAAGAAAGAGATCAACACCCTGGAAGAGCACGACGACAAAACAAGGAGTATCATTGCTACAACTGCGGAGAAGACGGTCACGGTATGTACTACTGTCCCAAACCACGACAAAACGATAATAGAGGAGGTAGGAGGAACCAATTGTCACCCCCTAGAGAAAGAACACCCCCACCCCGAGCACCACCCCCACCAACACAAATTCTACGTCCACCCCACAGACCACTACAAGCATCCATCCCACCTCTTGCACGAACACCTGATCGCCCTGTAAACATCATAAGGCTAGAAGAGAAAGGAAAATCCATAGTAGTGGATCCACCCAGAGCAAAGGAGAGGGACAAGGGTAAGGAGAAGGTAACCTTTTTAGAACCACTTGAAGCCATGACTGTGAAAAGAGCTAGGAGGGAGAAAGCTACACAATCAGATGATGAGAGAAGCATGAGAGGAGAAACTAGCAAGAGGCCATCCAAGCCACGACGGAAATTGGGCATCACCGACTTCCAGCTAGGGTAAAGTTCTAAGCCCTATGATCTAACATTGGATGTGGCAGAGCAAGGACCAAAGATTACATGGCCACAACTGCTACATCTTGTACCTAAAGTAAGGCGACAATGGTCTAAAATGGTAAGTACAAGACGCTCCAAAACAAAGGTAGCCGGAGCAATTTCGGGATGCAACATGGATGACATCCTTCCAATTGTCGACGTAAACATAAAAGGAAAGAGGGTTGGAAACACCTACATTGATGGAGGTGCACAAATCTGTGTAATGAGCGAAGCTATGATGCTTCGATTAGGGCTCGAGGTTGACAGGCCTTCTCCATGCAAGGCAAAGATGGCAAACAACGCAAAAGTAAAGTGTGTGGGTGTGGTAAGTGCCGTGAAAATAAAAGCTTTCAACACTTAGGTAGAGGTAGATGTTTTTGTGATGCCTACTAAGGGGGAGGGCTATCCACTAATTTTGGGAAGGCCATGGTTGATGGCCATGAGGGCAAAACCGGACTGGGGTACTGGCCTTCTACGCATGACCGGTAAGAAAGGGGAGACAATCTACTACGACATGAGGATTGGCAAGCAAAAGCAAATGAATCTGGAAACATCGGCAGATGAAACCACTAGCGAATCTTCCAGTTCTGAGGAGGAGACCACATCCACCGACGAAAGTGACAGTTCCATTGATGTGATGGGTATCATTATGAAGGATCCACAAAGGGTAAGCACAACTGGTGATCCATCACCAAAAGGGCAACCCAATGAAGAGGAGAGAAAATCACCTGGCCTAGGAGGAAGTAGGTTGAAGGGTATGTTGTCTACGAAATTAACACTTGAGGAGAAAGACAGTTTTTTGCAAATGTTGATGGGATTTCCTAACCTGTTCATTGACAACTATGAAAGAATCACAGGCATTACAGTGGTGGAACATCATATTAAGCTGAAGGAAGGGGTAAAACCAGTTGTGCAAAAGCTACGACGACTGGGGGTCATACAAGAAAAGGCACTCTTGGCTGAGGTAAGGAAACCGCTGGAGGCGGGATTCATCTATCCTGTAGAAAACTCAGAATGGGTGTCACCCGTAGTGGTGACGCCTAAAAAGAATGGTAAGTGGCGGGTCTGTGTTGACTACAAACCACTAAATGTAGCTACAAAGAGAGACCACTTTCCTCTCCCTTTCTTGGATGAAATTCTGAATGAAGTAGCGGGTTTTGAATGCTATACCGTCTGTGATGGTTATTCTGGATACTTTCAAATACGCATAGCATTGGAAGATCAGCTAAAAACCACTTTTATCACGCCATGGGGTTGTTTTGCATACAGGGTTATGCCATTTGGTCTCACAAATGCACCTGCCACATTCCAAAGATATGTCACATATGTTTTTCAACCGTTCTTTGGAACATCCATAAGAGTGTTCATTGATTATTTTGTATATATAGCTCCCGTATTTCACATTTAGAAAAGGTAATTGAAGGTTTGGCCAGGTTGCAGAGCCTAGGTGGGCAATTAAATGTGGATAAATGCCACATTGGGGAGTGTAAAGTCATTCTACTAGGCCATGAAATTTCAGCAAGAGGTATCAACGCCCACCCAAGTAAGGTGTCCGCACTCATAGCCCTACCTTCACCAACGACCGCACATGAACTGGTCTCTTTTCTACAGAAGGTGAGGTACTTAAGTAGATTCATACATCTACTATCACAACTTGTTCTACCACTACAACAACTCACTCAAAGATCAACTTTTACTTGGGACGAGGAAAGTGAACATCACTACAACAAGGTAAAGGAGGTCTTAGCCACTCTGCCAACTATCTCACCACCTAAGTGGGATGAAAAATTCTATGTCACCTCAAGTGTTGGTGATGACTCATTGGGGGCTGTGCTACTCCAAAAGGATACGACGACATCTTTCATGAGGCCAATCTACTTCTCTAGTCGAATTATGACAACAGGAGAGAAAGGTTTCACCCATGTGGAACACTTAGTCCTAGATCTTAGATTTGCAACTACAAAGTTTAGGTCATATTTGCTGCCTAAGCAATTTGTGATTCTAACCACGGATAAAATATTTCCCTATGTTGTACAACACATGGATGTGTCTGCTAGAATTACTAAATGGCTAGTTCGTCTGCAAGAGTTTGACTACACGGTACAGGTAGAAAGCATGACAAGGGCAAGTTTGGGGGGACTCATGACCTACCAAGTCTTTGAAAGGAAGGAGAAGCAATCTAAGGAAGGAGAAGTCCGATTACCTCCAGTACCACCGATGGTAGAAGGAGCATACTCTCTCTACTTTGATGGAGCCTACAAGCGAGCGTCCGACAAAGCAGCTGCAGGCATAGTGGTCTTTGATGACAAAGGGACAAAGGTATTTTCATTGGGCCAATTGTTAGATTCACATTCTAACAATGAAGCTGAGTATGCAGCACTAACCAAGGGTCTACAATGGTGCGTCTCGCAAGGTGTACAACACCTTAATGTATTTGGGGATGCTCTACTTCTGGTAAGGCAAGTAAATGGAGCATGGACATGCAAGAATCCTAGTTTAAAGACTCACTCAAGTGGTGTAAAAACCTTGTTGGGTAAGTTTGAAGAAGTTCAAATACACCATATCCGAAGGGCTCAAAACCAAGAAGCAGATGCCCTAGCAAGTGAGACTACAGGAAGTGGTGGTTGGAGCAATAAAACTAAAGCTCCCTCTATTTCAAGGTAGTGATGCCTTGCCTGACATCATGCATTTTTTGGAAACAGGGGAATGCCCATCAGATTTAACAAAGGGACAGAAGCAATGGCTGACGCGGAAGGCCACAAGGTATCGACTCGTCAATGACGGTTTGTACTGTAAGGGTAAGGACCAAATACTCAGGAAGGTCCCTCTCTCTCCCGAAATCACGGGAGTAATTGCTAGCTGTCACGACGGGGATTGTGGTGGTCACTTTGCCCTAGACATAACAAGTAGGAAAATCTTGCAAGCAGGCTTCATATGGCCTAGCCTCAACCGTGATGTACACCATTGGTGCAAAACGTGTAAGTTGTGTCAAAAGGCCGTCACTAGGTCACTTATGCCTGAACCACAGACACCTATTCTCTCATATGGCCCATTTGAAAAATGGGGTATCGATGCCATTGGGCCATTACCTAGGGCCAACTCAGGAAAATTCTACATTATCATGGGGGTCGACTACATGACTAGATGGGCAGAGGCTACAGCCACCACTAGAATCACAGCGGTAGAGGTAGCTAAATTTATCTACGAGCACATATGCTGTAGGTTTGTCACATCTAGAGATCATCTCTGATAGAGGGCCAGGTTTCAGAGCAGACTTGGTAGGAGAATTAATGCAAAAACTGGGCATTACAAGGAGGCACTCTTCACCATATTACCCTCAATGTAATGGCCCAGTTGAAAAGGTAAATGGAATGGTTTCGAAAATTATTACCAAGCAGGTAAACAATCATCCCGGAGACTAGGATAAGTATCTACTACCAGATTTATGGGCCTACAGAACTTCATTTCGTACATCCTTGGGATTCACACCGTATCATCTAGTATTTGGTAAGGAAGCAATCTTGCCCATTGAAGTGCAACTACAAAGTCTCAGAGTAATGGCAAGCCAACTTCAACAACCCAACATGCATTTGAGAGATCACATCATCAACTTGGAAAGACTGCAGCTGGACAGAGAAGAAGCAATAAATGATTATGCAGCACAAGCAGAGCATAGACGGCTTAGCTTTAACGAGCATCTTCGAAAAAAAGAATTGAAGAAAGGAATGTTGGTACTCCGCTACGACAATCGCTTCGACACGCGCAAGGATAAGAAACTCCTGCTCCGATGGGAAGGCCCTTTCATCATCAGGAAAAAGTATGTCAATGGAAGCTACCAGCTTATGGAGGCTGATGGAAAACTTCATAAAACCAGGTTAAATGGTTGGCGACTTAAACCTTATTTTCTTCGATTTGACCAGGCTCCACCAATTGACATTCCAGATGAGGATACAGCATCAGCCACCACCTCCGACGATAATGATCAAACAGATGAGCTAGAGACATGAATGCCTCTAGCCAAAAGGGGAGGGCTAATGATGGGGGCTTTTCACAAGCCAAGCTCTCATACCCCTCTTCTCACGTCCCCACCCCATGAAAACCCCCTCTTAGGGAGGGAGTGATAAAAAGCATTGGAAAAAGTAAGAAAAAAATAAAGTATGATTATGTAAATATATAAGAAAGGTAAAATAGGCCACCTCATGCCTGCGGGGTAGCCCATCCCACCTTGCCTCCTTTTTCTTCATTGTTGCCCCGTCGTGTGTCCCTTTTCCTCTCCTCCACTCAAAAGGTCAACCCCCTCTCTCTTCCCCTTGTCCTTTCTCCTTTCTCTCTCCCCTCAAGCTACCCCACCTCTCACCAATAATGCATTATAACTCACCAATAATGTACCCTAACTCACATGCAATTTACCCTCTCTTCCAAAATAGTATACCCCACCCCCCCTTTCTCTCTCCTATCATATCCCATGACCCAAATAGTCCCCCCTCTCTCTAAAGGGCGCCATGTCTCCCATCTTGTAGCGAAATAACCTCCCCCACACTCACAGACACTCAGTTTCACTAAAAAAAGGTACCCACAGACCCATCCCCACCCGGTGGTTACCTGATTTTTCTTGTGTTCACACACATCTGCACACAGATTCACCTCTGAACACACTCCTCTCTCTCCCCTCTTGTAATTACTTTATTCTCCATGTCACCTCTCACTTTTTTTCATCAACCCATCTCTCTCTCTTAGTCTCTCTCTCATGAGACTGCTGTTCTGGCACATATACACACAGCCAGACAAGTGGGGCCCACAGTCACATGGCCTATGTAGATAATGATTTCTTCATTTCTAAATTCTAGAATTTCTCCCCCCTCTCCTTCCCTATGTAAAGAGGGGTCACCATCACACAAAAACACACAACATCACCAAAGAACACACTATGCACTGTGTGTGCCTAGTGCACACACCCACACCCACACCATCACCATCACCATCACCGCAATCACCATGCTTGTCTTGAGCATGACCTCTACACCCTGGGCTATGGAAGATGAAGGGCAACTAAATGAAGGATGATGGCCATAATCCTCGTGCGAGTCTTCGCCATGAACTCCCACCTATCTGCCATGTGCTCTACCACTCTCTCCCTTCTCATTCCCCTACCCTATGCTCCCCATTTCATCGCTTAATTCTCTAAATAAAGCTTGAGGTTTTGTGAGTATGTTTTCTTGCAATGTTTTGCCCATGTGAGGTGTGCGGAATCGCCACCTAGTCTTGTGTTTTGGAGTGAGCTTGTGTATGTGTGAAGGGTGTCCGGATTCGCCATCCTTTTGTGGTGCCTAAGTACTAAGCCGCTATACCCCCTCCCTCACTCTCTCTCTCTCTCTCTCTCTCTCTCTTTCTCTCTCTCTCTCACTCACTTGATCTCATTCCCTTTCCTCTTCATCATTACTCCCAAGCATCCATCTCTCTTGGATGAAAACTTTGTTATGGTGGTGTGTTGTTTGCGTCCTAGCCGCTGAAGCTAGGTGGTGCCCCCTGCTTGCTTTACCATGACAGCCTCGAGGCGTGCCATTCGGTCCCCGGTGTTTTAGAGGCCGTCGGGGTTCGGGGTTCGCTTTGCTCCCGTCAACTTGTAGAAGTACTTGTAATTAGCTTCAAAGTGCCATGCAGGTATTCCACAGGTGGTATTTGTAGGAGCCTATCATAGGTTTCAAAAACTCTTGCAGGCCGGTCCAAGCAAGCACTTGTAAACGCTTTTGTCTACTTGAGTGACAAAAATAGCATTTGAATTTTGGAACACAAAGTACCAGTTTGTCAGCCTAAAGTACCTTACAGGTAGTTCACAAGCACTTATGTTAAAATATGTAGGAAACAAGCACTTTTAAAAGTTTATCTACCGGCCCAAAGTACCTTTAAGGTAGTCCTCAAGTGGTTTTTGTATGTTAAGATATGTAAGTAACAAGCACTTGTAAAAATTTTTGTATGCCATCCCAAAGTACATTATACGTTCTTTATAGGTCTGACAACCAAAAGTACCTTACAGGTAGTTCACAGGTGGAAACTGTCTTAAACTATGTAGGAAACAAGGACTTGTAAAAGTTGTTGTATGCCAGCCCAAAGTACCTTATAGGTTCTTTACAGGTCTGACAATCAAAAGTACCTTACAAGTAGATCACAGGTGGAAACTGTCTTAAACTATGTAGGAAACAAGGACTTGTAAAAGTTGTTGTATGCCAGCCCAAAGTACCTTATAGGTAGTCCTTTGGTGGTTTCTGTACATAACAATCTGGTAAGTTTTGGTATGCCAACCCAAAGTACCTTACATTGTAACTCTCTTAAATTGGGAAACAATAACAGAAGTAAAAAAATAACACTCGAATGCTTGAACACTTTAACTATCTTAAACTACTTGAATCAGAAAAATAACACTTCAATGCTGGGACACAAAGACAACGCATCCAACCAGTTGGAATATATTACATCTTCATCAATTTGACATCAAGTCATTTCATGAGTTACAATGGCAATCAAAATGAAGCCAAAAAAATTGGTTTTCACATGGAAAGTAGCATATAAATATACAAGGTTTTGGCACGGATTTAGTTTAGTTACAAAAGGTACATAAAGGATCTGTCATCCTAAAAAAAACAAGGGATGTCATCGTCGCTTGCACTGTATGGGCATGAGCTGTGGCCCAGATAAGTACGCATCATACGATGTCTTTTCAAACCATTTTGCAATTGCTGTGAATACATACTTGTCATCATCAGTAGGTTTTGGTTTGTTAAATGTGTCCGCCAAGGCGTGGTGATCTGTAGCATGCTGCCACCCTTCTAGCCAGGCCTTTAGATCTTTTGACAAGTATTGGCTAGAGCGGTGCTCAATACCAGGCACTATGATGTAAGTACCACAGGGATTATAATGACCTTCATAGGAGCTGTTGTCAATTAAAAGGACATTGCTCGTATCATACCACTGCAACTTCGCCAAAAAAAAATTCAATACCTTGAAAAATGCTGGTCTTCCACCACCAAAACAATAGCTGCCCACATCACATAACTGTTGTCTAGGCCATCCAATAATATAACTGTGAACCTAGGGAAAACATCTTCAAATTCTTGAGCCCACTCTTCTAAGCATTGCACTACTCCATATGTAGACATTTGCCCATGTCACAGCCCATGCAATAAAATCGTGTGCATCTTTCGAAACAGACAGGTACCTGCAATCCACCTCCTTATGCTTGACAAATGATCTAGCTTCAATATCGGGGACACACAAAGGGTCATACTTATTAGGTGTACATGTAAGACTAGGTACACCATTAAGATCTAATATGAGGGCTGATCGGGTTGGATCATCATATGGCAAGGAGGAGATAGCTGGGGGGAATGTACTTTAGGGGATCTTTGATGATGATGATTTCCTCTACGGGTAGCTTGAGGGTCCCCTTTTCCTTTGGACACTCTGTAAAAGACAACATTCAAACAATGAAAAATAAACACGAGGCAATATTTGACATAAAAGCGACAAAAACATAGAGGCCGACAAAAACATAGACACTGCACTTATGAAACATAAAAGTGACAAAAACATAGAGGTCGACAAAATTTTTTCTTTTGCATTCAAAATTAAGAATCACAGATTCTTGTATTACAATTGAAGAGTCACAATTTCTTGCAAGCTCGAGGCTTGGGGGGGTGGGAAACACTAGAAGGATTGCGGAGGGGAGTACTCTTTCTGGGAGTCTTCTTCACGGCAGGAGGTGATCTGGGTGCTTCCCTGTCTCCCATATCTCCATCTGCATGATGAGCATGCTTCTTTGAACATGTAGACTCCAAAGGTCTATTGTTTTTTGAAGGTCCACCTATGTCATAAAACAACACATCAGCCCCATGCAGACATTGCATAGAAGTTGACAAGTCCAATACCATCACCACTTACCATCACCTTTTTTCTTGTGCTTCTTTGACACCTTCACCATGTCACTTAGAAAGATGGGATAATCTGGATTATTATCACCATCTACCATGCGCTGCACTGTATCCACTCCCTCTTGCGCTATTGCCTCCGCATCATCAACTGTTGCATCTTCCTTCGGACTGCTTTCATTTGGTTGTGGCTCAACTACTACTGTGCTTTCAGGGAGGTCTACCTTCATAGCAAGAGGGCCCTCACTAGAGTACACACTATGGGCTTTAGGAGTATCTTGTAGCACAACCTTTGGCACATCATCCTGTATCAGCACCACAAGGAATATGGCCAGAACCTGCACGCACATCAGTGAAGTTTAGGCTTGTGCAATCAGTAGATACTTGAAGACAACTTGAACTATTCTTGGATTTATATCAGACTGGGAGCAACGGCAAACAACCTGTATGAAGGTTATTTATATGAGACTGGGAGCAACGACAAACAACCTGTATGTAGGAGCATTGATTTAAGTGAATCTGGAATACCCCTCGAATACTACTCTTGCAAGAGGCGCCCCCACGTACCGTCTCTGATCCAAGCCAGGCAGCAAAACACAGAGCATGGTATGCATGACCACATGCTAGCGTGTATACATAAACCACATTGGAAGCCATAAATGCAAGACCACATGCAACACATAGTTGTGGAACAGAGAATGTAGCCTGTAAGTGGCTCAAGTGCTGGCCAATTGTTGGAAGCAGTAACATTGTGTCACTAGCCTTCACCTGCTCCAACATGCTCTCACAAAAGTTGATATGTTGCACACACATACTCGCTGATGCTTCCAAGTCAGTCACTTCTATCTGCATGACAAATGAAGAGCAAACGGCCCACACGACAGGGATTAGATATGAGAAGCACCACTACAGCCCAAAGTACTAGGACAAGTACCTTTAAAAGAAAAACTGCCATAAAAAAGTACTTTGGACACTCCAAAACACCACCAAGGCAGTTAAAAATACCATGGGAGGTAGAAAAGTACCTTGGACACTACCACCATAATAGAAACGGTCATTCTATTAAAAACATCAAGGAAAAAGCTATTACCATAACAGGAAAGACTGTCATGATAAAAAAGCCACCATGACCAAAAAGAAAGTACAATGACAGGTTTCTTGGACACTACACACTAATTAACAATGACCGTACAACCACATTAGGAAAAATTTGGCCTCACAAAGGGACCCTTTAAGGAGTTTGACTTTACCTCTCTCTACCAAAACGGGCACATGGATAAATTTTTGCAAACAAACTCCAAAGTTGGCGGAGGTTTGACAGTTAGAATGTCCTATTCAAGCTCTATCTACTGATATATAGCACGCCATGAGATTCAACATATTTTAGAAGATTCTTCTTTTGATTCACTTAGATTTCGACAGAGTTGTCACATCATAGGTGAATCAAAAAAAGAATCTTCTAAAATACGAGGAATCTCATGGCGTGCTATATATGAGTAGATATAGCTTGAAGAGGACATTCTAACTGTCAAACCTCCGCCACCTTTGGAGCTTGTTTGCAAAAATTTATCCATGCGTCCGTTTTGGTAGAGAAAGGTAAAGTCAAACTCCTTAAAGGGCCCCTTTGTGAGTCCAAATTTTGCCTAATGCCTCAATAAAAAAACTACCTTTACAAGTACCTTCACTACAACAAAAAAGGGGGTTATCGACGTATATAGCGACGCTTAACGTCGCCATACGCGTCAATATATGCGTCCCTGTGAAACTGTTGCAAAGAGCGTCGATATACGCGTGGAAAGGCTTTATTAGCAACGCGTATATCGACGCTGGTATAGACGGCTATAGCGACGCGTATATCGACGATGATAACAGTAAAAAAAATTTCTTGGGCAGAGGGCAGGTAGCCTGGCCTGTGCCCAATGAAAAGATGGACACAGGCACCACAACTAGACTTCCTGCCCTCTGCTCAAGAAAGCGAGCAGCACCAAAATCAATCGTGCTTCCGCAGAAATTTCGCTAGAGTTCCCTTTGTTTTTACATAAACTTTTCAAAAAAAAAAATCATGTATACACCTCCTACATGCTATCCATGTAGGATCTCACATGAGATTTAAGGCCAATGACCATAACGAACCATAACCATAACTTAAAAGCATAACCATAACGAACCATAACCATAACTTAAAAGCATAACCATAACAAACCATAACCATAACTTAAAAGCATAACCATAACTTAAAACCATAACCGAACAATATAACCACTTTGATCATAACCAGAAACAAAATTAACAATAACCATAAGCATAACCAGAAATTTAAACATAACCATAAACAAAACCTGAACCATAACTATGTCTATACAAGAATAGGAGAAATAACCATGTCTATACAATGACAATGACAATAACCATAACCATAAGGAAAACAATAATTGTCTGAACAATAATCATAACCATATATATATGTCCATAGAAAAGGAGACCCAGAAGTGTGTCTGTGTCTCACAAAGCATATATATGAAATCCGGGCCACAGATGACTAGGAGTCACAACCTGCACATAAGACAACTCACAAAATTAGTATTCACATATACTTAATTAAATCAACTCACACATATTAACGTCTCACCTCAAGCGGTCAGCGAGACTGTAAGGCCGCCCACTCTACAGGCTCTCCTGAAGCATCAAGATCATTCAATACTTCATAGATACCTCTGCGATATCCATCTGACTCCTCCTGACGTGTCGGGGCTCGATGCATCCCAAGATTCTATGTTTATACAAAAATCAGAGTAATAAGAATACATGATTCATCGCGTTTTAAAAAATGCCATAGTTAAGATTGGATTAGAAACTCACAAACTCATAGCAAAAGGTGTCGAAGCCTCCGCTGCCAAGATGAGATGCCCCCTTGGTCATCTGTCATATCTGCATAGCCTCACGCTGCTTTCTGAACCGCGTGGCAGCTATCCGCTTATCCTCCCCGATCTGAATCCATGTCTCGTGTGGGATGCCTGAAGGCTTCGGCGAGCCGGTCCTGAAAGCCTTCCGAGTTGCATCTCGTCGATGTTTTACAGTGTCCTGTGCAACACCCTTGATCTAGCTCCTCGGAACAATGTCAGAACCCAGAGTAGGTTGGTACTCTCTGAGGATGGTCTCCACTATGTAAGTGACTTTGTCCTTTTCCTATTGATCCCAAGACGTCAGAATGCTGGTCGAAAATTGTAGCTCCGCGAGCTGGCGAATCCGCTGTCTCATCTCAGTCCCGACTCTATCCATGTCAGCATAACCATCTGGCCGTACAATATAGAGCTTGGAGGCACTAGGATCGTGTGCCCCCCAAGGTGTCCGAGGTGTGCCAAGAGGTGTATCCAGAGGTGTGCCTGGGTAGGACAGAGGTCGTGAGCGAGGAGGGGTCGAAGCATTGATGGGGGCTTTTCACAAGCCAAGCTTCCATACCCCTCTTCTCTCGTCCCCACCCCATGGAAACCCCCTCTTAGGGAGGGAGTGAGAAAAGGCATTGGAAAAAGTAAGAAAAAAAATAAAGTATGATTATGTAAATATATAAGAAAGGTAAAATAGGCCACCTCATGCCTGCCGGGTAGCCCATCCCCACCTTGCCTCCTTTTTCTTCATTGTTGCCCCGTCGGGTGTCCCTTTTCCTCTCCTCCACTCAAAAGGTCAACCCCCTCTCTCTTCCCCTTGTCCTTTCTCCTTTCTCTCTCCCCTCAAGCTACCCCACCTCTCACGAATAATGCATTATAACTCACTAATAATGCACCCTAACTCACATGCAACTTACCCTCTCTTCCAAAATAGTATACCCCACCCCCTCTTTCTCTCTCCTATCATATCCCATGAACCAAATACCCCCCTCTCTCTCTAAAGGGCGCCATGTCTCTTGTCTTGTAGCTATAATAACCTCCCCCACACTCACAGACACTCAGTTTCACTGAAAAAGGTGCCCATAGACCCATCCCCACCTGGTGGTTACCTGAATTTTCTTGTGTTCACACACATCTGCACATAGATTCACCTCTGAACACACTCCCCTCTCTCCCCTCTTGTAATTACTTTATTCTCCATGTCACCTCTCAGTGTTTTTCATCAACCCATCTCTCTCTCTTAGTCTCTATCTCATGAGACTGCTGTTCTGGCACATATACACACATCCAGACAAGTGGGCCCACAGTCACATGGCCTATGTAGATAATGATTTCTTCATTTCTAAATTCTAGAATTTCTCCCCCCCCTCCTCCCCTATATAAAGAGGGGTCACCATCACACAAAAACACACAACATCACCAAAGAGTACACTATGCACTGTGTGTGCCTAGTGCACACACACACACACACCCACACCATCACCATCACCGCAATCACCATGCTCGTCTTAAGCATGACCTCTACACCCTTGGGCTATGGAAGATGAAGGGAAACTAAATGAAGGATGATGGCCGTAACCCTCGTGCGAGTCTTCGCCATCAACTCCCACCTATCCGCCATGTGCTCTACCACGCTCTCCCTTCTCATTCCCCTACCCTATGCTCCCCATTTCATCGCCTTATTCTCTAAATAAAGCTTGAGGTTTTGTGAATATGTTTTCTTGGAATGTTTTGCCCATGTGAGGTGTGCGGAATCGCCACCTAGTCTTGTGTTTGGAGTGAAATTGTGTATGTGTGAAGGGTGTGCGGATTCGCCATCCTTTTGTGGTGCCTATGTACTAAGCTGCTATACCCCTCCCTCACTCTCTCTCTCTCTCTCTCTCTCTCTCTCTCTCTCTCTCTCTCTCACGTGATCTCATTTCCTTTCGTCTTCATCATTGCTCCCAAGCATCCATCTCTCTTGGATGAAAACTTTGTTATGGTGGTGTGTTGTTTGCGTCCTAGCCGCTGAAGCTAGGTGGTGCCCCCTGTTTGCTTTACCATGACAAGCTCGAAGCGTGCTATTCGGTCCCCGGTGTTTTAGAGGCCGTCGGGGTTTGGGGTTCGCTTTGCTCTCTTCATCTGGTGCCCCCACTGAGAATCTTTTCATGAAACCCTTCAGTTTACAAGACTGAAATCCCTAAACTATTGTGAAGGTATGAATGGCTTGCAGGATTTGCTAATTGGACGACAGAAGAAGAAGAGCTCCAAGCACAACTAGATGAACTCCGCATCTCCATCGAAGCTCGAGTGCCAGGCGTAACGGTAATCGATTTGCAGTGGGAGAGTCAACCAACACGCCAAACCCAGTGGATATACATAGGCCAAGTTCCAAGAAGAAGAAGGAGATGGTCGAAACCATGTTCGCAATCTACAACCAACCCACAACAACAAAATGGAAGGAGCTCTACACAATAGAGAATCAACACTATTCTACTTTGAGAATCGGGTAACTCAAGTCACCGAGGTAATTATCACAGTCAGTTTTCAAGTCGCACCTGATGCTGCAACACAGATAACAAAATCATTGGCTTACACTCTCACTAGAGAAACTAGGGATCAGGTACTGAGTTTGTTTCAGGAAAGAGCACCACCCTCTCCCACAAGATTGGACAGTGACTAAGCACCTCTAAGCTTCACATGAATCAATACAACCTACCTCAAGACAGATCACACATACCAACACGTGTACGCTCAATCAAGGTAATACTAGATTTGAAGGCTCACTACCAGCACGTCATTGACACCATGCTGGGTGGGGAGCGATTTTTTAAGGTTCTGGCATCAGATCAACCATTTGTCCTACCTTTGGTACAAGGCAATGTACCGTTTGAAGTTTTAAGCTATGTCCTAGTATAAGAGGGTATACACGCCTTCTTGTAAAGAAGAAAAAAACTTTTGCAAGCTAAGCAGTGTGTCTTTCTAGCTCTCTCTCAGTAATCATGGCAAGTGTAGCATTTCGAACATTTAAAGGAAAGAAGGGGGAGGATTTCGTAACAGACTTCCTAGATGACTTTGAAGTAGCATGTGTAGTGAGCAACAAAGATACGGATGAATCCCGGGTTAGAATCTTTAAGCATCTCATGAAGCTAGAAGCTAGATCATGGTACAATGCACTTCCATAAGCAACCAAGGATGGCTGGGAACCCTTTAAAACCGCTTTTCAGAGGCGCTTTGGGGGAGGTATCACTTCAGAAAAGTTGTGGGACAAGTTGAGAGACTTGAAGCAGGAGGGTCTTCTGCACCCGATTTCCTAAAAAAAGATCGGTTCACACATGGCTTATGGCCGCTTCTCAAGGAGAAGGTGAAAGGTAGATTCCCGGCTACGTACGAGCTAGCCGTTGAGATTGCTCGCCTTAAGGACAAGAAGCTGCGAATGAAAGCCAAAGAAACCGAGTCAACAGAAACAACAACATCACGTCAACCAGCAACTAAGACAACCACCATTCCACCACCACCACCGGCTCTTGGGGTAAGAGATGACCAACAAGATATGTTGGCCCATATTACTGACCAACTGCAGAATTTTTCTGTCCACTTAATACAACAAGGGAGGAGTCAAGAAAGAGATCAAGACCCTGGAAGAGCACGAAGAAAAAACAGGGAGTATCATTGCTACAACTGCGGAGAAGACGGTCACGGTATGTACTACTGTCCCAAACCACGACAAAACTATAATAGAGGAGGTAGGAGGAACCAATTGTCACCCCCTAGAGAAAGAACACCCCCACCCCAAGCACCAACCCCACCAACACAAATTCTACGTCCACCCCAGACACCACTACAAGCATCCATTCCACCTCTTCCACCAGCCCCACCACCTGATCGCTCTGTAAACATCATAAGGCTAGAAGAGAAAGGAAAAGCCGTAGTAGTGGATCCACCCAGATTAAAGGAGAGGGACAAGGGTAAGGAGAAGGTAACCTTTTTAGAACCACTTGAAGCCATGACTGTGAAAAGAGCTAGGAGGGAGAAAGCTACACAATCAGATGATGAGAGAAGCATGAGAGGAGAAACTAGCAAGAGGCCATCCAAGCCACGACGGAAATTGGGCATCACCGACTTCCAGCTAGGGTAAAGTTCTAAGCCCTATGATCTAACATTGGATGTGGCAGAGCAAGGACCGAAGATTACATGGCCACAGGTGCTACATCTTGTACCTAAAGTAAGGCGACAATGGTCTAAAATGGTAAGTACAAGACGCTCCAAAACAAAGGTAGCCGGAGCAATTTCGGGATGCAACATGGATGACATCCTTCCAATTGTCGATGTAAACATAAAAGGAAAGAGGGTTGGAAACACCTACATTGATGGAGGTGCACAAATCTGTGTAATGACCGAAGCTACGATGCTTCGATTAGGGCTCGAGGTTGACAGGCCTTCTCCATGCAAGGCAAAGATGGCAAACAACGCAAAAGTAAAGTGTGTGGGTGTGGTAAGTGCCGTGAAAATCAAAGCTTTCAACACTGAGGTAGAGGTAGATGTTTTTGTAATGTCTACTAAGGGGGAGGGCTATCCACTAATTTTGGGAAGGCCATGGTTGATGGCCATGAAGGCAAAATAGGACTGGGGTACTGGCCTTCTAGGCATGACCGGTAAGAAATGGGAGACAATCTACTACGACATGAGGATTGGCAAGCAGAAGCAAATGAATCTGGAAACATCGGCAGATGGAACCACTAGCGAATCTTCCAGTTCTGAGGAGGAGACCACATCCACCGACGAAGGTGACAGTTCCATTGATGTGATGGGTATCATTATGAAGGATTCACAAAGGGTAAGCACAACTGGTGATCCATCACCAAAAGGGCAACCCAATGAAGAGGAGAACAAATCACCTGGCCTAGGAGGAAGTAGGTTGAAGGGTATGTTGTCTACAGAATTAACACTTGAGGAGAAAGATAGTTTTTTGCGAATGTTGATGGGATTTCCTAACCTGTTCATTGACAACTATGAAAGAATCACAGGCATTACAGTGGTGGAACATCATATTAAGTTGAAGGAAGGGGTAAAACCAGTTGTGCAAAAGCTACAACGACTGGGGGTCATACAAGAAAAGGCACTCTTGGCCGAGGTAAGGAAACTGCTGGAGGCGGGATTCATCTATCCTGTAGAAAACTCAGAATGGGTGTCACCCGTAGTGGTGACGCCTAAAAAGAATGGTAAGTGGAGGGTCTGTGTTGACTACAAACCACTAAATGCGGCTACAAAGAGAGACCACTTTCCTCTCCCTTTCTTGGATGATATTCTGAATGAAGTAGCGGGTTTTGAATGCTATATCGTCTGTGATGGTTATTCTAGATACTTTCAAATACGCATAGCTTTGGAAGATCAACTAAAAACCACTTTTATCACGCCATGGGGTTGTTTTGCATACAGGGTTATTCCATTTGGTCTCACAAATGCACCTGCCACATTCCAAAGATATGTCCCATATGTTTTTGAACTGTTCTTTGGAACATCCATAAGAGTGTTCATTGATGATTTTTGTATATATAGCTCCCATATTTCACATTTAGAAAAGGTAACTGAAGGTTTGGCCAGGTTGCAGAGCCTAGGTGGGCAATTAAATGTGGATAAATGGCACATTGGGGAGAGTAAAGTCATTCTACTAGGCCATGAAATTTCAGAAAAAGGTATCAACACCGACCCAAGTAAGGTGTCCTCAGTCATAGCCCTACCTTCACAAACGACCGCACGTCAACTGGTCTCTTTTCTACAGAAGGTGAGGTACTTAAGTAGATTCATATATCTACTATCACAACTTGTTCTACCACTGCAAAACACTACAAGAGGCTCTTCACATTAGTGACGCTCACACAGCGACGCTCAAAAAAAAAATTCCCGGCGTCGCTATGAGCGTCGCTATAAGCGTCGCTATGAGCGTCGCAAATTTACAAAGAAATTTGCGACGCTCATAGCGACGCTTATAGCGACGCTCATAGCGACACCAGCTGGGGTAAAAAAAATAACCGAGCGCGCCCAAAAACTCAGATCTCAGATCTGAGTTTTTCGGCGCCCTCAAGCAAAGAGCAGGTAACGCTCTCCCTCACTCTCTCTCTCTCTCTCTCTCTCTTTTTCTTTTACACACACACACACACACACACACACACACACACACACACACACACACACACACGAGGAGAGGAAGGAGAGCCAGGTATGCTCCTTCCCTCTCCTCATTCTCATGTTCCCTTCCCCTCTTTCTCTCTCCCTCGCTCTCTCTCTCACACACACACACATACACACACACATATAGTGTTTTTGAGAGAGAGAGAGAGAGAGAGAGAGAGAGAGAGAGAGAGAGAGAGCGAGAGAGAGTGCAAAAACGCACACACATACATAAACAAAGAATGCACACACACATTGAGAGAGAAAAAGAGAGAGAGAGAGCATGCATAAACAAAAAACGCACGCATTGAGAGAGGAAAAGAGAGAGAGAACATGCATAAACAAAAAATGCACACATTGAGAGAGGAAAAGAGAAAGAAAACATGCATACGATCCAAAAAAACGCACACACATTGAGAGAGAAAGAAAGAGAAACTAAGGGAGCGTCGTAGGAAACTAATTAAAATTAAAAGACCTAAAGATCTAGCCGACGAGGAGTTGAACTGAAGACCTATTATTCAAGAGAGAAATGGCATAATCAATCTATCATACTTGGCATGGGTGATAGAAAGGTTATACCATTTATCTCTTTTTATTGGCACACACATCCACACACGTGCACACACACAGGAAGAAGAGAGTTATAACGTCGTAGGAAACTATCTTAAAAGACGTTAAAGATTAGGTTATATGTAGACTTACATTAAATTAGATTTAGGTTTATTTTTAACTAGATTTACGTTTATTTAAGCTAGATTTAGATTTATGTTATATAAGATTAGATGCGGGTCTCCATAGACTGCGATGCCTGCATGAAGCGGGTGAAGAAAGCCCTCAATGGAATATAGGGTATTGCTGCCTTCACTCATAGTGGGCTCCGTCGATCCAAAAGTACTGGTGAAATGTCTTCAGAAGATAGGGAAGAAGGTGGATCTTCAGGGCGGCAAGAGTCACTACATCCCCGACACAATGACCATCTAGACAACCTCTAGTCATTAGACTTACGTTAAATTAGATTTAGCTTTATTTTTAGTTAGATTTACGTTTATTTAGATTTACGCTTATTTACGTTAGATCGAGTCCACGCAAGAATTACTTACGGTTTAGGGTTTAGAGTTAGACGAACAGTGAAAAGATCTACTGTGAAAAGATGTTAAGATGAAGTGAAGTGCTACAGCTAGAGAAGAGGCAAAGGGATTTTGTCCACTACATGCAGTATCATGTAGACGTGGGTGTCTAGATTTCTTGTACCCACAAATATAGGTATTGACCAATAAAGACGAGATTATAACCCGGTGGTTCTGATCTCCGTGCACCTCTAGACCGAGGTGTGCGGGGATTGGACATGACTAGAGAATGTGAGGTAAAGAGAGAGAGAGAGAGAGAGAGAGAGAGAGAGAGAGAGAGAGAGAGAGAGAGAGAGAGATAAGACGAAGAATGCCAATAGAATATTAAATTTGTTGTCTAGGTTATAAGTTTTTTATCCTCATTATGAGTAGCGACGAGGATGTGGGACCGTCCAACCGAAACACCTATCTCTCAACGAGGGTCTTATGTCCTTGTAATCAATGCAAGCATGCTGTGCGACGGACAAGACGTGTTTCTTTGCAGCACGTTCGTGAATTTGGCGAGTTCGATCCATCTATTATAGATCGAGTTGTTGCCAATTATAACTCGTCGGACTCTGACGCTGGCCAACAAGCAGCAATCTTGCAACCCAATAGACGTATTCGCAGGCGCTTTGGTCAAGCAGCATATGTGAGGCCACAAGATGTAGCCTCTGACAGCTCGGGGGATGATCATGCAGAGCACATTCCCAACGAGGCAATGTTTGAGCCCGAGATTGATGAAATGATCGAGACGATCATGGATTCAGAAAGGCTTATCTATGATGATATGAAAAGTGAAGCCGATACATCATTGTATAATGGAGCACGTATGTCTAGATTGAAAGCACTCCTGGTTCTTCTCAACATGCAGGCAAAGTTTGGATGGAGTGACACTAGCGTCACAGCGCTTTTCAGGTGATCTATTACAATTAGTTTACTTTAATAGAACTCATGGTGTATAATGCTCTGATAGATTTTTACACGACTGTATCATATTTTTATGTTGTGTAGATTGCTGAAAGAGCACATTCTACCAACTGACAATGTGATGCCAGATTCCCGAGATGAAGCAAGAAAGATTTTGCGAAACTTGGGGATGGATTACAATTCTATCCACGCTTGTCCTAATGACTGCATTCTTTTCAGAGGGGAATACACAGACATGGAGAAGTGTCCGAAATGTGATTCCGAAAGATATCGAGTAGATCTCCACGGGACAAAAATTCCACAAAAGTTTTTGCGACATTTTCCTTTGCTTCCTCGCATCAAGCATTTCTTCGAATGTAAGTCCATGGCCGCCCTAGCATCATGGCATGAGGAGAATAAATCTTCGGATGGTGTGCTACGAATTCCTGCAGATTGCGCAGCCTGGAAACATATAGATGGAACATGGTCGGATTTTGCCAGGGAAGCTCGAAATTTGAGCTTAGGCCTGGCTATGGATGGCGTAAATCCATTTGGTCAAAGATGAACATCTTACAGTGTATGGCCCGTTGTCATCGTCAACTACAACATTCCCCCGTGGTTGACTACGAAGAAGGGGCACCTATGGCTAAGCTTGATTGTGCCAGGGCGATATAAAGTGGGAAATATGGATGTGTATCTTCGTCCACTATTGGAAGAGCTACGACAATTGTGGATTGGCATAGAGGTGGTGGATATGAGCCGACACACAGGACGACGGAATGCTTTGATCAGAGTTATTCTAATGTGGACCATGCATGACTATCCCAGGCTAACAGAATGCTCAGGTGATCTATTGACACTCCTCTCTCAGACACTGTAAATCTTGTTTTTCCCCATAGTTGATCTATTATCATGTGTATACATGCAGGGCTTCAAACAAGCGGATACAGAGCATGTGTCACATGTGGACCTAGACTGAATGCACGTAGGGCACCCTCACTGAAGATGCAGCCAGAGCGCGAGTAGAGGCAGGGAGCTCGCACCACTTGGGGAGCGGTGGATGGGCATCATTTGAGGCCGATTTTGTAAGTCTTTTCACATTGCTCTTTATGCATGTTCGATAGTTTAGGGTTTATGAGTTTTTTAGTTCTAACATAATGAAATCTTTGTATGTTTTGACAGTGGTCGATGACAGGACGTGATCCCACACCGTACGAGTGCGAGTACGCAGGCAGGAAGGGCTTAAACGCCCTGATGGACATTCTCAGTTCTTGCGGAGGCATTGTTAGTATTAGGGTTTACTCTTTTTTATTTTTTGTATTGTTTTATAAATGTCGTTATATGTTTATACTTACTGAAAACTGTCTTATTGTCTTTTTTTGCAGAATCCGACAGATACGCCGCTTGGACGCGATGAGACGTCTGATTAGAAGACGTCAGTTTAGCCGTAGCTAGATAGCATTAGTTTAGGGTTTCTCATAGCTTATGTATCATGAGACGGATTTTATACGTCTTTTTGAACCATGTATATTATTACATTTGTCACCGCAATTCCTTTTGCCAATCAATTCAGTTTGTCTATGATGTGTACAATTGTCAATTTTGCAAACAATGCGTCTTGTGGGTGACTATTTTGGGTCTATTATTTACCTTTGCACTTTTTTTAAAAAGTGAATCAAGTACAATATGGTTGATGGGTGGCAGGGCATGAATGCCCTGCCACCAAAAAAATATTCTCTCAGGCGTCGCTATAAGCGTCGCTATTTATGGCTCTGTAGCGTCGCTATATGCGTCGCTATACTCTTCTGTGAGAGCGTCGCTATCTGCGTCGCTATAGGCGTCGCTATCTGCGTCGCTATAGGCGTCGCTATGAGCGTCGCTATATAGCGACGCCTATAGCGACGGCTATAGCGACGCCTATAGCGACACAGATAGCGACGCTCTCGTAGCGACGCTTTTAGCGACGGTTATAGCGACCCCGGGGGTTATAAAAACCCAGTGTATTTCCGTCGCTAAGAGCGTCACAAGAGCACATAACCTCTTGTAGTGAAAACTCACTCAAAGATCAACTTCACTTGGGACGAGGAAAGCGAACATCACTACAACAAGGTAAAGGAGGTCTTAGCCACTCTGCCAACTATCTCACCACCTAGCTGGGATGAAAAATTATATGTCACCTCAAGTGTTGGTGATGACTCATTGGGGGCTGTGCTACTCCAAAATGATACAACGACATCTTTCATGAGGCCAATCTACTTCTCTAGTCGAATTATGACAGCAGGAGAGAAAGGTTTCACCCATGTGGAACACTTAGTCCTAGCTCTTAGATTTGCAACTACAAAGTTTAGGTCATATTTGCTGCCTAAGCAATTTGTGATTCTAACCATGGATGAAATATTTCCCTATGTTGTACAACACATGGATGTGTCTGCTAGAATAACTAAATGGCTAGTTCGTCTGCAAGAGTTTGACTACACGGTACAGGTAGAAAGCAAGACAAGGGCAAGTTTGGGGGGACTCATGGCCTACCAAGTCTTTGAAAGGAAGGAGAAGCAATCTAAGGAAGGAGAAGTCCGATTACCTCCAGTACCACCGATGGTAGAAGGAGCATACTCTCTCTACTTTGATGGAGACTACAAGCGAGCGTCCGACAAAGTAGCTGTAGGCATAGTGGTCTTTGATGACAAAGGGACAAAGGTATTTTCGTTGGGCCAATTGTTAGTTTCACATTCTAACAATGAAGCTGAGTATGCAGCACTAACCAAGGGTCTACAATGGTGCGTCTCGCAAGGTGTACAACGCCTTAATGTATTTGGGGATGCTCTACTTCTGGTAAGGCAAGTAAATGGAGCATGGACATGCAAGAATCCTAGTTTAAGGACTCACTTAAGTGGTGTAAAAACCTTGTTGGGTAAGTTTGAAGAAGTTCAAATACACCATATCCCAAGGGCTCAAAACCAAGAAGCAGATGCCCTAGCAAGTGAAAGACTACAGGAAGTGGTGGTTGGAGCAATAAAACTAAAGCTCCCTCTATTTCAAGGCAGTGATGCCTTGCCTGACATCATGCATTTTTTGGAAACAGGGGAATGCCCATCAGATTTAACAAAGGGACAGAAGCAATGGCTAACGTGGAAGGCCACAAGGTATTGACTCATCAATGATGGTTTGTACTGTAAGGGTAAGGACCAAATACTCAGGAAGGTCCCTCTCTCTCCCGAAATCACGGGAGTAATTGCTAGCTGTCACGACGGGGTTTGTGGTGGTCACTTTGCCCTAGACATAACAAGTAGGAAAATCTTGCAGGCAGGCTTCATATGGCCTAGCCTCAACCGTGATGTACACCATTGGTGCAAAACGTGTAAGTTGTGTCAAAAGGCCGGCACTAGGTCACTTATGCTTGAACCACAGACACCTATTCTCTCATATGGCCCATTTGAAAAATGGGGTATCGATGCCATTGGGCCATTACCTAGGGCCAACTCAGTAAAATCTACATTATCATGGGGGTCGACTACATGACTAGATGGGCAGAGGCTACAACCACCACTAGAATCACAACGGTAGAGGTAGCTAAATTTATCTACAAGCACATATGCTGTAGGTTTGGCACACCTTTAGAGATCATCTCTGATAGAGGGCCAGGTTTCAGAGCAGACTTGGTAGGAGAATTAATGCAAAAACTGGGCATTACAAGGAGGCACTCTTCACCATATTACCCTCAATGTAATGGCCTAGTTGAAAAGGTAAATGTAATGGTTTCTAAAATTATTACCAAGCAGGTAAACAATCATCACGGAGACTAGGATAAGTATCTACTACCAGATTTATGGACCTACAGAACTTCATTTCGTACATCCTTGGGATTCACACCGTATCATCTAGTATT
The DNA here is from genome assembly GCF_014529385.1 of Adiantum capillus-veneris. Classification (NCBI taxonomy): domain Eukaryota; kingdom Viridiplantae; phylum Streptophyta; class Polypodiopsida; order Polypodiales; family Pteridaceae; genus Adiantum; species Adiantum capillus-veneris. The sequence goes on along the minus strand of NC_140953.1, from coordinate 52,704,311 downwards.
TGGTAAGGAAGCAATCTTGCCCATTGAAGTGCAACTACAAAGTCTCAGAGTAATGGCAAGCCAACTTCAACAACCCAACATGCATTTGAGAGATCACATCATCAACTTGGAAAGACTGCAGCTGGACAGAGAAGAAGCAATAAATGATTATGCAGCACAAGCAGAGCATAGACGGCTTAGCTTTAACGAGCATCTTCGGAAAAAAGAATTGAAGAAAGGAATGTTGGTGCTCCGCTACGACAATCGCTTCGACACGCGCAAGGATAAGAAACTCCTGCTCCGATGGGAAGGCCCTTTCATCATCAGGAAAAAGTATGTCAATGGAAGCTACCAGCTTATGGAGGCTGATGGAAAACTTCATAAAACCAGGTTAAATGGTTGGCGACTTAAACCTTATTTTCTTCGATTTGACCAGGCTCCACCAATTGACATTCCAGATGAGGACACACCATCAGCCGCCACCTCCGACGATAATGATCAAACAGATGAGCTAGAGACATGAATGCCTCTAGCCAAAAGGGGAGGGCTAATGATGGGGGCTTTTCACAAGCCAAGCTCTCATACCCCTCTTCTCTCGTCCCCACCCCATGAAAACCCCCTCTTAGGGAGGGAGTGATAAAAAGCATTGGAAAAAGTAAGAAAAAAATAAAGTATGATTATGTAAATATATAAGAAAGGTAAAATAGGCCACCTCATGCCTGCGGGGTAGCCCATCCCACCTTGCCTCCTTTTTCTTCATTGTTGCCCCGCCGTGTGTCCCTTTTCCTCTCCTCCACTCAAAAGGTCAACCCCCTCTCTCTTCCCCTTGTCCTTTCTCCTTTCTCTCTCCCCTCAAGCTACCCCACCTCTCACCAATAATGCATTATAACTCACCAATAATGCACCCTAACTCACATGCAACTTACCCTATCTTCCAAAATAGTATACCCCACCCCCCCTTTCTCTCTCCTATCATATCCCATGACCCAAATAGCCCCCCCTCTCTCTAAAGGGTGCCATGTCTCTTGTCTTGTAGCTAAATAACCTCCCCCACACTCACACACACTCAGTTTCACTAAAAAAAGGTACCCACAGACCCATCCCCTCCCGGTGGTTACCTGATTTTTCTTGTGTTCACACACATCTCCATATAGATTCACCTCTGAACACACTCGCCTCTCTCCCATCTTGTAATTACTTTATTCTCCATGTCACCTCTCACTTTTTTTCATCAACCCATCTCTCTCTCTTAGTCTCTCTCTCATGAGACTACTGTTCTGGCACATATACAAACAGCCAGACAAGTGGGGCCCACAGTCACATGGCCTATGTAGATAATGATTTCTTCATTTCTAAATTCTAGAATTTCTCCCCCCTCCTCCCCTATATAAAGAGGGGTCACCATCACACTAAGGACACACACCATCACCAAAGAGTCCACTATGCACTGTGTGTGCCTAGTGCACACACACACACACACACCATCACCATCACCGCAATCACCATGCTCGTCTTAAGCATGACCTCTACACCCTTGGGCTATGGAAGATGAAGGGAAACTAAATGAAGGATGATGGCCGTAACCCTCGTGCAAGTCTTCGCCATCAACTCCCACCTATCCGCCATGTGCTCTACTACGCTCTGCCTTCTCATTCCCCTACCCTATGCTCCCCATTTCATCGCCTTATTCTCTAAATATATCTTGAGGTTTTGTGAATATGTTTTCTTGCAATGTTTTGCCCATGTGAGGTGTGCGGAATCGCCACCTAGTCTTGTGTTTGGAGTGAGCTTGTGTATGTGTGAAGGGTGTGCGGATTCGCCATCCTTTTGTGGTGCCTAAGTACTAAGCCGCTATACCCCTCCCTCACACTCTCTCTCTCTCTCTCTCTCTCTCTCTCTCTCTCTCACACTTGATCTCATTCCATTTCCTCTTCATCATTGCTCCCAAGAATCCATCTCTCTTGGATGAAAACTTTGTTATGGTGGTGTGTTGTTTGCGTCCTAGCCGCTGAAGGTAGGTGGTGCCCCCTGATTGCTTTACCAAGACAGGCTCGAGGCGCGCCATTCGGTCCCCGGTGTTTTAGAGGCCGTCAGGGTTCGGGGTTTGCTTTGCTCTCGTCCGCATCTATGGACCCTCCTCCACAGCAACCACCACCTCCACCTGACGATCGCCGAGATCGGCGAGTGCGCCTGTGCTACGGAGATGAGGACGTACCCGCCTCTAACCCACCCCTAGGTGTCAAAGCGGCCGTGATGGGAGAAGCAGGCGTCATACCCATAGGCGTCCCCCCCCCCCCCCCCATAGGTGTCTCCCCCCTAGGCGTCGGTCCCTCGGGTGTGAAGCCCGAAGGCGTAGTACCCGTGCCTTTGGCTACCCAGTACTGAAAATCCTCTGCCATCTGAGCAGGCGTCATCCGTGTAACGAAGCCCATGAATGCATCTGCACTCATAGAAGCGGGATCTGGAAACTGGTCTACCATACTAAAGTCCTACGCAAAGAAAGTAAAATAAAGCGTCAGAACACAGTTGTTTAAATTAACTTTAAGCTTAATTTTAAATCAACGTCTTCACACAAACACTTATTACAGGCCTAGCCTCAACGAGTGAGGCATCATCGATAAGATCTTGCACCGTTTCATCGTCTATCTCTAATTGCAAACATAACTCTGTCCCAACTCGTTCTGGCAGATTGTCTTCATCCATTGCATCTTCATCTACAAGTGTCAATTCTGGCTCATCTGCGTCATCCCTCGTATATCTGTCAGCTTCCTCTGCCATACCTTCGTCCATCTCATCTAATGTCACAGTAGTATGCACGTCGTCTGATTGACTTTCCTCCAGAAGATCTTGCCCTTCAAATACTTGTTTATTTCTTGGAGCAACCTGAACCACAAACCACCACTATCACTCTCGAGGGTCCGTTACAAAGACCACTTGCTCGCAATGTTCGGGGAGATCAAATGTGTCGCTCGCATCTATCCAAACCTTTGTAGAATCTATTTGCACAAGTTTGTTTCCATCTCTGTGTACCGTTGCATTGCGACCAGAAGTAATCACCTTGAACCACTTCACATCCAACAAAAACATCTCAAACTGCCTGAAGCTTACTTTCAGGATATCTGACACCAGACCACAGTAATCTAGGTTGCTAGTGCTCTCATTCGTGTCTCTGGCACTAGCCTTGCTCTTTTGCATGAAACTAACCATTACCCCACTGTCAAACATGTTTCTTTTGCTGTCAATTTGTTGTGTTCTGAAATGCTTTCCATGCGACCACATTGCCATGTATGTATGATACTTCCAGTCACATCCAATAGCCAACTCTTCCTCTTCTAGAGATATGGGTTCTCTGATCTGTCGAGCTGCTCTCACTGTCTTGTCCAACCATGCCATTGTAGGGAATTCAGGTAGAGGAGCAAGATAGTCTGGCAAGGGTAAACCTCTAGTCGTTTGGCTTTGCCCGAAATCATGTCGCTCCCTATTGCGTCTCTCTTTCTCTTCTTTGTACCTTTCAAGACATTTTTGTATCGGCGCTGAATTTAGTATACAGAACTTCATGATCTTTTATCGCATGGCGTCGTTCATTTTCTTCGACACCCCTTGCCCTTGCGGCTCCTCTCCCACCAGTCTTGCATCCTCCTCATCGCTCCACAGTCGAGGCATTTTTGGGTCCGAAATGGATAGGAATTTGGTCATCAATACAAGTGTTATAGAATTGATATTTTATTACCTATTGTTGCTGACAGGTGGCAAGAGCACCATCAGATAATGGATTATGCAGAAGGATGTTACATTTTATGTATATTTGATTATTCAAGTGCTCTTTGTGAGCTTTGGCCAATTATGTCCCGCCGGCCAGTTTGTAACCAATTTGACCATTCAAGAAATCTATAAAACAAATACGTGCAAGAGGGAAATGGTCACTCTTGCACAGGGGGAGATTGCACCCAGTGCTTGCGTTGTTCTTCTCTCTTCTCCCCTCTTCTCTCTCGCCGTGCCGGTGTAGAACTCCGCTCTAGGAGGTGCGCCTGCACGTGGTCTCTCGTTCTATCATGCTCTCTGTCTCTCTCTGCTCGTGTGTAGCTTGATTATGTGCAAAGATGGTTGCCAGGTATATAGATTTGTGTGTTTCATCGTCTATAGTATCTATTTCAGGTATTTTGCAGGGAACTTCATGCCTCCGACTATAGCAGTGGTATCAGAGCCTAGGATACGCTCCAAAGATTAAAGATAATCAACAGCTAAGTACCTTGTTTTTTTTAATGTTTGTAGAGTTTGTTATTTGCTTTCATTTGTATTAATTAGTCTGATTGAACAAGACAGCTAAGGGTCTTGGAAATGAAAGAGAATCACTTCTTCGTTGTCATAATATCGTGATTAGAAATATAATTATGATAATTAAATATAATAACATATTAAAACTTAATGTATGAGAATACTCGTACAAAGAAGAGGTCGGATGATTAAGGCTAAGTTATTTTGATTCTTTGTTTCATGATATAGGCATCCATGCATGCGTATTTTGTGTGGAAAAAAAAAATGATGCTTGAAATGGGAACCTTAAATTACAAGTAGAATGAATACATAAAAATGAATTTTTTTAATTAGCAAGCATGACAGAGCGATTGCCTCAAGATTCTTGATCTTGCATCATGCATATATTGAGGTAGTGTGAAATATACGAAGTAATTGCATAATAAAATTCTGAAAGCAGAAACGCCTGATCCTGGTGCAGTGATAGAGTTTCCTTTCCTCATAGAGACGAATGAGGTGGCAGCGGAGAACAATTTGTACCCATTTCTATACCTCTCCTCCAACGGAAGTCTCTGCATTTTTGCACATCGAGATGCAATTTTACTTGACTACGCCTGTGGGGTGGTGCTAAGGCAGTTTCCGACAAGGCCAATGCAGAGGTAATGATTTGTGGAGGGGATCGATTACCTACTCGCATGCACCGTAAGGGCTGTAGTATGTAGTTATCGCATAGCAAGGCCATGCTACCGTTAACGGTAGGCCACGACCAGCAAAACCATCACCTCGGACGTCGTTAGTGACAGCTACAACCACAATCCTTGACCACGCATGTTTTTCCCCTGCATGATCTGCCTTTTCGGCTCCACTCCAACCATCTCTGCCAAGTGAGGACAAAACCATCAACGTACAACTGGGGACGAGTACTTTTGAACGGCAGCTACTAAGCAGTCCACAACCTCTACGTCTTTCAATAATCTCTCTCTCTCTCTCTCTCTACATCTACCCGCTGTCCTTTGCATGCCATAGCCACCACCAAACGACACTAACTTCTCAAGAATTGGTGGTGCAAGCTGTAGTAACCGCTCATTTTATTTTTATTTTTTTTCTTTGGATCGCATGCGATGTCTTTCTCTCTTTTCTCCTACTTCTCTGCGGCTCCAAACAATGCAATCTGCCAACCACGGACACACACAAGTTGTTGACTGCATACACTAGCTGGAGTGGCACAACCCATTAGCCACCATGCAACGGTTCTCTCTCCCTCTGCGAGCCACTGGCACACACCAACTTCAACCACTCTACTCTCTCTTTCTAGTTGAACTCGAGTTCACAACTGATCACTTGTGCATGCGTCGCACAATCACTCATCACAGACCCTCTTTGGTGCTATCTCACTCTCACGCTGCAGTTCGGTCGGCTTCTACCCACTCTCTCCCTCAACAACTACTGGCGCCCATATTTTGAGGCTGCCATCCCATTCTCTATCTCTCTCCCATGCCGCCACAGTTTAACTGTCCTTCTCTCTTACACACACACGGCGTCTTCAGCCACCCCACCCCACTTCTCACCCCGTGGGAGCATTTGATTGTTGCGTTTCATTCGACTCCACCTCCTGCAAGTCTCAATCCAGCAGCCTCTCGGCTCTCGCGCTCTCTCTCCCTGGCGTACAAAGCAACTATACACACACGCACTTCAATGATCAAGACCAGCACCTACTGCAACATTCTAAAGTTGTTTTGCTGCTGTGTCATCATTTTTTGGGTGGACATAAGTCCATTTCGGACACCACTGGGCTCCAATACCTAGAGATGTTCCAATTCAATTTGCATAATTCTGAACTACTGTCGAATCGATGCTAGGATGGTGTCGAATCTATTGCTGCAAAATGGTGAACTGGGCGTTCATGAGGTCTAGGATCTCTTCAAGGGTGGCCATGCCAAGATGCGCAAAGTCTCTCTTGATTCCCTATGCCGATCGCAATGGGCTCAGTTGGCACACGATGAGTTGGAAGACTTGCTCATGGGCTTCAACACTCCATGAGACTGATGTAGTACTCTGTGACGGTGCTTGTTACAATGCATCCTTGGGCATTAACGATGTTGATGGCGATTAGTCTACCGTGTTTTTTTTTGGGTTTAGCTTTAGCGTTTTTAAAATTTTAATATTTTAATGTACTTCATTTTATTTTGTATCCACACATTGGATTAGGTCGATAGGAATTTTCTGAGTTTTGATCCCTTGGACTTTTGACTTCATTTCATTTCGCTATCTCTCTGCCCCCTCCCAGTACTACGACTACTTACAAAGGTGGCCATTGACGAATCTCTTCAGTGAGCGACCTGCGCAATCCTTTCTAACAACTAACTCGAAAATGATGATGCTGATTTTAATAAACGATTTTAGGCTTTTAGTTTAGTCTTATTTTTACGTATTTCACGTTACTTCATTTCATTTTGTACCCACACATTGTATTAGATGCACCAAGATTGTTTCATTTTGTTCTCATAGGTAATTTTATCTTTTGCAAACTACTAGTATAACATATCATTTCATTTCTCTCTCTCCCCATCGGGCAATAAATCTTTAATGTCTCTTAGGATAGTTTCCTTTTGATGTTATGCTTCATAGCTAGCAACGATCAATGTCGGACACTAGTGGGGCTTGATGCGGCTCAAGATATTAGGCACAATTGAATTTATTATTATTATTATTATAAATAGTAAATTAAAACACAGTATATAGAGAAAGAGATGATTATATACAGTTTTATATATTTGATGTTATTGGTTAGAACTTAGATAAATATTATGTTTATATAGTTTATTAGTAGTTATGTAGTTGTTTATCATATATCTAGTAAAATATGCTTATTAATTCCAACTATGCTATTTTGAGCAAGCTGATAGTGCGACCCATCTATCCTGATTGTATTTTTTTCACACCATCCATGGCCATTACTTGTGACCACACAAACAAACCTACTGTATGGGTGTTTCGTTAATGCGCAAACTGGCATCCCCCCTTGTGTGATCCTTATTCTTCTATCCCAACTAATTACACAATTACTTCCCTTAATTTTGACTAACAAGGCTCTATCTCTTGTGGTTTGCATAATGCATTATTTGACTTTCAAGGAATTATTTAATCTAGTTTACGTAATTTGTACACGCTGCAGACTTTCATACTATGTACCCAGTACAAGTTTACAAGAGAATTTTTTTGGGTCTTGCCAGACATTTTCTTGATGCATATTCTTACATAATTTGACATCTACCTGGAAATGTCTGATAGAGCAACTAGGGTTTTTCTTTATTTGTTGGATCAATCTACTATGTATAGTATGGCCTTTGCATGAGGTATGCTCATGATACCATGAGTAAACATTAGTATGGTCGTGATCTCATGACAAAACACTAGTTAATGTCCTTAATTACACAAAATTCTTTTTACATTCTTTTTATTATTTTTTATTTTCTTTAATACAGTATTAAGCACCTTAGAAATAACAGTTTGCGATATCAAAGGGCTGCTCATTTATTCAAACAAAAACAATCGATAATATATTAATTCCATCTCATTGATCCAAGGCTACTCATTGTAAACGACTTTTGCTAGTTACAATTGTCTCCTACTTCTACCTCTTTCCCCATGAAAACACTGGTACATATTTCCGATGCAGTACATCATTGAGAGTCTAATGATTTACAGAGAGAAAACAAGTTCTCTCTGCATTTTTTCAGTTTTGATTTTGAAAATTTTATCAAAAATACAAGTAATCATACACTGATAGCACTCTCTCAAATTTTATATATGATACCAATAGTCCTCCACATATCTACTAATCCCATTCCACAGAGAACAACACGATTACATAAATTCAACACATCCGGCTTACTTATCAGCCTGCTTACCATCTATTTTTATTTCTTTTGAAAGAAGGCATGGCCCTTTTACTTACCTGGATTCTCTGACATGGTGCCAATACTTGTATTACATGAAATTACTATTGTGATCATTTCACATTGAGCTATGCAGCTACTCACATGAACCTAGGTGCCTTCAGCTAATGAATAAAAATTTGTCAGTAGCTTGTTACTCATCCTTACTCCAATGTGGTAGGAACCAGGTAGTACATTTTTTATATTTTTATGCCTCCCCTAGTCCATTGGTCACAGACACACAGATTCGCCGGTTTAGGCAGTGTGTAGATAGTCATCTTGGTGAAGATCCGCCGATTTAGGTAGCACATTGATACTTTGCAGCTTCATGATTTCTAAACTTATACCACATGCAGATTCGCTGATTTAGGCAGCACGTTTTATTGGTGTAGACTCGCCGGATGAGGCAACACCGATCACAAAATCATGCTGGAGTGGCTGGCCACCACTATAACTGGTATGATTCTGTTACCTGGGTACATAAATGAAAGTGATTTGGATTTGGACTTATATTATGCAATCGGAATTGAGGCATACTTGAGCTTGATATGGTTCCTTAAAGCGATCTTAATGGTCAATCCGTGTGCATCATTAACCAGAGCACTTGAGTCTGGCAGAGTTCACTAAACAGGTTTCTATAATTGAATGCTTTGGAGATACGACAGATATGGTTCAAAGATTTTTTATGGAAGCTACCTAATAATTAAGTTAACACATTGATGATATGGTATAAGCCTTATTTCATTCTCATATGTTTAAAAATTACATGAGTCTGATGATGGAAACGAGCTTAAGGTACCTGTAGCAAATGCAGATTGAAGTGCACTTGGCATGGACCGGAGGCTGTGCAGGTTCACAAGGGTACTCTGCTTTCATGATGGAAAAAAGAGCAACAAAATGCAAGTTTAACTTCTTTGAAGCCTATACATTTATTGAGCAGTGATCAGGGCTTGTTAATAAGCCAATTTTAATGTTGAATGTATGTAAAATGAGGCTGAAGGGACCAAAAAATACCTTAATGATGCTAAAATGGACTATTCTTGAAGTGAGTACATATGAGAGACTATGATTTAGCACTACAATGCTTGAAGTGCTCTATCGGCCTGTCTTTACGGCTTGTCGATTGGAGCTACGGTGCAAAAGTTATGGCAGTTTGAAGTTTAAATCAATTGCAGATCTGTACCAGATTGGGCAGCTGGGGTGATAGAAAGAAAATGAATGCACATGCCTAAAGTGCTCACTTTGTGGAGCGCGTCGATCTTTTCAGATCAGTGATCGGAGTTCCGGTCTCCAAGATATTGGCCCTTAAAGATTCGGCATGGGCCGGTTCTGTACTGGTCCGGCCGACTCGATTGGTGTCTCAGCTGGGAGTTTTTGTCTTTTGTCCAGGTTTCAGAATGCGGGAGCAGTAATAGCTTGAGGAGTCTCATGTTCGGGATGCCATTTCATGCGGTGCTTGGCCGACAATGGTCGTGATTGGCAATACTCAGCTAGCAAGAACAAAAATCTGAAACTTTTTATCAACTGTGATGGGAAGGCCTTACTTCAAATGCAATCACTCATATTTACATCTAGCAGGCTTGTGGCACTATTCAAGACCATTTACGGTCACAGAAATTCACGATGATATTACCAGTCAGGGGATGTTGGAAATGATATCATGTGAGGCATTTCTTTGGCCGACATGTATGTCAAAACGGGTTGTACCGAAGATGTTTTGCAAGGCATTGCCTTGGCCGATAGGTATTCCAAATGTGATGCCCTTCAAATGGTGCCCAAGGGCCCATAAATACTCATCGCCCAACATAAGGAGCAAAGGGTCACCCATTTTAAGGCAAAGCACACATTGTGTGTGAAGCAAAGAAAAAAGAACAAGGCAATGGCATCCACAGCTAAAGGCCCGGTTGTCTACCCGCGGGTCACGTTTCGAACACATATCCCCTGACATTGCGCATTTGGCAAGTTTGATTCATCTATTATAGATCGAGTTGTTGCCAATTATAATTCATCGGACTCTGATGCTGGCCAACAAGTAGCAATGTTGCAACCCAATAGACATGTTCGCGCTTTGGTCAAGCAGCATACGTGATGCCACAAGATATAGCGTGTGACAGCTTGAAAGATGATCATGTAGACCACATTCCCAACGAGGAAATTTTTGAGCCCGAGATTGATGAAATGATTGAGACGATCATGGATTCACAAAGGCTTATCTATGATGATATGAAAAGTGAAGCTGATACGCCATTGTATGATGGAGCATGTGTGTCTAGATTGAAGGCACTCCTGGTTCTTCTCAACATGCAGGCAAAGTTTGGATGGAGTGACACTAGCATCACAACGCTTTTCAAGTGATCTATTACAATGTGTTTACTTCAATAAAAAACAAGTGTACCGTATTTTTTTGCTGTGTAGATTGCTCAAAGAGCACATACTGCCAGCTGATAATGTGATGCCAAATTCTAGAGAGGATGCAAGAAAGATCTTACAAAACTCGGGGATGGATTAAAATTTGATTCACGCTTGCCCTAATGACTGCATTCTTTTCAGAGGGGAATACATAGACATGGAGATGTGGCCAAAATGTGATCTCGAGAGATATCGAGTAGATCTCCACGGAACAAAAATTCCATAAAAGGTTTTGCAACATTTTTCTTTTCTTCCTCGCATCAAGCATTTCTTCCAATGTAGGTCCATAGCCACCATAGCATCATGGTAGGAGGAGAATAGATCTTCGGATGGTGTGCTACGGATTCCTGCAGATTGTGCAGCTTGGAAACATATAGACGATGCATGGCCGGATTTTGCAAGGGAAGCTCAAAATTTGCGCGTAGGCCTAGCTATGGATGGCGTAAATCCATTTTGTCAGAGATCAACATCTTACAGTGTATGGCCTGTTGTCATTGTCAACTACAACATTCCCCCATGGTTGACTACTAAGAAGAGACACCTGTGGCTAAGCTTGATTGTGCTAGGGTGGTATAAAGTGAAGAATATGGATGTGTATCTTCATCCCCTATTGAAGAAGTTGGAACAATTTTGGATTGGCATAGAAGTGGTGGATATGAGCCAACGCATAGGTCGACATAATGATTTGATCAAAGGCATTCTGGGGACCATGCATGACTATCTCGGAAAAACAAAATGCTAAGTTGATTTACACTCAAACTCAAACACAGTAAATCTTGGTTTTTCTCAAGCTTATCTATTGTCATGCACCTTCAGTCTCCATCGCACCCAGAGTACAATGCTTTTACCAATTCACAAGAACTTCAATGAAATCTCTCTACACAGAAATCCCTCCCCCTTTATGAGTCCTCTTTCTCTCTCTCTCTCTCTCTCTCTCTCTCTCTCTCTCTCTCTCTCTCTCTCTCTCTCTCTCTCTCTCTCTCTCTCTCTCTCTACTTGTCCATGTTTTCTTCTCCATTCATTCAATATCAAGATTAAATGTCCGTGTGTTTAATGCAGGTATGGATGATGATGAGTTTCTTTCTTCTTTGTCACCCCAACAGCAAAGGTGGTACGTGGAGCGTCATTTCTCTGGAGCACCATCACGTCGCTCTACTCCTTCAATGTTTTCCTCTGTTTTGAAGCATTTAGCGTGCTCCAAATCTTCGGTGTCGACAAGTCGATCTTTACACTTGTCTGGGCACCGACGTTCTAGTGGTGGTGACGGTGGTTGCTGTGGGTCTGCCACCGCTGATGCCTCGACACTGCCTCGTGTTCGACGAGGCTCCTTACCTTCCCCTTCTTTGCCCGCCCCCACATCAGCGAGGGTATCACCATCTATGCTAGGTTTTGCGCGGCTATCGGCCTATCGTGGCTACACACCACTAGCTACTCTTTCAAGAGTCACCCCAGTCGACACTCCTCGCTTCGAGGCCCAGAATCCTGTGGAGACACCTGACGTCTGTACCCCCATTTAGATGTCGCTAATGACCCCTTGCGAGACACCCAGGTTTATGAGTCATAGGGGAGAGGGCTTGCCGTACTCGGTCAACATCAACGGCAGTCTCATCTTGTATGACGAAGGCACAAGGGTGATCTTGCGCATGCACGGCCTTTGCTCTCGGGTGTTTAGATACTACATACTAAACACCTGGAGTGAAATGCCAAGTGAATTAAAATACACAGTCATCAACATGCTGCATGATGAGTTTCCCATGTCAAGTCAGGAGGAGTGCTTCAGTGAAGACCTGATGAAGTTTCAAATGCGTGAATACTGCAATCACAAGCATTTTGAAGTACAAAAATCAATAAAGCATGGGTGGAGCAGACTAGATTGGCTGGCCAAAGAAGATTGGAAGAATGTGGAGCGAGCAGCATGCGAGAATCCTGACAAGTGGAAGCAGAAAAAGGAGGCAGCTAAAGCGTGAGTAGCAACCAAATCAAAGGTGAGGAGGAGGACTAAGGCTGCAAGTCAAGTTCAATACAAAACCTCACTTACTCGTAGATGGCAATCTATAGCTATATTGTGGTGATCATGAGCGTTCATGTTTTATCTTAGCCCACCTATGTGACTCGGGTGTCTGCTCCAAAAATGCCCATCCAAGCAAGATTTTGATCATGAATTAAGATGTTTGGGAGATTACATGGTTTCTAGGTTGGATATCTTTTCTCGATGGTATTATTCGAGTGCTTGCAGGGTTGTTTGCCTATACACCTCTTGCCTTCTCAGAGGAAGATTTGCAGTGTACACCTTGTCTATAGTATCCTCTTGCCCTTAACACTAGAATGGTAACAGGACACTTTTATGTCCTTGGACAATTTTGTGTCTTGTTAAGTGACCATTTTGCTTGAATTATTTGAAGAGTATGAAAATGATTTTCTAGGTGCTATATATCCACAAATTTGCCTTATGAGCTGAAGAAAACTTGCCATTTTTTTTGGAGTATCGATCTCACCATTAACCTTACTCTTGCACAACATTTTTGAACCTAAACTGTGTGAAAAAACGGGTCCTGTTGTTGGCTTTTTTCAATTTTTGACAACTATACCACTCATAACTTCATTTTTGTGAGGTTTAGATGACTAGAGGTTAGGCCTTCATAGTTCTCAACATGTTTTGATGCTTGTAGGGAGAGCTAAGTGTTAAAATTGAAAGTTATGACCAATTTACAAGAATTGCATAATCTTGTTTTTTTGGCCAAAATTAGCACTTTTATGATTTTTTGGTGGCTTTCTTGATATCCAAATTCAATTTTGGTGTAAGTATAATGCATAACATAAAGCTAATCTTCCTTGAGTTTTGGGGGACCTAATATGCTATATAAAATAGTATATGATGATGGTTGAGTTTTTTGATTGCTAAAGAATACGATACATTTTAGAGTAGCAAGTATAACTTTCTCAATATTGCTAGTTTCTTAGGACAATTGTGTATATTTTGTATGTAGTAACCATATCTAATCATAGACTCAAACTTGGCTAGATATTGAGTAGTTTCTATGGGTTTCTAGAGGTCATAATGCTAAGCCCAATTTTTTCATGTTTGCTGTATTTAGCACTTTATCATTGCCCCCAAGGTTCCAATTCTAAGAGATCCATTATCATTTTGACATGCTCCATGGCTCCTTTTGAATCCAGAGGCCCAAATGGAACCAAGAAAACATGTTTATAGTATCTGTATTGAGCGTGACTATATAAACATTGATGATAGGTCCGCAGAATGGCAAAAATGCAACTTTTTTGTACCTATTTTTTTTTCCCAAAAAAAAATTAGTGAGGTAAAATCAACCATATGTTTTGGTCACCAACCCATTGAAGTTAAAGGGGCATTTTATCTCATGTCCTATAAAAATCCCCACTCTTATTTATATGTAGTCAACCGTAAGAAATTGCTGTTTTGGGCAAAATGCACTGGTCCATCAACTTTGGAGGCTTGTAGTGACCAAGTGATCAGAAAAATTACAAGTTTCTCTTTTTTTCCATATGTAGTAGTTATTGAACTATATGCCCATGAAAGGATTTTTCAAAATGAGTGGATCTACTATGGTTTTGGAATTTTTTCCCAAAACCCTGAAATGACACTTTTATGTCTTGTTAGGTTACCATTCTAGTGTTAAGTTTTGGATTTGGTTACCCATTCAAGAGCCTTGTGGTGTAGGTGTATGAAAGAAACTATAGAGATGAGAGGTTCATTATCTGTTTCGGTCAACCACAAGTGAGTGAATAACTGTTTGGTGGTTTAGTGGAGCACAAGGGCTTGGGTTGACATCTAGATACGGTCTTTAAAGTGGTAGCTATAGGTGTTTGAGTGGGTAAGTTTGTGGTTCTTAATTGGCAGGGAGGCCATGCTATAGAGGTGTTTTACTCCAGCTTCTCCTTGTCATTGTTTTGGTGCCTCCCCATTGAGGACATTGGAGTCACGTACCTTCAGTTTTGGTGAGTCTGATAGCGAATTGCAACCACGGTTAAGCTCAATGATGCTTTGTTTTGAATGAATGATTCCATGCAGGGGTTGCAGTTGAATTGCCTATCAGAGTTGGACATGCATTGCATGAAATTTTGTGCCACTACAAGAGGTTATGTGCTCTTGTGACGCTCTTAGCGACGGAAATACACTGGGTTTTTATAACCCCCGGCGTCGCTATAACCGTCGCTAAAAGCGTCGCTACGAGAGCGTCGCTATCTGCGTCGCTATAGCCGTCGCTATAGGCGTCGCTATATAGCGACGCTCATAGCGACGCCTATAGCGACGCCTATAGCGACGCCTATAGTGACGCAGATAGCGACGCTCTCACAGAAGAATATAGCGACGCATATAGCGACGCTACAGAGCCATAAATAGCGACGCTTATAGCGACGCCTGAGAGAATATTTTTTTGGTGGCAGGGCATTGAATGCCCTGCCACCCATCAACCATATTGTACTTGATTCACTTTTTAAAAAAAGTGCAAAGGTAAATAATAGACCCAAAATAGTCACCCACAAGACGCATTGTTTGCAAAATTGACAATTGTACACATCATAGACAAACTGAATTGATTGGCAAATGTAATAATGACAATTGTACAACATCATAGGCATAAAGAATTGATTGGCAAAAGGAATTGCGGTGACAAATGTAATAATATACATGGTTCAAAAAGACGTATAAAATCCGTCTCATGATACATAAGCTATGAGAAACCCTAAACTAATGCTATCTAGCTACGGCTAAACTGACGTCGTCTAATCAGACGTCTCATCGCGTCCAAGCGGCGTATCTGTCGGATTCTGCAAAAAAAGACAATAAGACAGTTTTCAGTAAGTATAAACATATAACGACATTTATAAAACAATACAAAAAATAAAAAAGAGTAAACCCTAATACTAACCATGCCGCCGCGAGAACTGAGAATGTCCATCAGGGCGTTTAAGCCCTTCCTGCCTGCGTACTCGCGCTCGTACGGTGTGGGATCACGTCCTGTCATCGACCACTGTCAAAACATACAAAGATTTCATTATGTTAGAACTAAAAAACTCATAAACCCTAAACTATCGAACATGCATAAAGAGCAATGTGAAAAGACTTACAAAATCGGCCTCAAATGATGCCCATCCACCGCTCCCCAAGTGGTGCGAGCTCCCTGCCTCTACTCGCGCTCTGGCTGCATCCTTTTGTTGCTTCCACTTGTCGGGATTCTCGCGCGCTGCTTTCTTCGCATTCTTCCAATCTTCTTTGGCCAGCCAATCTGGCCTATTCCACCCATTCTTGATTGCTTTTTGCACTTCGGAACGCTTGTGTTTGCAGTATTCGCGCATTCGAATCTTCATCAGGTCTTCATTGAAGCGCTGATCCCGTGTTGGAACGGGAAACTCATCATGAAGTATGCTGATGACTCTGTTTTTTAAATCACTTGGTACTTCACTCCATTTGTTTAGTATATAGTGTCTAAACAGCTGAGAGCAAAGACCACGCATGCGCGAGATCACCTTCTTGCCGTCATCATCCATGATGATGCCGCCGCTGATGTCGACGGAGTAAGGCAAGCCCTCTGACCGGTGACGCGTGAACCTGGGTGTCCCTGCAGGGGTCTCTAGCGGCGTGTCGATGGGGGTACGGACGTCAGGTGTCTCCACCGGCGTCTGGGCCCCGAAGCGAGGAGTGTCGAGTGGGGTGGCTCCTGGCGGAGTAGGTAGAGGTGTGTAGCTTCTAGGAACAGTCAGCCGTGCAAAACCTGGCGTAGACGGCGATGCTGTGGCTGGTGTGGGGGCGGGCAAAGAAGGGGAGGGTAAAGAGCCTCGTCGAACACGAGGCGGTGTGGAGGCATCGGTGGCGGAATCCCCACAACAACCGCCACCGCCACCACTAGAGCGCCGGTGTCTAGACGAGTGTGACGCTCGTCTCGTCGACGCCGAAGCTTCGGAGCGCGCCGAATGCTCCGAAAGAGAGGGAGATGCGGATGGTGTAGGAACGCGCGATGATGCGCCAGAGCGATGACGCTCCACGTACCACTGTCTCTGCTGCGGTGACAAAGAAGAAAGAAACTCCTCATCATCCATACCTGCATTAAACACACGAATATTTAAACTTAATATTGAATGAATAGAGTAGACAATGACGCAAAGACCATTAAATACAATGACGTGCTGACGCATATAAATACAATGACGCAATGAATCGAGTGGTAGAAGAGGCAAGTCGAAAACTCAGAATTTTCAATCAAAAGATGTGAGCGCGAGTAGAAAAGAGCGTTACACACCATGGAAGCTACTTAGAGAGCTAGAGCTTTTACAGCACGGAGCAAAATTGTTCAAATACAATATTTGTGGCTTTAAGAGATCTCTCTCTCATCCTCGCATAACTCAGCATAACTTCCTATATCTATATAGAGCTCTCCGTTTAAACACATATCCTCTGTTTCATTTTGTAGCTCCTCTGCATGCACCCCATATAGAGTAGTAGCATCTTGATGCTCGTCTGGCACCACCGCAGCGGCTTCTGATTGAGCATCTTCTCTGATCTCCTCCATTGATGTCGTTGTGATTGGCACATGGTAGCCTTCATACGTCCTTGCACTACGAGGGGCTAACTCTATGACGTACCACCAGTTTGATGTAGACTTTGTAGGATGAAATACTACCTGCCAGAGCCACATAACTTACATGAGAGCTTTCAAGCACATAACTTGTAAAAGGGGGATGTTAACTATTTATATACTTACTTGTTCACAATGCTCGGGTAGTACGAAAGTGTCTCTTAGGTCAGTCCATTTCTTAGTAGAGTCCACCTCAAGAAAACCAGACTCTCCTCTACGCACAGTAGCGTTTCGACCCTCCATGATTATCTTGAACCATTGCACGTCGAACAAGTCGACAAAAAATCCTCTGTAATCGATCCTCAAAATCTCTTGCAGCGTGCCGAAGTAAGTGAGTTCCGCCACCACGGGATCTGCATCAGAGGAACGTCGTCGACTAGACTGTTCAAATTTTGCCATGATTCCACAATCTTGAGTAAAACGCTTTTTGTCGATTCGTTCCACCCTAAAATGTCGACCTTTACACCATGCTGCTGTGTATGACTTATACTACAACGAACAAAGATTATGAGTGGCCGTTCAAACGTTTATAAATAAAGTCACTTGCTAGTCGTACATTGCAAACTTACCTTGGTCGCGCAACCCCGAGAGTACTCCCACTCTTCTTCAGTCACTTCGTCACCGCATTGTTGTGCGCTTTTCAATTGGTTGTGCAACCATCTTAAGCTCATGAAGGTTGGTAGGCTCTCCAGAACCACTGGATAGTGCATCGGTGGTCGTCTTCCCCGTCTCCACTCGATTCGTGCCCTTTGTCGCTCTTGCTTTGCATCCTCATATTGTGAAATCCACTTTTGCATCACTGGATTGTGAAGCATGCAAAATCGGTTGATTTTAGCCTCTAGATCTTCCGTCATCTTCTTCTCAACACCGAGATTGCACATGACAATCCCAGATATGCGCTCATCATCTATGGTTCGCCATAGCGTGTCCCGGGATTTATCAAATCCGTCTAGCCACTCTCCAATGTACACTAGGGACTCTGATACCAACCAACCTTCTGCCATGCTACCCTCCGGACGTGCCTTTTGACGCACATATCCCTTAAGCGTTTTCATGAAACGCTCTAAGAAGAACATCCATCTGGAATGAACTGTGCCAGCTATTTCCACCTCATCAACTATGTGAATAAGAAGATGCACCTGAATGGTTAGCATTGTAGTAGGAAAATGTTTCTCAAACATGCACACAAGCTCCGCAACATTTAGTTTGGCGAATGGTATGGAGTCTACGTCGATCTCCTTTTGTGAGATCCATTGCACCAGCTTTGCAAGTTTGTAGATTGTGTTACGGATGTCGAGAGACAAACATCCCTCAATGGCAACCGGTAAAATAAACTGTAAAGTATGTGCAGCAATGATATTAAAGTCCACATTTCATGCAATGATATTAAAGTCCACTATGAACGTACCTGACACATTTTATGCCAATCGTGTGACTTCAAACCGGTAATCTTTCCTTCTTTAGTAAAACACGTTCGGAGCGAGTGCATTACGCCAGTGGGGGTCCGCAAAGATCGAATGGCCTCTTTTACTTTGCGTTCTTGGGCTCCTGTGAAAATCCATGGTGCTTTAGGAAGTTTTATCGATCCATCAGACGCTGTTTGCGGCCAATATTGCTCCATACGATCCACATTTCTAAGGTCAACTCTGGCTCCCAAAGTATCTTTCTTGCCGGTCAAATGGTCCCATAGTAGATTACCCACATTCTTGAATATGTGCATTGGATCGAGCAAGTGATTGATCACGAGTCGAGGCCAGTATGGTAACTCGTACCATAGAGATAGTCTCTTCATCCCTGGAGGCAATCCGTCATCGCACATCTCCTTCTGCTCTAACCATGCTTGTGCAGACATCCTTGGTGGCTCTCTTCCCAAAAAGCCGTCGCGTAACACATGATTCTCCGGAAGATACGCTTGATGACCTTCGTAGATTTGCTTCTTCAGTGAGGGTGCCCTACGTGCATTCAGTCTAGGTCCACATGTGACACATGCTCTGTATCCGCTTGTTTGAAGCCCTGCATGTATACACATGATAATAGATCAACTATGGGGAAAAACAAGATTTACAGTGTCTGAGAGAGGAGTGTCAATAGATCACCTGAGCATTCTGTTAGCCCGGGATAGTCATGCATGGTCCACATTAGAATACCTCTGATCAAAGCATTCCGTCGTCCTGTGTGTCGGCTCATATCCACCACCTCTATGCCAATCCACAATTGTTGTAGCTCTTCCAATAGTGGACGAAGATACACATCCATATTCCCCACTTTATATCGCCCTGGCACAATCAAGCTTAGCCATAGGTGCCCCTTCTTCGTAGTCAACCACGGGGGAATGTTGTAGTTGACGATGACAACGGGCCATACACTGTAAGATGTTGATCTTTGACCAAATGGATTTACGCCATCCATAGCCAGGCCTAAGCGCAAATTTCGAGCTTCCCTGGCAAAATCCGACCATGTTCCATCTATATGTTTCCAGGCTGCGCAATCTGCAGGAATTCGTAGCACACCATCCGAAGATTTATTCTCCTCATGCCATGATGATAGGGCGGCCATGGACTTACATTCGAAGAAATGCTTGATGCGAGGAAGCAAAGGAAAATGTCGCAAAACCTTTTGTGGAATTTTTGTCCCGTGGAGATCTACTCGATATCTTTCGGAATCACATTTCGGACACTTCTCCATGTCTGTGTATTCCCCTCTGAAAAGAATGCAGTCATTAGGACAAGCGTGGATAGAATTGTAATCCATCCCCAAGTTTCGCAAAATCTTTCTTGCTTCATCTCGGGAATCTGGCATCACATTGTCAGCTGGTAGAATGTGCTCTTTCAGCAATCTACACAACATAAAAATATGACACAGTCGTGTAAAAATCTATCAGATCATTATACACCATGAGTTCTATTAAAGTAAACTAATTGTAATAGATCACCTGAAAAGCGCTGTGATGCTAGTGTCACTCCATCCAAACTTTGCCTGCATGTTGAGAAGAACCAGGAGTGCTTTCAATCTAGACATACGTGCTCCATTATACAATGATGTATCGGCTTCACTTTTCATATCATCATAGATAAGCCTTTCTGAATCCATGATCGTCTCGATCATTTCATCAATCTCGGGCTCAAACATTGCCTCGTTGGGAATGTGCTCTGCATGATCATCCCCCGAGCTGTCAGAGGCTACATCTTGTGGCCTCACATATGCTGCTTGACCAAAGCGCCTGCGAATACGTCTATTGGGTTGCAAGATTGCTGCTTGTTGGCCAGCGTCAGAGTCCGACGAGTTATAATTGGCAACAACTCGATCTATAATAGATGGATCGAACTCGCCAAATTCACGAACGTGTTGCAAAGAAACACGTCTTGTCCGTCGCACAGCATGCTTGCATTGATTACAAGGACATAAGACCCTCGTTGAGAGATAGGTGTTTCGGTTGGACGGTCCCACATCCTCGTCGCTACTCATAATGAGGATAAAAAACTTATAACCTAGACAACAAATTTAATATTCTATTGGCATTCTTCGTCTTATCTCTCTCTCTCTCTCTCTCTCTCTTTACCTCACATTCTCTAGTCATGTCCAATCCCCGCACACCTCGGTCTAGAGGTGCACGGAGATCAGAACCACCGGGTTATAATCTCGTCTTTATTGGTCAATACCTATATTTGTGGGTACAAGAAATCTAGACACCCACGTCTACATGATACTGCATGTAGTGGACAAAATCCCTTTGCCTCTTCTCTAGCTGTAGCACTTCACTTCATCTTAACATCTTTTCACAGTAGATCTTTTCACTGTTCGTCTAACTCTAAACCCTAAACCGTAAGTAATTCTTGCGTGGACTCGATCTAATGTAAATAAGCGTAAATCTAAATAAACGTAAATCTAACTAAAAATAAAGCTAAATCTAATTTAACGTAAGTCTAATGACTAGAGGTTGTCTAGATGGTCATTGTGTCGGGGATGTAGTGACTCTTGCCGCCCTGAAGATCCACCTTCTTCCCTATCTTCTGAAGACATTTCACCAGTACTTTTGGATCGACGGAGCCCACTATGAGTGAAGGCAGCAATACCCTATATTCCATTGAGGGCTTTCTTCACCCGCTTCATGCAGGCATCGCAGTCTATGGAGACCCGCATCTAATCTAATATAACATAAATCTAAATCTAGCTTAAATAAACGTAAATCTAGTTAAAAATAAACCTAAATCTAATTTAATGTAAGTCTACATATAACCTAATCTTTAACGTCTTTTAAGATAGTTTCCTACGACGTTATAACTCTCTTCTTCCTGTGTGTGTGCGCGTGTGTGGATGTGTGTGCCAATAAAAAGAGATAAATGGTATAACCTTTCTATCACCCATGCCAAGTATGATAGATTGATTATGCCATTTCTCTCTTGAATAATAGGTCTTCAGTTCAACTCCTCGTCGGCTAGATCTTTAGGTCTTTTAATTTTAATTAGTTTCCTACGACGCTCCCTTAGTTTCTCTTTCTTTCTCTCTCAATGTGTGTACGTTTTTTTGGATCGTATGCATGTTTTCTTTCTCTTTTCCTCTCTCAATGTGTGCGTTTTTTGTTTATGCATGTTCTCTCTCTCTTTTCCTCTCTCAATGCGTGCGTTTTTTGTTTATGCATGCTCTCTCTCTCTTTTTCTCTCTCAATGTGTGTGTGCATTCTTTGTTTATGTATGTGTGTGCGTTTTTGCACTCTCTCTCGCTCTCTCTCTCTCTCTCTCTCTCTCTCTCAAAAACACTATATGTGTGTGTGTATGTGTGTGTGTGTGAGAGAGAGAGCGAGGGAGAGAGAAAGAGGGGAAGGGAACATGAGAATGAGGAGAGGGAAGGAGCATACCTGGCTCTCCTTCCTCTCCTCGTGTGTGTGTGTGTGTGTGTGTGTGTGTGTGTAAAAGAAAAAGAGAGAGAGAGAGAGAGAGTGAGGGAGAGCGTTACCTGCTCTTTGCTTGAGGGCGCCGAAAAACTCAGATCTGAGATCTGAGTTTTTGGGCGCGCTCGGTTATTTTTTTTACCCCAGCTGGCGTCGCTATGAGCGTCGCTATAAGCGTCGCTATGAGCGTCGCAAATTTCTTTGTAAATTTGCGACGCTCATAGCGACGCTTATAGCGACGCTCATAGCGACGCCGGGAAATTTTTTTTTGAGCGTCGCTGTGTGAGCGTCGCTAATGTGAAGAGCCTCTTGTAGTGTGCTCTAAAGCTGCAGCTTGAGCTTCTTGAGGATGTGGTTTTAGATGCAAAGCAAGAGAAATTCTTTTTCTTTGGCACTCTTCCAGGACCCTTGTGAATTGAGGTTGCTTGCACAAATTTGTTGGGTATGAAGAGCATTGTTGACTTCTTGAAGCAAAATAGATGCTTTAAGCATGTAGACCAATTATGTGCTTCTTTGTGGGCTCGGGGGGTTCACTATGTGTAAAACTACCATATCACGTGCGTTCAAGGCATGTTTGTAAAACCCCTTATCTGTAAATTTTGTTAGGAATATAACATACCCTTTTCTTTTAAAATCAGTACGTTTTTTTCAAATTTGATAAAAAAATGTCCTTCTGTATATATATCTTTGTAAGTTTCAAGGACTTTAAATACCCTTCTGTTGAACTCACGTGATAGGTTACATTTTACTTAGGTGACCTCCCCGGGTTTGTGGGCTACACATGAGAGCTCCTATGTTCGTTATGATGATTTTAGTAGTGCTGGTGAGGTTGAGTCACATGCTTATGAAAACATTAAATAACACAATCCTAGCATACATCTTTAGATTTTGGCAAACGGGATTTTACCAAAATTATCTAAAGTGTGTTGATAAAAGTAAATCAACATCTTTCGACACATGTTACTGCTTGTTGTGTAGTAGCATGAGGATGTCGAGGAAAGACATGTAACTGCTACATGTGTTGAGAAAGAAGTGCAAGTCATCATGGTGGAAACAGTGGTAATAGCCAAGGTACCAAGGGATGGAGTCCTTGGTTTCCATTGTGAGCTACATTCTAGAAAGAGATTTTCCACAAGTCTTCACAAAAACTTAAAAGAGGAGACTCATAAAGAAGGCAAGTGTCTGTCTCTTCCTAGAAGGCTCCCTCTGTCAAAGAGGAAAAGATCAGGTCTATAGAAGAGTACCAACAATGGAGGAAATTATAGCCATTCTAAAAGGTTTGCATGAAGAAGCATGTGGTGGTCATTTTGCCCAAGAATTAACCACGAAGAAGTTTTTTCTTGCGAGGTATGTTTGGCGCTTGCATGTGGATGTCCCACATTGGTGTAAAAGCTATCACAACTATCAAGTAAATGGAAATAAAATCTTGGTCCATGGTCCAAGGCAAGTAGTGCTTGCAAATGGACCCTTCGAAAAGTGGGGCATTGATGCTATGGGTCCTCTTCCTATTTAAAAAAATGGTAAACTATACATTCTTGTGGCTCTAGATCACACGACTAGGTGGGTAGAGGCTCAAAGTGTGGCAAGGGTAAATGGGAAAACAGTGAGCAGGTTTGTCTACACTAATACTTGTTATGAATTTGGTACACTTCTGGAGAATGTTTTGGATAATAGTCCAGGGTTCAAGAAGGGTTTACTCATAGAAGTTTGTGAAAAACTTCACATTCTACATTGTCATAGCACACCCTATTATCCACAGTCAAATGGTTTGGTGGAGAAAGCTAATGGTGTCATTACAGTCATCATTAGAAAGATGGTGCAAAACAAGACAAAGTTATGGGATGACTGCTTGGACGGTGCCTTGTGGGCATATCAAAACCACATATAGGGAATCCACAGAGTTCACACCATTTCACTTGGTCTATGGTCAAGAGGCTTTGCAGCCTATCGAGATCAATACCCCAACGATACGGCTTCATGATAGAGGTGTACAAGATGATCAAGAGGTATGGATGGATCGACTTCTTACATTAGTGGAGCTTGAGTGGAAAAGAGAAGCAGCTTACGAGTGCTACAAGAGAAAATCTGTACAAGTAAAAGAAAGCTTGACAAGAAACTCAAGGACAAAGGCATCAAGGAAGGAGATCTTGTGCTCGGGTATGATAATCGTTTTGATGCCAAGTTTGAAATTAGATGGCAGGGGCCATACATAGTCAAGAAGGCTTTCAATTCAAGTTACTATCAGCTTATGTACTTGAATGGTAAAGAGCATTTCAGGAAGGTAAACGAGTATCACCTGAAGTCCTATTTGAGTCGCCTTCTACCAAAGATCTATCAAAAGGTAGCTTTCTTATGTAAATTTTGTTGCATGAATCATGAGTGTACCTTGAGCCAAGATGCCAAGGGGCCAAACAATGAAAATCTTGTTAAGGACTCAGAAGCATTCTCTTTGGAAAAGATGCTTTATGATGGTACATGAATATACTATCATACTGGGGGAGGACTAATGATAGCCGTTTTTTGGTTCTCCGTAATTTCCATAGTGAGATACCTCACCCTACCAAGATCACCTAAACACTTTGGCTATCCCTACCTTTTCATTGTACATAGGCGTGTGAGTTAGGGACTTTTTCCATATCTCCTTACAACTCTCAGCAAGCAAGTCATTGAGTTAGTTGAGCCGAAAAAGTAAATAAAAACAAAAAATAAAATATATTATGGACTTGTTTTGTTTAAATATTTCATTGTATATAAGGTCTAAATATAAGAAATTTTATAATTTATTTGGTATTTATTTAAATATTTCTACCTAGGTGTGCGTTATTTGCCTATGTATACTATGTACATTGATTCACCATTACCACAATTTTTCTTACCATTTTTCATACTCTTTATTTCATATAGAAATATTTACCATCAGTCATTGCCTTTCACTAAATTCCTATTTCCTACAGGTATTATTTCTTACCTCTTATAAATAAATATACATCAATAAAAACAAATGAGGGCCCTCCTCGTTTGATTCCCTATATTTTCACATACATATATATATAAGAGAGTGGGTTGCTAGAGCCTACTAAAAATGTTTTGGGTTTGTGTGAGCAATTTTCTTTTGTAGATACTATGGGTGAGCTTGATGCTATAATGGAGTCTAGTCTGCATCTTGAAAATGAAGTTGTGGAAGTATGCTCTATGGAAATGTATCAAGTAATAGAAGACTTTAAAGAAAACCTAATGGTTGGCCCATAACTCCATGTTGAAATTAAATACAAGATTGTATCAAAGAATGTGAAACCAGTAGCTTCACCCTTACCACCCAACTACAGGGAAAATATTGAGGAGGCTTCTTTGCAACCAAGTTTAAGGAATCCTAAAAAGATTGGGCATACCTTCACAAAGGAGTCTTTTCAAGAGTTGAGACTGGTTGCAAGGAGTTTCTAACACAGAAGGAGACAAAGTGCTTCAAAGAAATTCTTTCAAAGCATGGTAAGGCTTTTGAATTTGAGCCACATGAGGTAGGATGTGTTGATCCTTTTATTGTATCTCCTATGGTAATTTCTACAATCTCTCATGCCTTGGAATCTACGGCCTATTCCGGTTCCAAAGGCTCATTTGCCTAAGTTAGTAGAGCTATTGAAGGAAAAGATCAAAATGGGGATTTTTGATCCTTCTTGTGCTCCACACTCAAACAGGTGGTTCACAGTTCCAAAGAAGAATGGTTCTCTACGCTTCATCTTAGATATGCAACCAGTGAACAAGGTGACAATTAGAAATGTAGGTACTGGTTCAATTGTGGATGAGTTTGCAAAGGCGTTTGTAGGGAGGGCAGTCTACTCAATGGAGGATCTCTACTCAAGGTATGCTCAATTTCAGCTTGCATTCAAAAGCAGAGACTTGACAACCATGAGGACACCTTTGGGTTTGGTAAGGATGTGTACCTTGCCGCAAGGAGCAACCAACTCAATATGATGAATGGGATGAATAAGGTCTTACGTGACGCTATTCCTCAAATCACAATGCCTTTCATTGATGATTTTCCTATCAAAGGATGTGAAGAAAGTGACAAAGATGAAGCTTTGGATGTCAGGGGATGTCACGGGTTGGTGGTAAATCACATAAATGAGTGTGATAAAATTTTGTCTAAGTTGGAAGAAGTAATCTTACTTTTTCAGGGAAAAAGTCTATGTTTGGTGTCAATGAAGTGCTCATTGTGGGACACATGTGCGGGCCATATGGTAGGAAACCATGTCCAACAAAGGTAGATGCCATCCAAAGAATGAAAGAAACATGCACTAGCATCAATGAGGTTAGGAGGTTTCTGGGAGCGTGTGTCTTTTCTGCTATTTGGATTCCACATGATGCACGTGTAGTTGATCCTCTTTATCAATTTCTTAGAAAGAATCAAAAGTTTCAATGGATAGAAGCACATGTAAATTCCATGAAAAAACCAAAGGAGTTGCTCCAGTTAGCACCAACAATGAGAAAGGTAGACTTTGAGTGTCAAAGGTCAGTAATTGTGACAATAGACACCAGTCCTATAGGAATTGGATGGGCAATAGGGCAAGATGATGAATAAGGACACATGTATGTGGTGACATTTGGAGCAAATATACTAAGTGATCGCAAAAGAAACTATCAACAGATAAAGAGAGAATTATGGGATATGAATACAGCCTTGGAAAATGGAAAAGAGTACCTAATTGGTGCATGTGTGGTTGTAGAAACAGATTGTCTACCACTTCTTGGGATGATTACAAGCTGTTCAATGCCATACATTGCTATGTTATGGTGGATTGTCTACACTAAGTCTTTAAATCCTGAGCTAAAGCACAATGCAGGTAAAGACAATATAGTGGCAGATATGCTATCAAGGGCAAGGTATGAAGATGAGTCACAAATGATTGACGAGGGAGATGATGTAGGTACAAAGTTCTATTATATCTCTCATGTCAAAGGTAGCAATGTCTTTATGACTCATCAACTTGAATTTTTCTTGAAAGAGATTTATGAAGGTGATTGGCTTCTAATTGGAATCTATTTGAGTACTCTAGCAAAATAGGATGATTGGTCTGAACAAGAATTCAGGAAGATACATAGGAAAGCATATGGATACTTTTTGAGGGATGGCTACTTGTGGAAGCATTTTAAACAAAAGCGTGCTGTACCACAATGGGTTATATGTAGAAAATAGACTAAAGAAAAGCTCATGCAAGAGTTTCATGAGAGTCTATGGGCTGGACATAGGAGTGTGTGGGAAACCTTCTCCAAGTTGAGAGAAAAATACTGGTGGAAGGGTATGTATAAAGATGTTTCTCACTTTGTAGAGTCGTGTGTAGCTTGTCAAATGTATTCAAATGTTCAAAATCGTGATGGATTGCACCCTACATATCCACTAGCCATGCAATATAAATGGGTTGTGGATCTAGTCACAATGCTTTTAGGACTCTGGAAAATGAGATACTTGGTTCTTGCACGAGAGGACCTAAGTAACCAGGTTGCAGGAAGAGCATTGAGAGCTAAAACCACAGAATCTGTGTGCAAATTCCTTCTTGATCAGGTGATTTGCCGTTATGGTTGTGTGGGGAAGATCACTGCAGATAGAGGTGAGCCGGATGCCGAGGAGGCAAGGGAGTTCATTTCTATATTAGGAATAAAACTTTCTCTTACTACAACTTACAACCATGAAGGCAATGGAAAGAGTGAAAGAGGGAATCCTCCTATCATCAAAGATTTGGCCAAGGCTTGCGAAGGAAGAGTTGGTGAGTGGCCAAATTTGCTACCATATGCTTTATGGGATGATCGTACAACACATAGCTTAGTAACTGGCTATATGCCTACAGAGCTAATGTATGGTCAAAAGTCAGTGGTGCCGATTGAAGATACAATTTTCACATGGAATGTACTACCTTGGCAAGAGGTACTTAGCAGGGAAGGTCTGCTTGCATTGCACATAAGTAAACTAGAGAGAAGACCTGGAGACACTGAGACTGCAAAAGAACGACTAAAAAATGCAAGGTTGAAAAACAAGGACTACTTTGATAAGTGGCATTGCCTCAGGAGCAAAACAATTGAAAAAGGTGACAGGGTTTTAGTGTATGATAGTAGCCTTGATAACCAACACATAGTCATGCGTAATTTTTCAAAAAGATGGTTTGGACCGTATATTGTAAAGCATGTGCAAAAAAATACTACTTACAGCTTGTCTGAACTAGATGGTACAGAAGTAAAGATTTCCATCGCAAGAAAAAGGTTCAAAATGTTTAAGAAAAGAGGAGACAGTGATCCAGAAGATGTTGATAAGGAGGAAGATCAAAACACAGGTGAAGATCAATGTGAAGATGAAGTGTTGGAAGCTACCACTGAAGATGAAATCATGGAAGATCTACAAGAGGAATGATCTTGCAAGTTTAGAGGGGGTGGATGTTGTGTTGTGACACGTACATAATGGGAACGCATTCTATAAGATCTATCTTGAAACTTTTTAGATACATAATTATGTTTCCTATATTGAACATATGCATATCTAAGTATAATAATAAGCTTTCTATCTCAAGGGTAACATATTCTTACTTTACCGTCAAAAAGTACTATGGAAAAAGCATCAATCGCCCCGCCTCAATAACTTGGGGCAAGAAGCATTGATTCTTTATTTCTACTATCTCATTATCATATCACACCCTAGCTAGATCATTATCTAGGGTAGCTTCCAATATATATATATTCTATGTATTTTTCATATATTTCTTTTATTTATTTCTAATAGCTACTAGGAAGGGATCATATCCTAGTGGGACACTAGGTGTCATGATTTTCAAAGATACATCTATTTTAATGCATTATTGCAAGGATGATTACAAACCTTTGTCAAGGAGAAATGTCATGCTTTTGTATTGCGTGAGGTGTCCTTTGGAATCAAATGAAATTCTAGGCTAAGGGGACAACAGAAGCTACCAAAAATGGACCTTATTTTGATGATTTTTTAACACAAGATTTCAATCCATGTTGGAAAAAGTATATAAATTGGGAGTTGTATCTTATGAGTGGAATTTTTTGCCCATATTTTTACTTTTTTATTCTAAGCCATGTTTGAGGAGATATAATCCAAATACTAGACCCCAGTCTACCCACATCATGTAGGGACAACTCATTTCAAACCTTTCCAGTTTCTGTAAAATACTGGCTCTTCTCTTCTTGTGTAAACCCTTGGGGGTTTCCTTCACCTATAAAAGGGGACCTCTTATTCCTTGAAAACCATTCAATTAATTCATGAGATGATCCATGAGTGAGTGAGAGTATTGTTGTGTAATTGTACTTAGCCATTAACATAAGCCTAAGACTACCCTTGCTCCTAGAGGAAAACTAGCCATACTTGTAAGCTACCCTTGGAAGATCAACTATAATCAAAGAAGTTCTTGAACTTGGTGCATCAATCAAAGCTGAAGTCTCCCCTCTTCCCCCCCTCTTCTTCTCTCTCCATCATAATGGTGAACAACTCTCGAAGAGTTTGTCAAGTAAGATGTATTTTACTTTATATTTTTTTGGTTTCTTGTTGTTTTCTTTTTCATCTCTAATCCAACTTATATCTCTAATCCAAAATATATCTCTAATTTCATCTCCCTCTCTAACCAAAAATATCTCTCTCACTCTAGAAATTCATTCTCTCTACAAATTATAGGTTCTCCTGGCTAGAGCAGAGAATGGGGTCTAGGAGGGCCTCTTTATTTGGCAGTTAAAGGAAGTCAAACCTTTAGTATTAAGAAATTAATCAGAGGACAGCTTTTGAATTTAAACAAGAAAAATGGCTAGTTTATTTGAATTCAAAGTTTCTCCCCAAAATAGAATTTAAAAACTAGCAGGTAAAACCATATCATGTAGCATATCTATGGAAAGAGATCGAAGTGTAGATTGTAGATCTATGATCTCCGCTCAAATCGGAGATCATATGTGGAAGTTCTAGAAGGCCAAAAATCATAAAATTGTCCACCTCCTTTTTGGGGGGAAAAGTGCATCCTTTGACCACTCTAGCACATCTCTTACACACCCACAATTCTTGCACACATGGCATACACCTATTCGTCAAAATGTTAATCACCTCCATAATCTCATAGCAAATAAAGAGGCCCTCCTACACCCCATCCTCTTCCTAATGGGTACATCTCTTCCCGCAGTATCCTTATGGCCTACGGGCAAGAATAGGGCTTCATAGTGAAACTTCTCATCTCTTCACTTCACTTATATCTACATTTCTCACATAATAGCCTAGATGAATAATCCAAATGATGTGAGTTTCTATCGCTTTCACTATGTGCGATCTATTAGAATTAACGTATGGATTAGTCAAAAAATACACTTTCAACAATGAATAGTATTTCTCTTTGGCTCAGAAAGGCTCAATGAAATACTTCTTTCATCGGATCCCATCATCCTACCTCTTATAGACTAAAAATTTTATTTTGACGTAAGTGTAGTTACCTTGCTATGAACCAAGAGGATTCGTACAAACAATTAATTCCAATCATTAGACAAAACATTTATATTATGATAAGTACAAAATTACAATTCCAAAGAGCAATTTGTAGCCTATTTGGTTGGCAAAGATTGAACGCCGTTAACTCATCTATTAACCCTTTCATATTACCCATGATACGATATGACTATAGCCTTGATGTTTCCATCTTTGTGTTGTTTTGATATTCTCTTTTGTGTTCTTACTTTGTGTGTGTGAATGCAAGAGAGAAAGAGTGAGTCTTCTTTGATTGTACTTTCTTCCAAACCCTAGACTTCATTTAATCTATGGTTTAACTCCTTCATATAGTTTTTGGAGATCTCTCACAAACTCTCACAGACAAAAGCCCGGTGCTTTCCTAGCAAGACCGCAAATTTCTCAACAACGTTGTGTTCCATGTTTTTCTAGTAGACTCTTAGTCTCTTTAGCCTTTGGTATGATTGCGTTTCCCCATTGTGAAGCCTAGTATGTTGTATGTGAGCTTGTTTGAGGTATTTTTTGTATTCTTTGGGCTATACACATAGTCTCAAAATCCCATCCTTATCGTGCTTGTACAGTTGTCCTACTAAAAGCTGGAGATTTCTTGTTCGATGGATTATTGATGGTTGTCGTTCTATCTATAATGATCCGATTGTGAGTAGAGGAATGACTTCTTCACTCCACCTTGGAACCATTTTGATGTTAAACAGGTACGAATCTGGAAGATTATCATCAATACCTTCAGGTGATTCCCCATGAAGCAATCTCGCAGGATGATCAGCTCGGTGTGTGTGTAGTCCCCTTTTTTACGACTACTGTGAAATCAAAATCAAGCAACAATATAAGTGAACAAACAATCCTTTTGGTGTTGATGGCGGGAAAAAGAGCAGTGCAATCGGGTGGCCTCTGTACTCGTGCACCCTCCACAAACCACGCCTCATGCAAACAAGCAAAGAACAAAACAAAGGGGGCACCACCCTAAATTAAGAGGTTTAGGGACCTCACACATAGTGCACATAGGCAAGTGAGACTTCTGGCATTATGATGGCATCAAAACATATGGCAAAACACATAGAAATGAAGCTTAGGGACCGTATGTAGCATATATATACACAAGACATCAGCTTAACAATACAACGGCATCTGATCATACATAACAAGGATATAGAGAAGCAAGCCAAGGATGGCATAACCCCTTGTCAAAAAACAATCAACCCAGCAAGTAGGTATGATCCTACTAGCAACACATCAATACCTTAGAGAATGATGGCGAGGATGGTGGCCATGGAGCATGAGAGAAGACTCCTTATTTAGTTTTTAGGGCTAGTAATGTAGCATACTAGAGGGAGAGAGAGAGGGAGAGAGAGTAGAGCTCCATCCATAGCTCCTCGTTGTGAGCAATGTCGTCATAGCTTCGTTGCTTGGTGAAGTGGGTGAAGTGTTCGTTTTAGTGAGAGAAGGCCTCCTTATATAGGTTTCTGAGAGGGTTTAGGATTAGGGATAAACAAGCTTAAATCCGCTGATTGGGGTTACTTTTTGCTTAGGGTGGTCAACAGATTGAGGTCACCTGATATGTCACCATCAAGATATTCTCTAGAGTGATGTGAGAGGGGAGGGTAAATGCTGATTTTTTTGATTGTGACACATGGGGATATAGCCTTGACTAGCATTTAAGAGCAGGTAGGTGGCTATTGAAACTGGAGGTTCTGCACATGTCAGGGGGGGACCTGCTGGGTCCTCCTGAGTATCAAATTCTCAAAAAATCCTCAACCATGGCTTCTTTTGACATGTGTTCTTTGCAAAAATCAGCATGTCTCTTTTCAACTCAAAAGTCTTTATCCCTGTTGACTCACCTTTACCATAAGATTTTCCCCTTTTCTCCTCCTGTAATTGCATTGTTGATGCCCAATCACTGCTTCTAGTAACAGTGAACTGTTACCTACCAAATACTTATGGTGCAGTAAAAAATATTTACCACGGATATAAAAAGTTACTGTAGGTAAAAAGTGATTTGTATTTACCATGTAGGTGAAAAATATTTATTGTAGGTAAAAAATATTTACTGTGGTAAAAAATATTTACTGTCGGTAAAAAAGTGAAAACGGAGTATGCTGTGCTGTGAGTCCACACGAACATCCTCGTGTAAATTTCACTAGAAATTCACACCTAGAATGGGCTATTCTGTAAGATATAGGTTGTAGGCATGCATAAGAGCTCGTTCCCACGTATCTTCTGTCCATGGCACTTTTTACTCTTTGGTGCTTGTGAAGTAGATTTTTCTTCTCTTTCGAGATCCCTTGGACTAGAGTATCCTCATCTCCCCAACAACTGACTGTGCCTTTATTGCATCTTCAGAAGGGGTCCTAAAAACCATGCATCATATAGCCCTCCCCCTTAAGCTAGAGGTATTTGATGCCTCTAGCTGTAGGTTGTGCTACAATAGGGTTCTCTTGAATACTTACCCACCTGGTACCAATTGAATTTGCCATGTTATTGCTTTCTTGGCTGATGCACCCTGTTTAGTCCTTTCTGATGAATAATTGTATCCATCCATGACTAACAACTGGTCTCCTAGACCCTTGAAAGCCATACCCCATCCATTGTCAATATCCGCTTTCACTGGTAGCATTTTTTTCTTTTTTTCTTCTCTTTTTTTCCTTTTTTTTTTTTTTTGCCCAACCCCTCGTTGAGCATTCATGCTCAACCATAGTATTATTTAGGTAAAAGATGAGTGTATAGAGAGAATTATATAACATAGAGCTATAGACTGTATAAGAAAAATGATAGTATAGTGGCTATATAGATAGGATAGAGATAGAGAAAAAAGCATCTGCTACTGCATCACCCTCCAGGGTCAAATGGAAAGCTCAAAGCTCCCCCACGCATGGTGTAGAATCCACCTGGATCAAAAGTAAAGCATTGCTCATTGCCATCAACCTGTAAAACATGTATATCCAAGCCTTCCTTTGCACTTGTAGGCCAATAGACAGGCCACCCTTCCAGCTCTTTATAGCACGGAGCTTCGTCACCCTGCATCCATAATCCTTCGTGTCCACTATAAGCATACTTTCCATCACTTGAGAAACCTGAATCATAAGCAGCTATCCTACCATCTGCTACAAAACCCTCCATGGTATAGTCCACTTCAAAAAAACCTCTCCATTGACACAAAAATATATGCAAAGCAACCTCCAATAACACATGTATCCATAGCATCACATAACATAGTAAGACCCTGCCATTTGCCTCCACTTGCTGCATAGCCAAGCAAACCTAATCACTTTTCAAACCTGTATCCAAACCCTCTGTAAACGTCTCCACAACCATCTCTTTATACTCAGAAACGTGACCTACTAGAGCTTCAACCTGTGCAAATACCTCATCACCAACAAGGTTGACGGCACCTTCCTTTAATTGGATATGGTGTTGGGTTACGGTCACTCCTTTAATGTGCTCGTAATCAGTTATAAAGAGGCCAGCATGCTTCTTTAGTACCTGCAAATAGGGTTCTCTCTTTTCTTCTAGTAGGTCCTTAGCTAGCATCTCCTCTAAGCCTGTGGCTTCTTCCTTGTTTAGAGAGTCTTGACCACCTTCTCCTTCTGGGTTTCGCAGTATTATACCCATGACTTCCAAAGAGCTAGCATCCTCCTCAGATGACTCATCCTCAGATGAAGAGCAGTTGCTTGTGCTCCATTCATCCATAGAAGTCTCCATCTCTAGGTCTTGTTGTCTACCCTGCTTCATGTCATACACAATTTTTTGTTGCTTGCCACCTACCTTATGATTTGGTCGCAACTCAAGGGAACCTGTCTCCCAATCTTGCCTAGCTTTCATAGCCATAAGCCAAGGTCTTCCAAGGATTAGCGGATAGCCCTCCCCCTTAGTTGGGATCACATAAGCATCAATTGAGATTGCAACACCAAAAGCTGAAACCTTCACTCCATTAACCTTTCCCACACAAGCCACCCTTACATTATTTGCCATCTTAGCTTGTAAGGAAGTTTGCTCGTTTACTTCCAAACCCAACCTGTGCATTAATTTCTCTGTCATAACACAAATCTCGGCTCCACCATCTACGTACACATTGGAGACTCGCTGACTCTTAATCTCTGCATCAATGAGTGGCACGATATCCTTCATGGCTCTTGCACTAATAGACCCAACTGACTTTGCCTTAGCCCTCCTGGTGCTGACCATCTTAGACCACGTTCTACGCATCTTTGGGGAAAGGTGGAGGAGTTTTTTTACTCTTGCACTAATAGACCCAACTGACCCAACCTCTCCACAGTTGTAGCAAATGTACTCACGTGCTTGCCTCTGTCCTTCTTGTCTATTTAGTTCATTTCCTGGCTGGGGAGCCCTTACACCTTGAACCAGATTGATGGACAGGCTCTCTAGTTGATTGGTGATTTGTTGAAGTAACTCTTGTTGAGAGGACTCTTGGTCTGTTGCTCCTGTCCCTGCTACCACCCTTGCCGTAGGTTGAGCTAGCGGTGGAGGCTCCATTACCCCTTGTAGTTGAGCTTGGAATTTTAACTTCCTATCCTTCTCCCTTGCATAAGTCATAGCTTTATCAAAGGTATCTGGGAATTTACCTTTTACCTTTTCTCGAAGGATGGGGTAAAGCCCTGCCAGGAAACAGTCCTTCTTTAGGCATTCTGGCGCCCTTTCTCCTTCACCTAGTGATGCACACCATTTCTCCCACAGGTTGCAAAACTTTCCTTCATAGCTTCTATAGTCATTGGGTGATGTTTGGTGTAGCTCTAAGAGCTGTCTCCATATCTCCTCTCGAGGCTCATGGCGGCGAAATTCTTTGATGAAGGCCATCTTTAAGGACTCCCAGTATCTTCTTTCTTCAGGTGCCAAAGTTTGATACCATAATTTTGCACCTTCCCTCAAGACCAAAGGAAAGGCCCTTAACTTAGTAGCTTCGTCATCCCTTCCTGATACCAGAAAGGCCATTTCCAAATTATCCAAAAAGTCTAGAGCAACCTCCCCAGGCTTACCATAAAAATTAGGGAAGGCCATAAGTGAGAGAGTAAACAATTACACAAACAGCTCCAATTTATTTTAAAATAGAGAATGGTAATTACAATTTGGAGCTTTAGCAGAACTTAGCTCAAAATAGGATGAATATCGACACATCAAAGGAATGGTAATAGTCTAGTAAGGGTAGAATGACAGGATGAGGAGAGCGCAAGATTTCCCCAAGTCTCTCGGCTCCAAACAACAGGGCTATTCTTTGCTGATAAAAGATTTTTCTAACAATACAAATATTCACACGGATATGATGCACAAAATGGAAAGGAAACATGCGGGGATCATCATTCTCATTACTGGCATCCATACTTACACACAAGAGCCTAGCTTAGTTGCACCACCTTGGGACCAATGAGCCTGATCAGCCACAGAAGTTCAGCACCTCGGATCACTTTGACTCTTCCTGATGCATCTATGAAGACGTAAGGCGCGATGGCAACACTTTGTACAATGCTGAGCCTTTTAGCAAGCAACAATTGGATGCTATTACCATAATCAACATGATGAATGAAAGTGACACCATTAATGTGCAGCACATCATCAACTAAGATAGTTTCCGTAGATTGAGATAACTTCTTGAAAATTAGCAGCAAAGGTAGGGCAGGGAGGCTTTTCACCCGGTCTCCAAAGCACTTTGGACAATATCCAAAGTGATCTTCACGCGGACAGGAGGTTGGCTTGGGATTGGTGGTGTCTGGATTCACAAAGTGCACTGGGAGCACTCGCATACGGGCGGCAATCTTATAGGCAAGCCTTCGCCTCTTTGCTTCAGGAGGATCTAGGGGTGAGAGTCGTGGTTGCAAGTTGGAGGTTGAAGTTGGTTGCTCACTAGCCTTTTTCTTGCCTGTAGTGGTCATGTAATCCCTTATTAATGAGATTAAGCCAAATGTTACCTTACGCTTGAGCACGCGCTGCGGCCTTGGGCCACTTAGGTGTAGAGGTGATCTTCCTCCTCTTAGTCGGCTCCTCAGGAAAGAGAGGTCTGGTGATGCTTTCTCTTCCCTTAATGTGTGTCACAGTACCTTCGTGTATGTTGATGTAGAATATTTCAAGCTCGTGTGCCTTGGAGGTTTCTGGAGCACTCATAGGTTGAGAGGAGAGGTATATCAAGCTCTTCTTCTCACTCTCCTTCGTTGGTGACGATCACGAACAAGGCATGTAGAAGAACTTACTTCTTGAATTTCAATGACACTGCAACCTGGTAACAAGACCTCGATGAAATCTTTTAAGGCCTCTAAAGCCTCCTCCTCTTCTGTTCTCCAATTTGCAAACTCCTCACGCCATTCGTACATGTTGTAGATTGCACATCTTCATTGCTTGTGGACTGAAGGTCTGTGTAGCCCTCCTCCGTGGGGGCACCAAAATGATGGCGGAAAAAAGAGCAATGCAATCGGGTGGCCTCTGTACTCGTGCACCCTCCACAAACCACGCCTCATGCAAACAAGCAAAGAACAAAACAAAGGGGGCACCACCCTAAATTAAGAGGTTTAGGGACCTCACACATAGTGCACATAGTCAAGTGAGACTTCTGGCATTATGATGGCATCAAAACATATGGCAAGACACATAGAAACGAAGCTTAGGGACCTTATGTAGCATATATATACACAAGACATCAGCTTAACAATACAATGGCATCTGATCATACATAACAAGGATATAGAGAAGCAAGCCAAGGATGGCATAACCCCTTGTCAAAAAACACTCAACCCAGCAAGTAGGTATGATCCTACTAGCAACACATCAATACCTTAGAGAATGATGGCGAGGATGGTGGCCATGGAGCATGAGAGAAGACTCCTTATTTAGGTTTTAGGGCTAGTAATGTAGCATACTAGAGGGAGAGAGAGAGGGAGAGAGAGTAGAGCTCCATCCATAGCTCCTCGTTGTGAGCAATGTCGTCATAGCTTCGTTGCTTGGTGAAGTGGGTGAAGTGTTCGTTTTGAGTGAGAGAAGGCCTCCTTATATAGGTTTCTGAGAGGGTTTAGGATTAGGGTGGTCAACAGATTGAGGTCACCTGATATGTCACCATCAAGATATTCTCTAAAGTGATGTGAGAGGGGAGGGTAAATGCTGATTTTTTTGATCGTGACACATGGGGATAAGGCCTTGACCAGCATTTAAGAGCAGGTAGGTGGCTGTTGAAACTGGAGGTTCTACACATGTCAGGGGGGGACCTGCTGGGTCCTCCTGAATATCAAATTCTCAAAAAATCCTCAACCATGGCTTCTTTTGACATGTGTTCTTTGCAAAAATCAGCATGTCTCTTTTCAACTCAAAAGTCTTTATCCCTGTTGACTCACCGACTCACCTTTACCATAAGATTTTCCCCTTTTCTCCTCCTGTAACTGCATTGTTGATGCCCAATCACTGCTTCTAGTAACAGTGAACTGTTACCTACCAAATACTTATGCTGCAGTAAAAAATATTTACCATGGGTAAAAAAAGTTACTGTAGGTAAAAAGTGATTTGTATTTACCATGTAGGTGAAAAATATTTATTGTAGGTAAAAAATATTTACTGTGGTAAAAAATATTTACTGTTGGTAAAAAAGTGAAAACGGAGTATGTTGTGCTGTGAGTCCACACGAACATCCTCGTGTAAATTTCACTAGAAATTCACACCTAGAATGGGCTATTCTGTAAGATATAGGTTGTAGGCATGCATAAGAGCTCGTTCCCACGTATCTTCTATCCATGGCACGTTTTACTCTTTGGTGCTTGTGAAGTAGATTTTTCTTCTCTTTCAAGATCCCTTGGACTAGAGTATCCTCATCTCCCCAACAACTGACTGTGCCTTTATTGCATCTTCAGAAGGGGTCCTAAAAAAAATGCATCAGGTGTAGCAAGGTTTGTTTACTAGGTATAACAATGCTTGGTGGTCTACAAAGATAATGAACTTGTTTGCAAGAAGGTAGTGTCTAAATGTTTTGACAGCATATATCATTCCTAGACCTTATCTCTTAGTAGTGGTATAATTTTTTCCTGCGTTATTGAACTGCCTACTAGAGTAGCAAATGGAAAAATCCATTTTCTTCTCTCTTGGCTCGGCCAATATGCATCCTATGGTGTAGGCTGATGCATCAACATGAACATGAAATATTTTGCTCCAATCAAGGGTTTGCAAAATTGGAGCAAAGATTAGTTGATGCTTCAATTTGTGAAAAAAATGCTCGCATTCTTCTGTCCATTCAAACTTAGCAACAATCAGGGCAGACAATAGCTTAGCTATTACCGCATACATGTATATTAAGCGCTTGTAGTACCCACAATGTCCCATAAATGCCTGCACTTCTTTCATTTCTATTGGTCTCGGTAGTTCGGCAATTATTTGTATCTTTTCTTGATCAATGAAAATCTCGTTTTTGGACACAATGTGGCCCAAAATGTTTTTGTGTCTTACCATGAAGACACATTTTTTAGGGTTGAAGAAAATACGATACGTTCTGCACTTTTCAAAGACTTTCCTTCGATGCATTATGTATATCTCTAGAAAGTGTCTGAGAGATTCTTTGAATGCATGACTCATTAGTCTTTGAAAAGTAGCAGGTGTGTTGGTCAGGAGAAAAGGCATTATCATGTATGCAAATATACCCCACTCTATTGCAAAAGTTGTCTTATACTAATCTTTTGCTTTAATGGTCAACTGGTTGTAGCCTGAAAATACATCCAAAAAACTATAGGCCTCTTTCCCCGCTACCCTCTCAAAAACATGATTCGTTATTGGCAGTGGATAGTGGTCCTTGGTGGTGGCAGCATTTACCTGTTTGAGGTTTATACACACACACACGATTTGCCATTATTTTTGGGTACTACCACAATAGGGGACACCCAATAGGTGTCTTCAATGTCGTAGATAAACTCTGCATCCTTCAGTTTGTTTATCTCTTCCTTAATTTTCTTGGTAAAATTCTCATTGTATATGTAAGGGAGTTGTCTGGGTGGTCTGGCATCACTTTTAAGGGGTATCTTGCAAGTGTTGATATATCTCTATATCTATCCCCTTTAGGTCTTTGGATGACCAAGAAAAGACCTCTTTATACAGTCTGAGTGTATCTATCGAAAGTTGCTCTTCTTCTTCGATGAGGTATGTGGGTATATATGTCATTTTAGGTTCCTCACCTGGTCCTGCTAAGTTTATGCATTTGTCTT
The DNA here is from genome assembly GCF_014529385.1 of Adiantum capillus-veneris. Lineage (NCBI taxonomy): Eukaryota > Viridiplantae > Streptophyta > Polypodiopsida > Polypodiales > Pteridaceae > Adiantum > Adiantum capillus-veneris. The sequence goes on along the minus strand of NC_140953.1, from coordinate 52,664,553 downwards.
TTCCAAGCCCATCATATGAAATTCCTGGCTCTTTGAGATCTCGTTTGGGTTTCTGCACCACGATTTTCCTATCTTGAATAGTATAGTTCTTATAGTGGGAAGGTGCATAAAATTTTTCATCGTTTCATTCCTCATTAGTTTCCAAGTCTGTTGTTGAAACCTCTTTCAAAGCTCAATTGAATTCATTGTACTCATTTTTGCACTGGATTTTGGTCAACTTCGTTGCTTTTTCAAAAATGCTCTTTATTTGTGGTTATTGTGTGTTCTTCTTTTTCATTTTTATTTTGGTTGAGTCAGGTTTCATGTACCTCTTTGATATCACATCCTGGAGTCATTCAACTGCTTCTACTAACCTTAAGTACTATGTTTTGTCGATTAATAGAGGTGCTGAGTATTCCTTTGTCTTATTTCGTTTGTCCATGCATTTATCCCGATATCTACGCTATCTTCCAGGATTTTGGTTCGAAAAATCATAGTAGATCACCCGTCGATCATTCCGTTCGACGTTATGATCTGAGCTATTAGAAAGCTCATCGTTTGCATTGTCCTCTAATAGCTTGTCCGTGGAGTCTTGGAAAGCTTCTTAATTTGTTTAGTCAAGGTCTCTCACTGAGATCTCATCCACTATGCGTCGGCAATCGGTAACGCCTTTTCTATCAGGAACTTTCAATTCTAATTTTGGATTTAGGCTAACATTCATCATATGGAATGGAATGATATCATATCCTTCCTCGTCGTAGAATTTGGCTAGGGTCACCTCATTTTTTGCACACATCAAGAGTGTCCAATATTTGCTGCCATCCAAACGGTTCAAATATCTCCTCTAGAAAAGGCTCTGGAATATATTCCTTGTCTTGTGTTGACCTATCATAAATGCAATCCTCCTTTTTTAAACTACCACCCTCGGAAGCTTCATATGTCCAATGGTGAGATTTTTTATACAGCGAAGCCGGTATTCCCCCTACTTGGTCAGTTGTGGAGTTTAGTTCCTGTCATAATAATCAATATCTAATTCTCCTAAATTATTTTCTCATGTTAAACTGATCATTTAGTATGGGGAAGTTCCAGGGGAGAAAAATCTAGAATATTGGTCAAGTTAGCAGACCGACCATAGTAGGGATCCAAAGGGGGGGGGCATCTGCAAAAGAGCTATGTGCAACAATGGGCTTAAAAAACCTTAAGGTTCAGCCCATAAAGACTTCCAAAATGCTAAGGTTCCAAAATTCAAAGGTTGTGTCCAAAGGTCAACTTTAGGGAAAATTGGATGCTTTGTGTGTGTCCCAAAAGTCTTTGTCAAGCCCTACATAGCACGGGGCAAGCCCAAGAAGTAGGGGATAAGAGAGAAACTCATATACACACACACAAGCTCCCTTTGTACACAAGGGGAAAGAGGGACATATGTCAGCTCCTCAGCCCAGATGCCCACAAGGTGTACTTAAATACTATTGGATGGCCTTGGAGGTGGACCAATGAGAATTAGGCTAGAGTAAATCTAGTTTAATTAATTTAAAAACACTTAATAAAAGAACCAATAAGAATTAAGCTCTCTAGGAGACTATTGGACAATCTCCCAAGGGGACCAATGAGCATTCAACAGCCCAATGGCTTGCCTGATTCGTATTGTCCAGGAGGCAAAGGGGTCCAATGAGAGTTTAGTTGAATTATTAAACTATCTAAATATCTCACAAAAGGGGAAAGGGTGACACATATCAAAAGGCTATCACTTATGCTGCTTAATTGTCATTGGCTAAGCTTGGGGAGGTCCAATAGGATGCTAGCATGAGTAATTAGCAAGGGGGGTTGACCAAGAGAGAGAGGGGGCTGATTTTTGCAAGGAATTATTGACACACACACTCACACAATCAATGTGTGGAGCAAGAAGACTCTCTCTCTCCTTCTCAAGCTTTAATAGAAAGCTTATCTCGTACTCCAAGCTTGTGAGAAGGGAGGCCTACACCAACAACTCTTGGCTTTCTGATGCAAATACAACCAAGATCCAAGCTTCAATGCATGCTCATCTCCCCTACCATGTTAATTACTAAGCTAAGCTATGATAATATGAGTGATTATGTGAGGAGATGTACATCTTTCTCGTAAGAGTACTCCTTCCTCTCAATCTACTCTCATACCCTGCTAGCTCTCACCATCTTCACCAGTGTGTGAGGTCTTGGGTCTGAGACCGTGAGGGAGTTGATGTTGTGTTTGATAAGTGTTTTGTGTAGTGCATGAAGCTTCCATCTTCATTTCACTAGCTAGTATTGAAGGAACACAAGAAATTGTATTGTAAAATGTTTCTCTTGATGGGAGAAATCATAATACAAAGGCTTTGGGATGGGGGACCGGCTCCATGCAAATCCGGTCCTCAACTATTGTCAATTGATTCATTTCTCTCTCTTTTGAAGTATTGTTCATGCTATCTAACTAGGTGTTATGCTTTTTGTTGCTTTCTCCACCCAAGCACTCTTGTTAATCTCATTAGGAATCTATTCTAATGAAATGCTCACTATGTTCATGCTATTTTCTGCTACACACAAGTTACTAGGCCTTAAATGTTACATTGGTATCAGAGCGCAAGGTTTCTCTTTTCTTGCTCAAGAAGGGAGGTCATCAAGCTAGCTATAAATGGTTGGTACTATTAATTGCATGTGAGTAACTAGAATAGGGATTTTTCCCCGGGGGGTTCACTATGTGTAGAACTACCATATCACGTGCATTCGAGACATGTTTGTAAAACCCCTTATCTGTAAATTTTGTTAGGAATATAATGTACCCTTTTCTTTTAAAATCTGTAATTTTTTTAAAATTTTGGAAAAATACTGTCCTTCTGTATATATATTTCTGTAAGTTTCAAGAACTTTAAATACCCTTTTGTTGAACTCACATGATAGATTACATTTTTCTTAGGTGACCTCCCCAGGGATTTTCAGCCTTGCAGTGCGCATGCCTTTGTGCAGTTAACGAGGCACCACCATCAAGAGCTATGGTCTTAATAGTGGAGTCCTACGGGGCTTGCCTACGGCTTCACCACTATTGAGCTATTGGAAGCTTGAAAGGAGCCGGTGCTGTTTTGGTGTTGAACGACCCTCTCTTCTATTCCTTGCAATTAATGGTATTCGAGCCACGAGTACAGTAGCTTGAGTGCTTTTTCTAAAGGGGTAAAGAGGAGTAGCAACTAGGGATTGAAGTGCCAAAGTACACCTAAAAGTTGTTAGAATGGCTGACAATAGTAAAGAGAGTGAAATTAATGTTGATAACTTTCATTTTGCTAATGAACAAGCTACTAATGATGCCCCAATGCTTGTTAACTATCTTGTTTCTAGGCTTCAACAACCCATGGGCAATCTATCCCTCCAAAGTGAAGTGAAACGGCAGCTTCGTGGTCATGGGATTCTCCAAGCTCCCCACCATGACGAGAGAACACCTAGGAAGCCTCCTTGGAAGACTTCCAAAAGAGGTCTCTCTCCAATTCGGGAAGAAGAAGAGGATCCCTATGAAGGTCTCAAAAATTTTCTACTTGGATGCATCTCCTTCTCAAAGGATACCTCAAGAGCCTCCACCAAAGGAGCGAGAAAGAAGTGAGTCTCCTGTCACCTCGACAGAGATGGATCCACAAAGAAGGCGGGCTAAATGCTCTCCATCACCTCCAAAACAGAGAAGACCATCGCATACTTATCCACACCACACTTCAAAGAGGGATGACAAAAAGCAAGAGAAGAAAAAGGCTAGAAAGAGGACACCCTGTTCTCCATCTTCTTCATCCTCTTCCTCTTATGAAAGTGATGGTATGGACAACGAAGATCAAGGCAAGAAAAAGGCAAGAAAGAGGTCACCCTTTTCTCCATCTTCCTCAAATTCTTCATATTTTGAAGAAAGTGATGGTGAAACCTTTGAACCATCAAAAAGAAGAGGCCATAGGAAACCCTATGCCGCATGGAAGAGGTCATCCAAGCTCAAGAAGTTCAAAGAGGGAGGGAAGAGAATCTCTTTCCTTACCTACGATGGCACTTTTGGTGCTACGGACAAAGTCTCTCTCCTGAAGAGCTTGAGCGTTATCGCAAGGATAACCAGTGTTTCAAGTGTGGCGAACAAGGGCATGCGTACCGTGCTTGTCCCCAAAAGAACAACCACCATGATCCTCCTAGAGCTACCTTAGTCGAAATCCAAGAGGAGGAAACTCACCACAATGGATCTCCTCTATGCCATGCTTGGGGAAAGGTAAGAGAACATGATGCTTTTATTCTCTTTGACCCCGGCCCGGTTCTACTCATAATTTTATATCCTATAGAGTTGGCCACCAAGCTAGGCATACAAATCTACGAGATGGGAGATGTCCTACCCGCCGCAGACGGTGCTTTCAAGGGGCAATAAGCTTCAGTCACTCCCTGAATCGGGAAAATTAGGCTCCATGTCCAAAGCTATGTAGACAAAGAGGACTTCTTTATCTCTCCTCTCAAGCATGAGGATGTAATCCTAGGGGCACCATGGTTTGATCGCATGGCTGCCAATGTTAAATTCCCTGAAAGAAGAATCTCCTTTAAGTTCAGGGAAAAATATATGCATATAGATGCTAAGGAAATGGGTAACACTATACCCATTGTACATACTCAAGCTTTCAACAAGTCAATAAGGAGCTCTATTTCCGTGTACATGATTTTTGTTAAATATTCTAAAAATGAACCTAATGTTTTAGCAAAAGAAAATATACACAATCAAAAGGAATTAGAGTTATCCAATTTTCTCAAGGGGTTTCAAGATGTCTTTATTGATGACATCCCTTGTGAGCTACCTACTAAACGAGTCAATGATGACCATGCAATTGAACTTCTTCCAGGAAGTTCACAGCCTAACAAACCTCCTTATAGTGCACAGAGCTCGAGGTCTCGCTGCTGCTGCTCGACACCCCCCCTTGCTGCACCATCGCTAACCCAACCCCCCCCTGCGTAGCCTCCCGTTCCCACTGCCCCCCCCCTCTGTCCCTGCTCGCCTGCCTGCTGCCCACCTCGTTTTTGCTGCCCGCCCACTACCCCGCTTGCCCGCCCGCTGCCTACTGCTCCCCCGTTCGTGATGCCTGCCCCCCGCCTCCTATCGCGCCCCGAACCCCCCCCCCCATGTCCCCCCACCCGTTTCCGTGTATACACACTTCCCCCCCTACCCCACTTGCTCTCCTTGTTTCCCCGAAGTTATCTGCACTTTGGCTTGTGCCGCACTGAATTCTTTGGGCAGTGCTCGGTGCATCTATTTGCAGATTCTCCCCGTCGTCAGTTCTTCCACCACAACAGTAGACATAGATGGAGGCTCCAACTCCGCCACAAAGGGACTCGTCCAAAGCCCCCTTACCCCACCCCATTGAGCCCTCCATTTGAATTGCTCGTTCGTCTATAGAGCAAGCGAGCCTAGTCGTAGAGGTAGAGGGATTGCAGGAGACTTCTGTCATTTGCAAGATTCTCGGCACTCGACCTGCATGACCTTCTCCAACCCCGCCTTCTTGCAGAGGTGGGGAGGATCTTAGACGTGGTTACTATCAGATCTAGTTTGCGACCTGAGAGATGGCGTCCAAGGTCATCGCCATGAGTCCACTGACCATCCGAGCAGCATGCGCCCAATTTCGACAGTGGAGACATGGTTTCGACCCTGCTTTGGATGTTCTAGTAGAGGAGGCAGACATCCCCATCTCTGTCTGCTTTCTGGGTTTGCGGAGGGAGTACCTACCACTTCTATCCAGGATAAGCTCAGCCATTGGGACTGTCCTGGAGACATCTATGTCTGCTTTTGGAGTTTCCGAAGTACCTGCCACTTCTATCCAGGATAGGCTCATCCATTGGAAATGTCCTAGAGAAACCTTGCATGGCAGCCTCAGTAGCTGCCAAGGTGGCTGACATTCCCTCAGTTTTTGTTTTGGTCAGAGACACTCACACACACTCGAAGGTTATTCTTCTACCTCCGGTGAGTGGGGGTTGGTTCATACAGAGTGTGGAGTATTCGGGCCTCCTGAACGAGTGCTTTATTTGTCGACAGATGGGGCATCTAGCAAAGGCCTATCCATGGAGGAGGCCTCAACCTACACCACAGACTCAGCCCCAGCCTGCAAGGGCTAGCCAGCAGACTCAGCCAGAGACACAACGCACACAGGCAGAGCCACCCTCTGAGCCTCGATCTCCAAGAGAGGAGGGATGGCCGCAAGTACGTGGCAGACAATGACAGGGGCTACAACGTCAGCCTGACACTTAGAGTGGTTCTCAAGAACCTACTCAGTAGGAGTGGGTTCCCATGGGGAACCGTTTTGGTAATCTAGAGCAGGATGAGGTCCGTGCCCCAGCCCCCTCCTCAGATTCACCCTCGATAGACCCTCCCCCCTCAGATTTCCCTCCCTCTTCGTCATCCTCCCCCCCACCTCCTGCTCCCGGCGCCTCTTTCCCCCACCCCTTTACCTCTGTCGCTCACTCCCGCCCCTCTTCTCCACCGCTCCCCCCATCTCCCTCTCCCCTACTTCAGTTCCATAATCGACCCAGGGGACAGGGCCTTGTCCTGCGGCTAGGAGATCTCTTGGCAGTAACTTTGCCTCGAGTCGCTTGGCGAGAGAGGGACAGCCTTTTTTGCGGCCCCCTTTGTAGGTACAAACATCTTCCCTTGCAGCTATCCCTCGTGGTCTAACGAGCATTGACATCCGGTGCTGATGGGACTTCTTTGACTACGGCTTTACTCATTTTCTCGGTGACCCCTCAGCAGACCATGAGACAGCCTACTTCAGGATGCATGTTCTGTTCCTTGCTGCTAGGGGACAGAGGCCTTGGACTCAGCAATTGGCTTCTCCTTTCCCCTCTATGGCAGAGACCAAACAGAGTGGACTCTCGACTCAGTGTTGGGATGGTTACACACACAGGTCCTAGAGTTCTCTCACCACATGGGAGAACTAGGAGTTACAGATATGCTCCAGACTTTGTGGCCATTGGCCAAGTTTGCGGTGACACCTCCAGACTCAGCAGGATGTAGACACATTGTGGTTTACTTCTTTGCCGATAGACAATGCTTGCCATGCTATGTATACATTCATGAGGAATCCTGGACGGAGTAGGTTACTTTACGTACGGCTCGCTCTGCTTGGGCTTAGACCAGGAATTCGTTACAGTCATGCCTATCTAGAGGACACTCGGATGCGGATTACTCCCCATCCAAGCTAGCCTCAAAGATAGCCCATCTAGCTGCTGCAGCGGCATCTGTTCTCTCTCGCTCCCCATGAGTATTGTCTCATGGAACGTGTAGGGACTAGGTGGGCCCCAGTTTCAGTATCATCGGGGTTAACTGCGTCAGGAGCTTCAGCGTTGTCTTGTGGGAGGAGAGATTGATCTCCTTATGCTTCAGGAGCACCATCTATGTGAGAGCCGCATAAGACATTGTGGTCAGCTCTTGCGTGGACGATATGATACTTTTTGGTCAACTGATTTTGGACTTCGAGGCATCGAGGATGGGGTATGTATGGCTATCGTGGACTCTTTGCAGCAGGCCATTGTGGGCAGAGGGATTTTTGTGCCAGGTAGGGCCCAATGGATTACTATGCAGGTTGAGGGTGGCCTAGTGGGTTTCTTGAACATCTATGTGCCCAATGGGGCGAGTGCTCGTGCAAAGTTTTGGTCACAAATAGTTGAGTCTCTACCGCAAATAGAGCATTAGTGCATAGGGGGGTACTTCAACATGCTGGAGGACCCTTCTGACAAGATTGGTGGTAGCCATACTATTGTGCATGGAGTTGAGTTGATAGCTTGGGAGAGGTTTTGTATGACTTTGAGGGTCTCGGATTCTTGGCAGCACTCTGGTTTTGTGAGGGCCCCAGACAGCCTTGCCTTCTCTTGATCGGACCGCAGAGTGGGAGGAGTGAATCTATCGCGGATAGACCACTTCTACACTAGTTACCACTTAAGTGACTTGGGAGGGACAGTGGGCATCCTCGCAGGGACCTCCTTCTCGGACCATGCACCAGTGATCCTCACAGTAGTAGACAGGCAGAGGAGTAGGAGCACGATGCTTCGCATCCTAGAGAGGGTCTTGTTGGACTCAGCACTCAAAGAGAGGGTAGAGGCTCTCTGGATAGAGGGCTTGGACAAGCAGGACTCTCCTAGTGACAGAGTGGCCGCAAGCCTAGCATAGATTAGTCATTCTTTTCTCCAGGAGTCTCTGGCTCGCCGGGCTGCAGTGAGAGAGGAGGAGGAGCGTCTCAGATGGGGCATTGATTTGTTATAGAGGATGCAGGAATAGCATCCAGACAGTCCTTGGTTGGAGGAGCAGTTATAGCAGGCTCAAAAGGAGCTTGCTAGCACAGAGGAGAGGCGACATGAGTTTTCTTTCCACCGACAGGCATCTCAGTGGACCCTGGTGGGTGATAGAGTGACTGGTGCTTTCTTTGAGGCAATGGGACCTCGACACTCGCATGCCAAGGTCAGTCAGTTGAGGAGGCCCGATGGTTCAGTTGCTTTTGAACCCGAGGATATGTGTGTAGTTGCTATTGACCTTTACCATGAGTTACTGTATGGAGAGTCCCAGTCAAAGTGTTAGGATGCATGTAGTGAGCAGGTTTGGGCACAGATGCCTTGTCTTGTTACTGAGGAGATGCGTAAGAGGCTTTAGCTGCCACTTCAGCTTGAGGAGCTACACACGGCTCTTAGGGACCTCACCCATGGTAGTTGTCCAGGTGAGGATGGCAGGTGAGGATGGGCTGACTCTCAGTTTTTTCCTGGAGTACTAGGACCTGTTTGGCCCAGATCTCTAGAGGGATTTTTAGTACATTTTGCACACAGGAGTGTTGCATGATAGCATGAGTTAGGGCTTGATCTACCTCATTCCCAAGGAGGGTGGCTCCTTGGATGAGATTCCACAGTGGCACCCCATCACCATCCTCAACTCAGCCTACAAAATTTTTGCCAAGGCTCTGAGTTTGAGGATTCAGCCACTTTTACAGATTCTTATACATGGGACTCAGACAGGTTTTGTCAAGGAACGCAATATCCTTGACAACATCTTTACCTTTTGGGAGGCCTTTGCCCTGGCACGGCTCTGTGGTGAGGACCTCGTGATTCTTCTTCTCAATTTTGAGAAGGAATATGATAGAGTTTACTAGGACTTTCTAGAGGGCACTCCGCGCAGGATGGGCTTCTCAGATGCTTGGATCAAAGGGGTGTCAGCTTTGGATAGACAGGCTCATAGTCATGTACTCTTGGCAGGAGGGAGAGGTGATCGCTTCATGCTTACACACTCAGTCAGACATGGCTGTCTCTTTCCCCTTTCCTCTTTCTGTTCTATGCGGAGGCAATGAGCAGATTTTTGGTGTCGCAGTTGGTTGGTCTACTGGGCTTAGCACTCCCTATTCAGGGAGATGAGCTACTGTACATTGAGTTTGCCGAAGACTCAGCCTTTTGCTTAGATGACCAGGAGGCCAACCTCCATATGTGTGAGCAGGCTCTGGAGACCTTCTGTTGTGCATCGGACGCACTGATAAACTGGATAAAGAAACTGGCTTTCTCGGTTGGTGAGGCTCATGTACTAGATTGGATGCCAGGAGAGGGTTTTAGGTGGATTCCCCCAGGGACTACAGTTTGCTACTTGGGCTGTCAGGTTGGTTTGCACTTGTCTCCCGAGTAGAAAATTGCTTCCCTTCTCCTGTCTATCAGGAGAAAGTTGCTACATTGGAGCTCAACACGACTTTATTTGACTAGCAGAGTAGTAGTTGCCAACCATGTGTTGTTGGTGAGTATGTGGTACATCACTTCCTGCTGGATCTTCTCGAGTTCATGTATCAGCCAGGTAGAGAGGCTGATCAGGAACTTCCTTTGGTCAAGACGTGACACTCAAATAGCCTGAGCCAAGGTGGCTTGGCAGGTCATCACTCTTCCTTGTTCACAGGGAGGGCTTGGGACCATTGATCCAGCATAGCAGAGCAGAGCCCTTCTTGGAAAGTTCATCATCAGAGGACTTCTTCCAGGTGAGGATCCCTAGAAGGAGTTCTTGCTACAACGGCTTTGTGCTAGGGTGCGTCAGGCAGGAGGCCCTTGGCAGCCTTTGACCTGATGGATCTTCACAAAGATGCGCAGAGTTGGTCTTAGCAACAGACTGGAGGACCGCTTCGCTGTCAGTTTGCTTCAATCATGGGAGCACTTGCGGCGTGGCCTAGAGTAGAGATAGCCTACGTGCACGGAGGTGCACCTACGGTAGCCCCTCGTCTAGAACCCCATGGTTAGCACTCAGAGAGGCCACTTGGTTGGTAGTCAGTCTCATGTTTCCTGGGGTCCCATGGCAATAGGTCCAGCGTGCTCTTTAGGTGACTGGGTAGAGTTCACAGGTTTGTCAGAGGAGGTACAGGACCTTCAGCTACAGGGCATGAGAGGGGTGCAGAGCATGTGCCAGGACATCTCAAAGTCAGTTCGATCTGAGTGCCTCACGCTCCTAGAGCTAGTAGCACCCCGGTGGATGGGAGCCTTCACACGATTGGAGGTTCTCATCTCAGTCAGGGCCTCCGCAGAGACTGTCCCATCCCTTTTCTTTGAGCTTCAGGGTGGGGGATGCCTTCAACAAGTTGTAGTAGAGGCCCTGCAAGTAGCAGAGTGCTTTTTTCGGAGGATCCAAGTAGTGGGCATATGTGGTAGGACCCGTGTCATAGACCCTGACCCAACAACTCTTGACACTAGACACTAGAGGCTGTTGGCTTGGGAGTGTTGTCCCCACTGGCACGAGTATAGTGGGATCCTAGTGAGTGGCTATGGAGGGATCCCTTGTCTTCTGCAGACCACCCAGCAGTCCCAGTCTTTCAATACACTATTCGACTGGGACGTCATATACTAGCAGCACAGAGAGAGGCACGACCCGCTGCAACACCTCATTGCAAAAGGAGGGTCTCACAGGTGAGTTCTTGACAGTTTTTTAGGAGAGGTTGGGGACTCCAGATAGCCTAGGCGAGTCACATTGTTCTAGTGGCTGGTCGCACACAGAGCTACCACAGTCGGGAGCTGGCTACTGCATAGTGGTCTCTAGGCCGCATGCGCAGCTTGTGAGCAACTTGTTGAGAGTCAGTGTCACTCTCTTTGGGACTGTCCCTCGGCCCAGCACGTGTGGCTACAAGTTCTTCGGCTCATGCATGCTCTCTCCACGGCTCGACAACACACTTGGGGAGCAGCGACTTGGTCCACCCTCTCAGGCCGGACACTTCAGTTTGAGCTATCTTCCACCAGCAGGATGATAGTGATGCAAGAGGGGCGACCTACACTCCAGCCTGCTACAGAGCTTACTCCACATGAGTGGTGCAGGGAGAGAGAGGAGTGTTGGGAGCTCATCAATGGCCTGAAACTCTAGCTCATCTGGCGGGTCTGCTGCCTCCTCGGGGGGTTCACTATGTGTAAAACTACCATATCACGTGCATTCAAGGCATGTTTGTAAAACCCCTTATCTGTGAATTTTGTTAAGAATATAATGTATCCTTTTCTTTTAAAATCTATAAGTTTTTTTCAAATTTGAAAAAAATAATACCTTTTTGTATATATATTTCTATAAGCTCCAAGAACTTTAAATACCCTTTTGTTGAACTCACGTGATAGGTTACATTTTTATTAGGTGACCTACCCGGGGCTGCTTCCGCATCTTTGAGGCTCGGCCCGTGCCACAAGCAGAGACTGTTTGCGATTTTTGGCTAGAGCTGATCTACACTCTCAGAGGACAGCTCGAGGGACTACAGGGCAGCTCTGACCGCATGCGGGAGCGCAGAGAGGAGTTCCTTCTACTCTGGCATCTTGGGCCTCTCTACACCATGGTCTAGGGTGTACTTCAATGGCATTACCCACCACCTGTGTGGCTTTTCCCTCCCCCCATTTCTTTATTTAGCCCCATTATACATATGCTGGTTTTTTCATTAGGAGAGTCTCCCACCATGGTTGTTGTAGCCCTCTCTTGAAGAGGTGATTGTAGCCCTATGGGCCGTTTCAGTAACTAATAGAAGGATCTTTTTCTGGAAAAAAAAACAAACCTTCTTATAGAGTTTCACAAGCTCAATAAGAGGAGATTATGTGGCAAGTGCATGAGTTAGTTGACAAGGGCATGGTTAGGCCTAGCTCATCTCCATTTTGTTCTCTTGTGCTACTAGTGCAAAAGAAACACGGCACGTATCATATGTGTGGCGACTATAGAGCACTAAATAGGATCACTATCAAAAAATAGGTTTCCCGTTCCACTTGTATAAGACCTATTTGATAAGCTACAAGGCTCCACCTACTTCAGTAGGATTGACCTAAAAAGTGGCTATCATCAAATAAGGGTAGTTGATCAAGGCATTGTAAAGACCCCATTTTGCACTACTTTTGGTCTTTATGAATACATTTTCATGCCTTTTGGCTTGACCAATTCACCAGCCACATTCATCCGCTTGATGGAGAAGCTATTCAGGCCTCACCGAACCTTTACTGGAGTATTCTTTGATGATATCATTATCTACTCTAATTCATTAGAAGAACACAAGTGACACCTCCAGGTGATATTTCAAGTTCTATGAGAGAATAAACTTTATGTTAATCAAAGGAAAAGTGATTTTTTCTTACAAGAGATTCAGTATTTAGGTCAAATTATCTCTCAAGATGGCATCCAAATGGATCCATCAAAGTTAGAGGTAATAAAAGGATGGCCTAAACCAAGGAATCTTCATGAGCTAAGAAGCTTTATAGGTATGTGTGCATACTATAGACGCTTCATAGAAAAGTTCTCACTAATAGCAGGACCATTACATGACCCAACAAAGAAAAACGTTAGGTACACATGGTCTGCCAAGGAGAACAATGCTTTCAAAAAGATTAAAGAAAAGCTTATCTCTCAACCTGTGCTTACACTACGGGTTCTCTCAAAGCCATTTGAGGTCCAATGTGATGCTTGTGGTGATTGCCTTGGAGCTGTTTTGCTTCAAGAAGGGTTCACCATAGGCTATGAAACTCTAAGGCTCGACCCTGTTGAGAAAGCTCTAGGCATATATGAAAAGGAACTCCTTGCAGTTCTACATGCCTTAGACTCATGGAAGCACTATTTATTGGGGACTCCTTTCATTCTACGAACGGTTCACCAAAGTCTTAAGTACTTCATGACACATACCAAGATCTCTGACAAACAAATGAGGTGGAAAAATTTCCTTTCAAACTTTCATTTTCATATTGCTCACATTGCTGGCAAGCATAATCAAGTAGACGATGCACTCTCAAGATGGTCGAGAGTGATGTTGTTTCCATAACAACTCACAATGATCTATCTTCTATGATAGATGAGTATGCTGTTGATCCCGATTTAGAGATGTGATTTCAGCCCCTGCACTAGGGAAGAAAGAGGAACCATTTACTTTACAAGATGGTTATATTCTCTATGGTAATAGACTACGCGTTACTAGCTCACTACATGAGAAAGTAATGTATGAATGTCATGCTCCTCCTGATGGAGGGCATAGAGGGACTCAGTCTACCCTAAACCCGGGGGATTCACCATGGAAAACTTACCACACCACGTAAGTGCAGGGGAGGCGTATTTTTTTATAAGCTACATAAGCATATAATTTAGGGGCAGGCCTCCAATAATTTATCTCTCAAGCTTAAAAATAAGGGAGGGGGTATCATATTTAGGGGGAGGGGGACCTGACTCGGGTTGATTACTTGTAACGATTGATCATCGGGGTGCACTTAAACTCGAATGAATTTTAAGAAAGTTGTTATCACGTCACACATTGAATTTTGCATCAAGCCGATCATAGACAAGGGCTGATTTGGAGCAGGTTTTCCATGTAAGCCTACTAAAGCCATACAAAGGAGAGCCACCTCAAGAACCAACTATTGAAGACCCACCAGAGATCGAGAGCCACCTCTGCAGCCCGAGTCCATTCTCCGACATGAAGACAAGGTACTAAAAGGTGGTAAGACTATCCGATGATATCTTATTAAGTTTAAGAATTATCCTTTTGAAGATGCTAGATGGATGCAAGACATACAATTAAAGGATAACCTAAATCTTGTCAATGCTTACAATGCTTCCCTAGAGTAAGCAAATGTACAAATGTTAAAAATGAACAAAAATTTTGTCTTATAAGACTCTCTTTTTCTTTATTGTGCACAAAAATGAAGTAGTATGCATGCTTAGATCAAATTTGCGGAGACGACGTCTCCCAAACACCAAGTAGAGCTTGTCACTCTACTATGGAAGATTGATAGCTGGACTAATGTGCAGACATGCTTGCGGCAGCCTCAGGCTCTCAAGAGCCAAATGTACTAGTCATCCATTCTGGAATGATGTCATAGGGTAACATAGGGGTCCTCTACCCGCTAAGAAAAAGGACTCATGAATATGCTTTATCTTCTCTACACCATAGTCAAAGACGAGTATGATTTCAACAGAGAGGTAATGTCATACTAATCAATATCTAATTCTCCTAAATTATTTTCTCATGTTAAACTGATTGAATATAATATGGGGAAGTACCAGGGGAGAAAAAGCTATGATATTGGTTAAGTTAGCAGACCGGCCACAATAGGGATCCAAAGAAGGGAAAATAGGGATCCAAAGGGGGGGCCATCTGCAAAAGAGCTATGTGCAACAATGGCCTTAAAAGACCTTAAGGTTCAGCCCATTAAGACTTCCAAAATGCTAGGGTTCCAAAATGCAAAGGTTGTGTCCAAAGGTCAACTTTAGGGAAAATTGGATGCTTTGTGTGTGTCCCAAAAGTCTTTGTCAAGCCCTACATAGGAGGGGCCGAGCCTAAGAAGTAGGAGATAAGAGAGAAACTCATACACACACACACACACAAGCTCCCTTTGTACACAAGGGGAAAGAGGGACACATGCCAGCTCCCTAGCCCAGATGCCCACAAGGTGTACTCAAATCCTATTGGATGGCCTTAGAGGTGGACCAATGAGAATTAGGCTAGAGTAAATCTAGTTTAATTAATTTAAAAATACTTAATAAAAGAACCAATAAGAATTAAGCTCTCTAGGAGACTATTGGACAATCTCCCAAGTGGACCAATGAGCATTCAGCAGCCCAATGGCTTGCATGATTCCTATTGGCCAGGAGGCAAAGGGGTCCAATGAGAGTTTAGCTAAATTATTAAATTACCTAAAGCTCTCACAAAAGAGAAAAGGGGACACGTGTCAGAAGGCTATCACTTATGCTGCTTAATTGTCATTGGCTAAGCCTAGGGAGGTCCAATAGGATGCTAGTGATAGCTGTTTTTCGGCTCTCCGTAATTGCCATAGTGATTTACCTCACCCTACCAAAATCATTGGGCTAGTTGAGCCAAAAAAATAAAAAAAATAAAAAATATTATGGTTCATTTGTTTGTATATATTTCATTGTGCATAGGACCTAATTATAGAGAGTTTTCATAATTATTTTGGTATTTATTTAAATATTTATACCTAGGTGTGCGTTATTTTCTTATATATGCTATGTACATTTACTCACCATTACCATAATATTTTTACCTATGTATTCTATTAAAAATTATTTCATGCAAGCTTCTCTTATTTTTGGCGTGAATACACTCTTAAGGAAAAACCTCAAAAATACCTTTCACCATCAGTCATTGCCTTTCACTAAATTCCTATTTCCTAGAGGTATTTTCTTATCTCTTGTAAATAAATATAATTCAATAAAAACAAATGAGGGTCCCCTCATTTTATTCTTTATATTTTCATATATCTCTTTTTTCCATTTTTATTTTTTATATAGCTAACACTATTCTAGATTCCATAAATTGTTTATATATACTACCCTGTTTTTCCCATCATATCCATGTATTATATTTGTGCATAATCCACGACCATGCACATTTTCAAACCCCTAAGAATCAATTAGCTCATGCTCTCATGCAAGGAGGGGCTCAGCTTTGGAGCCATATGAAAATTCAATAAAAGGGGGGCCATTGAAGAGTTTTTTGTGAGGAAAAACAAGTATTTTGGTGGGATCTTTTATATGCATCTCCACTCCGAATTTGAAGTGGTGGTCAAAAGAGAAAATGTGGATCAAGAGCTGAATAATCACCTCAAAAATTTTGGTGATTTTTGGAGCAACCACGAGTAAGTTGGGATCTTTTGAGTGGACCCCAATCTGCCCACTTTTCTCACAAGTAGCCCATAGTCTTCTCTCACCTCTTTCCACACTTCTACACACACACACACACACTCGTTCGTCTCTATCCCTCACTCAAACCTGCACATTGTCATACCTTATCACATTCTCTCCTTCCTTGATGCCTTTGTCCTTGATTTTCTTGTCAAGCTTCTCCTTTGCTTGTGTAGCTTTTCTTTTGTAGCACTCGTAAGCTACTTCTCTTTTCCACTCAAGATCCACTAGTGTAAGAAGACGATCCATCCATAACTCTTGATCATCTTGTGCACCTCTACCATGAAGCTGTATTGTTGGGATGTTGAGCTCAATAGGCCAAAGCCTCTTGACCATACACCAAGTGAAATGGCGTAAATTCTGTTGCCTCCCTATATGTGGTTTAGTATGCCCACAAGGCACCATCCAAAAAGTCATCCCATAACTTTGTTTTGTTTTGCACCATCTTTCTAATGATGCCTGCAATGACACCATTAGCCTTCTCCACCAAACCATTTGACTGTGGGTAGTAGGGTGTGCTATGGCGATGTAGAATGTGAAGCTCTTCACAAACTTCTATGAGTAAACCCTTTTTGAACCCTGGACCATTATCAGAAACAATCTCCAGAGGTGTGCCAAATCTACAACAAATATTAGTGTAGACAAACTTGCTCACTGTTTTCCGATTTACCCCATCCACACTTTGAGCCTCTACCCACCTAGTCATGCAATCTACAGCCACTAGGATATAGAGTTTACCATTCTTTGTTCTAGGCAGAGGACCCATAGCATCAATGCCCCATTTTTCAAAGGGTTCATTTGCAAGCACTATTTGCCTTGGTCTATGCACCAACCTTCTATTTCCATTTATCTGACAATTGTGACAACTTTTACACCAATGTTGGACATCCACATGCAAGCTTGGCCAAACATACCCCACAAGCAAAATCTTCTTCACAGTTAGTTCTTGGGCAAAATGACCACCACATGCCTCTTCATGCAAACCTTTTAGAATGGCTGGAATTTCCTTGATAGTTGGTACTCTTCTGCACACTGATCCTTCCCTCTTTGATAAAGGGAGCCTTCTAGGAAGAAATAGTAACTTTCCTTCTTCATGAGTCTCCTCTTTTGAGTTGTTGTGAAGTCTTGTGGAAACTCACCCTCCAAAATGTAGCCAATAATGGGAGTCAATGACTCCAATCCTTGGTATCTCGGTTGCTTGATAGCTACTCCCACCATGATGACCTACACTTCTTTTTCAACACATGTAACTGCTTGTTGTGCAAGTAAATTGTCATCTTTATTTTGTTTCCTACGAATATAATATAGTTGCACTTCTTCAAACTAATTAAAAAACCTACGAATGGCATTAACTTTTGTCGTGAGGCTTTCATTCTTGCATGCCCAAATGGTCAAAATTTTCTTCACAACGAGGAGTGCATCCCCCTTTACCATGAGATGTTGTATACCTTGACTAATGCACATCTTCAAACCATGAAGTAGTGTGCCGTATTCTTCTTCATTGTTGCTAGTTGAACCTGGTAGATTGACCTTCTCTTTCATGACTACCTCTCCACTTGGGTTGAGCAACACTAGCCCTCCCTCTACTTTTCCTGTGACTCGTCAAAAATCTCCATCAAAGAACAAGGTAAAAGAATTAGGAATACTTTTTGGTGGTGGCAATGGTAGGGTCTTTACTTCAATAACCTTAATCTCCTTTTCACGCACCCTATAAGTGAGAATCCCTGCCAATTGTGCACGCAGACTATCTTCTACCTTGAAAGAGTATTGAAATTGTTGCAACTCCATAATCCACTTTGAGATCCTAGTACTAAGATTCATTTGAGATGACACCCAAGGGAACAAATTTTTTTACTAAGAGTTACAAAAGATTTTGCTAGCAAGTAGGATCTAAACTTTCTCACCGCAAACATGAGAGAAAGGATCGTGAGTTCTGCCTCTGTGTAGCCTCTCTCCAAATAATTCAAGACCCTACTAGCAACGTAGATGGGTTGCATCCTTCTACTGTGGGGATCTTGCTGTACCAAAACAACACCAATTGTTTCTTTCCCAACACTAGAACTAACAAAGAATGTGTACTCCCAACAAGGAGGCATAAGTGTTGGTAGTTCTGACAGAATGATTTTGATGTTACAAAAATATTCTTCAACCTCATCAGACCAAACAAACTCGACTTGTTGTGTCAACTTTTGCAAAGAGTGAAGTAACTCTGAGGCTAAGTGAATGAAGCGTGACATGTACTTCACCTTTTGAATGAATGAGATGACCTCCTTAAGACTCTTCGGTGATGGTAACTCAAATAAGAGCCTTTGACTTTGAAGGATCCACCTCGATGCCTTTGTAAGAAACTTTGTGATCAAGCAAGATCACTTCATCCTCACCTATGTGGCACTTGTCGAGGTTGAGTTAACCTCCCATGTCGTAAAGTTTTTTAAACCTTCTTCTACCTTTTGTAGATGCTGTGATTTTGAGTTATAAATACAGAAATCATCAATGAACACCCTAATTGACTTTCCAAAGAATGCTTGAAACACCATTTCATGAAGCATTGGAAAGTTGCAGGAGCATTTGTCAGGCCAAATGACATAACTCTAAAAGAATAACAACCCCAATGAGTGATGAAGATTGTTTTCAATTGGTCCTCCAATGCAATCCCTATTTGAAAGTAACCTGAGTAGCCATCACACAAAGTGTGCTTCTCATGACCAGCACCTCATTTAGTATCTCATACTGAAATGGGAGGGGAAAGTGATCTCTTTTTGTTGCCTCATTGAGCGGACGGTAATCCACACACACCCTCCACTTGCCGTTTTTCTTGGGAGTGACAACAACGGGAGAGAACCACTCTAAATTCTCCACTAGATAAATGAAACCTGTTGCTAGAGGCTTTCTTACCTCCTTGAGTAGATCATGCTCCTTGATGACTCTTAGCCTTCGTAGCTTTTGGGCTTTAGGTTTGGCCTCCGGCTTTAGCTCGATCTTGTGTTGAACATCATCTACTCCATACACATCAGTGTAGTCTTTAGCAAAAAACTTAGGAAATTTCCTTAACACACCTTTGAACTCCTCTCTTTCATCCTTTGTAAGTGTTGTAGAAAACATACCTTCTAACATTCCTTCATCTTTCACATTTTGGTTCTCTTGTAAACCCACCTCCTCCAAACCTTGACAAGAGGTCTCTTGGTTGGTTGGCTTAAACCTTGCCCCCATGACTTTGATGGAAGACTCCTCTTCAGTAATGCTGCCGCTACTTTCTTCTTCTGAAGTGTTATCGGTCCAATCTTCTTCCGTCTCACTTTGAGATGATTCTTCATGGAGATCCTCTTGGTGTTGCTCCTTCATGTCAAAGACAACCTTCTTATGATTGTCATTCCTGTAAATTAATTTTCCACTCTCCCAATCCTACAAAGCTTGCATTTTCATTAGCCATGGTCTTCCTAGGATAAATGGGTAACCATTTCCTTTGGTAGACATGACATAGAAATCCACTGCCTTCTTAATGCCAAAGTCCTCTACAAATACATTTTTACAAATGCCTACACACCTAGCTTTGCTATTGTTTGCCATATCCGCTTTGATTTCAGGTGTCTCATGGATGTGCATGCCTAGTATTTGCATGAGTCCCTCTATCATGATGCAAATTTGTGCACCCCCATTCACTAGACCTTTCCTAACCAATCTTCCTTTGATGTAACAATCTAGCACAGGTGTAATATCCTCATTCATTTTAGCATGTGCAATTTTTACAGTAGACACACTCTCTTTTACCTTTCTCCTAGTGCCAACTACCTTTGTTAAATCCCTTCTAACTTGTGGACATAATGCAAGGAATTGAGGCCATGAGATATCAGGACCCTTACCTTGCATGTCTTCCAAAAGGTTGTATGGAGCGATACCATGTCCAAGAGGGAAGTCTTGGAGATTGATATGACATCGAGTCCTCTTAGCTTTCTTGGTCTCCTTTGCCTTCTTGCCTCGTCCATGGTCACTCTATGATGTGACACCTTCTTTCTCTTTACCTTTTCCTCGGCCATGCTTAATGCCATTTGTTTCAATTTCACCCTCTTTGGACTGTGTGACTTCTACAACATTGTCATTTGGGTCAGGAAAAGGTGAAACTCCTTCCATCCCTTGTGGAGGTGGTCTTGGTCCACTTGGCCTTTGTAGAAGCCTCGGTTGTTGACCAGCTCCTTCACTTGCATTCATCATTGGGTAATTCAAGCTAGGTCTCCCTGGCTCCCCATGGGGCGAAGGACAATTATACATCCCATGTCTAGACTCTCCGCAATTCCAACATTGCAAGACTCTCCTAGGTCGTGGATCACACTTTTCAGACTTCTTTGCTTGTCCCTTTGGACCTACAGCTTGTGCAAGGTGAATTGACAAGCTGCTTAAAGATTCATTTAACTTCTCAATCACTTCCTTCGTTACCTCAGGAATCTCCCTAGATGTTGATGCTTGTGACTTACCTTTGGGTCTAAGACCTTCTATTGGAACCTCTCCGTTTAAGCACTTGATTTTCCTATATTTCTCAACAACCCTAGTTTTAGCTGCATCAAAGGTAGGAGGTGCACCCGCCTCAACTTTTACCTTAAGGTCAGGAAAGAGTCCGGCTATGAACCTCTCCTTCTTTAGGAACTCTGCACCATCACCAGGGTTAGCAACATTTCTCACCCATACAGCCCAAAGACATAGAAACTCTTGCTTGTACAAGTAGTAGTCATCTAAGTCTTTTTGCTTATGAGCAACAATGTCTTGCCATAGTTTTTGAGTGTTTTGGGAATCAAAGAAGTATTTCTTGAAACGATTCAAAACTTCTGTGTAATTCCCCTTAAGTTCGTCAGGCAAAGAGTCAAACCAAGTGCTAGAATCTTTCCTAAGGACCACCTCAAACATTTCTACACGTTCTTGATCAGTTACTATCCTCTTGATACGGCAAGACATCTTGAAATTTGCAAAAAATAATTCTGCATCCTCTCTAGGCTGTCCAAAGAAAAGAGGATATTCAAACTTTTGGCATTGGCTCTCCATTGAATTGATTTGAAAGTGACGCGCGTTTTTTGTTTTTTCTTTCTTTAAAATATTTACACAATAATATTTTCTAAATTGCAATCTATTCACAACAAAATAAACATATTCACATCAAATGACCTATGATAATCAATAAGGGGTAGGATGACAGGGTTGGTGACGCGAGAATTTCTCCTACTCTTTGGGCACCAAACATGAACACCATACGTTGTTGAAAATGGATTTTTCTACTAATTGCAATGTTTACTCTAATGTGTGGAGTGAAATGGAAGGGGAAAACCTCTATTCCTGGGCCATTATCCATGGTCTATGCATGACCTAATTCTTAAAACAAAACAAAAATATAGACGTCCAAACTAAGGTCGTACCTAATGAGAGGAAAAATAAAAGGATTTATTGAAGCATTTATCTCGGCCAACCTAAGAGGTCCCAAAATTCTATGAATTACTCGTTGAAATTGCAACTCAGTACTAACAATTATGTGCACCTTTTGCCTTGCAATGGGAATAAAAGGATCATTCAAATTCTCGTGATTCATGCAAGCTACTTGATTATGCTAAAGGTTGAGCCTACACAAAACATACACAAGCCCTCCTCAGTGGGGGTACCAAAATTGAAACGGTACAAGGTGGGCACACACATACCTAAATATTTTCTCAATTCATGTAGATTCCTTGGATTAGGCCACCCTTTTATTACCTCTAGCTTTGATGGATCCATTTGGATGCCATCTGAAGAGATAACGCGGCCTAGATAGTGAATCTCTTGTAAGAAAAACTCACTTTTCTTTCAATTAATATAAAGTATATTCTCTCGTAGGACTTGCATTTCTATCTAGGGGTGTTTCTTGTGTTTGTCTAGTGAGTTAGAGTAGATGATTATATCATCAAAGAACACTCCAACGAAGGTTTGGTGAGGCCTGAATAGCTTCTCCATCAAGCGGTTAGATGTGGCTGGTGCATTGGTCAAGCCAAAAGGCATGACAATGTATTCATAAATACCAAATGTAGTGCGAAATGCGGTCTTTACATTGTTTTGATCAACTAATCCTATATGATGGTAGCCACTTTTTCGGGTCAATCGTACTGAAGAAGGTCGACCCTTGTACCTTATGAAATAGGTCTTCTCCATGTGAAAGAGGAAAACTATTCTTGATAGTGATCGTATTTAGTACTCTATAGTCAACACACATACGATATGTGTCATCTTTCTTTTGCACTAGTAACACGGGTGAAAAAAATGGAGACGAGCTAGGCCCTAACCATGCCCTTCTCAACTAACTCATGCACTTGCCGCATAATCTCCTCTTGTTGAGCTTGGGAAACTCTATAAGGAGGTCTATTAGGCAGTGAACTTCCTCGAAGAAGCTCAGCTGCATGGTCATCATTGCCTCATTTAGAAGGTAGTTTACAAGGGATGTTGTCAATAAAAACATCTTGAAATCCCTTGAGAAAATTGGATAACTCTAATTTCTTGTGATTGTTTAGACTTTCTTTTGCTAAATCATTAGGTTCATTTTGAGAATCTTTAACAAAAATCATGTACATGGAAATAGAGCTCTTTATTGACTTATTGAAAGATTGCATATGTACAATGGGTACGGTGTTACCCAACTCCTTAGCATCTATGTACACATATTTTTCCCTGTACTAAAGTAGATTTTCTTTTCAGGGAATTTAACATTGTCAGCCATGCCATCAAACCATGGTTCCCCTAGGATTACATCCTCGTGCTTGAGAGGAGAGATAAAGAAGTCCTCCTTGTCCACATAGCTTTGGACATGGAGCCTCAATTTACCAATTAAGGGAGTGACTGAGGATTCTTGTCCCTTGATCAAAGCACCATCGGTGGGTAGGACCTCCCATCTCATAGGCTTGGATGCCTAGCTGTGGATATAAAATTGTGAGTAGAACCAGGGTCAAAGAGAATGAAAGCATCATGTTATGTTACCTTTTCCCAAGCATGGCATAGAGGAGATCCTTTGTGGTGAGTATCGTCTTGTTGGATTTCGACCAAGGTACCTCTAGGAGGCTCATTTTGTGTATTCTTGTGGGGACAAGCATGATAGGCATTCCCTTGCTCCCCGCACTTCAAACATCGGTTATCTTTATGATAACGCTCTAGCTCTTCTGGAGAGAGTTTATTTTTGCCTTTATAAACTCCCTTCTCCTTAGCTTTGTTGTTGTTGGAATTGCCTTTAGGAGACTTTTGGACATTGTCCTTCCCCTTGGGCTTGTTATTACGGTCCTTGTTCACCATGGGCTTAAGATTTCTCTAAATCCCTTGTTGAAAATTGATTCGTCAAGCCACCATGGTATGGTGTATGACCGCAAATATGGTGCATGGCCTTTGGGAGTTGGCATACTTTGCCATATCCTCAGTTAAACCCGCACAAAATTGTTGTTTTTGCTCTCCAAAATCCATCTTTTTGAAGAAAATGGCTTTGAGATGTAAGTCCCAAAACTTGTCTATATATTTGTGAATAGATTCGTAGGGAGAGAGCTTCAAGCTTCGCCATTCAATGAGTACTTTGGCTTTGGCATCAGTAGCCAAAAACTGGTTCATGATGAAAGATCTTAAAGCTTTCCATGTTGTGGAGCTTCATCATTTGCCCGTAGGCCAGACCACCATTGCCTAGCAGATTTTTCAAAATGCATAGCTACATGGTGTAGCTTAGAGGACTCCATGAAGCCCTCATCTCCAAACGCCACATTGTATTGCTGGATGAAGGCTAATACTTTGTTCATAGCACCAAAGGTGCCATTGTAGGTAAGGAAACAGATGTTCTTTCCTTCCTCTTTGAACTGTTTGAGCTTGGACTACCTCTTCCACGCGGCATAGGATTTCCCATGGCCTCTTCTTTTAGGTGGTTCAAAAGTTGCACCATTACTTTCTTCACAAGAGGAAGAGTATGAGGAGGATGGAGAAAAGGGTGACCTCTTTCTCGCCTTTTTCTTCCCTTGTTCCTCCTTGTCTGCACCATCACTTTCTTTATAAAAGGAAGAGGATGAAGAAGAGGGTGACCTTTTTGTCGCCTTTTTCTTCTCTTGTTTTCTGTTGTCTCTCTTTGAATTATGGTGTAGAGAAGTGTGCGATGGTCTTCTCCATTTAGGGGTGTTGAAGAGCGTTTTTCCCACCGTCTTTGTGGAGCCAACTCCGCCAAAGTGGAACAAGACTCACTTCTTTCTTGTTCTTTCGGTGGGGGATCTACCATTGAAACTTGAGTTCTCCTTTGGGAAGGATATACGTCATCAAGTAATAGATTTTTGAGCCCTTCACACAGATCCTCTTCTTCTTCCCTTATTGGAGAGAGGCCTCTTTTGGAAGTCTCACAAGGAGGCTTCTTAGGTGCTCTCTCTTCTTGGTAGGGAGTTTGGAGAATCCCATGAGCACGTAGCTGCCATTGCACTTCACTTTGGAGGGATGGATTTCCCATGGCTTGTGAAGCCTAGTAGCAAGGTAATTAACAACCATAGGGGAACCATTAGTAGCATGTTCATTAGCAAAATCAAAGCTATCAACATTAATTTCAGTCTCTTTACTATTGTCAACCATTCTAACAACTTTTAGGTGTAAAATTTTTAAGTATACTTTAGCACTTCAAGCCCTAGTTGCTACTCTTCTTAACCCCTTTACAAAAGCACTCAAGCTCATGTACCCATGGCTTGAATATCATTTATTACAAGGAATAGAAGAGAGGGTCTTTCACCGCCAAAACAGTAACGACTCCTGTCAAGCTTCTAATAGGTCAATAGTGGGTAAGCTGTAGGAAAGCCCCGTAGTACTCCACTATTAAGACCATAGATCTCGATGGTGATGCCCCATTATTTGCACAAAGCATGCGCACTATAAGGCTGAAAATTCCCTATTCTACTTACTCAATTGCAATTAATAATACCAACCATTTATAGCCAGCTTGAGGACCTATCTTCTTGAGTAATAAAAGAGGAACCTTGTGCTCTGATACCAATGTAGCATTTAATGATCTACTAAGTTGTGTGTAGCGGAAAATATCATAGACCTAGTGATCATTTCTTTAAGAATAGATTCCTAATGAGCATAGCAAGAGTGATTGGATGGAGAGAGAGAAACAAAATCATAACACCTAGCTAGATGGGCATGAAGAATACTTCAAAAAGAGAGAGAAATTCATCTATAGACAACAGCTGAGTACCGGATTTACATGGAGCCAATCCCCCCTCCAAAAGGCTTTGTATTATAGGTTTCCCCCATCAAGGGAGACATTTTACAATACAATTCTTTCTGTTCCTTCAATAACTTGCCGATGCAATGAAGATGGAAGCTTCAAGCACCAAGCTTACACTATAAAACACAACATCAGTTCCCTTACGGTCTCAGACCCAAGACCTCACAAACCTTCGAAGATGGTGACAGCTAGCGGAGTATGAGAGTAGATCGAGAGGAAGAAGGAGCATTGTTACGAGAAAGAAGTATGTCTCCTTACATAATCACTCTTAATAGCTTAGTAATTACCATGGTAGAGGAGATGAGTATGCATTTGAGACTGGCTCTTGTTTGGATTTGCATCACAGAGCCAGGAGTTGTTGGTGTAGGCCTCCCTCCTCACAAGCTTAGAGTAGATGAGGAGCTTTTCATTAAAGCTTGAGAAGGAGATAGTCTTCTTTACTTCACACATGAGCTTGTGTGAGTGTGTGTGTGTGTGATAATTCCTTGCAAAAATCAGCCCCCTCTCTCTCTTGGTTGAACCCTCTTTCTATTTTCTCATGCTGGCATCCTATTGGCCCGTACAAAGCCTAGCAAATGACAATTCAGAAGCATAAGTGATAGCCTGGTGACATGTGTTCACCTTTCTCCTTTTGTAAGAGATTTAGGTATTTAAAATAATGAAATTAAACTCTCATTGAACCTCTTAGTCTTCTGGCCAATAGGAATCAAGCAAGCCATTGGACTGTTGAATGCTCATTGGACCCCTTCGGAGAATTTTCAATAGTCTTATAGAGAGCTTAATTTCTATTGGTTATTTTATCAATTGTTTTTAAATAAGATAAACTAAATTTACTCTAGCCTAATTATCATTGGTCCACCTCTATGGCCATCCAATAGGATTTAATTGCATCTTGCGGGCAACTGGGGTAGGAAGCTGACATGTGTCACTATGCCCTTTGTGTAAGGGGAGCTTAGAAGAGTGTGTGTGTGTTTCTCTCTCATCTCCTACAAATTGGGCTCACCCCCTTCTTTGTAGGGATTTGGGAAGACTTTTTAGTCTTCCCCATGACCATCCAAGTCTCCCACATTTTGGCCATTGTACATTACCTTTTCATTTTGGCACCTTACCATTTTTGAAGTCTTAATGGGATGAACCTTAGGATCTTTGAATCCCATTGATGCACATTTTTCTTTTACAGATGGATGTCCCTTTGGATCCCTACTGTGACCTGCTTGCCAGCCTAACCAATATTCTAGCTTTTTCTCCCCTGGTACTTTCCCATATTAAATGA
This sequence comes from Adiantum capillus-veneris, assembly GCF_014529385.1. Lineage (NCBI taxonomy): Eukaryota > Viridiplantae > Streptophyta > Polypodiopsida > Polypodiales > Pteridaceae > Adiantum > Adiantum capillus-veneris. The sequence continues at coordinate 52,637,923 of NC_140953.1, read as the reverse complement.
TCAATTTTAACATGAGAAAATCATTTAGGAGAATTAGTTATTATGACAAGCTCCATTCTAGTGTTGGTGCTTAGATCTAGTTGTGAGTTTAAAGAATTTAGATGGTGCATGTCAGATCAAAAAATTGGAAACGAAGTATTGAGCTGGAAAAGAGAACTGAACTAAGATAGAATACTCAACTGGAAGGAGTATTGAACTGGATAGATTGATGACTAGAACACTGGGATACTATAGATTAAGACCAATATTATTAATACAGAAAGTACAAGATTAAGTAGTAAAGTACTAATGGATCCAAGGCCAAAAGGTTCCAACGATTAATACAAGAACTTCATAGATACTTATAGAGGCTAACAATCGTACATGACAACCAACCTGCAACCAACCCATGTAGAATGACCAACCCACAACCCTATAGAATGTGTAATGGGTCCTATTTATAGGATTTTTTAGAATTACTACAATATTGTAGTTACTGCCCGTCGGATACTTTTAGAGGTTATCACCATTGGTAATTCGTAAGGAACCGCTCCTACCGTTGGTAATTCCTAAGGATAAGGATTTATTCTTTCCTGCGACATCTACATCCTTCCCTTACTTCTTGAATTTTGAAATAAATTAGAATTTATAATCAACTAGCCGAAAGGAATCTTCTGCCTTCAAAACTATAGGGTCATTCTTCATGTGTGTATCTGGAAAACTTGCGTCATTTATGTGTGTATCTAGAAAATCCACCTCCATATTTTGATATCAGGAAGTGGACTACCTAAAGTCCTTCTAGAGACCCCACTTCCTCTTTCCTTTTTTGTTTGGTGCCTCAGAAGAACTAGGACCAATATTTTCCTTTTGGATGGCCTCTTGTTCAAGTTGATCCTTCCTTGCTATAGTCATCTCATGTTCATTGGGCGTGAGAGGGTTGTTTTGGTTTCAGGATCATACCAGGTGCGTTTTTCTTTAGTGATATGGGTTGTACCCAACTTATGAAAATGAGAGGCAGTGTGTATCCATCCTTGTGAGAGCGGTTGATTAGTCTTGGCGCTAGCTTCAAAATGGATTTCAGCCATCTCTCTGTACTGTGGGCCTAAGGTTTCCTTAGCACCGATGTCTTTTTTTGGAATTTTGGAAGATTCCGCTGTTAACTAAAGGAGATGATTTGTGATCTTTGTCAGTTCTCGAAGGAGCAGGACCCTCCATTGACCCATGCAAAGCTTGAAGTGCTGGATGGCAACTTGTAAATCAAGTACAATGTCTTTCTCAAGCTGTGCCGTCTCTAGCACCGATTTCCAGTCATGTATCTCATATATAATATTGAGATATGTGAATTGGTCATTTGGTTCTTGATACTAAGGATACAATGCTAGGAACAATCTTGGCAGCTCAAGGGAGAGTTAGGTACAAAATCAACAAAATTGAGAATGACTTGACTCTCTTGCTACATCATCTTCCTAGTATTCCTTACAAGTTGGAAGACATTTGTAAGAGTAGTTTCCTAAGATCGTATCGACATTTGAGTGTGGGTTCCTTTTCTAGTGTCCTCAATCACTCTTTTGTCTAAGATTCCTCTTGCACTTTGCATTTGCATTAGAAGTTCTTTGAACTCAGTTTGATTTCTTTCATACATTTGTATGTAGGCTCGTTTCCTAGCAGTAGATAAAATTCCATACCCAAATATTTCAAATTATCTATTAAATTTGTTTGCAGAAATGGTTGAACAACCTTATCATATGTTGTTAGTGTCCATTTGAGGACTCTTTCTAGCAGTTGAATATTGTTGGGATGAGGGGGTAGCTCACAAACTTCTTGATCATAAAAACTGACTGATTTCCAGTTTTGTACCATCTACCTAGCCCCAACATAGAGCATCTAAAAGCGTTCTAAATCAAAGAAAATGGTTTTATCTTCCAAAACCCTTCTTGTGATGGCCGTTGCTTGATGCCTTAACACTAGGTTGGTAACCTAACAGGACATTGGAGTGTCCTTTTAGGGTTTTGAAAGAAACCTCCAAAACCATAGTAGATCCACTCATTTTGTAAAATCCTTTCAAGGCCTACTACACATGGAAAAAATAAGAAACTTGTAAAATTTCTCATCTTTTGGTCACACCAAGCCTCCAAAGTTGATGGACCAGTACATTTTCATCAAAACAGTCATTTCTTACGCTTTGTTGCATAAAAATAAGATTAGGGATTTTTGTAGGACTTGAGATAAATTCCCTAGTTAACTTCAATGGGTTGGTGATCAGAACATATGATTTCTTCTCACTCACTATTTTTTGTTTTGCCAAAAGAAATAGGTACAAAAAAGTTGAATTTTTACCATTCTGCAAACCTATCATCAAAGTTTCTATAGCCACGCTCAATACAAATAATATATGCATGTTTTCTTAGTTCCCTATTGTCCTTTAGGTTCATAAGGAGCCATGGTGCATGTCAAAAGAATAATACATCTCTTACCAAGGGGAATCTTGGGACAAAGATGAAGTGCTAAATACAACAAACATGAAAAAAAAGGGTTCAACATTATGAGTTGTAGAATCCCATAGAAACTATTCAATATCTAGCCAAATTTGATCCGTATGACTAGATATGGTTACTACCTACAAAATGCATGTAGTTGTCACAAGAAACTAATAATATTGAAAAAGCTATACTTGATATACTAGAATGTTTTGTTTTCTTCTATAATTGAAAAAATCAACCATCGTTGTCTACTATGCAAAATAGGGTATTAGGTGCCCCAAAACTCAAGGAATATTATCTTTGTGTTACAATATGCGACATAGAAAATCAAAACTGCATTTGGATATCATGAAAGCCACCAAAAAAATCATAGAGGAGCTAAAATTGGCTAAAAAACAAGATTTGACAATTTTTGTAATTTGGTCATAACTTACAACTTTAACATTTATTTATCCCTAGAAGCATCAGGACATGTTGAGGACTACTAAAGATAGTTCTCTAGCATTATAGACCTCACAAACATGACTTCTAGAGTGGTATAGTTGCAAAAAATTGAAAAAAGCCAAAAACTGGATCCGTTTTTTCACACAGTTTAGGTTGTGAAATGTTGTGCAAGGACAAGGTTAAATATGGAATTGATATTCCAAAAAAATGTCAAGTTTTTTTCAGCTCATGAGACAACTTTCTAGACAAATAGCACCTCAAAATCCATTTTGAAACTCTTGACATAATTCAAGGAAAATGGTCACTTAACAGGTAATAAAAGTGTCCCATTACCAACCTAGTGTTAAATCTTTTATTGAGTGTAATCACCTTTAGAGAATGCTGATCAGTGGTGTCAAACTTAGAAGGGTAGACTATAGATTTACCTTTATCTCTGCTGGTTAGTGCTATTTGATGATACAGTTCATATTGGTCCCCAAGTGTAGTGTCTTGTTGGGTTCCATTAATCTTTTGTTGGGTAGTAGTCTGATTGTGGTCTTCAGCAACACCAATATTTTGTTTTTTCGAGCCATTATCCCTAGCCGGAGATGACCCTCCATCTCCAAATCTTGATGGTGGGGAAGGGGGAGTATCATCCTCATGGTCATCAGGTTTATCTAGATTGTCCCCGTATCTTCCTACTCCTCCTCTTTGTTAGAATCTTTCATCAGGATTATATTGAGTATTGATATAATTAGTTATGGCCCGATTCACCAGTGTTGTGTTGTAATCATATACTTTGTTCCTCAAATCACTATGAATGAAGTCAATCAGTGCTTTAAGATATTTAAGATTCAGTGTAGAATGACCCTCAAGATTGAGAATATTAGCAATATTTTGGTAAATATACTTCTCCACTACAGACTGCTTGAACAAAGTATGCGTTTTGAGTAGCTCTTTATAATCGAATTGATGCATGATTAGCAAGTTTTAAAATCTATTAGCATCAGTCTGGGCTTTTTTCTTTGTTTAAAAAATCAATTGTTTGTCAAATTCCAACCTAAGAATCTTAGTTCCCAAAGCACTGATGGTGCAAGATGTATGGTCTTCTTCCATTTGATGGCGAAGAGCTTGGCCAGCAAGTTCCCTCTGACTTGCCAAGTCTCAGCTTTAGCTGTGGCCAATTATGCTTTGAGGTTTTCTAATTTAATGTTGGACACTCATTAGGAGATTTCGGAGGTCTTCTGGAGGGCCTTTTGGAAGAGAGAGGAAAATAAGCTCCTCCAATGAGAGAAGAGCCTATGTTACGTAGAAAAATAGATTGATATTAACAAAAATATAAAAGGTGTCCCTCTCCTCATTTAATAATCTAGTGGTCCTTGAAGACGAGCACTCTCTTTCATTTAATGCGAACACCTTTTTCAGAAGGTAGTTGCGGTGCATTTGATACGGGCTACGTCATCACTAGAACTCAAAAAGTCACAAAACTATCAAGTGGTGGAAGATTTTGAAACTTTTGATATTGTCAATGCGTCTGGAACGCACATATCTCCTAGAAATGAATGTCCAATTGCCTCGCTCAGACATCCAAAGAGGCAAAAAAAATGTCAAAAAGCCCTAAAGGAACATTTTACTAACGGCGCGCGAGGGGCCATTCCAAAATTTTGTAATGCCTCCTCGCGCGCCGTTAGTAAAAAGCCCCTTTTTCCTCTTTTTAGGGAGCTTTTAGAGAGGAAAATGTCCAAAAACCTCTAAAAAGGGGCTTTCTGGAAATATAAGTGTCCAAAAATCACTAAAAAGAGCTTTGTACTAACGACGCGCAGAGGGGCATTCTAGAATTTTGGAATGCCTCCTCGCGTGCCGTTAGTAAAAAGCCCCTTTTTCCTCTTTTTAGGGAGCTTTTTGAGAGGAAAATGTCCAAAAACCTCTAAAAAAGGGCTTTTTAGAAAGATAAGTGTCCAAAAATCACTAAAAGGAGCTTTGTACTAACGGCGCGCAGAGGGGCATGCTAGAATTTAGAAATGCCTCCTCGCGCGCCTTAAGTAAAAAGCCCATTTTTTGGGGTTTTTTTGATATTTTTTGCCTCTCCGGTTGTCGGAATGAGGCAAGTAGACATTCGTTTTTAGGGTATTTTGGCGTTCCGGACGCATTGGTGGTGTCAAAAGCCTCAAAATCTATCACTATTTGACAATTTGTGACTTTTCAACTTTTAGTGATGACGTAAGCTGTATTGAATGCGCAGCACCTGCCTCTTGAAAAAGACGCTCGCATTAAATAAAAAAGTGACCGTTTTCAAGGACGATTGGGAATATAAATCTACTTTTTAGAGTGTCTGGTTTTCCTTTTGGACGTACTCACAAGGTGCAAGTGCATTTTATAAAAAGTTTCTAGAGAGAGAAATACAATTTCTTACAAGGCCCTCCAAATGACCTACGAAATTTTCTAATGGATGCTTCAATCATTTGTCCGAGGGAGTGTGCATGTAATGGAAATGGCCTATGAACTTTGAGAATAGCGGAATTAGGAGGATTAAAGAGAGAATTTTTGTGAGACTACTTTGAGAACATAGAAGGCGAACTTAATTAGAGGTAGCAACATAACCATTATACTTAATTAACTTGGCATGAACAATACTTTTGCAAGAAAGAGAGAGAATAAAAGAATTTGAAAATATCTAGATATTTGTTGAATGAACTAGAAGCTCATTGGACCCCTCTTTAGCCAAGCCAATAGGATTCAAGAACACCATGTGGGTAAGCATAGGGAGAGCTTGATATGTGTTCATGTGACCCTTGAGAAAAGGGGTACCCTTTGGGTGAGTGGGAGGTTAAGTCAAAGATTCCCCTAACTTTGGGGCTTTCCCACTCCTTCATTAGGGAAAATTTGGACCCTCAAAGGGGCCCTATAAGGAAGTTTGACTTTGCCTCTCTTGTCCAAAGTGGGCAACCCGGTGAAGTACATAAACACTTTGTCAAGACCCTATCGACCAACATATCATTGGAAAGAGCTTAGAAAGTAGGTTCTAAATCCCCAAGCTCTGAAAAATTTGGATTTGATTTGCAGAAGTTATGGCCTCCCCATTGAAGCTGAAATGTGCTCAGAGATTCCATTTATAAGATGGAGTTGTCACATCATAAAATGGAATCTTTTATAATATAAGGAATTTGATGGCATGCTATATATCAATGGATAGATCTTGATGAGTACATTCTAGATCCAAAAGGTCCAACAAGTTTTGATTTTATTTGTAAAAAAATAATTGTGGGCCCGTTTTGGACAAGAGGGAGAAACTCAAAGTTCTTATAGGGCCCATTTGACAATCCAAAAGTTCCCTAATGTGTAGCACATGGGAAGCTTCTCAAGCACCTTCCTCATCAAGCATGAAAAGCACCTCAAGCACCTTAGTCAGCAAGCACGACAAGCACCTCGAGTACCTTAGTCAGCAAGCATGACAAGCACCTCAAGCACCTTACTCATCAAGCATGACAAGCACCTTAATCACCAAGCATGACAAGCACCTCATGCTTGGTTTGGGTTCCCACGTGAACCACAACCCTAGGTTGCCTAAGGTCGAAGGACTTCTAACACTAAGCTTTGGAGGTCTTTAACACTAGTTCTGTAATCTGACACTCAAATGTCCTGAGACACTAAAGTGTGTTTTTTTTCTATCAACTTGTCATAATTATTTGGTGAATCTAGAAAAAAATTAATAGGTCACGTTCATATCTTAGGTCAGTTATGAGGTGAAGAACATAGCAAAATTTTAATTTTGTCAAAATTAATACCAAATTAAGATTATAATGATAAGTTTTAAGATGAAAAAATCATAGTAACTTAGTGCAATTTTAACAAAATTCTCATGAATTCAATATAACTTCTTATCAAAATAAGATTTTGCATAGATTTCAAGGTGTATCGATAGGGAAAAACTTATTATAGCAAGAAATTGAGCTTCATAACCTAGTTATGGGACTAGATTTTTGTTATAATCAGAAGACCAGTATCTTGAAAATGCTGACAAAGAGAAAAATTTTGGTCTTTCGAGGCCTCTTTCATTAACATGATGAGGTTATGGGACAAAACCTAAGGTTTATAATGTATCTATAGGTCAATACCCATCAAATAAGCATTTTCAAGGGTTCAAACTCATAGGTATCTTGTAATTTAAGCTCGTTTAATAAAATTTGTAGTGCATAATTTCTTGCAGATAACACATTGCTATGAAAAACTAATGAAAGTGTGTATATAAATCTCCCAATTTTTGCCCATATGAGCTATTTATATACAAATAAGTGAGATAAATGGAAAAATCCAAAAGTGGACTTTATTTTAAGGTTTATCTTTGATAAATAAAACATCATAATTACAATATGCGTAGTTTTTTGTATATGCCATAAATCACCAAATGTGGCTTGAATAACCATTAAAAATTATCACTTTATGTAATGGAGTCATAGATCTAGTATATATCCATCATAAGTCATTGTAAATTTAGATGAACTAAATGTTTTTTGTGATCGTTAATTGAATTTGTGAGCTTTGTATATTTGACCCACAGGACTTTCTATATTTAATTATAGTCACAAAGGATTTTTTTCACACATGACAATTGCAAAAATATCAAACACATATATAAGTAGTTACCACGGATTATTGCATGCACCCTGCTCATTTTTTTCTTAGGCTAGAGTACGAGTTTTGATGAAACATTGAATGTTGTTCTGTGTAGGTTCTTTTCATGAGTATAGTTACTATTGAGGTTATGATCAAAACTCAGGGATTATAATTTCTATGAGAATTTGAATAACATTTTATAAGTTTGCAAAACCATTTCTTGAGATGTGTTCTTGATTACAGGTACCGTTTTATTTAAATTTGCAAAAAAAGGTGTCCTTTGTGGTATGAAACTAGTGTTAATGAATCTAACCATAAGGTCATTTAAGATCCATTAGATGCACATTTTTGTTTGATAGACTACCTCCTTTTGGACCCCTATTGAGATGTAACCATCTCTCCTCTTTGTCCCTTGTTGAGGCAAACCTAGAAGCACTTATTGCACATTGCTCTTTGGTACACCGTCTCCTTTTGGAACCCTATTGAGATGCAACCATTTCTCCTTTTGGTTCCCATTTGAGATATGTCTAGAAGCACATATCTATATCCTAACTCTTGTTCCCCTTTTATCTTCCCATATTAAATGATCAATCTAGTATGAGAAAATCATTGGTAAAGTTAGATATTATATTTGTGACATTACCTCTCTCTTGAAATCATAGTCGTCCTCGACTATGAGATAGAGAAAATAAAGCCTAGTCATTAGTCCATGTTCATTACCGGTGTTAGGCATTTCTAGAATGAAGATAAAGTCCCTAATCCATGCTAGAAAGCTTGCTCACTAGCCTTGACTACATAGATATACATAATGATTCAAGTTTTCAGAGTGCTCTTGTAAAATTTATGTATAAAGGCTTGGTTCTTCTTAGTCATTTGCAAAAGTTGCAAGTCGGTCAAAATTCTTAAAGGTGGTTTTCAATGAGTATGTTTAGTCGTGTTTGATAGTCGGTGAATCAGACTCATACATCATGAGTTACATGCATTTGAAATGGGTGGATCTTTACTTAGGATGTGGGTGTGGATGCATGCAAGGAAAGAAATGTGGGCCAATTTGATACATTTAATTAGAAAAAGTGTGGTAAAATTTGTTTGGAAATGGCCGAAGTGATAAGCTTTGATCCACGCTTTACAGCATCGATTTAGTGCTTGGAGTCACCCGCCACGCCTCCGTCAAGATTGCTCGGTGTGGTGAGCAAAATGGGAAATTTGTGTGTTGAGGTGGGGAGGCGGGAGGATGTTGCCAAGAGGAAATGGAGTAATCCCACATGGGGGAGAGCAAGTGGAAATTGGAGGGTATAAGGGGAGAAGTGGGTACCCCCTAAGGTTGTATAGAGCTTCCTTGCCTTGCTAATGGGGACTCGTGGGTGTTGGGGGTGAGAAAGGGTGCCTATTCTCAATTCATATATGTTGCCCAAGAACCTGGCCAACATTTTGATCCTCTGGACACTTCCCTTCCCCACTTTCCTTCGTAAAAAAGTGGCCGACATGCCATTTTTCACCTAGATTAAGCCCAAAATGGACCAATTAAAAGGTGCCCAAGGAGAGAACCATGTTGGCTAAGAGGAGAGAGAAAATACCTTGGGATAAGAGCCAAAAAAATCCCCTTTTTAATAGCTTCAATTCTCTACATATCCTTTTTACTGACAGAGACTAGCCTTTTTGGACCTTTTGAGAGATACACCATCTTCAAAACCTTGTAGCTCTCTCGTATGTTGTCAAAATCAAGCATATGGATACTCTATGGAGGTATGCACAACACGAGATTCATCTTTATGGTCTTGGTTTTTAACAATTCTAGTCATGGTTTGGGTTAGGGTTGTTGTTGAGATGTAGAGAGTGAGAGAGAGAGACGAGACAAGAGACACACCATGTACGCTCCTAAAGACTGATTCATATTGAGGACAAGATACAAATATAGTTGAATAGAGTGAGCCATATATAGCTCCAATACCCCCACTCGAACAAAGGTCTCTAGCTTTGGATGAAAAAACCCTTTGGGAGTTCAAGGGAAAAACCCAAGCCCCTATACAATGAGAAAATATGAATCAATGATGATGATGTGAAAGTGAATTGTGCGTCTATGTAAAAATATACAAGTGACTCAAAGATCACAATGTGCGGATGTAGACTATGCATAGTGCATGGTACCTATAGGATTACAATGTCATATGTACAAAGCTATTACAATAGCCAAGAAGTTAATCTAGAAAGTGTGAGGCCGAAGCAACTCCAAGCTCCGAGAGTAACAAGATGAAACGTGACTCGTTGAGGCCTTTGGTCACAATGTCTGCAATCATCTGGTCACTTGGACAGTGTTCAACCATTCCTTTGCGTACTTTATATCTAACATAATGATAATGGACAACAATGTTCTTTGACTAATTATGTTGAACATAGTCTTTTGCAAGACTAATAGCACTTTGGTTGTCACACCGCAAGGGTGTGCTAGAAAGAGGAGAGTGACCAATATTAACTAGCATTTGTGGAGGCCATATCAACTCACGAGCTACAAGTGATGCCGCAACATATTCTGACTCAGTCGTAGAAACCGCAACAGAACATTGTTTCTTGATGGTCCAAGAAACAAGACAACCATTTATAAAGAAGCAACTTCCACTAGTAGATCGCATAGATAAATGTGATCTTGCCCAGTCTGCATCAATGTAACCCAAAAGAGAAAGAGATTTCATAGAATCCGATGTGATTTGTCGTCGATAGACCAAACCAAAATCTGCAATGCCTTTCGAGTATTTCAATACACGCTTTGCTGCAGACCAATGCTTAAAAGAAGGACGTGCAAGATTTTGTCCAAGATAATTAGCATCAAACAGAATATCAGGACAAGTGTTCATGCCAACAAACTAAAGACATCCAATCAGGTTCGCATAAGGCTGATTTGTGACAAGTTGACCGCCATTGTCAGAAGTGTTCTTCGTAGAGCTCGCAAGACAAGGTGTGTTGGCTGAATGTGCAAATTCCATACCAAATTTTTGAATAGTATCTGCAATAAACTTTGACTGTCAAAGGAATAAAATACCTTTTTTAGGATTCCGTTGAATTTGAATGCCAAGACACGAGTGAATCTCTCCAAGATCCACCATATCAAATGCAGAAGGCAATAACTTTGTCACTTGCTGAAGAAATCCTAAATCATTGGAAACAAGGATCATGGTATCATCCACATAAAGAGCAAGAATCACAAAACTTCCACCTTGGTGTTTTATGTATAAGTTGGGGTCTGAAGAGCAAGAGATGAATCCTTTAGAGGTGAGAAAAAGATCAAATTTTGTACCAAGTTCGCGAAGCTTGTTTGAGACCATATAGTGCCTTATGGAGTTGAGCAACAAGGTCTTCTTTACCTATAATAACAAACCCTTCTCGTTGTTCCATATAAAGTTTCTCTTCCAAGTCACCGTTAAGAAAAGAAGTTCACACATCCATTTGATGAGCTTCTAAATCAACTTGAATAGCAAATGCCAATAAAACTCGAACACTTGTAATGCGAGCAACTAGTGAAAAGGTCTCTTGATAATCAAAACCAGCTACTTGGGAGTAACCTTTTGAAACTAAACGTGGCTTGAACTTGTCAAAAGATCCATCTACTTTTACTTTTGTCTTATACACCCACTTACACTTGATAGCTATACGACCAAGAGGTAATTCAGTTAGTATCCATGTACCTTTAGAAATAAGATAATCGTACTCTGCTTTCATAGCCTGTTTCCATTGATCCTTTTGTGGTGAAGAGATAGATTCATCATAAGTAATGGGATCCTTAGAACTGGAAAAAGCATTAGCAACAATATAGTCATCATAAACATGACATGAGCCATGCTCAAAATCAATAGGTAGATCAACAAAAATGTCATTATCGTCATTGGAAGCATTCGGAATGGATGGTTGTGAAGATGAAAGTTGCTCTTTAGGAAGATTTTCATCATCTGAAAAAATGAAAAAGCTTGAAGCAATGATTTAGTATCATCAGAATCATCCATGGACCATGAGCCTTCCATAAGCTGTTTGTCAAAAATAGCATCACGATTCACAATTAATTTCTTGGAGGAAGGGTCATAGAATTTGTAGCCTTTGGAAGTGTCTAAATATCCAATAAAAATAACTTTAAGACCAGGACCATCAAGCTTTGTTCGTGTTTCTTTGGGAACATGAATATAAGCATTACATCCAAAGGTTCGAAAATGAGATATAGAAGGAATGTCACCTGTCTATGTTTTAATGGGTATCTTACCAGAAGGTGCAATAGTAGGAAGATGATTCTAAATAAATATTGATGTGAGCTGTTTGTCAAAAATAGCATCACGATTCACAATTAATTTCTTGGAGGAAGGGTCATAGAATTTGTAGCCTTTGGAAGTGTCTAAATATCCAATAAAAATAACTTTAAGACCAGGACCATCAAGCTTTGTTCGTGTTTCTTTGGGAACATGAATATAAGCATTACATCCAAAGGTTCGAAAATGAGATATAGAAGGAATGTCACCTGTCTATGTTTTAATGGGTATCTTACCAGAAGGTGCAATAGTAGGAAGATGATTCTAAATAAATATTGATGTGAGCCCAAGAAACATGAGATAAACCAGAATGAATCAGCATACATCTTACAACATTGAGAATATTGTGATTCTTTCATTCAGCAACGCCGTTCTATTGAGGTGAATATGGAATAGTGTGTTCATGATGAATTCCACTACCAACGCAGTAATTCGCAAACTCTCGAGAAACATATTCGCCTTCATTGTCACTACGAAGCTTCTTAAGACGATGACCAGTTTGAAGTTCTGCAACCTTGTGGAATTGTTTGAAAACAGATAAGGCCTCATATTTTTGTCTAAGTAGAAATACAGTCGTATACCGTGAGAAATCATCAATGAAAGTAATGAAGTAGCGATATTGTGATCTCGAAGAAGGTAGAGGTCCACATATATCAGTATGAACAAGATCCAATATGTCATGAGAATGATTTGTATTTGAAAGAGGAAAGGGTTTACAATTATGTTTCCCAAGAGCACAAAACTCACAAATTCCCACATGGGGATAAGCTTTAAGATCCATGCCATGAACAAGATCACGACGTTGAAGATCAAGGAGTTTTGAGGAATCAGCTGGAACAAAACGGTGATACCATACTTTTCCATCATGATCACCTGGTGCAGTAACAACATTTGCTACAACATCATTGAGAGAGAGTTCAAACAAATTACCGTTTCGAGGAGCAGTGGCTATAGTCTGTCCATCTTTCTCAATTTGGCATTTGGTATTATCAAATCCAACAAAGAGACCAAGATCAACAAGTCTATCAAATGAAATAAGATTACGTTGAAGATTTGGTACATGTAATACTCCTCGCGAAATTCGAGTGAACGAAGATAAGGTACCAAGATATAAATCTCCAATACCCTTTGCTTGACAAGTCGTATCATCAGCAAGATAAACAACACATTGAACTGGTAGTGGATGATAGTTACGGAGCCACTTAGACTGATATGTCATATTTCTTGTAGCACCAGAATCGGCAATAACAAGTGAATCATCACGTACATGAAGTATTCCGTATGGAGCAATTAAACATAGGCAACTTGTTTCTGGTGCAATGTTGTTTCGATGTTCAGTAGCATATTCTCTATTACGATCTGTGTCGAAATCGACGCTTATAGCACATTTGAGTGGGATGATCAGATCGTCCATAATATTCACAACGGCCACCTCTGCGGTTTCCTCATTGAAACGGACACCTTCAAGCATAAAAAGCCCGTTCCATTTGTTGTGACTTAGTATCCTCTCGTGAAATCATAGTCGTATCATGACCAGCATTACGTTGTTCTTGACATTGAGAGTATTCAATTAAAGACATGCAGGCTGGGTCGAAATCGAGAACATCTTTATTAGAGAGAATAGTAACAATGTTATCATAAGAGTAGTCCTTCACCGTATTAAGGAGAAGTGTAATAAGTGGCTTTTGTGGAAATGGATCACTGGCATCAGCAAGCTGATTAATAATAGATTTGAAAGACTCAATATGTCCCATCATGGTAGTACCAACTTCATATTGTAGCTTGTTAAGCAACCCTCTCAAATAAAGTATTTCTATAACAGATTTCTTCTAAAAGTTTGCAATAAGGTACTTCCATACGTCGTGGGAAGTAGGCAGTTCATACATATCAACAAGCAAAGGGAATCACTAAGAGAAGAAATAATATAACGACGAGCTGCTTTATCACGTCGTTGCCAATTCATATACGCAACATTCCAATCTTCAAATATAGGTCCTTCAGTGATAAGCACGTTATCATGATCCGTATCAACAGGCTGAGGCGAACAAACACGATTTCCAAGGACAACATCAGAGAGTTCATCGCCTTCAAGAGTTAATAACATCTTTGCTTTCCACCCTGGAAATCCTTGGCGTTGGAAATAAGGAACAGAACATTGGTCAGAAGGAAAGCCATTGATGAGAATAGTCATAGCCATATCTAGTTGCAAGAAGACGTATAAGATAAGATCGCAGAATCTGCACACAATATATGGTGAAGGCTGCAATTGAGAATGAGAGAAATATGACGACTATTTTGTCAATGATAAATGCAAGAAGAATTCTCAATACAAGTCCAAAGATGTGAGAGACGTCACCCAAAAAAGCAGCGAAAAGGAGACATCAATAATAAAAGAGTCATCAAAATACAGTGACGTGAGACGAGAGTCCTCAAAATAGAGTGACGTGAGATGCAAGATTGACGGCCACAATATGAATAGCAAAAAGCTATATTTTCTCAAAAACGTTAACGCCAAAATAAAAAAAACAATCGTGGACGCTTCACGAAGATGCACGACGAAGAAAGTTGCGTCAAGCTCAATTAAAGTAAAAACAACATAACTTTCTGCTGCGAACTTCGATTGATGCAAACTTAGAACTCAAATCGAAGAGCTCGACGAGACGAACAAGTTTTGAATAAAATCCATAGTGCTCACTCCATCGCGCTTTTTCCGTTTCTCCAAATTTTGAGCACATGAACCCCAAAAATTGAGACGAAGTTCAGGGTGTTAAAAAACATATCAACAAGAAAACGTAATCAATGATTTATTATATCGATTAGCAATAAACACCACAAAAAACACTAATTATATTCTTTTTAACATAAAACAACCAGAGTTAACAAGAATCAATCCTCAAAAAATAAAATTTGTAGCAATTTTGAATCTTACATGCGAATCGCATGTAAGAATCGCATACACATACTGTTTTGTCACTCAGAAATTAAAATTTGTAGCAATTTTGAATCTTACATGTGAATTGCATACACATACTATTTTGTCACAATGAATTGAATCGGCACGTGATCATTACCGCTCTAATACCATGTTGAGATGTAGAGAGTGAAAGAGAGAGACAAGACAAGAGACACACCATGTATGCTCCCAAATACTGATTCATATTGAGGACAAGATACAAATATATAGGTGAGACCAAGTTGAGTAGAGTAAGCCATATATAGCTCCAACACTCAGGGTCTATATTCATCACTCCGAGGAGCGTGGCAATTTGGTCAATTGCCTCTATTTTCCAAATGGAGTAGATAATCTACACCACCTGGTGCATATGAAGGCAAGAACCCATAATGTCGACTTCTATAAAGCCATCATCGCCATTCCCAAGCAGGAGAGCATATTGAGGATAACCTCCACAAAGTCCAAGTGGAGCATGAGACACAACTTCAACCGCAACTAGATACCTCCTATGATTTCAATTTACTCTATAAGCTGGATCTGATGTGTGCTATGGTCCATAAGTAGTAACAAATACTTGCAAGCTAGATCTACAACTATTAAAGCTAAAGGTGGAGTCTACAAAAGAGGCAGAAGTAGAGCTCAACTTGGGGATCAGATCATCCAATGGTAAAACTTGATGACACCCCCCCCCCCCCCCCCCCCCCCCCTGAAATTCTTATATCATATATTGAATTTGTCTATATTCTTCTTCCATCCATTTTTCAAGTAATAATAGAACCATAAACTCATATCTTGTCTAATCATGCTACTTTTTGGAAACACTAGCTTCACGAACAACACATAATAGGTAGTTTTCAATATTGCCTATGCTAGAATTCCAATGTGAAGGAATGTCAAATATGCATCCAAGTTTTTATGCGTGTATTACCATGAATCTTGTGAGGGCATTCAATTGTAAGTGGGGTCCTTTGTTTTGAATCCTAACGTTGTCAGGAGTTTTTTGGAGCAAGGGATTGCGCATATGTACATATACATTCATGGTGCATCAAATAAATAATTGCCCATTTTTCAGAGCCAGGTGGTTACGTGGGGACCACATGTGTACAGGTAGGACAGGGTGTACATAGTGCATCGATTTTCACTATTACCAGTACCGCTGTGTTTTTTCTATAATAAGGAGAAGTTGGTAGCACGTAAAACTTCTTGAGGAAGCTATCCGCGGGCCGACGACATGAGGTAAGCAGGTGCGTCAGATGGCATCGAGTGGCATCAAGAGGCCGAACGGGGTCAATATTTGCACGTGGATGAATACGAACACAAAGTGGTGTTTTCTTGTGAGAGTTATGCAGAAAGGTCATCATTACGACCACTTTTTGGGGCCACTTCACGTGGTTGCGAGACGCATTATTGAAAAGAAATGAGTGCGAGGTGTGCGGATGATGCAAAAAAGGTGACAACTATGCACTGCGAGGTCAGTTTTTGGCCTGTTCGGGGTCCGTTTGAGGTCATCTAAAAGGCCAAGGGTGCCCAACTAACAAATCTAAGTGTGGGAACTGAAAAAACTGAGAGAAGACTAGAAAAAACGTGGAGAAGAGAGGAGGAATAGCCGTAAGTGTGTTCTTGGGGTTTTTGGAGCCTGTTTTGGCCGTAAACTGCTCATCCAAGGTCGGATTTGAGCACTTTGACATTGTAGACTGGGGTTTTGGGCAGTTCCGGACGCGATGGCACTGTCCATTTTGCCGAATTCCTCACTCTTTTCCTGCTGTTTTTCTGTGTAAGTTTCTCCTATGAGCGAAGTTTCTGCTCTAGTTTGTGATTGTATCTGGCTTATTTTACCCATATTGTGTGAGCTATTTGCCCCATTGGTGTTGGCCCAAGCTCAATTGTATCTAAACATCAGAAATTCTCCTCTTTTGAGCTGAGTTTTTTGGGTGTATGTGTGTGTGTGTGTGTGGAGTGGGCAAGTGGATAGTCTCTCTCCTCTCACTCTAGAGGTGTGTTCCCTGTCTCGGCCAGGTGTGTTGTCTAAGCCGAGTGGTGCCCCATAGTGTGTGTGTGTGTGTGTATCTTTCCAAGAGTGTGTGTCGGGTCGTTATAGAGCCGCTGTGTGTGTTTTCATCCCGTTCACATTCTTTTGGCGCCCCCACGGAGGATCTTCTTCGAGTATCTTCTGCTTAGAGCTTCAAGCTTTGAGATTCGGGATTACAGGTTGCAGACTACAGATTACAGATTACAGATTACAGATTACAGGTTACAGATTATAGGGACAGGGATAGGTACAGGGGATTCACATAGGTACATGTAGCTGGAGTACAGTGATATACTAGCAGTGGTGTCACTTGCAGTTGTTGTGGGTATGCATCATTTGGCACCTGTTTGAGCGCATTGTCTGTTGGATTGTACGTTACTTGTGGAAACTGCCATGGTACGCCTTTGTGGAGCCATATATGGTTTTATTTGGCAGTCCCAACCATTTCTGAAGACTTGGTCTAGAACATAGTCATTTCTGAGACTTGACTATACGCGATTTGCATTAGCCTTCATGTGAGGGTCGATAGCGTGAGGTTTTTATTGAGCTGGGGGATTCTCAAATGTGGAGATCCTTTCGGTGATACAGGTAGCTGGAGAACCCTTTTCGTGACCTTGCCATAGGCTATGTACTAGTGATTCCTATTTGATACTCGGGTTCTATTGTTGACAGTTTATGCATACATATACAGTCTACATTTTGGGTTCCTACGGCTCTATTTCTGGGAAAACTCTGCCAATAATTTTCCAAGTTATGATTGCTGGTTTTTTGGTCTTTTGAGCCATTTATGGTGTTATGCTGCTGAAAATTTGGCAAAATCAAAGGTTAAGTCAGGTGTGCCTTCTTGGGAGCTTCATGGTTGGCTAGAGAGAGGGGGGTATTTGGGTCATGGGATATGATAGGAGAGAGAAAGGGGGGGTGGGGTATACTATTTTGGAAGATAGGGTAAGTTGCATGTGAGTTAGGGTGCATTATTGGTGAGTTATAATGCATTATTGGTGAGAGGTGGGGTAGCTTGAGGGGAGAGAGAAAGGAGAAAGGACAAGGGGAAGAGAGAGGGGTTGACCTTTTGAGTGGAGGAGAGAAAAAGGGACACACGGCGGGGCAACAGTGAAGAAAAAGGAGGCAAGGTGGGGATGGGCTGCCCCGCAGGCATGAGGTGGCCTATTTTACCTTTCTCATATATTTACATAATCATACTTTATTTTTTCTTACTTTTTTCCAATGCCTTTTATCACTGCCTCCCTAAGAGGGGGTTTTCATGGGGTGGGGACGAGAGAAGAGGGGTATGGGAGCTTGGCTTGTGAAAAGCCCCCATCAATAGCTTTGTACATATGACATTGTAATCCTATAGGTACCATGCACTATGCACACTCCACATGTGCACATTGTGATCTTTGAGTCACTTGTATAGTTTTACATAGACTCACAATTCACTTTCACATCATCATTGCTGATTCATATTTTCACATTGTATAGGGGCTTGGGTTTTTCCCTTGAACTCCCCAAGGGTTTTTTCATCCAAAGCTAGAAAAATTTGTTTGAGTGGGGGTGTTGGAGCTATATATGGCTCACTCTAATCAACTTGGTCTCACCTATATATTTGTATATTGTCCTCAATATGAATCATTCTTTGGGAGCCGACATGGTGTGTCTCTTGTCTCGTCTCTCTCTCTCACTCTCTACATCTCAACATTGAGGAAGTCGTAGACATTGGTGATGCTGCGAGCCAATGAGATGGGAGCCGACTCCAAAATCACTTAACACTATGAGAGATCGTGGTGTTTACCGCGGGCCATTACCGCAAAACAAGAGAGAGGAATTCAAAATGAGGAGAGAAAATCATTTTGATGCTCAAGCGGCACTTTACCACAAATATTACCGCATGCATTTCCGCGAATATTGCCGTGCACATTACTGCTAAGGCTGGATCCCCTTCCCCCTCCCTCTCCCCCGGGTTTCCATTTAAATTCAATACAACTCAAAATGTATTTACACACTACAACTCCTACACTCTCCAGAATGCTTGCTCACTTCACTTAATCTCTCTTTCACTCTAAAAATTCTATACATAAATCATTGAACTCACGACAAAACCATTACAAATACTATTCATAAGCACATAACGAAACATTTGCAAATTAATCATATACTACACCAAGTGAAAGAATGGAGAGTTTTATTAATTCTCATCTTGTATAAGATTTCTACAATCACTAGGATCCATATTTAGACCCATAGTATTCAAATCAATAAACATATTTAGAGATATTTCTTCCTCCTCTCCATCACCTCCTGTAGAATCATCATCGCTTTCTCCCTCTTCCTCCTCCTCAAGATGACTATTTGCAAGGTTTGGCTGACCTTCTTCAACTTCTACTACATCTTCCTCTGCATCTTGTGGTGATGGTATGATGGGATAAATTACTGGCTCAATGTCCGTCTCTGCAAAGATAGATCTACCCCGCGGCGTGACTGGAATGATATACCAAAGTCTTCTTTGATATATACATGGCACATAAAAGACATGTACGTTACACACAAAGAATAAGCTGATATACATAACTTAAATTTTTAATTTAAGTTAATTGCACATAGCCTAAATTACCTGCTCGTAACTACTAGGATACACCAAGTTGTCAGTTTTTCCCTATGGAATTGGGTGGAATCCACCATAATGAGCCCATTTTCATGTCTTTTGACCTCACCCGCAAACCATCGGCACACAAAGAGGAATTTGTGAAAAGATCTGAAATCCACTTTGATTATTCTCTCTATAGTACCACAATATCTGACCTCATATGTTGTTGTGTCAAAGTTTCTCATCACGCCACAATCAGTAGTGGTCCAACGCTTATCTATCTTGCGAGTGCGAAAATGTCGGCCTTCGGACCAAATGGAGTTGAAAATGAGACCCTACAATCACAATGCATAAGAGGTTACATCGCATTTCATTAAGTGATTTGCATACATGCATACATAACATATACACACTCACCTTGCGCATACTCCTATTCTTTAGGGCTTATTTTTTCTCCTTGTGCTTTGGCATTGGTCATGGCATTATGGATCCACTCTACTTGAATCAAATCAGGATATTTTGCAAGTTCTTTAGGAAAAGGAGGTGCAGGTCTACCTCCATGGGACCTCTTCTATGCATCTCTATCCCTTTCTCTAGCTGCGCGGGCTTCCAAGTACATATTGACCCATTTGGGCATGATAGTGACATTGAGTAAAGAGTAGTTGTTGAATATGGCATGAAACTCTCTATCCATGACCAAGAGTGAGTCTTTTCCACTAGGAATGGTTGAGTGCTTCCTAAGATCCTCTTCTTCACTCCACAAACGAGGCAATGTTGGATCCACTGTGATGAGATACTGTGAGGCATACACAAATGCCTCTTGCACCACCCAACCTTTTGCCATGCTCGCCTGAAAACATTAAAACCACATATTTTTATTAGTAACTCCATAGCGTATAAATGCTATCTATATTGTATTGATTTTGCATACCTCCGGTTGTGACCTCAATCTAACAAAATCCTTTAAGTTCTTCAAGAATCTCTCCAAGAAGAACATCCATCTAGAGTGAACCACCCCACAAATGGCAATCTCCTCAACAAGGTGAAGCAATAGGTGTATTTGGCTAACAAGGATTGTATGTGGGAATGCATTCTCAATAGCACACACTGCCTCTACTGCTAGCTGATGGGCTACTGGCATGGCTTCTACTTCTATCTCCTTGGAGCTCATCTACACGGCAAACGTTCTATAGTAGATGAAAAAAAATTCCAAAGTTCATGCATGCACAACATGATATAGTACTTGAAAAAAACCCATTACCTCACAATCTCACCCACTTTGAATATTGCAGCCTTCACCTTAGTGTCCCCATAACCACTAATAGGTATGGGAAGTACAAACTACAAACAATAAAACATCTTAGTGAATGTCAACCTATATACAAGGACACATAGACACCACAAACTGTTCTACTCTTACCTGAAGGATTTTATGCTGATAGCCATTTTTCGGCTCTCCGTAATTGCCATAGCGAGTTAACCCACCCTACCAAAATCATCCAAACACTGTGGCTATCCCCACCATTTCACTGTATATAGGTGTGAGTGAGTTAGGGGAATTTTCCCATATCTTCTTAAAAAACCTTAATTAGCTAGTCACTAGGCTAGTTGAGCCAGAAAAATAAAAAAAATATAAGTATATTATGGCCCATTTGTGTGTAAATATTTCATTGTATATAGAGCCTAAATAAAAGGATTTTTCATAATTATTTTGGTATCTATTTAAATATTTCTACCTATGTTGTGTTATTTATGCTATGTACATTGACTCACCATTACCATATTTTTTCTTACCATTTTGCATACTCTTTATTCCATATAAAAATAATTTCATGCAAGCTTCTCTTATTTTTGGTGTAACTCCATCCCAACAAAAATCCAAAAAAACTAGTTTTATTTATGTGTATATTTTTTCACTATTGTGATTTTTCTTTCCTACATCTATTCTCTTTTACTCTCATAAATTAGACCACCAAAAATATTCATTTTTTTATGGTAGACTTATATTGAGAGAGATTTATTTTGACCCCTTTATATTTTTTCCACCTATATTATTTATATTTGACATGTACATATTTTTTTAGACCCCTCAATATTTGATTTTCTTAGTTGTACTATTCACTTATATCATGATCTCAACAATATCTTCAATTATAGACCTACCAAATAAGGTCAAGGGTATGTGGCATGCATGCATGCACCATGGAGAGCTCACTCTTGGAGGTATTCAAAAGAATCATCCAAAGAAGGACCTCACAAGGACCTTGTGCAGTGAAAAAAACAGTCGGTTTTGCTGAATTTTTAAAGATCACATGCTCCCCGAATTTGAAAAGGTGATACAAACAAAAATTGTAGCTCGTGAGCTGAAATTTCACCTCAAAGTTTTTCATATTTTTTTGAGCTACGAGCTGTGAGCTATGATTTTATTTGTGGACCCCAGTTTGCCCATGCTATGCAGCCACACTCCCTCTTCCACTTTATCATTTTCCTCTTTCACACACACCTCTTCACTCATCATCCCCACCTCTCTCACCACTCCTCTCTATACCCTACTCACCTTCTTCTAAACCTTGAAGAATAAGAGAAACCATGGTGAACTCATTTTTCCTACACACACTTCCATTCCAAAATTGACCACCTAGTCTCATTTTTTCCTCATCCATATTACCCATATCTATCAAAAAACCATAAAATTCAGACTCTTCTCTTGAAAGACAGCATCATGGTGATTGATTACTTATATTCAATTACCTTGGCTCCCAAAGGAAGGTCAAGAGTGAAAAAAAACGTACTGTCAAAGCTAGTGGACCGTCAACAAGCGTCAAAATTGACCCTACTCAAGACACTTGGAGCATCAACATTGTAAGAAATCCATGTTTTCTTACCTATTAAGAGTTTTTTCTTCCTTATTTGTATCCTACTTGGATACTCCCATTGTAAATATCCAATTCCATTTGTAAATCAATAAAAATACTAACTCTACTAATTTACTAACACTAACCTACTATGAAAAGTCCTATTACCTCCACTTCTCTCCTCTCTTTCTTCTTCATCTATCCACACCAACTTCTTGATAATTCCATGCAAAAGAAATTAGATAAGTGCTGAAAATCTAACCCAACCATGGTTAGAGGAGTAACCCTAGCCTTCAAAATTTCTATAAAAGGAGGGTGTAGCTAGCACAAAGAGAGAGCCATAAGCAAGAGCACTATGCTATAGCTGGAGAAGCCAAGCTCAACCTCTCTAGAAGGAGATCTTGAGTGGAAGCTCATTGTCGTATGCATGTGCATGTGTTGTAATAGGGGTGATTAGCACGGGAACTCTATGCCATTGTAAGAGAGAGAGCGATTATTCAATTGAGAGTGGAAAATCTATCATTCCTCCTACTAGTGTAAGCCCAACATTTGCTGAATCAAGGAGGGTGGATTTGGACTAAGCTTGGATACTTTGTCTCTCTTCCAACATGAAGTAATGGACAACAATGATGTGTAAGTGTCTTGGTGATTTTTTTAGTTCCTGATAGGTTGTGTCTGGGTGTTGTCATCAATTTAACCATAAATCCTACATACTGTAAGACGGCGACAGGGTGGAGAGGACTCCCCTAGCCTTAAGACATTGATTGGGGTGGCTTTTCTTGTGATGTGTTGTGGTGAAATTTCCTCAAGCTATGTTGAACAAATACTAATCTCACTTTGATCGGTCATGACAGATTTGTAAGAAGGTATTAATGCAACAAGCACCCCCTCCCTCTTCTCTCTCTTTCTTACATATATAATTGTGTTTGCTTGATCATTGTCGATACATTTCAAAGCAGCCCGAGCACTTTCTCTCTCTCTCTCTCTACGCGTCCTAGTTCGCATCCAAAACTAGGTGGTGCCCCAAATTTGTGTAGGGTTAGGTTGTGGGTTGGTGTGTGTTTGTTATTTTTTCCAACCCCAGCCCAATTGATCAGCACGGGAGCCTACAAGGGTGCTTAGAGGCCACTCTTCTTGTTGCCCGCCCCGGACCGCCTCAAATTGGTGCCCCCACTGAGGACGGCTTGTGTATGTTATGTGAAGGCTCAACCTTTAGCATAATCAAGTAGCTTGCATGAATCACGAGAATTTGTATGATCCTTTCATTCTGATTGCAAGGCAAAAGGTACACATAATTGTTAGTACTAAGTTGCAATTTCAACGAGTAATTCGTAGAATTTTAGGTTCTCTTAGGTTAGCCGAAATAAACGCTTCCGTAAATCTTTTTATTTTGCCTCTCATTAGGTATGATCTTAGTTTTGATGTATATATCTTTGTTCTATTTTAGGCATTAGGTTATGTATAGAGCATGGATAATGGCCGAGAAATTCTCCCTTTTTACTTCACACCACATATTAGGATAAATATTGCACTTAGTAGAAAGATACATTTTCAGCAGTGTATGGTGTTTATATTTGGGACTGAAAGAACAGGGGAAATTCTTGCATCTCCACAACCTGTCATTCTACCTCTCATCAACTACCACACTTCTTTTGATGTACATGTGTTCATTTTATTTTAAAATGAAGTGCAGCCAAACAAAATAATGTGTATGTTAGCTTTTTGTTTGTCCACGTTTGTTACAAAAACAAAAAAACGATCATTTGTTCTAACAAGGAGTGTGTGTGCAATGAAAATTCAATCCTTAGAGATGTAGATCTATTACCGATTGAGTTGCAGGAGCAGGTAGTAAAGCGTCTCTCTCATAACAAGAGGGCGGTGAAGCTAAGACGAAAGGTCCTGCGTGTGGATTCCATTTTCCTTTTGCTGTTGGGCACTAAGGAAGACCGTACATTCATCCAAATAGTGTGTGCCCTAAGATTGGTAAATAGAGTGAAATTTGGTGTTTGGCGAGTGCATTTCACCATTGAGGAAGACTCTTCAGGAAATTGCGGCCAAAGTTCATGCTTCATAGACTCACATTTGGTGAATTTTTCCCTCATTTGCATCTTATTAATAGTCTTCCTTTCACTTTCAACAAAGGAGATAGGGAGCTATTTAGGGCTTGTCTTAATAAAGAGAGCATCAAGAAGATTGCAAATTTGTATAAATTCTCATCCTTCTCTACTTTCTATGACACTTTGTTCATAGAGACATTGTAAATCTCTTGATGCTTATGAATGATTTAACCATAATCCTAAGGAGTTTTTGTCCAGGAGTTTTGTAGCACAAGTGAAGTCTTTAAATATTGCAAGCTTGATTGGACTTCAGGAAGATGTTCTTCATGAAATTGTGAGAAGGTTGCCTCATTCCGACTATGTGGAACTCGAAGGAAAGGAGCTCCTAGTTAATTGCTACTTTCTCACAGCCTTCGACGAGCATGAAGATCTAGTTTTTATATAAACCGCTTGTGCATTGGAAATTGTAGAGCAAGTGCAATTCATTACTTGGGACGTGGTTGCTCTTCTAGATCCAGAAAATGAAGTTTTAGATATTTTTGTATATTGTCTTAGCTTTGAAGAATTTCGACCCTTCTTAGAGCTCATAAATAGTCTACCCTTTTGTTTTGATCAAACAAATCGAGACCTCATTGAAGCTTGGATAGCTGAAGAAGAAAACCTAGAGTGGTACTTCCTTACTTCTTCATTTGCAGGCGAGTGGTTCTAAATTTCTATTGTATCCCTTGTTGCAACTCATGTTGTAATATTTCATAATAATGGAAAGCCAACGCCAAATGTCCGGATACCCTCGTTTCTTTGGAGAGCCTGGAGAGGATACAGAATTATTTTTAGCAAATTTCAAGATGTCTTGCCGTATCAAGAGGTTAGTAACTGATCAAGAGCGCGTAGAAATGTTTGAGGTGGTCCTTAGGAAAGATGCTAGCACTTGGTTTGACTCTTTGCCTGAGGAAGTTAAGGGGAATTACACAGAAGTTTTGAGTCATTTCAAGAGATACTTCTTTGATTCCCAAAACACTCAAAAACTTTGGCAAGACATTGTTTCTCATAAGCAAAAAGATTTAGATGACTACTACTTATACAAGCAAGAGTTTCTACGTCTTTGGGCTCTATGGATACGAAATGTTGCTAACCCTGGTGATGGAGCAGAATTTCTAAAGAAGGAGAGATTCACAGCTGGACTCTTTCTTGATCTTAAGGTAAAGGTGGAGGCGGATGCACTTGCCACGTATGATGCAGCTGAAATTAGAGCTTCCAAGAAGTATAGGAAACTCAAGTGCCTAAGGGGAGAGGTTCCAATAGAAGGTCTTAGACCCAAAGGTAAGTCACAAGCATCAACATCTAGGGAGCTTCCTGAGGTAACGGCGGAAGTGGTTGAGAAGTTAAATGAATCTTTAAGCAGCTTGTCAATTCACCTTGCACAAGCTGTAGGTCAAAAAGAACAAGCAAGGAAGTCTGAAGAGCGAGATCCACGACCTAGGAGAGTCTTAGAATGTTGGAATTGTGGAGAGTCTGGACATGGGATGTATAATTGTCCTTGGCCCCGTGGGGAGCCAGGGAGACCTAACTTGAATTACCTAGTGATGAATGCAGGTGAAAGAAGTAGTTAGCAACCACAGCTTCTAGAAAGTCCAAATGGAGCAAGACCACCTCCACAAGGAGTAGAAGGAGTTCCACCTTTGCCAGACCCAAATGTGCATGTGGTAGAGGTGACAAATTCAAAAGAGGTTGACATGGAAGCAAATGGCATTAAGCGTGGTCGTGGAAAAGGGAAGGAGAAAGAAGGTGTCACATCACAGAGTGACCATGGACGAGGTAAGAAGGGAAAGGAGACCAAGGAAGCTAAGAGGACTCGACGTCGTATCAATCTCCAAGACTTCCCTCTTGGACATGGTATGGCTCCATACAACTTGTTGGAAGACATGAGAGGTAAGGGTCCTGATATCACATGGCCTCAGTTTCTTGCATTATTCCCACAAGTTAGGAGGGATTTAACAAAGGCAGTTAGCACTAGGAGAAAGGTAAAAGAGAGTGTGCCTTTTGTAAAAATTGCACATGCTGAAATGAATGAGGATATTACACCTGTGCTAGATTGTTACATCAAAGGAAGATTGGATAGGAAAGGTCTAGTGGATGGGGGTGCACAAATTTTCATCATGACAAAGGGACTCATGCAAAAACTAGAAATGCACATCCATGAGACACCTGAAATTAAAGTCAAGATGGCAAACAATAGCAAAGCTAGGTGTGTAGGCATTTGTAAAAATGTTTTTGTAGAGGCCTTTAGCATTAAGAAGGTGGTGGATTTTTATGTTATGTCTACCAAAGGAAATGGTTACCCATTTATCCTAGGGAGACCATGGATAATGAAAATGCGAGCTTTGCAGGATTGGGAGAGTGGAAAGCTAATTTGCGGGAATGACAATCATAAGAAGGTTATCTTTGACATGAAGGAGCAACGCCAAGAGGAGCTCCATGAAGAATCATCTCAAAGTGAGACGGAGGAAGGATGGACCGATAGCACTTCAGAAGGAGAAAGTAGTGGCAGCATTACTTAAGAGGAGTCTTCCATCGAAGTCATGGGGGTAAGGTTTAACACTAGCTTGGTAACCTAACATGACATAAAAGTGTCCTTTCAGGGTTTTGAAAAAAACCTCCAAAACCATAGTAGATGCACTCATTTTGTAAAATCCTTTCATGAGGTTATAGTTCAAGGCCTACTACACATGGAAAAAATAAGAAACTTGTAAAATTTCTCATCTTTTGGTCACACCAAGCCTCCAAAGTTGATGGACCAGTACATTTTCATCAAAACAGTCATTTCTTACGCTTTGTTGCATAAAAATAAGATTAGGGATTTTTGTAGGACTTGAGATAAATTCCCTAGTTAACTTCAATGGGTTGGTGATCAGAACATATGATTCCTTCTCACTCACTATTTTTTGTTTTTCCAGAAGAAATAGGTACAAAAAAGTTGAATTTTTACCATTCTGCAAACCTATCATCAAAGTTTCTATAGCCACGCTCAATACAAATAATATATGCATGTTTTCTTAGTTTCCTATTGTCCTTTAGGTTCATAAGGAGCCATGGAGCATGTCAAAAGAATAATACATCTCTTACCAAGGGCAATCTTGGGGACAAAGATGAAGTGCTAAATACAACAAACATGAAAAAATTGTGTTCAACATTGTGAGTTGTAGAATCCCATAGAAACTATTCAATATCTAGCCAAATTTGATCCTTATGACTAGATATGGTTACTACCTACAAAATGCATGTAGTTGTCACCGTAAACTAACAATATTGAAAAAGCTATACTTGATATACTAGAATGTTTTGTTTTCTTCTATAATTGAAAAAATCAACCATCGTTGTCTATTATGCAAAATAGGGTATTAGGTGCCCCAAAACTCAAGGAATATTAGATTTATGTTACAATATGCAACATAGAAAATCAAAACTGCATTTGGATATCATAAAAGCCACCAAAAAAATCATAGAAGAGCTAAAATTGTTTAAAAAACAAGATTTGACAATTTTTGTAATTTGGTCAGAACTTACAACTTTAACATTTATTTCTCCCTAGAAGCATCAGCACAGGTTGAGGACTACTAAAGATAGTTCTTTAGCATTATAGACCTCACAAACATGAATTTTAGAGTGGTATAGTTGCAAAAAGTTGAAAAAAGCCAAAAACAGGACCCGATTTTTCACACAGTTTAGGTTGTGAAATGTTGTGTAAGGACAAGGTTAAAGATGGAATTGATATTCCAAAAAAATGTCTATGAGTTTTTTTCAGCTCATGATACAAATTTCTAGATAGATAGCACCTCAAAATCCATTTTGAAACTCTTGACATAATTCAAGGAAAATTCTCACTTAACAGGACATAAAAGTGTCCGAGGACATAAAAGTGTCCCATTACCAACCTAGTGTTAAGCCAAACAACCAGGAGACCTCTTCTCGAGGTTTGGAAGAGGTAGGTACTCAAGAGAACCAAAATGTGCAAGATGAAGGAATGTTAGAAGGTATGTTGTCTACAACACTTACAAAGGACAAAAGAGAGGAGTTCAAATGTGTGCTAGGGAAATTTCCAAGGCTTTTTGCTAAAGACTACACCGATGTGCATGGAGTATATGCTGTTCAACACAAAATTGAGTTGAAGCCAGAGGCCACACCTAAGGCTCAAAAGCTACGAAGGCTAGGAGTCATCAAGGAGCAGGCTTTACTCAAGGAGGTAAGAAGTCTTCTAGCAGCAGGTTTCATTTATCCAGTGGAGAATTCAGAGTGGGTCTCTCCCATTGTGTCACTCCTAAGAAAAACGGCAAGTGGAGGGTGTGTGTGGATTACCGTCCACTTAATGAGGCAACAAAAAGAGATCACTTTCCCCTCCCATTTCAGGATGAGATACTAAATGAGGTAGCTGGTCATGAAAAGTACACTGTGTGTGATGGCTACTCGGGTTACTTTCAAATAGGTATCGCATTGGAAGATCAATTGAAAACAACCTTCATCACTCCTTGGGGTTGTTATGCTTTTAGAGTCATGCCATTTGGCCGGACAAATGCTCCTACAACTTTCCAACGCTTCATGAACATGGTGTTTCAAACATTCTTTGCAAAGTCCATTAGGGTTTTTATTGATGATTTTTGCATTTATAGCTCAAAATCATTGCATCTACAAAGGGTAGAAGAAGGTTTAAAAAAGCTCTATGACATGGGAGGTCAACTCAACCCCGACAAGTGCCACATAGGTGAGGATGAAGTGATCTTGTTTGGTCACAAGGTTTCCTATAAAGGCATTGAGGTGGATCCTTCAAAGGCAAAGTCTCTTATTGAGGTCCCATCACCCAAGAATCTCAAAGAGGTCATCTCATTCATTCAAAAAGTGAAGTATATGTCACGCTTTATTCACTTAGCTTCGGAGTTGCTTCATCCTTTGCAAAAGTTGACACGACAAGTAGAATTTGCATGGTCTGATGAGCTTGAAGAGTAATTTTGTAACATTAAAGTCATTTTGTCAGAGCTACCAACACTCATGCCTCCTTGTTGGGAGTACACATTCTTTGTTAGCTCTAGTGTTGGAAAGGAAACAATTGGTGCAGTTTTACTACAACAAGATCCCCACAGTACCAGGATGCGACCCATCTACTTTGCTAGTAGGGTCATGAATGCTTTGGAGAGCGGCTACACGGAGGCAGAACTCAAGATGCTGTCTCTCATGTTTGCAGTGAGAAAGTTTAGATCCTACTTGCTACCAAAACCTTTTGTAATTCTCACTACAGAAAATTTATTTCCTTAGGTGTCATCTCAAATGAATCTTAGCACTAGGATCTCAAAGTGGATTATGGAATTGCAAGAGTTCCAATACTCTTTCAAGGTAGAAGATAGTGTCTGTGCACAATTGACAGGGATCCTTACTTTTAGGGTACATGAAGGAGATTAAGGTACCTGAAGTAAAGACCCTACCATTTCCACCACCTAAAAGTATTCCTAATGCTTTTACCTTGTTCTTTGATGGAGCTTTTCGACAAGCCACAGGGAGGGCTAGTATTGCTCAACCCAAGTGGAGAGGTGGTCATGAAAGAGAAGGTCAATCTACCAGCTTCAACTAGCAACAATGAAGCAGAATAAGACACACTACTTCATGGTTTAAAGATATGCATTGGCCAAGGTATACAATGTCTCATGGTAAAAGGGGATGCACTTCTCATTGTGAAGCAAATTTTAGGCAGTTGGGCATGCAAGAATGAAAGCCTAAGGACAAAAGTTCATGCCATTCGTAGGATGTTTAATCAGTTTGAAGAAGTGCAACTATATCATATTCCTAGGAAACAAAATGAAGATGCCGATTTACTTGCACAACAAGCAGTTACACGTGTTGAGAAAGAAGTGAAGGTCATCATGGTGGCAGCAACTGTCAAGCAACAGAGATACTAGGGATTGGAGTCATTGACTCCCGTTATTAGCTACATTTTGGAGGGTGAGTTTCCACAAGACTTCATGAAGGCTCAGAAGAGGAGACTCATGAAAAAGGCAAGCGCGTATCTCTTTCTAGAAGGATCCCTCTATCAAAGAGGGAAGGATCAAGTGTGCAGAAGAGTACCAACTATCAACGAAATTCGAGCCATTCTAAAAGATTTGCATAAAGAGGCATGTGGTGGTCATTTTTCCCAAGAGTTAACTGTGAAGAAGATTTTGCTTGCGGGGTATGTTTGGCCAAGTCTGCATGTGGATGTCCAACATTGGTGTAAAAGTTGTCACAACTGTCAGGTAAATGGGAATAGAAGATTGGTTTATGGTCCAAGGCAAATTGTGCTTGCAAATGGACCCTTTGAAAAGTGGGGCATTGATGCTATGGGTCCTCTCCCTAGGACGAAAAATGGTAAACTCTACATTCTAGTGGCTGTTGACTATATGACTAGGTGGGTGGAAGCACAAAGTGTGGCAAAGGTAAATGAGAGGATAGTGAGAAAATTTGTCTACAGTCACATTTGTTGTAGATTTGGCACACCTTTGGAGATTGTTTCTGATAATGGTCCAGGGTTTAGAAAGGGCTTGCTCACAGAAGTCTGTGAATAACTTCACATTCTACATCGTCATAGTACACCCTACTATCCCCAATCAAATGGTTTGGTAGAAAAAGCTAATGGTGTCATTGCAGGCATCATTAGAAAGATGGTGAAAAACAAGACAAAGTTGTGGGACGACTTCTTGGATGGTGCCTTGTGGGCGTATCGAACCACATATAGGGAAGCCACGGAGTTCACACCATTTCACTTGGTCTATGGTCAAGAGGCTTTACAACCAATTGAGCTCAACATTCCAACAATGCGACTTCATGGCAAAGCAACACAAGATAATCAAGAAGCATGGATGGATCGACTTCTTACCTTAGCTGAGCTTGAGTGGAAAAGAGAAGCAACATACGAGTGCTACAAGAGGAAAGACACACAGACGAAGGAAAATCTTGACAAGAAACTGAAGGACAAAGGAATCAATGAAGGAGATCTTGTGCTAAGGTATGACAATTGACTCGATAATCATTTTGATGCCAAATTTGAAACTAGATGGTAGGGGCCATACATAGTTAAGAAGGCTTTCAATTCAAGTTACTATCAACTTATGGACTTGAATGGGAAAGAGCACTCTAGGAAGGTAAATGGTTATCGCTTGAAGCCCTATTTGAGCCGCCTTCTACCAAAGGATCTACCAAAGATCTATCAAAGGGCAGCTGTCTCATGTAAGTATTGTAACATGAAGCATGAGTGTGACTCGAGCCAAAATTATGAGGGGCCAAACAATGAAGACCTCGTCAAGGACTCTGAAGCCCTCTCTTTGGAAAAGATGCTCTATGATGGTACATGAATATACCATCATCCTGGGGAAGGGCTAATGATAGTCGTTTTTCGGCTCTCCGTAATTGCCATAGTGAGTTAACCCACCCTACCAAAATCATCCAAACACTGTGGCTATCCCTACCATTTCACTATATATAGGTGTGTGTGAGTTAGGGGGCTTTTCCCATATCTTCTTAAAAAACCTTAATTAGCTAGTCACTGGGCCAGTTGAGCCAAAAAAATAAAAGATATATAAGTATATTATGGCCCATTTGTGTGTAAATATTTTATTATATATAGGGCCTAAATAAAAGGATTTTTCATAATTATTTTGGTATTTAGTTAAATATTTCTACCTATGTTGTGTTATTTATGCTATGTACATTGACTCACCATTACCATATTTTTTCTTACCATTTTGCATACTCTTTATTCCATATAAAAATAATTTCATGCAAGCTTCTCTTATTTTTGGTGTAACTCCATCCCAACAAAAATCCAAGAAAACTAGTTTTATTTATGTGTATATTTTTTCACTATTGTGATTTTTCCTTCCTACATCTATTCTCTTTTACTCTCATAAATTAGACCACCAAAAATATTCATTTTTTTATGGTAGACTTATAATGAGAAAGATATATTTTGACCCCTTTATATTTTTTCCACCTATATTATTTTTATTTGACATGTACATATTTTTTTAGACCCCTCAATATTTGATTCTCTTAGTTGTACTATTCCCTTATATCATGATCTCAACAATATCTTCAATTATATACCTACCAAATAAGGTCAAGGGTATGTGGCATGCATGCATGCACCATGGGGAGCTCACTCTTGGAGGTATTCAAAAGAATCATCCAAAGAAGGACCTTACAAGGACCTTGTGCAGTGAAAACAATAGTCGGTTTTGCTGAATTTTTAAAGATCACATGCTCCCCGAATTTGAAAAGGTGATACAAACAAAAATTGTAGCTCGTGAGCTGAAATTTCACCTCAAAGTTTTTCATATTTTTATGAGCTACGAGCTGTGAGCTATGATTTTATTTGTGGACCCCAATTTGCCCATGCTATGCAGCCACACTCCCTCTTCCACTTTATCATTTTCCTCTTTCACACACACCTCTCCACTCATCATCCCCACCTCTCTTACCACTCCTCTCTGCACCCTACTCACCTTCTTCTAAACCTTGAAGAATAAGAGAAACCATGGTGAACTCGTTTTTCCTACACACACTTCCATTCCAAAATTGACCACCTAGTCTCATTTTTTCCTCATCCATATTACCCATATCTATCAAAAAACCATAAAATTCAGACTCTTCTCTTGAAAGACAGCATCATGGTGATTGATTACTTATATTCAATTACCTTGGCTCCCAAAGGAAGGTCAAGAGTGAAAAAAAACGTACCGTCAAAGCTAGTGGACCATCAACAAATGTCAAAATTGACCCTACTCAATACACTTGGAGCATCAACATTGTAAGAAATCCATGTTTTCTTACCTATTAAGAGTTTTTTCTTCCTTATTTGTATCCTACTTGGATAATCCCATTGTAAATATCCAATTCCATTTGTAAATCAATAAAAATACTAAGTCTACTAATTTACTACCACTAACCTACTATGAAAAGTCCTATCACCTCCACTTCTCTCCTCTCTCTCTCTTCTTCATCTATCCACACCAACTTCTTGATAATTCCAAGCAAAAGAAATTAGATAAGTGCTGAAAATCTAACCCAACCATGGTTAGAGGAGTAACCCTAGCCTTCAAAACTGCTATAAAAGGAGGGTGTAGGTAGCACAAAGAGAGATCCATAAGCAAGAGCACTATGCTATAGCTTGGGAAGCCAAGCTCAACCTCTCTAGAAGGAGCTCTTGAGTGGAAGCTCATCATCGTATGCATGTGCATGTGTCTGGGTGTTGTCATCAATTTAGCCATAAATCCTACATACTGTAAGAGGGCAACAGGGTGGAGAGGACTCCCCTGGCCTTAAGACATTGATTGGGGTGGCTTTTCTTGTGATGTGTTGTGGTGAAATTTCCTCAAGCTATGTTGAACAAATACTAATCTCACTTTGATCGGTCATGAAAGATTTGTAAGAAGGTATTAATGCAACAAGCACCCCCTCCCTCTTCTCTCTCTTTCTTACATATATAATTGTGTTTGCTTGATCATTGCCGATACATTTCAAAGCAACCCGAGCACTCTCTCTCTCTCTCTCTCTCTCTCTCTCTCTCTCTCTCTCTCTCTCTCTCTCTACGCGTCCTAGTTCGCATCCAAAACTAGGTGGTGCCCCAAATTTGTGTAGGGTTAGGTTGCGGGTTGGTGTGTGTGTTTGTTGTTTTTTCCAACCCCAACCCAATTGAGCAGCGTGGGAGCCTACAAGGGTGCTTAGAGGCCACTCTTCTTGTTGCCTGCCCCGGACCGCCTCAATGCCAATCATGGGGTTTCATTCCATACAATTGAGTGGAGCCACCCTTTTTGGTTTTTGTGAAAGCACCTTTGAGTGACCGCATATATCCCGTTGGAGTTCTGATGGATGCAATAACTTGCTTTGTCTGCTCTTGGTCTGCCTTTGACATTATCCACGGTGCTTTTGGGAGAATCATCTTTCCCCGCTCCCCCATGCGGGGCGTGGCTGAAGGGGGGAGACGTCCAATGGCTCTTAAATCTTCCCTAGCACCCAATGAATCCTTCTTGCCAATTATGTGATCCCATATAGCTTGCCCAACATTTTTGAATACATGCATAGGGTTCAATAAGTGCTGAATTTTCAACGAAGCCCAATAGGGTACCTCGACATATCCTTTGGCAACCCATTGGGAGGCGGGGAGGTACCATGATGCTCCTCCCAATGCTTCACCCAATCAGCCATGTTCCAATGGAACGGCTGCACTCCATTGATAGGGGGAGCATATCTACGATGTGAAGGAGGTAGGAAGCGATGGTTGTTGGGATAGATCACCTTCCCAAGAAGAGGAGGTCTCTCTGTCACAAGGGAAGGGCCACAAGTGGGACACGCACTATGTCTAGATGTTGCCAATCCTGCCAAGAGGTAAACAAACGTTACACATGAGATGATAAAACTAAAGCAAAGAGTACAATTAACATGTGCATACTTACCAGATACCTCTCCAAATCCTGGGTAATCATGCATGGTCCACATGAGGATGCCCTTGATGACGGCTTTGCGGTCTCGTGGTGGCCGTGAAATGTCATTGACATCTATGCCTCTCCATAGTTCTTGAAGCTCATCAATAAGAGGCTGCAGATATACATCCATGTTTTTTACCTTGTGCTTTCCTGGAATGAGAAGTGATAGTAAAATGTTTCCCTTTTTTGTTGCCTCCCAAGGCGGAATATTGTAGTTTACAACCACCACCAGCCAAGTGCTCCATGAAGTAGAGCGGTGCCCAAATGGATTCACTCCATCACTAGCTAACCCAATCCTCAAGTGATGAGGCTCATCCCTGAGCTCTGGCCATGTGTCCTCTATGTGCTTCCACGCTGGTGAGTCAGCTGGCACTCTCATAATACCATCTGTGGAGCGATTTTTTGCATGCCAACTCAAAATCTCGCTCGTACCCTTCGATCTAAACATGTGTTGGATGCGAGGGATGAGTGGAAAATGCCTCAAAACTTTACGTGGAGTTGTGTTGCTCGTCATTCCTTCTTTGAACCTAGGCTCCCCGCACGATGGACATGTGTCACAATCGGCATGCTGATTACGAAAGAACACACAATCGTTCACGC
The DNA here is from genome assembly GCF_014529385.1 of Adiantum capillus-veneris. Classification (NCBI taxonomy): domain Eukaryota; kingdom Viridiplantae; phylum Streptophyta; class Polypodiopsida; order Polypodiales; family Pteridaceae; genus Adiantum; species Adiantum capillus-veneris. The sequence goes on along the minus strand of NC_140953.1, from coordinate 52,602,564 downwards.
AAGCATGAATGGGATCATAATCCATCCCTAATGCAGTCACCACTTCGCGGGCTTTTTGTCTATTCTCTGGCATGTGATTGCCAGCTGACAGCATCTTTCCTAGCAACCTATCACAAGAAGAAAGTACATTAGAAGCTAATTTATGCACTCCACAAGCATCCTTCACAATTTGTACACATACCTCAAAAGTTCGTCGACACTAGCATTGCTCCATCCAAACATCGCCCGAAGATTAAGGACTTTGAGAGATGCCCTTAAAATGGAGTAAGAGCATCTATCATATAGTGCGGTGTGTGCCGAATCAAGTAGCTCACTCCTCGTTCTTTCGGAAGCTTCTTTGTATGCACACTCTGGTTCATGCTCCTCCTCTCGTGCAAAGAGATCCTCAACCATTCTATGCAAATGATCGTCTTCTGCATCCACATAAGGAGATGGGATGTGGTCACTTGGATAAGAGGGAGCAGCAGTACTTGGCTGATTTGATGTGCTTCCTCCCTCTCTAATGGATTCCTGGCGCATGCGCTCTTCCACCCTCCTTTCCCCTCCTCCACCAACCACACGCCAATGAGGGGTGACGTCAATAGCCGCTACAATTCGCGGATCATTTGTTTCCATCTGTGCACGCTTGCGAGGATCGTCCCATAGTCCATAATATTCTACATGTCTCAACCATATCTGTCGAAGTCGAGCAATGGCGCATTTGCACCGCACGCATGGGCATCGTAATCTCTCGGCCAACCACCGTGATCTATTCGGTTCAGTGGACGGGCCAAAATCATCCCAAGAAACCTACATTAATAAATTACATACACTAATTAAAATCAAATTACCAAAGAATGTTAATAAAATATCAGTAAAAAGTAAAATTTAAACTTTTAGGTAAAAATGTCATTTTCAAAGTACTAGGAATACTTTCATTTTATATATAGTTTATAAAAAACATAGTACCAATAGATTTTGAGGATCAATAGTAATAATGTCAGAACGTGGCCCTTTGTGTATATGGCCCGAATTTGCGCCGCGCTAATAGGTGCGATAATAAGCGCGGTAAGGCACGCGGTAATAGGAGCGGCAAATCAATTTTCAAAGTTTTTTATAAATAGGGGCACCCGCGTGCCCCGCGAAGTTCAAAGCCCTAAAATTCGAATTTCATCATCTTCTCCACAGAAGCCGAGAGCGCGAACCTCACAACCTTGAGCTCTACCTCCATCTCTACTCTTCTACTCTCCACCATCTCTACTCTTCCACTCTCCTATTCTCTCCTACCCTCTCCAAACAAACGCTCCAGGTTCCATGTAAGTTTTGTTGTTATGTTTTTTGATTTTTTCACATGCATACACACACACGCATACACTCATACACACGCATGCACACACATGCATACACACACACACTAACTAGTGCATGTGTTCTTTACACACTAATTACACACACTAATTAGTGTGTGCATGATTCTAATGCCCACACTAATTAGTGTAAGTAAAGACACACCAAAACCTAAATTTGTTAATTATTAGTTACTTGCAAAATCTAAACTTGTTAGATTTGTCAAATTTGTTAAATTTATTACTTGCATAACCTAATATGTTAAATTTGGGATTGGCCATGCACACACTAATTAGTGTGTGTTAACACACACTAATTAGTGTGTGATTAGTGTGTGCATTGGCCAATGTCATTGGTCAATGCACACTAATTAGTGTGTGCATTGGCCAATGTCATTGGTCAATGAACACACTAATTAGTGTGTGATTAGTGTGTGCATTGGTCAATGGGATTGTCCAATTCACACACTAATTAGTGCTCATTAACACACACTAATTTGTGTGTGATTAGTGTGTGCATTGGCCAATGTGATTGGTCAATGTACACACTAATTAGTGTGTGATTAGTATGTGCATTGGTCAATGGGATTGGCCAATTCACACACTATTAGTATGTGTTAACACACACTAATCTGTGTGTGATTAGTGTGTGCATTTACCAATCACATTGGCCAATGCACACACTAATTAGTTTGTGATTAGTGTGTGCATTGGCCAATGTGATTGGTCAATGCACACACTAATTAGTTTGGGATTAGTGTGTGCGTTGGCCAATGTGATTGGTCAATGCACACACTAATTAGTGTGTGATTAGTGTGTGCATTGGTCAATGGGATTGGCCAATTCACACACTAATTAGTAACAATAAACACACACTAATTTGTGTGTGATTAGTGTGTTCATTGGCCAATGTGATTGGTCAATGCACACTCTAATTAGTTTGTGATTAGTGTGTGCATTGGCCAATGTGATTGGTCAATGCACACACTAATTAGTTTGGGATTAGTTTTTGCATTGGTCAATTGGATTGGCCAATACACACTATTTAGTGTGTGATTAGTGTGTGCATTGGTCAATGGGATTGGCCAATTCACACACTAATTAGTATGTGTTAACACACACTAATTTGTGTGTGCATTGGCCAATGTGATTGGTCAATGCACACACTAATTAGTTTGGGATTAGTGTGTGCATTGGTCAATTGGATTGGCCAATACACAAATTATTGGTCAATACACACATTATTTAGTGTGTGATTAGTGTGTGCACAAGCCAATACACACATTATTTAGTGTGTGATTAGTGTGTGCACAAGCCAATTGAATTGGCCAATACACACACTATTTAGTGTGTGATTAGTGTGTGCATTGGTCAATTGGATTGGCCAATACACAAACTATTTAGTGTGTGATTAGTGTGTGCACAAGCCAATTAGTGTGTGCACACACTAATAAGTGTATGTTAACACACACTAATTAGTGTGTGCACAATCTAATGCACACACTAATTAGTGTGTGCACAAGCCAATGCACATACTAATTAGTGTGTGCACAATCTAATGTACACACTAATTAGTGTGTGCACAAGCCAATCACACAAGCCAACACTAAAACACACACTAATTATGTTAAATTAAACAACAATCAACACAAAAACAGAAACATACCTCCATGATTAAGTCGTAGGTGACGTATTAGGCCCCAATGGCCATCCAAGTGATCACGCAATCGGTCACACTAATCATAAACACAATAATCTCTTATTAGTCAATACACACACTAATATCTTATTAGCACTCAAGGCTTTGCAAGACTCTTTTATAGGTTGTAGACACACATTGGATTCTTTCAACATTGGATACTATAGAGAATCCAATGTTTGAAAAAAATCAACGTGTAAATTTTTAATCATATATTCAAATTTTATACCCTAGTTTAATCTTTGTCGTAATAAATGTATACCATGTCTTCTTCTTCCACACCACACTTTCACAGCATTGAGGATTTCATGGCAGACGGGATGTCATATCCGGACTCTCTCTGCTTATCATTCACAGTCGTCGCCTCAGCAGTCATCATCAGGGTACGGCTGGTTTCTGGACGCTCTAGGTGGGTCCGCTACCGTACCTTTGACCGATCCAGATGTGGAGAGGGCATTGCGTCTTTGGACTGAGTGGTTCGGTTCGCAGCAGACCCTTACGCAATGCTATTCACTAGCGCAACTAGCAGCTTTTGGATTATCAGAGGTCTCTACTCCGACTGGTGGAACTCCATACCTGTAGAGTTTTCTAGCTACAGCTCCAGGTTCAACTTTGCCCCAAGGTCCGACGCCGTTGGGTGCGACGCCACAGGGTCCGACGCCATGGGCATCCACCTATCTATCAACTATCCCACCTTCTGCCCCAGATTCACGTCGGCGCTCTTCTGGCAGTCAGCGTCACGGCAGCTCGCGCGCTAGCGCCGGTCGATCTCGACGAGGGAGCGGAGCTAGTTGTTGTTTGGGGGGGGGGGAGTCCTACAGATTCTCCTCCACAGTCACCGCTCCCTACTCCAACAGAAGATGAGGACCATGACATGCCTTCACTAGATGCTCGCGGGTTATACTACTAGGTTCATAGAAGAGGTATGGTGGATCCCGGGACAGCGCAGGGCACGAGATTCCGCACACAGGTCAACCAATTAATCCACTCCACATATATCAATTTTTTTCTCAAATTTGATCAGCAAGATCCCTACAACCTCACATATATAGAGACAACCATGCACATGCGTTTCCCCAACCCTGAGAGGCAACAATTCTCAAGGCAATGGTTGCAAGAGCATGTCAAAACATTTCTGAAGAACAAAAAATCTAGTGTGAGGAGAGCTGCAAAGAAGACAATGGAGTCTCCAGAGCATAGCTATTGGCTAGGAAATGTCCATGATGTGGAGTGGGAGACCGCTATGGGCGAGAAAGAGGACGAAAGGGCAACGGGTGCAAGGATGTATACGCGTCAAGTTGAGGCCAGATCCCATCAGACTCCTACGCATTATGGTTCGGGAGGAAAAACGGCTTGGAAAGACAAATATGTAAGTAAAAATATTAGTTTTATTGTAAAAAATCTATTGTTTTTTATTCAAATGATCTCTCAAGAGGAGTTCAAAAATACGTGCAGAAGTCTGCAACATGTAAGTTTAATCTTATTTAAATAATCAAATTGTTGATTTTATATCGAATATCAAATAACAAAGTGTTAATTGTTTCTTTTTTATGGTTTTGCAGAGTCAAGGAGTTCCACGCAAAATGCCGCCAACTCCCCCATGAACATCCTCTATTTTGTATACGCTGGCTTTTTTTGCCCTTTATGTAAATGCAATACCTATCATTTTTTGGCTCAATACCTCCCCCAATTGTAATTCCACTTATGTGAATGAAATTATCAATCTTTTTTTGGCTCAATGTATTGTCCAATTGTGATATTTTGTTGTAATTAATAAAATTTTTATAAAATAACTAAAATAAATAAAAAAATAGACGACCTCTTGGATGGTCCTGCAAAGGACAATACAAACGGTCATCTCTTTTTTTATAATAAATCCCGCCACGGTAATGCCCGCGATAACTCACACGCGGTAATGTTTGTGGGTATTCTGGCAGCAAAAAATGCGGTAATGGTGGTGGCTATATTTCCGCGATCATTATCGCGGAATTTACCGCTAGACCATTACCGCAAACTTTTCCGCAGTGTTTTCCACATACAGGAATTTTTATATTTCAAGTTTGTTTTTTTACGGTAATGTGAGCGATAATATCGCGCATATGTTATAGTGTAAGCACCCTGACTTAAATCTTTTAGGAAGTCTCATCATTGTTTGCCATGACGTGGCATCTTATCCCATTAATTGTGTGGGTATTGTTGTTATTGGTTCTCATTGCCACACGCTCAGAAAAAATGCACAGTGATTTGCAAAGACACCATATTAAATAATGGGATCACATTGGGCAATTCACTTGAGATGCCAAAACTCTAACAAGAACCCTATAAATCATTTATTTGAGTTACCAATTGCATCAAAATCAAGAAGAGGGCACACCTAGTTGGGAGCGGGGTCATTATGTATAAATTGTGTTTATCGTGTGTGTTCAAGGATTATTTCTAAAACCCTTTATCTGTGAATTTTTGGAAGATAAAATATAACCTTTTCTTATTCAATCCGTAACTCTTTTTCCCAATTCCATTTTACAAAAATGGGAGAAAAAATAAAAGTTAATAACCCCCTTTTTTTCATGTGATAGTCACATAATTATTAAGTGACTCGAAGAGAACATAAGATGTGCAAGCGAAGAGTTTTTGATTAGTGAGGGGGAAATAGATAGAGATTACTGAAGTGAAGTCTAACTCCATATGGGCGTAGTTAGGAAGTCAAGTAATACTTGAAAAGAAAATTCAATCCAATCTACACCATGCTTCTATGTGGATGGTTGAATGGAAGGTGAAACCACTAAATTTTCCAGAGGAAGAAACCTCTCTCTCTCTACATATATATATATATATATATATTTATTTATTTATACAACGAAATGTGTGCAGATACAAACACATTCATACATCGATCTTGAATGCTCATATTGTGAATGCTACTTCTACTTATCTGCTCTTGCCTTGAAAATTTAGTGACTTGGGCATGGGTTGTGTCCTATGAGATGTAGGTGAACCCATTCTCAAAGCATGTCCTTGAGTCTTTCTTAAGGATATTCTCCTGCCAAGGACGCTATGTCCATAGATTCATTTGACACATTATGAGTAACATGTGAAGCATTTGTATTCCCTATGCTTTCTCTAGCTCCCAAAATAATATCCTCATAATGGTGCCCAATATATTTACTTTGAAACTGGATGAAATCTGAGCATGTTACCTTTATGTAAGCACTAAGTGTCTAGCTTATCCTATGTAAAATGCCTTCTTGTGCACACTTCCTAATGCTTCCAATAATGTTCAAATTTCATATCCTCCTTGTAAATTTTCTCACTAGAGAATACAATGTAACCCAATACATACCCGATCTAATGTAATGGGAACAAGGAATTTTAGAATATCGACCATGATGTCATCAAATAATTATACCACTGACCTTGAAAAGAGTGTTCTTAGCAATGTTCTCGTGAAAAAGGTGTTTCACTAAGCGCAAAGTCAGTATTTGGTGCACTCAAAGTAGAAGAAATGTAGACTCTAGTAATATTTACACCATTGAGGTTCAATGAAAAGGAGTTCATGTAGAGTTTACATGTCTTTACATGCTCCAAGGTACCGCATGCATACAAGACATGATCACGTCAGAATAAAATTTTGACAATGTAGCAAAATCAAACAAGATAACAATTTTTTCTCCATCCAAGAGCTAGCATCTCCAAACTAAACTCCTGGAGACAAGAGAGTTTCATGTTTGTACATCAACAAAACAAGTGACATATGTGAACTTGAAGGAAAAATGTCGACCAATTGAATTAATGATAAGGTAATGAGGAATTTTTGTTTCCATTGTATCCTTTGATCCCCGAACTAAGCTCTATCTCTACTAGCCCTAACTTTGATAGGTGGAATGACTTATGGGGTATTACGTGCCCTAAATTCACCTTCACCTTTGGATTATTCTCTACTACAGATGAAGCCATGCTATTTTGTCTCTCTTGGTTTAGCATCTGTTTTTTGTGGAATGTAAAAAATGTGGGGATCATTAACGGTTAGCACTTGTTCCCACTCTAGCTATCAAAAAGTTAAAGTGTTGGAGGATGTATCCACTAGATTCAATAAGAAACTGTAGGATAAGTGATATCTTATCCTCAACAAGATATAGCAGAGATGCACCATTTGTAAGTATGACATTTTTTTCCAAACAGAGAGAGAGAGAGAGAGAGAGAGAGAGAGAGAGAGAGAGAGAGGACACCTATGGTCCAACAATTGAGGTATATTGATATGATGTTATATATATGTAGGTGAGACCTAGATCAATTTAGGTTTATCTCCTACATCATCAGCCAAAGAAAGGTTGCTAGCTACAAATGAAAAGTCCCTTGGGGAAGACAAGGGGAGAATCCCATCCCCATTAAAACATGTACAATATAGGTCAAGGACTTTCAATGTGCACGTGCAAAATTCTATGATACAATCTTTGATGTCCACATGGTGTTAAGTTCTATAGTATTTTTGTTAATGTAAGATGCTCCAAACCGCTCTTCACTTTGCTTGCTCACCTCCTTCCTCCCTTTGGCTCTCACTCTGTTTATCAACAACAAGCACCTGCATAGTCTAGTAAGAAATGTACCATTTTTCTAGAGAAGACTACACTCATCCAATTCTAAAAAGAACTCAATGCCATAAGTTAATGTCACCACCCATTCAGTTTATCATGGTTGCCATGTTTGTAGTCATGTACATACCTTGTTGGGTAGGTAACCATAGATGTGGTGGCACTAATGCATTGCCATTGAGCTCACAAGTACTTGAAATTTACAACATGTAAGGCAAAGCACATGCTAGATATAAAAGACACACGCCATATTCAAAACAAAGAGGACCACTTAGAGATAAGATACTTCCACAAGCTGCATGATGATCGATGCATGCAAGACAAAATGTATAGAAGGCAATCCTTCATAATAAAGTTTTGAAAACATCTCAAATTGAAAATGGATAATCATGTGTTCTCACTAAAGATAGTTTTGTGAAAAGTAAATTGTTGATAATGTGTTCATTACTTGAACAATGGAAATCATGTGACTACATTCTCAACTTCCACAGCTCCAGCTCTTGCTTACAAGAACTAGTAACTACATGTAGAGTAGATCACATGTGTACACTACGGTTCAAAACAAAGAAGTTCACTTAGAGTTAAGATGTTCTCACATGTTTCTGCTAACCCATGCATACAAACACAACATGCATAAATGAAAATCCTCCATAATGGAACTTCAACAATAACCCAAATTGAAAAATGGTAATCATGCACTCTACCTCAAGTTAATTATCTCAAATGTATCTTGCTAAGAAATGATAGTTATGGTTGTGTTATTACGTAAAAAATAAGTGTATATGTGCAACATTACAATGACAAGGCTCACGTACTACGAGTGATCATTTTGATTCCCAAGGGGAGACTTACCTTTGGCTCTATGAGGACTCCATCGTTAGCTTCAAGAGTTCTTGGTCTCCCTTGCATTTATCAGTAATGGAATCTAGAGTAGAGCACATGAGATCAACCTTACACACTACCTAGGATTGAAAATAGAGGAAGTTTCCTAGAATGTGATACCTTGACATGCTCGATTTGACCAATGTATTATTTATGATCCTTGTATTACTTAATCAATGGATGTGTATGTGCACACAAGGACAATGTATATTGATCAAATGGGTGTTTTAATAATAATGAAGGAGTTGATGTGTTACCATTGGATGTACTTACAATCCCCAATTTGAGCTCTAGGTCCAATTTCAATGCTAGCTCCATTTTCAACTTCAACAATTGTGGCTCTCACTTACAAGTATTTGACACTATATGCCAAGAAGAGAGCATATGTGAAGTCCAGCTTACACACTAGGATTCAAAACAAAGGACCCTACTTACAATTGAATGTCCTCACAAGTTTCATGCTAATGCACCCATAAAAAAAATGGATGCATATTTGACATTCATTCATGTTGGAATTCTAGCAATTAACAGGATTGAAAAATAATAATAATGTGTTTTTCCTATAGAAAACTTCAATATATGATGTAGGAATTGGGGGGGGGGGGGGGTGTCAAGTTCTACCATTGGATGTTGTGATCCCCAAGTCGAGCTCTACTTTTGCTTCTTCTGTCGACCCCACCTTTAGCTTCAATAGTTGTAGCTCTTGCTTGCAAGTAATTATAACTACATATAGAGCATAGCACATGTAGATCCAACTTACGCAGTAAATTGAAATCACAAGAGGTCTCCATTTGTGGTTGAAGTTGTGCCTCATGCTCCACGACTTTGTGGAAGTTATCCTCAATATGCTCTTGTGCTTGGCTATGGCGGTGATGGCTTTACACGAGTTGGCATGATGGAGTCCTGCCTTCATTTTCACCACGTGGTGTAGATTATTTACGTCTTTTGGAAAATAGAGGTAATTATATAATTTGTGACGCTCCTCAGACTGATGAATAAAGGGCTTGAGGAAGTTGTAGGCCTTGGTGGCGCTCCGAGCTGATGAGATGGGAAACGACTCCAAAACCGCTTAAGCACCCTACCTTAAAATTTATAGGCACTCTAATCATTGTTTGCCATGACGTGGTGTCTGATCCCGTTACTTGTGCTAGTGTTGTTGTTGCTCCTTCTCATTGTCACACGCTCAAAAAAAATGCATAGTGATTTGCAAAGATGCGATATTAAATAATGGGATGATAGTGAGCAATTCAATTGAGATACCAAAACTCTAACGAGAACCCTGTAAAGAATTTATTTAAGCTATTAATTGCATCACACAAGAAGGGAAGACACTCAGAGGGAGTGGGGGCACTATGTATAAAATTGTGTTTATTGTGTATGTTCAAGGATTATTTCTAATACCCTTTATCCGTGAATTTTTGCCAGATAAAATATAACCTTTTCTTATTCAATCTGTAGTTTTTTTCCCAATTCCATTTTACAATACCCTTATGTATTTGAAAATGCAAAAATAATAAAACATAATGATCCCATATTTTGCACTCATGTGATAGTCACATAATTATTAAGTGACTCCAAGAGAACATAGGATGTGCAAGCGAAGAGTTGATGAACATTAAGGACCCATGTAGGGAAAATCCTTTAGCGTGTGCAAATGAGTAAGATGCAATAAGATTGAAGGTAAGGGGGAAATAGATTGAGATTACTCAAATGAAGTCTAACTCCATATGGGCGTAGTTAAGAAGGCAAGTAATGCTTGAAAAAAAAATTCAATCCAATCTACACCAAGATTGTGTGTGAATGGTTGAATGGAAGGTGAAACCACTAGATTTTCCAGAGGAAGAAAACTCTCTCTCTCTATCTCATGCACACACACACACACAATGCTAAACCTAGCCTCTCTTCCTCTCCCATGGTCCCCTCTAGGCGAGGGGCAGTCGTGTGTGTGTGTGTGTGTGTGGGGGGGGGGGGGGGGGGGGGGGGGGGGGGGGGGGGGGGGGGGGGGGGGGGGTGGGGGGGGGGTGGGGGGGGGGGGGGGGGGGGGGGGGGGGGGGGGGGGGGGGGGGGGGGGGGGGGGGGGGGGGGGGGGGGGCTGGGGGGGGGGGGCCCTACTCGCATGCTCATCCCAGCCCCGTGCAGCCCTCGCGACTCCTAGCTTTGTAGATGCAAATACAGCTGGCTGGCCTCAACGATGTCAGCAAAATGTGTGGGCTGCCTCAGCTGACCTTGAGCCCGCCACGTTGTACTTCAACAACTTGACTTCTTTGTTTTTGAGCTAGGTCATTTGACCCACAGGGACCACTTCTCACATAGTTTTGCGATGATGACTACACCTAGCGCACCGGCTTCATGTGCATGCAAAAGTTTTCTTGCTATGGCAACTGCCCCTAGGAAGGACTCCTTCGCCCGTAAAGAAGCTAGAATCTCAACTCTTGAGACCCAAATCCAAGAGCTAAATAGGGAAAATGTAGCCCTCAAGAAACACCTACATAATCTCGAGGTCAGAAAGGAAGAAGAGAGCCAGATTCTCCTTACAAAAGCATGAGAGGTTGAAGTCTCTATTGTGGAGTCTGTCACGAAGGTCCAAAAGGAAGTCTAAGAAGTCACAGATGGCATCACACAGAAAATTGCTATCGAGTTAAAGGCCTCCCTCCAAGAACACCATCTACGAGAATCCCTCAGTCTTAAAGTGAGGATCGGAGGGCTCCCATCACCATGGTTTACCATCGAGGACACTCTTGAAGAAGATATCATCAAGCTCAATGACATCTTGCAGCCAATCACTATTGAGCCCGACACAACCTCCTAGCTCAATGACACAAGCAGACGCTTGCCACCTGGGCAATGCGCACTTACTGCTACAAGCGGGAGGACGTGCCTGCCCTGCAAAATACCCGAAATAACACAATAAACAACTTAAAATAGACTAATACGCATACTTGGCACAATCACGTGGTCGCATGATCGCAAGATACACGAACATAGAGAGACTGAGAGCGAGAGATATTGAGAGAGCGCGTGCAGGCGCACCTCCTCGAGCGGAGTGCTACGCCGGCACGGCGAGAAAGAAGAGGGGAGAGGAGAGAAGAAGTACACAGACACTGGGTGCAATCTCCCCCCATGCAAGAGTGACCATTTTCCTCTTGCACGTATTTGTTATATAGGTTTCTTGAATGGTCAAATTGGTTACAAACTGGCCAGCCGGTCATAAATGGCCAAAGCTCATAAAAGAGCACTTGAATAAAGAAATGTACAATGTATATACTTTCATTTGCATAGGCCTAGCTCGGTCCCAGTCTTTTCTACCTATCAGCTACAACAAATAATAAAATATCAATTCCATAACATACCTCTCCGTTGAAAAGCAACTTTCCTCAGTTGCAAAGATAAAAATCTGCAAACAATACTTGTCAGAAACAATGATTAGAAACGTGGATCAAATAGTTTAAAAAATCTACAAAATAGTCAACATTGCTTATGCCTGCCGTCATCCACATACTACCTATTCTAGTGTCCCATACCACTAGAATAAGCAGTATATGTCATACCCTGATGAATCAGGATATCATTGGTCACACTCATCATCAATCTCATAATGTCAAGTCTCATCACATAAACACTGTCGTGATAAAGTAATCATTAGATACCAAATCCCAATCCAATTCCAATTCCAAAATATAAGTCCAAATCCAAATCACTTTCATTATGTACCCAGGTAACAAAATCATACCAGTTACAGTGGTGGCCAGCCACTGCAGCATGATTTTGTGATTGGTGTTGCCTAAATCGACGAATCTACACCAATTTGATGTGCTGCCTAAATCGGAGAATCTATATTAATGCCGCCTAAATCGGCGAATCTGCATTTGGTATTGTTTAGAAATCATGAATTTGTAATTTTCAATGTGCTGCATGAATCGGCGAATCTGCACCAAGATGAGTATCTACACACTGCCTAAATCGGCAAATCTGTGTGTTGGTGACCAATGGACTAAGCTAGACATAAAAAGGACAAAGAATGTACTACCTGTGTGACACCATATTGAAGTATAGTTGAGTAGCAGAGCACTTGCAAATTGTTGTTCTCTAACTCAAAGCACCGTGGATCATATGAGTAGTTGCATAGCTTAATGCATAATCTGCTCAATAGAAAGTACATGCAGTGCAAGCACACTGACGCAGAACTTTAGGGATGCTTAATTTCATATGCCATAAGAAAATACAAAGAAGGAAAAGGTCTTTTTGCTTTCAAATTGTCTAATGGTATTATCCCTATTGCAAACTGCTTGACTTTGTGTCCTTAAATATATGCACCAATAAACTTCCAAAGCAAGTCGAGAAAGTGAGTAATATTGTAGGAGTATATTTTGGGATGTCATTACGGTATAGGCAGATGAGATATGTTGTGTAATTGAGGAGATATTAAGAAATATGATAGCCATAGATATATTTATAGGAATGGATGCATTAAGGAGAATTAAAATACCGTGAAAAACAATGATAAATTACGTACCTGGAGGTGGTTTGAAGAAGTGACTAGTATCCAAAATGTCAAATGCTAAATAATTTCTTGAAAACAAAGGTCAACAGCAAAAATCATCATTTGAGTAATGTTATGCAAGTTAGAACAAACCAAAGTACAAATGCCATAAAGTTCAAGTCATACAGATGGGTGTCAGATATCAATGAGGTGAATTGTATATGTGAGTAAGTTTTTAAACCATTGATTGTTGTCACAAGAAAATTAGAAGCTAGTAAAATTTCACCCGTGTTATTGAAACTAGCTAAAATAGCAAAACATCAGCTAGAGTCCATGATTTCCTTCAAGGAAATCGGTAAAGTTTTAAAAAATTTAGTGTGAATACGTGAAAATCTTTGAATTTTGATCTAAAAACAAAACAGCTTTAGGTGTGCCCTCATTGTCTTCAGTTAGGAAAATTGTTTTTGGTAAGCCCTAACTCGATCGACAAACATTTCTATCAGTACTCTGATCCAAAGAGAATTTCTTGTGAAAAATTTCATAGGAACTACTTTGGATGATCATCTTTGAATGGATACAATAAACACTAAAATACCAAGAGACATAGTAGCACTTATCGCCACCTTAAATATAGACGCACAAATCGCAGACTGCGTAGCCACGAGCAATAACTTCAAGCTATGAAAGACCATACACAACACTTACAGTAGTGTGTGTGTGTGTGTTTGTGTGAGTGTGTATGCGTATATCATCGGAATTGACGAGTGAGTGTGTTTAGAGGACAAGAGGTCATCGACTTGCGCGGTTGGGGGTAATTGAATACAAAGGTAGGGTGCACAGTTTGGTAATGAGTCTGGGGGAATAAAATGTCTTAAAAATGTGAAATTAAGTGTGAGAACAACTGATACAATCCTTATGAATCTAATACAATGTCTGGGTACAAAAATAAAATGAAGCAAAGTGAAAGATTAAATTGAAAGCTTTAAACGCATCATTATTGTCATCGTCAATGCCCGAGGATGTCTGATAGCTAGCCTAGTCGGAGAAAATATTGTAGCCGTCGCTGAAGAGCTTTGTCAATGTTTGTGGTTGTGACATGCATATGATGTTGATCATGGTGATGTTGATGATGATGGGATCGACCTGATCCGCCTTGGATCAAAGAATCTTTCAGAGTGCATGAGCTGGAACTCGACACAAGCAGGACCATAGCTAGTAGCAGGACCATAGTTAGTAGTGCATCATCGAGGAGGGGGGGATGATATGGTTAATATGTGGTAAGAGATGGGGGGATGCAGCATGGAACGCCATAATTCACGGAGAGGTGAAGGGGATGGCATCACTTAGTGGGGATATTGTGAGAAGGTGGGTATATGGGTTTTTTTTTTTTTAGGACCAAGGAGTAAAGATGATGGCAGGCAAGCAAGTAGCCATGGAAGTCCTTTCAGCTTGCAGCTATAGCGAGCAAGAACTCCACAGCCTACAGTTGGAGGTAGCTGCAAGCTCGAGCAAGGGATGGGTTGTAGATGCTTGATAAAGGCCGGTTCAACCTGCAGCTAACGAGTCAAATAATGGAGGGAATAGCCAATCCGAGAGGGGTCGCAACAACTCAATGGAAATGGGCAGAGCCTTGCGCAATAGTTGTAGAGGACGATAATGGCTCCAATAGAAGCTCCGAGAGGAGAAGCTTGAGAGGATTGGTTGGCAGGACGGAGAAAAAGAGAGAGAGAGAGAGAGAGAGAGAGAGAGGGATTTGCAGCTTGCGACACAGTGCATGTGGCAGTTGCATGGTTGTGGGTGTGTACCGAATGTGTGGTCATAGCTGGCCGAGATAGAGTGAGGGAGAAAGAGAAATTTGTGGCTATTGTGTGTGGTGGTTGCTCGACGACTGCAGTTGCACTGCAGGGGTCGTTTCCGACTAAGGTTCGTAGAGAAAGGTAGCTAAGGTTGGTGGATATAAGTCAAGAGAGGTAGAGACTCTATGTGTGTGTGTGAGAGAGAGAGAGAGAGAGAGAGAGAGAGAGAGAGAGAAACTGCGACTGTAGGGCCGTTGGTGGTTGTAGGGAGGGAAGAGAGAGAGAGAGAGCAACGGTTGGGAATAGAGAAGAATACGCCAGCATCTGTAGGGTATGGACTCCGCATGCTTCTGTGCCTCCAGTTGGGAAAAAAAATAGAGGCGCTACTGCTCTTTCTGCATGCGGGCAGGTTGATGAACAAACTCCCCTTTTTCAAAAGAAAATAAATTATTTGTGATGCAAGAGTTGCTTGCTGGTAGTGCATGGCGGCTTGAGCGGCTGAGGAGAGAAAGAGATAGAGTGGGTTGGGCATGCGACGGTAGGGAGAAAGAGTCAGAGAGTGCCGTTTTTTTGTTTTTTTTTTCTGTCGGCAGCTGGGAAGCTGGGCGATGACTGTCATTTGAGATAGAGAGAGAGAGATAGAGAGAGACCATATGGGTGGTAGGAAACAGAGAAAATATTCCATGTCGCATGACTATTGTGAGTAGGAAAGAGAGAAAATATACTATGTCGCATGACTATTGTGAGTCATGAGACCATATCATGGGTGGTAGGAGAAAAAGAAAATCTCCCACTGTTGCATGGCTAGTCGTGAGTGGTGCTGGACTGCAGTAGAACGCCAAGGCTGCAAGTGGGCTTGCAAAATCTATCACTGCGTGCTTTGTAAGAAGCTCATGAGCAGTTGGTGGCCCGAGTAGTAGCATTGCTCGGCACTGATTTAAGCGGTTCTGCATCGATTTAAGCTTGCTTGGGGTCATCTCCTATGAGATGGAAGCGAGAATGGAGGACATAACTGTGGGTGACTTGCACATAAGTCATGGTCAGTTTGGTCGTTTATCTACAACGCAGGCGCAAGGATTTTGGGATGCCTTTTGCTAGGTTGTCGTTATGGTGTTAATGCTTCATCAACACCGTTCCCCTTTTCTTTCTTCCACTTCACAAAAACAATTGGGAAGAAAATTGTATATGCCCTCTTCTTCTGCTTTTTGTATGATGGGTTTCTTGGGAGCCAGGTCTGTTTCAATATAATCAATTTCTACTTCTTATATTATACACACCCTTTGTCATGTCTAATCTCATGTGCGTCATTACCAAGCTATATCAATATTTTACCAAAATATCATGCTTTCTATATCCTATTTAGATCCTTTTGTTAATAACAAATTAATGAAGGGTTAACTTTAAATATCCAAATATTTGCAAGATATTAAAGAGGAAATAAGCGATAAATTTTGAGAAACCCAAAGAAAACAAGAATTATGTAAGTGCACTTACCTCTGGTGCATAGTCATGCATATCCTTGCTCATATGCGAAAAGAAAATTTGGATCTCTTTGAGTGATTGTTACCAAGAGCGTAGCCTTGCGCTCTGATAACACTGCTACAAGCGGGAGGACATGGCTGCCCTACAAAATACCTGAAATAACACAATAAACAGCATAAAACAGACTAATCGGCATACCTGGCACAATCACGTGGTCGCATGATCGCAAGATACACGAACAAAAATGCCTCTGATCAAAGCATTCCATCGATCTGTGTGTCGGCTCATATCCACCACTTCTATGCCAATCCACAATTGTTGCAGCTCAATAGTGGACGAAGATACACATCCATATTCTTGACTTTATACCACCCAGACACAATCAAGCTTAGCCATACGTACCTCTTCTTGGTAGTCAACCACGGGGGAATGCGTTGTAGTTGACGATGACAATGGGCCATAAACTGTAAGATGTTGATCTCTGACCAAATGGATTTACTCCATCCATAACGAGGCCTATTTTCAGGACACTGGCAAGGCCGGACTAGACAAGGGCAGAGCCGGGCTAGGCAGTGTGGAATGGGGAGTCCAACTAAGGCAAAGCGCTAGGGTCTTGCCTATATAATGGGTGGTTGGGTGGTGGACTCTCATACCCTAGTTTCCCTTGTCTTACACTGGTATCAGATCTAGGGGAGAAGGAGACATGGAAGAGGGGGTAAGGTTGCATGAAAGCATGCTCGTGTTCTCTCTCTCTCGATCGAAGGCATCCCTATCTCCCTTGTTTTCAGCAGCAAAAAAACGAGCATGGCCTTGCCTGAAAATGCAAGCCATGGTGTGTAAACAGCTATGCAAGAAGTGGGGGTTGACTGCATGTGCAGACACCCTTCAAGGCGAGAAGGTCGAGGCCACAAGGACGCGAGCAAGCCCGCTTAGCAGGAGGGAGGCCGCCGACAGACCCGCACCAAAACCCAAGATGTGGGTGTCTACGGCATCGCGGGGCTGTGTGCGGCAATTTTCGTCACTATGGGGCTCCATGTTGAGCAACCCAATTTGACCCAGGCCTAGTTCTGCTGACGGGCGCTAGGGCGCCATCGCTACGCAAGCAGGGTAGAACCCTTGATTATTAGGATTAAGGAGGGGTGCCCAGGGCTGGCCTCCCATCCTCTTCTTCTGTGCTTCGACACGACCGTCAAGGCAATCTCGGCAGAATTAATAAAAAATGTGCCGAGCTCCATACTAAGAACCTCGGCTTCGGCTCAAGAGTACATGGGCAACGGAAGATTTTCAAATCTTTGTAAACTGAACAATTTGCAAAGACAATTCATTGATAACATGGCTTGAATCTATCAATGGTATCAAGGGACGCAAGGTTTCCGGTTACCTACCATCACCAACAAGGTGAAGCTATGATTTTCACGCCCATCGCTTCATGTCTGACGAAGGTTTTGAAATAGACGTCTTTGATGGCCGCTAATTACCATGACCTGGGGATTAACGTTTACGATTAATGTTTTATCTTCATTTATTTTTTTTTGCTAAAAGCACGATGTGAGACTCTTGCTTATGATAGAACGGGAGCTAGTTTCCAGGTATATTTGTCACAGATAAATATCAAGCTGTTCAAGCAGGACCTATGGCATGCATTAAACAAATGAATCAAATGATAAGTATTTGTTGAACTTTTGCGTTTACTATGATGCTAGTGGCATACATTTTTGACATAGCGATTAGAATCATGCATGGCTTGAGTCTCTATCGCCTTGACTTGAAGCACAACTCGTCAGCAGTTCAATGGGATTACACGGGAGCAAGGCTCGTCAAAGATGCTCATGGGTATGGTCTGTGTAACACCACACGAGCATGGAAATTGCTCACAAGCTTCCCAATTATTTGCAAATCCAGCAAGGCCCTTGGCAGTACGAGGTCAAACAACTGTAAACCTTGATTCCAACTCACTCGATTCTTACAACGGCCATTTCATCGGTAGGTGTACTTCATAAGGTACGCAATTGGTATTTATTTATTGCACATATAATTTTGTTTTTCCAGCAGATCTACCAGAAGACAAGGTCGATTTTTTGTGCATGAAGGAAAAGGTCGTCTCCCTTTGCTATGACATCTGTTGTCAATAGCGTTTGTTGGCAATGAGGCCAGACAAAGTTCTACGAAGCAAGGATGCAATTTCTACATCTTGCATTGAAGCTGGTCATGCTTGGAATATGCTATGAGCATACACAGTGGGGAAGGAATAGGCAAGGTGTTTGCAGGTGGATTCAATTTTGGAGGTTATGGCCTTGTATACCAGACGGGTGTATAAGACATACGAGGGCGCCGTCTGTGCAGATATGGCTATGGCTCATCTTGGAATGATTTTTCCTCCCAACTTTCATGACAATTGGTTGCAGCAACAACGACCAGGTTAGACAAGTTTAAGTTTTTCTTGTTTTTTCCTGTTTACACTTTCCTTGGCAATTACTGCCATTGTGCAAAGCAAAATGCTTTGGCAATTTTATAAGCAGCAAGGTTTCGGGGAACTCACAAAATAGGGAATATCAAGTCATCGAATCCCTACCAGTATAAACTATGCAAGGCACTTATGGTTTTGGTTCTCACAGTTGAGGACATCACTCTCCGCAAGGGCTTACCAAACGAGATGCAAGGCATGCTACTTAGGTGGATTCTATTCTACCGCCTCGTGAATTACGCTTCCGCTATCACACCTGCAACTCTGTCACAGACAAACTAAAAAAGGGATTGTTTACAACAACACTAAAATGAACCTAAACTTTGGACTTATTTCACAAGCAAAGTGCCATATTCATTCATTTTTGTAAAGTCACGACCCCATACATGGTAAGTGGGTCAATCTATGGCTTTTTTTTTCTGTTTCCTCTCTCGATGACATCATTATACAGGCAGATTGATGCATGCTTATAGAATAAGCTGCCAATAAGGCATAAGATGTCTAAGAGCACACATGCTGGGCACGCACACACTAGAAATTTAAGGAAAGTTCCTTGGCCCAGCTTGCTCTTCTTCTCTCTCTTTCTCTTATTTCTCTCAAGAATAATGAAAACTTTCTAAGAAGCTTTTGTTACATGTTTTGTTTGGGAGTCTGCATTAGCCAAGGTGCTCCAACTCTTAGCCAGAAATTGGCCAAGATGCCATTCACATTAGTTTTCATCAGTTTATCGGTGGAACACTAATTGCCATAAGAGCTATGAGCCACACACAGGTTGGCTAAGAAGCCAACGTCAGATCTTGGGTAAGACCCAATTGTTGGTATTCCTTGGATGCTTGTTCTCAAGATCGAACATCTCTAAAAGGAAGTACACATTGACGTTACTGGACAAGAAAGAGTCTTGTCATTACGAATGTCTAGGGTGTCATTTTGCACTACATGTTTTCAGTGCGACACTCAAGTTGAGTTTTTGATAATCTCCAACTCACAACAGCTGATCTCTACCAAAGAGTATCGATGCAGCAATCAGTTGAGATAGCATGGATGTCCATAAGAGCTAGGCATTTCACTTTTGTTGTTTTCCATCTCCTTTTATAGCACTACGGAGCGTCTATGCACATACTGTTTTGGGATACGACCCCGCGGATTCTTACTAAGTCACCCCATAGGCATTGAGGATCATAGTTTGATCTATTTCCGTTGCACTTTCAAGGAAAGAAGTCCGCAATCTACCAGGGGGTACTGGACAACTACAACTTTTCAAGATGATTATCATCATTCTGTACACGGTTAACTATGATGGTTACCGTTACTTGCTAGTTGAGAAATTTCTACAAAGGGTCTTACCAAGTGGTTGGACTACGTAGGTTTTACCCAACGGGTTTGGATTGTGAATGCAACACCTAGGGTTTCCAACACAATGTCGCTTGGTTTTTTCACACATGGGAGATGTACTCCTCTGCATTTGAATACGGGTAAGAAAACATCCAGTTCAATCTCCAGGTACGCATCTATTGATTTGGTGTTATTCCAGTTTTTAGTATGCATTGCTTGGGTGTTTCAAGTCGTTTAAATACGATTGAATATTTCAGGTCCATGCCAAGGGCATGTCAAAACATGTATTTTGGGCCGTACTGTCCAACATACATTATGCTGTTATGAATTTACTTGTAGGATTCGATTTGGCACATGTTGTCACATGGGATACAACATGTTCTAGGGACTCAAGGAGTTCGGTTTAGCCAGTTCGGTTTACCTCTTGTACTTAAAGGATATTCTTTTTTACACATCCTCACATGCGACATATTCCACATGTGGAGAATATGAGTCTCTTGACTCACATTGGCGCCACTATTTCAAATATGTGTCACGACAAAGTCCCAGGGTGCTGGTCAAATCTGCATTCTAGACCATTTTTAGCACGACGTATCAGGAGAAATTTCAGTGGCTAGAAATTATCTGATACTTAGAATGACTTGTTCAGCTACAAGTATTGCTAATCAACATTACAGATGGTTGTTTATACATACAGCAAATGAAAAAGTTTCATTGTTTGTACCTAGAAGTGATCATTGTTTCACCTTCTATTATGGTTCGGACGTTTCAGCAAGGCTTGCACAAGATTGCAATTGAAAGTAGTTAGTTTCTTTTCATACCTATTTACATTCCTTTTTTGTGTGCTAGGCACATCACATTTTCCATAAGTATTGGCAAGGATCACCATGGATATACAGATTTGGATCTATTTTTTGCTAAGTGCATGTACACTAGGTGTTGTGGGCCCTAGTGTTTAGCAAAGGCTGATTTGGAATGGCATGCATGTTCCTCAAGTTGTTGCTTATGAAGCATTTTGCACTCTAAGTGCAGTATATCTATGAGATTACTGTTTAGGTCTACCAATCACCAATAGAGGTCATGGATCGGTTTGGATGCTTGTAGATTTCTCAAGTTAACCATGAGGGTTATTCATTCCATTGTTGATTCTTCAGCAATGTGGTACGATATTGTTATCCCGGGGGAAAACACACCTCAGTACTGTCACTTATCCAAGGGGATATGCAGATTACAAAGTGTAATCTTGTGCTAAAGGATATGCAAGTGCGTACGTTAGCACTAAGCAATCCAATTAGTAAGCATTTATTGCTCTTCTTGGAGTTTACTTACAATCAGTTAATGCATGTTTCAACTTGGTAGTTTCTTCATGTATAAGTCGGGTTCTCAACCTTGACACTCGTTAGGGTGGGGTTGTTTACTGATGAAATTTGAGAACAAGTCAAGGACTTACACTTGATTGATGATTTAGGTCTGCAAGTTACTTTCACAAAAAGTGAAAAGCGGTACTCTTCTACGTGTATCTTTGTCGTGATAACTCGTTTAGCATGCTCATGTGTGTTCTAAATGGAGTCTACACACAATGTGAAAGATCATGATGTTACTCTTGGTTTCATTGAACCTCCTGCTGAACCGTGTTCCGGTCAACCAAAAAACTGGATCCATGAAGGATGCCACTTGGGAAAACAGTATTGTTCTTAAGAAGAAGTTTCCCACTTTTGTTTTCAAGGATGAAAACTCTTCTTAAGGGGGGAGTAATGTCAGGACACCAGCAAGGCTGGACTAGACAAGGACAGGGCCGGGCTAGGAGGTGTGAAACGAGGAGTCCAACTAGGGCAAAGGGCCAGAGGATTGCCTATATAATGGGTGGTTGGGTGGTGGACTCTCAGACCCTAGTTTCCCTTGTCTTACACCTATGCAGGAATTTCGAGCTTCCCTTGCAAAATCTGGCCATGTTTCAGCTATATGTTTCCAAGCTGCGCAATCTGTAGGAATCCGCAGTACACCATCTGAAGATCTATTCTCCTCGTGCCATGATGCTAAGGCGGCCATGGACTTACATTGGAAGAAATGATTGATGCGAGGAAGCAGAGAAAAATGTTGCAAAACCTTTTGTGGAATTTTTGTTCATTGGAGATCTACTCGATATCTCTCGAGATCACATTTCGGACACTTCTCCATGTCTATGTATTCCCCTTTGAAAAGAATGCAATCGTTAGGACAAGTGTGAATCAAGTTGTAATCCATTCCCAAGTTTTGCAAGATCTTTCTTGCTTCCTCTCTAGAATCTGGTATCACATTATCAACTGGCAGTATATGCTCTTTGAGCAATCTACACAGCGAAAAAAATGCGGTACTCTTGTGTAAGTAATCTATTAGATCTTTATACATCTAGAGTTATTTATTGAAGTAAACACATTGTAATAGATCACTTGAAATGCGCTCTCACGCTAGTGTCACTCCATCCAAACTTTGCATGCATGTTGAGAAGAACCAGGAGTGCCTTCAATCTAGATACACGTGCTCTATCATACAATGGCGTATCAGCTTCACTTTTCATACCATCATAGATAAGACTTTTCAAATCCATGCTCATCTCAATCATTTCATCAATCTCGGGCTCAAAAATTACCTCGTTGGGAATGTGGGCTGGATGATCATCCTCTGAGCTATCAAAGGCTACATCTTGCGGACTCATGTATGTTGCTTGACCAAAGGGCCTGCGAACACGTTGGTGCAGCCAACGTTGATTCGAGTTGGAAGGGGGTCTATGATAGGTGGAGGCAGCAGGCAAGTGCAATGTAGAAAGATAGAGCAGATACCAAGGTCCTGGATAGCCAAGGGATAGCAAAAATGTATGCCCAATGCGGCTTTTTAGGCCAAGGAGGCTCAAAGAGGACTCAATTGGGGTATCATATGAAGGTTTCTAAAGTGCTCTAGAAGTGTTCAGTGTGCTCTAGAAGTCGGTCCAAACAACTCGTCAAACGAAGCCCCGATGCTCAAGATATTGCAGTTTAAAGGTAGGGTGTGTAGTACATCCCCGACGGATAGGACAGATGGGGACAAGTGGCCCGGGCTGATGTCAATGGATGCATGTGTAGAGCTTGAATTATGGAGCGTACGTGTCTTCTACGATTGCAAATCAGAGCTCTGCTTAGCAAGTTAGGGTCAGTTGAAATTTTTCCAGGTGCCGGGCCTGTGCCCACTGACCCGCATTGAAGAATGCACCATCTGACGTTTTTTAGGCCTCGACAGGGTTCAAGCAGGTAGAGTAGGCCGAGTGAAGGCAATTGGAAGTTGCGGCTCATGATTCTGAACTCCGAGCACCGAGTTACGGTCTGGGAAAAAAGGGAGCATTTGGCCGAGGAGTGCATGCATATGATTTTCTCTGTTTTGAATGGCCTTGGATAGCGAGCTCAGAAGGCTGGGAGATTGGCATGGCCTTAGACCAGTGCAATGAATATCCCGCATGCCTTCGTGGTGTGACCATTGGGTAAAGGAGCAGTGCAGGGCTAAGCTCCCAAAGGGGTAAAAATGAAGGAGAAAAAATAAAGAGAAGCCTAGGGGCCAATAGCGACATCTCTAATGCCCCCCCCCCCCCCCCCCCCCCCCAAGTGCAAAAAATACAGGAACTGAGGAGATGAAGTAAGGCGGTGCCCCCTTCCCAAAGATACAAAATTAGGGTACCAGATGGACCAATGAGAGGACAATTTCCAAATTGAAGACCCCCCACTATAAAGATCAAATTTTCATAAAATTAGGGGTTTTTTCCTAGGCTTCTTTGTGCCATTTGAAGCCTGCAAAGTGGGGCTCTCTAACAGAGGAGTGTGCCTATCAAATCCCTTTGTATTTTACTTGTGAAAATGGCCATGGTGATGGCATTGCTAGCCCGTGTACATGTTTTGTGAAGTGCAATCGAGCCACTGTTGCCCCGGTCTTGCTGTTGTTTCCTATTCTCCCCTTCTCTTTCTCCTGCTTTCATGTTTCCCCTCGCTGCCGGTTGTGTGGAGGAGTGTGCCCCCCGGACGGACGGTGTTTTGTGTGAGAGAGTGAGATTGAGTGGGTGTGAGCATGTGTAAGGGTGGAGACAGAACATGGTAGTATGTGTGCGTTGTGTGGTGGATTTGTGTAGTGTGTAAGCAGCAAAAACTGAGCAGGTGGTGGTTTGCTAATGTAAAGTTGTGTTGCCAAGGTGTTTTCTAAGAGCACATGGGTGTTGTGAATACCCTAAGCTATAGAGAGGCCCTTGTGTTTATCACGGGTGTGTTCCCTCGTTCCCCCTCCGCAACATCTATTGGGTTGCAAGATTGCTGCGTGTTGGCCAGCGGTAGAGTCCAACGAGTTATAATTGGCAACAACTCAATCTATAATAGATGAATCAAACTCGCCAAATTTGCAATGTCGGGGTATATGTGTTCAAAATGTGAGTCGGGAAGGCATCGGGCCTCTGGCTATGGACGCCATTGTCTTCTTCTTTTTTCTTCACTTCGCACACAATGTGTGATTTGTCTTAAAAGTCGGCGGCCCTTTGCTCCTTATATTGGGTGGCCAGTATTTATGGGCCCTTCGGCACCATTTGAAGGGCATCACATATGGCATACCTATCCGCCAAGGCAATGCCTTGTAAAACATCTTCGGTACAACCCGTTTTGGTATAATGTCGGCCAAGGAAACGCCTCGCATGACATCATTTATAAGGGCCCATTTGAAGGGCATCACATTTGGCATACCTATCGGCCAAGGCAATGCCTTGCAAAACATCTTCGGTACAACCCGTTTTGGCATACATGTTAGCCAAGTAAATGCTTCACATGACATCATTTATAACATCCCCTCACTAGTAATATCACCGTGAATTTTTGTGCCCATACATGGTCTTGAATAGGGACACAAGCTTGCTAGTTGTAAGTATGAGTGATTGCATTTGAAGTAAGGCCTTCCCATCACATTTGATAAAAAGTGTCAGAGTTTTGTTCCTGGCCGAGTATTCCCAATCACGACCATTTCCGGGCAAGCACTGCATGCAATGGTATCCTACACATGAGACTCCTCAATCTATTACTACTCGCGCATTCCAAGCCTGGACGAAAGACAAAAACTCCCAGTTGAGACACCAACTGAGCCTATCAGACCAGTACAGAATCACCCCCCGGTGACTCTCTAACGGCCAATATCTTGGCGAGCGGAACTCTGATCACTGATTTGAAAGACCAACGTGGTCCACAAAGTGAGCACTTCAGGCATGTGCATTCATTTCATTTATGTCACCCGAGTTGCAATTGCCCACAATCCGGTACAGATCTGCAATTGACTTAAACTTCAAACTGCCATAATTTTTTCACCGTAGCTCCAATCGACAAGCCATAAAGATAGGCCGATAGATCACTTCAAGCACGGTAGTTCTAAATCATAATATCTCATCTGTGCTCACTTCAAGGATAGTACATTTTAGCATCATTAAGGCATGTTTTTGTCATTTCAACTGCATTTGACATACATTCAACATTTAACTTGGCCTATTAACAAGCCTTGATCACTGCTCAATAAATGTATATGCTTTAAATAATCTAAGCCTGCATTTCTTTGCTCTTTTTCCCATCATGAAAGCGGAGCTGCACAATATCCACCCCCCCAAACCTGCACAGTCTCCGGTCTGTTCCAACTACACTTCAATCTGTATCTGCTACAGGTACCTTAAGCTCTTTGCCATCATCAGACTCATGTAACTGGTAAACATATGAGAAATGAAATAAGGCTTATACCCTATCATCAATGTGCTAACTTAATCATTAGGTAGCTGCCCATCAAAAATCTTTGAACTGTATCTGTCGTATCTCCAAAGCATTCAATTATAGAACCTGTTTAGTGAACCCCGCCAGGCTCAAGTGCTCCAGTTAATGATGCACACGGCTTGACCATTAAGATCGCCTTAAGTAACCCTATCAAGCTCAAGTATGTCTCACTCTGTCTGCACATGGAATGGTCGTCCAGCCCTTTACCTCAAGTTCTGGTAGCAGAACCAACTCAAAAGATGTGAATATACTTTATCAATTGTCCAAAGAAGTCAACAGGAAGCCATCCATGTAATCTTATTGAATGCATAACCAAAAACTCTTCTGACTTAGCATAATCTACAAAACAAAACCTTGTACCATGCAACCTGCTACAAAAAATAACTAGTACTCTTCAAATCTGCAACTTTGCACTTTAGTAGCCCTCGGGAGCAAATGGGAAACTAATCATTTGCCCCACTGTGAGAATTCCTTAAAAAATAAAATTGGTACCATCCTCTAGGATCATAGAAAAAATACAGTTCCCAATCAATAAAGCATAGACATAAATTAACCCACAAATCTTCATGCAAACCACCTGGATCATTTGGCATATAAGTCAATTGCCGAGGTCCATGCATATATCTGTCACCTCTTGGGTCAAAAGCTAGCTCAAAATCCCCTACATCATAGGGTAACATCAGATCCCATATAGCATCATGTAGCTTCAGATAGTGCCATATACCTTGTGAAACTGGATTATCCAATCATTGATCATTAGTCACAGGTAAAATCATTGGCAGTTCACCTTCACTCTCACTGGCATTGAAATCCAAATCATGCATATCTGAATACATCAAGTCTTTGGAAAAACTCTCTTCATTAGGCTCGCAAGATGCATCAGAAAACAATTCTCTATCTTTTAGAGGTTCAAAATCAAGTAAAGCATCATCCAACAACTGCGTAAGCTCATCACCAGCTGCATATGAACAAACTTGCTCATGCACAAATCCAGATTGATTGGTACCCTTAACATCTATATTTGAGAACCCTTTTCGTCCAGTAAGCACATAAGATCTAGGTCCACCGCTTGAGAAAGTTCCTCCATCTTACATATCTTAGGCTCTTTTAAACTAATATTTCCACATATGACATGCATACTAAACACATTTTCTCTATGTTGCTCCTCAAGTCTTTCACCCTCATCCAAATATATTTGCACTTCTGTAGCACAAAGTTTAGATCAACATCATCAAGTTCATGATCCTTCTGCGATAGTGTGAGCCCTGTGTCCCGAATTCTTGATAGAGAAGAAATTTGCTCCTCCTCTAAATCACCAACAAATTCAGGATCACTCTGCTAGATCGGTAACTCTAGGTCACAGAAACTTGTCAAAGAAGGAGTCTGCACACCCTCTGATTCGTCATCATCACATTCATGACCAATCTTCCACTTTGGTAGCTTGGCTTCAAAACAGATTGTCAATGAAGGAGTCTGCACCCCCTCTAAATCAACATTTTGCAAATCTTCAAGCACATACTCTTACTTAACCAAATCCTCAAAATCTCGTACATCCAAATTCGGTAAATTTGGTATACCCAAATCCATGATCATGCTGCTCTCAATAGAAGCAGCCTTGCTTTGACCTAGAACATCTGTATCATCATTCAACTCTATGGTAGAACCTATACCAATATCTTCAATCAACTCAATGGTAGAACCTGTACCAGTATCTTCAATCAACTCAATGGTAGAATCTGTACCTGTAAAATTTTTCTCTAGTTCCAGGTAAGTAGAGAAAGTATCAGTTATAACTGAATCTTCCTGCATGTCTACTTGAATATAGCTACACTCATTCACCTACACAATTTCTTTTTGAGCTTTAGCCAATTCATTGTTTTGATCTCTTGATCTATTTTCGACCTATATTGCATGCATAGGTTCTCTGCAAAATAACCCTGCGTATCCTGAAGCTGTAAAGCCTCACCCTCAAAGACTTCTACTTCATGCACAACATCTGCTAAACCCAGCTTTTCATACACAGCTTTAACTATGTCATCATCATTAGCCTCTAAGGAAGGAACGTCCTGCACAATACACTCATCAATCACAGCTTCTAATTTTGATCGTACTTGTCCTCAAACATCTACGTAGTCTGGTAGACTTGAAATCTGTTCTTGATAGCTTTCATACTGCTCATAACATACTTGCACAATAGCTTCTTTAAAATACTCCCAGTCGTGGTTGCAAGCTTTGGTAACTTCTTGAATCTGTTTCTTCAAATCTAAACTCACTAGCTGCTCAAAAGATATGATCATCAACTCTTCTAGTATCTCTCTTATCTTGGTCTCCAGCTCATACCACTCTAGGTAGCCCTCTAGATCGTATCCATCAAAGAGTCGTCTCTCGTTGTATACTGCATCTAAAGCTGCATCCAAAGCTTCATTGATTTGAATTTTCTTCTTTACGGTCTCCGCTTCAAGCAGAGATCCTTGAACCAATTGAAGCATTCTCAAAAATTCTAGAACTGTTGACTTATCATCAAAACTGTTTGCACTTAATTTTGCAATCATCTTCATCGTCTTCTCTAAATTCTCCATCTTTACCTCCCACCCCAGCTTGTTTCTCGTCCGGTTCACCAAAGATGTCGGAGGATATGTGTTCAAAATGTGATCCGGGCAGGCGCCGGACCTCTGGCTGTGGACACCATTGCCTTCTTCTTTTTTCTTTGCTTCACACACAATGTGTGATTTGCCTTAAATGGGCTACCCTTTTATCTTTATATTGGGCGGCCAGTATTTATGGGCCCTTGGGCACCATTTTAAGAGCATCACACTTGGCATACCTATCGGCCAAGGCAATGACTTGCAAAACATCTTCGGTACAACCTGTTTTGGCATACATGTCAGCCAAGGCAATGCCTCTCATGACATCATTTCCAACATCCTCTGACTAGTAATATCACACACACACACATATATATACATATAGTATCTACCATCCATATCCTCATTCTTGTACAATCTTTGGAGAGGGACATCGTAAAAAGTGGGGGTGAGAGAAAAAATTCACCCTATGGAGCTATTAGCTAACCTCTTCTGAGAAACGGATTGCTAATTGTCCCTTATGTTGATCTTACTTCTTTGGTGCAGTGATTTTGTAGCAATCATGCCATCCTTCCTCTCTTCAAGTATTAGGGACCACTTGGTTGCTAAATACACTAGCCTAACACTATGTCATAATCATATCTAAGGTGTTCTTCATGGCTAGAGCTTTTTAACTCTTGGTTTGTAACCTAATAAGACATAAAGTATTCTTTCAAGTTTTTGCGGAAAATTTTAATAATCACAATAGAGTTGTGATAATTTAAAAATACTTTCTTTAGAGTTAGGCTAAAATACCACTACTAAGAGAAGAAAAAGAAGCCTTTCAATTTCCTCAGCTTTTTGCGTACATAAGCCTCCAAAGTTGGTGTAGCTAGTGCTTTATTTTATCAAGACTGGAAATTTCTCTAACTGAAGCCCATTTTTTGGTTATCCAAAAACTTTAAGTATTTTTCATAACAATCTATTTGATGCCTCATTACGTCTATTTTAGACATGGAACTAGGTACAAATGAATCAAATTTTTGTCATGTCTTAGCACACTTTTGAACTCCTCTCTTTCCTCCCAAGTAAGAGTCTTTGACAGCATACCATCTAGCATTTCTTCATCATGCAAAATTTGTTTCTCCTGGGGGCCTACCTCTTCTAAACATTGGCAAGACGTCTCTTTGTTATTTGGCCTAAAAAATACACCCATGACTTCAATGGATGACTCCTCCTCCGTAGTGCTACCACTACATTCTTCTTCCGAGGTGTCATTAGTCCCATCATCCCCGCTTTCGATTTGAGAAGATTCCTCATAGAGCTCCTCTTGAAGTTGCTCCTTCATGTCAAACACAACCTTCTTGTGATTTTAATTCCTGCAAATCAACTTTCCACTTTCCCAATCTTGCAAAGCTCAAATTCTAATTAGCCACGGTCTACCTAGGATAAATGGATAGCCATTTCCACTTGTAGAAATAATATAGAAGTCAACAGCCTTCTTAATGCCGAAAGATTCCATGAAAACATTCTTACAAACTTCCAAACACTTAGCCTTGCTATTATTTTCCATTTTCACTTTGATTTCGGGCGTCTCATGAATGTGCATGCCTAGTCTCTGCATAAGGTCCTCTGTCATGATGCAATTTTGTGCGCCCCCATCCACTAGAGCCTTGCTAACTAGCTTTCCCTTGATAAATCAATCTAGCACATGTGTAATATCCTCGTTCATTCGGGCATGTGAAGTTCTAACAACATGAACATTTTCTTTCGTCCTTCTCCTAGTGCTAACTACCTTTGCTAACTCCCTCCTAACTTGTGGGCACAATGCAGGAAATTGAGGCCATGATATGCTTGGACCCTTACCTCTCATGTCCTCCATAAGGTTGTACGGCACCATACCATGTCCAAGAGGGAAATTCTTGAAGGTTGATGTAGCACTGGGTTCTTTTGGCTTCCTTGGTTTCCTTTCCTTTCATTCCTCGTCCATGGTCACTTGGTGATGTTACTCCTTCCTTTTCGTTACCTTTTCCCTAGCCACGTTTGGTGCCATTTGCTTCAATGTACCCCTCTTTGGATTGTGTGACTTCTACAACATTGACATTTGGGTCACGCAAGGGTGGTATTCCCTCTACTTGCCACTCTGGAGGTCAAGCAACATTTGGTCTTTGCAAAAGCACCGGTTGTTGACTAGTACCTTCATCTGCATTCATCATTGGGTAATCAAAGTTAGGTTCCCTCGGTTCCCCCGGGTCCAAGGACAATTGTACATCCCATGTCCAGACTCTCCAAAATTCTATCATTGCAAGACTCTCCTAGGTCGTGGTTCTCGCTCTTCTGACTTCTTTGCTTGTCCCTTTGGACCTACTCTTGTGCAAGGTGGATTGAAAGGTTGCACAAAGATTCATTTAACTTCTCAATGACTTCAAACATTACCTCGGGAAGCTCCCTAGACATTGATGTTTGTAACTTACCTTTCGGTATAAGGCCCTCTATTGGAACCTGTCCCAAAAGGGAGTTGAGTTTCCTATACTTCTTGGAATCGTTGATTTCAGCTGCATCATAGGGAGCGGGTGCACCCGCCTCCACCTTTACCTGAAGATCAAGGAAGAGACCAGCTATGAACCTTTCCTTCTTTAAGAACTCTATACCATCACCTGGGTTAGCAACATTTCGTACCTATAAAGCCCAAAGACATAGAAGCTCTTGCTTATACAAGGAGTAGTCACCTAAGTCTTTTTGTTTATGAGAGACAATGTCTTGCCATAGTTTTTGAGTGTTTTGTGGATCAAAGAAGTATCCCTTGAAACGAATCACACCTTCCATATAATTTTCAAGTGCTAGCATCTTTCTTAAGGACTACCTCAAACATTTCTACACGTTCTTGATCAGTAACTATCCTCTTGATCCTGCAAGACATTTTGAAATTTGCTAAGAATAATTCTGCATCCTCCCCAGGTTCTCCAAAGAACAAGAGGTAGCCACTCACTTGCCTAGTTGTATCCATGTTGCTGGTTTTACTCAAAAAATTCTTTTTCTTTTTTTCTTTTTTTCTTTTGCAAAATCAAATTTCATAGTAGAATGAAAATGTTAACATCAAAGCTTAGATTGTAGCGAATCAATGGCAAAATGAACCGATTGACTGAGGCATTGATAGCTGCTACTTGCCTAGGTTCAAGCATATGACGAAAAACATGTGGAAATTGTAGCTTTGTGCTAATTAATTACATGCACGTCTTGTCTAGCCAAAGGAATGAATGTGATACAAGTAATAGATCACCTAAAAAGCATTGTGATGCTAGTGTCTCTCCATCCAATCTTTGCTTGCATCTTGAGAAGAACCAGGAGTGCCTTCAATCTACACACACGTGCTCCATCATACAATGGCGTATCAGCTTCACTTTTCATATCATCATAGATAAGCATTTCTGAATCCATGATCATCTCGATCATTTCATCGATCTCGGGCTCTAAAATTGCCTTGGTGGGAATGTGGTCTGCATGATCATCCTCCGAGCTGTCAAAGGCTACATCTTGTGGGCTCACGTATAGTGCTTGACCAAAGTGCCTGCGAACACGTCTTTTGGGTTTCAAGATTGTTTCCTGTTGGCCAGCGTCAAAGTCTGGCGAGTTATCACATTTGATGAGCATCACATTTGGCATACCTATCGGCCAAGGCAATGACTTGCAAAACATCTTCGGTACAACTTGTTTTCGCATACATGTCGGCCAAGGCAATGCCTCGCATGGCATCATTTCCAACATTCCCTGACTAGTAATATAAAACACACACACATATATATATACACACACACACACACACATATATATATATACATATAGTATCTACCATCCATATCCTCATTCTTGTACACTCTTTGGAGAGGGACATCGTAAAGAGTGGGGGTGAGAAAAAAAATTCACCCTATGGCTGGGAAGGTGCAAAACCTATGGCTTACCAACCATCTTTCTAGGGGTGACAAAAAATCTAAGAGCGTTCGTGAGAGCAAAGTCACAAACCCACTTTTCAATTGTGCTTGGAGTTTGCTTGTTTGCGTAGTCGAGATTATGATGAGAGGATCACCAAATCACATTCAATTTCACTTTACAAGACCATTTAAAAACACTAAAGTTTCAGCCATGAAACCTTAATGCTAATACAAGCACAAATCTCAATCAAAACCCAAACCTCTTTCATGGTATCATGTAGCCTCGCCCCCAATTACATAGTCATAACATCAAACAGTTGAGAGGAATGCTCGAGCTTCCACCTTCACGACGACAATTTTCTGATTTTTCAGAGATTTAAGAGCTTATAAAGTGAAGCCCACACACCATTTTGATAAGGGGAAACCCTAATTCACTCCCTCACTAGCTCAAATACAAGATTTCGAAGAGGCGGGACTGCCCTAGACATAGATTGAGCAACCATGGAAGCAATTACACAGTAGAGCAAAATTTCTGGTTTTTTCTGTAAAAAGCCTCCTTCTCTCTCTTCCCCATGGATTTTTCCGCTCATGTGTCAATTTTTGGGCCATTTTGCCACTTTGGACCCAAACTAGGTCATTTTCAGCTCATTTTTTACCCAAAAAATGCCATTTTTGATGAAAAATCCCAAACGGAGTCAAGAAAATCTCTAAATTTGTGGGATCACTCGCATAAGCATAAAAATCATAGATAAGCATCATTTTCCATCAATATACCATTTTGGGTCACTTTCCATGCAATTCTGCAACGGCGCCTGCTAGTTGCTATTTTTGGCATTTTTTGTCCGCATCAATCTTTATAGGCGAGATGAGTGTGCCACCATGAAACACTTGGAATATATACATTGTAAAATCAAATTAAGCATCTTATCAAGTGGAAAAGCGTGCAAATGCGCCACATCCACGGCCACGACTCCCGAGGTAGGTATGTACATGATAATGACCGCAGTAGACGCTTCAACATATATCACAATATGTACATGATTGCTTTTATTTTCATACAACGAGAAGTCTCAAGAGTGAGGTGCATGTTTCTATTTCACAGTATGTACGTGCCACGGCACGACGTCCACCCCCTCTGAACCTGCACATCCTTCGGTATGTGCCACAACAACATTTGTAGAGCATTAAAACTCATGGTCAGATGCCATATTCTCACTTTCATCCTCAGTTTGCATATAGTTGGCTTCATCATCCTCTTCACTTGGTTGTGCATCAAATGGATCAGAATCCCCTCTTTTTTTGAATAATTTAATTCTTTTTCCTGCAATGGGAATTTTTAGTTTTGTCCCATCCAGTTCATGCAAGGTGTAAGTTGCATTTCCATGCACATGTTTGACAACATAAGGACCAAACCATCTCTTTGCAAGATTCCTTATTGTAGAGTGTTGGTTTTCAAGGCTACTATCATACAACAACACCCAATCACCTTCTTCAATGTATTTCGGTCTGAGCCTATGCATATTGTCAAATCTGTCTTTGTTTTTCAACCTTGCATTCTTTAGAGCTTTTGCAAGCTCAATGTCTTCAGGCCTTCTTTCTAGTTGCTGTATGCGCAATGCAAGAAGGTCTTCTCTACTCATTCCATCTTCCCATGGCAATACATTCCATGTAAGAACTACATCTTCAGTTGGCATCACAGGTTTCTGCCATACATCAATGCAACAGGCATCTAGCCAGTGACTGAACTATGTGTTGTACGGTCAGCCCACAATGCAAATGCAAGTAACCTTGGCCACTCTCCAAGCTTACCTTCACAAGACTTAGCTAAAGCTTTGATTATTGGAGGATATCCTCTTTCACTTTTTCCATTTCCCTCTGGGTTATAAGCACAAGTTAAAGCTAGTTTGATGCCCATTCTAGAGAAGAATTCCCTTGCTTCATCAGCATCCAATTCTCCTCTATCTGCAGTTATCTTTCCCATACACCCATAGCGACAGATCACATCTTCAAGAAGAAATTTACATACAGCTTGTGTACTCTTTGTCCTCAATGATTGCCCTTCAACTTGATTAGACAAATCTTCTCTTGCAAGCACCAAATACCTCATTTTCCAAAGTCCCAAAGGCATTGTAACCAAATCCACAACCCATTTGTAATGCATGGCTAAAGGATAAGTAGGATGTATTCCATCACGATGTCGTACATTTGAATACATTTGGCATGTCACACAAGACTCCACAAACTCAACCATATCCTTATACATCCCTTTCCAATAACATTCTTTTACCTTGGAGAATGCTGCCCATATACGTCGATGTCCTGCCCATAAACTTTCATGGAACTCCTTGATGATTTGTTGTTGAGTAACCTTATCGCATACTACATGCAATGGTGTTCCATCTCTTTGTTTAGGATGCTTCCATAAGTAGCCATCCCTCAAGAAGTATCCATATGCTTTTCTTCTTATCCTCTTAAATTCTTGCTCAGTCCAATCATCCTGCTTCTGCAGAGTACTTAAGTAGCGACCTATCAAGAGCCATTCATCCTCATATAGTTCCTCTAAAAAGGACTCAAAAAGACACAAAACATGCATGACTACTCTTTGCATGATCAATAGTGTAAAACTTTGTGCCAACATCATCTCCCTCAATAATCATGTCATGTTCATCTTCATACCTTGCCCTAGATAGCATATCTGCCATTGGATTGTCTTTCCCTGCAATATGCTTGAACTCAGAATTCAAGGACTTTATGTAGGCTATCCATCGCAACATTACAATATCAGGAGTCGAACAGTTTGTGATCATTCCAAGAAGAGGCAAACAATCAGTTTCTACAACCACCGATGCCCCTATCAAGTACTCCTTGTCACACCTTAATGTTGTAACCACCCCCCATAGTTCCCTTTTTACTTGTGCATAATCACGTTGGCGAGAACTCAGAATCTTGGCTCCAAATCTCACCACATACCTTTTTCCTTCATCATCATCTTTCCCTACTGCCCATCCTATCCCTGTAGGACTCGTGTCCACTGTCACAATGACAGGTCTCTCACATGCATAGTCTACCTTTCTCAAGGTTGGCGATGCAAGAAGTAAATTATTTAGCTTTCTCATGGCTTTTGTGTGCTCTTCTTCCCATCGAAACTTATGATTCTTTCTCAACAACCTATAAAGGGGATCTGCTACATGTGCATAATGTGGTATCCAAATAAGATAGAAGACGCAAGAACCAAGAAATCTTTGAACTTCAGTTATAGTTGTAAATGTTTCTTTCATGTTTTTGATTGCATCCATCTTTTTTGGACAAGTCCTTCTACCATAAGGACCACACATATGCCCCGCAATCAACACTTCTTTAACACCAAATACAGATTTTTGCCCTGACTTACAGATTTTTACAGATTCTTTAACACCAAATACAGATTTTTCGCCAAACACCAACACTTCTTCCAGATTTGACAAAATCTTTTCACAATCTTTGATATGGTCTGCAACAAACTTACGGCACCCCCTTGAATCCATAGCTTCATTTTTATCTTTGTCTTCACAGCCTTCGATGGGCATGCACATCATCAAGAAATGGCATTGTGATTTGAGGTATGAAGTCACGTAGAACCTTGTTCATCCCATTCATCATATGTGCAGCTGAATTTGTTGCTCCTTGAGGTAAGGTACACATCCTTACCAGTCCCAAAGGTGTTTTCATAGTTGTCAGATCTCTACTCTCAATATCTAGCTGAAATTGATCGTACCCTAAATACAGATCTCCCATTGAGTAAATTGACCTTCTTGCAAACGACTCTGTAAATTCATCCACTATAGGTCCTGTACCCACATTCCTGATGGTAACCTTGTTTACAAGTTGCATATCTTGTATGAACCGCAAAGATCCATTCTTCTTAGGCACAGTGAACCACCTGTTTGAATATGGCGCACAAGAAGGCTCCAAGATACCCATGCTAATTTTTTCATTGAGTAGTTCTATTAACTTTGGCAAATGTGCTTTTGGAACCGGAATTGGGCGTAGATTCCAAGGTATGTGAGGGATAGTGAAGATCACCATAGGTGCAACAACATTAGGATCAACACACCCTATCTTATGTGGCTGGAAAGAAAAAGCCTTACCATGTCTTGAAAGCATTTCTTTAAAACTCTTCTTCTCTTCTTCTGTTAAAAACTCCTCATAGCCAACTTTTATCTCTTTTAGGGATTCCATTGTGAACTTGTGTCCAGTTCTTTTTGGATCCTGAGACTATGCTGCAAAGAAGCTTTCTCTATATTTTTCCTGCAATCTGATGGTAAAGGTAAGGCCACTGGTCTCACTTTCTTTGCTACCGTTTTGTACTTGGTCTCCACATGCACTTCCGGTCCTTCATTAGCATTGAAATATTTTTTATCTTCAAAAGCCTCAATCACATCATACATTTCCATAGAGCATACTTCCACAATGTGGGTTCCATCTTGCATGCTAGAATCCATTATATCTTTAAGCTCAAGCATAGTATCTACATGAGAAACTTGTTCAAAGAAACCTGAAATGTATTCACCATCTTCTATGAAACCATTTTCTTTCATGTATTTCTGTACACTATATACATATTGTCGTGCACTTCTTTTCATATCCTCAAGTTTCCTAAAACATATTGACCCATGCTCTGTTAATCCCTGGAAACCTGTAGAAAAAAGATTCTTCTTGCTTTGGGTTAGGCAAGAATATTTTTCTTCTTGTACCATTGCAATCCCACTTCACAATGGTACATGGCCAAAACCCCTTGTCTCCCTGTACTCTTTGAACTCTTTGTTTGCTTTTGGTAGAGGATACTCACGAAGACTATTGTGGTTCCTCTCGTGATTCACAAACACACTCAAAAATTGCACAGCTCACTTTCCATCTTTGCTCTTTACCCTAGCATAAGCAGAACCATCATCCAAGACCTTTGTTTCCATGCGAACGACTGTGATGTATGGCTGCCCAAGGATAAGAGGATAGGTAGACATCTACTGCACAAATAAATTTTGCTCATCCTTCACATTACCAATCGTCAATTTCACATTTTTACAAGCCCCATACAGCTCTCTTGATGAGTTATTTGCACCTCTAATCATCCACCCATGGTCTGTGTCTATCGGCCACTTACCCTTCATGTAAAGACTCTTGGACATAAAGATTGATCTCAAAGCCATGATCTATCAATGGAACATATGGCTCCTCAAGATCACCCACCTTGACTAAGGTTTCTGTTGTAGCTCTTGCCCAATGACTTTTGGAGTAGTGGCTTTTATAGGAGGCTTCATCATCATCATCATCATCTGCAAATCGAGCATGTGCATCTCTTTGAGAAGACTGGTAGCATCCTACCACATTTTCATCACAATCACTCTCTTGGACATGTATTCAATGTGCCTTAAGTGACTCCCCTTCACTCTCAGATTGTGGAGGAATAGACTCAGTGAGAGTTTGCCTCTTTCTTTTAATGATATCTATAATTTCTTCATGAAACTCGCGTTAAGCAATGCCAAGAACCTCACACAAGGTAAACTCAACTTTGCTATTCAAAATCCTTTCCTCCAATACCAGCTTTAAGTTTGTGGCATCTTCAATGTGAGATTGTAGTTTGTATGCATGGCCTTTTGCTTTAGCTTTTCCTTGCTCTTTCTTCTTCCCTATAGATGCCTCCTCCATAGGAATCTCAGGAGGTGGAGGCACATGTGGTGGAGCTTCATAAGAAGGTCCTGGATTCTTTCTTCCACCAGCTCTTGGAACCCTCTTTGAAGTAGAAGGACCTGCATCTCCATTCTCACGTCTGCGCTTCTCTTCCAAAATTGCTTCATTGTTATAGCATTTTGCAAGATAGGCATGCACTGATAAAGAGTCCACAGGGTCATCCCAACCTGTTGTATGGCGTATGCAATCACCAGCTTCATGTAACACCTGTTTAGTTACCTTCCCTTTTTCAGCTGAGGCTACTGCATATGGCCACAAGCTATCAACCTCCTCAAAATAATCTGGAGTATACTTTAACACTTTCTTTGGAATTAGCTATATCTTTTCCGCATAGGTAGCATCCTCCACTGCAGAAATAGCATGACTAGTTGCCATATCCTCCACTAACTTCCGCATACCTCCTTTTCCAAAGTTAGTTCCTAATGGCATACCTGTCTCCAGTAGATGGATCTTGCCATCCTTAAAAAACACAAGATCTCTTTTTAAGGCATCACTAAAGCTATCACAATCCCTTTTGCCATGGTCCATGACATCACACCATATGCATCTATGCACAAATCCTTCTTTGCTTTGGGATTTTTGTCCTGCAAGCAGGTTGTCCTTTTTCCTCAAGCCTTGCTAGCTTTAACTTCATTTCTCCCATGCCCTTAACAAGGTCATCAAGCATTGAATTGTCACCTTTTGGACTCACAACAGTAGGCTTTGGTGGAATCTCTGACGTGCTAGGAGAAGAGGTAGTACCATTCACCACCATCTTGTCTCTATGACGTTGCCTCTTAGCAAGCAATGAGACTGCGTCTTCAACCTCTTTCCACTCAGCCTTTAGACCCTGTTCTGTATTCTTGTCTTCAAGGAGTAGGTCTAGATTTTCTTGGAGCGCATGACCTGCAGCTTGAAGGAACAATTTGGTCTTTTCACTATCCAAAGTAGTCCGCTCTATTCTTGCCAGTTGAGGCGTCGCTCAAACTCTCTCAAGAGTTCAGTGACGGAAAGTCCTTCTTTTGGCTTCGCAACCCATTCCAAGAAGGTCCTTTTTGTAACCCTTTCAGATTCCTCCATGAAGTATTCTTCCTTTAGGGCTAATTTGAATTGCTCCCAACCTTCTCCATGCTCCTCCCTAATTCCCCTTACATGGTCTCTAATCTCGGGGACCACAACAAGCTCAAAACTA
Organism: Adiantum capillus-veneris; assembly: GCF_014529385.1. Classification (NCBI taxonomy): domain Eukaryota; kingdom Viridiplantae; phylum Streptophyta; class Polypodiopsida; order Polypodiales; family Pteridaceae; genus Adiantum; species Adiantum capillus-veneris. Next base: position 52,563,335 of record NC_140953.1, on the reverse strand, counting down.
CGAATCATGTCCACCTCTGGAACCCGTTGTAGCTCCATCTCCTTTACATAACCTTTGTGACATATTTCCCTTCAAATTGGTCCATTTTGTTCACAATCACTTGAAGGGCTTTGGTTGCTGACACCTCCCTTCTTTCTATAGCCTGTTGTTGTTGCATAAACATGGCGCATGCTTGAAACATTTGCATTGTGCCTTGATCACAATGCATGCCTTTTTGCTCTTGTTGATCCATAGATTTAATTATTTGTAATTAAACCTTTCAAAACCATTATTTGAACCCCCACCGCAGCTGCTTCAGGTCAGGTTCACCAAAAATGTCCAAATGTGTGCGGCCTAGCTGGGAAGGTGCAAAACCTCTGGCTGTGAGAGTTCGTGATGAAAGTCAAAACCACTTTGTGGAGAATCACCAACCCTCTTTCTAGGGGTGACAGAAAATCTAAGAGCGTTCGTGTGAGCAAAGTCACAAACCCTCTTTCCTATTGTGCTTGGAGTCTGCTTGTTTTCGTAGTTGAGATTATGATGAGATTCGCACAATAATCCCTCTGTCCACAATGGCCTACTGCTACAAAGAGTTTGCAATATTCATACATACCCCACCCTGGATGCCCCCAGGTCCAAAAGTAGCTGACCAAAAAATATAATATCGTCCACGCAAGAGCTGACCACAACGTCTAATGCGTCTCTCACACAGATGGTGCTCCTAAAGCATAAGGAGAATAGTCTCTCCTCCCACAAGGCAGCACTAAATCTCCTGACGCAGTCGGCCCTGCTGACGCTGAAACTAGGGCTCACCAAGTCCTTGCACGTTCCATGAGACGATCCTCATGGAGAGCAAGAGAGAACAAATCCTGTCGCAATAGCTAAACGAGCTATCTACGAGGCTGGCTTGGATGGGGAGTAATCCGCATCCGAGCATCCTCTAGATAGACGTGACTGCAACGAGTGTCTGGCCCAATCCCAAGCAGAGCAAGCCATACGTATAGCAAACTCCTCTGTCCAGGAGTCCTCATGAATGTGTACATAGCATGGCAAGCACTGTGTATTGGCAAAGATGTAAACCACCATGTGTCTACATCCTGCTGTATCTGGAGGTGTCACCTCAAACTTGGCCAGTGGCCACAAAGTCTGAAGCATGTCTGTAACTCCTGGTTCTCCCATGTGGTGAGAGAACTCTAGGACCTGTGTGTGCAACCATCCCAACACTGAGTCGAGAGTCCACTCAGTCTCATCCCTACCGCAAAGGGGAAAGGAGAAGCCAACTGCTGAGTCCAAGGCCTCTGTCCCCCTAGCTCCAAGGAACAGAACATGGACCTTGAAGTAGGCTTCCTCATGGTCGCCGAGAAAATGAGTAAAGTCGTAGTCAAAGAAGTCCCATCAGTGCTGGATGTTGATGCTCGTCAGACCATGAGGGATAGCTACAAGGGGAGATGTCTGTACCTGTAGAGTGGGTCGCAAAAAGGTTGTCCCTCTCTCGCCAAGCGACTCATGGCAAAGGCGCTGAGATCTCCTAGGAGCAAGAAAAGGCCCTGCCCCCTGGGTCAACTATGGAACTGAAGCGGGAGGGGGGGAGTAGGAGCAGGGGGGAGAGGTGGAGAAGAGGGGCGGGGGGGAGTGGCAGAGGTAGAGAGGCGGGGGGAAGAGGTGGCCGGAGCAAGAGGAAAGGGGGATGATGATGAGGAGGGAGGGAACTCTGGGGAGGGAGGGGATGTTGAGGGTGAAGCTGGGGTGGGGGCTGGAGCAGGGACCTCATCCTGCTCAAGAGGACCAAACTAGTTTCTCGTGGGAACCCACTGCTATTGGGTATGGCCCATCTGTCTCGCCAAATGAACCACTGGTTCGGGAGGCCCAAATACTCCACACTCTGTCTAAACCAACCGCCACTCACCCGAGGCAGTAGAATGACCTTTGGGAGCGTGTGAGTGTCCTAGCCAAAACGCGAATTGAGGGAATGCCAACTGCCTCGGCAGCTACTGAGGCTGCCATGCAAGGTGTCTCCAGGAGAGTCCCGATGGCTGAGCCTATCCTGGAAAAAAGTGGTAAGTACTCCCTCCGTAAACCCGGAAATCATACGGAGATGGGGATGTCTTCCTCCTCTATAGAACATCCGAGGTAGGATCGAAACCATGTCTCCATTGTCAAAAGTGGGCTCGTGCTGCTCGAATGGTCAATGGACTCATGGCGATGACCTTGGATGCCATCTCGGAGATCTCAAACTCGATCTGATAGTAACCTCGTCCGAGTATCTGTACGTCCAAGATCTTGCCCACCTCTGTGAGAAGGCGGGCTTGGAGAAGTTCACGCAGCTCTCCTCTGCTAGGTCGGGTGCCGAGAATCTTGCAGATGACAGAAGTTGCTTGCAAGTGCTCTACCTCTGCGGCTAGGCCTGCTTGCTCTATCAGTGAAAGAGCACGTCGAATGGTGGGCTCAACGGGGTTGGGTGAGGTGGCTTCGGATGAGTCCCTCTGTGGCGGAGCTGGAGCCTCCACCTGTGTCTATTGTTGTGGCGAAGAAGCGGACGGAGAAAAAACTCTGCAACCAAGGGCGCCGAGCACTGTCGAAAGAACAAAGCTGTCGGATCCAATTTGCAGGGAAATTTCAGGAAAGAGGAAGGCGGGGGGGGGGAGGAAAGGCGAGTAGGGGGGCGGCGGCTCAAGAGGCAGCGGGCGGGGGGGATGGAGGTGCGAGAGGGAAATGGGCGGGTAGTGCAGCATGCAGCAGGGAGGGGGCGGGTTGGGCTGCCGCGCTCGAGGACAGGCAGGGGGGAGGGGGGGGCAGTGCGAGGGCAGCGAGAGGGAGGAGGGGGGGGGGGCAGCGATGGCGCAGGGGGGAGATAACAGTAGCAAGCGCGCTCAGAAGCATCTTTGAAACTTACAAAAGCCTTCCTTTCATGATTAGTACTATTACACCATAGACAAATTCTTCTCTATTTAGAGATCTTTGCCATATAGGTTGGCCTCATGGTTTTTAGTTCTCTTCTAGCCTTGGAAGTTTCAACTTCAATTCTTGCATCCCTTTAGCAATATCATCTTAGATGGATTTGTCATTATTTGGAACAAAACTCCGAGGGCGTTTAGGTCTTGATTAATGTTGACTATCATCTTATCTGTTCATCTACTCCATCTTCCACCTCATTTCAGTTGGTCTTTAGGCCCTCCTCAAAATCTTCGCCTTCAAGAAGTATCTTCAACTTCTCCTATATCTCTTTTTTTGTAGCTTGCACAAATATCTCCGTATTTTGTGAGTTTAGGATATCCTTTTCATTCCTTGACAATCTATCATGGCACTATTTAAATTCCTGCAAAGCTTCAATATATGAAAGTCCCTCTTTGGGCCTAACTACCCATTCTAAAAATGTTCAGGGTTATCCATGAAAAACTCTTCCTTCAATGTTGATTTGATTTTGTCTAAAGTTACCCCATGCTCATTTTGAATCCCCCTTACATGCTCTCTGATTTGAGGAACCACAACTAGCTCAAAACTTTGTACCATCTCTACTTCAGGTACTCATGATGATGTTGCTCCTTATGCTTTACATACCCAAAAAGATACTTTGTTACATATTTACAATCAAAAAGATACTTTGTTACATATTTACCATCAAATTGGTCCCTTTTTTTTACCAGTAATTGAAGGGATTTGATGGAAGAAATTTCGCTTCTTTTGGAAGATTGTTGCGGCTAAAAGAAGTTCTCTTCTTTTAGCAACTTGTTGTTGCTACTGCATAAACACAATAAAGGCTCAAAACATTTGCATTGTGCATCCCGAAGTGTTCTTGTTTCTCCATATCTTTGAAGCTTTGAGTTGAGAATTCAATGAGACTTTTTGTGAGGGCCATGCCAGGGACCACCGACTGCACCGTCTCCAAACAGATACACCATGATTCTTGACATCCTTCCTGCTTGAGACCCGACACCAAGACAAGACTCCTCTTGCTCTTCGATGAAAACTCAAGGGGGTGATAACATTCACTTTTCTTATATGTGACCCTTAACGTGGAGACACATTTTCTTATCAGTTCAACTTTCCAATCGAAGTCATCAGACTAAATTTGAACTCAACCTTCCAAGGTCAGCTAGTGGGAGTTTGCTAATTAATCATTGGTTTAAGGTCACTGATTCTCCCCCCCCCCCTCCCCGATTATTAACGAGCACAGACGTCAGTGCAGTCCCCTAAGATGAGTGTATTTACTAACTACACAAGAATGATGCAAAACCAAGCAGACAGAGGCCATATATTTATAATGAAACATTTGCCAGAAAGATCAAAGAAGAGATAGAAAAGGAAAAGGAATCCGAATTCATTTATGAAATTGAACACACAGATTGGGTGTCTCCAATTGTGCTAATATCCAAGAAAACTAGAAAATTAAGAGTGTGTGTCAATCTCAAGAAAGTGAATGCAGCCACCATTAGAGATAAATTTCCTCTTCCAACCACTGAGCATGTTTTAGAAGGAGTTGCAAAAAAAGAATCTTACAGCTTTTTAGGTGGATTTTTGGGATACAATCAACTTTTGGTTGACCCCAAAGATCATCATAAAATTGCCTTTGCAACTGAATGGGGTATTTTTGCCTATCGAATAATTCCTTTTGGGTGAACTAATGCTCCTGCCACCTTTCAAAGATTGATGAGCCATGCTTTTAAAGAATATCTCCAAAATTTCTTGGAAGTATATATGGATGATCTATGTGTACATTCATCAATCCGGGCTGATCATTTTGAACATCTCAAAAAGGTATTTGAAAAATGAAGACTTTATAGGATTTTATTAAATCCTGAAAAGTGCACATTTATGGGCAGACAAGAAAAAATTCTTGGACATATAGTGTCTAAAAATGGTATAGCTACTGGTATGGCTAAACTTCATGTTATTGTTGAATTGCCTAGACTGAGAACAGGCAAAGGGATTCAAGATTTCATGGGACATTGTGGATATTACAGACGATTCATTTACATGTACACTATAGTTGCAAAACCCATGTACAGCTTGATTAGACTCTTTGAATGGACTGATGAGTGTGAATAATCCTTCATGCAGCTTAAGCAAGCTCTCACTTCAACCCCAATATTGAAAGCAACAAATTGGAATAAGATATTCCACATACATATAGATGCTTCCAATTTTGCCATTGGGTGTATACTAGCTCAACTAGGAGACTTAAAAATTGATTTTGCTATTTCTTATGCTAGTAGACAGTTGAATATGACAGAGAAAAACTATACAACCACCGAAAGAGAAGGATTAGAAATGATCTACGCCGTAAAAAAATATAGACATTATCTATTAGCCAACAAATTTGTGTTCTTTGTGGACCAGCAAGCCTTATTGTACTTGGTCAACAAGCCATGCAACACAGGAAGAATAGTGAGATGGTTCATTATTCTTTTGGAATTTGATTTCAATGTAGCTGTGAAAAAGGGCACCACTCACTAAAGAGTAGATAATTTATCAAGGATTATTTCAGGATAACCACCAAAGGGAGTAGACAATGATCTACCGGATGCATATCTGTTCTTCGTGGAAATGATACCTCGATGGTCTAAAAAAATGGTATCATTGATGACCATAGATCAAGTGGATTTGCAAATACCACTTCTTATTACAACCGGATTATTTGAGCAATTAGCTATGTATCAATTACTAGCTGGAACGCTATACAGAAGAAATCAAGATAGAATATTGCTTTAATCCTGAGGAGAAAACCTAGTACCTCAGTAAAGCACATATTACCATAGTGGGACTTCACTTTGCGAAAGAACAAACTATGCAAGAATCTTGAGACTTGGAGTATTTTGGCCAACCATGAGGAGTGATGTTCACTCATTTATTAAAAACTATCGTCAATGCCAAAAATAAGTATCCATGCCCCATGTGACATTGTTCCAAATATCACTAGTTCCTAAGTGGAGTAACTATCTAGTTACTTACTTATCAAGACGAACATTTCTTGAGGATACGAGTAAACGTTGCTAGAGAGCAATTGAAATTGGACCAAGAGACTATGCTCTTATTGGGAACCAATTATATCAAAGAGAAAAGGATCAACATATGTGTCTTTGTGCAAATGAAGAAAAATTTATTCCCATTATAGAACAAACACATGCTAGATTAGCTGGAGATCACTTTTCTAGTGGCCACCACAAGAGCAATCTTAATGGCAGGCATATGGTGGCCAACGCTTTTTGCAGATGCCAAAGAATATGTTCAAAGGTGTGATGCATGTCAACAAGAAAAAATGCCAACCCATGTAGATAGCATGCGTTTAAGACCGATGATGGGGGATAGAGATTTTGAAAAATGGGGTATAGACTTTGTTGGGCCAATACAACCACCTACTTATAGAACCCAAGCTCAATATATTATTATAGCTACATACTATTTGGCCAAGTGGAAAGAGACCAAGGCAACCCAAAAGAATGATGCCAAAACCATAGCCACATTCTTGTATGAGAATGTGTTCACAAGATATCGTGATAGGGGAACACATTTTCTGAATGAGGTAATTGAGTATCTTCTTAATGAATTTATGGTCTTCCATAACAAAGTGTCTCCCTATCACACACAAGAAAAAAGGACAAGCTGAGCAAACGAATAAAATTCTTAGCTCGGTATTGACTAAAGTGGCTAGTTGAGGATGGATTGATTGGAAAATGAATCTCCATGCCGCTCTATGGGCTTATAGAGTTTCATTCAAGATAGCTTTAAATTCTACACCGTTTAACCTTGTTTATGGTCTTGATGCCATATTATCGATAGAATTTCTATTATCAACACTAAGGGTAGCTAAGGATCTTGAGTGGACTGGACATGAACTATCAGAGAGGCTCGAAGATTTAGAAAATCTTGATGAGCAAAGGCTAACTGCTGTAGCTCACATCTATGCACAAAAGCAGAAACAAAAACAGTTTTTTGATTCCTATCTAGTCACAAAAATCTTCAAAAAAGGGGACTTAGTTTTAGTCTACTCCCTTAAACAACACATTCCTAAGTTTAAGAAAAAGGGAAACGGATCATTTATCATTGAAGATGTATCCCCAAGTGGAGCAATTAAGTTGTCCACTCTAGGTGGTGAACCAATGGCTAATTGGATTAGTGGATGTTGTTTAAAGAAGTACAATTTTCCACTAGCCAATGAAATTCTAAAAAAGATGCATGCAGCAAAGCAAAGAAAGATAAAACAATAGCAGGTCATTGATGAAGCCCAAGAGGAATCTTGAATTCGAGTACTCAAAAGGAAATATGCTCTCAAAAATCAACAAATACCTATTCCCATCAACACTCTATAACTAGATGAATGACTATGGGAATTACAAAAGGATGCAGTATTAATAGATGATGAATGGTTAGATGGAATGGACCTTCACATCAAAGTACATCTGAACAATCATAGCACAAATGCATTGGTCGATACAAGATCTCGAGTAAATGCAGTCAGTTATTCCACGTACAAGAAAGCAATGAATCAGTCTTTGACAGCAGGAATATCGCTGGCGATCAAAGGATGCAACAAGAACCCAACACCGATATTCAGAGTATTTCAACTTGAATGTGATAGTACATGAATGTTCCTTCCCTCATCAATTTGTATGCTTACCAGATGAACACATGAATAAAAAAATGTTTCTTGGAATTTCATGGATGTGGACGTACAAGGCAGTACCAGATTGGGATACCAATCAACTCAAACTATCACCTAAAGGAGGACAACTCGTCCTTCTAATTGTACCAACCAAAGAGGAATGGAAAACAGGTTACCCACAAAAGAAACCACGAAGCAATCAGTCTTCTTCATCCTCTAGACAATCAAATTCTACAAGTAGCATGCAAGGATTCAAGCATATCTTGGTACCAAAAGCACAACTCACTGACAAGCTATCTCAAATTTGGGTGCCCAAGACATCATCTACCGTACCAAAAAAGGTTCGAAAGTTAGAGACACAAAGAGGAGCATCTTTGACCAAGGAACCTAAACCAAGATGGATTTGGAGGAAAAAGGAGCTCTTATCTTCTCTACAAATTGTAAAGCTGATGAAGAGGTGGAGAGTTAAGTCTCAAAACACTCAACCATAACAATTTATCAATGAAAAACCAAGATACTAGTGACGAGTTAAAGATCAACAACCATCATTATTGATACCAATAGCTCAAGAAATCAGCATGCCAAAGTAACTTGATGGTACAATAAAGCAAAGAGCACACAAGCTACAAGATTTTCTCTTTGGGAAACAACAACAAGAAACATCGACCATAGAAACCCTTGAGTTAATTGCTCAAGACCCGACTCTTGCACAATGTAATGGTTTGAATTGCATTGATCTTTGAAGCATGGTAGAGCCAACCAAGGATATGCATAGACACGATTGTTCAACCCATCCACACAATTGTCCAAGAGTATGCCATCTAGGAGGGTGGAAGGGAACTATAAGTAATTAAGGGCAATGTTTGAAAAGGGAGGGAAAAACTGGATGTTAACGTATGATTTGTTGCAAAATTACCTAATAATACCCTTAAAAAATCAACCAACAGGGGAATTCTAACCGATAACATCTCCTCGATGAGTGTACATAGTGTATATACTATAAAAAAATCATCAAAAATAGTAAGTTTTTGATTATTTTCATCAGTTTTTTTAATATAGGAGCTTAAAAATAGAGAAATCCACCAAAAGCTAGTAAAGAAATGTTTCTCAATGGAGTTTTTTAATTATCGATTTTTCACTTTGCTTTTTTAGTGCATTTTATTATTTTTTTTGATTTTTTCAATAAACAGGTCACAAAATTAATAATAAATAGCAAATGAGCTCAGATGGAGAAACTGAAGATAGGCTGAGGATCCGAAGAACAAGGACGGACACAAAAATTTCAATCGAATCGACAGATAGAAGCAGGAAGCCTAAATTAGGCCGCCAAGGCCTACTTTTGCAAATTCTTGCAGAATGAGCTAACGGAATCTGATTGAAGAAATTTTTGAGTCTAGCATAGATTTCACGGCCTAGTAGGACTAACACAAAAATACAAGAAAAAATAATTTGGAAATTCCGAGTATAGATATCCAAGGTAGCCCAAAATCACCTCATTTCCACTAGTCACTCTTGGAGGAGAGAGCTTTTTGCCTTCTTTGCAGGCGATTTCCGGAGTCTACGTACAATCGTCCATTTACAGCGCCATCTCACACAAGACATGAGGGGTATGTTGTAAAATTATCAATGAAAATTTCTATATGGCCGGGTAGCAAGTCTAGGCTCAAGAAAAAACCCTAGAAACCTAGCTGTGCACGAAGTCCTACGACACAATATTGACCATATCGGCTTGTGAGCTCAACCGAATTGGACAAGACTTGAACTGTAGCATGCCCCTATATAGTAGAACACTTTCATATCACCAAATAACAATTGGCAGGGGTAGAGGGGATTCCAAGTAAATAATCTAGGTTTTTATCATATGCCAGAATTGGATTCTGACTCCATGGGCAGCTTATAGACAAAGTTTATACACAATGTACCTAGATGATTTCATGGAAACAGTCAAGGCAAGCTCTCTATCATCAGAAAATAGCTCAAAGGCTACAAAGTATCAAATTTGACATATAAAGTCAAACTGACTCCGAATGGACCAAAACTGGATGAGTAGCATCAAGACTGTGTAGCGGACAAGTCCATAGCCTCAAAAGTGACTAGCCAACTCTACATACAAAGTCACAAAAATCAGTGATTTCAGAGTCCACAAGAGCACGAAGTCAGGACAACACAATCAAACTTTACCAAATTCATTTTAGAACTTGTTTTAGATGTATTAAAGATGTTTAGGTCATCAAATTATCAATTCTTGCAAAAAAAAGTGATTACTGTAAATGATTGTGATTATTTACTTTTATGCTTGTTTGGCTTGAAATTCATCTTTTCACTTCACCTATCACTTGTGCACATCTATTACATGCCACATGTCAAGTATGAGCCAAAATGATCAAGAAAAACTATGATTTTGCCAAAAAACGCACCAAAGTCTTTTCAATCCAAATTTTGAGTTAACTAACACATTTTTCATCCAAATCACCCCATATCTGACACACAGAATCTACATCATGCCTAGAACAAAGTTGCAACAAAGAAAATACAAATTGATAAAAAAGTTAATAATCGTGATTATTACTTTTTTACCAAAATGGATGAAATTTGCAACTTTGACTTTATGGGACTAAAGAACATGATCTCCCAAGCCCACTAATCAAGTTTGAGCAAGTTTGGATCTCAAAAACTCAAAATCTCTTTATATCTACAATTTCAGAGTCTAGAAGCCTAAATCTAGCACCATTTCTGAAGTGAGCGTGTGTGTGTGTGTGCAACAATGGAGAAGACAGGAGAAGATATGAGACACAGATTTGGGTGGAATCCAAACACAATAGTTTTAGGGTTATGAGTCCTTATTGTTTTATGTAGAATGAATGGTCAGTGTTAGTTCTCGGTTAGTCTCCAGCCGTCCAACACTCAGGCGTGGCACATTGGGCTTTACCACCCCAACAACCTCCCATTTAAAGGAAAATGTGCCTTTAAGTTGGGGTGACAATGTATGTATACATACAATACAGGTAGACAATGACCATGATAAACTACTCAATGCCCATGAGTGCCCGACAATGTGCAAACCGCTCTGAAGGTAATCCCTTTGTTAGAAGATCAACAGGATTCTCAATGGTGTGAATCTTGGCAAGTTGCAATCCCTTGTCATCAAGCCACCTCACAAATGAAGTGATACTTCACATCCACATGCTTTGTCTTTGCATGAAACACTCGATTCTTTGCAAATTGTATAGCACTTTGGCTATCACAATGTAATAGAGGCATTTCAACATTGATTCCCAAGTCTCCCACCAGCCGACCAAGCCATATAGCTTCCTTGCAAGCTTCTGAAGCTGCAACATATTTAGCCTTTGTAGTAGACAAGGTAACACAATCTTTCAAATGAGATCACCATGAAACTGCACCTCTAGTGAACTAAAAAACATAGCCTGAAGTGGACCTTCTCTTGTCCAAGTCTCCTGCATAATCTGCATCCGTGTAACCCATTACACATGCTTCCTTTCTTCCAAAGAAAATTTACATGTCTTTTGTACCATTCAAATATCGCATAACCCCTTTCACTGCCTCCCAATGTTTCTTGCCTAGATTTGACATGTATCTGCTAACAACTCCCACAACAAAAGCAATGTCAGGACGTGTAGCAATCATATCATACATCAAACTCCCAACTGCAGATGCCATTTCAGCCTTTTTCTTTTCAGACTTAGGGCAATCATTTTTAGAGAGTTTCACATATGGAGGCAATGGAGTACACAATGCCTTCTCCCTCTCCATATTGAAATGCTTGAGCACTTTAGCAATGTACTTAGATTGAGACAAATTGACCAATTTATTGCATTTGTCTCACCTAATGCGTATGCCAAGGATATGGCTTGCTTCACCCATGTATTTCATTTCAAATTTTGCATGTAACTTTGACTTCAATGCTGAAATCTCATCCGCGCATTTCTAGGAAATTAACATATTATCCACATAAAGGACCAAAATCAGCAAGTTACCATATTTAGCTCGCTTAGTGTAGAGGCAATGGTCCATATGACTATGTTTGTAGCCTTGAGAGAGCATGAACGTGTAGAATTTACGATACCACTCCCTTGATGATTGTTTTAGACCGTGAAAAGTCTTTTCTAACTGACACACCAAGTGTTCATCGCCCTTCTCAACAAAACCTTCTAGCTGCTACACATAAAATTCTTCTTGAAGATCACCATGCAAGAACGCCGTCTTGACATCCATCTGGTCAAATTCCATGCCATTGTCATACCATGACAGGTGAATAATGTGAAATAAGAATATCTACCCCACTCTTAATGTTTATGATGTGTGGGGACCAAATGCTACAATGTACATAGTGTGATATATGTGAAAATGGATGCCATGGTTGCAGGCGTGTACATACCTTGCCGGGTAGGCGAGGATGGGGACGTGGCTCCGTCGCATGTTTTAACACAGTAAATCATGCCTATTTTGCTTCAGGAATGTACAAATGTCAAGTGTTTCGGAGTGGCTCGCTCGTTTTGCCTAGAAAGTTCAATGCGGGCAATCTCGGCCCAAAATAGCAGGTTTCATACACGGACGTAAAAGATGTGTCCAAAGTGCTTACCAAGTGCAACAATGAGGTTGAACATGAAATTTGAGCCCAATGAAAATTTTCCACAAATTTAGGGATTTTTCCCAGCTCGTTTGGGCTTTCTACTAACAAAAAGGGGCATTTTTGGGCAAAAAATGGCCTTAAAATGGTCAGAAGTAGCCTAAACATAGCTCAAAATTCCACATTAGCGACGGTTTTGTCATTGACTAAATTACGTGGGAAGTTTTAGAGAAAAAAATGAGCTCATTTGGGCACATGAGCAAGGAGATACAACCATTCCTTTACAGGGTGCTAGTGCAGTCCTGTGCTGCTTCCACTACATGGTTGAGGCTGTGAGGCTTCCAACTAGGGTTCTCCCTCCTCAAATAACTACTTGGGATTCTTCAATGAAGTATTGAAGCCGCCATGAAATGTTCACAAAGAATAAAAACGTAAATTTAGGGTTTTTAACAGGTCGAATGAGCACTGCATCTGTGCAATTGGGAGCGAGGCTACACCTAATCTTCACACCCACAAGAGTTTTGAGTTGATCCTGGTTCATTTTCAAAGTGGATCTTTCATGGCTGGAGTTTTGTTTTTTTAGTGTGTTTTTAGCTTCAAATTATCTACACCTTGCTTGATTTTGCTACGAACCCTCACAGTCAGAGGCCTGTCGCTTTCCTATTCACACTGTGCACTTCTTGACACATTTTTGGTGAACCCGACGTGAAGTAGGCTAGGGTGAGGGTTCAAAAGCTTCATTGAAGGTCTCAAAATAAATTTTTAAAGCTATGGAGCAACAAGAGCAACAGGGGGTCCGATTTGATCCATTCACAATGCAAATGTTTCAAGCCTTTGCAGTGTTTATGCAGCAGCATCAAGCTGCGGAAAGGAGGGAGCTTTTCTCAACCAAAGTGCTTCAATCTATGGTGAAGAAAATGGATCAATTTAAAGGTAAAGATGTAACAGAGTATCTTTGTGGATATGTAAAGGAGATGGAGCTTCATCAAGTGCCTGAAGCAGAGATGGTGCAAAGTTTTGAACTAGCTGTGGTTCTCGAGATCAGAGAGCACATCAGAGGAATTAGAAATGAGCATGGGCAACTTCGAAAGCATTCAAATTAGCCTTGAAGGAAGAGTATTTCATGGAGGACTCCGAAAGGGTACCAAAGAGGAATTTTTTAGAGTGGGTAGTTTGTCCAAAAGAGGGACTTTCGTCTACCAAACTGCTAAGGGAATTTGAATGCCGCTATGATCAACTTTCAAGGACTAAGAAGGCTACCTTAAACTTAGAGAAGACAGATCTCTTTTTGCAAGCCGCATGTAAAGAGATTCATGAGAAGTTAGAGCTACTACTTGAGGATAAGGATGCGGAACAGGGTTTGAAGAGTGATTGGAATGAGGTTGATGATGCAATTTCACTGCTAGCTAAGCGACAACGATGAAGATCCAAGATGTTAGTTAACCCTACTTAATCCCCAAGCATTTCTGGGAGTCCCATAAAGCCTGTTATTGTGGTTCCAAAGAGTGACAAGTCTAGTCTAGATGATATTGTCAAGGGAATGCAAGAGCTCAAGTTACATCTTACAAGCATTGAAGAAATAGGGCAACCATCAGGACAATCTACAGGGCAAAAACCTCAATACAAAGAAGGCTTTCTAAATAGATGCATATGGTGTGATAGTACTAACCATGGAAATAGGGATTGTGAAAGTTTTAAAGACGTTTTGACAAAGAAGGTTGTTTCCTTTAAAGATGGAAAAGTTCACTTAAATGAAATAAGTAAGCTCTTGAGGACAAACTTTGGAAAAGTCGGGATGAAGAAGATAGTTGAGGACATGGCTACTAGCCATGCCATCTCAATGGTTGAGGCAGCTGCCTATGGGTTGAAGGTGGACCCTATAAAGCAAAGAGGATTCAAGGTTGGAGAAGAAGAATCTAATGGTATTGGAGATCTATGGCCATGCGCTATATAATTTGCTATGAAGGGTAAAATGACTATAGAGGTTTTACATGAAGCTGGAGACTGCATTCGGCTAAAAACGGGTTGGAATGACCCTGTAGATTCTTTGTCAGTGCATGCATACATTGAAAAATGTCAAGCGAATGAGGCCATTGTTGAAGAGAAACGCATGTGCGAGAATGGAGATGAAGGGCCTTCAAAGCGGGCCATGAGGAGTGGAGGTAGATATGACATAGTGCCTCCTAGATCACCTTCCCCACAACAGATGCCTGTCCCTAAAGTGCCTATGCAAGAAGCTTCTAAAGAAAAGAAGAAGGTTGCAACAAAACCCAAAGCAGAGGGTTTGGATTACAAACTCCAATCCGATAGAGAGGCAACAAAGGATCTCTAAAAGGTTTTGGAAGAGAGGATTCTAAACAGTAAGGTGGAATTTACCTTGGGTGAGGTCCTAGGTATAGCAAAACGAGAATTCCACGAAGAAATAATTGATATCATAAGGAAGAAGCGGCAGTCTCTTACTGAATCTATCCATGTACAGGGTGAAGAAGAGACTTTAAATGCACAGGGTGTACATGTCTATGGCGAGCAAGGTGAAGAAACTGTTGTTGGATGCTACAAGTCTAGGGGAGGAGTAAAACACGTTCGCTTCTTGGATGATGAAGATGAAGTGGATACCACTCACAAGAGTTACTACTTGAAGAGTCACTGGGCAAGAGAAACTATTGAGACCCTGGTAAAAGTGGGAGACTTGGTTTTGGCCATGTACCATTGTAGAGTGAGATTGCGGTGGTACAAGAAGAGAAAGGTTCTCGCATGATGTATATGCAGAGGAAACATTTTCTACAGGTTTTGTAGGATTATCAAACTATGGATATATTGCTTTTATAGAGTGTGAGGACTTAAAGCGGGGTGAATGACAACATGTAAATATTGTACAAAGAGGTTTAAATATGAATGGTTTTCTAGAAGATGATGAATGAATTACAGGTGTGTTGGATGAGTGTTTGTTTGTGGATACTATGCAAGATTTGGAGTCTTTAGTGGATTGCAATTTGCATATGGGAAGTGAGGTTGTGAAAGTATGCTCATTAGAAATGTACAAAGTCATTGAGGAATTTAAAAATTCTCAAGGTGTTGATGTACAAGTGGAGACTAAGTATAAGTCCGTGTCAAAGAAAGAGAAACCAGTGGCATTACCTCTACCAAAACATTGCACAAATAAGATGGAACAAGCTGCTTTGCAACCTAGCCTTCATGACCCAAGCAAGATTGGACACAAATTAACACATGATTCTTTGAAGGAGTTAAATATTGGTTGCGAGTACAGTTTGACAAAAGCTGAAAAGATATGCTTTGAAGACATGCTTTCCAAACACAGAAAAGATTTTGCATTTTCACCTTATGAGATAGGGTGTGTTGATCCATCCATTGTTGCTCCTATAGTGATCTTCACTATCCCTAATGTACCTTGGAACTTGAGGCCTATTCCTATTTCAAAGGCTCATTTGCCAAAACTCATTGAGTCGCTTAACGAAAAGATCAAGATGGGTATTTTGGAGCCTTCTTGTGCTCCATATTCAAGAAACTGGAAACAATTCTGGAGAAAAATGGTTCTCTATGCTTTATTCAGGATATGAAACTTGTAAATAAGGTGACAATAAAAAATGTGGGTATAGGGCCATTTGTCGATGAGTTTGCAGAGGCATTTTTAGGAAGGGCAATATATTCTATGGGAGATTGTACTCAGGTATGATCAGTTCCAACTAGCAATGGAAAGCAGGGACCTTAGTCCATAAAGACACCCTTGGGTTTAGTAACGGTGGGTACCTTACCTCAAGGGGCAACTAATTCAGTTGCACATGTGATGAATGGTATGAACAAAGTCCTATGTGACTTCATACCGCAAACTACAATGTCTTTCCTTGATGGTGTGCCAATCAAAGGATGTGATGTAAGTGATATAGATGTGGATCTAGACTCGAGGGGGTGCCGCAAGTATGTGGCAAACCATATCAATGATTGTGATAAGATCTTGTCAAGTTGGAAGAAGTGAACCTTACCTTGCTGGCCAAAAGTCAGTGTTTGGTGTGAATGAAGTTCTTATTGTAAGATACATGTGTGGGCCATATGGTAGAAGTAATTGTCTTGCAAAGATTGATGTAATTTGGAGAATGAAAGAGAAATGTATAAATGTCACTAAGGTTCGAAAGTTCTTGGGTGCATGTGTGTTCTATGCTATCTGGATTCCACATTATGCGCATGTGGTAGAAACTTTGTATCAACTTTTGAGAAAGAACCAAAATTTTCAATGAGAAGAAATGGATACACACTCCATGAGAAAATTAAAGAAGTTGCTTCTTATATCTCCAACTTTGAGGAAATCAAACTATGAATGTGGAAGATATGTAATTGTGACAGTGGATACTAGCCCCACAGGAATTGGATGGGCGATTGGGCAAGATGATGTATGCGCATGTGGTAGAAACTTTGTATCAACTTTTGAGAAAGAACCAAAATTTTCAATGAGAAGAAATGGATACACACTCCATGAGAAAATTAAAGAAGTTGCTGCTTATATCTCTAGCTTTGAGGAAATCAAACTATGAATGTGGAAGATGACAATGGATACTAGCCCCACAGGAATTGGATGGGCGATTGGGCAAGGTGATGATGATGGCAATCGATATGTGGTGAAAAGTCGTAAGTGCTCGTCAATACAACTATCCACAGGTAAAAAGAGAGTTATGGGGATTAGTCATAGATTTGAAATGTGACAAAGAGTATTTGATAAGAGGAAATGTAATAGTGGAGACTGATTGTCTACCTCTTCTTGGAATGATCACAAGCTGCTCAACTCCCGACATTGCTCTGTTGAAATGGATTGCCTACATAAAGTCCTTGAATCTAGAAATTAAGAATATTGCAGGGAAAGATAATCAATCTAGTTGCGGATATGCTTTCAAGATCAAGGTATGAAAATGAAGAAGACATGGTTGTCAAGGGTGATGATGTAGGCACACAGTTCTATAGTATCTCTCATGCCAAGGGCGATCATGTTTGTCTGTCAAATGCACTTGAGTCATTTACAACTAGTAGTATGTTCTCTTTGAGCAATCTACACAGCATAAAAATACGGTAGAATTGTGTAAAAATCTATGAGATCATTATACATTTAGAGTTTTATTAAAGTAAACTAATTGTAATAGATCACCTGAAAAGCGCTGTGACGCTAGTGTCACTCGATCCAAACTTTGTCTACATGTTGAGAAGAACCAGGAGCGCTTTCAATCTAGACACACGTGCTCCATTATACAATGGCGTATCCACTTCACTTTTCATATCATCATAGACAAGCCTTTCTGAATCCATGATCGTCTCGATCATTTCATCAACTTCGGGCTCAAACATTGCCTCGTTGGGAATGTGGTCTGCATGATCATCCCCCGAGCTGTCAGAGGCTACATCTTGTGGCCTCACATATGCTGCTTGACCAAAGCGGCTGCAAACACGTCTATTGGGTTGCAAGATTGCTGCCTGTTGGCCAGCGTCAGAGTCCTACGAGTTATAATTGGCAACAACTCGATCTATAATAGATGGATCGAGCTCGCCAAATTTGCGAACGTGCTGCAAAGAAACATGTCTTGTCCGTCGCACAACATGCTTGCAATGGTTACAAGGACATGAGATCCTTGTTGAGAGATAGGTGTTTCGGTTGGACCGCCCCACATCCTCGTCACTACTCATAATGAGGGAAAAAATCTTATAACGTGGACAACAAATTTAATCTTCTATTGGCATTCTTCGTCTTTTATCTCTCTCTCTCTCTCTCTCTCTCTCTCTCTCTCTCTCTGTTCATACTGTAAACTATCTCACATTCTCTAGTCATGTCCAATCCCCGCACACCTCGGTCTAGAGGTGCACGTAGATCAGAACCACCGGGTTATAATCTCGTCTTTATTGGTCTTTATTGGTCAATGCCTATATTTGTGGGTACAAGAAATCTACACACCCACGTCTACATGATACTGCATGTAGTGAGAAAACCCCTTTACCTCTTCTCTAGCTGTAGCATTTCACAATATTTTAACATCTTTGCAGGTACGTCATTCTTGCAATGTAGCTGATGTCTGCTCAAGGCAGTTAATTCTTATTCTAGATTTGACGGGATGTGGTGTGTGTGTGTGTGTGTGTGCGTGACCCTTGGAATCGTCATCTTGCATCACTAATTTCTGTCTATGCTCAATTTGCTCTTCCATTAGATAAACATGACGGCTTATTGTATGGTAGCAGCAGTCAAATATGCAGGTGAAATTGTTGGTCCGCATGGACTGTCGAGGCTGTGAGCGCAAGAAATTTTCTCGCCATTTCTTCTAACCTTATCTTAAACGATTTCTTGGCCATTTCTTCTAACCTTAATTAAATAACCTAAATCTAATTTAATATAACATATATAAACCTAAATTAATAAACCTAAATCTAATCTAATATAACGTAAATCTAAATCTAACGTAAATAAACTTAGATCTAATCAAACGTAAATCTAACTAAAAATAAACCTAAATCTAATCTAATTTAATTTAAATAAATCTAAATCTAATTTAACGTAAGTCTACTAAAACCCCAATTAATCTTTAACGTCTTTTGGGATAGTTTCCTAGGGTGTTAAAACTCTCTTCTTCTCGTGTGTGTGTGTGTGTGTGCCAATAAAAAGAGAAAAATGGTATAACCTTTCTATCACTCAAGTGTGGTAGATTGGTTATGCCATTTTCCTCTTGAATAACAAGTCTTGGTTTCAACTCCTCGTCGGCTAGATTTTTAGGTCTCTTTAATGTTGGAGCTATATATGGCTCACTCTACTGAACTTGGTCTCACCTATATATTTGTATCTTGTCCTCAATATGAATCAGTCTTTGGGAGCGTATATGGTGTGTCTCTTGTCTCGTCTCTCTCTCTTTCTCTCTACATCTCAACATGGTATCAGAGCGGTAACGATCACGCGTCGATTCAATTCATGGTGACACAACAGTATGTGTATGCGATTCGCATGTAAGATTCAAAATTTCTACAAATTTTATTTTTGAGCGTTGATTCTTGTTAATTGTGGTTGTTTTGTATTAAGAAGAATATGATTAGTGTTTTATGCGGCGTTTATTTCTAATCAATCTAATCGTTGATTACATTTTCTTGTTAATGACACCCTGAACTTCATCTCAATTTTTCTTGCTGTTCTGCTCAAAGTTTTTATCCAAAACTTGTTCGTCTCCTCGAGCTCTTTGATTTGAGTTCTAGATTTGCGTCAATCAGAGTTCGCAGCAGAAAGTTATGCTGTTTTTACTGCAATTGAGCTTGACGCAGCTTTCTTCGTCCTACTTCTTCGTGAAGCGTCCGCGATCGTTTTTCTTATTTTGGCGTTAACTTTTTCGAGAAGATTTAGCTTTTTGCTATTCGTATTGTGGCCGTCAATCTTGCGTCTCACGCCACTCTATTTTGAGGACTCGTTTATTATTAACGTCTCCTTTACCCTGCCTTTTTTGGGTGACGTCTCTCACATCTGTGGACGTTCCTTGAGCATCGTTCTTACGTTTATCGTTGACAGAATGCAGTACTCATATCTCTCTCATTCTCAATTGTGACCTTCACCATATATGGTGTGCAGATTCTGCGATCTTATCTTATACGTCTTCTCGCAACAAGATATGGCTATGAATATTCTCGTCAATGGCTTTCTTTCTGGCCAGCGTTCTGTTCCTCCTTTCCAAGGTCAAGGATTTCCAGGCTGGAAAGCAAAGATTTTGTTAATTCTTGAAGGCGATGAGCTCTCCGATGTTGTTCTTGGAAATCGTGTTTGTCCGCCTCAGCCTGTTGATACGGATAATGTTAACGTGCTTATCATTGAAGGACCTATATTTGAAGATTGGAATGTTGCATATACGGATTGGCAACGACGTGATAAAGCAGCTCGTCGGTATATTCTTTCTGCTCTTACAGATTCCCTTTTGCTTGATATGTATGAACTGCCTACTTCCCACGAAGTATGGAAGTACCTTATTGCAATACTTTATTTGAGAGGATTTCTTAACAAGTTACAATATGAAGTTGGTACTGCCATGACGGGACATATTGAATCTTTCAAATCTATTATTAATCAACTTCCTGCTGCCGGTGATCCTGTTCCACAAAAGGAATTGATTACACTTCTCCTTGATACGATGAAGGACTCTTCTTATGATAACATTGCTACTATTCTCACTAATAAGATGGTCTTGATTTCGACCAAGCCTGCATGTCTTTAATTGAATACTCTCAACGTCAAGAACGTCGGAATGTTGGTCATGATACAGCTATGATTTCACAAGAGGAGACTGAGTCACAACAGATGGAACGTGCTTTTTATGCTCGAAGGCGTCCATTTCAACGAGGAAACCGCAGAGGTGGCCGTCGCGGTAATATTTTCTCTCGTTTCAAATTTCCTAATAAGCAATGTTCTTACTGCAACAGAAATGGCCATACTGAAGATGATTGTTGGGCACGTCAATATGATGAAGAACACAATATTACAACAAAACAACCACGTTTATCTAGAGACTCTTCTTCTTCTTCTTGTGAATATTGTGAATGATATGATCATCCCACTCATATGTGCTATAAGCGTCGATTCGACACGGATCGGAATAGAGCATATGCTACTGAACATCGAAACAACATTGTACCAAAAACAAGCTGCGTCCTATGTTCAGTTGCTCCAGACAGAATACTTCATGTACGTGATGGATCACTTTTTATTGTCGATTCTGGTGCTACAGGAAATATGACATATCAGTCTAAGTGGCTCCATAACTATCATCCACTGCCAGTTCAACGTGTTGTTTATCTTGCTGATGATACTACTTGTCAAGTAAAGGGTATTGGAGACTTATATCTTGGTACCTTATCTTCTTCCACTCGAATTTTGCGAGGAGTATTACATGTACCAGATCTTCAACGTAATCTTCTTTCAGTTGCTAGACTTATTGATCTTGGTCTGTTTGTTGGATTTGATCATACCAAATGCCGAATTGAGAAAGATGGACAGACTATAGCCACTGCTCCTCGAAATGGTAATTTGTTTGAACTTTCTCTCAACGATGCTGTAGCAAATGTTGTCACTGCTCCAGGTGATCATGATTGCAAAGTATGGCATCACTGTTTTGTTCATGCTGATTTCTCAAAACTCCTTGATCTTCAACGTCGTGATCTTGTTCATGGCATGGATCTTAAAGCCCATCCTCATATGGGAATTTGTGAATTTTGTGCTCTTGGGAAACACAATCGCAAACCCTTTCCTCTTTCAAATACAACTCATTCTCATGACATATTGGATCTTGTTCATACTGATATATGTGGACCTCTACCTTCTTCGAGATCATAATATCGCTACTTCATTACTTTCATTGATGATTTCTCAAGGTATACGACTGTATTTCTACTTAGACAAAAATCTGAAGCCTTATCTGTTTTCAAACAATTCCACAAGGCTGCGGAACTTCAAACTGGTCGTCGCATTAAGAAGCTTCGTAGTGACAATGGACGCGAATTTGTTTCTCGAGAGTTTGTGAGTTACTGCGTTGACAGTGGAATTCATCATGAACACACTATTCCATATTCGCCTCAACAGAACGGTGTTGCTAAACGAAAGAATCGCACTATTCTCAATGCTGTAAGCTGTATGCTGATTCATTCGGGCTTATCTCGTGTTTTCTGGGCTGAAGCTACTTTGACAGCAGCATTTATTCAGAATCATCTTCCTACTACTGCACCCTCTGGTAAGATACCCATCACAGTATGGACAGGTGACATTCCTTCTGTATCTCATTTTCGAACCTTTGGATGTATTGCTTATATTCATGTTCCCAAAGAAACACGAACAAAGCTTGATGCTCCTGGTCTTAAAGTTATTTTTATTGGATATTCTGACACTTCCAAAGGCTACAAATTCTATGACCCTTCCTCCAAGAGAGTAATTGTGAATCGTGATGCTACTTTTAACGAACAGCTTATGGGAGGCTCATGGTCCATGGATGATTCTGATGATACTAAATCATTGCTTCAGGCTTTTCCATTTCTTTCAGAAGATGAAACTCTTCCTGTAGAGAAACTTTCCTCTTCAAAACCATCCATTCCAAATGTTTCCAATGATGATATTGATATTTTTGTTGATCTGCCTATTGATTTTGAACATGGCTCATGTCATGTTTATGATGACGATATTGCTGATAATGATTTTTCTACTTCTGAAGATCCCGTTACTTATGATGAAGCTATCTCTTCACCACAAAAGGATCAATGGCAAGAGGCTATGGAAGCAGAGTATGATTCTCTTATCTCTAAAGGTACATGGATACTAACTGAATTACCTCCTGGTCGTACAACTATTAAATGTAAGTGGGTGTATAAGACAAAAGTAAAAGCAGATGGATCTTTTGACAAGTTCAAGGCGCGTTTAGTTGCAAAAGGTTACTCCCAAGTAGCTGGTGTTGATTATCAAGAGACTTTTTCACCAGTTGTTCGCATTACAAGTGTTCGAGTTTTATTGGCATTTGTTGTTCAATTTGATTTAGAAGATCATCAAATGGATGTGCGAACTGCTTTTCTTAATGGTGACTTGGAAGAGGAAATTTATATGGAACAACCAGAAGGGTTTGCTATTCGAGGTAAAGAAGACCTTGTTGCTCAACTCCATAAGGCACTATATGGTCTCAAACAAGCTTTGCGAGCCTGGTATACAAAATTTGATCTTTTTCTCACCTCTAAAGGATTCATCTCTTGCTCGTCAGACCCCAACTTATACATAAAACGCCAAGGTAGCAGTTTTGTGATTCTTGCTCTTTATGTGGATGATACGATCCTTGTTTCCAGTGATTTGGGATTTCTTCAGCAAGTGAAAAAGTTATTGTCTTCTGCATTTGATATGGTGGATCTTGGAGAGATTCACTCTTGTCTTGGCATTCAAATCCAACGGAACCGTACAAAAGGTATTTTATTCCTTTGACAGTCAAAGTTTATTACAGATACTATTCAAAAATTTGGTATGGAATCTGCACATTCAGCCAACACACCTTGTCTTGCGAGCTCTACAAAGAACACTTCTGACAATGGCGGTCAACTTGTCACAAATCAACCTTATGCTAACTTGATTGGATGTCTTCAGTTTGTTGGCATGAACACTCGTCCTGATATTCTGTTTGCTGCTAGTTATCTTGGACAACATCTCGCATGTCCTTGTCTTAAGCATTGGTCTGCTGCAAAGCGTGTATTGAAATACTTGAAAGGCACTACAGATTTTGGTTTAGTCTATCGACGACAACTCACATCGGATTCTATGCATTCTCTTTCTCTTTTGGGTTACACAGATGCAGACTGGGCAAGCTCACATTTATCTATGCGATCTACTAGTGGAAATTGCTTCTTTATAAATGGTTGTCTTGTTTCTTGGACCAGCAAGAAACAACGTTGTGTTGCAGTTTCTACGACTGAGTCAGAATATGTTGCGGCATCACTTGCAGCTCGTGAGTTGATTTGGCTTCGACAAATGCTAGTTGATATTGGTCACTCTCCTCTTTCTAGCACACCCTTGCGGTGTGACAAAATTCTTCAACAAATCATCTACCTCTTTCGCAGTGAGAGTATGCAATGTTTCATTAATTGGGCCTTGCCCTTGTGTTCCAACATGCTCATGCATGTGGGTGTCAGTCAGACTCTTAGTCTGCTGTTGCATCAATTGAATGACTAATGTAGAAAGTTTAGTAACATTTTCATTTAAAGCCTTAAAATTTTCATCCATGACTGTCATGCGTGTCTGAAGTGCACGAAAATCTTGAATATCGAGAAATTCATAAGTATCTTCTCTTGCCGTAGCGTCGCGGGTACTCTGCTTGAGAGGATCCGGCTGCCAGCCATCATTGGCAGGGTCGGGAGTACTTTTCTCAAAATCGAATGTCATGTTGATATCCGAATCCATGGCTACACACTGCAGTGAAAGAAGTACTCCGAAAAAGAATACCTGATTTTGATAGCACTGCAAAGTATAGTGAACTCCCCTTTGCGCGTCGTAGCACTTAATCGTCGAATAAACAATAATTTGTACCAACGGTGTACAAATGGAACTCTGCACTATCACCTGTGGTTCAAAAGATGACCAAACGCGTGCCGTGTAGATGGTTGAAGCTTCTCCTTTGAAAAGAAGCTTAATTGTTGGAAGCTTCGGCTATTATGTTGCTTGAACGCCTCTTAAATTCATCGCAATCAGAAAAATTACGCAGGTTCTCGAATTTCCTACAATTACTGAGCGTAGTCTGACTTCGTGAGATTCGATGGGAAGCCGAGTGTTTGCTTTGTCTTGCTTGTGCTTCTGTGGCTTGCTTGACCACCTTGGTTCGCCAAATTTCCTGTGGGAAGGGCCACTAGTAGTGGCCAAGGTTCAAAACCAATGGCCCAAAGGCCTTTCAATGTGAAAAATCGATTTTTTTTGAAGCCCAAAACGTAGGCAGTGGGCTGTGAGCAGCGCAAGTAGGAAGAGATGATGGTGTGGCTAGCTGAGGCCGGCTATGGCTGCAAGCTCTTTGGGAAGCTCCCTACCTCCCCATGGCACTGCACTCTAGCCAACCACCTCGCGAAGACATGCACCACACACCCCATTCCAAAACGGGAAAGGCGGCCCGATTTGGCAAAAAAACAGGCTATTTTTGGAAAAGCTCCCCAAAAAGGCACGGTTCTCACCTAAAGAGACCACGCCTAGAGAGAGAGTGTAAGAGAGACTCCTAATCTCTGATACCAGTGTAAGAACTAGGAAACTAGACCTTCCTGCTCCCAATCTCCCTTTATATAGGCGGGCACTTAGTCCCTTTCCCTAGACGGATCCCCTGTCCACACTGCCTAGCCCGACCCTTGGCCGTAGTCCATGACTATCCTAGTTCTTAGGGTACAGGACCCTTGTCCTGACAATGTGAGGAGAGATTGAGGAAGGAGGTAAATTGTATATCTTCTTTGGTGCTCTCATATGGATTGTTGATGTGGAAATAAATCTTTGAAAGAAGTGTAGATATTAAATGAAGGCTTTTTGTTGATGCTGCAAGAAACATAGCAGGTTTGGTACTTGTAAGCTTGACAATTCTAAACATCCATTTTAGGAAATATGGCTACAAACGACTACTATTAAGGTTGAGGTTTCAGCATTGATTTCATGTTGACATGCTGCGGTATCATGATATTGACTTAATTTGCCCCATTTCACATCGTTTTCATGCTCTTTGCATCAATTTTTCTCCATCATAAATTACATTTTCATGATGGGTTCCTCATAGTCCAGTCTTATGCCTACTAGAATATATCTATATAGACTTTTAGTTTGCTAGATGATGATGTAGGAAAAGGTTCCGTTTTTACTAGTTTGGACTTTTCCTACATACGTTCATTTGTATGTAGGAAAATATTTTTTTCCCTACGTAGGAATGGGGTTAATGTTGCTTGTGGTGTGACCTCCACTATATGGTCTGCATTTTCTCTCTGTGTCTTCAAGTTGCGTGGTGAAAAGATTACCTACTCACATTGTTTTCTTGTCAATTAACAAAAACAATGTCCTCTACCTTGCACACTCGACCAAGACCCATATACGATGACCAAATTAGTAGTGTACTTCAGTTTTTCACTTCACCATTGCTTTTTTCTCGTGTTTTTGCACTTCTCCATTTTCCTCACTCATTTTTAACATGAGGCTATGGGGACTGGACTATGAGGGGTGCCATGGATCGGATGATGACCTATACTTCAAGACCTTGCAACATCCATCCAAACAAAGTGTGATTTTGAGATTTCTAGTAGGATTCATAGATAAAACCCTTTATATGATCCAAAGGGGAATGCCGATGTTTCTTTTTGTGCTTCCATTGCTACATGCTCACTATGCGAGCAAGCCTCCCTCCTACCTCAAATCATATGTCTATGGAGTCCATGTAAGTAACTATGCCATGGAGCCCTACCAAAGTGTTACACATGTTCTCAAGGTCGCAATGGACTTTCAGAGTGTGACATCCACATAGAAATGGGAAATTGTGATACACGAAATCTATTTCTACAACTCATGCATGTAATGATCTAGAGAAATACATAGAGTAGGGGGCCAACCCTCAACAAGGGGGAGCTCTTCAAGGCCATTCCAAATTTTGGGTATCCAAATCCCATTCTGGAACACAATGGTAGCTATATATGTAGATATAGAGAGAGATGAGGCAAGCACTAAACATACGGACCCAATGTGAGTGGGTAGGTAATAGGAGCTCTTCAAGGCCATTCCAAATTTTGGGTATCCAAATCCCATTCTGGAACA
The DNA here is from genome assembly GCF_014529385.1 of Adiantum capillus-veneris. Classification (NCBI taxonomy): domain Eukaryota; kingdom Viridiplantae; phylum Streptophyta; class Polypodiopsida; order Polypodiales; family Pteridaceae; genus Adiantum; species Adiantum capillus-veneris. The sequence goes on along the minus strand of NC_140953.1, from coordinate 52,536,866 downwards.
CAATGGTAGCTATATATGTAGATATAGAGAGAGATGAGGCAAGCACTAAACATACGGACCCAATGTGAGTGGGTAGGTAATAGGAGGGGGGGTGTCACCCAAGGTAGTTTCCTAGGGACTATGATGAGCCAAGTGACTATCACCACAAATATTCCAGTGTTGGCCCCAAGATCTTTGTTTCTTTTGAACCCCCAAGATACGAGACGGCCAACACCCCAGCCACTTTAGGAAGGGGAAGCTTGTTTCTATATAGTAGCTATCAATATGTGATAGAATCCCCTTTAATTCACATGGGAGGAACATGGATACTATCTCAATAGTAGTGTGGGAAATGATGTGTTATTTTATGGGAGACGCCTCTTCTAGCTAGTTCAAACCCCCAACAGTAGGCTATATAAAGAGCAAGGCATCCCTAGAAGAGAAGGACAAGGAGAGAGAGAAAAGCCAAACCAATTCTCCCCTTGAAAAATTGTTCCATTGGAAGCTCAAAGTACTACAATATTTTTTTTCAGCCTTTACCATGTGAGAAAGCGTCTATTGTTTTCAACCATTTTTCATAGCCTTGGCCGTGAAACATCCTAGAATCCTCTTAGGAGGTCTAGTGTGCTATATGATTATCTATGATATTTTTCATCTTATTTTCATGCTGTGAAAGGACGCGTAGAATGCGGTAACTATGGTCTATCGATGAAAAGAAGCCTCCTACAGAGGTTTGTGTTGAGCTATATATAGATGGTCTTCAACAATATATGCAGTTGAATTGATGCAAATTCTTCAATATCTTTGAAAAACCTTCAAAATCTTTGAGCAGCTTGAATATATTTGAGCCACTATACACATTGCTTGATGTGACTTTCATCCTGTAAACAATATCAACTCAAGAAACATATCGAGACGTGAAGGTTGGAAATAATCACATCACATTGTCCTTCAAGACGGTTCGCTACGCCGTTCTAGAGACGACATAGAAACAAACGTAACGATGATGCAATCACATATGCAGACGACATAGAAACAAACATAATATCAATGTAATCACACGTGCACACATATATACAAAGCCGGTATGTAATAAACATATTGGGTCCCCCAAGATCTCAAATGACAGTAATCATCATCATGGCTTTACGTACCATGGCATTAGAGACGCTTAGAAAAACTTTGAAATAAGAATAATCATTATGGATTTACGTACCATGGCATCAGAGAAGCTTTCAATAAATAAAACTTTGAGCTAGCAATAATCATCATGAATTTACGTACCATGGCATCATCGTTCTCATCATGGAATTAGAGACGTTCAGAAAAAATTTAAAATAACAATCATCATGGCTTTACGTACCATGGACTCAGAGACGCTTCCCATATAAATATAGATCCATGTCGTTACCATATTATAGCTCAAAACACCATAGTTCCACGTTGCCTCACCAGAAAACCACCAAGAAGCGCAACACCGGCCCTTAGCAACTCCGTGTAGCACAAGGCCTTGAAAGCGATGATTCTACTTGACATATGATCACATGCGTTAGTATACCTTCATAAAATTATATGAAGTATTTCATCAAGTAGCAAATTAGTTCAACATCTATGTCAAAAAGGCTAAAATCAGTAATATTATGATCTCTCCAAGAACTTTGAGAAAATTTAAATGTAACTTGTGAAAACTTCAGTCTGATAATCCTTTAACGCATGTAAAAAAAATATGGTAGGCCGATAACAATTGCCAAGGTTGATAATCGTTAATGCACACCGAAAAATAAGGCATAGGAAGTCTGACCATTCAGAGAGCATTCATGGTCTACATAAAATAAATAGAAGTATATGGTAATTCTATTTCGCACTGGCTGGTAAAGCCGTGCTCGTAGATATTTGATGAGCACTCAAACCAATCAGTAGACCAATAAAGCCTTGTTCGATTATGGTGCATGTTGCAAGGAAAAGCTGAGCGCCTCACTATATTTGTGAGCAGCAAATTTAAAGGCCGAAAATATAATGTTTGATTATGGTCCTCTATATTTAGCACAAGACAAATCAGAAAGTTACACAGCTCCAACTGCGGCCAGTAGAAACGACGCTAAACATAGAAGGTAGATTATATCCTCCTCTGGCGCATGAAATTCACCTCCTAAACCACCTGCGCTAATAATCCCAAGATACGGTCGCTAGGAAGCCGGTGATTTCTCTAATTTTGGCATCACTCAAGAGTTGATTAGAGATGCGCTAAACTTGTTGAAGGTAAGTCGACGTTGCTCTGACTGTGCTGCATAATAGTTGATAGCATCCTCTCTGTCTAGTTGAAGCCTCTCTAGATCAAGAATGTGGTTGTGGAGATGAGCATTAGGACGTTCCACCTGCCCAGTTAGCACCCTGAGACTAGCCAATTGTACTTCAATGGGTAAAATGGCTTCCTTACCAAACACCAAGTGATATGGTGTGAAGCCAAGGGATGTGCGAAATGAAGTGCGATAAGCCCAAAGTGCAGCCATAAGATGCTTGTCCCAATCACTTTTGTGATTGTTTACATGTTTAGTGATGATCTTGCAGATCATACCATTTACCTTTTCCACCAAACCATTGCATTGTGGGTAGTAGGGAGTTGAGTGTCGTCGTGAGATACCTAACTTCTCCATTAGCTCTCCTACAAGGTCTCCTCTAAAACCTGGTCCCCTGTCAGAAATTATTTCAAGAGGAGTGCCAAAACGGCAACAAATGTTTTCAAATACAAACTTAGCCACTTCCTTAGCTGTAATCCGGGTGGTGGCAACTGCTTCAGCCCACCTGGTCATGTAGTCCACACCCATGATGATATAAAATTTACCTGATTGGCTCCTTGGCAAAGGCCCAATAGCATCGATTCCCCATTTCTCAAATGGTCCATATGAGATTATAGGAGTCTGTGGCTCATATGTGAGCCTCCTATCCCCTGCCTTTTGACATTCCTTGCATGTTTTACACCAATGATGCACATCCCTATGTAGACTAGGCCATACAAACCCGGCTTGTAGAATCTTTCTACTAGTGATGTCAAGTGCAAAGTTTCCTCCGCAAACACCATCATGGCAACTTGAAATGATTTCCGTGCTCTAGAGAGAGGTGCACGCCTAAGAATTTGATCCTTACCCTTGCAGTAGAGGCCGTCATTGATAAGGCGGTATTTTGTTGCCTTGCGCACAAGCCACTGCTTTTGGCCCTTAGTAAGATCCTTAGGACACTCTTCTGTGTCAAAGAAACTCATGATGTCAGGCATAGCATCGCTACCTTGGAAGAGAGGCAGCTTCAACTTGATAGCACCCATCACTGAAACATCTTGCAACTTCTCTCTAGCTAGAGCATCTGCTTCTTGATTTTCTGCTCGAGGGACATGATGTAATTCTACAACTTGAAATTTCCCTAAAAGTTCCTTGACTTTGCGCAAATGGCCTAGCAAGCTATGATTTTTACAAGCCCAAGTTCCTTGTATTTGTTTTATTAAAAGCATGGCTTCACCAAATACATTTAACCATTGAATGCCCTGTGTCACACACCACTCTAACCCAAGAGTTAAGGCTGCATATTCTGCCTCATTGTTAGAGTGATAATCCAAGAGATTCCCAATGGATAAAACCTTATCCCCTTGCTCGTTGAATATGACAATGCGTGCTGCAGCTTTGTCTACTTTCCTCTTGTAGGCTCCATCAAAGAAAAGAGAGTGAGCCTCCTCTACCTTAGGGACTTCCAGCATAGGTGTCATATCTTGATCATTTGGCTTTATCTTTAGCTTCTTTCCATAGTGGAAATGAGTGAGAATACCTCCTAGACTGGACCTTGTGGAGTTATCCACTTGCATTGTGTAGTGAAACTCTTGTAGCCTTGTGAGCCATTTGGAAATCCTAGAAGAAACATCCATGTGCTGCATTACATAAGGAAATACTTCTTCCATTGTTAAGATTATGAATGGTCTAGACAATAAATAAGAGTGAAATTTGGTGGTAGCAAACATTAATGCAAGCACCATGTGCTCCGCTGTCGTGTATCCCTTTTTTGATGGAGTCATCACTCGACTAGAGAAGTAGATAGGACGCATGAACGAAGTTTGAGGATTCTTTTGCATCAATACAGCCCCAAGTGTGTCATTGCCCACACTAGGGTTTACATAAAATGGCTCGTCCCACTTTGGAGGTGCTATGGTGAGAAGTGAAGCTAGAGTTTGTTTTACCTCATTGAACTGTTGTTCATTTTCTTCACTCCAAGTGAAAATCTCTTGATGGGTAACTTGTTGTAAAGGAAGAACCACTTGGGAGAGCAAGTGAATGAACCTACTCAAATACCTCACCTTTTGAAGAAAAGAGACCAACTGCTTTGTTGTGGTGGGAGAGGTCAAAGCCAGCAAGGCTTGAACCTTGCTTGGGTCAGCTTCAATGCCATTGGCCGAGATCACATGGCCAAGAAGAGTAACCTTGCTTTCACCAATGTGGCATTTCTCCACATTGAGTTGGCCCCCCAAAGCTTGTAGCCTAGCTAGACCTTCATAAACTTTCTCCAAATGAAGAGAGGGAGAGCTATAGATACAAAATTCATCAATAAAAACACGGATTGATTTTCCAAAGAATGGTTGAAAAACAAATGTTACATATCGCTGAAAAGTGGCTGGAGCATTAGTGAGACCAAATGGCATAACTCTGTAAGCAAAACATCCCCATGGTGTGATGAAGGTTGTCTTCTTTTGATCTTCTTCAGCGGTGCTAATTTGGAAGTAGCCTGAGTAGCCATCACATACCGTGTAGCGCTCATGTCCTACTACCTCATTGAGAATTTCGTCTTGAAAAGGAAGAGGAAAATGGTCCCTCTTTGTGGCTGCATTACGAGCCTTGTAATCAACACAAACCCTCCACTTACCATTCTTCTTTGGTGTGACTACCACTGGAGAAACCCACTCTGAGTCTTCAACAGGATAGATAAAACCGGCTTCTAGAAATTTGCTCACCTCTTTGAGCAGGGCGTCTTGTTGAATTACTCCTAGCCGCCTGAGCTTCTGCACTACAGGTTTACTTCCCTCCTTGAGCTTAATGCGATGTTGAACTACTGTGATGCGAGTGATTTTATCATATTCATCAATGAAAAATGTGGTAAAATTACTTAGCATCAAAATATAATCTTCACGCTCCTTCCCACACAACTCACTAGAGAGCATTTGATGTAGCTTACTTGCTTCTATCAGAGGTTGTATACCTGGTGTCTCCCCTTGGTTTGATGATGAGGCATCAGGTTGCTCCATCTTCTTAGGGTCCTTGAGAATGATCCCCATCACCTCAATGCTACTGTCACTTTATTCACTCACTGTTGACTCCTCCTCTGAAGTGGTTGAAGAGTCACCACTAGAAAAATCATCCTCGGAGGTTTCTAGATCCATGTCGCATTGTTGACCTATCTTCATGTCGTAAAGTATTGGCCTCCCTTTTGCATCCTTCATCTGGATTATGCCAGTGTCCCAGTCCTGCTTAGCTCTCATAGCCATAAGCCAAGGCCTCCCTAGAATGATAGGATAGCCCTCCCCTTTGTGTGGCATGACAAAGATGTCCACTCTACCTTGGTGTTGAATGCCTTTATCCTAATTGCATTTATGACACCAACACATTGAAATTTTAAATTATTTGCCATTTTGGCTCGGCATGGTGCCGGCCGACTCACTTCTAAACCCAAACGGTGCATCATTTTTTCACTCATGACACATATTTGTGCGCCACCATCGATGTAGATATTGGAGATGTGTTGCCCTTTGATGTAAGCATCCATCACTGGTAGTATGTCATCTAGATTCCTCCCAGAGATAGCCCCAGCTATCTTTGGCTTTGGTCGTCTAGTGCTAACCATCTTTTTCCATTGTCTCCTCACCCGAGGTGCTAGGTGGAGTAACTGAGGCCAGGTGATTTTTGGGCCGTGCACAGAAACATCTTGAACCAAATCATATGGTTTAGAACATTCACCCAAAGAGAAATCTACCATGTCAATTTTACGTCGTGACTTGGACGGCTTTTTGCTAGATTCTCCTTTAGTCTTCATCTTTTCTTCCTTTTGGGAAGATTCACCATGCCTAGCACATTTTACCCCTATGGCATCTACTCCTTTAACCTTGGTCTTATCCTCCTCCACTTTCTCCTTTCCTTTACCTTCAAGACTGATGACGCTTACTGTTTGATTGCCAACTGGTGGTGGGGGTAAGGGTGGAATGAGAGGTTGTGGTGGTGGTGGTGGTTGTGGTTGAATGGGTGGTTGTAGGATTTGCATGGGTGGTTCTTGTTGTGGTGCCCTCGGTGGTGGTGGTCTTGTCCTAGGTGGTGAAACCTGGTTTTGCCTGGCTCCTCTGTTGAAATTCTTCCTCCTTGGGTGTGGACAGTAGTACATGCCATGACCATCCTCCCCAAAATTGTAGCAGTGGTATTCTTGGTTTTGCCTTTGTTGTCCTCTTCCTTGCTCTTGGTTGCGATTGTGTGCATGCCCTTGTTGTATCAAATGGACTGAGAGATTCTCAAGTTGATTGGTGATTCGATTGAGCAGGTCTTGCTGATCTTCAATCGGTTCTTGTGGTTGAATCCTCCGGGCGGCTATTGTAGGTGGTGCTAGAGGTGGTCGGGTCCTAACGGCTTCCTCTTCATTGATATTCTTGGCTTGTAGGCGCAACTTCTTGTCTTTAAGGTGGGCCACTTCAACTGCTAGCTCATACGTAGCAGGAAGTGGGAAGATGCGCAAGCGCGAAGCATCATCATCTCTCGCAGAGATGACACATGCTATTTCCAAGTTGTCTAGAAAGTCTGCAGCATCCTCACCCACCTTACCAGTAAATGTTGGAAATGCTACACTTGACATTGTGAGAGTGAGAAAATTAACTCGACTTAGAAATCTAAAAAAAAAAAAAGAGATTCAATACATGGGTGCTCGGTAGATGGAAAACATACTATACAAGGATGAAAATAACTACATTAAAAGACACTTCATGATTAATCATAGGGAGGATAAAGGGTAGAGAAGAGGTGTTTATCTCTTGCAGTCGTTCTCTACCAAACATGGTTGTAATGATCTGCTTATAAAGCATCTTACGGTCCAAGATTACTTTGATTGATTGAATTCGTTGTGGTGCATAAGTTTGGTTCCTTGCAAAAGGTAGATGTGTTGGGTCCATCACATGATAATTCGGAAAGGCTCTCTCCTTTGTGGTGGAAGGTGATAGTCGGAGGTGTAGAGCTCTTGGTAGTCGAGGTCAAATTTATAGTACCAAAGGACAAGGTTTTCTTCATCTTCTAGCTCTAGGACTGCCCCTCTAGCAAGCTCTTGGAAAAGCTTGAAATCTCTCTCTTTGAGCAACTTCACTTTCCTGCAAGATAGAGTGCCATCTAGTGTATACACAGGTGTGATGAGGTAGGTGGTGAGTCTTACCACTTGTATTAATCTAGGTTGGATGGATACATAGAAAGCTGTAAAGTCGTCATCATAGCCTTGATTCACTAGCAACACCCCTTGAAGGTGGAGGGTCTTGTCTTTCCGCCAAGAAAAACCTATGTCAAAGACCTTGTCGATGACAAGCTCCGCCACTTCACTCGGTAGACGACGTAGAATCCATGCTGCTGTTTCTAGTTCCTGGCTCATGAGATGAGAGTGAGGTATAGAAAGACTTTGAAGGATTTACCCTTTTGTTTTGGAGACGGGGTGATTGTCGGCGCTGGAAAACCCTTGAATCTTTTGGTGCAAGGGAGAGGGAGGGACCACACGTTCGTAGTAGCTTCCTCAAGTTGTGAAGGCTTGTTGTGGATGTAGGTGGAATAGGTGGCAAAGATGGGGACGTAGATGTAGAGAAGCCTGGTGCTACTTGAAAGTCTACTGATGTGAAAACGCCTGTGCGGATGTCGAGGGAGAAAATGATGGCCTTTTCTTTATTTTGGGTTGCACTCATGTCGAAGGTGCGGTTTTTGGCTACAGTGTGAGTATGATGCAGCTTGTGCCTTGCTTTTACACTTGCGGGGATGATGAGAAAGGTAAACAATCTGAGTAGGGAAAGAGGGTCTTACCACTTCTTCTATGCTAACAATACAACACCCTGGCAAGAGTGTCTTGATGACTTGTGTCAAACCTGCTTGAAGCTCCTTCTCTTCAGTGGTCCAATTAGAGAATTCAAGAAGCCACACATCCATGAAGAGAAGTAAACATGTCAGTCTTGTAAACTGAAGGTCTTGAGTTCAATCCTCATTGGGGGCACCAAATGAGAGGCGGAAGTGAAAGATAGACCCGGTGGCCTATACACCAAGACTATGCACAATGGCCTCATCATGGGGAATACGCAATAGGGGCACCACCTAGCAAGATATGCGGCTAGGACGCATACATATACACAATGAAACATGCCATGGAAAAAAATTTCAAGATCCACGCCCAAATGTGGAATGGGGTGGTCGGAGAATAAGGTGAGAGGAGTGGTGAGTGAGTGAGAATGGGCTCGCTACTCGTGCATGTAGTAAGGAAGATAACGAGGTCAGGGATACATGCAAGTATGCTCACTTCTCATACAAAAGGTCGTGAATCCGCACACCTCAAGATGGAAGTAGCAAGATGATAGGAATATGAGAGGGAGAGAGAGTGTGTGTGTGTGTGTATGGTGGCGAATCCGCACACCTTAACATAAGCAGAAAAAAAAAAATGGCAAGGAACAAGCATATACCATACTCACAATCAGATGTATCCAAAGCGACACAAAGTATGGCACCAAGATGGAGTGTGTTGATTGCTTGCAAAAGATGAATACAATAGGTAGCGTATGGCAGGAAAATGAGAAGGGAACAAGATCGTAGGAGCCATAATGGAGAGATGGGAGTTGATGGCGAAGAATATCATGAGTGTGTCCACCCTTCTTCTTATTGAAATTGTGCCTTCAACCCTTAATTACAAGTGGTTTGAAGGTGTGGTGCTCATCTTTTGTGCATGGTGATGGTGATGATGATGGTGTTGTGATTATGTGATTAGGGTTCATGCTACAAGCATGTAGCACAAGAGTGTGTATGGATAGGTGTGTGTGTATGTGTGTGTTCTTCTAAGTGAGCTCTCATGGCCTCCTTATATAGGGAAGGAGGTGAGGACTTAACAATATTTCTAATTGAGGTGAGTGTCCAACTCTGGTGACTAGAAAAATGGGGTGCATGTGACTGTGTCTCCCATCTTGTCTCCTCCTTATTTAAAATACCAGAGTCAATAGAGAGAGAAGATGAGAGAATGTGGGTAGGATGTAGAGGATAGGAGATATTTACAATAGTCAAGCTTTGGCTAGACTTAAGCTTATTAGGGAGAGAAGAGAGAGATAAGAAATTTACAAGAGAGATTGTCAAAGGTGGATAGTTGTTGATGAGGATGGATGCTCCAAAAATGGTGATAGAATCACTCTAGACTTGCCAAGACCTCATTAAAAGAGCCTTGTCTCTTGTAATCATGCTTGAAGACTTGTAGAACCATAGCCATTCTAGAGGGAAGAAAATTGGGGATGGCTTGTGTCACCATTACACGAGAAAACTGAGGTCCACTACAAAAATCATATCTCCGTGTTCATAACTCCAAAAATTATGAAAAAAATTGAGCTAAAAGTTGAGATCACAAGCTACATCTTTCATGTGAACGCTCCTTCAGATTCGGGGTTCTTCTCTACTTAAAAAATTCAGCCAAATAATGTATTATTTGTGGCTGCAAAGGTCTTTTGGTTGTTCCCTTTGAGTGGACTTCTCTCTTGCCTTCAAGTGTGAGCTCCTTCATGTGTATGAAAACATGACCTAGAGTTTTGAAAAGATTGGCAATCATTTAGATGGAGGTGTTATTGAAATTTGAAAGTGGGGTTGAGGTTTGAAAATGAAAACTAGTGAATAAAATATTTGGTAGGGTGGATTAATATATATATATACATGAAAAATATATTAGAAAATACTAAAATATATAATGTAATTTAGAATCTATATATTTAATATTTAAGGTCAAAAGAGAGATCAACAAAGAAAGCTTACTTATTTATGCTACATCGTGATTGATTTAGCATAAGTCTTATTTATTTAATAAAGGCTAAAACATTTGTGAAAAAGGGAAGAAAAAATCAAAAGTAACTTATATAATAGGAAATATTTTTAGTAAAAGAGAAAAAAATATGGGGGGGTTCCCATGCATGGAAAAGCATTCCTCACTTGGACTAGCAAGAAACAACGCTGTGTTGTAGTTTCTACAACTGAGTCAGAATATGTCGCGGCATCACTTGCAGGTCGTGAGCTGATCTGGATTCGACAAATGCTAGTTGATATTGGTCACTCTCCTCTTTCTAGCACATCCTTGCGGTGTGACTACCAAAGTGCTATTAGTCTTGCAAAAGACTACGTTCAACATAGTAAGTCAAAGCACATTGCTATCCATTATCATTATGTCAAGTATGAAGTACGCAAAGGAACCATTATGGTTGAACACTACCCAAGTGACCAAATGATTGCAGACATCCTTACCAAAGGCCTCAATGAGTCAGGTTTCATCCTCTTGTGCTCGGAGCTTGGAGTTGCTTCGGCCTCACTCTTTCTAGATTATCTTCTCTGCAATTGTGGTAGCTTTGTACATATGACATTGTAATCCTATAGGTACCATGCACTATTCACACTCCACATTTTCACATTGTGATCTCTGAGTCTCTTGTATATTTGTACATAGATACACAACTCACTTTCACATCATCATCGTTGGTTCATATTTTCACATTGTATAGGGGTTTGGGTTTTTCCTTTGAGCTCCCCAAGGGTTTTTTCATCCAAGGCTAGAGACCTTTGTTTGAGTGGGGGTGTTGCAGCTATATATGGCTCACTCTACTCAACTTGGTCTCACCTATATATTTGTATCTTGTCCTCAATATGAATCAGTCTTTGGGAGCGTACATGGTGTGTCTCTCATCTCGTCTCTCTCTCTCTCTCTACATCTCAACAACATGACATTATGTACATTGTAGCATTTGTCCCCACATATCAAAAAGCATAAAGATTGAGGAATGGGTGGTGAAATTAACTTATGACATTGAGTTCTTTTTAGAATTGGATGAGTATAGGCTTATCTAGAAAAATGGTACATTTCATATTGGACTATGCAGGTGCTTGTTGTTAATAAATAGAGTGAGAGCTAAAGGGATGAAGGAGGTGAGCAAGGAGAGTGAGGCATCTTACATTAACAAAAATACTATAGAACTTAACACCATGTGGACATCAAAGATTGTATCATAAAACTTTTCATGTGCACATTGAAAGTCCTTGACCTACATTGTATATTGTTTTGTGGGGGATGGGATTTTTCCCTTGTCTTTCCCAAGGGACTTTTCCTTTGTAGCTAGCAACCTTTCTTTGGCTGATGAAGTAGCAGATAAACCTAAATTGAGCTAGGTCTCACCCGAGGGTCTCACCTACATATATGTGACATCATATCTGTAACAAGACTTGATTTTGAGGTGTTTTAGTAATAAATTTTGTTTTCTAGGAAGTTTTTGTCGTTTTAAAGTTAGTCCATTGTGTAGAAGGATGTGTGGATTGTTTTCATGCAATAAAATTTTTTGATCCAGAAGGCACTTTCTGGGGCATTTTTGAAGGCGTTAACGTGGGATTTTGAAAAAGTGATGTATGAAGCGATTGAAGCCTGCGTTATAAGGAACAACTTTGGTTCTTTGAGTCTTTAGAGATTTTGATGTTTTGATGCTCGTTGAGGGCCAAAGATTAAGAAAAAAGTTGGATTTGCTGTTTTTGGATCATTTTTGTAGAAAATATTGTTTTGCAGGTTGATTTTCAGCAAATCAGAGTAGGCTATGGAAATTTTCCATCACATAGCCGTCGAAGAGCGCAGCGAGGGCAACAAGATTGTGTGAGACGGACTTGGGCTGTTTTGGCTCCGTTTGGGAGTTATGTTCAGTTGAAGACAGCTCAAAAATTGTTGACGGATCGCTTCGCGATCACATTTTTACCTTGTTCTCGCAGGTATATTGGCGCGCAAGTCGAGTCGGCCGAACGCCAAAAATAGAAAAGCGGCTATTTTAAGAGGTCGCAGGCTTTTGGAGGAGAAAGGAGAATAGAAGGACGGGTGGTGCGTTTTGGGGGGATTCACCGATTGCTCTTCTGCGAGTGCGAGTGCGAGTGCGAGTGAGACGCTGCATGCAAGCGAATTGAAGCTCGGGGGTGGTCGGGAGGTTCGAGCTCCGTACAACGGAGTGCGCCCATATATTTTGCTCCTCTGTTGTATCAAACACTATCAATACAAAGATTTCTTCCTCTGTTTTGCTGTCTATCTCTATTATTCGGTTCCCGTGACAATATCAATATACCTCAATTCTTTGGACCATAGGTGTCATCTCTCTCTCTCTCTCTCTCTGGAAAAAAAATGCCATACTTACAAATGATGCATCTCTGCTACATCTCGTTGAGGATAAGATATCACTTATCCTGCAGTTCCTTATTGACTCTAGTGGATACATCCTCCAACATTTTAACTTTTGATAGCTAGAGTGGGAACAAGTTCTAACCGTTAATGATCTCCACATTTTTGACATGCCACAAAAACCATATAAACCAGATGCTAAACGAAGAGAGACAAAATGCATGGCTTCATCTATAGTAGAGAATAATCCAAAGGTGAAGGTGAATTTAGGTCACGTAATACCCCGTAAGTCATTCCACTTGCCAGAGTTAGGGCTAGTAGTGATAGATCTTAGTTTGGGGATCAAAAGATACAATGGAATCACAGCTTCCTCAATATCTCATCATTAATTCAGTTGGTCAACATTTTTCCTTTGAATTCACATATGTCACTTTTTTTGTTGATGTACAAACACGAAACTCTCTTGTCTCAAGGAGTTCAGTTTGGAGATGCTAGATCTTGGATGGAAAACAAACTATTATCTTGTTTGATTGTGCTACATTGTCAAAATTTTATTGTGACGTGATCATGTTTTGTATGGATGGGGTACCTTGGAGCATGTAAAGACATTTAAACTCTACATGAACTTTTCTGTGAACCTCAATGGTGTAAATCTTCCTAGAGTTTACATTTTTTGTGCTATGAATGCACCAAATAATGACTTTGCGCTTAGTAAAACACTTTTTTTACAAGCACATTGCTAAGAACACTCTTTTCATGGTTAGTTGTATAATGATTTGATGATCATCATGGTAGATATTCTAAAATTCCTTGTTCCCATTACATTAGATCGGGTATGTATTGGGTTACATTGTATACTCTAGTGAGGAAATTTACAAGGAGGATATGAAATTTAAACTTTATTTGAAGCATTAGGAAGTGTGCACAAGAAGGTGTTTTACACAGGATAAGCTAGACACTTAGTGCTTACATAAAGGTAACATGCTCAGCTTTCATCCACTTTCAAAGTAAATATATTGGGCACCCTTATGAGTATACTCTTTTGGGAGCTAGAGAAATCATAGGGGACACAAATGCTTCACATGTCACTCATAATGTGTCAAATAGACCTATGGACATAGCGTCCTTGGCAAGAGAATATCCTTAAGAAAGACTCAAGGACATGCTCCGAGAATGGGTTCACCTACATCTCATAGGACACAACCCATGCCCAAGTCACTAAATTTTCTAGGCAAGGCATATAAGTAGAAGTAGCATTCACAATATGAGCATTCAGGATCCGTGTATGAATGTGTTTGTATGTGTACACATTTGGTTGTATATATATAAATATAAATATATATACATATATATATATATATATACATATATATATATATATATATACATATATATATATATATATATACATACATATATATATATATATATATATATATATATATATATATATATATATATATATATATATATATAGAGAGAGAGAGAGAGAGAGAGAGAGAGAGAGAGAGAGAGAGAGAGAGATTCCTTCCTCTGGAAAATTTAGTGGTTTCACCTTCTAGTCAACCATCCCACAGAGAAGCTTGGTTAAGAGTGGATTGAATTTTCTTTTCAAGTATTACTTGCCTTCCTAACTACACCCATATGGAGTTAGACTTCACTTCAGTAATCTTTATTTATTTCCGCCTTACCTTAAATCTTATTGAATCTTACTCTTTTGCACATGCTAAAGGATTTCCCCTCCCTAATCAACAACTCTTAGCTTGCACATCCTATGTTCTCTTGGAGTAACTTAATAATTATGTAACTATCACATGAGTGCAAAAAAAGGGGGTTATTAACTTTTATTTTTTCTTGCATTTTCAAATATAGAAGGTTATTGTAAAATGAAACTGGGAAAAAAATTTACTCATTGAATAAAAAAATGTTATATTTTATCTTCTAAAAATTCACAAATAAAGGGTTTTAGAAATAATCCTTGAACGCACACGATAAACACAATTTATACATAATGACCACGCTTACCACTAGGTGTGACCCCTTCTTGTATGATGCAATTGGTAACTTAAATAAATGATTTATAGGGTTCTTGTTACAGTTTTGGCATCTGAAGTGAACTGCCCAATGTGATCCCATTATTTAATATGGCATCTTCGCAAATCACTGTACATTCTTTTCGAGCGTGTGGCAATGAGAACCAGTAACAACAATACCCACACAAGTAACGGGATAAGATGCCAAGTAACGTCATGGAAAACAATGATTAGAGTGATTTTGGAGTTGGTTCCCATCTCATCGGCTCGATCGTAGCCTACGACTTCCTCAAGGCCTATATTCATCACTCCGAGGAGCGTGGTAAATTAGCCAGTCGCCTCTATTTTCCAAAAGGAGTAGATAATCTACACCACTTGGTGCACATGAAGGCAAGACCCCATAATGTTGACTCCTGTAAAGCCATCATCGTCATTCCCAAGCAGGAGAGCATATTGAGGATAACTTCCACAAAGCCATGGTGCAGCATGAGGCACAACTTCAACATCAACTAGAGACCTCCTGTGATTTCAATATACTATGTAAGGTGGATCTCACATGTGCAATTCTCTATATGTAGTAACAAATACTTGCAAGCTAGAGCTACAACTATTAAAGCTAAAGGTGGTGTCTACAAAAGAGGCAGGGGTAGAGCTCAACTTGGGGATCAGATCATCCAATGGTAGAACTTGATGACACCCCCTCCCCCCCCCCCACAAATTCTTACATCATATATTGAATTTGTCTATATTCTTCTTGCATCCATTTTTCAAGTAATAATAGAACCATAAACTCATATCTTGTCTAATCATGCTACTTTTGGAAACATTAGCTTCACGACAACACATGATAGGTAGTTTTCAATACTGTTTATTGCTAGAATTGCAATATGAAGGAATGTCAAATATGCATCCAATTTTATATGTGCGCATTACCATGAAACTTGTGAGGGCATTCAATTGTAAGTGGGGTCCTTTGTTTTGAGTCCTAGCGTGTAAGGTGGTCTTCACATATTCTCTCCTCTTGGCATATAGTATGTGGGACAGGTGTCTAGCCTCACTCCTTTCTTATTGCAGACATATTGAGAACCACAAATATAATTGTCAATCCATGGGACGAAGCTGATTCAACTAGTGCATAGAGGCTACAAGAGGTTGTCAATCTCTTGGAAAACAATAGACAACTCGCATCTAACTCAAGCTACACTCAAATGACAGAAATCACGAAAAGCTAGTCTTTAATCGACAAACAAATTATAACCGTTACAGCATCAAATGACATCCATAAGTTATCAAACTTCTAGGACATGTTTATAAGACCTAAGCACATATGTGTATTGTCTCAAATCTCACTTTAGGTCAAATGAAAAAATCACAATTATTAATTGTAGTGAGTTTTTTACCTAGTCGTTTTCGACCCAGAATGCATCTAAATGCTTAGCAATGATGCTCGAATACCTTGCCTACACTCATTTTATGATTTTAAAGCTTGAATGCCTACTTATGATGAAATCACGCCGCACGCGGGGATGCCAAAAGCTATAGAGTACCATGAAATGCTTACATCAATGTGTAGAGCTCTTACTTGTGGTTGCAATGCAATAGACGACACTGCAATGTGACAACCAAGAAGGGAATAGGAAGCGTGAGAAGGAGAGAAATGAGAACCGTGGAAGCGTGAGAAGGAGAGAAGTGAGAACCATTAGCTCACACTATGTTTCTATTATCCAAAATTTATAAAATACTTACAAAAATTGACTTTTATACCTTACCCAAGGTTTTTGTGGTCAAAACTAATAATCTGGGAGCTCTAACTAAAGAGAGGTTGATACAATCTGGAAGCTCGTAGTCTTGTCTCATCAATTACACTATTTATCTGGAAAGTAGGAGTTACAACATTCTCGATTTATCAAAATAATAATTGTTTTTACAATAAAAGCTACAAGAAATGTTATTTGAGTTCTCCGAACTAGCTTGCTGCTAACATCCCCCCTCCTTAATTGTATCATCCCTTGACACAACTCCATGGATTGAAGTAGTCTGCGGGTTGACAGCTGGTGAGGTGGTCTTTACGCGCATGTAGTGCCCTCTCATATATGAGTCGTCTTTCTTTGTCAGGAACTTGTAAGAACTGCATGGTGACTCTATTTTTTAGTTCAATGGATGAATAGCCAACAAATCTTGATGTAGGTTACTTATCACTGGCCCAAATAACTTGGTTCACCAAGTGAAGAAACCTATATAGAATGGCTCCTTAAATGCCAACATAATGCTAGAGGGCACAAACATGCATCTAGTGTAGAAGTCGTAGAGGACTTCTTCTGAAGGTTGTCCACTTAAATCATAAGACAGACCTTTATTGCCTTTGAGAAAAGACATTCATGGTGCTCTGACTTGTTCTGGCTCGTGAGAAACTTGAATGCAGGTGAGTAGCATTCTACAAATCTTATACAACATTGCACATGAGAGGTCAGGGAGGCTCTTGAAGAAGTTCATGGCCCCCATTAGAATTTTCACCATGTATTCTTCCATTGTTGGTCCCTGCTCTGGAGCTGGTAGTCGTAGGTAGTTCAGGGATGTTAGTCTCTTCTTTTTCAATGCTTCGTATGCCTTCCATGTCCTTACCCTTGGTACAGGATAGAATGTAGGGTCTTTCTGGAGGGTTGCAGGTGCTCTTGTGAAAAAAATTAGATATCTTGAATTCTTGTTGAACCAGCTCTTTCTCCACTTGGGGTGGATATCCTCTAAGTCTTCTGCCTACATATCTTTGTAGAGTTTCTCTTTAACCTATAATAGCTCCACTTTCATCAAGGGGTATGGTAGTTGTAATGGAAATTTCCTATCAACTTTGAGAGTAGCGGAATTAGGAAATTAGGTGAAGCACTTTTGAGAGATTCTTTGTGAGCATAGAGGTTGAACTTAATTGATGGTAGAAACATAAACATGGTACTTAGTTAATTTGGCATGAACAATACTTTTGCAAGAGAGAGAGTTTAAAGAACATGACAACAGTTCAGGACCGGATTCGTATAGAGCCGGTCCCCCCTCCAATAGGCATTTGTATTATTGTTCCTCCCATCAAGAGAGACTTGGTACATTACAATATTTGTGTTCCTTGTAACCTAGGTGATGCAATGAATATGGAAAGCTTCATATATCACAGGCATAACATAAACTCGAAGAAAGCATTAACTATCCTAAGCCTCAGTCCCAAGGCCTCAAACACCTTCGAAGGTGGAGTGATCTAGCGGGGAATGAGGATAGGGAAGATGAAGAAGAAACATTCCATGGGAGAAAGAAATAGTTCATCACTCATTATTACTCTTCTTGCTAGCATAGTAATGAAGATGGAGAAGATGGAAAGCTTAAGCATTGAAGCATGATTCTTGGTTGGATTTGAATTCCATAGCCAAGAGTGTTGGTGTAGGCTTTCACTCTCACAAGCTTGGAGAAGGAGGTGGTGTTACTCAACTTTTACCATATGAGAATGGCTTTGCAAATGAGTGTGTGTGTGTGTGTGGAGTATATCCCCCTAGCACCCCCCCTCCTTGCTTTGGGCGAGTGGTGACCTTTCTGCATATTGTAAGCTCATTGGACCCCTCCCCCCCTAGCCAATCACATGCAGCCTGCAGTCAAGTACATGGGTAGTCTTTTGACAAGTGTCCTCCTTACCCCTTAGAGAGAGAGAACTTGAAAATATCTAGATATGTGTAAGATGGAAGTAGAAGCTCATTGGACCCCTCTTTAGCCCAACCGATAGAATTCAAGCACACCATGTGGTTAAGCTTAATGAGAGTCTCACATGTGTCCCATGTACTCTTTTAGAATTCCCCTAACTTTGAGATTTTTATGCATAGGAAGTTTCTCAAGAAGCTTCCTCATTGATTGTGTAGGTTCTCTTTTTGACTCAAGCATCTTAACCCCCATGCATAGGAAGCTTCTCAAGCAACTTCCTCATTAAATGTGACAAGTACCTTAAGTACCTTAGTCAAGCATGACAAGCACCTTAGGTGGAGCTCCCACCTCAAGCACAACCTTAGCTTGCTTAGGTTTAGGTCGGGTTTCCACCTCAAGCATAGCCCTAATTTGCTTAAGTTTAGGTCGAGTTCCCACCTCAAGCTCAGCCCTAGTTTGCTTAAGGTCAAAAGACTTTTAACACTAACCATTGGAGGTCTTTAATGAAGGTAACCCTAAGGTCTTTTAAGCTTCAATAGTTAACCTTGCTCTTTCACATACCATCTCTCATTTGGGCCCCTTAACCATTGGCTCCGTGTTGAGATAAATTCGTAACCACATGTCTATATTGTAACCCTTGTTCCAATTTATTATCCCATATTAAATGATCAGTTTGATATGAGAAAATCATTTGGGTCAGTTAGATATTAGATATTTAATGATAACAGTGATTGCTGATGCCAGTGAGCATTGATTTAATTGGAAGTGAGTTGAGTTACATTTATTGAGTCTCTCAACTCCCAATCCATTGCTAATTTCCATTCATAATCTGTTTCTTGGACAATTTTCTCTTTTAGTGCATCTTTCTCCGCTTTAAAAAGTTGGACCATGGGCACTTGTTTAGCTTCAGTAATTGGTACTTGAAAGTACGACTCCAACTATCCTTCTAGCCCTTCTGACGGCTGTGTTTCCATCTCAAAAAATGACAATGAGGGTATGTCGATTAGCTGTTCAGAGGGTCCTGCTTCATTTTGAGCCTTTTGGTTGTCCCTCTCTTAGCAGTAGATTAACTCTCTTTAATTCTTCTATCTCTTTAAGAAGTTGCTCTTCTCTTTGCGATTGTTCTAGCTTCAGCTCTAGCTCAAGGTCCTTGTTTCTCTTTTCCAAAGTCTTATAAACTTCATTTGTACCTTTGATTGAAGTGACAGCAGGGTTCTCTCTTATCTGTCTTAAAATTGGTGTTGGATCATTGATCCGTTACTTGGATTACTGCAAAGAAGCATTTGCTACATCGAGCTACACTTAGATCTTTTTTATTGACAGAGTCGTGGTTAGAAGTTCATTGGTTACTTCTATCAGCTGTTGATCTTTGCTTTTGCATGCATCAAACAATTTAGTTAGAAGATCTCCCAACTCTTCCATCTCTTTTTGTTGTTTCTCTTTTGCAAGTTGGTGTTGTTCTGCTCCTGTAAGGACATGGGTCCTACGGGCCAGGCCACTGGCACGGCCGGACAACGTGTACTCTAGGGGGTGGCTATAAGATAGCATGATTGGGTGGAGACTAGCACACGCATTACCATCGCCCTTTCACTAGTATCAAAGCTAATTTTGGGAGGAGTCAAAAGCGGGTTGCATGTGCATGCAATGTGATGCTTCTCTCCCACGTTTTGCAGACAACATCGATGTCTCCATTGTGCAACAAAAGAAGACAGGCACAATTCCCTGTATGCAGCACGCAGGGACAGACAGCAATAGGCCACGGCCGCCCTCCAAAGCACACGACTAAGGTGGGCAACCAAGGAAAACTCGACCACCAACTCAATAGCACCGAGACCCTGAAGGCTTCCGTTGACGCCATTGGTTGTGCGTGTAGGAAGGCCCGCTTAACCCTTGCATGAAGGAGTGTTGAACCCACCCCATGAGGGTAAGAGGCCAACACTTTGCCATCGAGATATTGACCCTTGTTGTGTATAACAAGGAAAGAAAGCATACTTGTGTTGAAAGGAAAGCTAGAAGGAAAGTGAAAGCTTCAAACTTCAAAGAAGTAGTTTTACCCTTCCTTTTCACCTCTTGGAGGAAAGCAAGTTTTCCTCCAAAAATTATTTTTTCCTCAAGGAGGCAGCTTCAAAGTAAGAAAAATCCTTCACAAAAACTACGAGTTTTTTTTAAGAGGCAACAAAGGTGTTCTTAAGACAAACGACACATGCAGCGCTACAATTCCCGCAAGGCAAGGTTCATATGCCACGCAAATCCCGAGCATACAAAACACAGGGACTTAAATTTCATAAGGTACAAGTTGAATTTTTTTCTCTCTTTACATTAGTGTGTGTTTACCATGGCTAGTGAGGATATCCCACCTACACACACTTTTAATTTTGAGCACGTAGATCAAAATTAGGGCACCACGGGTGTTGCTGACACTAATATACATCATAATGATGATCTAGGAGATCATGGGATTGTAGATATGGATTCTTTCAAGACTTTGGAACATCACCAAAGCGTACTTGAAAGCAACCTCTCTGCACTCAATGCAAATGTTACCAATCTTACGGAATTACTTGTGAAATTTATGAATTCACAGATGGCTCAAGGAGCCACAAGTGGCACGGTTCAAGGGAACCAAGCCAGCATGACTCAAGGACTCTAAGAGACAAGTATTAAAGAAGATGCAGAAAGTAGCAATGCATTACTTAAGAATATCACCACTCCTGAGTTTTAGGGGGAAAACTGTGATCGCAACAAGGATGCAGTCAATATGTTCTAACTCAAATGGAGTGATATTCATAGATTGAGACACACCCCGAATATAAAGATAGATGTGGAAAAAATTCTATCTCTTTCGAATAGATGCTCGTCGTCTGTCTTGAGCTGCATTTCAAGATTCTTTCTCCAAAGAGTTTTTGGACTCTAATGAAGAAGATAAGAATTAGTTAGCATGGGATGCATGCCACATGTCTTGCCTCTCTCTCACACACTACCTTTCAAAGTATCGGGAAATCATATTAAAACTAGAAGGTCTAGATGAATTTCAAAAGATACTGGGTTTTAATAGGGGTCTTGACAAAACTATCATAAGACTCAACATCAAAAAACTTTGGAAGAAGCCATCAGTCATGGCCAAAGATATGATGATAACCAAGCGAGGAAAGGAAATGTTCCCTACTCTAAGAATACTTTTTCTAACAGCAATGTGGCTAAGAGCCAGTGGCGAGGTAGATCTCCCACACATTCCAAGAGGAATAAGACACAATCTACCTCTCCACACCCATAAGAGGCTAAGAAACCTAAGCACTCATGAGATACTCCATGTGGGTCTCTTAGCACGACTGATTTTGAGCATGCAAAGAAACACAATTTTTGTTTTAGATGTCTTTTGGACCAGCATAACAAGAAAGATTGTCCTCTTTTGCAAGTCAAAGAAAAGGCCATGCACACGGTGCAATGCCTCACATTTGATTCATCTCCTAAATATTGTGCTGTAGAGGTTCTTCATATGGAAGAAAAGCACAAGTGTTGTGTGCCTGCTTCAATGCGGTAGCCCACCTTTGGCCCCCATGATTTGATTTGCAGGCATGGAACTATTAATGGAAAACATGTTCATATTTTAGTAGATGATGGTGCAGCTTATAACTTCTTGAACTATAAGCTAGTCAAGAAATTGAAGCTTACACATACTCCCAACTCTCACAAGTATGTGGTGGAGCAAATGTCTGGGAATGATAAATAAGTATGGGACACTTTAGTTCAAGGGGTTGAGCTTATTGTCCAAGATCATATGATGACCCTTGAATTCCAAGTTATGAACATGGACCGTGCTGATGTAGTTTTAGGACGGGAGTGGCTGCATGGTTTAGGAAACACAGTGCACACTAGTTATGAACACAACTCCTTATCCTTCATGGCCAATTGTAAACATCTGCTATTATATGTATAGCCGAGCTTTCTATTTTGCAGAAAGCAGATCTAATAGATGAAGTCTTTTTGTGTTACTGCTTGTCTCCAAGTCTTGTGAATTCTCAAGAGCAAAGTGCGGTGAATTCTAGTAATGGTATGCAAAGTGCAAAGAATTCTAATGATAAGCAAAGCGTTAATAGATCTAGCGAGCAAAGTGATCTAAATTTTAATTCTATGGAGCTCCAGCTACATTTATGACACTCATGGACAGTGTCTTACATCGCTATTAAATTTGTTGTGGTTTTCCTTGATGACATTCTCATTCACATTAAGACTAAAGATAAACACATAAAACACTTACGATTATTGTTCGAACAGCTACGAGCTCACGTATTGTATGCTAAGCAAGCCAAGTGTGATTTCTTTAAAACAAAAATACATTACCTCGATCATGTGATCTCCAACTACATTTATGACACTCATGGACAGTGTCTTACATCGCTATCAAATTTGTTGTGGTTTTCCTTGATGACATTCTCATTCACAGTAAGACTAAAGATAAACACATAAAACACTTACGATTACTATCCGAACAGCTACAAGCTCATGTATTGTATGCTAAGCAAGCCAAGTGTGATTTCTTTAAAACAAAAATACATTACCTCGATCATGTGATCTCTTATTTTGGCATCAAAATGGACACTGACAAGGTCGCTACCATTCTTCGATGACCACATCCCAACACGGTTGAGGGGCTTCAAATATTTTTAGGCATGGCTGGATTTTATCGCGACAGTATATCCGTGATTATGCCAAAATTGATGTTCCTATGATGGATCAACTTATAGAAGAAGGTAAGAAGGTAAGACCATTTCTTGGGAAGAAGCCCAAAAACGCAGTTTTGAACAAGTCAAAGGTAGCTATAGCCACTGCTCCCATCCTAGCAATCGTCGACCCTCTTAAGACATTTGTGGTAGAGATTGATGCTAGTGATAAAGCAATTGGTACGATACTTTTCCTGGAGGGAACACCTATAGCCTTTGAAAGTAAAAATTTCAATAGAACTCAAGAAAATTATTTTATCTATGAGAGAAAGCTCTATGCCATAATTCACCGTTTACAAAAGTGGTGACACTATTTATATGGTGCCAAGTTTAAAGTAGTTTTTTACCATGAGAGTATCAAATGGTCTACTACTCAAATGGACTTGAAGGTGGGTAAAGCTAGATGGGTCATAATCCTTCAAGATTATGATTATAAGATACGATATCGCAAGGGGCGATATAATGTAGTAGCGGATGCACTAAGTCAGATACCTCAGCTTAATTCACTTGCTTTCACAAAAACAAAGAGTGGTTTTTTTAGAGTCATTAAGTGGCAAGTGTGCACAAGATCAATCATATGATAAAGTGTGGAGTGAAGTTTTAAAAAGGGATCCCTCACACTCACATGTCTCTGTACAGCCAGATCAACATGTCTTTGCACGTGCAAATAGGAACTCCAACACAGAGAGCTCCACCCCTACTCAGGAAGAGCTTAAGCGATGGAAGAGTTTTTCCATTGATGATGGCTACTTACTCCACAAAGGTAGAGTATGTGTGCCAAAGGACTCGGACACTAAGCACCAAATTTTATTTGAGTGTCACGATAGTCCAAGTGCTGGTCATCTAGGTATTTGTAAGACGTATGCCTTAGTTCGATGGAAATTTTATTGGTCGGGCTTACATCATGATGTTCAAGAGTACGTACTAAACTGCCAAAAGTGCCAAGTTAATAAGGCAGAGCGCCTCAAGGTAGGTGGCCTTTTACATCCTTTAGAGATTCCACAAGGTAAGTGGGAGAGTATCTCTATGGATTTTGTAGTAGGACTACCTACTACAAATCGTGGCATGGTTTCATATGGGTAATTGTAGACCGTCATACCAAGATGAGTCGATTCAGTTCTACTAATACTATGGTTAATACACCAAAAGTTAGCACGTCCATTTGTAGAGCATATACATAAACTCTACAGTCTTCTAGCTAGTACCGAAAGTTTGATAATCACTTCTAGAGAGTTGTGTTCCAAAATTTGGAAACTAAACTTAGTCTAAGTACGATTGATCATCTTGAAACGGATGGTCAAACAAAAAAAATTAAGTACTAGAGAATATGCTATGAGCGTAAGTTAGCAAGAAGCAAGCCAATTGGGAAGACTACTTATCTATATTGGCATTTGCTTATAATAGTTCAAAGCATGTGACTACAAGGTTTAGTCCATTTATGCTTTTGTATGCATTTCAACCTAGATCACTCGTTACGGTGGGGATGGCTAAGGAGATGATACAGCAAGCGAAGAATTTTCTCCAAGATCATTTTGACATGCTTCGAGTTGCTTGACAGAATTTTAAGCAAGCTCAAGATTGATATAAGAAGTACACATATAAACATCATCGTCTTGATACTTTCGAAGAAGGATACAAGGTTTTCCTCAAAATTCCGGAGCATTTAGAAAGTCTGAAGACAGGAAAAGTTACTAAATTTTCACCACACTATTGTGGACCGCTTACCATTCTCAAACATATAGGTCAAGTGGCCTACAAGTTAGCTCTTCCAGAGCACTGACGAGTTCATTCTGTTTTTCATGGTAGCTTATTATATCGATTAGCAATAAACACCACAGAAAACACTAACCATATTCTTCTTAACACAAAACAATCATAGTTAACAAGAATCAATCCTCAAAAAATAAAATATGTAGAATTTTTGAATCTTACATGTCAATCACATACACATATTGTTTTGTCACCATGAATTGAATCAGCGCATGATCGTTACCGCTCTGATACCATGTTGAGATGTAGAGAGAGAGAGAGAGAGAGAGAGAGAGAGAGAGAGAGAGACGAGAGACACACCATGTACGCTCCCAAAGACTGATTTATATTGAGGACAATATACAAATATATAGGTGAGACAAAGTTGAGTAGAGTGAGCCATGTATAGTTCCAACAGAGACTAGCACACGCATTACCATCACCCTTTCAGCTTCACTTTTCAGCTCTTTTATCTGTCTTTGGAGATCGGCAAATAATTTTCATTTGGTCATCTAGCTCTCCTTGTAGAGCATCAATGAAGAGTTCAAGTTCCCTAGACTTAGCACTTTGGTTAAGTGATGTTGTTCGCATCTTATCTGTCATCAGCTGCATCTGCTTGGCATATTCATTGACTTGCATGATGACATCGTCATTTGTTTCTCTGTATTCAATTTCTTCCTGAGGTTGTCTAGAGGTTTTTTCCGTTTTTGTTTGTGGCTCTTTGGGTGGTGCTATGGTTTATGCTTGTGGTTGTGATGGTGGTTCTACTTATCCTCCTTGAGGCAATGCGGTTGCCTTGGCTGATTCGCCTCCTTGAGGCTTCATGGATGCCTCGGCTACTTTTGGTTGGGTTTTTGTAGAAGGTCCTCCTGCAGTCATTTTTGTTTGCCTTGGCTGTTCAAATCTGGCATCTTCTTGTTGTTTAGGATCTTTTCCCTTGGCTTCGTCGCCCTCTTTTCCCACTCAATGGTGGCTACAGTAGAACTGTCTTCAATTGTCTTTTCTGTTACTTGTTTTATTCTTTCATCTTCTTCTCCTATGAGTGTAGTCTTTGCTTCTTAATGTCGTGGGGGAACATCCAAAAAAATTTGTTCTTCAAATCCTTCTAGGAGTGTGAATAGCTATTGTTGTACATTGACTCCAGTGTCACTCAAACCCAGGTCTGTTTGTCGGTACCGCGTCTACTCCACTTGATGCCTGAGGCTTTCAAATTGCCTTTGCACTTTGTTATATCTTTGTGTTTCTTCATCATTGTTTAGCAAAAGTTCTTGCTGAGTTTCTAGTTGCTTAATTAGTTTCTCATTCTCTTTTTCTAGCACTTGCTACTGTTCATTTATTCTTTCCTCTACTGCTAGGAAGCCTTCGGCCATATGCACTCTTTGTCTTTGTTCTAGTCTCAACTCCATTTGAAGTGCTCCTATCTGATCTTACAAGGCTTGTGTAGCCTGGCTTTCCATTCCTTTGCTGGCTCTTACCGCTCTTAGAGTCCCTCGTAGCCTCTTTATGGTAAGCTCTTGGAGCACGAATTTATCTTTAAGGTCCACTGTCTCATCACGAGCCGGGTCTAGATCCTCTTCAGTTTTCTCCTTGTTCTTTTATAGAGTTTCTATTTTTTTAGAGATCTTGGCTATTTGTAGAGTGAGATTGTCTCTCTCTGCCTAGTTTTCTTACATCGCTTTCCGTCGACTTTCTTCTTCCTTCTCAGCAGCTTCAGCTTTGTGCATATATACTTGTAACACGTTTTCCAGGTGTCATGCTCTCTGGTTAGATTTGTTCTCTGGTGTGGAGCATGCTATTTTCTTCTCCTAGAGTGAGGCTTTGGGTTCAAACTCTCTCAAGGGGTTGGTGTGCTGCTTGCACATCATCTTCATTTTCCACCACTATGCTCCTTGTTGTAGACTCTTGCAAAGGTCCGACCAAAGGTATTTGGTGGCCCATACTTAGCAGAACACCTACTGGTGGAGGTTTCCATGGCTTTTCAAGTACTCTCCATTGAGGTACTTCTATATCCGGTCTCCAATCAAGGAATCTCGATGATAAGAGATCTAATTCAAGTGTTCTAGTAAGGGCAACTCGTGCCTGAAATCTCTCATCTGTCTTGTCTTCTTTCTTCATTGTTGATGGGATTTGGCGTGCCATATGATTCTTGGGAAGCTTTTGCAGGGGTGAAGCCCACTTCAAGGATATCCTTGTAGATTTTCTCTCTTCTCTCTTCTGTGGTAGGAGGAGACAGTGGCGCTTTTGTCTTTTGTCCAGTCTTAGTCTCCTCCATCTTTTCCTCTTCCTCTTTTTGATCGTCTTTCTGATCCTCCTTCACTTCTAGCAATTCTTATAGTTTCTTCCTAATGTTTTGTATTTCTTCAACAATGAAGGGTTTTGGCCTTTTTTGTTCAATTACCTCTTTGGATTCTTTGCAAGCCGCCCGGATATAGTGATTGAATTGGTGTTCAAGTGTCATTGAGGAGATGCCTCTGATCTTGGCTAGATCTGGCACCCAATATTCTTCAAAAGCACCTTTTAGTGATAGCTTAGCCTTGAATTGCTCGATCAGATTTTTGATGCAAGATCCTTTTTGGCTGTTAGTCTCCTTTGAAATTTCCTACCTTGTCATCTTTGTTTCACCTTTCTTCTTTGGCGGCTCTTATTCAGTGTCTTCTGGAAATGTCTCAAGGTTTTGCCTCGGTCGAGTTGTAATTGCAGAGGCTTCAGCCATAGGGAGATCCTCTCTACATCTTATTTCAATCTTAACCATTCATTTTGAGATGGTGGTTTTGGCCACCTTCCACGTGCACCAATGGCTTCGTATGCAATTTTTGTTAGAATTTCTCCACCTCCAATGTACATCGGGTTCGTGCAAATACTGAGCAAAGTTTGTTAGGAAATAAGACGTAGCTAAATAGATAATTGAGTAGATTACTTAATGGAGAGAGACAGATTTACATACACGAGATTATAGAGTAAAGAGAGAGAGAGAGAGAGAGTACACACGATATACGTGGTTCACCCAATGTGGGCTACGTCCACGGGAAAGCAGCCACTCAATGGCTTTAGTACTTCAAAACACGAAGTAGTTTACAAAGGGATTATACCCTTAATGGAGCTCCCGCCTTGCTTCACTCTCACCACCTCACACTCACCTTGTTGCATCAACTTCACACTATTAAATGTGTGTGGAAATGGCCTCCTTTTATAGGCCAAAAGGGCTGCCCTCTCTTATGAGAGACAGCCATGTGTAGCCGCCCTTGTGCGAATAAGTCCAAATCGGACCCTCCAATCCGCCCATGTGTGGCCACCCTTGAGAAGACAAGTCCGCTTTTGAATTCGGCCACCGGCCACCGGCCATTGACTTCCGACCACCGGCCATTGGCCATTGACTACCGGCCACCGGCCATTGGCCATTGACTACCGGCCACCGGCCAACCGACCGGTTGTTTTCCGACCACTTTCCGACCGCCGTCCGGCCATTATATTCCGACGAATATTCCGGCGAAAAAAAGTCTCGGGGGCCTCCGCCCCCGAGGCCTTTAAAGTTGCCCCTGATTCTTGTCCGTGAAAATTTTGGTTTCCGGTGAGTGATTTTCCTTCACGCACGATGGCTTCTCCTCATAATGGGGGCCTTACAAATGTGCGCTTTTACCACAGAAAATTACAAGGGTAAATCAGGCTCCATACTTAACAATCTCCCACTTGGAGACTGATCTCCAAACCAAACCTGTGACTGCTTTCCATTCTGGCTTTTTATCCTTGAATGCCGATTGAAGATGAGCAAAAGCTCAACTTCTCCTTGTTGACCACCTTTGTAAACATGTCTGCAGGATTTTCACTTGTATGCACCTTTCCTAGCTTTAGTTGTCCCTCTTCCAAAAGAGTGCGTATGAAGTGATATCTCACCTCAATGTGCTTTGTCCTTGAATGAAAGGCTGAGTTCTTCGCAAGATGGATAGCGCTTTGGCTATCACTGTATAAGACACAATTGTCTTGTTTGAATCCAAGCTCTTCTAAGAATCTGTGAAGCCACAGAATTTCTTTGCTTGCCTCCGTCATTGCTACATACTCTGCTTCCGTGGTAGAAAGTGAAACCACTTTCTGCAGCTTTGAAGCCCAGCTTACTGCTGTGCCTCCAACCGTGAACACATAGCCAGTAGTGCTCCTTCGAGTATCTTTGTCACCTGCCATATCTGCATCAGCATACCCTTCTAGAAAAATATCAGTTCCTCCAAAATACAAAGCATTTGTTGTTGTCCCTTTTAGATACCTAAGTATCCACTTCACAGCTTGCCAATGCTCTTTACCTGGGTTGTCCATGAACCTACTCACAACTCCCACTGCATGTGCAATGTCTGGCCTTGTCCAGACCATAGCATACATTAGAGAACCTACCGCTGCAGCATATGGAACTTTAGACATATAGGCTATCTCCTCTTGTGTCTTTGGACACATATCCTTCGTTAGTTTAAAATGACCAGCCAAAGGTGTAGAAACTGGTTTTGCATTTTGCATTGCAAACCTTTCTAGTACCTTCTTGATGTAATCTTCTTGAGATAGCTTTATTGTCTTCTTCGTCCTGTCCCTTGATATTTTCATACCAAGTATCCTCTTTGCAGCACCTAAATCTTTCATTGAAAAAGATTTGGACAGCTCCTCTTTTAGGTCTTTGATGTCCTGCATGTTAGCACTTGCAATCAACATGTCATCAACATACAACATTAGGATGATGAATTTCCCATCTCCCAAATTCTTCGTGTAGACGCAGTGATCCGAGTTGCATCTTGTGAATCCTTGATCCAACATCCATCGATCAAACTTCAAGTACCATTGTCTTGATGCTTGCTTTAAACCATACAAGCTCTTCTTTAATCTGCAAACCATTTTCTCCTTACCTTTTACTTCATACCCCTTTGGTTGAAGCATGTAGATTTCCTCCTCTAAGTCACCATGAGGGAATGCCGTATTTACATCCATTTGCTCGATATTTAGATCATGAGCAGCCACAAGGCTTAAGACAAGCCTAATTGAGTTCATTTTTACAACAGGAGAAAATATTTCATTGAAGTCAATACCTTTCTTTTGAGAAAAACCTTTTACCACAAGCCTAGACTTGTACCTTTTCTTCCCACCTTCTTCTTCCTTTATCTTGTACACCCATTTGTTTTGAAGTGCCCGCTTACCTTTAGGCAACTCAACCAACTCCCATGTTTGGTTCTGATGTAGTGAGTCCATCTCCACTTGCATGCTCTTCGTCCATTCTTCTTTGGATTCATGTTGCATAGCTTCTTCATATGATTCCGGCTCTCGAGAATCTGAGATCAAGAGATGGTTGAAGGAAGGAACAAACCTTTCTGGAGGTCTACTTGCTCTTGTAGATCTTCGGGGAATAGGTTGAGGCTCCTCATTTGGTTGATGTTGTTGCACATTGTCACCGTTTGCAGTCCTTGAGTCTTCACCGTCCTCAAGCTCCATGTACTCATCACCTGTTTCTTTTGTTTGTTTTCTTTCCAAGTAATCTTTGTACATATTTTGTTCGTTAAAAATTACATCCCTACTCCTTAAGATTTTACCATCTTCAGGATTCCATAGGCGATACCCAAAGTCTCCTTCTCCATATCCAATGAAGAAACACTTTTTGGACTTTGCATCTAACTTTGATCTTAGGCTTCTATCTATGTGCATGAAAGCCTCACACCCAAACACTTTGAGAAATGCATAATTCACCGGTTTACCTGTCCATGCCTCTTCTGGAACTCCCCCATCCAATGCCGTTGAGGGTGACCGATTGATTAAGTACACAGACGTACTTACAGCTTCTGCCCAAAGCTCAAGCGGTAGGCCTGCATGTAGCCGCATGCTTCGTGCTCGTTCCATGATTGTCCTGTTCATCCTTTCCGAAATCCCATTTTGTTGAGGTGTCCTTGGGGTTGTCCTTTGCCTCCGAATGCCATTGCTAGCACAAAAGCTTTCAAAAGCTTGGCTGCAATATTCGCCTCCATTGTCGGATCTGAGGCATTTAACCTTGGTACCTGTTTCATTCTCCACAAAGGCTTTCCACCTTTGAAATATGGAAAATACATCGGATTTATTCTTCATAACATAAACCCATGTTTTTCTAGTCGCATCGTCTATGAATGTTACATAGTACAATGAGCCACCAAGTGATGGTGTACTTGCAGGACCCCAAACATCAGAATGAACCAACTCAAGTTTTTTATTTTTTCTTTCATTTCCTGATTTTTGAAATTTTACCCTCTTTTGTTTACCATAAACACAATCTTCACAGAACTCTAAGTCCACTTCTTTCAAACCTGGTAGAAGCTTCTTTGTTTAAAGGATTTGCATTCCTTTGGCACTCATATGCCCAAGTCGGTAGTGCCACACCGCACTGTCAACTTCTGTAGTTGCTGCACAAGCTGAAGGTTGCGTGCTAACAACACACAAGTAAAGTGTACTGACTTTTTCACCCTTGGCAACCACCAAAGATCCCTTTGAGATCTTCCACCGTTTGTTTCCGAATGCAATGTTGTGACCTTCATCGTCCAATTGTCCTGTAGAGATCAAATTTTTGCGAAGAGAAGGAACATGCCTAACATCTTTAAGCTTCCATTCATTTCCGTTAGCAGTTTTGATAGAAACTGTACCTTTGCCGACAATCTCACAAGCTTCATCATCTCCCAAGTATACATACCCAAAATTACCTTTAGTGTAGTCTTGGAAATGTTGCTTGTGTGGTGTCGCATGGAATGAAGCCCCGGAATCTACTATCCAGGAATTAGACACATTGTCTAATGAGAGAATTAGAGCATCTTGCTCTACTTTACCTGCCACATTGGCCTCCGATGTTGGCTTGTTGTCTTGAGACTCTGTCTCCTTCTTCTTCTTGGACCAGCAATCCTTCTTGACGTGGCCCTTCTTGCCGCAGTTCCAACATTCAAGAACTGACTTTGTTCATGATTTGCTCCGTCTTGAGCGATCACGACCCTTTTGGTTTTTGAACCTCTCCTTAGGCCTTCCTCTTGTTTCCACTGATAGTGCAGCACTTGATGATTCTCCTATGCTTCTCCTTCGCATTTCCTCGCTTAGAAGAACACCCACAACATCATCAAACTTAAGAGTATTTGTGCCAGAGATAGAATTACTTACAGCCATCACAAGGTTGTCCCAACTATCCGGTAGAGATGATAGTATAAGGAGAGCTCGCACTTCGTCATCGAAATTGATTTTCACTGATCGAAGTTGACTTATGTTTGTGTTAAAGTCATTTAGGTGTTCTGCAACTGAACCATTCTCTGCCATCTTTAGATTGAACAAGCGCTTCATAAGAAATACCTTATTGGATGCCGATGGTTTCTCGTAGAAGTCGTCAAGTGACTTCATCAAGTCCTCCGTGGTCTTCATCTCCGAAACATTGAAGGCCACCGTTGACGCCAAGCTTAACCGGATTGTTCCTAGTGCCTTTCGATCAAGGACAATCCATGCTTCATCTGCCATTGTTGCGGGCTTCTTCGCAAGACCGCCTAGTGGCAAATAGAGGTCCTTCTGGTAGAGATAGTCTTCAATCTGCATCTTCCAATGTTGGTAGTTTTTGCCGTTGAACTTCTCAATCTTGAGCTTCCCCTCCTCCGCCATAACTCCCACTCAATTCAAGGAATCCTTTCCTTGAGATAATTTAGCTACGAGCAAACCTTGCTCTGATACCAGTTGTTAGGAAATAAGACGTAGCTAAATAGATAATTGAGTAGATTACTTAATGGAGAGAGACAGATTTACATACACGAGATTATAGAGTAGAGAGAGAGAGAGAGAGAGTACACACGATATACGTGGTTCACCCAATGTGGGCTACGTCCACGGGAAAGCAGCCACTCAATGGCTTTAGTACTTCAAAACAAGAAGTAGTTTACAAAGGGATTATACCCTTAATGGAGCTCCCGCCTTGCTTCACTCTCACCACCTCACACTCACCTTGTTGCATCAACTTCACACTATTAAATGTGTGTGGAAATGGCCTCCTTTTATAGGCCAAAAGGGCTGCCCTCTCTTATGAGAGACAGCCATGTGTAGCCGCCCTTGTGCGAATAAGTCCAAATCGGACCCTCCAATCCGCCCATGTGTGGCCACCCTTGAGAAGACAAGTCCGCTTTTGAATTCGGCCACCGGCCACCGGCCATTGACTTCCGACCATCGGCCTTACAAATGTGCGCTTTTACCATAGAAAATTACAAGGGTAAATCAGGCTCCATACTTAACAAAGTTCACTTCTTTGGGTACACTACTCTTCAATTCCAAGGTGATGGTGGTTGATACTTCATGTGGTGGAGAGGTGTACTTTTGAGGCTTCTTAGTGCACACATGAAAGTATTGATTGCAGATCTTAGTTGCTCTTGGATAAGCTTAGTCTCCAAAGGTCTAATTAATCTTCTTTTGAGAATAAAACTTAACTTCATCTCTTCTCTGCCTTTGACTGAGCTCCCTTCATTTTGTAGCCCCAAAGCGTTGGCAATTATTTGAGGGGTAATAAACACCTTTATCTTTTGTACATCAAGAGAATTAATCAAAGTTTTTTTGTATTTCTCAATATAGCTAGCTATTTCATATACTCTTTGAGTATCCACTCCTATAAGGGGATCCATAAAGAAGTTGTACAGACTATCTCTTTTGAGGTGGTTGAGTATGTCCTCCTTGCTGGCGTATTCATTAAGTTCTCAAGGGATCATGGACACATCAACTGTATTTCCTTGAGGATCTTTAAAAGTACCCTGATATAACCCTTTTGCTTCCAATGTGGAATCATCCATCCACGCCTTAGTGGGATTTAGGGTTTCTGGTTGGATGGTGAATGGCTCTACTGCAGCTGGGACCTGCTTAAGGGTAGGCCTCTTCTTCTTTGCTAAAGATTTGCTGGTATCCATTGATCCTGCGTGCACTCCAAGTTGAAATTTAGTGTCCTTCACAATTTCTAACTTTTACTTGGCTTCTCCAAACGATTTCAAAGTTGAACCACAAGCTAATTAGGACATACACATGCCTTTCAAAAGATTAGAATTGCAATTTGGTTCCCGTTTCATGATGTGAGACATCATACGCAAATGATGTTTGTGTGCTCAAATTGAGGTAAAACTTGTCATGTGCATAGCCCATAGCTAGTACATCACATATATATTCCTGGTTTTAGATTTGAATTGGGGTTGAGGTAGATTTTGGCTTATAGGCTCCATAGAGGTTTTGAAACCGGAAGTTGGGTGTATTTGGATGATATGAGATTCAAATGGTTTGGCACTTAGTAGATGAACTCATTAGCACATAGTCCAATCATGGGTTTAGTGAAAACGTCTATTGCTAACCAATTTGGAACTAGAGACATCATATGTGTATGATGTATCTTATCAACAGATGACTCCAAATTCATTGAGTATGATGTCTATAGCATATACATAGTGTTTTTGTCTTTTGAATTGAAATTGAGATTGAATGTGGGTGTGAGGGGCCACAAAAGGTTTTGTGGATCTTTCTTTCGTACTTGGATAAAAATAGGTCAAATGAGGTTCAAACACGTCGTGCAAAAACTGGTGCACATACCGACGAAAGAAAGTGAGTTTTCAGACTAAAAAGCTTTGAAATAGGCCGCAAAAAAGATGTTGGTTTTGTGTCGTTGATATAAGCATCAGTATACTTTGCGTCGGAATCAGCTAAGAACTTATTTCTAAGCGTCAAAATCAGCTTAGAAATAAGCACCAATAATTTTAAAGGATATTCCAACGCATCCATCAAAGTTCATATCGACACCTGTACCGTACTCTGTACTGAAAACCAAAACTGGGTAATGTTTTTGGGCAGAGAGG
This sequence comes from Adiantum capillus-veneris, assembly GCF_014529385.1. Classification (NCBI taxonomy): domain Eukaryota; kingdom Viridiplantae; phylum Streptophyta; class Polypodiopsida; order Polypodiales; family Pteridaceae; genus Adiantum; species Adiantum capillus-veneris. The sequence goes on along the minus strand of NC_140953.1, from coordinate 52,502,465 downwards.
GCTGGGAACTCATGATGCATGTACTGCAGCAAAAGAAAACATCCCTCTTTGCCCAAAGGAAGAGTGCACAAGCAACCGCACTCCACCTACAAGCTGATGCTAAAGAGCGAGTGTATGGCAATTAGCAAAATTGAAAGAATAACATAACCACAAAATCAAAAGCTTGATCATGACATAACAGTATAAAGATTTAATAACCATAATGAAAACATGAGTCAGAAACTGCAAAACCATAAACATAACCTGTTTGCCATACCATAACCATTATCATAACTTGCTTGTCATACCATAATCATAACAACCATAGTATAATTGCACAACCATAACCATAACTATAACCATAACCATAACCATAATAATAATCATAACCATAATCATAACCATAACCATAACCATAACCATCACATGATTGCCATCCATCATAGCCAAACCATAACCTTGACTTGAGTAGAAAACCTTAACCATAACATATGTCCCATGTTGAGCTTATATGTACCCTCTATATATACATCATCTCATATGTGTATTCTATACACGTTGATGTTCCATTTTTGTGCTCTCTCCTTCTCTCTCAGCATGGTATCAGAGCAGTACGTTTTTATTTTTGATTTTTCTCCTGATTGAACAATTTTGCAAAAATTCCTTGAGAAAGGCACCGGAATTGATATGGTCAACAACTTTGTAGTGGAAAGTTTTTTCAAATTCTGCACCGATTTTGAGTTATCGTTCGCTTTTTGTTTTTTATTTTTTTACTCATTCAAAACGATTTTGCTTGTCTTTATTGGTCAGTGACTATATATTAAGGTTCTTGAAATTTGTGTGCGCTTAGAAGTCCGATATCATTTTTTTAACTATTTGCTGCTAACTCTAATAACCTTACATTCTCTAGCTAGGCCTGATCCCCGCACACCTCGGTCTAGAGGTGCACGGAGATTAGTACCACAGGGTAATAATCTCGTCTTTATTGTTCAATGAATATATATTAAGGTTCTTGAAGTTTGTGTGCACTTTCGAAGTCCGATAGCATTTTTTTAACTATTTGCTGCTAACTCTAATAACCTTACATTCTCTAGCTAGGCCTGATCCCCGCACACCTCGGTCTAGAGGTGCACGGAGATTAGTACCACAGGGTAATAATCTCCTCTTTATTGTTCAATGACTATATATTAAGGTTCTTGAAGTTTGTGTGCACTTTCGAAGTCCAATTGCGTTTATTCACCTATTTGTTGGTAGTTCGAGCTCTAACAATCTCACATTCTCTAGACATGTCCGATCCCCTCACACCTTGGTCTAGAGGTGCACGGAGATTAGGACCACAGGGTTAATGACTATATATTAGTTTTTTTGAAGTTTGTGTGCACCTAACCTAATTTATAAACTAAACTATAACCTAACCTATAACTAAATTAAACCTAACCTATAGCTGCACCTATAACAAAACCTAATCAAATTATGTTTGCATTTTTTGAAGTACACGAGTTATTCTTGAAGTCCGTTTGCATTTTTTCTACTATTTTCCCGCTAGCTCTAACTTGCAATCTAACCTAACTTATAACCTAAACCTAACCTAACCTAACCTATAACCTAAACCTAACACCTAACCTAACCGAAGTCCATTTGCATTTTTGGAAGTACAAGAGTCATCTTGAATTTTTTTACTATTCATTTGCCGCTAGCTCTAACCTAACCTATAGTCTCACCTAACCTATAACCTAAACCTAGCCTAAGCTAACATAACCTAAACCTAGCCTATATGCTAACCTAAGTAAAGTTCGTTTGTGTTTCAACTTTTAAGTCCATTTGTGTTTTTTCTACTATTTGTCGCTAGTTCTAACCTAACCTATAATCTAACCTAGCCTAACCTGACATAACCTAACCTATAACCTAACCTAACCGAGGTCCGTTTGCATTCTTAGAAGTACACAAGTCATTTTCGTTTGGCCACTAATAGATGGACGTTGTGTTCGGACAACTAGAACTTATGGTATGGTGTGTAAAGCCGCTTAGGTTAGGCTGCTCCAAATTGAATCAGGATAGAAATTAGCCTTTTCAATCCGCTTAGGACTAGCCACCAAGTGTTAGAGTCTTAGGACTAGTGTTGGTTTAGCCGCTAATAGATGGCCGTACTTTGGAATGTTAGGGTGCGCTATTTAAAGTTGCCTACGTTTGGCCGCTCCAAAGTGGATGAGTGTAGTATTCTTCCATTTCAATCAGTTCACGTCTAGCCGCTCAGGGTTTTGTGGATTCTAGTTTCGCCGCTAATAGATGGTGCACCATGTTCGGGCAGTTAGGGCACACTATTTATGTAAAGCCACTAAGGTAAATCGCTCTAAAACATATTAGGGTATCAATAGGCCATTTAGTCTGCTTAGGAATAGCTGCTAAGGGTTATCGGCTTTAGATTAGTGACTTTTGTTTTTCCCTCTAATACATTGCTATATTTAGAACGTTAGGGTAGGCTAAGGGTTATCGGCTTTAGATTAGTGACTTTTGATTTAGCCGCTTACAAATCCAATTAGTATAGCGCTTGACCATTTCAGTCTTAAAAATAGGGCTAGAGGGTTATCGTTTAGACGCAAGTAGATCATTGTGTTTGGAAGTTTTGTTGATAAGTGTTTAGATTAACATAAAAGTACATAAGTTCTAACTATCCGAACACAACGTCCATCTATAACCTAAACATGAGTTAACTTAACATATAACATAACCTAACTTTTTACATACAACCTATAACCTAACCTAACCTAACCTATAACCTAACTTGTTGCATAAACCTGACGTGTAATCTAGCTAACGTATCCTATACAATACGAGAGGTACCTCACATTAGCGACACACGCAATGCAATGCTCAAAAGTGAAAATCCACGACATCGCTATGAGTGTCGCTATAATCATTGCTATGTTATTTGTTACATAGAGACGCCTATAGCGATGCTCATAGTAGCGCCGACGATAGGGGTAAAAAATAAACCAAGAGCGCCGAAACTCAGATCTTAGATCTGAGTTTTGATGCTCAAGCGAAAGAGGTAAACGCACTCTCCCTCTCTCTCTCTTTCTTCCACACACACACACACACACACGAGGAGAAGCAAGAGAGCCAGGTATGCTCCTTCCCTCTCCTCTCTCTCTCTCCCTCTCTCTCTCTCTCTATCTCACACACACACGCACACGCACATTGTGTCTTTGAAAGAGAGAGAGAGAGAGAGAGAGAGAGAGAGAGAGAGAGAGAGAGAGAGAGTACACACATGCATAAACAAAAAAAAAACACACACACACATGCATAAACAAAGAATGTATACATACACACATTGAGAGTGGAAAATTAAGAGAGAGAGAGAGTAAAGAGAGAGAATGAGAGAGAGAGAGATATAAAGCAAAGAGAAAGACAGAGAGAGAGAGAGAGATGTGGAGATATACACACACAGAGAGAGAGAGAGACACGAGACAAGAGACACACCATGTACCCTCCCAAAGACTGATTCATATTGAGGACAAGATACAAATATATAGGTGAGACCAAGTTGAGTAGAGTGAGCCATATATAGCTCCAACACCCCCACTCAAACAAAGATCTCTAGCTTTGGATAAAAACACCCTTGGGGAGTTCAAGGGAAAAACCCAAGCCCCTATACAATGTGAAAATATGAACCAGTGATGATGATGTGAAAGTGAATTGTGCATCTATGTACAAATATACAAGTGAATCAAAGATCACAATGTGCAGATGTGGAGTGTACGTGCATAGTGCATGGTACCTATAGTATTACAATTTCATATATACACGATAGCAAAGAAGCTAATCTAAACATAGTGAGGCCGAAGCAACTCCAAGCTCTGAGCGCAAGAGGATGAAACATGACTCGTTGAGGCCTTTTGTCAGAATTTCTTCAATCATCTGGACTTGGACAGTGTTCAGCCATAATGGTTCCTTTGCATACTTCATACCTGACATAATGATAATGGACAGCAATGTGCTTTGACTTATTATGTTGAACATAGTCTTTTGCAAGACTAATAGCACTTTGGCTGTCATACCGCAAGGGTGTGCTAGAAAGAGGAGAGTGACCGATATCAACCAGCATTTGTCGTAGCCATATCAAATCACAAGCTGCAAGTGATGCCGCAACATATTCTGACTGCAACTGCAACACAACATTGTCTCTTGTTGGTCCAAGAAACTAGACAACAATTTATAAAGAAGTAATTTCCACTAGTAGATCGCATAGATAAATGTGAGCTTGCCCAGTCTGCATCACTGTAACCCAAAAGAGAAAGAGATTGTATAGAATCCGATATAAGTTGTAGTCGACAAACCAAACCAAAATCTGTAATGCCTTTCAAGTATTTCAACACACACTTTGCTGTAGACCGTCATTGTCAGAAGCGTTCTTCATAGAGCTCGCAAGACAAGGTGTGTTGGTTGAATGTGCAGATTCCATACCAAATTTTTGAATAGTATCTGCAATAAACTTTGAATGTTGAAGGAGTAAAATACCTTTTGTACGATCTTCTAGAGGGATTAATTCTTATTGGTTCTTTTATTAAGTTTTTTTAAATTAATTAAACTAGATTTACTCTAGCCTGATTCTCATTGGTCAACCTCCATGGCCATCCAATAGGATTTGAGTACACCTTGTGGGCATCTTGGCTAGGGAGTTGATATGTGTCCCTCTTTCCCCTTGTGTAAAGGAAGTGTGTGTGTGTTTCTCTCTAATCTCCTACTTCCAAGGCTCGCCTCTCCTATGTAGGAGTTGTGAAGACTTTCTGGGACACACACAAAGCATCCAATTTCCCTATTGTTTGACCTTTGGACCCAACCTTTGAATTTTGGAACCTTAGCATTTTGGAAGTCTTAATGGGCTGAACCTTAGGTTCTTTTAAGCCCATTGTTGCACATTGACCTTTTGAAGATGCCCCCCCCCCCCTTTGGATCCCTATTTTCCCTCCTTTGGATCCCTACTATGGCCGGGCGGTCTGACAGCTTAACCAATATTCTAGCTCTTTCTCCCCTGGTACTTCCCATATTAAATGATGAGTTTAACATGAGAAAATCATTTAGGAGAATATGATATTAATAATTGTATTGCTCAAATGAGTGTTGTAATATTGAAGGAGTTGATGTGTTACCATTGGATGTGCGTACTTACAACTCAATTTGAGCTCTGGGTCCAATTCCCATGCTAGCTCCATTTTCAACTTCAGCAATTGTGGCTCTCACTTACAAGTATTTGGTACTACATGCCAAGAAGAGAGAATATGTGAAGACCAACTTACACACTACGATTAAAAACAAAGGACCCTACTTACAGTTGAATGTCCTCACAAGTTTCATGCTACTGCACCCATAAAAATAGATGCATATCTTACATTCCTTCATATTGGAACTCTAGCAATAAACAAGATTAAAAACTAATAATCATATGTTTTTCCTATATAAAAATTCAATATATGATGTAAGAATTGGGGGGGGGGGGGGGTCATCAAGTTCTACCATTGGATGTTGTGCTCCCCAAGTTCAGCTCTACTTTTGCCTCTTTTGCCAACTCCACCTTTAGCTTCAATAGTTGTAGCTCTTGCTTGCAAATATTTATTACTATGTATAGAGCATAGCACATGTGAGATCCAACTTACACAGTAAATTGAAATCACAAGGGGTCTCCAGTTGTGGTTGAATTTGTGCCTCGTGCTCCAGGGCTTTGTGGAAGTTATCCTCAATATGCTCTTGTGCTTGGCGATGGCAGTGACGGCTTTACAAGAGTGCACATGATGGAATCCTGCCTTCATTTGCACCACGTGGTGTAGATTATTTAAGTCTTTTGGAAAATAGAGGGGACTAGCTAATTTGTGACGCTCCTCAGACTAATGAATAAAGGCCTTGATGAAGTTTTAGGCCTTGGTGGTGCTGCAAGCCGATGAGATGGGAACTGACTCCAAGACCACTTAAGCACCCTACCTTAAAATTTTTAGGCACTCTACTCATTATTTTCCATGACCTAGTGTATGATCCCATTACTTGTGCTTGTGTTGCTATTGCTCCTTCTCATTGTCACACGCTCAGAAGAAATGCACAGTGATTTGCAAAGATGCCATATTAAATAATGCAATCATAGTGGGCAGTTCAATTGAGATACCAAAACTCTAACGAGAACCCTTTAAAGAATTTATTCAAGCTACCAATTGCATCACACAAGAAGGGAACACACTCAGAGGGGAGTGGGGGTACTATGTATAAATTTTTTTTTATTGTGTACGTTCAAGGATTTTTTCTAAAACCCTTTATCTGTGTCCCAATTACATTTTACAATACCCTTATGTATTTGAAAATGCAAAAAATAATAAAAGATAATAATCCCATATTTTTCACTCATGTGATAGTCATATAATTATTAAGTGACTCCAAGAGAACATAGGATGTGCAAGCGAAGAGTTGTTGATCAATAAGGACCCATGGAGGGGAAATCCTTTAGTGTGTGCAAATGATTAAGATTCAATAAGACTGAAGGTAAGGGGGAAATAGATTGAGATTACTCAAATTAAGTCTAACTCCATATGGGTGTAGTTAAGAAGGCAAGAAATACTTGAAAAAAAATTCAATCCAATCTACACCAAGCTTGTGTGTGGATGGTTGAATGGAAGGTGAAACCACTAGATCTTCGAGAGGAAGAAAAAACACACTCTCTCTCTCTCTCTCTCTCTCTCTCTCTCTCTCTCTCACACACACACACACACACACACACACACAGACAAAACGCTAACCCTAGCCTCTCTTCCTCTCCCACAGTCTCCCCTTGGGCGAGGGGCAGTCGTGGGGGGGGTGGGGGGCGTTAAGGCTAAGCCATGCTGTGCTTTACTCGAGCTCCCATCCCAGCACCCTGCGATTCAAGCGCGTGTCCTAATCACATGCTCATCCAAGCCCCATGCAGCCTTGGGGACTCCTAGCTTTGTAGATGCAGATACAACCGACTGGCCTCAAGTGTGTCAGCAACCTGTGTGGGCCACCTCTGCTGACCTTCAGCCTGCCACGTTGGACTTCAGCAGCTCGGCTTCTTTGTTTTTAAGCTAGGTCATTTGACCTGCAGGGACCACTTCTCACGTAGTTTTGCGACAATGACTACTCCTAGCACACCGGCTTCATGTGCATGCAAAAGTTTTCTTGCTATGGCAGCATTTTCCAGGAAGGACTCCTTCGCCTGTCAAGAAGCCAGAATCTCAGCTCTTGAGACCCAAATTCAAGAGCTCATTAGGGAAAATGTAGCCCTCAAGAAACACTTACGTAAGCTCGAGGTCACAAAGGAAGAAGAGAGCCAGACTCTCCTTACAAAAGCACGAGAGGTTGAAGCCTCTATTGTGGAGTCTGTCACAAAGGTCCAAAAGGAAGCTCGAGAAGTCACCGATGGCATCATACAGAAGATTGGCACTGAGTTAAAGGCCCTCCAAGAACGCCATCTACAAGAATCCTTCCCTCTTAATGTGAGGATCGGAGGGCTCCCATCACCACGGTGTACCATCGATGACACTCGTGAAGAAGCGATCATCAAGCTCAATGGCATCTTGCAGCCAATCACTATTGAGCCCAACACAACCTCTTGGCTCAACGACACAAGCAAATGCTTGCCACCTAGGCAATGCACATGTGTATACAATGTAGCTCAACACATACATGACCTAATGTAATGGGAGCAAGGACTTTTAGAATATCTACCAATGTTCTTAGCAATTTTCTTGTGAAAAAGGTTTTTCACTAAGCGCAAAGTCATTATTTGGTGCATTCAGAGCACAAAAAATGTAAACTCTAGGAATATTTACACCGTTGAGGTTCACAGAAAAGGAGTTCACGTAGAGTTTAAATCATGTCTTTACATGCTCAAAGGTACCCATGCATACAAGACATGATCACGTCAGAATAAAATTTTGACAGTGTAGAAAAATCAAACAAGATAACAATTTGTTCTCTATTCGAGAGCTAGAGTCTCCAGGCATAACTCCTTGAGACATGAGAGTTTCTTGTTTGTACATCAACAAAACAAGTGACATTGAGAATTTAAAGTAACGATGTTGACCAATCAGATCAATGATGAGGTAATGAGGAGGTTGTGTTTCCATTGTATCTTTTGATCCCCAAACTAAGCTTTATCTCTAGCCCTAACTTTGGAAAATGTTGCTCCCATTCTGTGTATTCCTGTTGGGACATAAAGGAGTTGAAGACCCAATGTTTTTTACCATGATCTGGAAACAATCTTCTCAAGTGGCTATAAAATAGTGTTTTGAGCAAGCTTTATATAAAGAAACATTTCCATTGAGCTCACAAGTACTTGAAATTTACAACCAATAAGGCAAAGCACATGTTACATATGAAATACACATGCCATGCTCAAAACAAAGAAGACCACTTAGAGCTAAGATGCCTTCACAAGCTGCATGATGGCCGATGCATGCAAGACAAAATGTATAGAAGGCAATCCTTTGAACAATGGAAACCATGTGGTGGACATAAGAAGCATGCTAGCTAGTCAAATGAGTGACATAACAATGGGGGCGCTCATGTACTGCTATGATTGCACCTCCCAATCCTCAGTTGGAGATCTAGGTGTGGGTCTTGTGTGGAATCCATTCTCAACTTCCTTAGCTCCAGCTCTTGCTTACAAGAATTAGGAACTACATGTAGAGTAGAGCACATGTGAGATACAAATTAGTAGACGTTCACTTAGAGTTAAGATATTCTCACATGTTTCTTGGTAACCCATACATAAAAACACAACATGCATAAATGACAATCCTCCATAATGGAACTCCGACAATAATCCACATTGCAAAATGGTGATCATGTGTTCTCCCTTAAGTTAATGGTCCCAAATGTAACGTGGTAAGAAACAATAGTTATGGTTGTGTTATTACTTAGATAGTGAATGTATGTGTGCAACGTAACAATGACAAGGTTCACATACTACGAGTGATCCTTTTGATACCCAACCGGAGCCTTACCTTTGGCTCTTGTGGGCACTCCATCGTTAGATTCAAGAGTTCTAGGTCTCCCTTGCAACTATCAGTAATGGCATCTAGAGTAGAGCACATGAGATCAACCTTACACACTACGTATGATTGAAAAATGAGGACGTTTCCTACAGTTGTGATACCTTCACATGCTCACTTTGACCAATGTATTATATACGATTCTGTTACTACTTGAACAATGGATGTGTATGTGCACACATGGAGAGTGTAGATTGATCAAATGAGTGACGTAATAATGAAGGGGTTGATGTGTTACTATTGGTGGATGAACTCCTGATCCCCAATCTAAGCTGTAGGTTCAATTCCGATGGTGGCTCCATTTTGAACTCGAACAATTGTGGCTCTTGCTTGCAAGTATTTGTTACTACATGCCAAGAGGAGATAATATGTGAGGACCAACTTACACACTAGGATTCAAAACAAAGGACCTCACTGACAATTGAATGCCCTCACAAGTTTCATGCTAATGCATGCATACAAGAATGGATGCATATCTACTAAGATTCCTCCATATTGGAATTCTAGCAATAAACGAGATTGAAAACTAATAATCATGTGTTCTCCTTGAAGCTAGTGTTTCCAAAAAGTAACATGATTAGACAAGATATGAGTTTAAGGTTCTATTATTACTTGAAAAATGGACGTAAACGTGCACACAAGAAGAAATTCAATATATGATGTAAGAATTGGTTGGGGTGGTCTGATCCCCAAGTTGAGATCTACCTCTGCCTCTTTTGTCGACGCCACCTTCAGCTCTGTTTTGCAAGTATTCCTTACTTGCAAATGTGACATCCACCTGACACATTGAATTGAAATCATAGATGCCTTCACATGGTGGATGTTGATGCACGTATACAAGACAACATGCGTATAGGACAATCTTTCACTTACTTGGGTTTATGGTTTCTTAATTACTTGGGCCAGTGGACGCATACAATATATGTGCCAGTGGTCGAGCTGTGTCTTGGCCTTGGGCTCAGGCTCGGGTGCCGGCATCAGCATGAGCTCTCGTAATTCCTGTGCGGGCTCCAAACGTTGTGGTTGAATTAGTTGTGCCTCATGCTCTCGTGAGTGGTGGTGGCCGACGTCATTTCCAGCTGCATCACACAAGAAGGGGGCACACCTAGTGGGGAGTGGGTTCATTATGTATAGATTGTGTTTATCGTGTGCGTTCAAGGAATATTTCTAAAACCCTTTATCTGTGATTTTTCAAAAGATAAAATATAACCTTTTCTTATTCAATCAATCATTTCTTGTCCCAATTCCATTTTACAATACCCTTCTATATTGAAAATGCGAGAAAAAGTTAAGAACCCCCTTTTTTTGCACTCATGTGATAGTCACATAATTACTAAGTGACTCCAAGAGAACATAGGATGTGAAAGAGAAGAGTTGTTGATTAGTGAGGACCTAGGGAGGGGAAATCCTTTAGCATGTGAAAAAGAGTAAGATTCAATATGATTTAAGGTAAGAAGGAAAAATATAGAGATTATTGAAGTGAAGTCTAACTCCATATGCGCGTAGTTATGAAGGCAAGCAGTACTTGAAAATAAAACTCAGCCCAATCTACATCAAGCTTCTATGTGGATGGTTGAATGGAAGGTGAAATCACTAAATTTTCCAGAGGAAGATATCTCTCTCTCTCTCTCTATATATATATATATATATATAAGTATATATATATATATTTATTTATCCAACCAAATGTATACAGATACAAACACATTCATACACAGATCCTGCATGCTCATATTGTGAATGCTACTTCTACTTATCTGCCCTTGCCTAGAAAATTTAGTGACTTGGGCATGGGTTGTGTCCTATGAGATGTAGGTGAACCCATTCTCGGAGCATGTCCTTGAGTCTTTCTTAAGGATATTCTCTTGCCAAGGATGCTATGTCCATAGGTCCATTTGACACATTATGAGTGACATGTGAAGCATTTGTTTCCCATATGCTTTCTCTAGCTCCCAAAAGAATATACTCATAAGGGTGCCCAATATTTTTCTTTAAAACTGGATGAAAGCTGAGCATGTTACCTTTATGTAAGCACTAAGTGTCTAGCTTATCTTATGTAAAATGCCTTCTTGTGCACACTTCCTAATGCTTCAAATAATGTTTAAATTTCATATCCTCCTTGTAATTTTTCTCGCTAGCGTATACATTGTAACCCAATACATACCCGATCTAATGTAATGGGAACAAGGATTAGAATATCTACCATGATGATCATGAAATAATTATACAATTGACCTTGAAAAGAGTGTTCTTATCAATGTGCTTGTGAGAAAGGTGTTTCACTAAGCGCAAACTCATTATTATTTACACCATTGAGGTTCACAGAAAAGGAGTTCATGTAGAGTTTAAATGTCCTTACATGCTCCAAGGTACCCCATGCACACAAGACATGATCACGTCACAATAAAATTTTGACAATGTAGCAAAATCAAACAAGATAACGCAGGGATGCATCATTTGTAAGTATGACTTTTTTTCTCCAACAAGAGAGAGAGAGAGAGAGAGAGAGATGACACCTACTATGGTCCAAATAATTGAGGTATATTGATATGATGTCACATATATGTAGGTGAGACCTAGCTCAATTTCGGATTATCTCCTACATCATCAGCTAAAAAAAGGTTGCTAGCTACAAATGAAAAGTCCGTTGGGGAAGACAAGGGGAAAATCCCATCCCCCATAAACAATATACAATATAGGTCAATGACTTTCAATGTGCACATGAAAAATTCTATGATACAATCTTTAATTTCCACATGGTGGTAAGTTCTATAGTAACTTTTTTAATGTAAAATGCTCCAAACCACTCTTCCCTCTGCTTGCTCACCTTCTTCCTCCCTTTGGCTCTCAAGCATCTGCATAGTCCAGTAAGAAATGTACCATTTTTCTAGAGAAGCCTACACTCATCCAATTCTAAAAAGAACTCAATGCCATAAGTTAATTTCACCACCCATTCAATTTATCACCTCAATCTTTATGCTTTTTGATATGTGGGGACAAATACTACAATGTACGTAATGTCATGTACGTGAAAACGGTTTCCACGTTTGTAGTCATGTACATACCTTGTTGGGTAGGTAACCATAGATGTGGTGGCACTAATGAATTGCCATTGAGCTCACAAGTACTTGAAATTTACAACATGTAAGTAAAATCACATCCTAGATATAAAAGACACATGCCATATTCAAAATAAAGAGGACCACTTAGAGCTAAGATACCTCCACAAGCTGCATGGAAGACAAGATGTTTAGAAGGCAATCCTTCATAATAGATTTTTGAAAACATCTCATGGATAATCATGTGTTCTCACTCAAGATAGTTTTTCCAAAACTATCTTGTTGATAATGTGTTCATTACTTGAACAATGGAAATCATGTGACCCCATTCTCAACTTCCACAGCTCCAACTCTTGCTTACAAGAACTAGTAACCACATGTAGAATAGAGCACATGTGTACACTATGGTTCAAAATAAAGAAATTCACTTAGAGTCAAGATGTTCTCACATGTTTCATGCTAGCCCATGCATACAAACACAACATGCATAAATGACAATCCTCCATAATGGAAATCCAACAATAATCAAAATTTAAAAATGATAATCATGCGTTCTCCCTCAAGCTAGTTATCTCAAATGTATCTTTCTAAGAAACGATAGTTATGGTTGTGTTATTACGTAAACAATAAATGTATATGTGCAACATTACAATGACAAGGTTCACGTACTACGAGTGATCATTTTGATTCTCAAGGGGATCCTTACCTTTGGCTCTGTGAGGACTCCATGGTTAGCTTCAAGAGTTCTTGGTCTCCCTTGAAACTATCAGTAATGGAATCTAGAGTAGAGCACATGACATCAACCTTACACGCTACCTATGATTGAAAACAGAGGAAGTTTCCTAGAGTGTTATACCTTGACATGCTCGATTTGACCAATGTAATATTTACAATCCTGATATTACTTAATCAATAGATGTGTATGTGCACACAAGGGCAATGTATATTGATCAAATGAGTGCCATAATAATGAAAGAGTTGATGTGTTACCAATGGATGTACTTACAATCCCGAATTTGAGCTCTAGGTCCAATTACCATACTACCTCCATTTTCAACTTCAACAATTGTGGCTCTCGCTTACAAGTATTTGATACTACATGCCAAGAAGAGAGAATATGTGAAGACCAACTTACACACTAGGATTCAAAACAAAGGACCCTATTTACAGTTGAATGTCCTCACAAGTTTCATGCTACTGCACCCATAAAAAATGGATGCATATCTGACATTCCTTCATATTGGAATTCTAGCAATGAACACGATTGAAAACTAATAATCATGTGTTTTTCCTATAGAAGAATTCAATATATGATGTAAGAATTGGGGGGGGGGGGTCGTCAAGTTCTACCATTCGATCTTGTGATCCCCAAGTTGAGCTCTACTTTTGCCTCTTCTGTCGACTCCACCTTTAGCTTCAACATTTTCTTGCTGTGGCAGTTGCCCCAAGGAAGAACTCCTTCACCTGTCAAGAAGCCAGAATCTCAGCTCTTGAGACCCAAATGCAAGAGCTCATTAGGGAAAATGTAGCCCTCAAGAAACACTTACATAAGCTCGAGGTCACAAAGGAAGAAGAGAGCTAGACTCTCCTTACAAAAGCACGATAGGTTGAAGCCTCTATTGTGGAGTCTGTCACGAAGGTCCAAAAGGAAGACCGATCAGAAGTCACAGATGGCATCACACAAAATATTGGTACCAAGTTAAAGGCCGCCCTCCAAGAACGCCATCTACGAGAATCCCTTCGTCTTAAAGTGAGGATCGGAGAGATCCCATGACCATGGTGTACCACCAAGGACACTCTTGAAGAAGAAATCATCAAGCTATTGAACCCAACACAACCACTTGGCTAAACGACACAAGCAAACGCTTGCCACATGGGGAATGCACACTTATCCTCAAAGACAAAGAAGAGCGGTTGAGGCTTTTACGATTTTTTTCCCTTGTTTTGTCATTTTGTCACCCTCCTTCCCATTTTAGGGTATGAGGCTCATGTGCCCATTTGTATGACCCTCTTAAAAGCTAGTACTCCCACGTCGAGTCTTTACAACAAACAATTGAGTTGTACTAGTCATATGATGGAGCTACCTTTGTAATGTGTGTATTTGGTCCCATAGGTCATATTTGACCTTCGAGGACAATAATCAATCAATCTCTCTCTCTCTCTCTCTCTCTCTCTCTCTCTCTCTCCAAGCAAATATGTGCACATACAAACACATTCATACAAAGATCCTGAATGCTCATATTGTGAATGCTACTTCTACTTATATGCCCTTGACTAGAAAATTTAGTGTCTTCGGCATGGGTTGTGTCCAATGAGATGTAGGTGAGCCCATTCTCGGAGCATGTCCTTGAGTCTTTCTTTTGTATTGCCAAGGAGGCTATGTCCATAGGTTTATTAGACACATTATGAGTGACACGTGAAGCATTTGTGTCTCTTATGCTTTCTCTAGCTCCCAAAAGAATATACTCATAATGGTGCCCAATAATTCCACTTTGAAACTGAAAATGGAAGTTGAGCATGTTCCCTTTCGTTAAGCACTATTTGTCTGGCTTATCCTTCTTGTGCAAACTTCCTAATGCTTCAAATAATGTTTAAATTTTATATCCTCCTTGTAAATTTTCTCTCTAAAGTATACAATGTAGCTCAACACATACATGAACTAATGTAATGGGAACAAGGACTTTTAGAATATCTACCACGATGTTCATAAAATGATTATACAAGTGATCTTGAAAACAACCCATTCCTTATGTGTTATGTGTTGGGACATAAGGAGTTGAAGACCCAATGTTTTTTACCATGATCTGGAAACAATCTTCTCAAGTGGCTATAAAATAGTGTTCAGAGCAAGCTTTATATAATAGACATATTTGCCATTGAGCTCACAAGTACTTGAAATTTGCAAAGCACATGTGAGACATGAAATACACATGCCATACTCAAAACAAAGAAGACCACTTAGAGCTAAGATGCCTCCACAAGTTGCATGATGACCGATGTATGCAAGACAAAATGTATAGAAGGAAACCCTTCATAATAGAGTTTTGGAAACATCTCAATTTGAAATGGATAGTGATGTGTTCTCACTCAAGGTAGTTTTTTCCAAAAGTGAGTTGTTGGTAATTTGTTCATTACTTGAACAATGGAAACCATGTGGTGGACATAAGAAGAATGCTAGCTAATCAAATGAGTGACATAACAATGGGGGCGCTCATGTACTGCTATGATTGCACCTCCCAATCCTCAATCGGAGATCTAGGTGTGGGTCTTGTGTGGACTCCATTCTCAACTTCCTTAGCTCCAGTTCTTGCTTACAACAATTAGTAACTACATGTAGAGTAGAGCACATGTGAGATACAAATTATATCCTACGCCTCAAAACAAAGAAGTTCACTTAGAGTTAAGATATTCTCACATGTTTCTTACTAACCCATACATAAAAACACGACATGGATAAATGACAATCCTCCATAATGGAACTCCAACAATAATCCAAATTGAAAAATGGTAATCATGTGTTCTCCCTTAAGTTAATGCTCCCTTAAGTTAATGCTCCCATATGTAACGTGCTAAGAAACGATAGTTATGGTTGTGTTATTACTTAGACAATGAATGTATGTGTGCCACGTAACAATGACAAAGTTCACGCACTACGAGTGATCCTTTTGATCCCCAAACGGAGCCTTATCGTTGGCTCTTGTGAGGACTAGATTCAAGAGTTCTAGGTCTCCCTTGCAACTACCAATAATGGCATCTAGAGTAGAGCACATGAGATCAACCTTACACACTACGTATGATTGAAAGCTAATCTAGAGTTGTTATACCTTCACATGCTCACTTTGACCAATGTATTATATACGATTCTGTTATTACTTGAACAATGAATGTGTATGTCACTACAAGAGGCTATTCATATTACCGACGCTCACACAGCGACGCTCAAAAAAAAAAATCCCGGCGTCGCTATGAGCGTCGCAAATTTACTTGTAAATTTGCGACGCTCATAGCAACGTCGGCTGGGCTAAAAAAAATAACAGAGAGCGCCCAAAAATGCAGATCTCAGATCTGAGTTTTTCGGCGCCCTCAAGCAAAGAGCAGATAACGCTATCCCTCTCTCTCTCTCTCTCTCTCTCTCTCTTCTCCACACACACACACACACACACACACACACACACACACACACAAGGAGAGGAAGGAGAGCCAGGTATGCTCCTTCCCTCTCCTCACTCTCATGTTCCCTTCCCCTCTTTCTCTCTCCCTCTCTCTCTCTCTCTCTCTCTCACACACACACACACACATAGTGTTTTTGAGAGAGAGAGAGAGAGAGAGAGAGAGAGAGAGAGAGAAAGAGTACAAACATAAACAAAAACGCACACACACATACATAAACAAAGAATGCACACACACATTGAGAGAGGAAAAGAGAGAGAGAGCATGCATAAACAAAATACGCACACATTGAGAGAGGAAAAGAGAGAGAGAACATGCATAAACAAAAAACGCACACATTGAGAGAGGAAAAGAGAGAGAAAACATGCATAAACAAAAAAACACACACACATTGAGAGAGAAAGAGAGATAAACTAATTTAACGTCGTAGGAAACTAATTAAAATTAAAAGACCTAAAGATCTAGCCGACGAGGAGTTGAAGTCAAGACCTATTATTCAAGAGGGAAATGGCATAACCAATCTATCATACTTGGCATGGGTGATAGAAAGGTTGTACCATTTATCTCTTTTTATTGGCACACACATCCACACACGCGCACACACACAAGAAGAAGAGAGTTATAACGTCGTAGGAAACTATCCTAAAAGACGTTAAAGATTAGGTTTATTTAAGTTAAATTAGATTAGATTTAGGTTTATTTTTAGTTAGATTTACGTTTATTTACGCTAGATTTAGATTTACGTTATATTAGATTAGATTTAGGTCTCCATAGACTGCGATGCCTGCATGAAGCGGGTGAAGAAAGCCCTCAATGGAATATAGGGTATTGCTGCCTTCACTCATGGTGGGCTCCGTCGATCCAAAAGTACTAGTGAAATGTCTTCAGAAGATAGGGAAGAAGGTGGATCTTCAGGGCGGCAAGAGTCACTACATCCCCGACAATGACCATCTAGACAACCTCTAGTCATTCAACAACAACTTCAAAGTTAGTAACAAGAGCAAGAACGGTCCAAAGGGCCAATTGCTGTCGTCAGATGTGGATGGAGATGAGGCAGCGTCACCGCCGGAAGCTAACTCTCACATCTTTAGTGATGAGAATGCCAACTCTTGCCGAGTTATGTGAAAAATTATGTGTTAAATCAGTTTTAAGGTTCTTATAATCCCTGTTAGTTTAGTTCTTTGTTTTTAATATAACATAATTTACGTTAGATTTAGATTTATGTTATATTAGATTAGACTTAGGTTTATTTAGGTTTACCCACACACACACACACACACACAAGAAGAAGAGAGTTTTAACGTCGTAGGAAACTATCCCAAAAGACGTTAAAGATTAGGTTAGATGTAGACTTACGTTAAATTAGATTTAAATTTATTTTTAGTTAGATTTACGTTTATTTAGATTTACGCTTATTTATGTTAGATCGAGTCCATGCAAGAATTACTTACGGTTTAGGGTTTAGAGTTAGACGAACAGTGAAAAGATCTACTGTGAAAAGATGTTAAGATGCTATGAAGTGCTACAGCTAGAGAAGAGGCAAAGGGGTTTTTTCCACTACATGCACTATCATGTAGACGTGGGTCTGTAGATTTCTTGTACCCACAAATATAGGTATTGACCAATAAAGACGAGATTATAACCCGGTGGTTCTGATCTCCGTGCACCTCTAGACCGAGGTGTGCGGGGATTGGACATGACTAGAGAATGTGAGGTAGAGAGAGAGAGAGAGAGAGAGAGAGAGAGAGAGAGAGAGAGAGAGAGAGAGAGAGAGAGAGAAGACGAAGAATGCCAATAGAATATTAAATTTGTTGTCCAGGTTATAAGATTTTTATCCTCATTATGAGTAGTGACGAGGATGTGGGACCGTCCAACCGAAACACCTATCTCTCAACGAGGGTCTTATGTCCTTGTAATCAATGCAAGCATGCTGTGAGATGGACAAGACGTGTTTCTTTGCAGCACGTTCACGAATTTGGCGAGTTCGATCCATCTATTATAGATCGATTTGTTGCCAATTATAACTCGTCGGACTCTGACGCTGGCCAACAAGCAGCAATCTTGCAACCCAATAGACGTGTTCATAGGCACTTTGGTCAAGCAGCATATGTGAGGCCACAAGATGTAGCCTCTGACAGCTCGAGGGATGATCATGCAGAGCACATTCCCAACGAGGCAATGTTTGAGCCCGAGATTGATGAAATGATCGAGACGATCATGGATTCAGAAAGGCTTATCTATGATGATATGAAAAGTGAAGCCGATACGCCATTGTATAATGGAGCACGTATGTCTGGACTGAAAGCACTCCTGGTTCTTCTCAACATGCAGGCAAAGTTTGGATGGAGTGACACTAGCGTCACAGCGCTTTTCAGGTGATCTATTACAATTAGTTTACTTTAATAAAACTCTAAATGTATAATGATCTGATAGATTTTTACACGACTGTATCGTATTTTTATGTTGTGTAGATTGCTTAAAGAGCACATACTACCAGCTGACAATGTGATGCCAGATTCCCGAGATGAAGCAAGAAAGATTTTGCGAAACTTGGGGATGGATTACAATTCTATCCACGCTTGTCCTAATGACTGCATTCTTTTCAGAGGGGAATACTTTACACATACTTTACAGTTTATTTTACCGGTTGCCATTGAGGGATGTTTGTCTCTCAACATCCGTAACACAATCTACAAACTTGCAAAGCTGGGGCAATGGATCTCACAAAAGGAGATCAACGTAGACTCCATACCATTCGCCAAACTAAATGCTGCGGAGCTTGTGTGCATGTTTGAGAAACATTTTCCTACTACCATGCTAACCATTCAGGTGCATCTTCTTGTTCACATAGTTGATGAGATGGAAATAGCTGGCACAGTTCATTCCAGATGGATGTTCTTCTTATAACGTTTCATGAAAACGCTTAAGGGATATGTGCGTCAAAAGGCACGTTCGGAGGGTAGCATGGCAGAAGGTTGGTTGATATCAGAGTCCCTAGTGTACATTGGAGAGTGGCTAGACGGATTTGATAAATCCCGGGACACGCTATGGCGAACCATAGATGATGAGCGTATATCTGGGATTGTCATGTGCAATCTCGGTGTTGAGAAGAAGATGACGGAAGATCTAGAGGCTAAAATCAACCGATTTTGCATGCTTCACAATCCAGTGATGCAAAAGTGGATTTCACAATATGAGGATGCAAAGCAAGAGCGACAAAGGGCACGAATCGAGTGGAGACGGGGAAGACGACCACCGATGCACTATCCGACGGTTCTGGAGAGCCTACCAACATTCATGAGCTTAAGATGGTTGCACAACCAATTGAAAAGCGCAAAACAATGCGGTGACGAAGTGACTGAGGAAGAGTGGGAGTACTCTCGGGGTTGCGCGACCAAGGTAAGTTTGCAATGTACGACTAGCTAGTGACTTTATTTCTCTTACGTTTGAACGACCACTCATAATCTTTGTTCGTTGTAGTATAAGTCATACACAACAGCATGGTGTAAAGGTCGACATTTTAGGGTGGAACGGATTGACAAAAAGCGTTTTACTCAAGATTGTGGAATCATGGCAAAATTTGAACAGTCTAGTCGACGACATTCCTCTGATGCAGATCCTGTGGTGGCGGAACTCACTTACTTCGGCACGCTACAAGAGATTTTGAGGATCGATTACAGAGGATTTTTTGTCGACTTGTTCGACGTGCAATGGTTCAAGATAATCTTCCGAGAGCGTTTCCAGTAGATGTCCTGGAGTTTTACCCCCCTTTCAAAGATGTTCATGCAGTCGAAAGCTTCATCCGAGCTACGCTTTAGGAGTTGTATTTTTCAACTCCACTTTTGCTACAACTACAAGTACAGGTACAGGACACACGTGCAGGTTGTTCAGGGACTGACCTAAGAGACACTTTCGTACTACCCAAGCATTGTGAACAGGTAAGTATGTAAATAGTTAACATCCCCCTTTTACAAGTTATGTGCTTGAAAGCTCTCATGTAAGTTATGTGGCTCTGGCAGGTAATATTTCATCCTACAAAGTCTACATCAAACTGGTGGTACGTCATAGAGGTAGCCCCTCGTAGTGCAAGGATGTATGAAGGCTACCATGTGCCAATCACAACGGCATCAATGGAGGAGATCAGAGAAGATGCTCAATCAGAAGCCGCTGCGATGGTGCCAGACGAGCATCAAGATGCTACTACTCTATATGGGGTGCATGCAGAGGAGCTACAAACTGAAACAGAGGATATGTGTTTAAACGGAGAGCTCTATATAGATATAGGAAGTTATGCTGAGTTATGCGAGGATGAGAGAGAGATCTCTTAAAGCCACAAATATTGTATTTGAACAATTTTTCTCCGTGTTGTAAAAGCTCTGGCTCTCTAAGTACCTTCCATGGTGTATAACTCTCTTTTCTACTCGCGCTCACATCTTTTGATTGAAAATTCTGAGTTTTGGACTTGCCTCTTCTATCACTCAATTCATTGCGTCATTGTATTTATATGCATCATTACGTCATTGTATTTAATGGTCTTTGCGTCATTGTCTACTCTATTCATTCAATATTAGGTTTAAATATTCGTGTGTTTAATGCAGGTATGGATGATGAGGAGTTTCTTTCTTCTTTGTACATGGAGTGTCATTGCTCTGGCGCATCATCGCGCGTTCCTACTCCATCCGCATCTCCTTCTCTTTCGGAGCATTCGGCGCGCTCCGAAGCTTCGGTGTCGACGAGACGATCTTCACACTCGTCTAGACACCGGCGCTCTAGTGGTGGCGGTGGCGGTTGTTGTGGGGATTCCGCCGTCGATGCCTCCACACCGTCTCGTGTTCGACGAGGCTCTTTACCCTCCCCTTCTTTGCCCGCCCCCACACCAGCCACAACATCGCCATCTACGCCAGGTTTTGCGCGGCTGACTGTTCCTAGCAGCTACACACCTCTACCTACTCTGCCAGGAGCCACCCCACTCAACACTCCTCGCTTCGGGGCCCAGAAGCCGGTGGAGACACCTGACGTCCGTACCCCCATCGACATGCCGCTAGAGACCCTTGCCGAGACACCCAGGTTCACGCGTCACCGGCCAGAGGGCTTGCCTTACTCCGTCGACTTCAGCGGCGGCATCATCATGGATGATGACGGCAAGAAGGTGTTCTCGCGCATGCGTGGTCTTTGCTCTCAGCTGTTTAGACACTACATACTAAACAAATGAAGTGAAGTAACAAGTGATTTAAAAGACAGAGTCATCAGCATACTTCATGATGAGTTTCTCGTTCCAACACGGGATCAGCGCTTCAATGAAGACCTGATGAAGATTCGAATGCGCGAATACTGCAAACACAAGCATTCCGAAGTGCAAAAAGCAATCAAGCATGGGTGGAACAGGCCAGATTGGCTGGCCAAAGAAGATTGGAAGAATGCGAATAAAGCAGCACGCGAGAATCCCGACAAGTGGAAGCAACAAAAGGATGCAGCCAGAGCGCGAGTAGAGGCAGGGAGCTCGCACCACTTGGAGAGCGGTGGATGGGCATCATTTGAGGCCGATTTTATAAGTGTTTTCGCATTGCTCTTTATCTTCGATAGTTTAGGGTTTATGAGTTTTTTAATTCTAACATAATAAAATCTTTGTATGTTTTGACAGTGGTCGATGACAGGACGTGATCCCACACCGTACGAGCGCGAGTACGCAGGCAGGAAGGGCTTAAACGCTCTGATGGACATTCTCAGTTCTTGCGGCGGCATGGTTAGTATTAGGGTTTACTCTTTTCTATTTTTTGTATTGTTTTATAAATGTCGTTATATGTTTATACTTACTGAAAGCTGTTTTATTGTCTTTTTTTGCAGAATACGACAGATACGCTGCTTGGACGCGATGAGACGTCTGACTAGACGACGTCAGTTTAGCCGTAGCTAGATAGCATTAGTTTAGGGTTTCTCATAGCTTATGTATCATGAGACGGATTTTATACGTCTTTTTGAACCATGTATATTATTACATTTATCACCGCAGTTCATTTTGGCAATCAATTCTTTATGCCTATGATGTTGTACAATTGTCATTATTACATTTGCCAATCAATTCATTTTGCCTATGATGTGTACAGTTGTCAATTTTACGCTTGTCAATTTTGCAAACAATGCGTCTTGTGGGTGACTATTTTGGGTCTATTATCTACCCTTGCACTTTTTTTAAAAAGTGAATCAAGTACAATATGGTTGATGGGTGGCAGGGCATTCAATGCCCTGTCACCAAAAAAAATTTCTCTCGGGCGTCGCTATAACCGTCGCTATTTATGACTCTGGAGCGTCGCTATAAGAGTCGCTATAGACTTCTGTGTAAACGTCGCTATAACCGTCGCTATGAGCGTCTCTATATAGCGACGCATATAGCGACACCTATAACGTCGCATATAGCGACGCTCTCGTAGCGATGCTATTAGCGACGGTTTTAGCGATGCCGAGGGTTATAAAAACCCAGTGTATTTCCGTCGCTAATAGCGTCACAAGAGCATACAACCTCTTGTAGTGTGTGCACACAAGGAGAGTGTAGATTGATCAAATGAGTGACGTAATAATGAAGGGGTTGATGTGTTACCATTGGTGGATGAACTCTAGATCCCCAATCCGAGCTGTAGGTCCAATTCCGATGCTGGCTCCATTTTGAACTTCAACAATTGCGGCTCTTGCTTGCAAGTATTTGTTACTACATGCCAAGAGGAGATAATATCTGAGTACCAACTTTTACACTAGGATTCAAAACAAAGGACCCCAATTATAGTTGAATGCCCTCACAAGTTTCATGCTAATGCATGCATAAAAGAATGGATGCATATCTGCTGACATTCATTCATATTGGAATTCTAGCAATAAAGAGATTGAAAAATAATAATCATGTGCTCTCCTTGAAGCTCGTGTTTCCAAAAAGTAACATGATTAGACAAGCATGAGTTTATGGTTCTGTTATTACTTGAAAAATGGACGTAAACGTGCACTCAAGAAGAAATTCAATGGGTTTTTTGGGGGGGGGGGGGGGGGGGGGGGGGGGGGTGTCGTCAAGCTCTACCTTGGACGTTCAGATCCCCAAGTTGAGCCTCTTCTGTCGACGCCACCTTCAGCTTCAATAGTCGTAGCTCTGGCTTACAAATATTAGTCCACCTTACACATTGAATTGAAATCACAGGAGGTCTCTTAAGATGCCTTCACATGGTGGATGTTGATGCACGTATACAAGACAGCATGCGTATAGGACAATCCTCGGGCTCTGGCTCGGGCGCCGGCATCAGCATGAGCTCTCGTAATTCCCGTGCGGGCTCCAGACGTTGCGGTTGAATTAGTTGTGCCTCATGCTCTCGTGAGTGGTGGTGGCAAACGTCATTTCCAGCTGCAACTCGCTTGGCGATGGCGGTCATGGCTTTACAGGAGTGGGCATGATGGGGTCCTATCTTCGTCTGCACCAGGTGGCGTAGATTATCTACGTCTTCCGGAAAATTGAGGCGGCTGGCTAATTTGCCACGCTCCTCGGACTGATGAATAAAGGCCCTGTGGAAGTCGCAGGCCTTGGCGGCGCTGCGAGGACTGCGGTAAGAACCGCCGATGAGATGGGAACTAACTCCAAAATCGCTTAAGCTCTCTGCTTCAAAACTTTTAGGCAGTCTGACCATTGTCCGCCATGACTTTATGGTTCTTTTATTACTTGAAAAATGGACGTAAACGTGCAGTCAAGAAGAAATTCAATGGTTTTTGGGGGAGGGGAGGGGGGCGGGGGGGGTGTGTGTGTGTGTGTGTGTGTGTGTCGTCAAGCTCTACCATTGGATGTTCAGATCCCCAAGTTGAGCCTCTTCTGTCGACGCCACCTTCAGCTTCAATAGTCGTAGCTCTGGCTTGCAAGTATTAGTCCACAGGAGGTCTCTTAATTAGAGTTTAGATGCCTTCACATGGTGGAAGTTTAGATGCACGTATACAAGACAGCATGCGTATAGGACAATCCTCGGGCTCTGGCTCGGGCGCTGGCATCAACATGATTCCTGTGCGGGCTCCAGACGTTGCGGTTGAATTAGTTGTGCCTCATGCTCTCGTGAGTGGTGGCAGACGTCATTTCCAGCTGCAACTTGCTTGGCGATGGCGGTGATGGCTTTACGGGAGTGGGCATGATGGGGTCCTGCCTTCGTCTGCACCAGGTGGCGTAGATTATCTACGTCTTTCGGAAAATTGAGGCGGCTGGCTAATTTGCCACGCTCCTCGGACTGATGAATAAAGGCCCTGAGGAAGTCGCAGGCCTTGGCGGCACTGCGAGGACTGCGGTAAGAATCGCCGATGAGATGGGAACCAACTCCAAAATCGCTTAAGCGCCCTGCTTCAAAACTTTTAGGCAGTCTGACCATTGTCCGCCATGACTTGCCATAACGTGTGAGTCCTAGGTATTTGGTCCCGTTACTTGTGCTCCTATTGGCGTCCGGCGTATTGCAGCTGTTGCCATGTAATTCTATTAACGCTGAAATGCGACACGATCTTAAAAAAACACAGTCAAGCGCAGTGATTTGCAAAAACACACACACACATACACACATATATATATATCTCAGAAAATTCCCAAAATACCTCTGTAATTTGTGGAAATTCCCATTACACCCCCCATATTTAACCAAAAAGTCCCAAAATGCCCTTCAATTTCTCCAAAATGCCCAAAATACTCCTCGATAACATCCACTGGCAATTTTGTTGCAAATATTCTAAGTGTTTTGCTTCGATACACATCTTTACAATTGTCAAGGTTTCGAAGAGAGAAGCATATATGGCTCAACGTCGATAAGATTCGAGGTTCATAATCTGCATCCAAACCTCCATGTGTGTGTGTTGCTTGGACCAAACTGCTAGACTATGGGATGCAGCCTGACACGATTTTTGTTTCTTATAATTTTTTGGGAGACACATTGCCACTGCATTTTCTCTCTTTGTCTCAAGTTGCATGGCAGAAAGTTTTTCTACTCACATTGTTTTCTTGTCAATTACCAAAAACAATGTCCTCTGCCTTGCACACCCAAACAAGACCCATATACGATGACCAAATTAGTAGTGAACTTCAGTTTTTGCACTTCACCATTGCTTTTTTCTCGTGTTTTTGCAATTCTCCATCTGCCTCACTCATTTTTAACATGAAGCTAAGGGGACTGGACTATGAGGGGTGCCATGGATCGGATGATGACCTATACTTCAAGCTACCTTGCACCATCCATCCAAACAAAGTGTGATTTTGAGCTTTCTAGTAGGATTCATACATAAAACCGTTTATATGATCCAAAGGGGAATGCCGATGTTTCTTTTTGTGCTTCCATTGCTACCTTCTCACTATGCGAGCAACCCTCCCTCCTACCTCAAATCGTATGTGTATGGACTCGATATAAGTAACTATGCGCGCCATGGAGCCCTGCCAAAGTGTTACACATGTTTCTGAAGGCCGCAATGGGCTTTTAGAGAGTAACATCCACAGGGAAATGGGAAATTATGATACAAAAGTTTTATTTCTATAGCTTATGCGTGTAATGATCTACAGAAATACATAGAGTAGGGGGGCGAGCCCTCAACAAGGGGAGCTCTCCAAGGCCAACCCAAATTTTGGGTATCCAAACCCCATGCCCGAACACAATGGTAGCTATATATGTGGATGTAGAGAGAGATGAGGGAAGCACCAAACATAGGGACCCAATGTGGCTGGGTAGGTAATAGGAGGGGGGGTGTCACCCAAGTTACTTTCCTAGGGATTATGATGAGCCAAGTGACTATCACCACAAATATTCCGGTGTTGGCCCCAAGATCTTTGTTTCTTCAGAACCCCCAAGATAATGAGACGGCCAACACCCCAACCACTTTAGGAAGGGGAAGCTTGTATCAATAAGTGAGAGAATCCCTTTTCACATGGGAGGAACACGGGTACTGTGTCATTTAATGGGAGATGCCTCGTCTAGCAAGTCCAAACCCCCAAAAGTAGGCTATATAAAGAGCAAGGCATCCCTAGAAGAGAAGGACAAGGAGAGCGAGAAAATCCAAACCAATTCTTCTCTGAAAAATCGTTCTATTGAAAGCTCAAAGTAGTACAACATTTTTTTCAACCTTTACCATGTGAGAAAGCGTCTATTGTTTTCTGCCATTTGTCATAGTTTTGATCATGAAACATCCTAGAATCCTCTAAGGGAGGTCTAGTGTGCTATATAATTATCTACGATATTTTTCATCTTATTTTCATGGTGTGAAAGGACATGTAGAATGCGGTAACTATGGTCTATCGATGAAAAAAAGCCTCGTATAGAGATTTCATTATTAGTATTTTCACTTTGGTGATTTTTTTAGCATCATTGATGTAAGCATAAGGCATTTTTCATCTTGCACATGGATTCCAATATCACATAAATATTTTTTCTTGCGTTTTGGGGCTGAATTAGGTGTCCCTCGCTAACCCAGTATGTGTCCCTAATTCTTGCGAAGCAGCTGAATTAAGGGGAATCTTCGGAGATCCCTTCCATCGGTTGGAAGCGAAAAAGCGGGCACGTGCCACCCGGACAAGAGAGAAAAAGGCATCTGTGTCGGCCAAGATGCAGGAGAGACAGAGAGATATTTTGTTGTCGTCGCGCTATCGCGTTCAGGCAGGGAAAACGAAGGTGAGGAGGTGGCAAGGCAGTGCATGCAGAGATGCAAGCGCAATGCGCAGGCCTCTCTCTCTTAAGCTTGGACAATCTGGCGAGTTGCTAGCTGTGGCGAGATGCGAGCACGGAGGCAATGGGAGAGAGACAGGGTGTGTTGAGCTTTCGAGATGCGCAGTCCTCTCTCTCTCAGTCTGGCGAGTTGGTAGCTGTGGCGACATGCGAGCATGGAGCCAATGGGACGGAGACAAGGTGTGTTGGGCTGCAAGGCCGACATATGTGACGACTCAGGAAATGCAGAGCTCCTTGAGTTCGTCACGCAGAGCGAGGGGAGGAGGTGAGAGGGCAGGGGGGTGGCATCGCGATGCAATCGACCTCAGAGGAGGCGCAGGGGGACGAGCGAACATGGAAAGAGAGTTTGCTTCTGAATTCGTGATTCCTTTGGAATCACGGATGGAAATTAATTAATGCCAGGCGCATTCCACTCAATAGGTGCATTCGACTCAATATGTTCATAGCTAAAAATGTAATGTTTAACAAGTTTGATTGGAAAAGCATAGGAACTTCGTAGCTAATGATAAAATATCATTATGGGTTTGAATTTGGCTATGTGTTGATAATTTTTTAAGGGATTGTAATGCACACATTGCAAAGGTCGAGATATTTCATACATGTAATCTTTAGTACTTATAGAAGTGTCCTAAATTCTCCTTAAGTGTGCATGTTTTAATGCTTTTGAAATTTTAAATGGTAATTTTTCAACTAAAAGGGAAAATTCTTTTTGTGCTTCTATTGCTACCTTCTCACTATGCGAGCAACCCTCCCTCCTACCTTAAATCATATATGTATGGAGTCCATGTAAGTAGCTATGCCATGGAGCCCTGCCAAAGTGTTACACATGTTTCTCAAGGTCGCAATGGACTTTCAGAGTGTGATATCCACAGAGAAATGGGAAATTGTGATACACAAAATTTATTTCTACAGCTTATGCATGTAATGATCTAGAGAAATACATAGAGTAGGGGCCAACCCTCAACAAGGGGGAGCTCTTCAATGCCAACCCAAATTTTGGGTATCTCAATCCCATGCCCGAACACAATGGTAGCTATATATGTGGATGTAGAGAGAGATGAGGCAAGCACTGAACATAGGCACCCAATGTGGGTGGGTAGGTAATAGGACGGGGGTTTTCACCCAAGTTAGTTTCCTTGCGATTATGATGAGCCAAGTGACTACCACCACAAATATTCCGGTGTTGGCCCCAAAATCTTTGTTTCTTTTGAACCCCCAAGATAACGAGACGGCCAACACCCCAGTCACTTTAGGCAGGGGAAGCTTGTTTCTATATAGTAGCTATCAATATGTGAGAGAATCCCCTTTAATTTACATGGGCGGAACATGGGTACTATCTCAATAGTAGTGTGGGAAAAGATGTGTCATTTAATGGGAGCCACCTCTTCTAGCAAGTCCAAACCCCCAACAATAGGCTAGATAAAGAGCAAGGCATCCCTAGAAGAGAAGGACGAGGAGAGAGAGAGAGAAAAGCCAAATCAATTCTCCCCTTGAAAAATTGTTCCATTGGAAGCTCAAAGTACTACAATATTTCTTTCAACCTTTGCCATGTGAGAAATAATCTATTGTTTTCAGCCATTTTTCATAGCCTTGTCCATGAAACATCCTAGAATCCTCTTAGGAGGTCTAGTGTGCTATATAGTTATTTACGATATTTTTCATAGCCTTGGCCATGAAACATCCTAGAATCCTCTTAGGAGGTCTAGTGTGAAAGGACACGTAGAATGCGGTAACTATGGTCTATCGATGAAAAGAAGCCTCCTGTAGAGGTTTCAATAGTATTTTCACTTTGGTGAATTTTTTAGCATCACTTTTGTAAGCTTAAGGAGTTTTTCATCTTGCACATGGATTCCAATATCACATAAATATTTTTTCTTGCGTTTGGGGCTCGTAATGACCCATCTCTAACCTATATAGCTAAAAATGTAATGTTTTACAAGTTTGATTTAAGAAGCATAGGAACTTTGTAGCTAACAATAAAATCTCATATAGGTTTCAATTTGACTGTATGTTGATAATTTTTCAAGGGAGTGTAATGGCCACATTGCAAAAGTTGAGATATTTCATACATGTAATTTTTGTACTAATAGAATTGTCCTAAATTCTCCTAAGTAGCATGTTTTAATGCTTTTGAATTTTATATGGTAATTTTTCAACTAAAAGGGAAAATTTAAGAAGAAACTGCACAATTATTAGAAATGATGCTACTTGGTATAAAAAATTTGATAATATGCTAGAATAATGACAAAATTTGATTTATTTGTACCTAGTTACATATCTAAAAAGACTTAATGTGATGAACAAAGATTAAAGGTTTTGCAAAAATAAAAAGGTTGATCGCCTTGTGAGCTCCTTGAACTCCTTAGTATGGGCTTGAGCTAGAGATATTTCCATTTTTGACAAAATAAAATACTACACCTACTTTGAAGGCTTACGTGGACAAAATAAAATACTACACCTACTTTGAAGGCTTATCTTTCTTCTCTTAGTAGTGGTATTTTAGCTTTATATTGAAGAAATTATTTTTAAATAATCACAAGTCTATTGTGATTATTTATAATTTTTCTCAGAAACATGGAAGGATATTTTATGTCCTATTAGTTACAAACCAAGTTCTAAAATGCTATAGCCTTTGGGAACACCTTAGATATGATTCTGACATAGAGTGAGGCCAATATATTTAGAAACCAAGTGATCCCTAGTACTTGAAGAGAGAAAGAAGGGCATGATTGCTACATAATCACCACACCAAAAAAGTGCAGACCAACAAGATGGACAACTAGCAATGCATTTTTGGGAAGAGGTTAGCTAATAGCTCCATAGGGGTGAATTTCTTTTCTCACCTCCACTCTTTACGACATCCCTCTCCAATGATGGTACAAGAATGAGGATATGGATGATAAAAATTATATATATATATATATATATATATATAGAGAGAGAGAGAGAGAGAGAGGGGGGGGGGGGGGCATGGGGTGTCACATGCACTAAATTCAACTTAACCTTTGGATTATTTTCTACTACACATGAAGCCACACTATTTTGTATGTCTTCGTCTAGGGCCTGGTTTATATGGTGGTTTTAGTGGTATGTCAAAAATGTGGGGATCTTTCATGGTTAGTGCCCGTTCAAAACAACCGTTCCCCCTTTAGTTCTCAAAGTTAAAATTCTAGAGGATATATCTACTATAGCCGATAAGGCATTGCAAGATAAGTGATATCTTACCCTCAGCAAGATGTAGCCGAGATGAAACATTTGTATATATGACATTTTTTAGAGAGAGAGAGAGAGAGAGAGAGAGAGAGAGAGAGAGAGAGAGAGAGAGAGAAGACACATATGCTCCAAATAATTAAGATATATATCCGGTTTCACATATATGTAGGTGAGACCTAGCTTTAGAGTTTGCTGAATTTATACGATCCAAAGGGGAATGAACACACACACACACACACACATGCATACACATATATTTATCTCAAGAAAATTATCAAAATACCTCTGTAATTTGTGGAAATTACAATTACATCCACCATATTTAACTGTAAATTCCAGAAATGCCCTTCAATTTCTCCAAAATGCCCAAAATACTCCTCGATAACATCCATCGGCAATTTTTTTGCAAGTATTCGAAGTGTTATGCGTGGATACACATATTAACAATTGTCAAGGTTTCAAAGAGAGAAGCATGGACCAACGTCGATAAGACTCAAGGTTCATAATCTGCATCCAAACCTCCCATGTGTGAGTGTTTCTTGGACCAAACTACTAGACTATGGGATGCAGCTTGGCACGATTCCCATTTCTTATAATTGCTTGGGAGACACATTGCCAACTCTATAGTATACTTTTGTGTGACCTGCACTATATGGTCTGCATTTTCTCTCTCTGTCTCACTGCGTGGAGAAAAGTTTATCTATTCACATTGTTTCCTTGTCAATTAACAAAAACAATGTCCTCTACCTTGCACACTCAATCAAGACCCACATACGATGACCAAATTAGTACTGTACTTCAGCTTTTGTACCTCACCATTGCTTTTTTCTCGTGTTTTTGCAATTCTTCATTTACCTCACTCATTTTTAACATGCAGCTAAGGGGACTGGACTATGAGGGGTGCCATGGATCATATGATGACCTATACTTTTGGCTATCTTAATCCAACATCCATCTAAACAAAGTGTGATTTTGAGCTTTCTAGTAGGATTAAGAGATAAAACCCTTTATATGATCGAAAAGGGAATGCCCATGTTTCTTATTGTGCTTCCATTGCTACCTTCTCACCTGCCAAAAATAAGGTTTCTACCAATCAAGTGTCCCAAGGGATGCAACAAGAAAATTGAGCTTCAAGCTACTATGCGAGCAACCCTCCCTCCTACCTCAAATCGTATGTCTATGGAGTCCATGTAAGTAACTATGCCATGGAGCCCTACCAAAGTGTTACACATGTTTCTCAAGATGGCAATGGACTTTCCAATATTTCTACAACTCATGCATGTAATGATCTAGAGAAATACATAGAGTAGGGGGACTAAGCCCTAACCAAGGGGGAGCTCTTCAAGGCCAACCCAAATTTTGGGTATCCAAACCCCATGCCCGAACACAATGTAGCTATATATGTGGATGTAGAGAGAGATGAGGCAAGCACTAAACATAGGGACCCAATGTGGGTCTGTAGGTAATAGGAGGGGTGGTGTCACCCAAGCTACTTTCCAAGGGATTATGATGAGCCAAGTGACTATCACCATAGATATTCCAGTGTTGGCCCCAAGATCAAAATTGTTTCTTCTCAACCCCCAAGATAACGCGATGGCCAACACCCCAAGGAATTTAGGAAGGGGAAGCTTCTTTCTATATAGTAGCTGTCACTAAAAGAACCCCCTTTTACATGGAAGGAACATGGGCACTATCTCCGTAGTAGTGTGCGAAATGATGTGTCATTTAATGGGAGACACCTCTTCTAGCAAGTCCAAACCCTCAGAAGTAGGCTATATAAAGAGCAGGGCATCCCTAGTAGAGAAGGACAAGAAGAGGGAGAGAAGCCAAACCAATTCTCCCCTTGAAAAGTTGTTCCATTGGAAGGTCAAAGTACTCCAATATTTTTTTCAACCTTTACCATGTGAGAAAGCGTCTATTGTTTTCAACCATTTGTCATAGTTTTGGCCATGAAACATCCTAGAATCCTCTCAGGGAGGTCTAGTGTGCTATATAATTATCTCTAAAAATTTTCATCTCATTTTCATGCTCTGAAAGGGCATGTAGAATGGGGTAACTATGGTCTATCGATGAAAAAAAAGCCTCCTATAGAGATTTCAATAGTATTTTTAGTTTGATAATTTTTTTAGCATCAGTGATGTAAGCTCAACGCATTTTTTTTCTCGCACATGGATTCCAATATCACAAAAATATTTTTTCTTGCGTTTTGAGGCTCCTAATGACCCATCGCTAACCCATATAGCTAAAAATGTGATGTTCTATAGGTTTGATTGGAGAAGCATAGGAACTTTGTAGCTAATAATAAAATCTCATCGTATGTTTGAATTTGGCTATATTGATAATTTTCCAAGGGATTGTAACGGCCACATTGCAAAAGTTGAGTTATTTCGTACAAGTAATTTTAGTACTTATAGAAGTGTCCTAAATTCTCCTAAGTAAGCACGTTTTCATGCTTTTAAAATTTTATATAGTAATTTTTCAATTAAAAGAGGGAAGTTTAAGAAGAAAGTGCATAATTAGTAGAAATGATGCTCCTTGGTATTATAAATTGATAATATGTTAGAGTATTAATAAAAATTTGATTTATTTGTACCTAGTAATTACATGTCTAAAATAACGGGGCATCAAATAGATTGTGATGAATAATGATTAAAGATTTTGCAAAAAGCAAAAGGTTGATATCCTTGAGAGCTCGTTGAACTCCTTAGTATGGGCTTTAGCTAGAGAATTTTTCATTTTTGATAATATAAACTACTACACCTTGAAGGCTTAGGTGGACAAAAAGCTGAGGAAATTGGAAGGCTTATTTTTCTTCTCTTAGTAGTTGTATCTTAGCTTTACTGTGAAGAAGTTACCTTTAAATAAAGTTACCTTTAAATAATCACAAGTCTATTGTGATTATTTATAATTTTCCTAAAAAATATGGAAGGATATAGAGAGAGACGAGGAAATCACTAAACACAAGGACCCCGGGGAGGTCACATAATAAAAATGTAACCTTTCATATGAGTTCAACAGAAGGGTATTTAATGTTCTTGAAACTTACAGAAATATATATACAGAAGGGTATTATTTTTTTAAATTTGAAAAAAACTTATAGATTTTAAAAGAAAAAAGTACATTATGTTCCTAATAAAATTCAAAGATAAAGGGTTTTATAAACATGTCTTAAACGCACATGATATGGTAGTTTTACACATAGTGAACCCTTCGAAACAGGGACCCAATGTGGGTGGATAGGTAATAGAAGGGGGAGTGTCACCCAAGTTACTTTCCTGGGGAGTGTGATGAGTCAAGTGACTATCACCACAAATATTTTGGTGTTGGCCCCAAGATCTTTGTTTCTTGTGAACCCCCAAGATAATGAGACTGTCAACACCCTAGCCACTTTCGGAAGGGGAAGCTTGTTTCCATATAGTAGTTATCCTAGTGAAAAAATCCCATTTCACATGGAAGGAACATGGGTACTACCTGAACTTAGTAGTGTGGGAATTGATGTGCCATTTAATGGGAGACACCTCTTCTAGCATGTCCAAACTCCCAAAAGTAGTCTATATAAAGAGCAAGGCATCCCTAGAAGAGAAGGACAAGGAGAGTGATCAAAGACAAACCAATGCTCCCCTTGAAAAAAAGTTCCATTGAAAGCTCAAAGTAATATAGCAATTTTTTTTGAACCTTTACCATGTGAGAAAGTGTATTGTTTTCAGCCATTTTTCATAGTTTTGATCTTGAAACATCATAGAATCCTCTTAGGGAGGTCTAGTGTGCTATATAATTATCTACAATATGTTTCAACTTATTTTCACGCTTTGAAAGGACATGCAAAATGTGGTAACTATGGTCTATCAATGAAAAAAAGCCTCCTAAAGAGATTTCAATACTATATCCACTTTGGTGAAATTTTTAGCATAATTGATGTAAAATAAAGGCATTTTCCATCTCACACATGGATTCCAATATCACATAAATATTTTCTCTTGAGTTTTGGGGCTCCTAATGACCCATCTATGTCATGTTTTACTAGTTTGATCTGAGAATCGTATGAACTTTATAGCTAATGATAAAATCTGCTTATAGGTTTGAATTTGGCTATATTTTGATAATTTCTCAAGGGATTGTAATGCCCACTTTGCAAAATTCGAGATATTATATACGTGTAGATTTAGTACTTACAGAAGTGTCCTAAATTCTCATAGGTAGACATGTTTTGTTGCATTTTAAATTTTATATGGTAATCTTTCAATTAAAAGGGAAATATTAAGAAGAAAGTGCATAATTAGTAGAAATTGTGATTGTTGGTATTAAAACATTAATAATATGTTTGAATAATGACAAAATTTAAATTTATTTGTACTAATTTCATGTCGAAAATAGACGTAATGGGGCATCAAATAGATTGTGATGAAAAATGATTAAAGTTTTGGAAAAAACAAAATGGGGCTTGAGCTAGAGAATTTTCCAGTTTTGATAAAATAAAGTACTTCATGAATTTTGGAGGCTCATCTGGACAAAAAGCTGAGGAAATTGGAATGCTTATATTTGTTCTCTTAGTAGTGGTATTTTAGCTTAACTATAAAGAAATTATTTTTAAATTAACAGCTCTATTGTGATTATTTAAAATTTTCCACAAAAACTTGGAAGGATACTTTATGTCCTATTAGGCTACAAACCAAGTGCTAAAAAGCTCTAGCCTTTGAGAAAACCTTATATATGATTCTGACATAAAGTGAGGCCACTATTTTTAGCAACCAAGTGGTCCCTAGTACTTGAAGATATGAAGGAGAACATGATTGCTCACAGCACCAAAGAAGTGGAGATCAACATGATGGACAACTATCAATCCATTTTTGGAAAGAGGTTAGCTAATAGCTCCATAGGAGTGAGTTTTTTTTTTCTCACCTCCACTCTTTACGATATCCCTCTCCAAAGATTGTACAAGAATAAGAATATGAATCATAAATACTATATATATATATGTGTGTGTGTGTGTATCTATATATACATATACATACATACATACATACATATATATATATATGTATATATATGTGTGTGTATATATATATATATATATATATATATATATATTGCTTGTTTGGGGATGTACTACAAATTGTGGAATGACTTATGGGGTATTACATGTCCTAAATTGACCTCGACCTTTGGATTATTCTCTACTATAGATGAAGCCATGCTATTTTTTATGTCTTCGTTTAGTGTCTGGTTTATATGGTTTTTGTGGCATGCCAAAAATGTGGGGATCATTGACGGTCATGGCTTGTTCCCACTTTAGCTCTAAAAGTTAAAATGTTGGAGGATGTATCCAATATAGTCAATAAGGCACTGTAGGATAAGTGTTATCTTATCCTCAACAAGATGTAGTAGAGATGGAACATTTTTAAGTATGGAATTTTTTTTTTAGAGAGAGAGAGAGAGAGAGAGAGAGAGAGAGAGAGAGAGAGAGAGAGAGAGAGATATGACACATATGCTCCAAATAATTGAGGTATACTGATATGATGGCATATATATGTAGGTGAGACCTAGCTTAATTTAGGGTTATCTCCTACATCATCACCCAAAAAAAGGTTGCTAGCTACAAATGAAAAGTCCCTTGGGGAAGATAAGGTGAAGATCATAAAAAATTTACAATGTAGTTCAAGGAGTTTCAATGTGCACATGCACAATTCTATGATAGAATCTTTGATTTCGACATGGTGTTAAGTTCTATAGTAATCTGGTCAATGTACGATACTCCACAAAAGGTATGGAAATCTATTCAAGGCTTGGTACAATGTGAAGACCAGACCATAGAAGACTTTGTGAAGGCATTAGATGCATTATGGACAAAGTGGTGTACATCTTTGGGGGATGAAATTCCTCTAGCCATGTTCAAGAAGGATAGGTTTCTTGCAAGCCTGAGGAGTAACCTATACTTGAAGGTAGAGCTTAAGTAGCCAAGGACCTTTGAAGAGGTAGCTGAAATTGCAAAGAATAAAAAGTGGAAAGCACACCGTCTTCATAAACTTGGAATCAATGAAGAGCCAAAGGTTGAAGTGAAAGTTGTAGAGAAACCAAGGGTCCTCATCAGGGAATTGGGTTATGATCAACAAGGTTCTCATGATGTGAATTTTTTTCTCAAGGAGATGCAAGAGGTTGTAGGTCTTATGAAGAATCTTTGTGTGCATATGATGGGAGGTGGAAGAGGTCAAAGAAATGGATATGGACGTGACTATGGAAGCAATAAGGCTTTTATAGCTGGTAGAGGAAGTGGCATGGCTCAAAGAGGGGATATGTTTCAATGCTACAATTGTGGTGAATGGGTCATAAAAGCCCTCAATGTGATAAGCCAAGGATAATGGGGGTGATGTTTCTTCTTCCTTCTCAAGCTCAAGATTACGGTATTGCTCGATTAAAGGGAAAGCAAGGCCAATTGGTTTGACAACAGCTGAAGAGAAGGGCAAAAAAAAAATAGTAAGCATAATCCATTTAAAGAAGAGAGAGGATGAGCTGGTGAAGGATCAATTCCTATCCTTGTGTCAACAAGTGACCAATGCAGAGAAAGGAGATGAATGGAATGGTAAGGATAGTTAGAAATCCTCTAGACTTGAGAACACTTTTGGGCAGGAGAGACATAAGATCTATGTTAAGGTTTTTGAACGTATCTAGAAGTTGACAGCGGAGCTGGATGATATCAGACAAACATTAGTAAAAGCTGCAAAGTTTATTACATAAAAAAGAAAAGCTGAAGTCGAGCCAAGGGCAATAGACCTCTCTGAGGTACAAGACGATGAAGTACCAGTCATTCAGGCTGATAATAAGTTGAGGAAACAATGGGAATCTTTATTGGGTGTGTTATTCTATACAGAGGTTTCGAGGTCAAGATACCGGGGGAACATATAGGGCATCAGTGATTCAAAGACAACACCATTCAAAGTGAGATTGAAAAACCATTGGGTAGTATAGGGTATTGGTCGATCAAATGAAGGCTAGTATGGCTCCAACAATACAAAATGAATCCTAATTATGCAAAGAAATTCAAGGAGGAGATATATAATTTTCTTAAAGCAGGATTCATTATTACTGAAGTGGGCAGTAGTGAAGTGGTTATTTGCAATAGTGGTGGTTTAAAGGAAGAATGAGAAACTGAGGGTTTGTGTGGAGTGCAGAAAACTAAATGCCCATACTATTAAATATACATTCCCATTACCATTCACAGATAGAATTTGGAATGAAATCGTAGGCCATGAAATGTATAGTTTTATGGAAAGATATAGTGGCTATGACTAGTTGAAGATAGCACCCAAAGATAGAGCCCATACTACCTTTATTACTAAATGGGTAGCATCTAGTAATTCCATTTGGTATGTGTAATGCTCCTACGACGGTTCAACACTATATGATGGAAATATTTATTGAATTCCTACACAAGTTTCTAGCCACCTTCATGGATGATTTTACTGTCTTTTCTAAAGAAGAGATGCATTTATTATTCCTAGAAATGGTCTTTGAAAGGTGCAAGGAAGAAAGAATCTGCCTTGAATCCATTTAAGTTAGTTTTCATGGTCTAGAAAGGTCAACTTCTAGGACATATTATGTCCCAAAATGGTATTGAGATGGCCACTGATAAGGTGAAATGTGTCCAACAAGCTAGGGCACCCAAAATTGTGTTTGAATTAAGTGCATTTTTTGTCTATATCAACTTTCATAGAAGGTTCATTCATATGTTTTCAACCAAAGCCCTACATTTATATGATCTCACTAAGGAAATCAAGACTGTAGTGGAAAACTATGATAGACATTAGGAAAAGTTTGGACTAAAAAATGGGCCTTGTAAGAATTGTTGATGTGGCATAGCTTTCAAAAAGTGGGGATCGGTAAATTTTTTGCAAATAAGATCCAAACTTGTCGGAGGTTGGATATTTAGAATCTACTCTTCAAATGCTATCTATTGATATATAGCATTCATGTATCGGACATTGCCTTCATGTAGATCTAGAAAAAGGTGATTTTAGATTACCGTAACGGTAACAAAACCTAGCTGATTGAAAAAAAATGGCATAACTTTCATAAAAGTCATCCAAAATTTTCGGACCTTGGCTCTTTAGAATCCAATTTTCAATAACTTTCCAATGATAGGTCATATCATGGGGTTCTAAGAAATATTTAGACGAGTCTACCGGGTTGCTTTTTTTGGTATAACTTTGATGATGTGGCACTCTTAAAAGGCCCAAAAATGAGTTCAAAATTTTCCTAATGTGATGTTAGGGAATTTTGCAAAACTTGTGATGCATACTATAGGATGGATAGACCTACAAGAGAAGATATGACTCCTCTCACTCTGGTACAACCCTTGGGGGTATTTATGAAATTGGGTCTAGATTTTATGGGGCCATTTAAGAAAGTTACTCCTAGAAGGAATCAATACATTTTGATGGCTACCTGTTACGTTAGCAAATGGGTGGAAACCAAGGCTCTATTGGATAATACTGCTAAGTTTGCTGTTGTTTTCATTTTTGAAAATATGATTGTAGATTAAGAACTAATCACTCTGTAATCCTTGAATGCCTATTGTATGTTTGATTCTAGTAGTGTGTGCATGATTAGATTAGAGTGTAGATTAAGGATTTGTGCATGCATTGCTCTAATCATAACTCCATGAGCTTGAGTGAGCTTGTGATTAGGATGTGACCACGAGGATTAGTAGAGAATGCAACGATTAGCAACCTTGATTAGCATAAGGGTTAGCGTGTGTGCA
Source organism: Adiantum capillus-veneris (assembly GCF_014529385.1). Lineage (NCBI taxonomy): Eukaryota > Viridiplantae > Streptophyta > Polypodiopsida > Polypodiales > Pteridaceae > Adiantum > Adiantum capillus-veneris. The sequence goes on along the minus strand of NC_140953.1, from coordinate 52,463,530 downwards.
TACACTAATCCACTTCATTAGTTCTCTCTTCTTCCTATTGTAGATAATCTCATGTGATTTCCCCACTCAATTCTATCTCATATATCTCACACAATCACCCATGCGTGATGTTTCCATGCCCTACCCGGGTCACTACCATCCTTGGATTGATAATTTTGTTGAATCTTTGGAGCTATGCTATGAGGGAGTTAACACCCAGAAAACTCGCACTATTAGTGTTGTGGAGACTAAGCTTCTTAGGTTGGAATCTGACAGATAGTTGATTTTTGAAGCAAAGGAGAAAGCCTACATTGATGCTGACATATTTCAAACTTGCTAAGCATGAAGCGATCCGATTATAAAGAGCTACTCAAAATGCACACTTTGTTCAAGAAATCTATACTAGAGAAGTATATTTACCAAAATATTGCTGATATACTCAATCCTAAGGGTTGTATTAGACTGAATCTTAAAGATCATAAAGCAGTGATTGACTCCATTGAGAGTGATTTTCACGATAAAGTAAATGATTACAACACATCACTAGTGAATCAAGCCATGACTGATTATATCAATACTCAATATAGTCCTTATGAATATTTTGTCGAAGAGGAGGAGGAGGAAGATACATGGACAATATTGATAAACTTGACGACCATGATTATGATACTCCCCCTTCCCCACCATCAAGCTCAAAGAGCTTTTGATTCAAATGCAAAGCGCAAGGGGAATCTTAGACAAAGAGTGCAAGCTATGATTGAGGATCACGCTATCACTAGCAAAGGACCCCACACTCAAGTGTTGATAGGAGCTCAAGAAACTACTCTCACAAATGTCTTCCAAATTGTAAGGATTACTAGGAAGATGATGCAACAAGAGAGTCAAGTCATTCTCAATCTCCTTGAGTTTGTACCTAACTCTTCCTTGAGCTGTCAAGATTCTTCCCATCATTGTATCCTCAATATCAAGAACCAGTTGACTAGCTCACATATCTCAATGTTACATATGAGATTCGTGACTGGTATGATAGAGCCACTGCTGACTAGAGAGCTTGGCAATCAGAAGTAGAGACGACACTTTAGAAAGACATAGTACATGATTTACAAGCTGCCATCCATCACTTCAAGATTTTCATGGGTCAATGGTGTGTCCAGCTCCAAGGATTGACAAAGATCACAAATCATCTCCTTCAGCTAGCAGTGGAATCTTCCAAAATTCCCAGAAAAAGACATCACTACTAAGGAAGCCTTAGGCCCACAATAGAGAGAGATGGACAAAATCCTTTCTGAAGCCTAATCAGCCACTCTCACAAGGATGGATATGCATTGTCTCAGATTTTCATAATCTAGTTACAACCCGTATCACTAAAGACAAGCGCACATTGTATGACCTTGACACCAAAACATACAACCCTCTCATGCCCAATGAACATGAGATGATTACAGCAAGGAAGGATAACCTTGAACAAGAGTCTTCTAGACCTATCTCAATAGGAGACCAAAAGGAGAAATGGTTGCATCTCAATAGGGGTCCAAAAGGAGACTATCTACGAAAGAGCAATGTGCAATAAGTGCTTCTAGATTTACCTCAACAAGGGACCAAGAGGAGATATGGTTACATCTCAATAGGGGTCCAAAAAGAGTAGACTACCAAAGAGAAAGGTGCATCTAATGGAGCTAAAAGACCTTAGGGCTAGCTTCATTAAAGACCTCCAAAGATTAGTGTTAAAACTCCTTAGACCTTAGGCAAGCTATGGGCTATGCTTGAGTTATAAGCCCAACCCAAGCTTGAGGTGCTTGTCATGATTGGTGACTAAGGTGCTTAAGGTTCTTGTCATGCTTGATGATCAGTAATGTGCCTAAGGTGCTTGTCGTGCTTGCTAACTAAGGTACTAGAGGTGCTTCACGTGCTTGTCGTGCTTGACAAGGAAGGTGTTGGAGAAGCTTCCCATGCATGGGGGGTAAGGAGCTTGACATGCTTGTCCGGCTTGATGAGGAAGGTGTTGGAGAAGATTCCCATGCATGGGAGGTAAGGAGCTTAAGTAAAATAGAGACCCTACAAAGGAGGGGAAAAGCCCCAAAGTTAGGGTAATCTTTGAAATAACCTCTCACTCACCCAAAGGACACCCCCTTTCTCAAGGGGCACATGGACAAATGTCAAGCTCTCCCTATGCTTAGCCACATGGTGTGCTTGAATCCTATTGGTGGCTAAAGAGGGATCCAATAAGCTTCTAGTTCATTCAACAAATATCTAGATATTTTCAAGTTCTCTAATTCTCTCTCTCTCTCTCGCAAAAGTATTGTTCATGCCAAGTTAATTAAGTATAACTAAGTTTCTACCTATAATTAAGTTCACCTTCTATGTTCTCAAAGTAGTCTCACAAAAATGCTCTCTTTATTCTTCTAACTCCGCTCTTCTCAAAGTTCATAGGCCATTTCCACTACATTGGTATCAGAGCTATTGGTTTATCTTTTCTTGCTTAAGAAGAGAGGTCCCTAAGTTGTTAATGAAAGGTTGGGCTTGTTTATTGAAATAGGGTAAGTGGGACAGGGATCTACTATCTTGGTTGAGAAGGACTTAGTTCAAGGTACACTATTGGGAACTATAATCTTAATAATGGACTCTCTCGGGTCTTGCCTTTGGCTTAACCATATTGATCTACTAGCAAGCTCAACAAGAACTATAACTAACCGAGCAATGTTAGTTATCTTGTTACTAGGTTGCAACAAGCTATGGGAAACCCTGCTTTGCAAGCCAAAGTTACTCAATAACTTCGTGCCTATGGGATTTCCCTTCCTCATCTTGGCTTAGGAGGCCTCTTTGAGGAGACTCCCAAAAGAATAATCCCTCCCATATGAGAGGAGGAATACAAAGAATGAGAAAGTGATGAGTTCCTAAGTTCCTTTGAAGATGTGGCTCCATGAAGATGGCAGTCTAGACCATGGCCAACTCCTTCTAAGAGGAAACGGTCAACCCACAGTCCTTCTCCTCGTCACGTCAAAAGGGAAGAGAGGAAAAATGGAATAAAAGGGTAAGAAAGAGGTAACCTTATTCTCATCCTTCTTCACTTTCCTCCTCTTCCGAAGAAAGCAATAGCTATTCTCGGAGAGAATACAAGAGAAGAGGACATTGCAAATATTAACCTACATGGCGAATGTCCTAAAGTCTCAAAAAGTTCAGAGAGGGAGAAATAAGTATCTCTTTTTCCACCTATATGGCACCTTTGGTGCTACCAACAAAGTATTGGAATTCATCCAACAATTTGATGCGGTCTTTAACGAGGGCTTCATAGAGTCCTCCAAGCTACGTCATGTAGCTATGCACTTCCAAAAATCTTATTGTCAATGGTGGGCTAGCCTTCGTGGAAATGGTGAAGTCCAAAAGACATGGAAAACTCTACGAGTTTCCATCATGAACCAATTCCGTGCAAGCGATGCAAAGGAAAAAAGTGCTTACGGAATGGAAGATGTTAGGGGGTCGCCGCGATGGGCGTCTACAGCATAGCTTTTTGGTACTAACTTAATGTCAATATGCAAATAAGCGACTCGGGATGGGGTACGGAGACTAGATGAGAGTTTCAATCTCACCAAAGTGAACTCAAAGGGCTACTCATACTAAGACAAAAGCAAATTAACCTCTTCCTCCTAGTCAGAGAATCAGTCTGCATCCAATCTCACCACTCTAGGTCATCACGTCTTTTTGGTATCCAAACAAATTTGGAAGGCACGAAACTTAAGGAGAGGTATTACAACACCTAGGGACACAATCCTACCAAGTTTTGCATCCATTTGGGAAGGTACATAAATCACGATCCATCACAAAAAATGTGCTAAAAACTGAATCAAAACTATACGAAAGGGTCCTCCTTAAGTATAGGAACACTTAACCAAGGTCAAAACATCAAAAAACAACCATTTAAGACCTTAAATGAATGCATTTAGTTCACAAACAATGCGTCCCGGACAACAAAAAAATTGAGAATGGTTACACTTAAATTGTAGAGCAAGAGACAAGGAACACAATATGCTATTCGAAAATGAATTATGATGACAGTGTAGAAGAAACGTGGATTACAAATTGTAGCAGCAAGAGGCTTCTCACCGTGAACATTCAAACTCCTTCAAGCTAATGATGTCTATTTAGTCTAAACTAAGGGTTTTGACTTAAAGACTAAGGGGAAAGAGAGCATGACACAATATATTACAATTATGAATCCCCATTAGCTAAATTACATCACTTGTTTCAAAAAAATGAGCCTGTACTACAAGGTTTGGTGTACATCCACCTTTTATGTTTTATTCCACTGTGTCCACCAAATATTCCCCCCTTCCTATTCATTGCACGTCCTCGTTCAATTTGTCTTTGAGTGTCCTCTACCGTCTTTTCTCTAGCATTGCAGTGAGGTATCTCAACTTCTGCACTCTTGCCTTGATTTCCACTTTTGTTTCTAACTCTTTGAAAGGATTATTTTTGAGAGTGCTTTGATATGCTACATGTCAAGGGCTGGAAGATCTTTGGTCATGGGATCAAATATGGAGGAGTCTACCTCAAAGAACCCAATCATGAATGCCTCCTCAAAAGTCTACATGTAGTGGGAGGGTAGGAACATGACTCGCATACAATCCCATGATGACATTTCTGCTTGGGATTTATTCTAGTAGATCCCTCTTGGTTCTTCGAAAAAAATCTACCAGGGATGCTTTGCTGCTTCTATATCAATGAATGCCGTTATGCAGGTGATAAACATCTTGGCAATTTTTACGAGCATTTGGCATGCAAGATTTGGGATCTCCTTCATCATGCCGATGACCCCTTTGAGCATCTGAACCATAAAATTCTCTGATGAGGGGTTGTTATTGATTGCATTTGTTATAACCGGGTAGTTCAATATTTCCAGTCTTTTGCTTTTCCAAGATTAAAACCTGTCCCAAGATTTCCGTCTGTGATGCGATAGTATGTTGGGTCGATCTTGAGATGTTGCGGAGAATTGCTTTAATAGATTTCATATGTGGGTCGCTGCTCGAACCATTTCTTTCACGAGAGGGGTTGATTGCCAATGATAGTCTAAACTTGTATTGTATCTCTATAATCCCGTATGTTGTTTGGCTCTAGGTCACAGGTAGCATTCTTTGTTCCCATTATCTGGCCTCCTGTCGCATCAGTGGTAGGGTGATCATCTCATGCCCAAGGTTTTTGACCACTTCATCGGGAGTGGTCATGAACAGGGAAGCATATTCCAACAACTTCACTTCATATTGCAAATATTCTTTGTGTGAGGGGTATTTGAATTCTGAGATCCAAAGTTGAATTTCTTCCTTGGATGACTCCGAGATGGATGTCGTGGTTGGATTTTTAGATTCCTTGTGCTTGTTCCTGGCACATATGTTTGATGAGCTTCAAAGGTGGAATCCTCAGATTCTTCTGTTTGCTCAATTTCCACTGGGGTCCTTTGTTTGGGCTTTGCTTGTGCTGTCCTCAGAGATTCTAGATCTCCCCTGGCCTTTGTCAGCTCCTTTCTTAATTCTTCAATCTCCTTATCTTTTGCTTTTTGTAGTGCTCTATGCCCTGCAGCCATGATTTTGTTGTAATATTTTTTCTAAGCCATGGCATCCTTTAGGTCTTGGACCTCTTTATTCAGTGAGGTTGATCTAGCTGTTAAATTTGAGGAGCTTGGTGTCTCTTGCAAGACTAAAAGCTGGGTCAAAGTCTTGCTGACCACCATATAAGGCTCTTGCATCTTTTCGTGCTCCTCTCTTTCGCTGGTTAGCTCCTCCTCTAGTTGTTGCTCCTCGACTTGCAGAGTAGATTTAACCTCATTAAGTTGCTGGACTTCTTTATAGTAGTAGGCCGCATTTTACTGTTCTCTTTGCAATTTTGATTTGAGTGGTAGCTGAACTTTCTTCAACTCCTCTATTCTCTCTTGTAGCTACATAGTGTTTTCGGTTGCTTTAGACGCCTCCTTTGTGGTATCTTCCAACTATAGCTTGTGCAAGTTGTATACAGCTCTTTGGCATTGGAAGTGGATCTTGATCTGCTCTAAATAAGCATCAATGTCAAATGATTTGATCATTTATGCTCCTTCCTCTACTGTAGCCTGCGAACGAGGTGATCGTGCTTTTGGTTGGCTTTTTTCGCCCTTTTCTGATGTCCTAGCCTCTTTAGTCGTTTTTTCCTTCATTCTTAGTACTTCAATAGCAGATGAAACTATAGTAGGATTTGGCTGTGCTATCCATGTTTCTGTTGGGGTATAAAGCCCAATATGGTCGCCCAGGTAAGTGGGCGGGCCGCCAAGTATGTACACATATTCTTTTGTAAAAACCTAATAAGAACTAACTATGCTCTACACATTTTAGTAGAGCGAGTTCATCATATCGTCGTGCTCTTCTTCTCGCACTCTCTCTCGCGTCGCACTTCTGCTCGTACTCCTTCAACTGGTATCAGAGCTCAGATCGAGGCTCGGGGCAGCATTGCAGGAGGCTAGAGTCACCAACTCAGATTGGAGTGAAATTCGATAGGCAAAGACACGGACCCAAATCTCATGAGACTGCCCAAAGGGCTTGGTGTTGTCATAATTTTATTCTAAGGTCATCTCGGCCACCGTTTGGCTTCGACAAAGGTCTGCGCATGCCATTTTCGACTACGTGGTCTCGACGAGTGCAAATCCGACTCTGCAAATTTGAGGTTTTCGGCCTACGACTGCAGGTGCTGAGGATATCGACACTCCCAGAGTGTTGATTTGTGGCTGTCTACACATCGAAGGTTGATTCACAGTTCTTGGAGGCGTGTCACATACGACACGGGCGCATCTACACACAGACTGTAGGCGACATCCACTGGTTCATCAGGTAGCTTGTGTTTGCTGCTTGATATTCTAGATTTCATCCTGACATTGCAGGTACTTCCACATGGAATGTATTGTAAGAGATGATGTATGTCTGTACAGGGTTTGCTAGCTGTGAGTCATGCAGCAAACAACCGCCGCAGCGGTTACAGCATACAGTGGGAAATTTGTGGATGTATGACTTTGTGGGAAGTCTATGTACTGTCAGATTTACTGCAGCCTTTGTCGAGTGAGGTTTTATTGAGCTGGGGGATTCTCGAATGTTGAGATCCTTTCGGTGATACAGGTCTTGGAGCGATCCCTCGAGCACCCTTAGATAGGCAGCTAGGATGTATTGACTATGAGTTAGACAATTAGGATTGCATCTTTGCTTTACTGACGCTGAGGCATTGTCGCAGTCTATGCTTATAGGACAGTGACAGGACAGTGAGAGACAGTACAGGTGCAGGACAGGTTTGCCCGCAGCTTACAGTGTTAGAGAGACAGTGTTTTTTGAGCTATTTTTTGGTCTGTTTTTAGTACACCAGAGCCATTTTACAAAGGAGACTCTGCCAACATTTCTGTAGAATCTGAAGCTTTCTTGGTTTATTTGACAGGTTGATATTGGTTCAGAGGTCAGTTTATAGGGGAAATTCTGCCGAATCTTTCCCAGAAAAGTAAACTACTGTGAAGCGTAGCTATGGCTGGATCACAGGACACTGCTCTTTACAATATCAAGAAGCTGGATGGAACCAATTTTCCATTGTGGAAGAAGCAGATTTGGCACGTGTTGGTAGAAAAGAAGCAGATAAAACCTATAAAGCTCAAGGGGATAAAACCAGAAGATATGGACGAGGATGAATGGAGCGAAATGGATGAATTGGCACTTTCTACCATTATGCTGACTTTGGCAGAAAGCGTTTACTTCAATGTAGCAGACGAGATGTCGGCTTATCAAGCATGGTTAAAGCTGAGTGATCTTTATGAGAAGCAAAGTGCAGCTTCACAGGTATACTGGCTTAAGAAGCTTGTTGACTTGAAGATGAAAGAAGGGACACCTATGTCCAATCATCTGAATGAATTCAACACAATCTATAGTCAGTTGTCAGCTCAAGGTGTCAAGTTTGATGAGCCTATTAGAGCTATGTTCCTATTGATCACATTGCCGGAAAGTTGGGACACTTTTCGCACAGCTTTGAGTAATTCTGCACCTTTAGATGGTTTGAACATAGCAGGTGTAGAAGGAAGTCTGCTTACTGAAGAAACCAATAGAAAGACAATGGACAAAGGCAAAGGAACAGCCTTAGTTTTCAGGGGAAGGACCAAAGAAAAGTACAAAGGTGGAAAGAGGAATCAGTCTCGTAGCAAGTCCCGCAGTGCTAAAACAAGAGTGACATAGAATGCTACCATTGTAGCAAGAAGGGTCACATGAAAAGAGACTGCAGAGAATGGAAAGCATAAAAAGGCAAAGAGAAAGTTGAAGACCATGGTGAGAAGAACAAGTCCTCAGTGAAGATTCAAGAAATAAATGTGACAAACACTGTTGCAGAGGATGACAGTCTAGTGTCAGGAGACATCTACTTCTTGAAGAATACAATGGACTCAGCTCTTCTTACATCATCTGATGGAAATGCACTGAGTGATTGGATTATAGACTCAGGGGCATCACTTCATGTGTCTCCAAACAAGGAGTGGTTTACCTCTTATGTGACCACTAAAGATCATGTTCGGATAGGCAATGGGCAGACATATGAGATCTTAGGTGTTGGAGATGTTCAATTGAAGTTTCCGAATGGCTCTTCTTTCACGCTGAAGAACGTGAGACATGTTCCCGCAATTACAAAGAGCTTGATCAGCACAGGTTTACTTGATGATGCTGGCTATGTCACCACTTTTGGACAGAACATGTGGAAGATATCCAAGGGTTTTATGACAGTAGCACATGGAGTAAAGTTTGGAGGACTTTACATGATTTTTGTATCAAATGTCTCTAAAAATGTAATCAATGTAACCGAGCAGCCGAACGTTTCTTTGTGGCATAGCCGGTTAGGACATATGTCCAAGAAGGGAATGGAAATCTTGTCTCGTTCTGGTTATTTGCCTGGATTTTCATTTAATGATTTTGAATTCTGTGAACATTGTCTGTATGGTAAGCAAACACAGCAGCCACATAAGCATAGAAGCAGTAGAAGATATACACAATTGGCACTTGTTCATAGTGATTTGTGTGGACCTATGCCTAACCTATCTCTAGGGGGAGCTTCTTACTTTATGACATTTATAGATGATTACTCGAGGAAAGTATGGGTTTACTTTCTCAAGCACAAGGATGAAGAGTTTAGTGTTTTCAAGACGTTTGTGACACTTGTGGAGAATCAGAGTGGCAAGAAGCTTAAATGCTTACGCACTGACAATGGTGGAGAGTATGTTTCAAAGGCCTTTCAGGACTTTTGTGAGTCAAAAGGTATAAAACGTGAACTTACTGCTCCTTACAATCCTCCTCAAAATGGTGTTGCTGAGAGGATGAATAGGACCATACAAGAGAAGGTCAGAAGTATGTTGTCTAATGCACAGCTGCCAAATGGGTTTTGGGCTGAAGTTGTATCAACAACTGTTCATCTTGTAAATAGATCTCCTAGCAAGGTTTTGCAAAACGATTCAGTGCCAGAGATGGTATGGTCAGGCAAAATGCCCTCATACAAGCATCTCAGAGTCTTTGGCTGTGAGGCATATACTCACGTTCCAAAAAAATTTAGGAACAAACTTGAGCCAAAGAGTAGAAAGTGCATGTTTCTAGGCTATGGTAATTCTGGTGAGATGGGGTACAGACTTTGGGATCCCGAATCCAAAAAGGTTGTCCGCAGCAATGATGTTCACTTTAATGAATCCAAATATCATTCTAAACCAGAGAGGGTTGAGGAGATTAGAAGAGTTGTCTTCCAAGAAGATGGACCTGCACGTGCAAGACAAAATGTCAGGGCTCAAGAGGAGCAAGGACAGGATAGAGTGGAACCACAGGTTGTGGATGAGCCTGAGCCACCTATTGTGCGTAGATCTGGACGTGTCACGCGACCTCCTGATAGGTTTGTTCCATCTATGAACTATGTCATGTTGACTGATTGCAATGAGCCTTCATGTTACAAGGAAGCAGTGCAAATGAAGGACTTCGGGAATTGGCAATTGGCCATGCAGTCAGAGATGACACCTCTGCAAAAAAACCAGACATGGAAGCTAGTTAAATTACCATGGGGCAAAAAGGCTCTACCCTGTAAATGGGTTTACAGGTATAAGATCACCGCTCATGATAGTCAGCCAAAGTACAAAGCAAGGCTTGTTGCCAAGGGCGTTAAGCAAGAACAAGGCATTGACTTTGAGGAAGTCTTCTCTCCGGTGGTCAAGATGACTACATTGAGATGCTTTCTTGCATTGGTTGCCATATAAGATTTGGTGTTGCACCAAATGGATGTCAAGACAGCGTTCTTGCATGGTGATTTAGATGTGGAAATTTACATGCAGCAGCCAGAAGGGTTTGTTGAGAAAGGCAAGGAAGATTGGGTATGCCAGCTGTTAAAGAGTCTTTATGGCTTAAAAAAATCACCGAGGGCATGGTACCATAAATTCCACAAGTTTATGCTTTCTCAAGGCTACAAACGTAGTGAGTTCGATCACTGTCTATATACAAAGAAGGCTAAGGATGGTAGTTGGCTGATCCTTATTTTGTATGTGGATGACATGTTGGTTGCTGGCAAGCACTTGGAAGAAATTTCAGCTTTGAAGTCAAAGATGGCGAAATCGTTTGACATGAAAGACATGGGTGAGGCAAGTCATATACTTGGTATGCGCATTGAGAGAGACAGATCAAAGAAGCTGATTTGGTTATCTCAAACAGAGTATATTGACAAGGTTTTGCAACGTTTCAATATGGAGAAGGGAAAGGCACTGAGTGTTCCATTGCCACCATATGTGAAACTTAGCAAACAAGATTGTCCTGTGTCTGAGGAAGAACAGGCTGAAATGGATAAGATTCCATATGCGTCTGCAGTGGGTAGTTTCATGTATGCAATGATTGCTACTCACCCAGACATTGCATTTGTAGTGGGAGTAGTAAGTCGATACATGTCAAACCCAGGCAAGAAACATTGGGAGGCAGTGAAAGGAATATTGAGATACCTCAAAGCTACAAAGAGTATGCGTATATGCTATGGGAGTCAGGAGCTAGGTGTAAAGGGTTTTACAGACTCAGATTATGCAGGTGACTTAGACAACCGAAGGTCTACGTCAGGGTATGTCTTTACATTGGCTGGTGGAGCAGTATCATGGTGTTCTAGATTACAAGATTGTGTTACTCAGTCTACTACAGAGGCTGAATATGTTGTAGCATCAGAGGCATGCAAAGAATCAATTTGGATTAATCGACTAGTAACAGATTTGGGAATCAAAGAAGAGATGCCTGTGTTATATTGTGATAGTCAAAGTTCTATACAATTGGCTCGCAATCCAGTTTATCACTCAAAGACAAAGCATGTGGATGTGAAGTATCATTTCATCAGGGAAATGCTCGAGGATAAGCAACTTCAGCTTGTCAAAGTTCACACCACAGAAAATCCTGCTGATCTACTTACAAAAGGACTTACCTCAGAGAGTTTTGCCCATTTTCGCAAGCAGTTAGGTGTAGGGTATATAGTACATCACTTCTCTACATCTCTTGTATATTAGCTTGTATAGTAGCTTCTCTCACACTTAAAGTACCACATTGGACTTTAAGTGGGAGGTTGTTGGGGTATAAAGCCCAATGTGGTCTCCTAGGTAAGTGGGCGGGCCGCCAGGTATGTACACATATTCTTTTGTAAAAACCTAATAAGAACTCACTATGCTCTACACATTTCAGTAGAGCGAGTTCACCATATCGTCGTGCTCTTCTTCTCGCACTCTCTCTCGCGTCGCACTTCCGCTTGTACTCCTTCAGTTTCTTGATCTATCTTCTCTTTTGATAGCACCTTCTCTGCTCCTCATTCTGGGAGGTCTGTAGATTCTTCTCCTTTTGCTGTTTCAGCCTCTAAAGGCACCTCCTTGTCCTTTGAAAATTCAAATTCCTGACCCTGCTAGTTGAGCGTGTCCTGTTGTCTCTCCTCTTTTTGGTTATCATCTTTTTCCTTGGTCTTAGTGGATTCATAAGATGGTTGAAGATCATAAACATGTGAACGCTTTGACTCTTCTCTTTCTCTTTGCTCCATCTTTCATTTGATCCACTCTGAATCCGTTGCCGCATGGTGTTGGCAATATTCAGATTCTCCTCTATTTTCTATCTTTTTTTGGTCCGTTCCAGAGCTGTTGTCTGCCTAAGTAGTAAGGGAATGTCTTCTTCTTCCTCCTCATCCTTTTCAACGTCTGCTTCTGTTCCTTTACTTTGTTTCTCTTCGTGCTTATGCTGCGGGATTCTTTCTCTCAGAGCCTGCACTTCCTCCATTGTTCTCATGGCTTGTGTAATTGGGATGGCCTCCGCCACATGAGCTGTTATCTTCTTCAATCTTGTATATCTGAGGGAGAACTTGTTGAACTGGAGGGAGAGAATGCTAGAAGACGAGCAAAGAGAGAGACGACTCCAGATATGCAAACCCCAAGGTGTGTCAATTGATCACACGAGATGAGTTTATATAGAGGGGACCAAGGTGCTATATATAGAGATACCATATATAGCTCAACAGTTTTAATGCTTTTGAAATTTTATATGGTAATTTTTCAACTAAAAGGAAAAATTTAAGAAGAAACTCCAGGAATGATGCTACTTGGTATAAAAATTTTGATAATATGCTAGAATAATGACAAAAATTTGATTTATTTGTACCGAGTTACATGTCTAAAAAAGACATAATGGGGCATCAAATAGATTGTGATGAACAAAGATTAAAGGTTTTGCAAAAGTAAAAATGTTGATCTCCTTGTGAGCTCCTTGAACTCCTTAGTATGGGCTTGAGCTAGAGATATTTCTGCTACTACAGACGGAAACATGGCTGCCCTACAAAATACCAAGATAACAAAATATCTAGCATAAACTGACAAATCTGCATACCTGGCGATTCCCATATCACATAAACCACGACGTATGCGGACACAGAGAGACTGAGAGCGAGACAGATCAAGAGAGCACGTGTAGGTGCACCTCCTAGAGCGGTGTGCTACCCCCAACACAACGACAGAGAAGAGAGGAAAAGAGAGAAGAATAGACACAAGCACTGGGTGCAATATCCCCCCATGCAAGAGTGACCATTTCCCTGTTGCATGTATTTGATTTATAGGTTTCTTGAATGGTCAATGTGAGTACAAACTGGCCGGCCGGTCATAAATGGCCAAAGCTCACAAAGAGCACTTGAATAATCAAATATACATAAGCATAATATCCTTTTGCAATATCTTAGCTTGGCCACGCCTTTTCTACCTGTTAGCCGGAATAAATAGTAAAATATCAATTCCATAACATATCTCTCCGTTGGAAAGCAATTGTTCTCAGCTGCGAAGATAGAAAACTGCAAACAATACTTGTCAATAATAATGATTAGAAATCTGTATCGAAACTATCACGTAGTAAAAGAAAATTTTATAAAATTAGGCAACATTGCTTATGAGTGCCGTCATCCACATACTACCTATTTTAGTGTCCCATACCACTAGAATAAGCAGTATATGTCATACCCTGATGAATCACGATATCAGTGGTCACACTCATCATCAATCTCATAATGTCAAGTCTCATCACATAAACACTGCCATGATCATTAGATACCAAATTCCAATCCAATTCCAATTCCACAATATAAGTCCAATTCCCAATCACTTTCATTATGTACCCGGGTAACAAAATCATACCAATTATAGTGGTGGCCAGCCACTGCAGCATGATTTCGTGATTGGTGCAGCCTAAATCGATGAATCTATGTCAATAAGACGTGCTGCTTAAATCGGCGAATCTGTATTTAATATTGTTTAAAAATTATGAATCATCCCAATCACTTTCATTATGTACCCGGGTAACAAAATCATACCAGCTACAGTGGTGGCCAGCCAGTGCAACATGATTTCGTGATTGGTGTTGCCTAAATCGGTTAATCTACGTCAATAAGACATGCTGCCTAAATCATCAAATCTGCGTTAATGCTGCCTAAATCGCAAATCTGCATTTAATATTGTTTAAAAAATATGAATCTGTAATTTATCAATGTGCTACCTAAATTGGCGGATCTGCACCAACGTGAGTATCTACACACTGCCTAAATCGGAGAATCTGTGTGTCCATGACCAATGGACTAGGCTAGGCATAAAAATGAACATTTATCACATGTGTGAGACCAATTTGAAACATGTGTGAGTATGAGGGTACTTACATAATATTTTTCACTATCCCAGAGTACCTTAGCTCACAGGAATAGCTCTATACCTTAAAATAATTTCATACATTGCAAGTAGTATGTCCTGACCATGGCTGGGGATATTCTACATCTGGAAATATACGTACCTATGTGTGCGTGCATAGAAAGCTTCATAACAAATTATCCTTCTTATTAGTGAAATATACATACGCAGGATGATTGAAAAACTAGGAAATATAGAGGTTATTCGAGTGGCAATCAGTGGAGATAGACTATAAAGTAAGTAGGTCATAAGAAAGTATAAAAATTCAATTAGTAATCAAAGTGAGAACTAGAGAAATGAGATGAGAATCTATATCTTGAAGTTCTTTTGGTTCTGACATTGTTTGAGTTAGATGTGCTTGCAGTGTATTAAAACTTGTAAACTTGTAGTAAAACGTTGTTATCACGGGGTGTTTGATACGTGTTGTGTGTCACTACATTAAAATAATTATGTTTCTTGGTTGTAGGTAGGTGTGATATGAAATGTATCGGGCTTCTACTTGTGTGGGCTATGCACATTGGGTATTACAACATTATAATCTTGAGTGGGATTTGATATAGAAATATGATTTAGATCGTCATATTGCATCATTTTGAAGTGAAAGATTTACAGGTATGTGTGTTTAAAGTGTGATGTGGTTACGTATATGGCGTAGGCATGCTGGCAAACTACAAGCATACTGATTTGAGACAAACAAAATAAAGAAATGCTACATACGTGTAAAAATGGTAGGGCCCTTGGCACCTACACCTTCCTCAATGGTGAAAGAAAATATGATCTAAAGAGTGCAAAGGAGTAGGGAGATCGACCAATGTGTGTAAAGTAAAGGTAGAAGAAGGTGATTTAACCAGTTTTGACAATGCTTGATGCTTAGGAGGATAAGCTCATAGAGAAGTTCAATTGTGCCTAATGAGCCATGCCAAGCCCCACTAGTGCCCCACATTGATCATTGCTAGCTATGAAGTGTAACATCATAGAAAACTATCCCCTTAGAGATTTATCACCCGATGGGGAGTGAGAGAAATGAAATGAAATGTTATATTAATAGACTCCAAAAGACAAGATTACCTATGAGAACAAACTGAGACAATTCTTGTGGATCTAAACCAATGCCGGGGTACAAAAATAAAATGAAGTAAAGTGAAAGACCGAAAAGAGTTAAACCAAAATCCTAAAATCATGAGTAAAATCAACATCATCATCGTCAATGCTCGAGGATACCCAAGAAAGGGCGTTATTGTTCAATCTTGACTAGTACAAGTGGAAAGAACGACAATATAACTAATACGACTGTAATACAGAAGCATGATTCTAGTAAACCTATATAATTACCTCAAGGTAGCAGAGTATCACTTTTCATCAAATTATCATGAGGAAAAGCAATTTGGATAATATAATTTGAACAATGATATCTTATGCAGTGTCCAACAAAAATATAGTGTCAGACGACCAACGCTGGGCAAGCAACCACATTGACCTTCAGGAAAGATGGCATAGACATTGGTTATATTGAGGAGATCTGATCTCACTCTTGCCAATATAAGGTCGTAGAACGATTGAAACACAGACACTCTCTTGAAAGAAAAGAAAGAAAATCTGCTTTCAATTGCAATTAGAGTAGATGATGTGCTTGTGCCGCACTACCTCAATTGCTTTTTGTGTTGCCATTGATAATGCAGTTGTAAGATCGCTTGTAGTTGATAAGGGTGTGACCCTATGGCTAATGCACTGAACAAAGCAATGACAACAGCATTCTCGAGCTCCAAACCTCTATAGCCTGTCGGGCTGCACTGGCGACAACCAAGGGACTGCACGGTCAACCATGTCATGGAGGTCAAGGCCTAGGCGCCACCTTAATAAAATAGAGGCAGCAACAACAGAAATAGAGGTAGCATCAATGGTGGACGACCACTCAAACTAAACATTTTTCAAAAATATTGCCTGCAGCCACGACCACCCGATCTATAGTGCATGCATGCCACTTTGGAGAAACAAAAGGGGGACTAGCCGCCATTTCAAGTGGCCATACGCCGCATGGTTTCTGTCAAGAGAGAGTGGATGGGTAAAGGGTGTTGGGAAGCACATGGCTCCAAGAGTATGTGATGTGGGGCCACCAAGGGTAGCCCAAAAAAGGTGTGATGGTGGAAATGGCCGCAACATGCACGTCTGCAGGTGCTACAACAAATTCGACATGGTGCTGCCAGCAGCAATAGACTCCATGGTTTGCAGGTCACATGTGGAAGGGTTGATTGCATGCTATGAGCAGCACTAGTTTGCACCATATGGGCAGGTCTATTATGCAGCATGAGGTGCTTTGATTACTGGTTGGCAGAAAATAAATGTAAAAAAATAAAAATTGTGAGAGAGAGTTTTTTTTTCTTAGTGGCTGAGGACAAAGAGTTCAACTGCAGTCGGCTGGCAGGTGATCGGGGAGAGAGAGAATGAGAGAAAGCGTTCGATGTCTTCATGATAATGAGAGGAAGAGATACTCATACTGCCTGTGTGCGTATGTGTCCGTCTAGAGAGAGTGGTTTGTTGATTGGTTTCCACTCCATGAAAGCATGGATAGTGGACGAGAGTGAACACATGAGTAATTGCTCTCCCTTTGTGTGAGTATGAGAGAGATGCACAGCCGCTGCATGTAGACAATCTGTAGCTTAGCATACCACAACTGCAAAGGAGTGGGTGTTGATTGATAACACTCCCTACACGTGGTCCCAACGTGTTTGTGGCTGAGTAGGAGAGTCATTGGACGACTGCAGTTGAGTAGGTAAGAAAGGAAAAAAGGGGGGGGGGGGGGGGGGGGGGGTTGGCCATTGGGTGGTTCCGATTGTAGACATTACTTAGACTATTTTGTTGAAGCTCCTCTCTGACAACCAACAACGACATGCATGTGTTCCTACTGCAGTCGACTGTCCTGTTCATGTGGTGAGGCGCTCCTGTGCGTCTCTGCAGTGCCCTCAAGTTTGCCCCCAGCATTGTTGCATTGTTGTACGTCTGTGGATAAACAAACATCTAATTGCGGTGTATCCCATGGAGTTTCAGACTCCCACTCTCTACCTTATATATATATATATATATTTAATGGGATTCATTTCCACACTGCTGAGAAAATGGGCATCACGCCACACTTTGTAGAAGTTCCCTCTCGGTGTGAGCCGACCACATCCGAACAGTGCCATTGTTGTACATCGATGCCCGGCAACTCCTCTGCTGATTGTGTGGTGTTTAGTGTGCTCGGGCCCATCCGATTTTGAAGGGAATCAACCTTGTTGTTATTATTATTATTATCTTCTCCATCTATGTCTATTACATACACATCTTTGATTTAAGCCAGTTTATGTATGCTACTATTATGTTAACTAGTTTTATCAATACATTTATTAATGTGCTTACCATATAAAATATCGCTACTTCTGTTATCTAATAGGATCTCTTATATTGATCACAATTGAAAGATTAACGTTGAGGTCTTCAAAGATTTTTCTAGAATCAAAGAGAGATCAAACAACAAAATTTAATGCGGTAAAAAAGAATTTAAATAACTTATCTGTAATGCAAAATTTGGAAAGATATTTGTTTCTGGGAAGCAAATCATGGAACTTTGCTCGTATGTCCAGTTGTGGATTTCTTTGATTTTTTTTTTTGTAATCGAGAGCGTAACCTTGCGCTCTCATACCACTGCTACAGATGGAAACATGGTTGCCCTGCAAAATACACAAGATAAGACAATATCTAGCATAAACTGACAAATTTGCATACCTGACGATTCCCATAGCACATAAACCACGACGTATGCGAACAGAGAGAGACTGAGAGCGACACAGAGCAAGAGAGCACATGTAGGTGCACCACCTAGAGCGGAGTGCTATGCCCGGCACAGCGAGAGAGAAGAGAGGAGAGGAGAGGAGAGAAGAATAGACACGAGGACTGGGTGCAATCTCCCCCCGTCCAAGAGTGACCATTTCCCTCTTGCATGTATTTGATTTATAGGTTTCTTGAATGGTCAATGTGAATACAAACTGGCCAGCCGGTCATAAATGGCCAAAGCTCATAAAGAGCACTTGAATAATCAAATATACATAAGTATAATATCATTTTGCAATAGCCTAGCTTGGTCAAGCCCTTTCCACCTGTCAGCTGCAATAAATAGTAAAATATCAACTCCATAACAATTTCCATTTTTGACAAAATAAAATAGTACACCTACTTTGAAGGCTTACGTGGACAAAAAGCTAAGAAATTTGGAAGGCTTGTCTTTCTTCTCTTAGTAGTCGTATTTTAGCTTTACTTTGAAGAAATTATTTTTAAATAATCACAAGTCTATTGTGATTATTTATAATTTTCCTCAGAAACATGGAAGGTGATTTTATGTCCTTTTAGTTACAAACCAAGTTCTAAAATGCTATAGCCTTTATGAACACCTTAAATATGATTCTGACATAGAGTGAGGCCAATATATTTAGAAACCAAGTGATCCATATTACTTGAATAGAGAAAGAAGTGCATGATTGCTACATAATCACCACACCAAAAAAGTCCAGATGAACAGGATGGACAACTAGCAATGCATTTTTGGGAAGAGGTTCGCTAATAGCTCCATAGGGGTGAATTTATTTTCTCACCTCCACTCTTTACAATATCCCTCTCCAATGATGGTACAAGCATAAGGATATGGATGATAAATATTATTATTATATATATAAGTAGATATATACACACACACACACACACACACACACATATATATATATAAATCTAGAGAGAGAGAGAGAGAGAGGGCGGGCGGGGGGGGGGGGGGGGGGGGGGGGGGGGGGGGGGGGGGGGGGGGGGGGGGGGGGGGGGGGGGGGGGGGGGGGGGGGGGGGGGGGGGGGGGGGGGGGGGGGGGGGGGGGGGGGGGGGGGGGAGGGGGGAGGCCTCCTGGGGTGTTACATGCAATAAATTCACCTTGACCTCATGGATTATTTTCTACTACACATGAAGCCACACTATTATGGATGTCTTCGTCTCTAGGGCCAGCTGGTTTATATGGTTTTAGTGTTATGTCAGAAATGTGGGGATCTTTCATGGTTAGTGCATGTTCAAAACAACCGTTACACTTTATTTCTCAAAGATAAAATTCTAGAGGATATATCTACTATAGTCGATAAGGCATTGCAAGATAAGTGATATATTACCCTCAACAAGATGAAACATTTGTATATATGACATTTGTTTTAGAGAGAGAGACATGAGAGAGAGAGAGAGAGAGAGAGAGAGAGAGAGAGAGAGAGAGAGAGAGAGAGAGAGAGAGAGAGAATACAAGACACATATGCTCCAAATAATTAAGGTATACTAATCCATTCTATGACCTTATATTGGCAAGGGTGAGCTCAGGTCTCCTCAATATAACCAATGTCTATGCCATCTTTCCTGAAGGCAAGGTGGCTGCTTGCCCATTGCTGGTTGTCGGACACTATATTTCTGTGGGACACTGCATAAGATATCATTATTCAAATTATATTATCCAAATTGCTTTTCCTTAATTATTTGGAGCATATGTGTCTTGTCTTCTCTCTCTCTCTCTCATCTCTCTCTCTCTCAAACAAATGTCATATATACAAATGTTTCATCTCTGCTACATCTTGTTGAGGGTAAGATATCACTTATCTTGCAATGCCTTATCGACTATAGTAGATATATCCTTTAGAATTTTATCTTTGAGAAATAAAGTGGGAACGGTTGTTTTGAACATGCACTAACCATGAAAGATCCCCACATTTCTGACATAACACTAAAACCGTATAAACCAGGCCCTAGAGACGAAGACATACAGAATAGTGTGGCTTCATGTGTAGTAGAAAATAATCCAAAGGTCAAGGTGAATTTAGTGCATGTAACACCCCAGGAGGCCTCCCCCCCCGCCCCCCCCCCCCCCCCCCTCTCTCTCTCTCTCTCTCTATATATATATATATCTATATATATATATATATATATATATATATATATATAATATTTATCATCCATATCCTTATGCTTGTACCATCATTGGAGAGGGATATCATAAAGAGTGGAGGTGAGAAAATAAATTCACCCCTATGGAGCTATTAGCGAACCTCTTCCCAAAAATGCATTGCTAGTTGTCCATCGTGTTCATCTGGACTTTTTTGGTGTGGTGATTATGTAGCAATCATGCACTTCTTTCTCTGTTCAAGTACTATGGATCACTTGGTTTCTAAATATATTGGCCTCACTCTAAGTCAGAATCATATCTAAGGTGTTCTCAAAGGCTATAGCATTTTAGAACTTGGTTTGTAACTAAAAGGACATAAAATAACCTTCCATGTTTCTGAGGAAAATTATAAATAATCACAATAGACTTGTGATTATTTAAAAATAATTTCTTCAAAGTAAAGATAAAATACGACTACTAAGAGAAGAAAGATAAGCCTTCCAAATTTCTTAGCTTTTTGTCCACGTAAGCCTTCAAAGTAGGTGTACTATTTTATTTTGTCAAAAATTGTTATGGAATTGATATTTTACTATTTATTGAAGCTGACAGATGGAAAGGGATTGACCAAGCTAGGCTATTGCAAAAGGATATTATACTTATGTATATTTGATTATTCAAGTTCTCTTTATGAGCTTTGGCCATTTATGACCGGCCGGCCAGTTTCACTACAAGAGGCTATTCATATTAGCGACGCTCAAAAAAAAAAATCTCGACGTCGCTATGAGCGTCGCAAATTTCTTTGTAAATTTGCGACGCTCATAGCAAGGCTCATAGCGACGCCGGCTAGGCTAAAAAAATAACCGAGCGCGCCCAAAAACTCAGATCTCAGATCTGAGTTTTTCGGCGCCCTCAAGCAAGGAGCAGGTAACGCTCTCCCTCTCTCTCTCTCTCTCTCTCTCTCTCTCTCTCTTTTTCTTCTCCACACACACACACACACACACACGAGGAGAGGAAGGAGAGCCAGGTATGCTCCTTCCCTCTCCTCATTCTCATGTTCCCTTCCCCTCTTTCTCTCTCCCTCTCTCTCTCTCTCACGCACACACATAGTGTTTTTGAGAGAGAGAGAGAGAGAGAGAGAGAGAGAGAGAGAGAGAGAGAGTACAAACATAAACAAAAACGCACACACACATACATAAACAAAGAATGCACACACACATTGAGAGAGGAAAAGAGAGAGAGAGCATGCATAAACAAAAAACGCACGCATTGAGAGAGGAAAAGAGAGAGAGAACATGCATAAACAAAAAACGCACACATTGAGAGAGGAAAAGAGAGAGAAAACATGCATACGATCCAAAAAAACGCACACACATTGAGAGAGAAAGAGAGAGAAACTAATTTAACGTCGTAGAAAACTAATTAAAATTAAAAGACCTAAAGATCTAGCCGACGAGGAGTTGAACTCAAGACCTATTATTCAAGAGGGAAATGGCATAATCAATCTATCATACTTGGCATGGGTGATAGAAAGGTTATACCATTTATCTCTTTTTATTGGCACACACATCCACACACGCACACACACACAAGAAGAAGAGAGTTATAACGTCGTAGGAAACTATCCTAAAAGACGTTAAAGATTAGGTTAGATGTAGACTTACGTTAAATTAGATTTAGGTTTATTTTTAACTAGATTTACGTTTATTTACGCTAGATTTAGATTTAAGTTATATTAGATTAGATTTAGGTCTCCATAGACTGCGATGCCTGCATGAAGCGGGTGAAGAAAGCCCTCAATGGAATATAGGGTATTGCTGCCTTCACTCATGGTGGGCTCCGTCGATCCAAAAGTACTGGTGAAATGTCTTCAGAAGATAGGGAAGAAGGTGGATCTTCAGAGCGGCAAGAGTCACTACATCCCCGACACAATGACCATCTAGACAACCTCTAGTCATTCAACAGCAACTTCAAAGTTAGTAACAAGAGCAAGAACGGTCTAAAGGGACAATTGCTGTCGTCAGATGTGGATAGAGATGAGGCAGCGTCACCGCCGGAAGTTAACTCTCACATCTTTAGTGATGAGAATGCCAACTCTTGCCGAGTTATGTGAAAAATTATGTGTTAAATCAGTTTTAAGGTTCTTATAATCCCTGTTAGTTTAGTTCTTTGTTTTTAATATAACATAATTTACGTTAGATTTAGATTTATGTTATATTAGATTAGACTTAGGTTTATTTAGGTTTACCCACACACACACACACACACACACACACACACACACAAGAAGAAGAGAGTTTTAACGTCGTAGGAAACTATCCCAAAAGACGTTAAAGATTAGGTTAGATGTAGACTTACGTTAAATTAGATTTACGTTTATTTTTAGTTAGATTTACGCTTATTTACGTTAGATCGAGTCCACGCAAGAATTACTTACGGTTTAGGGTTTAGAGTTAGATGAACAGTGAAAAGATCTACTGTGAAAAGACGTTAAGATGCTGTGAAGTGCTACAGCTAGAGAAGAGGCAAAGGGGTTTTGTCCACTACATGCAGTATCATGTAGACGTGGGTGTGTAGATTTCTTGTACCCACAAATATAGGTATTGACCAATAAAGACGAGATTATAACCCGGTGGTTCTGATCTCCGTGCACCTCTAGACCGAGGTGTGCGGGGATTGGACATGACTAGAGAATGTGAGGTAAAGAGAGAGGAAGAGAGAGAGAGAGAGAGAGAGAGAGAGAGAGAGAGAGAGATAAGACGAAGAATGCCAATAGAATATTAAATTTTTTGTCCAGGTTATAAGATTTTTATCCTCATTATGAGTAGTGACGAGCATGTGGGACCGTCCAACCGAAACACCTATCTCTCAACGAGGATCTTATGTCCTTGTAATCAATGCAAGCATGCTGTGCGACGGACAAGACGTGTTTCTTTGTAGCACGTTCGCGAATTTGGCGAGTTTGATCCATCTATTATAGATCGAGTTGTTGCCAATTATAACTCGTCGGACTCTGACGCTGGCCAACAAGCAGCAATCTTGCAACCCAATAGACGTGTTCGCAGGCGCTTTGGTCAAACAGCATATGTGAGGCCACAAGATGTAGCCTCTGACAGCTCGGGGGATGATCATGCAGAGCACATTCCCAACGAGGCAATGTTTGAACCTGAGATTGATGAAATGATCGAGACAATCATGGATTCAGAAAGGCTTATCTATGATGATATGAAAAGTGAAGCCGACACGCCATTGTATAATGGAGCACGTATGTCTAGATTGAAAGCACTCCTGGTTCTTCTCAACATGCAGGCAAAGTTTGGATGGAGTGACACTAGCGTCACAACGCTTTTCAGGTGATCTATTACAATTAGTTTACTTTAATAAAACTCTAAATGTATAATGATCTGATAGATTTTTACACGAGTGTATCGTATTTTTATGTTGTGTAGATTGCTTAAAGAGCACATACTACCAGCTGACAATGTGATGCCAGATTCCCGAGATGAAGCAAGAAAGATTTTGCGAAACTTGCGGATGGATTACAATTCTATCCACGCTTGTCCTAATGACTGCATTCTTTTTAGAGGGGAATACATAGACATGGAGAAGTGTCCAAAATGTGATTCCGAAAGATATCGAGTAGATCTCCATGGGACAAAAATTCCACAAAAGGTTTTGCGACATTTTCCTCTGCTTCCTCGCATCAAGCATTTCTTCGAATGTAAGTCCATGGCCGCCCTAGCATCATGGCATGAGGAGAATAAATCTTCGGATGGTGTGCTACGAATTCCTGCAGATTGCGCAGCCTGGAAACATATAGATGGAACATGGTTGGATTTTGCCAGGGAAGCTCCAAATTTGCGCTTAGGCCTAGCTGTGGATGGCATAAATCCATTTGGTCAAAGATCAACATCTTACAGTGTATGGCTCGTTGTCATCGTCAACTACAACATTCCCCCGTGGTTGACTACGAAGAAGGGGCACCTATGGCTAAGCTTGATTGTGCCAGGGCGATATAAAGTGGGGAATATGGATGTGTATCTTTGTCCACTATTGGAAGAGCTACAACAATTGTGGATTGGCATAGAGGTGGTGGATATGAGCCGACACACAGGACGACGGAATGCTTTGATCAGAGGCATTCTAATGTGGACCATGCATGACTATCCCGGGCTAACAGAATGCTCAAGTGATCTATTGACACTCCTCACTCAGACACTGTAAATCTTGTTTTTTCCCATAGTTGATCTATTATCATGTGTATACATGCAGGGCTTCAAACAAGCGGATACAGAGCATGTGTCACATGTGGACCTAGACTGAATGCACGTAGGGCACCCTCACTGAAGAAGCAAATCTACGAAGGTCATCAAGCGTATCTTCCAGAGAATCATATGTTACGCGACGGCTTTTTGGGAAGAGAGCCACCAAGGATGTCTGCACAAGCATGGTTAGAGCAGAAGGAGATGTGCAATGACGGATTGCCTCCAGGGATGAAGAGACTATCTCTATGGTACGAGTTACCATACTGGCCCTGACTCATGATCAATCACTTGCTCGATCCAATGCACATATTCAAGAATGTGGGTAATCTACTATGGGACCATCTGACCGGCAATAAAGATACTTTGGGAGCCAGAGTTGACCTTAGAAATGTGGATCGTATGGAGCAATATTGGCTGCAAACAGCGTCTGATGGATCGATAAAACTCCCTAAAGCACCATGGATTTTCACAGGAGCCCAAGAACGCAAAGTACAAGAGACCATTCGATCTTTGCGGACCCCCACTGGCATAATGCACTCGCTCCGAACGTGTTTTAGTAAAGAAGAAAAGCTTACTGGTTTGAAGTCACACGATTGGCATAAAATGTGTCAGGTACGTTCATAGTGGACTTTAATATCATTGCATAAAATGTGGACCTTAATATCATTGCTGCACATACTTTACAGTTTATTTTACCGGTTGCCATTGAGGGATGTTTGTCTCTCGACATCCGTAACACAATCTACAAACTTGCAAAGCTGGTGTAATGGATCTCACAAAAGGAGATCCACGTAGACTCCATACCATTCGCCAAACTAAATGCTGCGGAGCTTGTGTGCATGTTTGAGAAACATTTTCCTACTACCATGCTAACCATTCAGGTGCATCTTCTTGTTCACATAGTTCATGAGGTGGAAATAGCTGGCACAGTTCATTCCAGATGGATGTTCTTCTTAGAACGTTTCATGAAAACGCTTAAGAGATATGTGCGTCAAAAGGCACGTCCGGAGGGTAGCAAGGCAGAAGGTTGGTTGGTATCAGAGTCCCTAGTGGTGGCGGTGGCGGTTGTTGTGGGGATTCCGCCACCGATGCCTCCACACTGCCTCGTGTTCGACGAGGCTCTTTACCCTCCCCTTATTTGCCCGCCCCCACACCAGCCACAGCATCGCCATCTACGCCAGGTATTGCACGGCTGACTGTTCCTAGAAGCTACACACCTCTACCTACTCCGCCAGGAGCCACCCCACTCGACACTCCTCGCTTCAGGGCCCAGACGCCGGTGGAGACACCTGACGTTCGTACCCCCATCGACACGCCGCTAGAGACCCCTGTCGGGACACCGAGGTTCACGCGTCACCGGCCAGAGGGCTTGTCTTACTCCGTCGACTTCAGCTGCGGCATCATCATGGATGATGACGGCAAGAAGGTGATCTCGCGCATGCGTGGTCTTTGCTCTCAGCTGTTTAGACACTACATACTAAACAAATGGAGTGAAGTACCAAGTGATTTAAAAAACAGAGTCATCAGCATACTTCATGATGAGTTTCCCATTCCAACACGGGATCAGCGCTTCAATGAAGACCTGATGAATATTTGAATGCGCGAATACTGCAAACACAAGCGTTCCGAAGTGCAAAAAGCAATCAAGAATGGGTGGAACAGGCCAGATTGGCTGGCCAAAGAAGATTGGAAGAATGCGAAGAAAGCAGCGCGCGAGAATCCCGACAAGTGGAAGCAACAAAAGGATGCAGCCAGAGCGCGAGTAGAGGCAGGGAGCTCGCACCACTTGGGGAGCGGTGGATGGGCATCATTTGAGGCCGATTTTGTAAGTGTTTTCGCATTGCTCATTATGTTCGATAGTTTAGGGTTAATGAGTTTTTTAATTCTAACATAATGAAATCTTTGTATGTTGTGACAGTGGTCGATGACAGGACGTGATCCCACACCGTACGAGCGCGAGTACGCAAGCAGGAAGGGCTTAAACGCCCTGATGGACATTCTCAGTTCTCGCGGCGGCATGGTTAGTATTAGGGTTTACTCTTTTCTATTTTTTGTATTGTTTTATAAATGTCGTTATATGTTTATACTTACTGAAAGCTTTCTTATTGTCTTTTTTGCAGAATCCGACAGATACGCCGCTTGGACACGATGAGACGTCTGACTAGACGACGTCAGTTTAGCCGTAGCTAGATAGCATTAGTTTAGGGTTTCTCATAGCTTATGTATCATGAGACGGATTTTATACGTCTTTTTGAACCATGTATATTATTACATTTGTCACCGCAGTTCCTTTTGCCAATCAATTCTTTATGCCTATGATGTTGTACAATTTTCATTATTACATTTGCCAATCAATTCATTTTGCCTATGATGTGTACAATTGTCAATTTTGCAAACAATGCGTCTTGTGGGTGACTATTTTGGGTCTATTATCTACCCTTGCACGTTTTTTAAAAAGTGAATCAAGTACAATAGGGTTGATGGGTGGCAGGGCATTCAATGCCCTGTCACCAAAAAAAAATTCGTGAATGCCCTGCCACCAAAAAAAAATTCTCTTGGGCGTCGCTATAACCGTCTCTATTTATGGCTCTGTAGCGTCGCTATGAGTGTCGCTATAGTCTTCTGTGTAAACGTCGCTATAACCGTCGCTATGAGCGTCGTTATGAGCGTCTCTATATAGCGACGCATATAGCGACGCTCTCGTAGCGACGGTTTTAGCGACGCCGGGGGTTATAAAAACCCAGTGTATTTCTGTCGCTAACAGCGTTACAAGAGCACACAACCTCTTGTAGTGAATTTGTACTCACATTGTCCATTCAAGAAACCTATAAATCAAATACGTGCAAGAGGGAAATGGTCACTCTTGCACGGGGGGAGATTGCACACAGTGCTCATGTCTATTCTTCTCTCCTCTCCTCTCTTTTCGCTCGTCGTGCCGGGCGTAGCATTCAGGTCTAGGAGGTGCACCTACACGTGCTCTCTTGCTCTGTGTTGCTCTCAGTCTCTCTCTATTTGCACACGTCATGGTTTATGTGCTACGGGAATCGCCAGGTATGCAAATTTGTCAGTTTATGCTAGATATTGTGTTATCTTGGGTATTTTGCAGGGCAGCCATGTCTTCGTCTCTAGCAATGGTATTAGAGCACAAGGCTACGCTCTCGATAACAAAAAAAAAAACCAAAGGAATCCACAACTGGACATCCAAGCAAACATATATCTTTCCAAATTTCGCACTACAGATAAGTTTTCAAATTATTTTTTACCCCATTAAATTTTGTTGTTTGATCTCTCTTTGATTCTAGAAAAATCTTTGAAGACCTCAACGTTAATCTTTCAATTGTGATCATTTTAAGAGATCCGATTAGATAACAGAAGTAACGATATTTTATATAATAAGCACATCAAAAAATATATTGATAAAACTAGTTAACATAATAGTAGCATGCGTAAACTAACTTAGATCAAACATGTGTACAATAGACATAGATGGAGAAGATAATAATAATTATAATAACAACAAGGTTGATTCCCTTCAAAATCGGATGGGCCCGAGCACAGTAAACACCACACAGTCACCAGAGGAGTTGTCGGGCACCGATGTACAACAATGGCACTGTTGGGATGTGGTCCGCTCACACCGAGAGGTAACTGCTCCAAAGTGTGGCGCGATGCCCATTTTCTCAACAGTGTGGGAATGACTCCCATTAAATATATATATATATATGTATATATATCTATATATATATAAAAGTTAGAGAGTGGGAGTCTCAAACTCCATGGGATACACCACAATTAGATGTTTCTTTATCCACATATGTGCAACAATGCAACGATGCTGAGGGCAAACTTGAGGGTGCTGCACAGACGCACAGGGGCGCCTCACAACACACAAGCACGACAATCCACTACAGTAGGAACACATGCATGTCGTTGTTGGTTGTTGGAGAGGAGCTTCAACAAAAAAATTTGAGTAATGTCTACAATCGAAACCACACAATGGCCAACCCCCCCCCCCCCCCCCCCCCCCCCCCCCCTCCTCCGTTTCTTACCTACTCAACTGCAGCCGTCCAACAACTCTCCTACCCACCCACAAACACATTGGGACCAAGTGCAAGGAGCGCCATAAATCAACACCCACTCCTTAACAGTTGTGGTATGCCAACCTACAGATTGCCTACATGCAGCGGCTCTAAATATCTCTCTCAAATTAAAACCATGCACAAATTCTCATACTCACACAAAGTGAGAGCAACCACTCATGTGTTTGCTCTCGCCCACTATTCATGCTTGCATGGAGTGGCTGTTGGAATTAGGGTTGCAGAGAAACACACACAGCTTGGAGAAGACGAAGGAAGCTCAAGGCACACAATAGAGAGTGTTTTACTTAGTGTGAAATGGAAAGATATATAGCCCTAGAGTGATGGGCGTATGTACAATGCATGGGGGGAAAAACCTCCTAAAGAGGAAAAAAATGCCCCGGCGGTCCTAGTGTGTTCACACACATCACTACCACATGTATATGGTAACAAATCCCCCCTGGAGTGATGCGGTGAACGAGAGCTAGCACATGAGTAAAGGGAAGAGCCATGCCCTGAGGACAGGATCAGTCCACAAAGGGGAGTAAGCCCAAAGCTTTGTGGAAAGCTTCAAGCTTCTCATGAGACAATGCCTTTGTGAAAAGATCAGCAAGGTTTTCCTGTGTTGGCACATAAGCCAAGCTGATCTCTCCTGCTGAGAGCCTCTCTCTGACATAGTGGTAATGCACCTCAATGTGCTTTGTGCTAGCATGAAAAACTGGGTTCCTCGCAACTGCCAATGTGCTCTGACTGTCAGTGTAGATAGTGTTGGCAGTGTCTTGTCCAACACCCAAATCAACCGTAGCTATGAAGACTGCCCTGTACTCAGCCTCACAACTCGAAGTGGCCATAGTAGGTTGCTTCTTGCTCAACCATGATATACATGAACTGCCAAGCATGAAACAAAAACCACTTGTGGAAACTCGCGTGTCAAAACAACCAGCCCAATCTGAGTCCAAAAAAGCATGTAAGTCTGGCGGCAATGATCCCCCCTTGGGATAAAACAAGCCAAGATCTAAAGTGCCACTAAGGTAGCGGAAAATCCTCTTGACAGCCTGCCAATGCTTAGACCCTGGGCTATGCATAAATATGCTGACAGTGAGACTGCAAACTGAATATCTGGCCTCGTGTTGCATACATAAATGAGGCAGCCAACAACAGTTTGGTAAAGAGTGACATCAGCAGGATCACCAGCATCATGTAGAGTAAACTTCAAACCTGTTTCCATGGGAGTGGCAATAGGTTTGCAATCCTCAAGTCCAAACTTACATAGCAATGTCTCTATGTAACTTTTCTGACACAAGGCAATACCACCATTACACTGCTTAAACTGTATACCCAAATAATGATGCAACAGCCCCAAATCTTTCATCTTGAAAGTAGCATTCAAATCAGCCTTAAATTCAGCAATATGTCTCTCATTTGGTCCAGTGATCAGCAAATCATCAACATAAAGAACCACAATGAGAAGTACATCACCCTCATGCTTCACATACAATGTGCTTTCTGTTGGACAATTACGAAAGCCTTGTTTGAACAAATGAGTGTCAGCTTTCTCATACCAAGCACGAGGAGATTGCTTCAACCCATACAAAGCCTTGTTACATTTGCACACTTTGTCCTCTTGTCCTTTTATGACAAAACTGCAAGGCTGCGTTACATAAACTTCCTCAAATATGTCACCATTCAAGAAAGCAGTAACAATGTCTGATTGATGTACATCCCAACCAAAATGAGCTGCCAATGCACATAGAAAATGCACGGTAGTCATACAACAAGTGGGAGAAAAAGTCTCTTCATAATCTATGCCTTTTTGCTGTGCATAACCCTTTGCAACAAGTCGAGCCTTATGGCGATCGATCTCACCATCCGGCTTGCGTTTCAACTTGTAAACCCACTTCGTACCAATGGCCTTTTTGCCAGGAGGCAAATCACATAAAGTCCATGTGTCATTTTCTATAAGTGCATCATATTCTGATTGCATGGCAGCCATCCAATTTTTTGAATTTTGTGCTTCATCAAAAGTCAGAGGCTCCTCAACATCATGTAAGCTAGACACAACCAAAGCATAACAATCTGATGCATAAGATGCATGGTGAGAGCGTGAGCGAGTATGACTACACAAAGGTGCATCCAATTTACTGTCACGCAAAGTGTGCACCAGCCATTTTGGCATACCTCTAGCCTGCTCATTTCCAACCCTTTCCTCATCAAGTACATCATGTACATTTGCATCTGTAATAGGCTGATCTAGAACATTTTCAGAAACTCCCATAGGCTGTACATTTGCCTCATTGGAACTTACATTCGTATTTCCACCGCTGAAAAGAGGCAACAAAGTGTCATAAATGTCCTATGAGCTTACATTACTGTCTCTAGTACATGACAGCAAGGGCTGGACAGAATCTTCCACAAACACTACATCCCGAGAAACCAGAATACGTTTTGTTTGCGGATGATACAACCTGTAACCTTTGCTTTCAGCACTATAACCAAAAAAAAAAACATTTGATAGCCTTATCATCCAATTTTCTGCGCTGCACTTGTGGCACCAAAGCATATGCCAAACAGCCAAAAACACGCATGTGCTCAATAGAAGGCTTTCTATCATGCCATGCTTCACATGGAGTAATAGACTGCAAAGCTTTCGTAGGACACGTGTTAAGTACATAAGTGGCACACATGATGGCCTCAAGCCCAAAAGAATGCGGTAAAGCTTGACTTTTGACCATACATCGTGCCATTTCCGTTAGTGACCTGTTTTTCCTCTCAGCAACACCATTTTGCTGAGGTGTATAAGGCACTCTACATTGGTGTTTTATCCCACAACTAGCCAGAAATTATGCATTAAATTCATGAGACATATACTCCCCCCCTCGATCGGAACGGAGGATGCCCATAGTACATTTCGAGACATTTTCAGCCATAGCCAGAAAATTTTTGAAGCACATAAAAACTTCGGACTTCTCTTTAAGCGGAAATACCCATGCATGCCTGGAGTAATCATCAATGAAAGTCACGAAGTACAGGTAATTGCCCAAGGACGGAGTTTGCATGGGCCCACAAACATCACTATGCACAAGCTGCAACCTGCATGTGGCCCGAACTGAACCATCCTTTGGAAACTTAGAATGTTGCATCTTACCCAAAATACAGGTTTCACAAACATGTTTGACAGGTGCTTCAAGAGGTGGCAAAGAAGCAACCATATCAGATTTCTGCAAACGCAGCAAACTGGCAAAATTCAGATGACCAAAACGTGCATGCCAAAGTTTTGCATATGAAATAGCCCTTGAATCTGCAACAGCATTTGCAAAATTTTGTCCACACTTGTCATACAACAGCATTTTGTCCACACTTGTCATACAAAGTGAGCTTATACAGCCCACGGCACAAAAGGCCAAATGCAACAATTTCATCACCAAAACTCAGATTATGAACTGTACATTTGTCATCCACAAATTTGACTACAAGTCCAAGTCTAGCAAGTGCGGATACAGACAAGAGATTCTTCTTGATCCCAGGTACATAAAGTGCATCAACAAGTGTGAAGGAACTGCCATTAGCAGCAATGAGCACAATCTTTCCAACTCCCTGAACTGGATAAGAGGCGTTGTTGGCACAAGTGACAGAATTTCTAGGAGGGACAGACTCAAGAGAGGTAAACAATTCATGATGTGAGGTAATGTGCTTTGTAGCACCACTGTCGAAATACCACACATGTGAATCTACAGCAACTGACAAGCATGCATCATGGACAGCAGGATTGTAAGTGCACTCTGCGCTAAAAGCCCATTCTGCATCAACATCAGCATTATAGTCTCCTTTCACAGAAGACTCAACAATGGCTGCATTTGTAGTGGAACCAGCATTTGCAGTGGAACCACCCTCTTTCTTCTTAGCCTCTTTGGCCTTCAACTTAGGACACAACTTGATCAAGTGATCATTGGATTTACAATAATGGCAACGCATCTTCTTTTTGCCCTTATCACCAGAATTGCAGACGAAGTGCTGCCAACAGAAGCATTATGAACATAATTTTTGCCACTTGCAGGAGAACCATAAGAAGTGGCTCCATTGCTGTTACCACCCTTTCTTTGAGAAGCAATAAAAGCCTGTTCAACTGCACGCTGTCTAGTGCTGTTTTTTCTGGACAGTGACTCTTGCAACAACAATGTGCATAATGCATCAAACTTGACAACTTCTGGATTTCTTTGGGTCATAAGTCTCCAAGTACTAGCAAAAGTCTGGTAAGAATCTGGTAAGGCATCAAGAACAGTCTGCACAAGGGAACTGTCTGAGATAACTTTACCTGCAGAAATAAGTTTCTCATTGATATCCTTGACACTAGCAAGGAAATCATCTTCCTCATGCATAATCTTCGACTCCAGCTCTTTACGCAGCAAAGCAATTTTAGCTTGATTGCGGCTTACATAAAGACCTGCTAAAATATCCCAAACCTGTTTTGCTGATTTTGCTGAACGGATGTGAGGAACAATGGTGCACTTCACAGACAACGCAATCAATGCATGAGCTTGCGTATCCTTAACATCCCAAAGAGCTTGTTCTGTCGTAGGCGAAACAACTCTAACAGCTGCAATCCTTGCAGCAAGACCTGCAGCATCCTCAACCTCGCCTACATCCTCAGAACCAGGACATACATCACCCTGCACGATGTTCCAGACACCCTTTGACACAAGAACATGTTGCATCATATAAGCCCACATAGGGTAGTTGTCCCCATCCAACCTGTGCTCAGTAGCAAACATCTTGAACACATCTGTGTTGTTGTTGTCAGCCATGGTAAATGCTGCACCTGATGTGAAAACTGCCCGAAAATAGGAGAAACGGAGCGGGAACAACCTGTGCTATATAGCACAAACTGTAGAAGACTATAAGGCACCTGTAATGCAGGAAACAGCACTGGCAAAAATTCTGCACAAAATGACGAAATAGCCTGTGCAGTACTGCCTGTAGTGGAAACGGAGGCCAAAATGAGCCCAAATCAAAATTCTGAGTAGACCAAGCTCTTTGAGCTATCCCAAAAACATTTTTGACCTGCGAACGCTCGCCAAAGCTCACTGAAATCGGAGAAAGTGAGCAGGCGTGTACTGGAGTAGTTGGCGACTAAGCCCGGGAGGACGTGACCTGCTCTGATGCCAATTGTTGGAATTAGGGTTGTAGAGAAACACACACAGCTTGGAGAAGACAAAGGAAGCTCAAGGCACACAATAGAGAGTGTTTTACTTAGTGTGCAATGGAAAGATAGATAGCCCTAGAGTGATGGGCATATGTATAATGCAGGGGGGAAAAAACCTCCTAAAGAGGGAAAAAATGCCCCGGCGGTCCTAGTGTGTTCACACACATCACTACCACATGTATATGGTAACAGTGGCAACCAATCAACCAACTACTCTCTCTACACGGCCACATTCGCACATAGGCAGTATGCGTATCTCTCCCTCTTGTTATCATGCAGACATCAAACGCTTTCTCTCGTTCTCTCTCTCCCAGATCGCCTGCAACAACAACGGACTGCAGTTGAACTCTTTCTCCTCAGCCCCTTGGAAAAAAAAAATCCTTTAATTTTTATTTTTTACATTTATTTTATGCCAGCCAATAATCGAAGCACCTCATGTTGCACAATATACCTTCCCATATGGTGCACACTAGTGTTGATCATAGCATGCAATCAACCCTTCCACATGCGACCCGCAAACCACGGAGTCTATTAGTGATGGGAACACCATGTCAAAGATGTTGCAGCACCTGCAGACGTGCCTGTTGCGGCCATTTCCACCGGCATCCTTGATGCACCCACATCACATACTCTTGGAGCCATGTGCTGTCCAACACCCTTTACCCATCCACTCTCTCTTGAAAAAACCATGGGATGTATGGCCACTCGAAATGGTGGCTAGTTCCCCTCTTGTTTCTCCAAAGCGGCATGCACGCACTGTAGATCGGGTGGTCGCGACTGCAGGCAATATTTTTGAAAAACGTTTAGTTTGAGAAGTCGTCCACCATTGATGCTACCTCTATTTTCGTTGCTCTTGCCTCTATTTTATTAAGGTGGTGACAAGTCCTAGACCTCCATGACATGGTCGACCGTGTAGTCCCTTGGCTGTCGCTAGTGCATCCCGATAGGCTATAGGGGTTTGGAGCTCGAGAATGCTGTTGGCGTTTCTTTGGTCAATGTAGTAGCCATAGAGTCACACCCTTCTCAACTACAGGCGAGCTTACAACTGCATTATCAATGGCAGCACAAAAAGCAATTGAGGTAGTGCAGCAGAAGCACATCATCTACTCTAATTGCAATTGAAAGCAGTTTTTTTTTCCTTTTCTTTCGAGAGAGTGTTTGTGTTTCACTCATTCTACGACCTTATATTGGCAAGAGTGAGCTCAGCTTTCCTGAATATAACCAATGTCTACCCCATCTTTCCTGAAGGTCAAGGTGGCTGCTTGCTGAGTGCTGGTCGTCGGACTCTGTATTTTCATGGGACATTCCATAAGATATCATTATTCAAATTATATTATCCAAATTGCTTCTTCTCATGATAATTTGATGAAAAAGGATACTCTGCTACCTTGAGGTAATTATAAAGGTTTACCAGAATCATGCTTCTGTATTACAGTCGTATTAGTTATATTGTCGGTCTTTCCACTTGTACTAGTCAAGATTGAATGATAACTCCCTTTCTTGGTTATCCTTGGGCATTGACGGTGATGATGTTGATTTTACTCATGATTTTAGGCTTTTGGTTTAAGTCTTTTCAATCTTTCACTTTACTTCATTTTATTTTTGTACCCCAGCATTGGTTTAGATCCAAAGGAATTGTCTCAGTTTGTTCTCATAGGTAATTTTGTCTTTTGCAGTCTATTAATAAAACATTTCATTTCATTTCTCTCTCTCTCTCCGCCGAGTGATAAATGTTTAAGGTCTCTTGGGATAGTTTCCTATGATGTTACACTTCATAGCTAGCAACGATCAATGTGGGGATCTAGTGGGGCTTGACATGGCTCATTAGGCACAATTGAACTTCTCTACAAGCTTATCCTCCTAAGCATCAAGCATTGTCAAAACTGGTTAAATCACCTTCTTCTACCTTTACTTTACACACATTGGTCGATCTCCCTACTCCTTTGCACTCTTTAGATCACATTTCCTTTCACCATTGAGGAAGGTGTAGGCGCCAAGGGCCCTACCATTTTTACACGTATGTAGCATTTCTTTATTTTGTTTGTCTCAAATTAGTATGCTTGTAGTTTTCCATCATGCCTACGCCATATACGTAACCACAACACACTTTAAACACACACATATCCGTAAAATTTCACTTCAAAATGTTGCACTATGACAATCTAAATCATCTTTGTAAAGCTATCCCACTCAGGATTATCATGTTGTAACACCCAATCTGCATAGCACAAGTAGAAGCCCGGCAAATTTCATATGACACCTGCCTACAACCAAGAAACATAATTATTTTTATGTAGTAACACACAACAAGTATCAAACACCCCATGAAAACCACGTTTTACTACAAGTTTACAAGTTTTAATACACTGCAAGCACACCTAACTTAAACAATGTTAGAACCAAAAGAACTTCATAGTATAGATTCTCATCGCATTTCTCTAGTTCTCACTTTGGTTACTAGTTGAATTTTCATACTTTCTTATGACCTACTTACTTAATAGTCTATCTCCATTGACTGCCACTCGAATAGCCTCTATATTTCCTAGTTTTTTGATCATCCTGCATATGTATATTTCACTAATAAGAAGGATAATTTTTCATGAAGCTTTCTATACACACACACACACACAGGTACATATATTTTTAGATGTAGAATATCCCCAGCTATGGTCAGGACTTACTACTTGCACTGTATGAAATTTTTTAAGCTATACACCTATTCATGTGAGCTAAGGTACCCTGGGATAGTGAAAAATAGTTTGTAAGTACCCTCATACTCACACATGGTTCAAATTGGTCTCACACATGTGATAAATGTTTGTTTTTATGCCTAGCTTAGTCCATTGGTCACAGACACACAGATTCGTCGATTTAGGCAGTGTGTAGATACTCACACTGGTGCAGATCTGCCGATGTAGGCAGCACATTGATAAATTGCATATTCGTAATTTTTAAACAATATCAAATGCAGATTCACCGATTTAGGCAGCATTAGTGCAGATTCGCCGATTTTGGCAGCACGAAATCATGCTGCAGTGGTTGGCCACCACTGTAGCTGGTATGATTTTGTTACCCGGGTATATAATGAAAGTGATTGGGATTTGGACTTATATTGTGGAATTGGAATTGGATTGGAATTTGGTATCTGATGATCACGGCAATGTTTATGTGATGAGACTTGACATTATGAGATTGATGATGAGTGTGACCATTGATATCTTGATTCATCAGGGTATGACATATACTGCTTATTCTAGTGGTATGGGACACTAAAATAGGTAGTATGTGGATGACGGCACTCATAAGCAATGTTGTCTAATTTTACAAATTTTTCTTTTACTACATGATAGTTTTGATAAATATTTCTAATCACTATTATTGACAAGTACTGTTTGCAGTTTTGTATTTTCACAACTGAGGACATTTGCTTTCCAATGGAGAGGTATGTTATGGAATTGATATTTTACTATTGATTGCGGCTGACAGGTGGAAAAGGCTTGAAGAAGCTACGCTATTCCAAAAGGATATTATGCTTATGTATATTTGATTATTCAAGTGCTCTTTATGAGCTTTGTCCATTTATGATCGGCCGGTCAGTTTGTACTCACATTGACCATTCAAGAAACCTATAAATCAAATACATGCAAGAGGGAAATGGTCACTCTTGCACGCGGGGAGATTGCACCCAGTGCTCGTGTCTATTCTTCTCTCATGTCCTCTCTTCTCTCTCACTGTGTGCCGGGCGTAGCACTTCGCTCTAGGAGGTGCACCTACACATGCTCTCTTGCTCTGTCTCGCTCTCAGTCTCTCTCTGTTTGCATATGTCGTGATTTATGTGCTATGGGAATCGCCAGGTATGCAGATTTGTCAGTTTATGCTAGATATTGTGTTATCTTGGGTATTTTGCAGGGCAACCATGTTTCCATCTGTTGTAGAAATATCTCTAGCTCAAGCCCATACTAAGGAGTTCAAGGAGCTCAGAAGGAGATCAACCTTTTTATTTTTGCAAAACCTTCAATCTTTGTTCATTACGATCTATTTGATGGCCATTATGTCTTTTTTAGACATGTAACTAGGTACAAATAAATCAAATTTTTGTCATTATTCTAGCATATTATCAAATTTTTTGTAACAAGTAGCATCGTTTCTAGAGTTTATTCTTAAATTTTCCCTTTTAGTTGAAAAATTACCATATAAAATTTCAAAAGCATTAAAACATGCCTACTTAGGAGAATTTAGGACAATTCTATTAGTACTAAAATTACATGTATGAAATATCTCAACTTTTGCAATGTGGCCATTACAATCCCTTGAAAAATTATCAACATATAGCCAAATTGAAACCTATAATGAGATTTTATTATTAGCTACAAAGTTCCCATGCTTCTCCAATCAAACTTGTAAAACATTACATTTTTAGCTATATGGGTTAGAGACGGGTCATTAGGAGCCCCAAAATGTTTAAAAAAATATCTATGTGATATTGGAATCCGTGTGCGAGATGAAGAACTCCTTTAGCTTACAACAATGATGCTAAAAAATTCATCAAAGTGAAAATACTATTGAAATCTCTATAGGAGCCTTCTTTTCATCGATAGACCATAGCTACCGCATTCTACGTGTCCTTTCACAGCATGAAAATAAGTTGAAAAATATTGTATATAATTATATAGCACACTAGACCTCCTAAGAGGATTCTAGGATGTTTCATGGCCAAGGCTATGAAAACTGGTTGAAAACAATCAACGCTTTCTCACGTGGTAAAGGTTGAAAGAAATATCGTAGTACTTTGAGCTTCCAATGGAACAATTTTTCAAGGGGAGAATTGGTTGGCTTTTCTCTCTCTCCTTGTCCTTCTCTTCTAGGGATGCCTTGGTCGTGCTAGAAGAGGCGGCTCCCATTAATTGTCACATTATTTCCTACACTACTACTGAGATAGTATCCATGTTCCTCCCATGTGAATTAAACGGGATTCTCTCACATATTGATAGCTACTATATAGAAACAAGATTCCCCTTCCTAAAGTGGCTGGGGTGTTGGCTGTCTCATTATCTTGGGGGTTCAAAGGAAACAAAGATCTTGGGGCCAACACCGGAATATTTGTGGTGATAGTCACTTGGCTCATCATAATCCCTAGGAAACTAACTTGGGTGACAGCCCCCCCCCTCCTATTACCCACCCACATTGGGTCCCTATGTTTAGTGCTTGCCTCATCTCTCTCTACATCCACATATATAGCTACCATTGTGTTCGGGAATGGGATTTGGATACCCAAAATTTGGGTTGGCCTTGAAGAGCGCCCCCTTGTTGACGGTTCGCCCCCTACTCTATGTATTTCTCTAGAATATTACATGCATAAGTTGTAGAAATAAAGTTTGTGTATCACAATTTTCCATTTCTCTGTGGATGTCACACTCTAAAAGTCCATTGCGACCTTGAGAACATGTCTAACACTCTGGCATGGCTCCATGGCATAGTTACTTACATGGACTCCATAGACATGCGATTTGAGGTAGGAGGGAGGGTTGCTTGCATATTGAGGAGGTAGCAATGGAAGCACAAAAAGAAACATCGGCATTCCCCTTTGGATCATATAAAGTGTTTTATCTATGAATCCTACCAGAAAGCTCAAAATCTGTTTGGATGGATGTTGCAAGGTAGCTTGAAGTATAGGTCATCATCAGATCCCTTAGCTTCATGTCAAAAATGAGTGAGGCAAATGGAGAATTGCAAAGACACGGAGAAATTAAAAAAAAAAAAAGCAATGTTGAAGTGCAAAAACTGAAGCATACTACTAATTTGGTCATCGTATATGGGTCTTGTTCTAGTGTGCAAGGTACATGACATTGTTTTTGTTAATTGACAAGAAAACAATGTGAGTAGATAAACTTTTAGCCACGCAACTTGAGACAAAGAGAGAAAATGCAGACCATTTAGTGGAGGTCACACAAAAGTATAATATAGAGTTGGCAATGTGTCTCCCAAGAAATTATAAGAAATGGAAATCGTGCCCGGCTACATCCCATAGTGTAGTAGTTTGGTCCAAGCAACACACACATGGAGGTTTGGATGCAGCTTATGAACCTCGAGTCTTATCGACGTTGAGCCATATATGCTTCTCTCTTCGGAACCTTGACAATTGTAAAGATGTGTATCGACTCAAAACACTTAGAATATTTGCAAAAAAATTGCCGATGGATGTTATCGAGGAGTATTTTGGGCATTTTGGAGAAATTGAATGGCATTTTGGGATTAAATATGGAGGGTGTAATGGGAATTTCCACAAATTACAGAGGTATTTTGGTATTTTGGTAATTTTTTGAGATCACTGTGTTTGCAAATCACTGTGCGTTTTTTTTAGAGCGTGTCGCATTTCAAATTAGCAACAGCTGCAATACGCCGGACGCCAATAGGAGCACAAGTACCGGGACAAAATACCTGGGACTGACACGTTATGGCAAGTCATGGCGGACCAGACTGCCTAAAAATTTTGAAGCAGGGCGCTTAAGCGATTTTGGAGTTGGTTCCTGTCTCATCGGCGGTTCTCACCGCAGTCCTCGCAGCGCCGCCAAGGCCTGCGACTTCCACAGGGCCTTTATTCATCAGTCCGAGGAGCGTGGCAAATTAGCCAGCCGCCTCAATTTTCCGGAAGACGTAGATAATCTACGCCACCTGGTGCGGACGAAGGCAGGACCCCATCATGCCCACTCCCGTAAAGCCATCACCGCCATCGCCAAGCAAGTTACAGCTGGAAATGACGTCTGCCACCACCACTCACGAGAGCAGGAGGCACAACTAATTCAAACGCAACGTTTGGAGCCCGCACGGGAATTACGAGAGCTCATGCTGATGCCGGCGCCCGAGCCAGAGCCCGAGGCCAAGCCACAGCTCGACCTTGGCTTGGGGATAGGAAGGTCCAATATTGGTAGCACCACCCCCTCATTGTTACTTTGCTCATTTGATTAGTCTGCACATATATTATATGCGTCCACTGGCCCAAGTAATTAAGAAACCATAAAATATCTTTCTTACAAGCTAATTTTGCATAGTCAAGGATTGTCCTATACGCATGCTGTCTTGTATACGTGCATCAACATCCACCATGTGAAGGCATCTAAACTCTAATTGAGAGACCTCCTGTGATTTCAATTCAATGTGTAAGGTGGATCTCACATTTGCTATGCTTTATATGTAGTAACTAATACTTGCAAGTCAGAGCTACAACTATTGAAGCTGAAGGTGACGTCGACAGAAGAGGCAGATGTAGAGCTCAACTTGGGGATCGGAACATCCAATGGTAGAGCTTGACGACCAATTCTTACATCATATATTGAATTTCTTCTTGTGTGCCCGTTTACTTCCATTTTTCAAGTAATAATAGAACCATAAACTCATATCTTGTCTAATCATGTTACTTTTTGGAAATACTAGCTTCAAGGAGAACACATGATTATTAGTTTTCAATCTCGTTTATAATAGTTTAGTTTTCAAGGAGAGCCATTACTAATAGTTGTAAGGGAGACCTAGAACTCTTGAATCTAATGATGGAGTCCTCACAAGAGCTAAAGGCAAGGTTCCGTTTGGGGATCAAAGGATCACTCGTAGTACGTGAACCTTGTCATTGTTACGCTGCACACATACATTCACTCTCTAAGTACTAACACAACCATAACTATCACTTCTTAGTACGTTACATTTGGGAGCATTAACTTAACGGAGAACACATGATTGCCATTTTTCAAATTGGATTATTGTTGGAGTTCCATTATGGAGGATTGTCATTTATGCATGTTGTGTTTTATGCATGGGTTAGCAAGAAACATGTGAGAATATTTTAACTGTAAGTGAACCTCTTTGTTTTGAACCGTAGGGTATAATTTGTGTCTCACATGTGCTCTACTCTACATGTAGTTACTAATTCTTGTAAGCAAGAGCTGGAGCTAAGGAACTTAAGAATGGAGTCCACACAAGACCCACAGCTAGATCTCCGATTGAGGATTGGGAGGTGCAATCATAGCAGTACATGAGCGCCCCCATTGTTATGTCACTCATTTGATTAGCTAGCATTCTTCTTATGTCCACCACATGGTTTCCATTGAACAAATTATCAACAATTTACTTTTGGAAAAAACTAGCTTGAGTGAGAACACATCATTATCCATTTCAATTTGAGATGTTTTGAAAACTCTATTATGAAGGATTGCCTTCTATACATTTTGTCTTGCATGCATCGGCCTTACATGTTGTAAATTTCAAGTACTTGTGAGCTCAATGGCAATGTTTCTATTATATAAAGCTTTCTTAGAACACTATTTTGTAGCCACTTGAAAAGATTGTTTCCAGATCATGCTAAAGAACATTGGGTCTTCAACTCCTTATGTCCCAACACATAAGGAATATGTAGAATGGGAGCAACATTTTCAAGAGTTAGGGCTAGAGATAGAGCTTAGTTTGGGGATCAAAAGATACAATGGAAACACAACCTCCTCATTACCTCATCATTGATCTGATTGGTCGACATCTTTACTTTGAATTCACATGTGTCACTTGTTTTGTTGATGTACAAACAAGAAACTTTCATGTCTCAAGGAGTTATGTATGGAGACTCTAGCTCTCGGATAGAGAACAAATTGTTATCTTGTTTGATTTTTCTGCATTGTCAAAATTTATTCTGATGGATCATTTCTTGTATGCATGGGTACCTTCAAGCATGTAAAGACATTTAAACTCTACATGAACTCTTTTTCTATGAACCTCAATGGTGTAAATATTCCTAGAGTTTACATTTTTTGTGCTCTGATCAATGCACCAAATTAATAATGACTTTGCGCTTAGTGAAAAACCTTTTTCACAAGCAGATTGCTAAGAACATTGGTTTCAAGATCAGTTGTATAATCATTTGAAGATCATCATGGTAGATATTCTAAAAGTCCTTGTTCCCATTACATTAGGTCATGTATGTGTTGAGTTACATTGTATACTCTAGTTAGAAAATTTACAAGGAGGATATAAAATTTAAACATTATTTGAAGCATTAGGAAATTTGCACAAGAAGGCATTTTACGTAGGATAAGCTAGATAACTAGTGCTTATAGACAGGGAACATGCTCAACTTTCATCCAGTTTCAAGGTGGAAATATTGGGCACCCTTATGAGTATATTCTTTTGGGAGCTAGAGAAATCATATGAGAAACAAATGCTTCACGTGTCACTCATAATGTGTCTAATAAACATATGGACATAGCGTCCTTGACAAGAGAATATATGTAAGAAAGACTCAAGGACATGCTCCGAAAATGGGCTCACCTACATCTAATGCCGAAGTCACTAGATTTTCTAGGCAAGGGCAGATAAGTAGAAGTAGCATTCACAATATGAGCATTCAGGATCTTTGTATGGAAGTGTTTGTACACATTTCCTTGGACAGAGAGAGAGATTATTGTCCTCGGAGGTCAAATATGACCTATGGGACCAAATATACACATTCAAAGGTAGCTCTATCACATGACTAGTACAACTCAATTGGTTGGTGTAAAGACTCAACATGGGAGTACTAGCTTTTAAGGGGTCATACAAATGGGCACAT
The DNA here is from genome assembly GCF_014529385.1 of Adiantum capillus-veneris. NCBI lineage: Eukaryota > Viridiplantae > Streptophyta > Polypodiopsida > Polypodiales > Pteridaceae > Adiantum > Adiantum capillus-veneris. The sequence goes on along the minus strand of NC_140953.1, from coordinate 52,420,267 downwards.
GAACCGCGTATCCTAAAATGGGAAGGAGGGGGACAAAATGACAAAACAAGGGGGAAACAATACCTAAGTGGTTATTGTTGTTGGTAGCAACAAGGTCTCCTTAGGTGTTCAAAAATCCTGAATGAGAGCTCGCCCATCTTGATAGACTACCCACTTTCCTTGTTTACGAGCGTCATGCATTTTCTTGAGCTCGCTTGCTTTGAGTTTAAGCTGGTTAGTGGTTCGTAGTTAACTCCTCAAAAGTGATCCAAAAATTCGTTCCCTTGAGAAGGTGGGGTTGGCGTAAAAGCCTCAACCGCTCTTCTTTGTCCTTGAAGGTAAGTGTGCATTGCCTAGGTGGCAAGCGCCTACTTGTGTCATTGAGCCAGGAGGTTGTGTTGGGCTCAATAGTGATTGGCTGCAAGATTTCATTGAGCTTGATGATCACTTCTTCAAGAGTGTCCTCAGTGGTACACCATGGTGATGGGAGCCCTTCGATCCTCACTTTAAGACCGAGGGATTCTCGTAGATGGCGTTCTTGGAGGGGGGCCTTTAACTCGGTACCAATCTTTTGTGTGATGCCATCTGTGAGGAGAGTCTAGCTTTCTTATTTCTTTGTGACCTCGAGCTTATGTAAGTGTTTCTTGAGGGATACATTTTCCCTAATGAGCTTGTGGATTTGGGTCTCAAGAGCTGAGATTCTGGCTTCTTGACGGGCGAAGGAGTCCTTCTTGGGGGCAACAGCCACAGCAAGAAAATGCTTGCATGCACATGAAGCCAGTGTGCTAGGAGTATTCATCGTCACAAAACTACGTGAGAAGTGGTTCCTGCGGGTCAAATGACCTAGCTCAAAAACAAAGAAACCGAGCTGTTGAAGTCCAACGCGACGGGCTCAAGGTCAGCTGAGGCGGCCCGCATAGTTTGCTGACACAACTAAGGTCAGCTGGCTGTATCTGCATCTACAAAGCTAGGAGTCGCCAGGGTTGCACGGGGCTGGGATGAGCACGCGAGTAGGGCATGCACCAGAATTGCAGGGTGCTGGGATGGGAGCTCGAGTAGAGCAAGGTGTGGCTTAACCTTAACCCCCCTCGGCGGCTGCCCCTCGCCCAGGGGGAGACTGTGGGAGAGGTAGAGACTCTAGGGTTAGCGATGTGTGTGTGTGTATGAGTGAGAGAGAGAGAGAGAGAGAGAGAGAGAGAGAGAGTGTTTTCTTCCTCTCGAAAATCTAGTGGTTTCATCTTCCATTCAACCATCCACACACAAGCTTGGTGTAGATTGGATTGATTTTGTTTTTCCAGTATTACTTGCCTTCTTAAATACACCCATATGGAGTTAGACTTCAATTGAGTAATCTCAATCTATTTCCCCCTTACCTTCAGTCTTATTGAATCTTGGTCATTTGCACACGCTGAAGGATTTCCCCTCCATTGGTCCTTAATGATCAACAAATCTTTGCTTGCACATCCTATGTTCTCTTCGAGTCACTTACTAACTACGTGACTATCACATGAGTGCAAATATGGGATTATTATCTTTTATTATTTCTTGCATTTCAAATACATAAGGGTATCGTAAAATGGAATTGGGGAAAAAGTTAGAGATTGAATAAGAAAATGTTATATTTTATCTGCCAAAAATTCACAGATAAAGGGTTTTAGAAATAATCCTTGAACATAAACAATAAACACAATTTTATACATAGTGCCCCCACACCTCTCTGAGTGTGTTCCCTTCTTGTGTGGTGCAATTGGTAGCTTAAACAAATGCTTTATAGGGTTCTTGTTAGAGTTTTGCTATCTCAATTGAGCTACCCACTCTGATCCCATTACTTAATATGGCATCTTTTCGAATCACTCTGCATTTTTTTGAGCATCTAACAATGAGAAGGAGCAACAGAAACACCAGCACAAGTAACGGGGTCAGAAACTTGGTCATGGAAAATTATGATTAGAGTGCCTAAAAAATTTAAGATAGCATGCTTAAGCGGTTTTGGAGTAGGTTCCCATCTCATCAGCTCGCAGCGTCACCAAGGCCTATGACTTCCTCAAGGCCTTTATTCATCAGTCTGAGGAGTGTCACAAATTAGCTAGTCGCCTCTATTTTCCAAAAGATGTGAAAAATCTACACCACGTGGTGCAAATGAAAGCATCACTCCATCATGCCCACTCCTGTAAAGCTATCACCGTCATCGCATATTGAGGATAACTTCCACAAAGCCGTGGAGCATGAGGCACAACTTCAACCACAAATGGAGACCTCTTGTGATTTCAATTCACTGTGTAAGTTGGATCTCACATGTGCTATGCTCTATACATAGTAATAAATACTTGCAAGCAAGAGCTACAACTATTGAAGCTAAAGGTGGAGTCAACAGAAGAGGAAAAAGTAGAGCTCAACTTGGGGATCACAACATCCAATGGTAGAACTTGACGACCCCCCCCCCCCCCCCCCCCCCCCCCCCCCCATTCTTACATCATATATTGAATTTTTCAATAGGAAAAACACATGATTACTATTTTTTAATCCTGTTTATTGCTAGAATTCCAATATGAAGGAATGTCAGATATGCATCAATCCATTTTTTTATGGGTGCATTAGCATGAAACTTGTGAGGACATTCAACTGTAAGTAGGGTCCTTTGTTTTGAATCCTAGTGTGTAAGTTGGTCTTCACAAATTCTCTCTTCTTCGCATGTAGTATCAAATACTTGTAAGTGAGAGCCACAATTGTTCAAGTTGAAAATGGAGCTAGCATGGGAATTGGACCTAGAGCTCAAATTGGGGATTGTAAGTACATCCAATGATAACACATCAACTCCTTCATTATTACGGCACTCATTTGATCAATCTACACACATACACATCCATTGATTAAGTAATAACACAATCGTAAATAATCCATTGGTCAAATCCAGCATGTCAAGGTATCACACTCTAGGAAACTTCCTCTATTTTCAATCCTAGGTAGTGTGTAAGGTTCATCTCATGTGCTCTACTCTATATTCCATTACTGATAGTCGCAATGGAGACCATGAACTCTTGAAGCTAACGATGGAGTCCTCACAGAGCCAAAGGTAAGGCTCCCCTTGGGGATCAAAATGATCACTTGTAGTACGTGAAACTTGTCATTGTAATGTTGCACATATACATTTATTGTTTATGTAATAACACAACCATAAATATCGTTTCTTAGCAAGCTACATTTGAGATAATTAACTTGAGGGAGAGTGCATGATTACCATTTTTCAATTTGAATTGTTGTTGGAGTTCCATTATGGAGGATTGTCATTTATGTATGTTGTGTTTGTATGCATGGGTTAGCATGAAACATGTGAGAACATCCTAACTCTAAGTGAACTTCTTTGTTTTGAACCGTAGTGTACACATGTGGTCCACTCTACATGTAGTTACTAGTTCTTGTAAGAAAGAGCTAGAGATGTGCAAGTTGAGAATGGAGTCACATGATTTCCATTATTCAAGTAATGAGCACATTATCAACAATTTACTTTTGGAAAAACTATCTTGAGTGAGAACACATGATTATCCATTTTCAAGTTGAGATGTTTTCAAAACTCTATTATGAAGGATTACCTTCTATACATTTTTTCCTGCATGCATCGGTCATCATGCAGATTGTGGAGGTATCTTAGCTCTAAGTGGTTCTCTTTGTTTTGAATATGGCATGTGTCTTTTATATCTAGCATGTGCTTTACCTTACATGTTGTAAATTTCAAGTACTTGTGAGCTCAATGGCAATGCATTAGTGCCACCACATCTATGGTTACCTACCCAACAAGGTATGTACATGACTACAATCGTGGCAACTGTTTTCACGTACATGTGTTGGAGCTGTATATGGCTCACTCTACTCAACTTGGTCTTACCTATATATTTGTATCTTGTCCTCAATATGAATCAATCTTTGGGAGCGTACATGGTGTGTCTCTTGTGTCATCTCTCTCTCTTTCTCTCTACATCTCAACATGGTATCAGAGCGGTAACGATCACGCGCCAATTCAATTCATGGTGAAAAAACAGTATGTGTATGCGATTCGCATGTAAGATTCAAAATTGATACAAATTTTTTTTTTGAGCACTGATTCTTGTTAACTGTGAATGTTTTGTGTTAAGAAGAATATGATTAGTGTTTTGTGTGGTGTTTATTGCTAATCAATCTAATGAATCGTTGATTACATTTTTTTGTTGATGACAACCTGAACTTCATCTCAATTTTTGGGGGTCTTCTGATCAAAATTTGGAGAAACGGGAAAAGCGTGATGGAGCGCTGCGTACATGGCACTTTTCATCCAAAACTTGTTCGTCTCCTTCAGCTCTTCAATTTGAGTTCTAGGTTTGTGTCAATCGGACTTCGCAGCAGAAAGTTATGCTGTTTTTAGTACAATTAAGCTTGACGCAGCTTTCGTCCTCGTGCATCATCGTGAAGCGTCCGCGATCGTTTATCTAGTTTTGGTGTCGACCTTTTTGCGCAAATTTAGCTTTTTTCAATTTATATTATGGCCGTCAATCTTGCGTCTCAGGCCACTCTATTTTGAGGACTCTTTGATTATTAACGTCTCCTTTTCCCTGCTTTTTTGTGTGACATTTCTCGCTTGTGTTTATCGTTGATAGAATGCAGTCCTCATATTTCTCTCGTTCTCAATTACGTTCTTCACCATATATGGTGTGCAAATTCTACGATCTTATCTTATACGTCTTCTCGCAGCAAGATATGGGTATGACTATTCTTGTCAACGGCTTTCCTTCTAGCCAGCATTCTGTTCCTCCTTTCCAAGGCCAAGGATTTCCAAGCTTGAAAGCAAAGATGTTGTTAATCCTTGAAGGCAATGAACTCTCTGATATTGTTCTCGAAAATCATGTTTGTCCACCTCAACCTGTTGATACGGATATTGATAATGTGCTTATACTGAAGGACCTATATTTGAAGATTGGAATGTTGCCTATACAGATTGGCAACGACGTGATAAAGCAGCTCGTAAGTATATTCTTGCTGCTCTAACTGATTCCCTTTTGCTTGATATGTATGAACTGCCTACTTTCCACGCGTATAGAAGTACCTTATTGCAAACTTTCAGAAGAAATCTGTAACAGAAACACTTTATTTGAGAGGGTTTCTTAACAAGTTACAATATGAAGTTGGTACTGCCATGACGGGACATATTGAATCTTTTAAATCTATTATTGATCAACGTGCTGCTACTGCTGATCCTGTTCCACAACAACAAGTGATTACACTTCTTCTTGATATGGTGAAGGACTCCTCTTATGATAACATTGTTACTATTCTCTCCAATAAAGATGGTCTGGATTTCGTCCAAGCCTGCATGTCTTTAATTGAATACTCGCAACGCCAAGAACGTCATAATGTTGGTCATGACACAGCTATGATTTTACAAGAGGAGACTGAGTCACTACAGATGGAACGTGCTCTTTATGCTCGAAGGCATCCATTTCAACGAGGAAACCGCAAAGGTGGCCGTCGTGGTAATGTTTTCTATCGTCTCAAATTTCCCAATAAGCAATGTTCTTACTGCAACAAAAATGGCCATAGTGAAGATGATTGTTGGGCACGTCAATATTATGAAGAACACAATATTACCACAAAACAACCACGTTTATCTAGAGACTCTTCTTCTTCTTCTTGTGAATATTGTGGACGATCTGATCATCCCACTCATATGTGCTATAAGCGTGGATTCAACACGGATCGTAATAGAGCATATGCTACTAAATATCGAAACAATATTGTACCAAAAACAAGTTGCGTCCTATGTTCAGCTGCTCCAGATAGACTACTTCATGTACGTGATGGATCACTTTTTATTGTCGATTCTGGTGCTACAGGAAATATGAAATATCAATCTAAGTGGCTCCATAACTATCATCCACTACTAGTTCAACATGTTGTTTATCTTGCTGATGATATTACTTGTCAAGTAAAGGTTATTGGAGACTTATATCTTGGTACCTTATCTTCTTCCACTCAAATTTTGTGAGGAAAGTTACATGTACCAGATCTTCAACGTAACCTTATTTCAGTTTCTAAACTGGTTGATATTGGTCTGTTTGTTGGATTTGATCATACCAAATGCCCAATTGAGAAAGATGGATAGACTATAGCCACGGCTCCTCAAAATGGTAATTTATTTGAACTCTCTCTCAACGATGCTGTAGCAAATGTTGTCACTACTCGAGGTGATCATGATTGCAAAGTATGGCATCACCATTTTGTTTATGCTGATTTCTGAAAACTCCTTGATCTTCACTGTTGTGATCTTGTTCATGGCATGGATCATAAAGCCCATCCCCATACGGGAATTTATCAATTTTGTTCTCTTGGGAAACACAATCGTAAACCCTTTCCTCTTTCAAATACAACTCATTCTCATGACCTATTGGATCTTGTTCATACTGATATATGTGGACCTCTACCTTCTTCGAGATCACAATATCGCTACTTCATTAATTTCATTGATGATTTCTCACAGTATACGACTTTATTTCTACTTAGATAGAAATATGAGGCATTATCTGTTTTCAAACAATCTCAGAAGGCTGTGGAACTTCAAACCGGTCGTTGCCTTAACAAGATTCGTAGTTGTCATGCCAAGGGTAGGACTAGGCACGGCCAAGAGCCAGGACGGACATGCAGTCAAGGGGGTCCCTATATTTAGCAATCCATGGGTCTATATAGGACATGGCTGGGTGGTTATGAGCATGTTCTATTTCCCTATGCCTTTCACTGGTATCAGAGCCAGGGGAGAGGAAGGAGAAGGAGTGCAGAGAGTATGGAAGAAAGGTATCCTCTCTCTCTCTCTCTCTCTCTCTCTCTCTCTCTCTCTCTCTCTCTCTCTCTCTCTCTCTCTCTCTCTCTCTCTGCCTATGCAAGGCTATGGAGACTTTCTCTCTTTCTCATGCTTGGAAGGAGGAGAAAGAGCATGCCTGCATGCCATGCATGCTTAGTTGCAAAAGGGAGGCCGAGGTCGACATGAAAGCAGAGAAGTCGTGGGCATGGCCCCTTGAAGGCACAGAGCAGACGAGGTTGAGGTGGCGGGAAGCGCCCCTTAACTGTTGAAGGGAGGAGCTTGACCTTCATGGTTTGAAGCGCAAGCAGTTCCAAACAAGTTCGCCTCGCCATGCTGACCAAGGTTCGTTTCTACCACGAGGGCCGAAACGCGGTGCAGGGCATGATGCGAGTTGTCTTCTCTAGGTGCGCCATCTACAGAAAACGCCATAGCTTTGTTGGCCTTCTTTCCCATTTAAACGCCCAATGCCAAGGGCCTTACCGCACCAATTATAAAAGGGTAAGGTAGAGAACCCATGGAACAATCCCCCCCCCCCTCATTGAATCGGCCTCAGACTTCGGTTCCTCGGCAAGTTGCCATTTTGGAGGACGCAACCGATGATGCAGTAGCATAATTTCAGTAATCTTGAGTCAATTACAGCATGCGCAGGATTTCAAGGCATGATCACCTTGGCATGTACGTGATGCTGCAACGCAAAATTATACATCCATGTCAAGCAAGTGATGAGGATTCACGTGCATCCAAGTACATATGCAAGTAGGGGGGACAATACGCGAATCCGGAATGAAATCCGCAACCAAGAAATAGATGGTCACCTTGAATTTTGACTCTGGTTCATGGAGAGATTTACCTTGATATTCTGTTGTTGATCATCAAAAATCGCATCAAGTGATTATGCAGGTGTGCAAAAATCTTACGACTCGACTATAGCAATGACAGAAGTCGATAGCGAAGGCTCTATGGTCATGTTTTTGAGTTTTCTAGGAGGCGATGGAGAAACTGCTTGAACTCGAACAGGGACACAAACATATTATCAGGTTTGCAATTTCACGTTCTTGCAATTTTTACAGCTTTAAGTACACAACTGTATTGCAAGAGTATGTTCTTATGTTAATCTCGGCCATGGTGCACTTGAGGGATTACCTACATATCTAGTATGACCAAAGTTAACATATTACGTCCAATTTTGATAGTCATTACCATGATTTGGACTATGGAGCATGGCATGGCTCCAATAGAGATAACCTCTACAGGGTTTCTACGAGGCACGATTGTGTAGTAGTAGAGGCAACTCATGCATGGCACGTGCCTTTTAAGGCAACTGTGATTGGCAAGGCTGATCCTTAATGCGTACCATGCTGCATTAAAATTTTGAAGAGTGCCGACAAGCACGGCTTGTATTGACTTTTCAAATGATAAGTATTTGTTGAATGTATGTGTTTAGTATGATGCAATTGGCTTACATTCTTGGCATAGCGATTAGACTCACACATGGCTTGAGTCTATACCGCCTTGACTTGAAGCACAACTCGTCAATAGTTCAATTTGATGCAAATGCATAGCCAATTTGCAGTGTTTTTGGACTCTCAAGGAGATTTGCACATCCTGTTGCTCGACTTGATGCAGGGGGAAAGTTGCTTGGCATGGCCAACTCCTTGTTACTATTTCTAGTAGCTTCCAGAGGGATGCTTTCCACAGAGTATTAGTTCATTTTAGTTGAAATCACTCGAGAAAGTCGATTCTTTTTCTCATGATCTCTATATGTCAATAGCCCCATCAGTTGGCTATTAGCACTAACAGATTTTGGTGAAGCAAGGCTTCAATTTAGGGGTCTTCAATTGCAGCTTCTCCTGTTTGGCATATGCTATGAGCATACCAATTTGTGAGGGATTAGCCAATGGGCTTGCAAGTTATTTTATTTCGTGAACGACGGTCATATATGGAGCAAGAGGGTGAGTTTTGTATACGACGACTTACACTTGTTGTGTATACAACCATTACCCCTCGCACAACAGATATGGCTATGAGCCATCTAGGAGACAGCAAATATGGCTATGAGACATCTGTGTAAGAGCCAAATATGGCTATGAGCCATCCGTGAGCAAGGATTCAATTAAGGAATCTTGCATTGAGCTTTTTCCTGTTTGGGGTATGCTATGAGCACACGCCCTTGGGGAATTTCTCCATATGTCTGCAGGATGTTTCAAGGTGTGTATGTGATACATACACCGAATTTCTCCCACGCAACAGAGCTAGTTATGATCTACATTGAGTGAATTGTTTCCTTCGACATCTCCAGAAAATTGGCTACATCCAAGGTACTGCCTAATGACTTGGCATCACGGGCAGTGGCAGCACAAGTTTGGGGAACTAGCAAAATATGGAATATCACTCCCTACCAGTACATCTGTGCAAGGCACTTATGGTTTTGGCTCTCACGTTTGAGGCCATCACTTTTTCCAAGGGCTTAAATTTATGCATGCACAGCATGCTAGCTAGGTAGATTCAATTCTACCGCCTTATGCAATATGCTTCCGCTATAACACCAGACACTTTCTCACGAACAAGATAAGTTATGGATTGTTTGACATGATTTTTGGTTGTTGTCAATGCAAAACACCACTGAAAAGATCTTAAATTTGGACTTGATTCACCGGCAAAGTTCCCTATTCAAGTCATACTCATACAATCACGACCCCATACACGGTAGATGGTCAAGATTTGACTTGCAATTTTTGTTGCCTCTATTGATGAGAGTGTCATACAGACAGGTTGTTGTATGCTTAGAGAATAAGATACAACCCAGGCATAAGATGCACACGAGCACATGGATTGGGTATGCACTACATTAGGTTAAGAAACCTTCCTCAACCTAGCATGCTACCTCTTTCTCTCTCTTTGTTATTTCTCTCAAGAATAATAAAAACTTTCTAAGAAGCTTTTGATACATATTTTGTCTATGAGTCAGCCTGAGCCAAGGTGCTCTAACTCTCAGCTAGAAATTGAGCAAGACGCCCTCTACATTAGTCTTCAGCATTTTGTCAATTGAACACTAATTGCCATAAGGACTATGAGCCACACATGCTGGCTACGAGTCATTGTCAGATCTCGGGTATGATCCAACTGTTGGCATTCCTTAGGTGATTGTTCTTAAGATCGAACAGATCTACCCAACATAGGCACTATGAGTGTCTATGGAAGCATAGTTTTGGGGTAAGACCCTGCGGGTGCTTTACTAAATCACCCCATAAGCATTGAGGATCACACTTTGATCTATTCTCGTTACACTTTCAAGGAAATAATTCCAAAATCTACCACACGATAGCGGGGACAAATTCAACTTTTCAAGCTGATTCTCATCATTTTGTACACGATTAACTATGTTGGTTACCGTTACCTGCTAGTTGAGTTGTTTCTACAAAGGGTCTTAACAAGGGGTTTGACTATGTAAATTCTACCCAACGGGCTTGGATTGCAAAAGCAACACCCTGGGTTTCTAGTGCAATGTTTCTTGGTTTTTTCACAAGTGGGAGACGTGCTCTCCTGTGCATTTGAATACGGGTAACTGAACTTTCAGTTCAATACCCAGGACCATGCCAAGGGCAAACAAGTAATTTGGGCCATAGTGTCCAATGAACATTATGCTGTTATGAACCCACTTGTCGGATTTGATTTGGCACATGTTGTCACATGGGATACAACATGGTCTAGGGACTCAGGGAGTTTGGTTTAGCAAGGATGATCATGGATATACAGGTTCGGATATGTTTTTTGCTAAATGTTGGACACTAGGTGTTATGGGCCCTAGTGTTTAACAAAGGTGATTTGGAATGGCTTCTGAAGGATTTTGCACTCTATGTGCAGTCTCTCTCTTAGCTTACTTTTGGATCTACCAATCACCAATAGAGGTCATGGCTCGGTTTGGGTGCTTGTGGATTTTTCACATTAACCAAGATGGTTATTCATCACGACATTGCTATTTGCTCAGCAATGTTGTATGATATTGTGATCCCCATTTACGGGCCATCTGGGAATACCATCTATACATCCTAGGAAAAACACCTCAGTACTATCAGTTATCCAAGGGGATAGGCAGATTACAAAGTGTAATCTTGTGCTGAAGGATATGCAAAGTGCGTACGTTAGCACCAAAAACAAGAGATCCAATTAGTAAGCATTTATTTCTCTACTTGGAGTTTTCTTACCATAAGTTAAAGCATGTTAGTGAGACTAGGTGTAGTCTCTTCATGTATAAATCAAGTTCTCAACCTTGAGCACTAGTTATGGTGGGGTTGTTTACTGCTGAAATTGGAAAACAAGTCAAGGACTTAAACTTGACTGATTAGTTATTTTAGCAAGTTACTTTCATGGAAAGTGAAAAGAGGTACTCTTTAGGGTATATCTTGGTGTGATAACTCATTTTTCATAACTCATGTGTGTTCTAAATGGAGTCTACACACTATGATAGAAATCAGTAACATAAGATGGTTGCAAACGGACAACAATGTGATAAATCAAGTTGTTACTCTTGGTTTCATTGAACCTCCTGCTAAACGGTGTTCTAGTCAACCAAACAGTTGGATCCATGAAGGATGCCACTATAGAAAACATTAGTGTATCATCACTCTTGTTTTCGAGGACAAAAACGCTTCTCCAAGGGGGGAGTAATGTCATGCCAAGGGTAGGACCAGGCACGGCCAAGGGCCAAGACGGACATGCATTCAAGGGGTCCCTATATTTAGCAGGTATACAAAATTCGATCTTTTTCTCACCTCTAAAGGATTCATCTCTTGCTCTTCAGACCCCAACTTATACATAAAACGCCAAGGTAGCAGCTTTGTGATTCTTGATCTTTATATGGATGATATCATCCTTGTTTCCAATGATTTGAGATTTCTTCAGCAAGTGAAAAAGTTATTGTCTTCTGCATTTGATATGGTGGATCTTGGAGAGATTCCCTCATGTCTTGGCATTTAGATCCAACAAAACCATACAAAAGTTATTATATTTCTTTGATAGTCAAAGTTGATTGCAGATATTATTCAAAAATTTGGTATAGAATCCGCACATTCGGCCAACTCACCTTGTTTTGTGAGATCTACGAAGAATACTTCTGACAATGGCGGTCAAATTGTCACGAATCAACCTTATGATAACTTGATTGGATGTCTTCAGTTTCTTGGCATGAATACTCGTCCTGATATTCTGTTTGTTGCTAATTATCTTGGACAACATCTTGCACGTCCTTCTCTTAAGCATTGGTCTGCAGCAAAGCGTGTATTGAAATACTTGAAAGGCACCACAGATTTTGGTTTGGTTTATCGTCGACAACTCACATCGGATTCCATGCAATCTCTTTCTCTTTTGGGTTACACAGATGCAGACTGGGAAAGCTCACATTTATTTATGCGATCTACTAGTGGAAATTTCTTCTTTATAAATTGTCTTGTTTCTTGGATCAGCAAGAAACAACACTGTGTTGCACTTTCTACAAATGAGTCAGAATATGTCGCGACATCACTTGTAGCTCGTGAGCTGATCTGGCTTTGACAAATGCTGGTTGATATTGGTCACTCTTCTCTTTCTTGCACACCCTCGTGGTGTGACAACCAAAGTTCTATTAGTCTTGCAAAAGACTACGTTCAACATAATAAGTCAAAGCACATTGCTGTCCATTATCATTATGTCAGATTGAAGTACACAAAGGAACCATTATGGTTGAACACTACCCAAGTAACCATATGATTGCAGACATCCTTACCAAAGGCCTCAACGAGTCACATTTCATCCTCTTGCGCTCTGAGCTTGGAGTTGCTTTGGACTCACTCTTTCTAGATTAGCTTCTCTGCTATTGTGGTAGCTTTGTACATATGACATTGTAATCCTATAGGTACCATGCACTATACACACTCCACATTTGCACATTGTGATCTCTAAGTCACTTGTATATTTGTACATAGATACACAACTCACTTTCACATCATTATCGCTGGTTCATATTTTCACATTGTATAGGGGCTTGGGTTTTTCCCTTGAACTCCCCAAGGGTTTTTTTATCCAGAGCTAGAGACCTTTGTTTGAGTGGGGGTGTTGGAGCTATATATGGCTCAGTCTACTCAACTTGGTCTCACCTATATATTTGTATTTGTCTTCAATATGAATCAGTCTTTAGGAGCGTACATGGTGTGTCTCTTGTCTCGTTTCTTTGTCTTTCTCTCTACATCTCAACACACACACCTAAGGCTAGAGGTGCACGGATATTAGAACCATAGGTTTAGAATCTCGTCTTTATTGGTTAATGACTTATTTGTGGGTACGAGAAAAATCTACACATCCACGTCTACATGATAGTGCATGTAGTGGACAGAACCCCTTTGCCTCTTCTCTACCTCTAGCAATTCACACCATGTTAACATCTCTTCACAACAGATCTTTTTTCGAGGGATTACATAGCACATTACATGTTGGGTCCAATTTGAGTATCATGCCGTTGAAATCTTTCCAACTTAAGATCGCATCCGTACTGAGGAAGAGAGGGATCACCGTTCGCCTAACTCTAGTTTTTTCCGTAATCCCGCAGGTAGACTTTAATATAAAAATTTAATCTTGAATCTAACCTAATTGAACATATGGTGATTCTGAACTAATTGAACATGGTTAGTGGGTGAGTTAATAGGTGTTAGATTTTGATGGGAACATACATATTGTTGTGTAATTAGTGTTTGCTCTTTGGGCAAAGCTTTCATTGATATTCCCTAAAATCTAACATAAATATAATCTAATCTAATTAATCTTAAATCGAACATAAATCTAGATCTAATCTAATTTTAAATATAACCTAAACCTAAATGTAATCTAACTTAAATCTAAATCTAATCCAATTTTAAATCTTGTCTTGATCTTAAATCAAAATCTAATATAATCTTAAACTCAACATAAACCTAAATCTAATCCAATCTAAAATCCTAATCCTAAATGTAGTCTAACTTAAATCTAACCTAGCTTATCTTAAATCTTGCCTTAATTTTAAATCTAACCTAATCTTAAAACTCAACATAAACATAAATCTAAATGTAATCTAATCCAGTCTTCAATCTAATCTGCATCTTAATGTAATTTTAAGTCTAACCTAATTTTAAATTTAGCATTAATTTTAAATGTAATATAAATATAATCTAACTTGACCTTAGACCTTAATTTAACCTAATTTTAATTAAATGTAATTATAATTTTAACCTAACCCTAAATCTTAATATAACATTTCATTTCATATTTTCTCTACTTTATCTCTCTCTCTCTCTCTCTCTCTCTCTCTCCCCCCCCCCTGTTTTTCTTTGTTTTCTCCTCTCTCTCTCTCTCTCTCTCTTGCTTTCTCTTTGCTTTATGTCTCTCTCTCTCTCTCTCCGATTCTCTCTCTTTACTCTCTCTCTCTCTCTCTCTCATTCTCTCTTTTTACTCTCTCTCTCTCTCTCTCTCTCTCTCTTAATTTTCCTCTCTCAATGTGTGTATGTATGCATTCTTCGTTTAAGGTAGGTGTGGATAGATGTGCGGGATATATTCGTACTTCTACAGCATTGTGAACAAGTTGTGTTCATGCATGATCCACTATGGATAGAAAGTGATGAGAATGATCTATCTAAACCCTGCTGGCTCTATGTCGTTCAAGTTGCTCCACGGAGCAAGAAAGTGTGTGAAGGATTGGAATTTGATGTCAAAGAGGAAACTCATGTACAAAGCAGGAGACCGACGGAAACTTTAAGTCATCTTTATACACTCTTTTTTGTAGTTGTGGTCTTCTTGATACAGTCTCGCTTAGACATTCTTTGCATATGTACAGTTTTGAAGTGCTTATGTTTATGGTTTATGGTTATGTTTATGGTATGGGACATATGTTATGGTTAAGGTTTGCTAGTCAAGTCAAGGTTATGGTTTTGCTATGATGGTATAGCAATCATGTGATGGTTATGGTCATGATTAAGGTTATGATTATGGTATGGCAATCATGTTATGGTTATGGTTATGATTATGGTTATGGTTATGATTGTGCAATTATGGTATGGTTTTTATGGTTATGGTATGACAAGCAAGTTATGGTAATGGTTATGGTATGAAAAATAGGTTATGTTTATGGTTTTTGCAGTTTTTGACTCATGTTTTAATTATGGTTCTAAAATCTTTATACCGTTATGTCATGATCAATCTTTTGATTTTGTGGTTATGTTATTCTTACAATTTTGCTAATTTCCATACACTCGCTCTTAAGTGTCAGCTTGTAGGTGGAGTGTGGTTGCTTGTGCCCTCCTCCTTTGTACAGAGAGGGTTGTTTTCTTTTGGTGCAATACATGCAGGATTAGTTCCTAGCACTCTCTGCTCAGAAAAATTATCCAGGTTTAGTTGTGAGTACAGAGTACAGTACGTGTGGCGATATAAACTTTGAAGGATGCATCGGAGTATCCTTTCAAATTACAGGTGTCGGGGGATATGTGTTCGCTATGTGAGCGGGGCAGGCGCCGGGCCTCTGGCTATGGGAAGAGTGAAAGAGAGAGAGACTAGGGAACTTGAACTCTTCATTGATGCTCTACAAGGAGAGCTAGATGAACAAATGAACATTATTGCAGATCTCCAAAGACAGATCAAAGAGCTGAAAAGTGAAGCTGAAAGGGTGATGGTAATGCGTGTGTTAGTCTCCACCAAACCATGCTATCTTATAGCCTCCCCTAGCGTACACACTATCCGGACTTGCCCGTAGGACCCATGTCCTTACCTTACCCACCCCTTGGAGAATCGTTTTCGTCCTCGAAAACGAAGGTAGGAAAATGTTTCTTAAGTGCGGAGACATTCTCCCCTGTAGAACTTATTCAGGTCTATCTATAGCAATTTTACCAACACCTATCGTCTGACATGATGTCTGGTGCGAAGCTCATGAGAATCCAAAATCTTTTCGGGCTCATGAGGGATGCTTGGTGGTTGGATAAGGTCAACTAACACACCTGTGTCAATGACATTATCATTGTGTTCTAGTTGTTTTCGTAAACGGCTAACATGAAAAACAGGATGAACTCGTGAGTGCTCTGGAAGAGCTAACTTATAGGCCACGACCTATATGTTTGAGAATGGTAGATGGTCCACAATAGTGTGGTGAAATTTAGCAAATTTTCTCGTCTTCAGACTTTCTAAATGCTCCACAACTTTGAGGAAAAGCTTGTCTCCTTATTCGAAAGTAGCAAGACGATGATGTTCATCTGTGTACTTATTATATAAATCTTGAGCTTTCTTAACATTCTGTCGAGCAACTCGAAGCATGTCAAAATGGTCTTGGAGAAAATTATTTGCTTGCTCTATCTTCTCCTTAGCCAGTCCCACCGTAATAGGTGATCATCTAGATTGAAATCCATAGGAAAGCATAAATGGACTAAACCTGTAGTCACATGCTTTGAACTATTATAAGAAAATTCCAATATAGGTAAGTAGTCTTCCCAATTGGCTTGCTTCTTGCTAACGTACGCTCGTAGCATATCCTCTAGCACTTGATTAACTCTTTTTGTTTCACCATTAGTTTCACGATGATCATCCGTACTTAGATTAAGTTTAGTTTCCAACTTTTGGAACACAACACTCTAGAAGTGATTATCGAACCTTCGCTCTCTATCACTGTAATAGGACTAAATTTTAAAGCTCTTAAAGTCGAAAAGAATGTAGTAGGCCATATCTTTCGTTTAACACGATTTGAAAAATTATTGAATAGTCTATTAGATAGAGCTTATATGAATGAGTTTAAGATATTACGAGAGAAAATATACTCTCTTCTTTTTACATAATACACCAAAGACATATCTTGATAAAGATTAATGAACAATAGGTAGTCTGTTTATGAAAAGTATAATAAAAACGTAGTTAATATTGAAGTTTTTATTAATATCAATGTTTAATATTTATGTGTTTTAGCTTAAAATGCATGGGTAGGATTAAAATAAGTTGAAAACGTAGTGGAGACCCAAAAATAGGATTTCTGAGAGTCTCGATCTAAAAGTTGTGTTTTCAGCCAAAGAAAGACGTTTTTCCCAATTCTGTCCACGATGCGTTGAAGACCACACCTCTTCACATCTTTTTGAGTACCTGGAAGTCTATATTCTGAGTTCGTTTAACAAAGCTATGTCAGAAACAAATTGTTTGTAGCAGCAGGACAACCTACAAGCAGCAACATGTTAGCTTACAAACAAATATACACAAGTAATATCTCTTTTGTTTCATCCAATCAAGAAGTGATTGCACTATTTTATGATGTTAAAAAATAATGTTTCGAATTTGATTATCATGTTGATTTGGTTGCACGAGTATGTTCTTTTGGCTATTTTGTAGAGGGCACATAAAACAGGATCTGTGCAAGATGTCATGATGTTGAGATTGTGATGTGTTGCGATTCTGATTATGATTGTTGCCATCAAGGGAGTGAGATTGAGATTGAGAGTGTGATTGTGATTGAGATTGAGAGTGAGAGTGTGATTGAGATTGAGATTGTGCACAAGATTGAGATTGAGAGTGAGAGTGAGAGTGGGAGTGTGATTGAGATAGCTCGGGAGGTTATGAAACGAGCTATGCTCTTCTTGTAATGATTACTTTCTATCCATACATACTCTTTATTTCCATCTGTTTACTCTGCGTACTCTGTATATTCTTTGTTCATTATCAGTGTATTTTTCTCTCCCGTGTCGCGTCACAAGTGGTATCAGAGTGGTTTCAATCCTGCGGTAGCGATGGAAGCATATTAGCATTGATTGAAGGAACAAGAGGAGATTATTCGATGGCTCAATGAAGATCTTAACAAATATGAGGAAGCGGATAAAGGAAAGAGATTAGCTGGTGTAGGAAGACAAAGTGGAGGAGAAGATGGAAGTTAAACAAGGAAACGGTCCATCACCGTCTCCAAGAGATGAAGGATCAAAGAAGAAAAAACAAAAGAGGAGCAATGATCAAGACGATGACAATGCGGGAGAAGCTGCGAGATCAATCAAGTTTCAAGAAGAGTAAGGCCACGAGACTTTCAAATGCCCGAACAAAGCCATTGATAAGGAAATATGTACGAAGATGGTTGAATTGGAGACTACTGACGATACGGGTGGTAAAGGTAAGTCATCTAATCCTTCTTTATGATGCTTTATGTCTTTGATGCATTATTTGAAAGCTTCTATGATAAAGTCATGCATAAAATTTAAGATTTGAAATTGAATTTCTTAATTGATTTGAGTAGTACATATTGATTCTTGTCCTCTAATCTGACTGAGAAATTAAACCTGAAATTAAACTGAGAAATTAAGAGAGATGGTTGAGAAGAATTTTGCTTACATAATGATTATTTGTATTATCATGATTGCTTATGTGTGTTTGTAAATTCCTCTTTGAAACATCAAATTTTGTGAAAATGCAAAAGAAATATATTTATTTAGATAATCTTATGCCTAAAGAAAAGATGTGAAGGCACCAGTAGAAACCAATTTGATTGTGGACTTAGACAACTTAGAAGTAGGATTCTTCTTATCATGGAAAAGATTCCTCTTAGATTGAATTTGATGTTTTGTATGTTAAAAAAAAAACCCTCTTTCCAACTTTGAGGACAGAGTTAATTATGATAAGGGGAGAATGTAATAGGACTAAATTTTGAAGTTCTTAAAGTCGAAAAGAATGTAGTAGGCCATATCTTTCGTTTAGCACGATTTGAAAAATTGTTGAATAGTCTATTAGATAGAGCTTATATGAATGAGTTTAAGATATTAAGAAATAAAATATACTCTCTTCTTTTTAAATAATACACCAAAGACATATTTTGATAAAGATTAATGAACAACAGGTAGTCTGTTTATGAACAATATAATAAAAACGTAGTTAATATTGAGGTTTTTAATAATATCAATGTTTTATATTTATGTGTTTTAGCTTAAAATGCATGGGTAGGCTTAAAATAAGTTGAAAAAGTAGTGGAGACCCAAAAATAGGATTTTTGAGAGTCGCGACCTAAAAGTTGCGTTTTCAGCCAAAGAAAGACGTTTTTCCCAATTCTGTCGTTGATGCCTTGTAGACCAGATCCCTTCCCGTCGTTTTGAGTACCTGATAGTCTATATTCTGAGTTCGTTTAACAAAGTTATGACAGAAACAAATTGTCAGCAGCAGCAGGACAACCTACAAGCAACAACATGTTAGCTTACAAACAAATATACACAGGCAATATCTCTTTTGTTTCATCCAATAAAAAAGTGATTGCACTCTTTTATGATGGTACAAAATGATGTTTTAAATTTGATTATCATGTTGATTTGGTTGCACGAGTATGTTCTTTTGGCTATTTTGTAGAGGACCAAGAAAACAGGATTGAGATTGTGATCGTGTTGCGATTCCGACTATGATTGTTGCCATCAAGAGATTGAGATTGAGATTGAGAGTGTGATTGTGATTGAGATTGAGAGTGAGAGTGTGATTGAGATTGAGATTGTGCACAAGATTGAGAGTGAGAGTGAGAGTGATTGAGATAACTCGGGGGTGGTCGGGAGGTTATGAAACAATCTATGCTCTTCTTGTAATGATTACTTTGTATCCATACATACTCTTTATTTCCATCTGTTAACTCTGCGTACTCTATATATTATTTGTTCATTATCAATGTATTTCGCTCTCCCGTGTCGCGTCACAATCACTAATGGTACTAGCTGGAAGACCGTAGAGTTTATGTATATGCTCTACAAATAGCCGTGCTAATTTTCCGTGCATTAATCGTAGTCTTAGTGAAAATGAATCGACCCATCTTGGTATGATGGTCTACAATTACCCATATGGCACCATCGCCATGATTTGTAGTAGGTAGTCCTACTACAAAATCCATAGAGATACTCTATGGATTTGTAGTAGGTAGTCCTACAATTACCCATATGGCCCCATGGCCAGGATTTGTAATAGGTAGTCCTACTACAAAATCCATAGAGATACTCTCCCACTTACCTTGTGGGATCTCTAAAGGATGAAAAGGTGACATAACTTGAGGCGCTTTGCCTTATTAACTTGGCACTGTTTGCAGTTTAGTACGTACTCTTGAACATCATGATGTAAGCCCGGCCAATAAAATTTCCATGGAACTAAGGCATACGTCTTACGAATACCTGGATGACCAGCACTTGGACTATCGTGACACTCAAATAAGATTTGGTGCTTAGTGTCTGAGTCCTTTGGCACACATACTCTACCTTTGTGAAGTAGGTAGACATCATCAATGGAAAAATTCTTCCATCTCTTAAGCTCTTCCTGAGTAGGGGTAGAGCTCTCTGTGTTGGAGTTTTTATTTGCGCGTGCAAAGACATGATGATCTCGCTGTACAAAGACATGTGAGTGTTAAAGACCCCTTTTTAAAACTGCACTCCACACTTTATCATATGATTGATATTGTGCACATTTGCCACTTAATGACTCTAAAAAACCGCTCTTTATTTTTGTGAAAGCAAGTGAATTAAGCTCAGGCATATGACTTAGTGCATCCGCTACTACATTATATCGCCCCTTGTAATATCGTAGATTACAATCATAATCTTGAAGGATTATGGCTCATCTAGCTTTACAGACCTTCAAGTCTGTTTGAGTAGTAGACCATTTGATACTCTCATGGTAAAAAACTACTTTAAACTAGGCACCATATAAATAGTGTCGCCACTTTTGTAAAGCCTGAATTATGGCATAGAGCTCTCTCTCATGGACAAAATAATTTTGTTGAGCTCTATCTAACTTTTCACTTTCAAAGGCTATAGGTCTTCCCTCCAGGAAAAGTATCATACCAATTTCTTTATCACTAGCATCAGTCTCTACCACAAATGGCTTAAGAGCATCGACGATTGCTAGGATTGGATCAATGGCTATAACTACCTTTGAGCTATTCGAAACTGCATTTTTGAGCTTCTTCCCAAGAGATGGTCTTACCTTCTTACCTTTTGCTTTAAGTTGATCCATCATAGGAACATCAATTTTGGCATAATCACGGATATAACATCGATAAAATCCAGCCATGCCTAAAAATATTTGAAGCTCCTCAACCGTGTTGGGATGTGGTCATTGAAGAATGGCAACGACCTTGTCACTGTCCATTTTGATGCCAAAATAAGAGATCACATGATCGAGGTAATGTATTTCTGTTTTAAAGAAATCGTATTTGGCTTGCTTAGCATACAATATGTGAGCTCGTAGCTGTTCGAACACTAATCGTAAGTGCTATATGTGTTAATCTTTAGTCTTACTGTAAACGAGAATGTCATCAGGGAAAACCACAACAAATTTTCCAAGATAGGTACGTAAGACACTATCCATGAGTGTCATAAATGTAGCTGGAGCTCCATAGAATTAAAATTGAGAGCACTTTTCTCGTTAGATTTGTTAACACTTTGCTTATCATTAGACTTCTTTGCACTTTGCATACCATTACTAGAACTCATCACACTTTGCTCTTGAGAATTCACAAGACTTGGAGACAAGCAGTAACACAAAAAGACTTCATCTATTAGATATGCTTTCTGAAAAATAGAAAGCTCGATTGTACATATAAGAGGTGCAGATGGTATATTTTTCTCACCAAGCAAAAGCACATGTTTACAATTGGCCATGAAGGATAAGGATTTGTGTTCATAACTAGTGTGCAATGTGTTTCCTAAACCATGTAGCCACTCCCATCCTAAAACTACATCAGCACGGTCCATGTTCATAACTTGGAAGTCAAGGGTCATCGTATGATCTTGAACAATAAGCTCAACCCCTTGAACTACCATTGTCCGGGGATATGTGCTCGCTACATGAGCCGGGCCGGGCCTCTCGCTGTGGGAGGTGTAAAAGAGAGAGAATGAGAATAACATATGCAATTGAATCTAGAAATTCCCATACCCTTTCATTAATTGATTAAAACACTTGAGTACAGCTTAATCTTTAGCCAAGGTGGGCCAGTAACAACACCGTCATTTGGATCATCTACTAACTGGGAGTTGAAGCTCCTGTTTACAGGATTAATCGGCTCGATAATGACATGCGACCTAACAAAATGATTAATCAACTTCGGACTGATGATCGTGATGGAAATTTTCTTATATCGCTTTATGTGCTTCGATTGTCAATGCTTTGGACCGACTTAATTGCCATTCTCTAGTTGTAACTTCCTCCTGCTTCTTACCTTGCTTCATTTACCATGCATGTCTTCTCCTGCTTTCTTCTCTTGCTTTGATTACTGTGCATGCCTTTTCCTACTTTGATTCAAATCGCCTTCTCAAGCTTGCTTGCTTACTTCAACAGGTTTCTCGTCTTGGTCGCTTCGGAAAAAGCTTCAAGCTCCTTCCTCCTCTTGCTTTCCTTACCCTCGTTATCTCTCTTCTTAATTGCCTTCCCTTCGAATCCATTTTCCAAGAGAGAGAAAAAAAACTTGCTTCTTGCTCCAAGCCCTTCTCGTTCTTCTCCTTTGCCAAGCTTGCCTTTGTTCACACTTGAGAGCACCAGAAATTGGAGCTATAGTCCTCCTTTGATCGATTGAGCACGAGGGAGAGAATCTTTGCCTTGTTTACCTTGCCGAGAATGAGAGCAAGAGAGAAGGAGCTCTACTTGCTTGCCTCGTTTTCTCTTCCTCCTCACTTCATAACCTTCCTCTTTATGCCATGGAGTCCTTCTTGCCCTTCGACTCCCCTCGTGACTCCCCGTTATTCCTTGTCGTCGATTACCTCGTCGTTCTGCCTTGCCCTTGTTTGCTGCCCTCATTGGATTTCTTCTTTCATATACCCTCCATCGTTGATAGCCTTCTCTTGCTATTATCCCTCCAATAATAGCCTTCTTGATTTTTTGCCCCACCATGCAATCACGACATCGTGACTGACGTGGCGTGGGAGCGACTTTGATGACGTGGCAGATCCGGATGACAACCCGCTCAAATTTCCCTTCTATTGGTTTCACAACTGAGCGTTATGGCATGTCGAGCATTTTCTTCTTCTGCTTCGTCTTCATCTGAGCCTCCTGCAAGCCACTACGAGCATGTCTTCCTCCTCTCTGCGCTCGCCCGTTGCCTGCACGCTTTTTGCCTTTTCTTCCCCCTTCTTTTACATTCAACTCACCCTTTAATTGGGTGGCCACCCATCCTTAGTCGATGGCCGGGCGGTTATTGGCTTATGGGCGGCCTTATTATTTTTGGCCCTTGTGTGCACTAAAACTAGTGTTCTGAGGACTACCCCGACAAACCTTGGGTCCCCATTGCCACCCCAGTGCCCCTTTTCTACTTTTGTAGAAGGGGTTTGGACGTCAAAGGCTGGGAGGATTTGGATTTGACCTCACGATCCCGGTGTACCTTGGATCACTTTTACTGACCGGCCTAGCGGTTCGCGGGTAGCCATTTGAAGGGCATCACATTTGGCATACATATCCGCCAAGGCATTGCTAAGAATCATGTTAGGCATACTTATTGGCCAAATATTCATCCAAGTAACACATTTGGCCTGGATCCAGTGCCAAGCCATCCATAGCTTTCCCGTCCTTTCCCTATTTGATATTTCCTGTCATCAATGTACTACAAGAGATGGCATACCAGACATGATACTCCTCAAGCACTTATTCTAATGCATTGAAAACCCTGGTTGTAGCTCAAAACTTCCCAGATGGCACTCTGTACGAGCCGACCAAATTGGTACGGAACCGGCCCCTGGTGAATTTTTAACCGCCAATAACTTGGCAACCATAACTCTGATCACTGATCCGAAAATACCAACGCATCCCGCAAAGAGAGCACTTCAACCTAGTGCATTATTTCCATTTTTTTCACCTCAGCTGTAGTTGCCCAATCCGATATGGATCTACAATCGACTTCGAAGTGCCATAACTTCTTCACCGTGGCTCCAATGAACGAGCCATAAAGACAAGCCGGTAGAGCACTTCAAGCACTACAGTTCTAGATCATAATCTGTCATCTGTGGTCACTTCAAACATACTTATTTTTGGCATCATTGAGGCATTTTTTGACCCTTTTAAGCCGCATCTGGCATACTTTAATCATTAAACTTGGCCTATTAACAAGCTCTGATCACTGACCATTAAATGTGTAGGCTTCAAAGAAGCTTAGCTTACATTTCTCTCCTCTTTTTTTCTTCATGGAAATGGAGGTGCACGACATCCATCCAACAACACTTCAATCCTATCATCAATGTTCTAGCTTAATCATTAGGTAGCTGCCCATAAAAAATCTTTGAACTATATCGACAGTATCTTCAAAGCATTCAATCATGGATAACTTGTTTAGTGAACCCAGGCAGACTCAAGTGCTCCAGTTAATGATGCACACGGCTTGACCACTAACCTCTCTTTAAGGAACCTTGTCAAGCTCAAGTATGCCTTACTCTGTTTGCACACAGAATGGGCGTCAAGTCCTTTAGCTCAAGTTCTGGTAGCAGAACCAACTCAAAAGATGTGAAGATACTTTATCAATTGGAAACCAACTGGAGGCCATCCATGTAATCTTATTAACCTGATAACAAAAAAACTCTTTTGACTTAGCATAAATCTAGGAAACAAAACCTTGTACCATGCAACCTGCTACAATAGATAGTTGGTACTCTTCAAATCAGCAACTAGCAATTTAGTAGCCCCCAGGATCAAACGGAAACCCAATCATCTGTCCCAGTGTGAGCATTTCTTTAAAAAAATTTGCACCATCCTCCAGGATCATAGGGAATATACGAGAATTTTCAATCATTATAGCATAAACATAAATTAGCCCACAAATCTCCATGAAAACCACCTGGATCATATGGCATATAAGTCAATTGCCCTGGATCATGCATAAACCTGTCACCTCCTGGGTCAAAAGCTAGCTCAAAATCCCCTACATCATAGGGTAACATCAGATTGCATATAGCATCAAGTAGAATCAGATATTGCCATATCCCCTGTGCAATTGGCTCATCCAATCGTTGTTCATCAATCACAGGTAAAAGCATCAGCAATTCACCTTCATTCTCACTAGTATTGGAATCCCAATCATGCATATCTGAATACATCAAGTCTCTGGTAAAATCCTATTTGTTAGTCTCAAAAGATGCATCTAAAAACAACTCTCTATCTCGTAGAGGCTCAAAATCAAGTAGTGCATCATCTAAAAACTGCATCACATCATCATCGACTGCATCTCAACAAACTTTCTCATGCATGAATATAGATGAAGATTGGTATCCTTAGCATCTGTATTTTCGAACCCTTCCAAAGCTTCGTACAGTAAGACCATAAGGTCTAGGTCCATCTCTTGAGAAGGTTTCTCAATCCGATACATCTCAGGTTGCTGCAATAAACGAGGATTTTCACATCTGACATGCATACTAAACGCATCTGCAGTAAACTGCTCTTCAAGTCCTTCACCCTCATCCAGATATCTTTGCACTTCGTAGCACAAAGTTCAGCATGCACATTGAAAATTTCATCTACTGCCCTGTCTTTATCATCGGCACAATGAAACCAATCATATTCAACATCAAGAGATTGCACTTCACTATGCACTCCCTCTGAATTAACATCGTCAAGTTCATGATCATTCTCCCATAGTCTGAGCCCTGTGTCACAAATTCTCGATAGAGAATAAGTTTTCTCCTTCTCTAAATCACCATCATCAAATTCAAGATTAGTCTGCCAGATCAGTAGCTCTAGGTCACAGAAGCATGTCAAAGGAGTTTGTACCCCCTCTGAATCATCATAATCACGTTCAAGATCACTTTTCCAATTTGATAGCTGTGCTTCACTAATACTTGTCAATGAAGGAGTCTGCACCCCCTCTAAATCAAGCACATACTCTTGCTCAGCTAAGTCCTCAAAATCTGGTACATCCAAATTCGATAAATCTAGTATACCAAAATACATGGTCCTCCTGCTCTCAACAGCAGCCCTCCTTTGACCTATAACATCTATATCATTAATCAACTCTTTGGCAAAACCTGTACCAGTATCTTCAATCACCTCTATGGTAGAATCTGCACCAAAAACATTTTGCTCTAATTCTAGTTTAGTAGCAAAAGTATCAGCTGTAACTGAATCTTCTTGCATGTCTACTTGAATATGACTGCACTCATTCACGTGCATAATTTCTTCCTGATCTTTAGCCAATTCATTGTCTTGATCCCCTGATTTCTTTTCCTCTTCTACTATAGGTATATGTTCTATGTAAAAATCACCTTCTGTATCTTGAAGTTGGAAAGCCTCACCCTCAAAGACCTCTACTTCATGCACGGCATATGCAAAACCCAACTTTTCATACAGAGCTTTGACTATGTATTCATCATTAGCCTGTTGTTACCATATACATGTGGTAGTGATGTGTGTGAACACACTAGGACAGCCGGGGCATTTTTTCCCTCTTTAGGATGTTTTTTCCCCTGTGCATTATATATTAGCCCATCAATCTAGGGCTATCTATTTTTCCATTGCACACTAAGTATACACTCTCTATTGTGTGCCTTGAGCTTCCTTTGTCTACTCCAAGCTGTGTGTGTTTCTCTGCTACCCTAATTCCAACAATTAGTATCAAAGCAGGTCACGTCCTCCCGGGCTTAGTCACCCGCTGCTCCAGCACACGCCTGCTCACTTTCTCCGATTTCAATGAGCTTTGGCGAGTGTTTGCAGGTCTGCTCAGAATTTTAATTTGGGCTCATTTCGGCCTCCGTTTCCACTACAGTCAGTACTGCACAGGCTATTTCGTCATTTTGTGTAGAATTTCTGTCATTGCCGTTTTCTACATAACAGGTGCCTTATAGTCTTCTACGGTTTGTGCTATATAGCACAGGTTGTTCCCGCTCCGTTTCTCCTATTTTCGGGAAGTTTTCACATCAGGTGCAACATTTACCATGGCTGACAACAACAACACAGATGTGTTCAAGATGTTTGCTGCTGAGGATAGGTTGGATGGGGACAACTACCCTATGTGGGCTTATATGATGCAACATGTTCTTGTGTCAAAGGGCGTCTAGAACATTGTGCAGGAAATTGATGTACGTCCTGGTTCTAAGGATGTAGGCGATGTTGAGGATGTTGCAGGTCTTGCTGCAAGGATTGCAGCTATTAGATTTGTTTTGCCTACGGTAGAACAAGCTCGTTGGGATGTTATGGATGCGCAGGCTCATGCATTGATTGCATTGTCTATGAAGCGCACCATTGTTCCTCACATCCGTTCTGCAAAATCTGCAAAACAGGCTTGGGATATTCTAGCAGGTCTTTATGCAAGTCGCAATGAGGCTAAAATTGCTTTGCAGCGTAAAGAGCTGGAGTCAAAGATTATGCATGAGGAAGATGACATGGACACTTTCCTTGCTAGTGTCAAGGATATCAATGAGCAGCTTATTTCTGTAGGTGAAGTCATTTCAGACAGTTCACTTGTGCAGACTGTTCTTGATGCCTTACCAGATTCTTACCAGACTTTTGCTAGTACTTGGAGATTGATGACCCAAGGAAATCCTGAAGTTGTCAAGTATGATGCATTATGCACATTGCTGTTGCAAGAGTCACTTTCTAGAAAAAACAGGACTAGGCAGCGTGCAGCTGAACATGCTTTTATTGCTTCTCAAAGAAAGGGTGGTAACAGTAATGCAGCCACTTCTTATGGTTCTGCTACGAGTGGCAAAAATTTTATTCCTAATGCTTCTGCTGGCAGCACTTCGTCTGGCAATTCTGGTGATAAGGGCAAAAAGAAGATGCGTTGCCATTATTGTAAAGCTAATGATTACTTGATCAAGTCGTGTCCTAAGTTGAAGGTCAAAGAGGCTAAGAAGAAAGAGGGTGGTTGCACTGCAAATGCTGTTTCCACTACAAATGCAGCCATTGTTGAGTCTTCTGTGAAAAGAGACTGTGATGTTGATGTTGATGCAGAATGGGCTTTTAGCGCAGAGTGCACTTACAATCTTGCTTTCCATGATGCATGCTTGTCAGTTGCTGCAGATTCACATGTGTGGTATTTCGACAGTGGTGCTACAAAGCACATTACCTCACATTGTGAATTGTTTACCTCTCTCGAGTCTGTCCCTCATGGGAATTCTGTCACTTGTGCTAACAATGCCTCTTATCCAGTTCAGGGAGTTGGAAAGATTGTGCTCACTGCTGCTAATGGCAGTTCCTTCACACTTGTCGATGCACTTTATGTACCTCGGATAAAGAAGAATCTCTTGTCTGTATCCGCACTTGCTAGACTTGGACTTGTAGTCAAATTTGAGGATGACAAATGTACAGTTCATGATCTCAATTTTGGTGATGAAATTGTTGCATCTGGGCTTTTATGCCGTGGGTTGTATAAGCTCACTTTGTATGACAAGTGTGGACAAAATTTTGCAAATGCTGTTGCAGATTCAAGGGCTATTTGAGATGCAAAACTTTGGCATGCACGTTTTGGTCATCTGAATTTTGCCAATTTGCTGCGTTTGCAGAAATCTGATATGGTTGCTTCTTTGCTGCCTCTTGAAGCACCTCTCAAACATGTTTGTGAAGGCTCTATTTCGGGTAAGATGCAGCGTTCTAAGCTTCCAAAGGATGGTTCAGTCCGGGCCACATGCAGGTTGCAGCTTGTGCTTCATAGTGATGTTTATGGGCCCATGCAAACTCCATCCTTGGGCAATTACCTTTACTTCGTGACTTTCATTGATAATTACTCTAGGCATGCATAGGTATTTCCTCTTAAAGCAAAGTCCAAATTTTTTATGTGCTTCAAACCATTTCTGGCTATGGCTGAAAATGTCTCAAAATGTACAATGGACACCCTCCATTCCGATCGAGGGGGGGAGTATATGTCTCATGAATTTAATGCATTTCTCGCTAGTTGTGGGATAAAACACCAATGTACAGTGCCTTATACACCTCAACAAAATGGTGTTGCTGAGAGGAAAAACAGGTCACCGACGGAAATGGAACGATGTATGGTCAAAATTCAAGCTTTGCCGCATTCTTTTTGGATTGAGGCCATCATGTGTTCCACTTATGTGGTTAATAGGTGTCCTACGAAAGCTTTGCGATCTACTACTCCATATGAAGCATGGCATGATAGAAAGCCTTCTATTGAGCACATGCGTGTTTTTGGCTGTTTGGCATATGCTTTGGTGCCACAAGTGTAGCGCAAAAAATTGGATGATAAGGCTATCAAATGTATTTTTGTTGGTTATAGTGATGAAAGCAAAGGTTACACGTTGTATTATCCGCAAAAAAAATGTATTCTGGTTTCACGGGATGTAGTGTTTGTGGAAGATTGTGTTCAGCCCTTGCTGTCATGTACTAGAGACAGTAATGTAAGCTCACGGGACATTTATGACACTTTGTTGCCTCTTTTCAGTGGTGGAAATACGAATGTAAGTTCTAATGAGGCAAATGTACAGCCTATGGGGGTTTCTAAATTTTTTTTAGATCAGCCTATTATTGATGCAGATGTACATGATGTACTTGATGAGGAAAGGGCTGAAAATGAGCAGGCTAGAGGTATGCCAAAATGGCTGGTGCACACTTTGCGTGACAGTAAATTGGATGCACCTTTGTCTAGTTGTACTTGTTCAGGCTCTCACCATGCATCTTATGCATCAGATTGTTATGCTTTGTCTGTGTCTAGCTTACATGATGTTGAGAAGCCTCTGTCTTTTGATGAAGCACATAATTCATAAAATTGGATGGCTGCCATGCAATCAGAATATAATGCACTTATAGAAAATGACACATGGACTTTATGTGATTTGCCTCCTGGGAAAAAGGCCATTGGTACGAAGTGGGTTTAAAAGTTGAAACGCATGCCGGATCGTGAGATCGATCGCCATAAGACTCGACTTGTTGCAAAGGGTTATGCAGAGCAAAAAGGCATTGATTATGAAGAGACTTTTGCTCCCACTTGTCGTATGACTACTGTGAATTTTCTATGTGCATTGGCCGCTCATTTTGGTTGGGATGTACATCAATCAGACATTGTTACTGCTTTCTTGAATGGTGACATATTTAAGGAAGTTTATGTAACGCAGCCTCGCGGTTTTGTCATAAAAGGACAAGAGGAAAAAGTGTGCAGATGTAAGAAGGCTTTGTATGGGTTGAAGCAATCTCCTCGTGCTTGGTATGAGAAAGATGAAAATCATTTTGTCAAACAAGGCTTTCGTAACAGTCCAACAGAAAGCACATTGTATGTAAAGCATGAGGGTGATGTACTTCTCATTGTGGTTCTTTATGTTGATGATTTGCTGATTACTGGACCAAATGAGAGACATATTGCTGAATTTAAGGCTGATTTGAATGCTACTTTCAAGATGAAAGATTTGGGGTTGTTGCATCATTACTTGGGTATACAATTTAAGCAGTGTGATGGTGGTATAGCCTTGTGTCAGAAAATTTACATAGAGGCATTGCTATGTATGTTTGGACTTGAGGATTGAAAACCTATTGCCACTCCCATGGAAACAGGTTTGAAGTTAAGTCTACATGATGCTGGCGATCCTGCTGATGTCACACTTTACCAAACTGCTGTTGGCTGCCTCATTTATGTATGCAACACGAGGCCGGATATTCAGTTTGCAATCTCACAGGTCAGTAGATTTATGCATAGCCCAGGGTCTAAGCATTGGCAGGCTGTCAAGAGGATTTTCCGCTACCTTAGTGGCACTTTACATCTTGGCTTGTTTTATCCCAAGGGGGGATCATTGCCGCCAGACTTATATGCTTTTTCGGACTCAGATTGGGCTAGTTGTTTTGACACGCGAGTGTCCACAAGTGGTTTTTGTTTCATGCTTGGCAATTCATGTATATCATGGTTGAGCAAGAAGCAACCTACTGTGGCCACTTCGAGTTGTGAGGCTGAGTACAGGGCAGTCTTCAGAGCTACGGTTGAGTGTGTATGGCTCAGACGCCTTATGGCTGATTTGGGTGTTGGACAGGACACTTCCAACACTATCTACACTAACAGTCAGAGCACATTGGCAGTTGCGAGGAACCCAGTTTTTCATGCTCGCACAAAGCACATTGAGGTGCATTACCACTATGTCAGGGAGAGGCTCTCAGCAGGAGAGATCAGCTTGTCTTATGTGCCAACACAGGACAACCTTGCAGATCTTTTCATAAAGGCATTGTCTCGTGAGAAGCTTGAAGCTTTCCGCAAAGCTTTGGGTTTACTTCCCTTTGTGGACTGATCCTGTCCTCAGGGCATGGCACTTCCCTTTACTCATGTGCCAGCTCTCGTTCACCGCATCACTCCAGGGGGGATTTGTTACCATATACATGTGGTAGTGATGTGTGTGAGCACACTAAAACCGCCGGGGCATTTTTTCGCTCTTTAGGAGGTTTTTTCCCCCGTGCATTATATATACGCCCATCACTCTACGGCTATCTATTTTTCCATTGCACACTAATTATACACTCTCTATTGTGTGCCTAGAGCTTCCTTCGTCTTCTCCAAGCTGTGTGTGTTTCTCTGCAACACTAATTCCAACACTTGTAAGAAAGTAGCATCCTGCACAATGCACTCATCAATCACAGCTTCTAACTTTGATCGTACTTGTCCTCAAATATCTACGTAGTCTGGTAGACTTGAACTCTGTTCTTGATAGCCTTCATACTGCTCATAACGTAATTCTAACGGGGGCCATGACCTTCTTCAAGAACCTCCGTGACCTCTCATGTGCAATGTTGTATAAGATTTGAATAATGGTGCTCACCTGCATTCAATTTTTTCACAAGCCATAGCAAACCGGAACACCATGAATGTCTTTTCTCAAAGGCAATAAAGGTATGTCTTATGGTTTAAATGGACAACCTTCAGAAGAAGTCCTTTACGGCTTCTACTCTAGATGCGCGTGTTTTCCCTCTAGCATTATGTTGGCATTCTATACAGGTTTCTTCACTTGGTGAACGAAGATATTTTGGGCCAATGATAAGTAACCTACATCAAGATTTGTTGGCTATTCAGCCATTGAGCTTAAAAATAGAGTCACCATGCAGTTCTTACAAGTTCCTGACCAAGAAAGACGACTCAGATATGAGAAAGCACTACATGCGCTTAAAGACCGTCTCACCAGCCGCAGTCACCAGCCGCTGTCAACCCGTAGACTACTTCAATCCATGGAGTTGTGTCAAGGTATGACACAATCGAGGAGAGGGGATTGTTAGTAGCAAGCCAACGCGGAGAACTCAGATAACATTTCTCGGAGATTTTATTGTAAAAACACTTATTATTTTGATGAATCGGGAATGTTGTAACTCCTTCTTTCCAAATAAATAGTGTAATTCATGAGACAAGACTACAAGCTTCTAGATTGTATCAACCTATCTTTAGTTAGAGCTCCCAAATTGTTAGTTTTGACCACAAGAACCTTGGCTAAGGTATAAAAGCAAATTATCGTAAGTATTTTATAAAATTTGAATAAAAGAAACACAGCGTGAGCTAACGGTGCTCACTTCTCTCCTTCTCACGCTTCCTACTCCCTTCTCCATTGTCACATTGCAATGTCGCCTGTTGCATTGCAACCGCAGGTAAGACCTCTACGCATTGACGTAAGCATTTCATGGTACTTTGTAGCTTTTGGCATCGCCGACCTGCGGCCTAATTTCATCATAAGTAGGCATTTAAGCTTTAAAGTCATAAAATAAGTGTAGGCAAGGTATTGGTTCATCATTGCTAAGCATTTAGATGCATTCTGGGTCGAAAACAACTAGGTAAAAAACTCACTACTACTGTTAATAATTGTGATTTTTTCATTTTACCTAAAGTGAGATTTGAGACAATACACATATGTGCTTAGGTCTTATAAATAGGTCCTAGAAGTTTGATAACTTATGGAAGTCATTTGATGCTGTAACAATTATGATTTGTTTGTCGATTAAAGACTAGCTTTTGGTGATTTCTGTCATTTGAGTGTAGCTTGAGTTAGATGCGAGTTGTCTATTGTTTTCCAAGAGATTGACAACCTCTTGTAGCCTCTATGCACTAGTTGAGTCAGCGTCGTCCCATGGATTGACATTTATATTTGTGGTTCTCAATATGTCTGCATAAGATAGGAGTGAGGCTAGACACCTTTCCCACATACTACATGCCAAGAGGAGAGAATATGTGAAGACCAACTTACACGCTAGGACTCAAAACAAAGGACCCCACTTAGAATTGAATGCCCTCACAAGTTTCATGGTAATGCACACATAAAAAATTGGATGCATATTTGACATTCCTTCATATTGGAATTCTAGCAATAAACAGTATTGAAAACTACCTATCATGTGTTGTTCGTGAAGCTAGCGTTTCCAGAAGTAGCATGATTAGACAAGATAAGAGTTTATGGTTCTATTAATACTTGAAAATTGGATGCAAGAAGAATATAGACAAATTCAATATATGATGTAAGTATTTGGGGGGTGGGGGGAGGGGGAGGGGGTGTCATCAAGTTCTACCATTGGATGATCTGATCCCCAAGTTGAGCTCTACTTCTGCCTCTTTTGTAGACTCCACCTTTAGCTTTAATAGTTGTAGCTCTAGCTTGCAAGTATTTGTTACTGCATATAGAGAATTGCACATGTGCGATCCAGCTTACATAGTAAATTGAAATCACAGGAGGTCTCTAGTTGCGATTGAAGTTGTGCCTCATGCTCCACCACGGCTTTGTGGAAGTTATCCTCAATATGCTCTCCTTCTAGGGAATGGCGATGATGGATTTACAAGAGTCAGCATTATGGGGTCTTGCCTTCATGTGCACCAGGTGGTGTAGATTATCTACTCCTTTTGGAAAACAGAGGCAACTGGCTAATTTGCCACATTCCTCGGAGTGATGAATATAGGTCCTGAGGAAGTCATAGGCAATGGTGGTGCTGCGAGCCGATGAGATGGGAACCGACTCCAAAATCACTTAAGTACCCTGACTTAAATTTTTTAGGCACTCTAATGATTTTTTTCCACGACTTGGCATCTTATCCCGTTACTTGTTTGGGTGTTGTTGTTACTGGTTCTCATTGCCACACGCTCGGAAAAAATGCACAGTGATTTGCAAAGACGCCATATTAAATAATGGGATCACATTGGGTAGTTCACTTCAGATGCCAAAACTCTAACAAGAACCCTATAAATCATTTATTTAAGTTACCAAATGCATCACACAAGAAGGGGGCACACCTAGTGGGGAGTGGGGTCATTATGTATAAATTGTGTTTATCGTGTGCGTTCAAGGATTATTTCTAAAACCCTTTATCTGTGAATTTTTGGAAGATAAAATATAACGTTTTTGAATTCAATCAAGAACTTTTTTTCCCAATTCCATTTTACAATACCCTTATATATTTGAAAATGCAAGAAAAAACAAAAGTTAATAACCCCCTTTTTTTGCACTCATGTGATAGTCACATAATTATTAAGTTACTCCAACAGAAACATAGGATGTGCAAGCAAATAATTGTTGATTAGTGAGGACCTATGGAGGGGAAATCCTTTAGCATGTGCACAAGAGTAAGACTCAATAAGATTTAAGGTAAGGGGGAAATAAATAGAGATTATTGAAGTGAAGTCTAACTCCATATGGGCGTAGTTAGGAAGGCAAGTAATACTTAAAAAGAAAATTCAATCCACTCTACACCAAGCTTTTATGTGGATGGTTGACTAGAAGGTGAAACCACTAAATTTTCCAGAGGAAAAAACCTATATATATACAGCCAAATGTCTGCAGATACAAACAAATTCATACACAAATCCTGAATGCTCATATTGTGAATGCTACTTCTACTTATCTGCCCTCAATAGTGGTCAAGTCAAGAAAATTGAACTCAATTGGACTTAATTGCACTTCATTTCAATCAATTACACTCATTGACATCAATGAATTTGTTCAATTGCTCTCAATTGAAGTTAATCAAAACTTAGTAAGACTCAACTACATGTAAGAACACTCCATGAACTCGTTTGGGACTTAAGTTGGAGTGATTTTTAATCAATTATGCTTAACGACACAAAATTTGGCTCAAATACACTTTAAACCACATTGGATCATATTGCACTCCATACACTCGATTTCGAATTTACTATAGTTAGATACCCTCGAATGGTCTTGATTTGAAAATTGTAAACTTCATCAAAATTTACGTAATTTGAAAATTTAAACTCAAATTCTATTCAAATGGATTGACGTGAACTAATGGGACTTACTTGTACTTAATCGCTTTGAAATATCATTCAATTGACTGTATATATGAGCACTAAAAGGAACTTCTTTGGATTAATCTGAGGTATATTTTAATCACATTACAAAGTTATTGAGCTTTACTGAATTATTCAACTATGCTAGTTTAAGCTAGAGCACATAAGAAGGAAACACATAAACTCCACAGAGGGGAAATTATCAGGTCTTCTATTATGGCTTGCTATTAGGTTTGGTTTATTGCTTTAGCTTGACACATCAATGACTAGAAATTTCTTTCAAGTATGTGTGAGAGTTTCTCTCATGATCGTATACTTCATTGTACTAGAGGAGAACACTGAGAATTTTTAGTATAAGATTGTTGTGATATATATAACAACCTTATACTGAAAATTCTCATGAGTATATATGCGTATTTGATACACAATGAGGCTCATGTGGGTATATGGAACACACTTGTTCTTGAATGAATAAGTGAGTGGGGTAGCATATTGATGCATTTCATTACCTACTATATACCAAGATTATGGTAAGGGCGTGGTTCATATCATGAAGCTCTTATGTATCCATAT